>NC_054887.1:5348898-6734517 GCF_018320785.1 Cheilinus undulatus
GGACCAAAGTGTTGGGCTGTCTGATCAAACATCTCATCCACAGACTCCTCACATTAATTCTGCATTGGGACTGATTTGCTGGCTCTCCTCTGCAATAATGCATCAGTAAGTATAATCATAATTTCCATCATGTTCCCACGGGCGGTAATGGGATCTCCATGGACCACTGGGGTTATCCACTCATGGACTCTAGGCACGACTGACAGGAGTCTGCCATAAAGAGCCCCAAGCTAGCTTAACAGTGCATGAAACACAGAAGCCTCCTTGGTCCACTGGTCCTCCCCTGGGCTAAAGAGGATGGTGAACATCAAAAATAGCAGGATATATGTGAGTGTGAGCGCTGTGAGGGAGCTGAAGTAGAAGAAGAGCAATATCTCCAGCACAGCATCTGTCCAGTTGCCAGGGAGACCTTCATCTCCTCCCTGAGCCGTGGAGCGAGACTTCACAAAGTACAGAACAATGTGGAACCGCCCGACGACTGGCTGGTAAACGACCCCCGGAGTTGTATCACAGGCGTGACACCAAAGCTGGCTGCCAAATCCTGCTGCCACGGGAACGAGGCCTCAAAGGTTCACGGGAGACTGTTGGCTGAGGAGAA
Source organism: Cheilinus undulatus (assembly GCF_018320785.1). Classification (NCBI taxonomy): domain Eukaryota; kingdom Metazoa; phylum Chordata; class Actinopteri; order Labriformes; family Labridae; genus Cheilinus; species Cheilinus undulatus. Next base: position 5,349,497 of record NC_054887.1, read on the forward strand.
GAGACAAAGGAGGCATGTGTTTTCTCTGTGTTCCTGACAGCGTGCTACTGTGGGTGTTTACTATCCCATTTGTGTTATGTGCTTAAGCCATTGCCAGAGTCATTGTTCCGAACAGCATTTAGGGGCTTTGTGTGTGTGTGTGTGTGTGTGTGTGTGAGGGGTACTTTTCTTTGTTCTTGTCGACATATTTGATTTTGTGTCCTCAACAGAGAAACAAACAAACAAACAAACAAAGAGTCTGAGAGTCAAAAGCCGTACTTAAGACACAGCAAGGAATGCTCATCAGCACTTTAATGCACATTAACAGTTTGTTTACAGGGCTAAAGTGCATCAACACCAAAAAAGTTGGGACACTACATCCTTCAGGGGGAGAGAATGACTGAACAATTTCGTTAAAATGATGCCATGGCAAAAAATCCTCCGCTAACAGGCACAGGCTCAGATTCTTGGTGTTTTCCTAGAGCAGTGGTTCTCAACCTTAAGGTCGAGACCCCCTTGAGCGTCACGAGACACTGGGAGGGGGTCACCAGATGCCTTAAAAAAAACTAAGAATATTTTCTAAATTATACTGTTGCCATTTTTCACCTATTTTACCAAATGTTGACCATTTTTCATCACTATTTAACACCAGTTTTGACAATTTCAAGCCATTTTTGCCACTTAAAACCCATTTTTGTCAATTTTAAACCCTTTCCACCACTTTATTCTGCCTAGTTTTGCCACTTTTAAATCAATTCTTGCCAATTTCTGCCTATTGTTACCTTTGCTGACCTGTAATTGCTACTATTAACCACTTTTTACAGCCTCTTTTGCTCATTTTAATGAGTTTATATCAATTTTTCAGCCCACTCTTCCTAATTTCCACCTATTTTGCACTTCAAAGCCATTTCAGTCACTTTTTAATCCCCCTTTACCACTTTTTGTGTCCATTTTTGTTGCTTCAACCTATTTTTGGTAATTTTTCCCCACTTTTAACCCATTTATGTTATTTAGATATCCAGTTTTTTCACTATTTTCACCATTATTAACCATTTTTTTGCAATTGTAAAGCCATTTTAATTAGGTTTTAAACAAAAAGTTTTCATTTTTAAGAAGGCCATTTACTACACAAATGAACAAATAAAGATATTTGTTTCTTTAATAAGAGTGGTTATTATTCAGGTCAAATATAAATATGGTTTTCACAGCTGAACTCTACAATTGACCAGGATTTTGTTGACCTCCATTGGCCCCCAGTTAGGCTTGGTCCTAGAAACCTCCCCCTCTATCCCTCCTGATGGGCGGCCTTGTCTCCACATGACTATTAATGATCATGGCTGTTCAACCACCTTCAGGTACAGTGGGGGTCCCTGCTCTCTGGTACCTTTATTTTGGGGGTCACTGGCTGAAAGGTTGAGAACAACTGTCTTAGAGAAGCTAAGTGAAGCCAGGCTACCCTTGTTTTTACACTGACGTTGTCATTTTACAAAAATCTCATCACAGTTTAGGGAACTCCTCTGTGCTGTTTAGTAATCTGGCTCATTTCTAAATCTGAGAGCAACTGTACCTCTTCTTTCTATGACTTTGTAGATGAGCTCTGAAACAGTGGCTGTCAACTGTTTCACCTCTGGCACCAGGGAAAGCCTGTTCAAGCAGTGGAAAAAAACAAGAATTAGCCAGTCAAATGAGGCTATGGCACGGTTTCCCAATCGGTTCATCCTAGGGGCCAAATTGTATCAAGATTATCACACTGAAGGCCAAAACATCTGTGAGTTTTCCACATCTCTCACTGCATAAATCACTGTAATGCTAATGTGGCTTTGATTACCTTATCTTTCAACCATAGGGTGGAGGCAGGCAGTTGCCTGGGGCTTCATGATCCAAAGGCCCTCAAGTATATATATACATACATATGTATATAGGTATTCATGTTAATATTAATTCTGATGATTAAAATGTGTATTTCCAATGTAAATAAGGGGCCAAGAGTGAAAAACAGCATCAAAATAGACACTAGGGAGGAATCTTGGCCCAAACATCAAGGTCAAAGTCTTTAAAAAATCCCAGAGACTGCCTCTCTTATTGCTGAATCATGAACACAGACCTTAAGTGAGTCAAATGATGCCTGCATGTCTTTAGATGATGTTCTTGGTTCTTTTCCCACCTCCTGGATGGATCCTTGGTGCACTCTTGGAGGTATTTTGGTAGGCCGGCCACTACTAAGAGGTTCACCACTGTTCTAAGCTTTCTCCATTTGTGGATAATGGCTCCCAAAAGTTAATGTTGGCTAAACTTTCATAATATGAGTTAAAGGTTGGCACATTTCTAGCTGTAGAGCAGTTCACTTACTGTACCTTGGCAGTATAATCCATCGGTCCACTGACTGCAAGCCTGAGATTAACTGCAGATTTGGACTTGCACACGGGGTGATGGGTTTGCTGAGCAAGACAGTGTGGGTGTCTGAGTATGCAGACGTCTTCTGGTCCTTGGTCCTCCCAGTCTGACTATACTCTTGTGAAGCCTGAGAAACTGACTGATGACCAGAGGTGATGGGCAAGAGAATCTAGCTGCAGACCTCTATGGTGGGGCGTTTTGGGCTCTTCGACCGTGGGGCGTTACATTACTGGAATGACATACTGAATCACAGATATTTTCCACTCACCATCTAAGGTTACAGTAAATAACTAAAGATTTAAATTGAACACACCACAAACTATGTAAACCTCAAAGAGGGTTAGGGTTGGGCCCCTAAACCCTAAAGGATAGGGTTGAGTAAGGGGGAGGGGATAAAATTAAAACTAACACACCACAACCTAAGGAATAACCCAACACGGGTGAGTACGTCACTTTCTGCCCCACCATTGTAGAGGCCCGCAACAGATGAGCCAATAATGTCCCACCTTGGAGGTCTGCAGACAGATGCTGCAAAAAGAAGCAAAAAAAGCTGAAAGTCAGTAAAACTGGCTGAAAAATAGTGGTGAAAAGTGGTTATCGAGTGGCAAAAATGGGTTAAAAGTGGCAAAGAGGGGCTGAAGAGGCAACAAAAGGGAAAAATAGGTGATAGAAAATGGTGAAAGGGGGTTAAAAAGCAACAAATATGGGGTGATAGTGGCAGAAAAATGGGCTAACAGAGGAAAAATTGAACACATCAAGAACTGTGTTGAAATGGCAAAAACAGGCAAAAATGGATTAAAAGCAGAGAAATTTTACTTGTGGCAAAACTGGGCAGGGAAAATGGTGAAGAGTGGTTAAAATGACAAAGATAGGCTAAAAGTGACCAAAAAGGCTTAAGAGAGACAAAAATGGGATAACAAACAGCAAAAATTAGATTTAAAAATGTGGTGAAAGTGGCTATAGAGTGGCAAAAGTGGGCTAATAGTGGCAAAAATAGGAAAGCAGCAGAACAAACTGGATAAAAAGAAAAAAGGGGCAAAAAATGGGTGGAAGAAGATGGTGAAAAGAAGTTTAAAAAGTGACATATAGGATGAAAGTGGCAGAAAAATGGAATAAAAGGACAAAAGAGGCAAAGAATGGGCAGAAAAAATATGAAAGCAATAAAAATGAGCTAATCAAGATTACAAGGGCTAAAATTTAGGCAGGAAATGATGGTGAAGAGTGGTTAAAAAAGGTAAAATGGGACAAAAATTGTTGGGAGACAAAAATCGATCAATCAATCAATCAATCAACCTTTATTTATACTTGAGAAGTCATTGTAAATAAGGGCACCCTCATTTACAATGATGTCGAGTCAATTACAGAAGAAATTCAGAGAATACAAAAAAATAGAAACAGAGGTGACACTGACAAAAGGGCATTAAAATCATCAGACTGATGTTGATGAAATGACAATAAAGGTAACACATAAAACAATTACAGACATTGGGTCGGGGGTTTAAAGTAAAATTTCTAAAAAGCCCAAAAGGTTAAAGCTACGAGTAAGGAGCAGAACGGGAAAAGGCAGTCTTTCCCAGTTCAGACTTGATTCGTGGAACATGCAAAAGCAGCTGGCCAGAGGAGTGTGTGTGGGATGACAGTGGCAAAAACTGGCTGAAAGATGCAACAATGGTTGGGGAAAATTTGTGAAAAATGGTTAAAAAAGTGCCAAAATGTGTTACAAGTGGCAAAAACTGGCTGAAACAAAGGGGGAGAGGGGTCATAGAGTGGCAAAAATGAGTTAGAGGTGGCAAAAAAAAAACAAAAAAACAAAAAAACAGCAGCATTAAGGGGATAAAAAGGCAAAAACGGGCAAAAATAGGTGGAAGACAATGGTGTAGGTGATTTAAAAAGTGGCAAATATGGATTTAAAAGGGCAACAAAATGAGCCAAAAACAGCAAAAATTGGCAAAATTTGGCTAGAATGTGCAAAACAGGCAACAAGGGGCAATATAGGCAGGACAAAAATGGTAAAAAGCAGTTTAAATCACAAAAAATATGCAAAAAGTGGCAACAAAAAAGAGTTAAGAGAACCAAAAGGGCATAACAGTGACCAAAAGAGCTAAGAAAGGCAATAATAGGTGGAAAAAAATGGTGAAAATTGGTTGAAAAATGCCAAAAAAGGGTTACAAGTGGCAAAAAGGGGCAAAAATAGTTGGAAACGGTGAAGAAAATGGGTCTATATATGGCATGAGTGAGTATGTTTAACATCAGAACCTAATGATAGTTTGATATACTTTTCAACTCCAAAATAAAGTAACCGTTAGCCAGGATGCCAATACACATATACTGATATCAACAAATCACAATTAGGGAGGGCCCACTCTGTGGGTTTTTCAGGGGCCCAGCCAAATCTGTGGGCAGGTCTGGGTCTTCTCCGCTGCTTTAATCATGTCCGACATCCCTCCCAAGCCAAAAACTCAACAACCCGCTTTAGACCTTCAGGGTATCGACTGTCAGATTTGCAGGTGATGACTTTGGCATGCTAGCCTCTGCTGCAGTTATGATTGCTGAGATAGGACTGGACAGTAGCTGAGGTGAGAAGAGGCTTAGCGATGGGTCACTTATGCCAACATTAGCGGGGCATTATCAGCAATGAGAGCTGGCTTATGGGGCTAAATTTGTCACATTCAAGCTAGGTTTGTAAAAGAAAAAACGGATAGCCGTGTCAATCCTCTGTAGCTCTCTTTGTATTTGACATACCTCTTTGGGAACAGAGCTGATGGAGCAGAAAAACAAACAAGCGGTGAAGTTTTTTGCATTCCAAACACTTGTGTGTCACCACGCTGACAGCTTGCCTTGCAGCCCCAGAGAGCAAACAGAGTTTTGGAAATGAACAGATCCAGATTGAGATTTTCCATTCTCTCTCATGCTTGATCACCTCGCAAATTGTTATATTTTGCCAAGACAAACTGTTCTTTCATGCTCTGTGAGTCATACTTTCGGATTGTTGTATTCCGTGCCTAACTGAAAAAGTCATTTTACGGGTTGTTTTAGTAAATCATGTACAGAAATGAGCTTCTAATATGACAACAACCTCGTCCTGACCAAAGGCCTATATATTCAAGCCTCAGTGAGGCGAGCCAGGTTCACAGGATGAAGACTTCTTCATCCACCAGAGCGCCTTACATCAGCCTCTGTGAGTATTCTATCACTTGTAATGTGATATTGTGCAGCCGTGCCCTGTCCTCTGTGCAATCTTCCCCTAGCTGCGGGACAATTCTGGCAGGGCGCGATCATCTCATTACGCCAAATACTGAATTTTTAATGGGTCATTATGGTCGGCCGTTTTCCGGCAGAGGTTCTGTCAGTGCAAACAGGTGGAATAGGGTTCTCTCAGGTCAACGTCTCTGCTGATCCCCATCTATATCCTGTCTGCCAATAGGAAAATAAAACGTCTGCTGCCATATCAGAGCCAGATCTTGACCCCTAACGTCCTTGTGGAGAGGCTGTGAGACAGATGAAACCTTTCAAAAGCCATCAGGGTAAGGCTAAAGCTAATTTCAACAGCTCTCAAAGGATTTGGGGGTATAATAGTTTAGGCAGAGCATTGTTATAACCCCACTGTCCTTCCATATGCCATTAGACGTGTTTGCACTGCATTACTGATTCAATCTTATTCAAAGCACTCTGCTGATTAGGCCCAGCAGTAATTACAGGCAATGATTGTATTAATGCAAACTTGAAAATGGAGAATTGACGAATGCCGGCTTATTAATAGACTTTAAAATCCACCTCATATTTATTCATGTTTTTTCATCCTATACATCAGGGAGACAAGAACCGGCATTCCAGACCGAGCCAGAGGAGCAAGAGACCATTAAGTCTTAAGAGACTTGCAGTGGATGTCAGACCGGGAAGAGTGAGCGAGAGACAGCGAGAGAGAGAGGGGGAGAGAGAGAGAGTGCAGGCTCCGATCAATATTCAAACTGCAAAATGAATTTGACTGGAGCGAGAACTTCTCATCAAATGGGAAAAGAAATTGGATATGAAAGATGACCTGCCATAAAATCCGATATCCCACAATGCCATCTGTCAGACAGCGGCAGGGGAATAATGACAACGGCTAATGAAAGTTGAGCCTTGGTTCGGCGGTGGTTTAAATCAGCTCCTTGCAGCGGACGCTTCACTCTGCTGACTCAGCGCTTCATCCTTATCCAACCCAGCTGGATGCCATAGAATAAAAGAGAGGGAAAACCCTTGACATTATTCCAAATATTTAAAGAAATAGGAGCGGGCAGTTTGTGATACTACTCAGACCTGAGAATCTGTGCTTAGCCAAGATTAAGAGGCTAAAGGTGAGGATTGGGAATAGAGCTGGAGTGGAGGAAAAGGTGGAAATGAAGGACTCTTCAGCAGAGCGGAGGCTTTTAATGTCATGAGGGCTTCAACTTAGGCCTTCCAGTTGATGGATGGTCTGTCTGTCAAGCTGCCAGACAAAAATACCTTTTCTGCAGAGTGAGACAGACTGACTGAAGGAGTTTTCAGAGTCAAGTATTTCAGGTTTGGAGTTCACTAAATGGTAAACTGGGAAGCCCACTGAGCCCCAAAAAACTTGAGACAAAATTAGAGGTTGTTTTGCCAACAGTTGCAGCAGTCTGAACCGAGATGTTACATCTTAAATCAAGCCGTCTGATGATGTTGCCTTTGATTCAGCTTGCCAAGTTGCAGACACCAGCTTTAAGGATGTTGCAAAGAGATTGAAGTGAAAAATGGGAACATAAAGATCATTTTGAACCAAACACTGGCCGTAGCTACAGGCAGGGTTGACTTGTACTGTATGCCGTTTGCAGAGGCTGCTGCTAGTGCGCTAATTAGCTTGAATGTAGCTGTGATGTCACCGTAAACCACTAGGTTTCATCCTCATACGTGTTGTCTCATTGTTTAACCCTTACAGCTCTCAACTATTTTTTCATCTTTTTGTCTCAACTGGACAAACTAGGCTTTAAGAACATGTGTGCTGCAGTAATGTAACTTGATTTTTTTTTTTTTTTAATGAAGGGGCTATAAAGTATAAAGAAAAAAAATTAGAAACTAAAACTCAAAGATTTTTATGTATTTAGCACAGTAAACATTGGTGACTAAGAGGGGTTTTTGCACAGACTTGTTCTTCTATTTCTTAGTACTGAAGAATTAGGGTGCTCTCACATTAGGCCCAGTTGTGTCGAACCATGCCATGGCTCGATTCCTCCCCCTCCCCATCCCCCCGCTGGTTTGCTTTCACACAAGCAACATCGATCTATGCCTGGGCCCACTTGTGTATTTACTCAGTCTTATACAGCAGGTGGCGGTATGCAGGTAGCTGGTTCACAACCCCGCCAAGGAGGAGAAAGAAGAAGAAGCTACCATGGCAACCACTCAGGTCATGACCTGAGCGAAGATAACCCATCCTGCAGCCATGGATGATTTAAAATCACTTTTTAAGATGCCAGCAACTTCACTCTTCATATCTGCACATCTACTACAGCTCAGAGGATTAAATGGGCTTGTGCTGCGCAGATACAGATACAGCAGTTTTTGAGTTGACCTTTTCACCTCCTCTCACTGACTCCAACTAGCGTTCATCTGTAAGGTGAGTCTCAACAGACCGTTTATTGGCTGGATTCTGACGATTTCCGCCCTTTATAGAGGAAAATGTGAACAAACTGCCGCGCTGTGGAAAGAAGTTTAGTTCACATCTCATCCGATCCTAGCCAGAGTCCACTTAAACTGCGCCCGAGACCACCCCTCCAAGTGGGCCTGAGTCCGGTACCGGGCATGGTCCGTTTGCATTCACACTACCAAAATGAACCGGACTTTGGGCTCAAGTGCACTCGGATCCGGGACCAGGCCTCTAATGTGGAAGCAGCCTTAAAAATAATGATTCTGCACCAGATAAAATGAGTTTTAAATGTGGTCTAGAGCTTTAGCTTACTATCTCTCCTACGTTGACATTGGCCAATGGGGTACTGGGAGGAATGTGGATTTTACAAATAGCTTTTTTTTCTGTTCTTTTGTCCACCAATTAAATCCTGCAGCACATACCAGAAAACCCATGCATGCAAACTAAGGGCAGTTAAGGCAATGCACTGACATGTTATCTATGCTTTGTTCCAGTACTTTATCTACATCACTTATTCTAGCCTTTAACATCCCAGTGCAAAACAGTACACACACTGTGATTAATGTCCATTTCCCAGTGATTTATGATAGGGACTGCCTCAAACAGACCAACATAAAACTAAAAAGGTCAAGCTGTCTTGTGCTCTGTGTTTCCTCTGGTTTCTATTAGCCCAGCAGTATGACACATAAGGAGCAACAGCAAGCAGTCATTCTAAGCTATCATGTATCTTTCCATTAGAATTTAATCTGCTATGTTTTGGGCTTAAACTGCAACGACACTGTCTTTCCAAAGCAATGCATGTAAAGTTAATGGCCTCTTAAATAGACTGTCAATCATGCTTGCCTTTTCTGTTTCCACCCTGGCGCTGGAATCTTTTTCCAGCTATGAGATATTTCTGCATGCAGGGGAAGCTTCACTCACTCCTCTCTTCCTTTTGCCCACCCACCTCTCCTGCCGTCCTCCGTCAAACAGCAGATCTAAAAATTGATCCGGTTTGATCCTGTCGATTTCCATTTAAATCTACAGCTACCAGCAGCAGATGGGAGCACACAGGAGGAGCTACGACCCAGAAATCAGGAAGCAATGACAACATATGGCAGATGATTTTGAGGGTGCGAGGTAAGCAATGTCAGGGGAAGGGCTCTTATATCTTACTGTCTCATTCAAATATACACTCGCTGTTGGCCTGTCAGCCTAAATCATGGCGCACAGTTTTCTCTGGGCCAGAAGAGGAATTAGTAATATTGACTCTGCAGGCGAATATTGCACAGTGTCTCCTGCCTGGCTCAGTAGAGACTTTGGACTTAAAGGAAAAACATCAGAAAAGAAGGATCTGAAGCAAGCTCGTCCATTACATTTTTGTTGATTAATTGCAGAAACTGTAAGCCTTGGTGATAAGATACACTCTTAACCTGAATTAGCTGGCAGTACTATAACTTTTTGTGGAAATGGATTTCCTTAAAACACTTTAATTTTAATAAGTGATAGAAATAATGACTATTCTCCCAATCTTGATAGGATGAAGCAAACTAAACAAGCTTTTATTAGCAGTTTGTCATCAATTAGTTACCATGAATGTATTTATACGTAGCAAAAAAGTAAGGAAATTTGTGTTTGGTAGATTATTTCTTTGTTGTAACAATGCTCCTTGGCAATCACTCTTATTAGAAAGCCTGTTTATTTCCCTTTTAAATGGTGCCACATTTGTAAGGAGCATGCATTTGTGGGATGAGCAGCAGAGCTGAGTATTTGGGTCGCAACCATGAAAAATGTACCAAATCTCTGCTCTTACCAAACAGCGTATTCTGCTGTTGCTATTGACTCTTGTTTTGAGCTTTTGGTACCCCAAGGTGCTGACAGTCAGGTGACCAATTGGCACCCACATGGGCCCGGCTACAGCGGTCCGTAGGCGTCTACTCCAAGAACTAGCATGCCACATTTGACTGATCTGGATGGGGCAACTTCAAGCTGGTGTTCTGCAAAACCAAGTTGCAGCATTGTTTGGAATGACCCTAGTAGCATCTCCAAACTGAATGCCAAGCTCTGTATAATGGGGGATTTTAGAGACAGGCTATGAAGTGGACGTCCCAAGAAGATGTCACCCCAACAAGACCATTTCCTCACCCTGTCAGCATTTAGGAACTCTAGGCTGTCTTCTACACAGCAAATTCAGGTCACTGGAAGAAACTCTGTGTGAGTTAAAATCAACTCAATCTGAGTGTACGTGTGAGACCACCGCATAAACTCTAGAGCCGAGTTAAAGTAACTCTTTTTTGGGAGGTGATTTTTAACCCCTATCAGGAGTTAAAATAAACTCTTATGGGAGTTAAAATACGTCTCTCACTAAGAGTAAAATTAACTCCCATCTTGAGTTACTTGAACTCTTTCTCAGTGTTTGTAGTTAACACTTCACAGTGTTAAATACTTTCTTGCACAGAGGTTATATTTCAGACCACTTTAAACACCACCAGGTGAAGCACTACCATGCCACTAAAACCTGCCAATTTTCATTGGTCATTGTGGCTGAGCTGTTGTACTCTTACCTGGATGGAGCAAACTGACAGACAGCTTATTGTCCTTCTAAATGGACCAGTCCTTGCCACATGTGCCAAGTATGTAACTCAATGGACAGTGTCAATCATGGTACAGATGTGTCTTACATCAAAATCAACAATAATCCACCAGAAACATGAGCAAATGAAAGACAGCAGTGATAACTGTACAACATGCATCATCTAAACACATCTAAATACATCCAAAAATGTCTAAAATACATCTAAACACACAATGCATGATGGGAAAACTCTGCTCCCCAGATTTGAAGTGGCAGTAAAGGTGTGGCGACAAAGCTGTTGGGAATGAACTCAGGAACAGAGTTGATTCACTGCTCCCAACACTGTGTGAATGAACTACTTTTTTTCAACACTGCACAGGAGCATCACTGAACCACTAGCTGGAGTCTAAGTGCACGAATGTACTCTGAAAATCTAACTCTTTCACTCTTTGTTTTTTAACTCCCATTTTTTTCACTCAGGGAATTTGCTGTGTACAGATTTGCAGTCAAGGTTTGCTGCTCCAGACAATCCAGAACAGACAACAAGCAGCCAGTCTTTGGTCTTACAGGGCTGCAATGACTGCCCTTCACCATCATTCCCATTTCCACAAGTGATGGCAACACGTGCACTGGTACCTGAACATGTGGAGGAACGCTATGTTCAGCGATGAGTCCAGATTCTGCCTATGACAGTTGGATCATAGGGTCAAAGTGTGGTGAAGATGCAGAGAACGCTATCCTCATTGCTGCACCGATAGAGTATGATCTTTAAGTGGTGGCGCAGTGTGATGGTGTGGGGCGGCATCTCCCTCACTGGAAAAACAAGGCTTGTCATCATTTGAGGTAATCTCAAAGCATAGAGATATTGAAATGAGATTCTGGAACCAGTGTCAATCCCATATCTCCACAATCTGGAACTCTATCGTCCAAGATGACAACGAATGCCCCAACAGAGTGGGGTTTATCAGCGACTACCTCAGTTTTGTATGGCTCTTCCATTTGCTACTGAGGCTCCTGTCTGTTAAATTAATAAATTGCTAAATTGCTAATAAGTTTTGTTTCGTCAGACTTCAATTCACCAAACAACACAAAACAAGAGTCAGTGGCAGAATGAGCTGTTTGACATAGAAGATTTACCGCCCACATTCTCAGCTCTGCTGCTCATCCCACAAATGCATGATCCTTACAAATCCTACATGATCCTGGCTGTTTTATTCAATCTGCTCTGCATGGAGTGACGTGGTTTGGCGATGGCTTGGGTTGAAAACAGACCTGGCATGCACTGGAGACGGACTGGAGCATGTGCAGTGGAAGGACCGACAAGAAAGGGGGTGATGAAGGAATGTGTATAACTGTTTTTGTACTCACCCCTCATGCCAGTGTTAATTTTGACAGCACTTTTAATTTAGTTTTAGTTATAGTCTTGTGCCAGAAATATCTTTTAGTTTTAGTCATAATTTAGTCATCTAAATTGGTTTAGTTTTAGTCTAGTTTTAGTTGACGAAACTTCCCAACATTTTAGTCGATGAAATTTACAGTAAATTTAGGCGACTGATTGGATCTCTCCCAGACTTACCCCGCCACCACACAGCCAAAGTAGCTGTGATTGGATATTTGCCTAACTTGCCCCTACTTTCTACATGATGAAATGAGGTCTGATTGGATAAAGTCTCTGTCAAACATTTTCGTCTCGTTCTTATTAGTTGACTAAAATGTCAATTAAATTTTTTTTAGCTTTTGTCCGTGTGCACTTGTTTTTATTAGTTACTGTCTAGTTTTCATCAGGAGAAAAAAGGCTATTAATGAAAACTATAACGAAAATAATCAGTCAACAAAATTAACAGTTTCATGCCTTCAGAACCAACATCATTCAGGTGCAGGAACACACCGAAAAAAGCGGGAGACGACCCTAGCACAGCTCAGAGACCTGTTGCTAGGCAGAAGTGCAAATGGGCCCCTGACCTTTCCATTTAAACCTAAACATAATGAGGTGTCTCTACTTAACATGCACATTCTAGCAGAAGAGCACAACTCATTTACTTTTATGACAGTGCCTATTTGTAAAACTGAAAATATTTAGTGATGACAACTGCAAAGTTTAATTAAAATTAAATTCAGGTTTGAATTTTAAAGTGAAGACTACCTCCAGCTCTGCTCTCAAACTTTGACTCTATTCATTCCATTAGGACTGATGGATATCCTGAGCCCAGCTCTAGGGTGTACAAAGGGAAGCTGAATGCTTGTTCTTTGTCTCAGTCTCATCAGTCGAAGACATTACACCAACTGGTCCCCCCCTCCCTTTTTTGCCTGCAAGTATCTAAAAGCAGTTTCCTTGTTAAATATTCATGCTGCCCTTCTCTTTCAGGCTGGCTAAGATTTTTTTGAAGTGCATAAGTGCTTTATTGGTGTTCCAGCGGCAGGGCGTAAATGGAGCGTGAGGACTTTGGCAGATGTGCGGCCCAGGATTCAGCTGATAACGGCCGCGGTTCTTACATGAAGGGAGGAACACCGAGGCGCGCAGCTGACAACAACAACCAGACGTCTGCTTCTGTTTGTGAGGAGGATGTTATGGAAGCAGGAGGAGGGGTAATGAGGAGGTGCTGGAAACTCTTGCGAGACCAGCTTGTGATAAGAGTTGTATAACACCGGAGTAAGGAATCTTCCCCCTTTTGTGTCCTTGCTCTAACCCACCCAGCAGCTCCTTTACTTGAAAGCCAGAACTTGTCTGTCCTTGAGAATAACCTGCTTGTAATGAGTGCTATGTAATCTGCTGTAGGACTTACTTTTAATTGACAAAAGAACCATCAAAGGCAGCTTCATAGCTGGGACTAAGCGTAAATCATGTTTTAATTAAGGAGGATATAAGGATTCCTTTCTTCCCTCAGCGAGTAAGACTCTCCCAGCGGAGAGCCTTCAAATTCCACAGTACGGTTACTCCAAATAGCTTAACTAGATGCTAATTGGAGGCTGTGCTAGCCAAGACGGGTCTACATTCTTTTTAATCAATCTTTTAGGCAAAAAGGGCTAGGGTAGTGGGTTTTTTCTTTAAAGGAAGCCGAGCCGAACAGCACTTCTCTTCAAGCGAGGGATTCTGCAAATGTGACAGAACAAGAAAGGTGCAGAACATTGTGTCAGCAAGTTGTTTGTGGCTCTCCTCTTTGATTTTTCCCTCAGAAGTTTCATTTAATAAGCAAGTATGAAAATGGATTCAATTTTCTGGGCTGTGTGGGTGAATGTATCGAGGGTTAACCAAGAAAAGCTGCACCGTTCCCAGCAGAAAGCGCTCCGAACAGAAGCCTAGACATGTCGATGACATAATAGACATTGATCAGAGAGCTTCCGAGACAAATCGTCTTATTTTGTCTGACAGAAAGAGAACCCAAAACAACATAAAAGCACGTATTGATTTTTCCCGAGCTCAGTCAGAAGTATGATAACCTTGAGGTATGAATGGAAGTAGCAAATCACCACCCACAGAAGCCATTACCCATGTACGAGTCATTAACACGCCGTTTATGTATATTGGGGCGTGGGGGGACAATAGGCCATCAGAGGCCCAGGTGGACGAATTAAACCCACAAATCACTTAGGATGTGCCATTTCTGCCGGCAACAGGTTAGCAATAAACACAAACTCATTATTGCAGCACACTCCTTGGCCTATAAATGTCTGGAAAGCTGAGACAGGTAATAGTGATGAGTAAAGCCTTACATCACTGTTTGGCCTCATAGGCCAGAAGGGAACCCATCCGGCATCTGTGTGTATTCTGCCAGAGCGGCTGAAATGGCAGCTGCAATAGCCTGAGAGTTATTTGATTAGGGCTCCCTGAGGACCAATCACGCCGAGCCAGAAGACAGAGAGCAAGGGTAGAATGGGCTGTTGATGTGCATGAACCACCAATAACAACTTGTATTTGTTAAAGGAGTTGCTCAACATTTTGGAAATGCATTGATTTACTTTTGGCTGTAAGCTTAATGAGAAAATGAATCCTAATTTCATCTCTGTGCTTTCAATAAAGCTCCAATGCATAGTTCAGGAAGTGAAATCGCATTCATTACCGCCATAGTCGGATTGATTATGAGCCATGATGTCAGAAATATTCAAGAGCATTCACACCAGAGCTGTTTGGTCTGCTTTAAACGAACTCCCAGATAGCCTAGTTCTGTTAACCTGGCAAGCCAGATGGATGTGTTTCACACATCCATCTAGAAAACCTCTCATAGACAGCATTTGGGAAAGGGCAGAGCCTTTGAAAAAAAACTCAGGGGGTGATTGGATGAATCTTCTGTCTGTCACATCTTTACAGGCCAATCCGAGCGACAAAACACGTGATGTAGCTGCTACCGAGGAGTAAACTCCATAGAGAACTGCCTAACACGAACCATGGCGACTGTAGACATGTCAGTACACCACTTTCGTCGTTGTTGAAAAGCAAACAACTCACTGCTGTTCTTTGTTCTTCTTTTAATGAAGAAATGTCATCAAGTTCTGATAAAACTGGCACTTAAGCAGCATCCACGCTAATGTCTTCCGCCATGCCTGCTTGCTTATATCACAGCTTTGTCGCGCTTGAAAGTACTGCCCATCGACGCTGATTGATCCTGTCACTTTCTAATTGGGCCCAAACAGTTCAGACGGGAGCATTGCGAGATAGATTCGCCAGTGAGAAACACAGATGTGGTGGCATAATACTGTCAAAATATGAGAGCGAATATGAGATCCATGCGAGCAAATATGAGATCTGTGCACACGGCTGCAGAGGAGCTGCAGCGAGTCAAACATTCGCACACTACTTTCGCGAGAGCTTTCACAGCACTTGCGTGCAGAGTATCTCTACCCAGGCCAGCAATATTGTGGCCTGAGAGCAAAATCATGCCTTGAGCGCACTCAGAATCTGAGAGAACACACAACTACTGTCATTGCTCTTCTGCAAAATTGCAAAGCCTTAACCTGCTGCATGTTGTAGTCTCTCGCTCAAATGTTGGCCCACCTTTCTCTTCGGTACTCATTCATCTCATTTTCATGCTGGTCAGCTGGCTACTTTACTGACTGCTCAAAATGCCTCAAAACAAAAGCAGAAATCCCAAGACAGCATAAATTTGGTGTTTTATTCATTGCTTAGGTGGGAACAAAAGACCGGCAGAAGAAGATAGATTTCTGATTTGGTCTTCTTCTACGTCTGCCTTTCTTCTTCGCCATTCTTTGTTTGGAACAAGAGCGCCACACACTTATGGTTTGGTTTGTTTGACCAAGGGCAGTGTGAATGCGAACCAAACCACATGAAAGTGCAACAA
This sequence comes from Cheilinus undulatus, assembly GCF_018320785.1. Lineage (NCBI taxonomy): Eukaryota > Metazoa > Chordata > Actinopteri > Labriformes > Labridae > Cheilinus > Cheilinus undulatus. The sequence continues at coordinate 5,365,359 of NC_054887.1, forward strand.
TTTTTTTCTCTCATTAATGCACACATAAAGAACTCACGTCAAACCATACAATGGATGAAATCTTACTGAACCAACAGAAAACTGTGAATCATAGTCAGTGGTGACATATCGCCCCTACATCAGTGTCCAGTAGGTGTCCCACAAGGCTCCATACTTGGTCCAATTGTATTTTTTATTGACGACCCAACCATAGCATGCAAAGACAACCACATACAAATGTATGCTGATGACACTGTAATATCCACACTTGCAAAAGAACACCAAGAAGCTGCCAACATTCTCACAACAGTGCCCACATTCAGGATAGGCTCACAAAATCATGCTAAGTATTTTACAGCAAAAAAGAGTGTGTTATCATCCAAACTCCCAATAAAAATTACACATTTAAATAATGAATTTAGGTACCTTAGTATCACTCTAGACTTTTCTCTCACTTTCAACAACCACATAAAAAAAATCTTCTAAACAGCCAAGTATAACATATCAAACTTGAGACAAATCAGTTCCACCCTGTCAGTGAATGCAGCCAGAATGATTTTGCATGCTATCATCTCCACATTGAGGGCCTTTACAATCTTTTACAAAAAACATTCTCATGCCATCATTGTTGCATCCTCAAGAAATACATTCTTTTAAATTTTGGCAATTTTCAATTTTTTTTAAACATGCCTGATTTATCAAATAGATACTACAGTACATAGATTTGCTCCACCATCATTAAGTTTATATGTTAAGCTGAATGCTAAAAGTGGCACAACCACCAGGACCACTGCCAGAGGAGACTGTGAGGTGCCAGAACCACCAACTTAGGACTGACTGTGCTCAGTTAGGGGCAGTAACATTTGGAACAATATCCCAACTGCAATTCAGGAATGTGTTACATACTAGGGCTATGTATTGGCATGACTCTGTTGATACAAAAGGGGTGCTGATATCGATATATTGTGAGCCTGGAACTTGGCTGACTTTCTGGGATCTTCAAAGAATGAATCCACACCAGGAACTCCAATATTAGACTTTTTTTTATGCATTTCTAATCATTTTTCAATATTTTCAGCAGCTGGTAGGGTTAACCTCTCGTCATTTTGTCTGTTTATATCCCAGAATGCATTGCCACTGGGCTGCGACAACCAATGGCAGGCTGTTCCATGATCACATCATGTTTTGCCACATAGCGGATGTGCACAGACTTAGAAACTGAAGAAGACAAAAGCCTAAATGACTCATAACAGAGAGAGAAAGAGACACAGAGAGGCTGTGACGTGTCTTTCTTTGTCACTCTGAACAGGAAGTGCTTATTTGTGAAGTTTTTTTTTTTTAGCTTTTAGGCCCAAAAGAGATGGGAGACAATTTGTGCAAATAAAACCCTCAGCGATTAATAATAACTGTGTCAAATCTTTGATTTTTTTTGTTTGACTTTATAGTCCCATAACTTTCTAAAATTCAAGTCACATTACTGAGGCACACATATTCTTAAAGCCCAGGTTATCCTGAAAAAAGGAGTTTGAGTGTGCATCACAGGGTTGATGTTTTATACTCTTTTTAAGACAAAAATTCCAGGTGAGACAGGTTTAAAAACATAGACAAGGGCTCAGAGGATTAAAGATACACGAGATCTATCCAACCTAAAAACACAGGATTTTACATCCCATCATACATCCTTTTTAGGTAACATAAACCTTTAAATAATGTAATGTACTCGCACATGTAGATGCCAAGAAACATGGGATAATATCCAAATAAAGGCGAAGAAACCTGTTGTTATGGTTGTTATCGCCTGTTCTTGCAATATCTGGGTTATCTCCAACGTCTCCTGTCTATAAGAGCTTTAGGCTACAGTGTGTTTTAGACAGATAGGTCCAATGGGCGAGGGCCAAGCTGTTGGCTGGAACAAAAGCATGAATGCTGGAAATCTGGGTATGAGTGGCGTCAATTTGCTCACCTCAATCTCCCCAAGAAAGCATTTTGAGTCCATTTGACAACCTCTTTTAGTTCTTTAGTGTCAAATGTAGACATATCTAACAGTGTCATCTGAAAAGGACGCCTCTCGATAGACGTTCTCTGATAAATGGGATAAAAAGTAACAATAAAGCCGCAAATGCAAAGTGTATTATCATTGGCAAACAGTCTAATCTAGCCAGGCCTTTAACCTTGAAAAAGCTGGCATCAAAGGGGAAGGCGAATTTTATGATTCAAGGCTGGACACTGGAAGAAAACAGTGAGTCACTGTTCATTTACATCTGTGGCAGCGTGCCCTATGGTAATATCTAGGAAAATGACTGTCCTTTATTCTTAAGTCTCAGAGTTAAGAATCTAGGGACCTCTCTTAGATATAACAGCACCTCCGCTTACACAAACAAGACCTACACACTGCTTAAAGCACCCTCAACACATCAGAGCAACACTCGCATTTCACCAGCCCACCCAGACTCACATCACACGCAGTCGCTAATGAATGGCACCACTAATTAGCCCCCCTTTCTTTCTTCTGCCTCCCACTCCCTCAGCACAGGATCACAGAGTGTGGGTCGGTCGTTCTCAGTGTGGAGGGCAGACTATTCACTGGAGAGCCCTTTACTGCCGAAATCACCAAGATGCCGGTGAGCAGCTTGTCTGATTAGCACTGATTACTCTCTAATTGGAGTTCTCCAAAACACGATGACCTCTGCTTTGTTTACTGATGGGATTAATCACAGTCTGGCAGAATTAGAAATCCCAACTGAATTCTTTCGTTCCTCATTATTTGGAGGCTGCATCGCCCAGCCCCCTGCCCCCGACTACCTCCATTCAATTCTTCTTGGATGCTGAGTTGCAAGAAAATTCTTTCAAACGCTGCATTTTCTGCACAAGTGGAGAGAAAAGGCCATGGTGACCCTCACCCTTGTTACAGCCCATTGGCTCAATACCAAGCTTGAACCACAAACTGGGGTACGTCTAACAAATCTGACTGAAATAAAGGGTTTGCCGTTAACCCATCGGCCACCTTGTCCCATAAATTATGTGGTTATACATTTAAAAGGGCCAAATGTGATTTTATTACAGCAGCAATGCAGCAAAAAAACCTAGCTGTGACACTTCTATAACAGTAGCTGACCCATTTTATTCCAGGTGTTGTAGCAACATCACATCAGGTCAGACTGGTGGCTCTGGATGTGCAACAGCACAAAGAGAAGTTCATGTTCATACACGCCATAGTGCCACAGAAATACCAACAGAATAATGGGAAGTGGTGCCCAGTTACCAAACCAGCTCTTTCTATGCTGCTTCAGCTCAAAAGCTGAAATATTTTTTCACTATCGTTAGCCAAAAGGAAACAAAATTGTTTTGAAACATTGATTAAAATTAGCAGTATAGGGGTAGTACTCAAAGGCCACATTGTGTGACCTACAGTGACAATAAGAAGCTCCACCCTGCCTGAGATGCTTTTTTAGGGCCCCAGCACTGAACCAGTGCCAGGACCTAGTTGTAATTTGAATGATTGAGCATTAAATTGTAGATTTAAGTATCTTAACATGTGTAAGAAGTCCTGAGTTTTGGCGTGTGAATCAGGCCTGGTAAAATATTTGATATTTTATGGGACTGGGAAAGTTAAAGCCCCCTCCTTTGACTTTGTCCAGTATCTTTGAAATTTACTGTGCTGCTGCGGCTTGGGGAGATCTACAAGAAAGCCTCTTGGGTCCCTCCCCTATCGCCAACAGTTAATCTGCCATTTTGAAGGAATTAGCAAAATCAAGTATTTTTTAGCCATTGCGAGGAGTCCCTTGAAGATTAACTCCTGCGACAGCGTTCATCCAACCAAGCTGAATTTTGATATACTGCTCGAAGAGACAATAATGAACAAATTTTATGTGGATTTTGTACAAAACTCCAAGGTGTCTCCAAGGTATGGTGTAGCGAGCTCTCAAATTTGCATATTTTTCAAGAAACAGGAAGTTGTTAAAGGGATACTTCAACATTTTGGCAAATTTGCCCATTGCCATAATTCCTGTAGTCTTAGTAATAGCTTTGTTTCCTTTAGTTGCCGGTGCAAGCTGTTTCTAGATCTAAGGGGAGACCGATATACCAGCTGCACTGCTAACGCAATGTAAGCAGATGGTATTTTTTGCTTTCCCTCATCAAACTCATCCTATACACAATCCAACAACTCCAAAACACTCTCGTGGACAAGTCCTGACCTGCACATTTACCACGCTATGAAATAATCATGGAACATTACGAGACGGAGATGTTTTAAAGCTAAATGTAAAGCCTGAACGACACTCCAGACATGGCTGCTGCACTGTGTCACTCCGCCCAGAGGTTTACTCAAGAAATAGTTCTGAGTATTTGCTTCATGTGTTGTAATGCTACATAATTATACGTTATTATTTCATAGTGTGGTGAATGTGCAGGTCACAACTTGTCCACGAGAGCGTTTTGGCGTTGTTTGTTAGCTTGTTAGCAACATAACTCAAAAAGCTGTGGACAGATTTTGATGAAATTTTCAGGAAATGTCAGAAATGGCATAAGGAAGAACTGATCAGATTTTGGGAGTGATCCAGATCACCGTCTGGATCCAAGAATCTTTTAAAGGATTCTGCACTGTTGGGAGATAGGGCTAATGGCGAAGGTCTGCGCTCTCGGAGTGCTTTTCTAGCTTTCATTGAAATCAACATATTTGATTGCCCCTTTGGTAAAGCCTGTGCAATGTTTCCCTGCTACCACATTGATTTAAAGGGGACATATTTAACTATTTTAAGACAAGTTTAGATTGTTCTCAGAGGTCCCCAAGACATGCCTGAGAAATTTGATGCTGAAAAAACGCTTCACTATTGGATTTTTGCAGGTCTAAAAACCCCTCTGTTTCAGCCCTGCTCAGAAAAAGCTTTCTGTGTCTGTTTGTATGTTACTAAACTGTCTGACTCCACCCTCTCAGGAAATTGATGTCACTAAACCGCTCCTTCCTTAGCTGGCAGCTGAGAGGAAGGCAGGACATTTTTCCAAGTGGGGAGGGCCAACCAAACCTGGGGGCGGTGCTAACTCCCCACATGACATCATGAGGGGAAAATCTGAGAACGGCTTATTTCAGCACGCATTTTCTGAAATGTGGAGAAAGAGAGGGGAGGGAATGGATTCGCACATATTCTTGTTAGAAAAGCCAGAAAAAGTTTTTTTTTTTTTTTTGCTGCATGTGACCTTTAAAATTAGAACACCAAAAAAATATATAACTTTTCAGATATTAATGCTCATTTCAATGACAGAAACATCAGATTGTATTAGTATTTTTTCAATTGTAATACTTCTGACAATAACATTGATCAGATACTTTTGTGATTTTTGGAAACCTTGAAGAAAACGTGAAACACACATGAACTTGAAATTTGAATGATTACTATCTTAGTGAAAAAATAACTATTTCTTTTGCAGGGCTTTTTTCAACATGACCTGCAGGGTTAGCCTCTGCTTGTTTGCCAACCCACTTCAAAGATCAGTGATATGTATCCAGTGCAAACCTAGGTTTAAGGAGGTTTCTTGAATGACTACTTTAGAGATTTACAGTCTTACCTTAGAGTTTTTGTGTACACCCACCATTACACCCATCAATATTCTTTGTGTTATAGACAGGCTCTGTTGCTAACACTTAAAGCTGGCACAGCCACCAGCTGAGAAGGATCACTTCAGTTTTCAGTCTCTCTGCTGTGAAAAGAATAATTAGAGATCTCAGGGATTAAGTGGGGTATTCTTTCTTCTACTGATCCCATGTTTGCATCATCAGGTGAACGACTCAGGGACGAGGCTTTTACAGCAGAGTGCAGAGAGAGGAAGTCTGATTTAGGCAAGCAAGTCTGGCAGGCTCATACAGCAGGAGCTGAGGGTTGAAAGTGGTTGTTACGGATGTCAGCCGTACAGCTGATGACAAAGAGAAGCTCTCAGAGTGCAGACGAGGGACGGCATGTTGAAACCAATAACCTTTAGGTTTCAGACAAGGAGGCAAATGGATGACACAACAAAAACTCTGGAGATGTTGAGTGAGGAGAAAGAGACCACAAGAGAGGAAGAGAGAGATAGTGACAGAGGGCAAAGACAGCAGCAGTTACATATGTAGACAGGTACAAAGACAGAAACACAGATGCATGTAGATAGATGTGGTGTGACAGGCAGAAAGCGGCCAGCAAGTGAGAGGACACAACAGATGCTCGGGGACGGCCCGGGCTCGCAGCCGTCACGACCACGGAGTGTGTTGTCAGTGCAGAGAGGTTGATGGCAACATCACAGATCCCACTTAAGAGCCTGCTCAGGAGCCGAGGCTTATCCGCCGGGACCGAGTCAGGCAGCCGGCGCTGTCGTGTGGTTGGCACTGGCAGGAAATGACCAGGTTTCCACATGTCTCTCTGACATCTGTCGCCCATGGAAAAAGCTAAGCCATAACACTCAGTCTACACTCGGAAATGTTTTCATCCCTCAGCTGTAAGTCGAAAAGTAAAACATCATTCTTATGGTTATTTCAGCATTTCAAGGCTCCACCACCTTTTTTTTTTTTTTTAACAGACAAGATAAATACTTATGCTTAACAGGAGTGGAGATCAAACATCACACTTTATCACAGTCCATCGTATTTCTAGTCAGAAATTACTCCGAACACTTACTTTAGGCCTCATTCACCTGACAAATCGACCATTAAATTGGTAGGAAAGGTAGTGAAATAGATAAAAGCACAGCAGGTGAAAAAAGAGGCAAAATTGGCCAAGAGAGGCAAAAATGAGTTAACAAAGGCAAAACAATAGGTGGAAAGTGTCAAAAATGGCTTTTGGTTGGCAAAAAAGGTGGTGAAATAGGGTTAAGAAGTTGGTCTAAAGATGACAAAAAGGTGGTCAGTGAAACACATTGGTTTAAAGTTGCAAAAAACAGCCAGAAAAGTGGGGAGAAGGGGTTATGAATTGCAAAAATGGATTTGAAGTGGGAAAATTTGGCATAAAAAGTAGCTAATAATGGTTAAAACTCTAAAAATGGGCATATAAAGTGATGAAATGGGTTCATAGTGGTAAAAATGGGTTAACAAAGGCAACAATAGGCAGATGGTGGCAAAAATGGGTTAACTCTTAAGCGCCAAAGTCGCAGAATTGTGACAAGCAACATTGCTGAACTAAACAGGCTATAGCTGCAAATATGGTGTCTTATGTTGTTACTACTTTACACCAGAAGATGGCGGCATGAGTAACTTCAATCCCAGCAGCATTTGTGGGTGTGTTTATATTCAAAGTTTTGGAGAGAGAGAGTTTTGAAAGACGCACCCCTGGTCGAGGAGACGAGGAAGCAGTTGTTGTAGTCAGAGAGTAACGGAGAGAAAGACAGCGAATTGTAGTGAGAATATTCCCAATGCTGGGAGGAATAGGGGAATATTCACTCTCTGACATGACGTTCAGTCGTCCGACAGTCCGACGGTGCGTCTGTGTGCAGCAACAGCAACGTCCATACGCCATAATAGTCCACAAGCAGCACATACCGAAGCCGATGCTTTGCCTCACCGTGGCCGGGGAAGAAGTTACCGTTGAATGCAGAGGAGGGGATGTGGTGGGGGTATTAGGGGTCAAAACACTCAATCAAATATTGACAGAGGTAGCTGGAATAAAAAACACCGCAGAGGTAGGGGCAGACATGCTACAAGCTGTGGGAGAAAACGCACAGTCAATGATGTTGGAGGCTGCCTGGTGATGTCAGAATATGCAAATTAGATGAGTGAATTTACTCCCATCACAAACTTTGGGTCAAACTGAAGATTTTTCTCATTTATAGTATGCCTTTATCTCTAATCACTTTTAAGCTACAGCATTTTGAAATCTTGATATCAAAATTTAATAGTTTCTTGAAAAAACTCTGGCGCCCAAAGTGTTAAGATTAGCAAAAACAAGCAGAAAAATGGTAAAAATAAATAAATAAATAAAAATGAAAAAAGAAAGGGGGTTACTTGTGACAAAAATGAATTTAAAGTTGCAAAAACTGTCAGAAAAAGTGGTAAAATTGTATTAAAGGTCACATATTTTACCCTTTTAAGACATGTTTATACTGTTCTCAGAGGTCCCCAAAACATGCCTGTGGAGTTTATTGCTGAAAAAACACTCCAGTTTTGGATCTTTGCATGTCTAAAAACCCTGAAAAAAACAAAATTTTCTGTGTCTGTGGCTTTAAATAGTAAATAGCTATCTGACTCCGCCCCTGACCACACCCCTCTCTGGAAATGGATGCAGCACTCATGATATTACAGACACTTTTTTTTTTTTTTTTTTTTTCCCAAAGTTCAGACTGGGATTTGAACCATCAATCTCCCAGACTGTAGTCAGCAGGGTAACCCACTGAGCTATCCAGCATCTGAACTGATATCTGAGATGATCAGTAGAGGAGGGTGGAGCTTTCCTCCAAGTGGGGGAGGGCCAACCAAACCTGGGGGTGGGTGCTTAGCCCCCTGGTGATGTCACTAGATGTAAAATCTGAGAACGGCTTGTTTCAGCACACATTTTCTGAAAGATGGAGAAAGAGAGGGGGAGAGGGAATAGATTTTTCTGGTACTTGAGGGAACTATGGACAGGCCAGGGACATATTTGTGTTAGAAAAACCTGAAAAAGGGATTTTTGCATAATATGTCCCCTTTAAATAGTGCCAAAAAGGGTCTAAAGTGGCAAAAATAGGCAGAAAAAGTGCACAAAATTGATGAAAAATGGTACCATAACTGGCACCAATGCTACTGATCCAACACACATAAAACAAAAACTGCAGAGGGCCCATTCTCTGGGATTGTCGGGGCCCCACCAAATCCTTGGGCAGGCCTTGTACTTACAGATTAATGAGAATAAAAATGATTTTTCTAGCTTCAAGATAAAAAAACTAAAAAGGAGAAGGGGGTGTGAAAACTTTCTGACTGACCTGTATCTACAGCATGTTACACCTGTGCTACCACCACTTGTCATTTCTACATTTCTGCACGTGAATAGTGCAAACCAATGAGATGCGACCCTTTAATTAGAGAGGTTGTTGTACAGTACAGGTGTACTTTTGAACTTGGAACCACGCCAGGCCAGCTGCTTCCACTTGCTTTCAGTTTCTATGCTAAGCTACGCTAATTGTCTCTTGGCTCGGCTTCAAAAAAATGAAGATGCTGGTAAAAAACCGCCTCATCTCTGCAGCATTTGCACTGTTTGAGCATGTTGTCTTTTCACATGGACAGATTTCAGTGGGAAAGCCTGCATGCAATAATAAACTGATATGAAGGCATTATGGAGGGCTTAATGGAACATGTTTTCTCTGTTGCCTAATTGGAGGACATTTTCCATTAGGCTAATTGCAAACAGCAAATTTTAAAATGCCACATAATAGTTCATGGTTATGGGTCTCTGCCACTAAAACTTAAACATCCTCTGTGAAATGTCGTCCTCTCTCGACACAACTGTCTGCAACCCAAAACACTTTAGCATCCATTAAGGGTGTAAATCACATAACCTCACGACGGAGACAAGGATAACGATGCACTGATGTAACATTTCTTCATCTTGATTCAATATAGAAAAACTTCAAGATGCAGTTGAGTAAAGTACAAAGTGTTTTTATACAGGACCTGACATGCAAACCAGTCTGGGATCTCAGGGTTGAAAATATCTCCTATCAATAAAAGTAAGTCTGACACTCTCTGATGAGCCAACAGTTGAATGTTATCAAAGGTGCACTCGCTCTGAATTGTAAGAGAGAAAGCGGCTCTACTTACATCACACAAAGCTGCGCTGAGCACTCTTCTTAGCTCCTTTTTGCCTGAGCTGAATTGCCTTAGAGCAGCTTTTATCAGCCAGGATACAGAAACATTTAACTGTCAGCTTCCAATTACGCACCTATTGATTACAGTACATTTTCCATCACCTCCGTGCCCCTCCTTCACCTCCAAAGTGCATCTTTCTTCAGCCCTCTGCACATGACAAGAGAGCAAGCTTTAACCGCCCTATACATCAAACTTTGAAGTGGATTTTTGGAGGAATAAGAAGAAAATAAATTGCACTTTGTGTGTGGACCAAAACAGCAGAGAAGAACCCTGAAGAGCTGGGCGGACAATAATTGCAGCAAAGAGTGGTAATGGCTCACAATTGCCCTTGTACACTCCGTACCCCGCGATCAAAAAGGCTGTGGAGGTTCTCAAGTAGCACAGCGGGTAATGTGGCACATTAAACCATCACAAACATGGTTTTGCTGCTTTTTGAGCATTGCAGAAATGCACTATTTTTGCTTCGGCGGAAATAAAAAAAGGTATTTTCATTCGTGCCTGCAATGTCCATAAAGCACCACCGGCGACTCGGCTCCTCTCTGACAGAACTGTGCTTACAAGCGGAATGCAAAGGACATAATTGGCTATGTAAAACTCTTGCTCTATTAGACGAGGGGAGCGTGCTGCCTGATAGCCTTCATCGCCACTAAAGCTCTTCATTAATCTCCATCCACAAGGTCAAGGATTTGCCCCGTACAAGACAAATGAATTAAAACCCCACCATCAAGAAATGAACCCTGTGTAACTGAATGACAGTGACTGGCTCGCGGTTCTTGTTATTGCAGAAGCTGAAATGTCTATTTCTTTTCAAAGAGACCAGTGTTTTGAAGGACAAGCTTTCAGTCGTGAAGTTAATACGGCTGGAATGAAATATTATGTTGGGTTGGTGGTGTAGATCCAGATAGCCAGTATAAACTGAAGTACATTTGTGTTTGGTAGATTATTTCTTTGTGGTAACAATGCCTTTTGGCAATGCATCTTATACTGATGGAAAACCTGTTCCCTTTCAATTGGTGCCACATTTGTAAGGAACATGCATTTGTGGGATGAGCAGCAGAGCTGAGTATGTGGGGTTGCACCCTTGAAAATGCAAAAGTGGGCAGCAAATATTTGCCCCAAGATTTGGCATGCCATGTTTGACTGATCTGGATAGGAACTGTGTGATAGGGCAACTTCAAGCTGGTGTTCTGCAAAAAGCAAGTTGCGTTGTTATGGAAAGTAAGCCCTCGAAACTGAAGACCAAGTTTCATATAAGTGGGGATGAAGTGGGCGACCCAAGAAGACAACACCCCAAGAGAAATGTTTCCTCACCCTATCAGCACTTAGGAACCGTACGCTGCCTTCTACAGATTTGCAGTCAAGGTTTGCAGGACAATATGGCTGTCAACTCTTTACCCAGACAATCCAGATCAGGCTGTGTGCAGCCAATCTCTGGTCTCATAGGGCTGCCAGGAGGCCTGCCATGACCGTCCTTCACCATCAGGCCCGTTTGCACTGGCTACGGCAAGACGTGCACTGGAACCTGAACATGTGACTGAACGTTATGTTCCGTTAGGAGTCCAGATTGACTAATCTGGATAGGGCCTGTGTGATAGGGCAACTTCAAGCAGGTGTTATGCAATGAACAAGTTGCGGTATTATTGAAATTGAGCCCTAGTAGCAACTCGAAACTGAAGGCCAAGTTCCATATAATTGGGGATGTCAGAGACAGGCCTTGAAGTGGGCGTCCCAAGTTGACGACTGGACATACCTCTGGGAAGACCCAGAATGTGCTGAAAGGATTGTGTATCCTGTCTGGCCTTGGGATCCCTCAAAAGGAGTCGGAAAGTGTCACTGGGCAATGTCTGGGTTGACTTGCTCAACCTGCTACTATCCCAACCCCGCCCCAGATAAGCAGAAGAAGATGGAGCTGTTTGGCAATGGCAGTAAAGATTTGGCAAATTTTTCACGGGCGCAACCCACATACTCAGCTCTGCTGCTCATCCCACAAATGCATGTTCCTTACAAATGTGGCACCATTTAAAAGGGAAATAAACAGGCTTTCCAGTGGTCTAAGATTTATTGCCAAGAAGCATTGTTACAACATAGAAATAATCTAATTTCTGTGCTTTTTGTGCAAAGTTTAGTTTATTGCCACTGAAGACAATAGCTGTTTGGATAAAGAGATAACGATTCCACATTTATCTGGGACAGATGGATATAGAATTAACATTGGAGTGTTGTGAACTGGTTTGTTGCGAGCAAGTGTGGGGATTTGAGATGATGGAGCTGGTTGTGGACCAATGGGTTTATGACCCATTTTATGAAACGGATGATCGACTGTTACGAGCGGGTGATGGTGGAGCGCCAGAAACTGGTGGAGCCAAGGATGAAGAAGACTGGTGACTGACTGGTGTCTGCTGATGTTTGTACGGCTAAGGAGTTTAGACTCTGGGTGGGGAACTATCTTTTCGTAGAGAAGCTCCTCAGGGGTTGTTGTAGACAGAGATATGTTAAAAATAAGGGGGGTTTAGAAGGAGGGATGTCAGAGGATTATAAATGGGTGAGGATGCTGTGAGGAGTGGAAACGGGATTTAGGCAGCACTCCATTAAAAACAGGGAGAGTAAATAGAGGATTTCAAGGTTCTATAGGTTTTTTAAGAGTAACATACGCTCCCTTCCGGACAGCGTCTCTTCCAGGGAAGGCCTTGACTATTTAAGCAAGTCAGTGGTTAACCACATCTATCACAACAGCACAGCTTCACAGTAGAACAGTCCAGTTAATGAACTGGTCTTGACTGAAGGCAAGAAAACAGAGTTTGCTTGAATGCATGTCCACCCATGTTTTGTCCAGTCTCTATGTTCCACCATATTGGTTGCTCCATGTAGGCTCCAAACTGCAGCAGCTTTTATTAAATGAATTTTTGGGGTTAAAAAAATGTCGGAAATTTTGTGTCACTATGTCATGTTTAGAAGATGGCGGTGAGTCCCATGGCTAAACCAGTTGAGAACCATTGCTCTCAAACCTCTATCCACTTTTCAGCATTGAAAGAGCCTTTCCAGATGTGTAAGCTGCCCACACCATAGGCACTAATGCAACACCACACCATCAGAGATGCAGGTTTTTGAACTCTGCCCTGATAACAAGCTGGATGGTCCCTCTCCCCTTTAGGCCACATGACACGGGGCGTGTTGCTTCCTCTGACCACAGAACACTTTTCCATTTTGCCTCAGTCCATTTTACACAAGAGTTGGATCAGAGAAGACGGTGGCGTTTTTGGATATGGCTTCTTCTTTGCATAATACAACTTGCATTTGTGGATGTCACGACCAACTGTCTTTGCCCCAAGTGAAGGAGTTCAAGTATCTTGAGGTCTTGTTCACGAGTGAGAGTAAAAAGGAGCATGGGATTGACAGGTGGAGTGGCGCAGCATCAGCAGTACTGTGGGCGTTGTGCTGGACCGTTGTGGTGAAGAGGAAGCTGAATTGAGAGGCAAAGCTCTCGATTACTAGTCAATCTACCATCCATACCTCACCATTGGTCATGAACTCTGGGTAATGACCGAAAGAATGAGAATGCTACTACAAGCAGATGAAATGATTTTTCTCCGGAGGGTGGCTGGGCTCAGCTTCAGAAACAGGATAAGGAGTTCAGACATCCAGGAGGGAGCTAGTAGTAGAGCCGCTGCTCATTCATTGAAAGGAGCCAGTTGATGTAGTTGGAGGATCTGATTAGGATGCCTCCTGGTCGCCTCCCTATGGAGGTATTCCGGACAAATCCGGCTGGGAGAGTCTTGAGGAGGACCCAGAATGCACCAGGATCTGTAAAGTGTTGCTGGGAAAAGCGACCTCTGGGTGGACTTGCTTAGACTGCAACCACGGCAGCCCGGCCCCGGATAAGGGGAAGAAGATGGAAGGATGGGTTGACGACCAACTGTGTTGACAGACAGTGATTTCTGGAAGTATTCCGAGGCCCATGCCTAGGAATAAGATGCTCTTTTATGCCCAGTCATGCCAATGATTTTTGAACTGGTTGCAAAACACTCCTCCAGCTGTTTTTCATTAGTATCACTGTCTCTACCCGCCGTGTACAGGTTTGCATATTCAACACACAGTGTTTGGTATGTCATCATTATTTCCTGTTTTTAAAGGCTCTTGTAGACAAATGTGCTCCATGTGCACTTGCATGTGGAAAAGTGTGTTCAGGTAATCACTGGAGACGTTGGGATTTGATGATGATCTGACCAGCTGTGAACAGCTGTGCTTAGTCATGATCAGCCAGGAAGCACAGCTAACATTAAGTAGTCTTTCTCTCTCACTCTGTCTCGGTGGGCACTGATGAGACACACAGAAACCATCATCTTAGCTCCACTCTAGTCTTCTCCTTGCCTGTATGATTATATTCGCTTTGATTTACTCTATGAGTAACTCCTTCATTACTGTTCTCTTCACTAACACTGCAATCAGGTTCATATTATTAAGGCTTAATGGGTGACTATCATGTAGGCAAAGAGCCTGGGGTGAAGAAACCAGCATGCTCTGCAGAGTAAACAACTTGATTGTGTACAGGTGAGTTTATGCTTTCACATTTTCTCTCAATGTTCTGCAGATATCCAGGGTGTTTTTGTACGACATGCAAACTTCATTCGATATGAACATGCCTTATCATGAAGGGTTCCTTTTAAGTGAAATGAGACATTTGAAGGAGCAGTGCTGCAGCCCTGCTATGGTAGCTTAACTACAGTGCCTGGATTGTAAGTGATTAACACTTTAAAATAATGCATGCATTTTGACTGTTGATTTCATATCCTAACAAGTCCTCCTGTGATAGAAATATTCCTTTAAACTCCACTAGCATGCCGCTTCTGCCTTCGTGCTGCGTGCAGCGATCACACTTCCATTTCCACCTACATTTTTCTTGCTTTGAAGACCCCTTAAGCTTAAAAACCCCCAAGAAATATCAACCACATCTTCCCAATGGAGTAAACAAGAACTCAAGGCATTACTAGAGCTTTTTATGTGCACAGCGTCTGACCCTGAAATAATTCCCCTTCCACCAACAAGGCTTCCACTTGGAGGCAAAGGTTAGCCTTTGAGCCGGCACTTAATGCAGGGGAGAAATTTTTGCCTGGCAATACGGATAAATCAAATTGCATTTAGGAGCGGTATGCACTCTTTCATAACCCCCTAGAGCTCCCTGCACTCGCACAGTATCTCCCTCCTTTGAGTATTGAAAGCAGCGACCACAATGGCTGCATTGATCATACTGGAAATTTGTGCTTTTCATTCCCTTTCTTATCCTCAGAGGCCCCGTTCATTCCCTGGGTGATCGTGTGTGGAGCTGCAGGTGTGAGCCCTTTTCTTCAACTTTTTTTTTTAATTAAGGTGTGCTAATAGCAGCGGGAATTCATACATTTTAACAGCCAGCTCTTCTAGTTTATCAATACGTCCAGGTCAGCTCCGGGGCAATCACCCTTCTCTAAAAAGGCACTTATTAGGTCCGGTGATCAAAAGTGCTTAGGCTGATAATAAGATGAGGTTATATTCATGAAATACACCCCTTTAATAAATCCTATCCCATCTGCCTAAATAGATGTTTTTGAGCTATTACATCTCATCCGCAGAGGACAAGGGGAATGGAAATCTTTATGGGGTTGGATTATGGACGTTGTCGTCGGGCGGTTTTAATGATAGACATTTTGCAGGAGGAATGACCGGATGAAAAATTGTCAAGAAGAGAAAAAGGCTGAGAAGCAAGTGGTCTGACCTCAATTACATGTGCACTCCTCGAGTGGTGGCTCTGCCCCGCACCTGCAGGTAGGGATTTGCATAGGTCCTTATTCTCTGTCACACTCACATATACATGGATCCACACTCTATGCATACATGTATGCCTGTGTGCACCGCACAGACATTTGTCAAGCACTTTCACCGCCACACAGCTACAAAATGAATATTCTATTATCAGTGAATATATCAGAGCAGCTTTGTGCTCAAGCTTTTATTTTAATCATCTCAAACCTGTTTTATTCAAAAGAAACAATATAATTATGGGGATTTAATACCCATGCACAAAGTCGACCACACACTAGTCAACTTTTAAACCAAAAATGACTTTAAAATAAACCACAGTCCAGGTTTGGTGGATGCTGGGAGAACGTTACCTCTCTGACTTGACTGTGCCAACTGTGAAGTTTGGTGGAGGAGGGATAAAGGTATGGGGCTGTTTTTCAAGGTTCGGGCTAGGCCCCTATCTCCAGTGAAGGCCAGTCTTAATGCTTCAGCCACTAAGACATTTTGGGCGATGCTATGCTTCTAAGTTTGTGGCAACAGTTTCATTCCAACATGACCGTCCACCAGCTCACAAAGCATGGACTATAAAGACACGGTTTGTTAAGTTTGGTGTGGCTCACTCAGAGTGCTGACCTTAGTCACATGGACCACCTTTATTCCAGGATGAACTGGAATAAAGATTGGCCTACATCAGTGCCGGACCTCATAAATGCTCTACAGCACTGGTGTCAAACTCAAGGCCCGGGGGCCAAATCCAGCCCATGGTGTAGTTACACACGGCCTACCAGATCATAAGATATTTTTATTATAACCAGCCCACCAGTATGAGGTCTGCGGATTTCCTTTAGTATAAAAATGTAAACTTAACCTTGATGATTTATAATATCCTTGTTGAGTCATAAAAATTAGAAAACGTAAACAGTAAGGAAGTGGTGTAATTTCACCCCCTGACCGCTAGTTGGTGGCAGGCACCATCAGCTGGCTTGACTCTTCCCTCTTCTCCTCTGCTTAGACAACGAGATCACAAAAGACTTTTTATGTTTCTGCAATAGTTAATACACCAATATGTAGAAGCTCTTTAACCCAAATTATATTTTTAATGCTAAAATATAATTATTATTGTTATCCATGAATTTTAAAATTTACTGATTTACAAAAAAAACCCTGGAAAAATAGTAACTCACATTATTAGTTCTTGATTAATATGTCAAATTATAGTTATTTACTTGCATTCCTGAACAAAAAAATGAGTTTTAGTTGTTGAATGTTATGTTTGATTCATTTCTGACTTCTCAGAGAAGCCCAGTGAGCCGGCTCAAATTTGGCTGAATTCAGTTTGAAATTCCTCATTCCTGTTCAAAATGGTAAAACATGGAGAGCTCACTGAAAATGAAAGAGTCCACATTAAAGCACTTCATGATGCTGGATGGTCTCTGAGACAAATAGGGAAAGACATAAAGTGTTCTCACAGTGTGGTTAAGTATGCTTCAGAGTAAACTGCAGACTGGTATCTACAAAATGCACCAAGGAAGAGGCAGGAAACCAAAGTTAACTGAAGCAGATGTCAGACACCTCAAGAAGCAGAAGTACGAGAGACAGAAGGAAGACCACTGCTGATCTTCAGGCAGAGATGAATGCTTCTAGATCAAAGTCTGAGAAAGTCTCCAGAATGACCATAAGCAGACGACTGACGGAACAAGGCTTAAAGGGAAGAACAGCTGCTAAGAAGCCATTATTGAGGCCTGCAAACATCCAGAAAGGCCTCAGATTTGCCAGGGAGCACAAACACTGGACTGTTAATGACTGGAATAAGGTACTCTGGACAGACCAGTCCAAGTTTGAACTCTTGGGTCAGCATGGTCGTGTTTATGTCTGCAGAAAAGCTGGAGAACGTTTTGATGCCAGATGCACCCACAGTGAAACACAGTGGAGATTCCATTATGGTATGGGGCTCCATTTGTGGATACGGCGTGGGCAAATGAGTGAAAATCAACGGTATCATGAACAAGGACGTCTACCACAACATCTTAGTGCATCATGGAATCCCTTCTGGACTGAATCTGATTGGCCGTGGGCTCATATACCAACAAGACAATGACCCCAAGCATACTTCAAAACTGTGCAGAGACTATTTGACCAAGAAAAAGGAATCTGGAGTACTGGAACTGATGGACTGGCCAAGTCAACGTCCAGATTTGAATCCTATTGAACAAATTTGGGATTTAGTAGATTCAAAGATTGATGGCACAAAAGTTTAATCTAAAGCAAATCTGTGGGAACAGCTAGAAACTATTTGGAACTCAATAACAAAAGAGACTGTGGAAAAGTCCATAAAAACAATGGCAGCAAGAATGCAAGCTGTTATCAAGGCCAAAGAGGCCATACAAAATATGAAGTTTTTTGGTTATTATGTGTGAAAAAAGACTGTTTCAGTTTGTTATTTGCCAAATAAATGACAATAAGATTTTTAGTTTTAAACAAGTTTTTGAAAGATTTCTAAAATATTTATGTTTTCTTGTTTTTATGACAGGTGGTCTAGTAAATTTGTTAAGCACTAGATAAATAGGTAATATTTACCAAGGTAAATACCGTATCATGAGATTTTGATACCGTTACATGCCTATAAAATAGCAGTCTTTGGATGGGTAACCATTGTAGAAAAGTCAATAAATCACCTCAAAGCCAATCTTTCGTAAGAGTTTTTCTGAAATGTAACATTTGGGAAGCTATATCGGTCTAAAAATGATTTAAAGTCATATTTTAAGAGTCGATAAAATCAACACGAGCTGTGTACTTGTGCACATCTCAATACAAACATAATCCAAGTCAGTGACAACTCAGCTGGGAAAAGAGCAGTATAATGTGTCATGTGGGTCTGAAGGAGCTTTGTCAAGTCTGAGAAGATAATCCCTGATGATGTCATCAGGATTATCTTAGTTTGGGCTTGGGGACTACTGCAGGTTTTTAACAGTAAGCCTGTGTTACAAAGCTTACTTTAGGTTGATGCGAGGGCAAGCAGGGACGGCGTGACAAAAAAAGTCTACCAAACTGCACAAAGGGAAGTGAAGAATCCAGCCTCTGTTGGAGCTTGGCCCACATTAGAGACAAAAAGTCAGGATATCTCGGCCTCTGCAGCTTCAGTTTTCATCATTCGTCGGCTAATCTGTCTCTCACATGTGCTACATCTTTATTGAAATGCAATACTAAATAAGTTGATTACAAATTTAAGAGGCTTTCCTGATTAAATTAAATTAAAAAGGGTGCAAACATTGCTGCAAGATTCCAGCGTGTGGTAGGTAGGATCCAAAAGGGAGCACATTTTTATGCTACACCAGCAGCCATTCCATTCTGCATGCACTGCATTCACTCTGGGTCACACAACATACACTACACAGTGTGCTCATTCATGCTCACACGTATTAAAGGCAGGAGCAATAATAGAGGTGAAAAACTGGTCAAGGTCAACCGGGCAACTTTACCCGCCCGCACACATGAATGCCAGGGTCTCGCTGTTCTGTTCAATAGTCAATATCAGCAGGAACAAAGGCATACGTGTTTGTTCACGTCCACGTAAACTGCCCTGAAGCAATAACACACAATTTACTGCAACAACTCAACCTCTGCGGAGCACATGCTGTATGAATGTGATGCTAAATGAGCAGCGTCATTTGCTGCGAGTGGGTTCATGTGAAGCTCGGACTCCCTATTGCTAAAAATCATTACTAGTCTATATGTGAGTGTTTCTGCCCAGTGGGAGGCACAGAGATGCATGTTTGCCCCGAGCACTTATAAGACTAGTGGCTGTTGTATTACACGAACACATCAAAGAGGAACATGTGTTACAGTCAGGCACGCGATGCATTCACTCAGGCAAAACTGATGCTAATATGTCATTAAATTCACAATATACACCTTAAAACTCCAATTAATGGTTCAGGCCTTTGTTACTTCAGATGATGAAACACCTTTAGATGTGCGCAGGCATCACTGCTACACAGGATTTTATTGCTCACTAATAAAGTGACCAAGGTTAAACTGGGGATGGGAAAAAATGTCACCTTCATACCACAAAGGACGCCTAATCTTTACAAAACTACAGCATGGGTGATGGAAAAAACAGTGGCTCCCAAACATGTGTTCTTTGAGCCCCCTTGTTTTTAGCTAAGAAAAGCTTAACCCCTCCATTACCACCGGGGAGAAGAGGAAAACAATGGTGTAAAATATCAACATAAATTTAAAGTACTTCATTTAAAAACCCTGAGAGAATGGTAGATATGTTCTTAGACCATTTATTCCATCGTGCATCGGCTGATACGGAGTACAGATCCAATACCCATGTAAACATTCTGGACCAACTGTTCTGTGTAAAATTGGCACAATATTTAGCCCTACAGTGAACTCAGAACATGCTTCAGTAAATAGAATCAGAGTGTCTGACGTTTAGCATGGTTAAACAAAGCAAAATATAAAGGTAAATAAAACTGTATTTGATCGGTGCATAAACTCACTCATACAAACACCCACATTTTTAGCTGTGTTTGGTGGTGTTGTAGTACACAAGAACGGTCTTGGTCTTGAGACAGGTCTCAGGACCACATTTTGTCATGTCTTGGTCTTGTCTCGGACCGGGTAGACTCTGGATATTCCCTCAAGACCGGTTGAGACCAGCACTGATCTGCTATTCTTCAACTTCATTAATGTAAAAATTAGGAGAAGCACTTGCTAAACAACAAATAGCTACAACTGCAAAATCTCAGACATCAGTCCATCTTATTTCTAGTCAGAAATACACTATATTGCTAAAAGTATTCACTCACCCATCCAAATAATTGAAATCAGGTGTTCCAATCACTTCCATGGCCACAGGTGTATAAAATCAAGCACCTAGGCATGCAGACTGTTTCTACAGACATCTGTGGAAGAATGGGTCGCTCTCAGGAGCTCAGTGAATTCCAGTGTGGTACTGTGATAGGATGCCACCTGTGCAACAAGTCCAGTCGTGAAATTTCTTTGCTCCTAATTCTTCCACATTCAACTGTCAGTGATTGGGAACGACAGCAACTCAGCCACCAAGTGGTAGGCCACGTAAAATGACGGAGAGGGGTCAGCAGACGCTGAGGCGCATAGTGCGCAGGTCACCAAGTTTCTGCAGAGTCAATCGCTACAGATCTCCAAACTTCATGTGGCCTTCAGATTAGCTCAATAACAGTGGGTAGAGAGCTTCATGGAATGGGTTTCCATGGCCAAGCAGCTGCATCCAAACCATACATCACCAAGTGCAATGCAAAGCGTCAGATTCAGTGGTGTAAAGCATGCCGCCACTGGACCCTAGAGCAGGGGAGACACATTCTCTGGAGTGACGAATCACGCTTCTCCATCTGGCAATCTGATGGATGAGCCTGGGTCTGATGGTTCCCAGGAGAACGGTACTTGTCTGACTGCATTGTGCCAAGTGTAAAGTTTGGTGGAGGGGGGATTATAGTGTGGGGTTGTTTTTCAAAAGCTGGGCTTGGCCCCTTAGTTCCAGTGAAAGGAACTCTGAATGCTTCAGCATACCAAGAGATTTTGGACAATTCCATGCTCCCAACTTTGTAGGAACAGTTTGGGGATGGCCCCTTCCTGTTCCAACATGACTGTGCACCAGTGCACAAAGCAAGCTCCATAAAGACATGGATGAGAGAGTTTGGTGTGGATCAACTTGGCTGGTCTGCACAGAGTCCTGTCCTCAACCTGATAGAACACCTTTGGGATGAATTAGAGCGGAGACTGAGAGCCAGGCCTTCTCCTCCAACATCAGTGTGAGACCTCACAAATGCGTTTCTGGAAGAATTGGTCAAAAATTCCCAAAAACACACTCCTAAACCTTGTGGAAAGCCTTCACAGAAGAGTTGAAGCTGTTATAGCTGCAAAGGGTGGACTGACATCATATTAAACCCTATGGATTAAGAATGGGATGTCACTTAAAGTGCATATATGACTCAAGGCAGGTGAGCGAATACTTTTGGCAATATAGTGTACCTTTGAACAATTACTTTAGGCCTTATTCACCTGACAAATCTAGATAAACATCTCATTTTCAGATGTTTAAAAATAATTCCAGACTTGTCAGTGGCTTTTAAACACATATAAGATTTATTTTTTACAAGAAGTTAGTTGAACAAATTTGTCAGGATTTCAGATTTTTGCATGTTGCGCTTAAAAGAATTGGAGACACCTTGTTTTTATCTGTTAAATTTATATATACAGTGCTTAACAAATTTATTCGACCACCCTAAGGTTTATGCCACAGCTGCCCTAAATTAACAGCATTGGTAATTACCATAATCATTTTTTTATCTTTCTGCAAAGGTTAATACACCAATATGTAGAAGCTCTTTAACCCAAATGATATTTTTAATGCTTGAATAATATGTCAAATTATAGTTACTTACTTGCATTCCTGAACAGAAAAAGGAGTTTTAGTGGTTGAATGTTGTGCTTGATTCATTTCTGACTTCTCAGAGAAGCCCAGTGAGCCGGCTCAAATTTGGCTGAATTCAGTTTGAAATTCCTCATTCCTGTTCAAAGTGGTAAAACGTGGAGAGCTGACTGAAAATGAAAGAGTCCGCATTAAAGCACTTCATGATGCTGGATGGTCTCTGAGACAAATATGACAGGTGGTGTAATAAATTTGTTAAGCACTGTGTATATATATATATGGGCTGTCAATACATTAAAATTTTTAATCGCGATTAATCTCACAATTCCATAGTTCACTCGCGATAATCGCAAATTAATCGCGCTTTTTTGTCTATTCTAAATGTACCTTACAGTACTATTTCTCAAGATTTAAATACCCTTATCAACACAAACGGACAAAAATGCTTTCTTTATGCAAATGTTTGTTCATGTCAACAACCTAAAACAACAACAGATAAAGTCCAGAAAATTCTCTAGTCTGAGCTCAAAGATACTGAACGCTGCAAAAATCTACTGAGAGCATAACATGGTAAACTCAAGCCACAACAGATGGAGATACTGACCTTAATGTAACATTACTGAATAATTCCAAAACATAGAGTCAAACTTTAGACTTCTAGAAGTTAACTCCTCTGCTCTCAGCAGCTGAACACCAAACAACAGATCTCATCATCACACATGGACATAAAAAAGTCAAGTCTCTGCTGAGAGCTCAGCAGTAAGGCACAGACACATCTAATGGTGTTTCACTGTTCTGATGTGAGTAAGGTGGACACATCTGCCCTGCTCAAGAGAAAAAGCAAGTAATTACTTAAAAAATGTCTGCTATTATTTATCATATTTTTACTTTCGAACTAAAAAATGTAGTCCAAATGTAAAATAAATGCTGACAGTAAGAAATGACTGAGAACTTTTAAGGTGTAGTAAGAGGACTTAACCATCTCTTCATTCTTCAGATCATAGAAGAGCTACAGATTTAATCTAAAACCATTTTTTTCTTCCTTAACAAAGGAGACCCACAGTCTAATAATGCTTTCAGCTTATATTTTGATACTCTACAGAGCTCATTCACTAACCTCTGCTCTCCTGTCACACACCAGCCTCTGCTGCTCTGTCTCCTCCTCCTCCTCATGATGCAGCTGTACATACACCAGCATCAGACAGTCTCCAGTAGGGACTGCAGAGTCTTTGACAGTTTTGCAGCATCTTGATTGACTGTTATTTAAATTTGGCGTTTATTCACAGTTCCAGTTGATAATTTTTGTAAGTTCCGTTTTTTTGTCCGAATACTTTCACTTTCAAGCAGGAGCTGCGTTGGGATGAGAGCGGACCTTTAGGAGACGTGATCGGACCAGTCAGCAGTCAATAGCGCAGCTGTGGTGCCGGTTCATAGCAGATATAATAGCCTAAATAACTGAATAAATCATACTGGCCCAAAAGTGCATCGGCACACCGGGAAATGCTCAGTATGCCAGATAGCGAGTCCATCCCTGCAGAGTTGTCTGAGTGTCTCCATTGTAAACAAATCCAGCATGGTGAGGGGGGGCGGCTCTCTGCATTAGCGGTGTGCATGGCTAGCGAGTGGTGCGGGCTATATAAGACTCTACGAACTTCCTGTAACTCCGTTCATGTCGACTGTAGGAGAAACTAACTTCAGTTTTATCTGACATGATCTGAAAGCTGAACCTGTCATTCAAAAGTCTCTGTCCTGTATCCATTTTTGCTCGCTTGTACCACATCACGACGGCGCCGCTTCCTGGTCTGGCAAACTACAGGATGGGTCGAGGGTCATACAGAACGCGCATGCGTTAATCGTGCACCAAAAAATTTAGCGCCGTTAAAAGTAATTTGAGTTAACGTGATATTAATGCGTTAACTTTGACAGCCCTATATATATATATATATATATATATATATATAAAGAAAACTAAAATTAAAGAGAGAATTCTCTTTAACTGTTCAACCTTGCCATGGTTTTATAAAATTGGTTTTTATGGTCTTGCTCTTGTCTCGGCCTTGGCTTGTCTTGGGCTCGGTCCCGATCCCTAAAAGTCTTGGCCTTGTCTTGGTCTCAGTGCACTCTGGTCTCGGGTAAGTCTTGTTCTCGGATACCGTGGTCTTGAGCAGGGACGTGCACAGACATTTTGGGGGCAGGGGCCCAAGTGAGAAAAAGGGGACTTCCCTTAATCTATTCATAAAAATGAGAATGAAACATCTTAGCCCATCTCTGACTTAACAAGTTTATTTTAAATCCCCTCACATTCACAATGTTGTTGAAAACTGACTGGGGAGGTGGTGGTTGGTTTCAATTTATTTTTTATCCTATTCACCTATTTAAATCTATGCAAATTAGCACATTTTATTTAAATAGCATATGATTTTCATATCACTGCGACTATTTTGATGACAGATGTTAGATACACGTACCTGTATTCACCTTTAGTCTCTTCCCTTAAGTACAGTATGTCAGCCTGTATGCCCATGATAAAGTGCCTTAGCTAAAGTAAATCTATTACATCAGCTAGTGGCTCATTTGTGTATGTCACCAAGAGAAAGGGCAGGTGCTCAAGCCCCTTTTGATGTCTATGTATGCACGTGTCCGGTCTTGAGTACAACACAAGCTTTTACTAACAAAATACATTTGTATGAAATTTGTATAAAGAGCTTTGCAATGATAGTAAATAAGTGCAAACTGAATTTTGACGACTTGAGCAAAGCCCCCTCCCCTAAGATCCTTGGTGCCCATTCATGCAAACCTGACTAAAGCTGCTTTCACACTTGCACAAGACTCTTGAAAACTTCCTGAAATATGTGAAGTGACCTGAATGAATAGCTCGCAGAGCAGGCACCACTACTGTCATGATGGAAATACATGTAAAAACGGGTGAGGGGCTAACAGGTTTGAAAGGGTTTAGGTAAGGGTTACAGTAGGGTAGCTTAGGAACGGCTTGAAAGACAGCAAAATGTACCATTTTCCTTCCATGACATCTTATTCTTGTCTGATATAGGATTCTAGTTGCCCAGCAGTCCTGGGTCTTTGCCAGAGTTTTAAGTTTATGATTCGACAATTTTTTTTCTATTGGACTGCAGGCAGGCCAGTTCAGCACCTGGACTCTCCTGTGAGGTCATGCTGATGTGATAGAGGCGGTGTGTGGTTAAGCACTGTCTTCCTAAATTAGCCAAGGCCTTTCCTGAAAGCGACATTATCTGTATGGGAGCGTGTTGATCTAAAACCTGTAAATACATTTCAGCATTGATAGTGTGTTTGAAGATGTGTAAGCTGCCCATGCCATAGACACAAATGCTACCCCATACCATCAGAGCTCTGCCACGTTAACAAGCTGGATGGTCCCTGTCCTCCACAGTGTCCCTGGTTCCCAAAAAGCATTTCATATTTTAATTAATCTGACCACAGGACAGTTTTCCATGTTGCTTCAGTCCATTTTAAATAAGCTTTTGCCCAGAGCAGACAACAGTGTTTCTGGATTCTTTGCATGATACAGCTTTAACTTGCATGTGTGGATGGCATGGCCAACAGTGTTGGCAGACAATGATTTCTGGAAGAGTTTCTGAGCCCATGCAGTGACTTCCAGCACAGAATCATGCCTGCTTTAATTCAGTGCTGCCTGACGGTCCAGAGATCATCAACATCCAATGCTGACCTTCAGCCTTGTGTTTTGTGTTACAGAGATTTCTCCAGATTCTCTGAATCTTTTGACGATATTATGGACTGTAGATGGTTGGATATTGAAAGTCTTTGCATTTTTACATTAAGGAACATTTTTCTGAAATTGTTCCACAATATTTACCCACAGTTTTCCGCAGAATGGTGAACTTCTGCCCACCTTAACTAATAAAATACTCTCAAAAATGCTCCATTTATGCCCAGTCAAGTTACTGACCTGTTGCAAGTTAACCTAACTTGCTGCAAAATGCTCCTCCAGCTGTTGTTCATCAGCACCACGAATTTCTACTGGCCTTTAGTTGCCCCGTCCCTACTTTTGTGAAATTTGTAGCTGCCATCAAATTTAAAGTGAGCTAATTTTTTTTTTCGTTATACTATGGTGAATAAAAAGTGGGTTTATGAGATTTGCATTTTTATGCATTCTGTTTCATTTACATTTTGCACAATACCCCAGCTTTTTCGGAATTTGGGTTGTACATAAACACACACCTTTCACAGTCAGATTGTTTCTTGCCTTCTTTTTGTCCTCTTTGGTTTATCCGTCACTGCTTTCTTCAACTTTTAGCCTCAGCCAATGTCTAAAACAGTACTGATACAGCCTAACTGGCTTCGTTTTAGCTAAAGGTAGTGTGTGAACTTAAGGTGTAAACCTGCATACTCTTCTTTAAAGAGATCGTGGCCTTCTGCAAAAGGAAGCAGGCAACTAGGATGCTCTGTGGAAATGTGGCAGATGGTCTTCTCTCTGTTAAAGGTTATTAAACTGTTAGATTCACTTTGAAACGTCCATTTTAAAATAGAAAAGTTAACTTACTGAGGTTTCTTTGGTCTTTATGCAGGAGCTTTGAAGAGGCAGCATTTATATTCTATTGATATACATGATCTTTGACCTTCTGTCTCATACTCAGCTGCATAGTTGCATTATTTCTCCTCTCCTCTGCAGATTTTAAAGTCATATTTATTCTTTGCATCTCTCTGAATTCCTCCTCATGTTTGATCTGCATTATTTACTGCATGAGGGCCTCTGATTGAGACTTGCCACTAACTTGCCAAGACCTGGGGTGGCACCAGGCCAGTGGGCCTAAAAATGAGAAAACTTTGTCACTTCTGCTATAAAATGCTGCTTTTATGAACGCATTACTTGAGGTGCTGAACAGTAACTCACCTATGCATTATTGAACTGAATAAAAGGCTGTGCTAAACATACAAAAATTCATCATTTTGATTCAAATGACTGCACAGTTGCTAAATATTGACCCACAACTCAACCTGAATAATTCTCTGCTCTTCTTTTTTATTACCTTTTGAAATACTGTGCAGCCTCTTGGCTGCTGCAACAGAAGAAAGGTTTGCAGCACCAAAGCTGTCTGGCACCTCCAGCCCAGGAAAGACATTTTGTATAACTCGAGCTCAGTTGGTGAAAGCTCCCACGGAGCACCCAGCAACCCCGGCTTATTGTCCCGACAACTGCAGGTAATGTCACACCTCAACGTGCAACTTAGCCCTGACACCTCACACACTGGCCTGATGCCCTGCGGGGGTTTAAGAACACCACTGGGTCTAGTTACCGTGTCCTGGAGAATGACACTCACCAGCAAGGTGACCCGGTGCTTGCCCTGCTGTTAATGGCGCCACTTCACATCAGATTGATAACAGCCGTGTGAGTGTGTGCTTCTGCTCCTGTCCTTACCTGTTAAAGCTTCTCTCTAACTCTGGTTAATAGGGTAATGTGAAACAGTATCAGGTGGAGGGAGAGCGGTGATAAAAATAGTCTTCATAGCTTGTCACAACAGTGAGAGCTTTGGTGAGGTTGATCTCATGAGAAAATCAAGTAAACAGCTTCCTGGAGCTCACAAAGGTGCTCTCTATTTGTGTTAAGCAATAACAGGAACAACACTTGACTCAATTAAAATGTCATGTTTGATTCCCATCTCATTTGAAAATCTTGCCTTTGTTTAGAGGAGGAAGCAATGCACGCTAGTTTTCACATGTGACTAGAATCAGTCTCACAACATACTCTGCTTAACTCTACACGTCACATGTACCCTCATGCTGGAGTGCAGGGTTCCCCAATTACTTTCTACCGAGGACAGAGCCGAGGGCCAGAGGATTTACATCCAAGTAATCTAAACAGGTCAGGCATAAATATGCTGTCGTTGTATCAGGTGGCAATTTTTTCACATTTCTAACGTTTTTAAGACCCACTGATGCTAAATTTACAAGACTGGAATATTCATTATAAACATTCATTCAGCATGACTGTTTTTGGCTTTAAAATAGCAGCCTGTAGTCCACAATATCTGATCTGACCCTGAGAATATTTCACCTGACCTGGGATCAGTGCAGAGTCCAGAGAGGAAGGGGGGGATCCTGCGGAGATGTTTCCCTGACTACCCATATCGTACTGCTCATGGAGCTACCAACCTACTGAGTTAAAACGTGACTTATAAACATGTCTGTGCTACAACAGTCGTTCCTGTGCATGTCTGTTCTCTCTGAATCTCCCTGGGATCACTGCACACGTCATGAAGTGGTGCATCTTTGTGCGCAATTTTGAAGCCTTTCAGCACTGCGCCAAGACCAAAAACGCCAACCTCTCAAGTCATTGGACAGCCTGTGCCCGGATTAGGATTAAATGTTCAGTTACAAAGAATTTGTTTTATCGATATGAGAGGAATTTTTACTGTTTGATGAGACCTGGAGTTAATACACCACAGGATTTATAAATGATGTCCCGTTCAAGACCATAACTTCACTTCTTGTTGACATAAAATTAAATCGTATGTAAATAAATGTAGTTGATATTAGTTTGGAGTTGCACATTTTTATAGTCAGTGATTATATCCAGCTGGAGATTGAACTGAGTCGCTCACCAAAGCGAGATACGATGTCTGTGATTGCAGCTGATGGACTGTTACACAGGGAAAGCATTTGCTATCCTAAGAACAGCTGTTTTAATCCCCCACAGGGATAGAAGTTTTGTTTTACAATGCAAAACCTCTGACATTTGTTCGCAGAAAACTAGTCAGAGGTGCAGGCAGGGCTGGATTCAATGAGATTCTGTGCAGATGCGTAAGGTGGTTGAATTCTTCATCTTAAAAAAAGAAAAAGAAAAATTAGACAAAATAAATCCATCTCCTTCAGTCTTAAAAATCATGCAGCCTGTATCAGACTCTATTTGGACAGCATGTTTGCAGAGCTGAGGTGATAAAACAGCTGTGCTGCTGTGCCCTCTGACATGAGTCTTTCTACGATGTTCCTCCCGCTCTAAAGAGGGTTCAGTGTGCCATATTTAACTCATTTATTGCACAATATTACATCCTTTCATTGCTATTCTAATAGAAAGATCATGATAAATTTGTGAAAATTTGTGTTTTAAACACCTAAGTAAGTACATTTTGACATTTTGAATATATATTTTTTTAAATTTCCCTCTTTTTTCAAGGAAATATCACACAGAAAACATCAAGACAGTATACAAGAATCCTGTCCTCATCATCAGCTGTAGACCCGAAAACGTACCCTCAAAAAAGATGAGTCGGATCTGTGTCGCTTTTGCTAAGTGAGGGAGAAGTGACATTGACAAGCATCAGTGTTGTGCAAATTCACACTAAGAAAATAAAGCAAGTTAATCACATCAATATGCTGTGATTAACCACAATAAAGCACAGCATCTTTTAATTGTGGAGTATGTTTTTATATGATTTTGATTTTTAAATGTACTTTGAACATAACCTGAAGAGCCAGCTCACACATCCATCTGGAAAACCTCCCATAGACGGTGTTTGGGAAAGGGCAGAGCCTGTAAAAAAAAAACTCAGAGGGTGATTGGAGGAACGTTCTGTCAGTCACATCTTTACGGACCAATCAGAGCACTGAAACACGTGGCGTAGCCACTATTGGGGAGCAAACTCCACAGAGAACTGCATAACTCGAACCATGGCGACTGTAGACATGTCAGTACACGACTTTTGTCGTTTTTGAAAAGAAAACAACTCACTGCTGTTCTTTGGCCTTCTTCTAACAAAGAAATGTCATCAAGTTCTAATAAAACTGGCACTTTAGCAGCATCCACGCTAATCTCTTCTTGTCCAGTTACAGGTACTGCCCCTCAATCAATTTGTCCTGTCACTTTCTACCCGGGCCCAAACTGTTCAGACGGGAGCTTTTCAAGATGGATTCACTGGTGAGAAACACAGAAATGGGTGAATTCATCTGCTTTTGTCCCGCGGAGCAAATCGCTCCCTCTCTAGTCAATCAGAGCAGTTCCATTGCCCACGCTGCAGTCCGGCACCAGCGCGTCCCTGAATCGCCACACTGCTGTGCTGGAGATACGCTGCAGGTCTATTTTCAGCGCCGGCCGCTGTCAAACTGCGCCAATTCCCGTCAATCAGAAAGATCCAAACAGGAAGTCACAAGCATAGAATATCTGGTTCTTTCAAAATACAACACAATGCACAGACTGCTGGTGTTAAATCATCACTATATCAACATTACATTTCATCCTGCAGCGAGAGCAAAGGGTCACCGGGAGGTCAGTGGGTCACAGATCTACAACGGCGCCACTGACGAGCAAAAGTTAACTACTCACCCAGTGGCGGAAGCAATAATATCATGGACTTATACCGTAATGGATGATAAATGAACAAGGTAAAATAGTCCGATGTTGACATACTATTCCTGCTTGAACTCGCAGTTCTCCCGTGATCTCTACCCTCTGATCAGGGCTAAGCACGCTTCCAGCGAGTGAGGTCGCGTGCCTTCAGTTGGAGCAAAACCACGGCGCACCGGAGCGTCATACAGACATTCTATGTGGAAATTGCGGATAAAGCCTCAAAACAAGCCAGTTCCACCTGACAGGTCACCTATATGTGGTGTTCAAGGATTATACAAATGTTGGCTCCATCTCACTGGTGGTCCTTCTAAATGCTTATGTTATTTAAAAATTAATATTATTTTAAATCAATTAAGGGTCCTTAAGATAGTGTAATGTTTAAATCTCTGATTAGATAAATTTAAGATCAATTTAAAAATAAAAACAACTTTAAACGTTCAATTAAAGTGAAAAAGTAGAGACTAAATGCATAAGAATTTATGATAAAGTAGTGTTTGATAAAAATGTGATATCAATATTGATCCATTGGCGTAGCTGTTGGATGAATAAGGTCCGTATTGCTATTGCCACAAAGGAACTTGACATCGTCCTTGGTAAATCTGTTCCCGTGTTCTCCAACATAACTCATCCAGTCAGTCACAATGAGCCATGTCTCAGATTGCATAAGGTTCATGACACTCCAACCTATTCTATGAGCGCTGCTTGATGGCTTAAGTGTGTATGTCTCACAGCGGTCACTGCTTCTTCACAACGCCCATAAAACTGCACTCAGACAGCAGCAATCTGGACCCACTTAGTATTCAAATGAGAACACTTGTTCTCATAATGGACATACTTCACCAAGGTTCAAATGTAGCCTATAGGCAGTGGCAGCCGGCAGTTTAACTAATCGTATGACAAAACACTCAAACAGCTACTGCTTTACTACAGCCTTTGTCTTCTTAGGTTTTGATGGTTTGTAGAGAATAGTCTCTTCTGTGTGCACTAAAAGTTACAAGTATTTCCCATGAAAAACAAGCGTGTTTTTCTCAATTTTAATAAGTCAAAGACAAACATTTTTGAATGACACCTTTCTTCAATTTAATTTCATTCACAAATATTGGCCTTGATTTGCTAAAGTAAACCATTTAACCTTGTTTAACTGCTTCTGTAGGACAGCTATTGTTTTCTTGTGTTATGATTAAGACTAATGGCTTTAATAATCATCCACTGTTATAATTAAATGGAAAGAGTTGACTTGTAAATCTCAGAGGGGATATTAAAAGTCATAGCAGCCAAATACATTAAAATGCAATGATAAGAGAGGCAAGAATACAGCAAGGGTGACTGGGACATGAGGTGAAAAATCATATTAATCTTATTTTATGAGGTTTTGACATCACAGGGTAATTTACAATACTATGTAATAGGATATCATGCAAGTCAATATCAGAGTTACTATACATTTTTGTCTCCAGACCCCCCAGAATTCCAGCCATTTCAAACAACTACCAGATATATACTTTTAGATACCCATACAGGGCTAATAACCTGCATTTAACAGCAATTAAATGTGCAAAAACAGAAACACTGCAATACAGCTTCATGTCTGCACTATCTAAGGCCCCCTGAGTCCAAGACAGCACAAACCGAACCCCACGATAGACTCGAGAAATCATAACCCTATTACAGCCTGCTTGACATATAAAAATGAGCAGTCCTTAAAATTACTGCGAAAAGACTTTCTTTTATTTGTCTTTGTGCCAGTTGTTTAAACAAACATATAAAAAATTGAGCGCTTTTCCTTACACACATGCAGTCAGTTGCACAGGCAAAATCTTAAAATACAACAACACTTAACTTCACATTAGCTCTAAATTAGCCCATTAGCACACAACCTGCTACCATAACTTAGCAGCATAGAGCATCCTGAACTAGACACCACCTTAAAATTCTGTATCACAACTGAAAATTCAGTCTTTCTATCAATTAGCCCATATTAGTCCTCATAAACTGATGATCTCAACTGTAACCTCCACTGAAATAGTAAATCCAATCAGTTTGGTTTATTTGTAGTTGTGTAGAAAGGAAAAACTCTCCGTTGTGTCTCAGAAAACTGAGGTGGTGTCCAGTTGAGTGTGGCTTCTTACTTTTTGCAACCCTTTGAGCAGCCAAATATGAAACCCTCTGATCTTCATCTGAGGTTGTGGTCAGGTTTACCATTCATGTTTTCTGTCGGATGTACAGTGCTTAACAAATTTATTAGACCACCTGTCTCAGAGACCATCCAGCATCATGAAGTGCTTTAATGTGGACTCTTTCATTTTCAGTCAGCTCTCCATGTATTACCATTTTGAACAGGAATGAGGAATTTCAAACTGAATTCACCTTTTTATGCCCAAATTTGAGCCGGCTCACTGGGCTTTTCTGAGAAGTCAGAAATGAATCAACCACTAAAACTCATTTTTCTCTTCAGGAATTCAAGTAAATAACTATAATTTGACATATTAATCAAGAAATAATAATGTGCTTTACTATTTTTTCAGTTTTTTTGTAAATCAGTAAATTTGAAAATTCATGGATGGCAATAATAATTCTATTTTAGCATTAAAAATATCATTTCGGTCCTAGAGCTTCCACATATTGGTGTATTAACCATTGCAGAAACATAAAAAATGATTTTGGTTTTTCCAGTTTTTACCAGTGCTGTTAATTTAGGGCAGCTGTGGCATAAACCTTACTTTGGGTGGCGGTCAAATAAATTTGTTAAGCACTGTATTTGCCAGTAAAAATCTTTTGTTTCATCCTTAAACTCTGCATGCTTTGTTATCAGATGACGATTTAGCTTGGCAGGCTTCATGGCTTCACATGAAGACACACAACACGTTTTGGTCTTCCGTCGCTGTTTGCAATAAAACTAAACTTGAGATAGCAGTCAACATATTTTCTCGGTTTAGCTGGTTTGGGCCTAGCATCACTTGATGAAGTGGACGTATTTATTTGATTTTAAATGAGATGGCATTACTTTGATAATTTATTTTATATGATTTCGCAGACCCTCAAGCTGTGACTCACGGACCTGTTTGAATTGTGTGCTTTTGTTTGAAGCTCCGAAGAAAGACAAGAGAGGGATCAGTCTCAAGCTGGTCACAGGTAAAGCATGTGCTCAGCGCTGAGGTCTCAGAAAAGTGAGCCTCGATGTACAGAAGAGATGAACACTTATCTTCTTGGGCTACGTCCCGTACAACGGGTCGGACTTTGACGGTCCCGTTCATTCTGGTGTAGGGCCCTTGTCTATTGTGAGCTGTGCCAACCTGTCAGCCCACATATTCATATCTTCAGGTATCAAATAATGTGTGTGTGTGTGTTGTTTGAAGGCGTGTAGCTAA
Source organism: Cheilinus undulatus (assembly GCF_018320785.1). Taxonomy (NCBI): domain Eukaryota; kingdom Metazoa; phylum Chordata; class Actinopteri; order Labriformes; family Labridae; genus Cheilinus; species Cheilinus undulatus. The sequence continues at coordinate 5,399,036 of NC_054887.1, forward strand.
TGAGTAATGTTGGAGTCTAGGAGGCAGTTTCTGTGGATACAGGTCATTCTGTTCTCATTATGTATGTCTGAGGATTATACAGCAGAATAGCTTTTAATACAAGATCAGCATCATTTCTACACTAACTTCACAGTAAACACAGGAGATACAAAAACAAAAGTCCAAATATCCTTCAGACCCCTAGGGGTCCCTAGCCCCCAGTTTGAGAACTACTGCTGAATGCAGTTCCACTTCATCTGAGACTTGGTCATAGGTAGATTTACCCACTCATTGAAGTCCTCTCAGGCTGCTTGGCCCACACCTGTCCTCGTCTTGGCCGCTGCATCAGTGTTTCTGCCGCCCAGCTATCTGCAGTTCCCTTTAATCTGGCTTCTTTTTACCTGCAGTGATGACTGATTCAAAATCTGTCTATACTGTTGATTTCTCTGAATAGTTTTCAGTAGATCTAAACTCTACTGATAATAAGCTTTGTTTGTTGTCCACCACCTAAATTAGCCATGTGCTGTATTATGTAGATAAACGACTCCAGCACCAAACAGGAAGTAGGTCATAGAAAAATTATTTTGAGTTAATACTAAAGGACATATTTTCTAGGCAACCCAATATTTAATTTCTAATTATCCACTATGTACTTATTTGTGAAGTGGCATATTTTTCAGGCAGACATTATGGCCGTTAATATTTATACCTGCTGCCATTAAAGCAGCCAAAATAAATAAATACAGTTAAGTAGACTCTGGTCAATATGATTTTATATAAAGCATCTAAAATGACCAGTGTGTACAATCAATACTCTTATTACTTCCTATAACAACATTTGCCAGACTCCAAAGAAAGCCAGCAGCACATCCTTCACTATAAAAAAGGATTTTTGTGGGTAGTAAATAATAATCATGCCAATAGATTAAATTTTACTTACAGAACAACAGTAAGTCTATGAACTATATTATAAAGAGTAAATTTTACATGCATTACTTATTTTTTACCAGTAACAACTGCAACCCAAAATAATTTAATAAAATCTACCCAAACACAACAGGTATGCGTTTGAAGTTGCACATGCGTGATCACGTATTCTCTGCTGAGGCCAGTGTTGGCAGAGAGGGTATGGGGTGCCATCTCCGTCATCGTGGAAGGTAGGTGGAATATTAATTATCTAACTGTGTGCCATGGTTGTGAGTGAGATGTTAACTTAGTTATTACTTAGAACTATCACAATTTTTGACTGGCAGCAGTTCTTCTAGGAGATATACATATGTAGCTCCCTCGACTGTTGCTCGGACTTGCTAGCTGCAGTGCAAGCTAATATCTAGCCTTGTTCAGAGCAAGCAAGGCGACATGAGAGTTTGTTCTCAGAACGCTGGCTACTGTAAAGTAGTTAATTTACTCAATTTGGTTTTTAATGTGTGTTATACTTAACAACAGCCCACATTTAGTCACTAACTCGTGAACATGTTACTACTGTGCGTAATGTCGGATATTGCCTTTTATGCTCCGCGCTTTTTTTTCTTTTTGTCTTCTTCCCTCGCGCTCTGCCGTCACTTCAATGAGGCGGACTTCTTCCCCGAGTTGGTCAGAGTTGGCGAAACTTGTCGTTTCCGAGGGACATAAGACCTGATGCACACGGCTGATATCATCCTGTACAGTTGGAATAAAATTAACAACCCCTTCAGACGAAGGTCTAGTAGTGTGTTTTGGAGACGCGGAACGACAGGGGGTCACGCCAAATACACAGGTGCTGTCAGTCTGAGTAGAGAGGAGCTGCGAGGGATAAGGTGTTTATTCAACATATCATCTGATAAAACACCGCAGCGCTCAAGAAGGTTAAGTTTCCGTGTGTTAATGACTAATTGCTGAATAACTTTGCATAAAAGTAGGCTTCAGTTATGCACTGTTATTATTATTATTAATTAATACGCCTAAATATGACCCACCACTGTCAGACAATGATAGAATGTACATAATATGTACATGTGTGTTCTTTTTTCAGTGATGCTCATATATGTTTTCCTTTACTTATTAAAGCAAAATCAACACAGCTGAAGATCCATTTGAATGCATTACATGCATTTCTTAAACCAAGGAAGAGTTCTGTCGTATAACTTCAGTTTCCCTAGAAGACATTTATCCTGAAGCTTGATGGGTACACTCCACGTCTTCTGCAGCTGATGCGTGCTAGAGGAGGAGCTGCTGGTACCAGGATGCATCATCCCCTGAACTCTTTAGATGAGGTAATTTTGTTGGTATGTAAATAGCAAAAACAACATTGCAGACAAGAGCATAGTAATACGAATGCATGTCATTGCAGTGCCAGAGTATTGAAGAAAAGGGATGGGATTGTCAGCTGTCTCACTGAGTACCTTGGAGAACAGAAGGAGGAGCTCTATCAAGACTTTCGGGTATGCTTATGTAAAATTAAATGGTTCGATCTAGTACACCAACCTACATGTAGCGTATGGTGTCTGTGGGGTCTTTAAAAAAGTATTGATACATCAGTTTGGTGAAAATTAAGGCTTTATATAAAAAAAAGTATGAAAACGTCTTTAAATCGAATTGAAATGTAATTAAAACTTAGAGCCAGTCTTCCATTTCCATAGGCTATTCACCAAAAAAGATTCTAGGTTTTAATTTTTCCAAGTTTGTTTTTGTGTGTATGGGTTGTACAACAGCATGAGTATGGTTTTAGCAAAAACACAAAACAAAAAGAAATAAAAAATTGACAAGACAAATATAACTTTTTGTTTGTAAGATCATACATTCACAGCTACATAGGCTCAAAATTTCAGGGTTTTTTTCTCAAAAAATTTACAGTTTTATGAAGGGATAAAGTTTTTACTTGATAAGCTTATAAACTTATAACTTTGTGTATCTTTTCCCAAAAATTTACAACTTCATAAACTCAAAATTTTCAAATTTATTAGATCACAAATATTTTATAAACTTTAAATTTTGAGATTACCTCCAAAATTGTAAAATTTCATAAACTCAAAAATTTGAACTCAAGTCTCAAAATTTACAAATTCATTTGATTCATAAAGTGCAATCAAGGACACTTAAATAAAACATTTGACAAGATAAATGATGTCTTATTTGTATGGCTAAGGTTTTTGGTTAAAATTCACCTTGATGGAAGAAATAAAAGTTCCTTAATTTTGGTTAGTAATTATTAAACAATCCCCTATAATGTATACACTAGAATAGAGTTAATTGTAATCATTTTTAGTACGTAATTACTTGTAAAATCTACCTAGAATTTTTAAGTACATTCTACCCAATTTTTTCCAGTATAATGCAGTTAGTTTAATTAGGAAATCCTTACTCAAAATACAGGGGTATGATGTACACAATTTTATTGTGTGCAAATTGTTACCTCAATTAAATTGAGTAGATTTTATAGGTGTCTTTTTATAGTGTTGGCTGGGCTACTGTCCTATCCTAGGTTAGCAACCGTTACTATGCAAGGGAAACACTTTCAGCGAAGCTAGCCTGCCTGTTTATACAAAATACACAGACTCTGAAAATGACTATGAAAAGTCAGTATTTCATATTGTTTAAGCAAACATAATGAAAAACATGATCAGCTGTTTCTTACATACATAGGGTCCGTTACAACACACACACTTAGCTTCATGTTAGCACGTTAGCTACAACCATACATTGGTTGAAAGAAAACAGCAACAAACTATTGAAACAAACAGCTAACCAGCAGTCAGATCTCATCAGACACCACATTAAAATTCAGCATTTTGCATCAGTCTCAATCTAATGAATATTGTCTGCCTTCATTAACTAGCTTACATGTTTATCATTAGCATGATGCTAACGTATCTGCTCACACCAACAACAAATTATATTGTGAGCGTAGCTTTCAGAAGTGCATTGTGGACATTTCTCTCTCAGTCTCTGATAAGTTTGAATACTTATCGCTACAAATTTAATAGGTACTCCAGGCAAACCTGGAAGTTTGCGTAGCATGGGTTCCCTCGTCGTTGAGTTTATGGGGTTTTTCAGTGGGTTTTTGGATTATTACTGAAAATAAGCTGTGTCCAATAGAAGTTTATAAAACTTACAGGTTTTGTTCATGAAGATAATCTTCATAAACTGATAACATAAGAATCATATCCTGTTCGCTAATCTAACTGCTATATTGAACTACAACACGGTCAACTGAATTTACGTCATCACATGCATATACAACTGAACGGCTCAGTTGCCGCCCTTCGGATGATGACGTATGTTGTCCTTGTTAGCTATCTTTTAGCAACCGCCTTTATTAAGACGTGATAAGATACACAATTCAAAGGTGGGGCACGTTTCAGATGTATTTTATGTTTTAGGATAAAACATTAAATTCTCCTGAACTTGTGTTCACCACAGACCTTATTTCAGGCATTTTACAGAAAACTCATTCAAAATTCCCATAGACTTTCAGACAAGGGAAGCAGAAGTGCTAAAATGCAAACCTACTTCCGCGTTTTTGGACTCATTCCTGCACCACTCTATAATGACTTAAAGGAAATATGGCAATGCCCTTATATGGTCATTCCGGAACTGTCAACAGTGGAATTCTTGACCTTTCATGTTCTGTGACCTCACAAAGCACGAAGATTCCGTTCCCAGAGGTTATAGCTTGGAAGTCTCAGACCAGCCAAAGTCATTGCGTTGATTCAGTCTTTCACGTACACCACTTACACGTGTTTGGACTTGGACGATCGTCAAGATGAGTACATTTACGAATAATTCTTCGACGTCGCCCTTCAACGATCGTCTTGTTGCTCTTGAGCAAACAGACGAGAACGATTCTGACAGTGAGCAGAGTATCACAGGTTTAAATATCTCCAACAAATGTGACGCTCAGGAGATTATGCCAATCCAGTGTGCATCTCCTTCAGGGATTGTAGAAAATTCCCAGAGTGATCCTGACTGTGTGGAAGATGACCCGGTCTGTAGGTCTGGCTCTGCAGACCAGCAGACCAAAAAGAGAAAAGCCCCTGAGAAAGCAGCAAAGGAGCCTTCTGAGAAGAGGCAGAAGACATCCACTCCTAGAGAGGACGTCATCCAAGAGAAAAGGAAACGTCCTGATGAAGATGAAGAGCCCAGAAAGAGATCGAGGGCCTCCGAACAAGAGGAGGCCATCAGATCCTCGCTGGAGCCTACAGAGGAGAGGGAGGCTGACAACCTAACGTTTGAGGAAAAGTACCAGCAGATGAACCTGCTGGGAAAAGGAGCCTTTGGTTCTGTGTACGCTGGCTACAGGATGAAAGATCACATCCCTGTGGCCATCAAACACATACAAAAGGACTTTGTCAGGTACCATAATTATGAAATCCCTATGGAGGTGGCTGTTTTGCAGAGATTGACCAGCGGACAAGAGGTTGGGAAATCTGCAGCCGTTTCCCTCCTGGACTACTATGAGGAGGATGAGAAGCTTATCCTGGTCCTGGAGCGCCCGGTCCCTGCAGTTGATCTACTGGAATATATGCTGGACAGAGAAGAGGGCTTGAAGGAAACGGAGAGCCGGCCAATATTGAAGCAGCTGATAGAGGCGGCGTTGGAGCTTCAGTCAAAGGATGTGTTCCATAGAGACATCAAACTAAATAACATCCTGATTGAAACCCACTCTGACGCCCCTCGGATCAGGCTGATAGACTTTGGGATAAGCTGCTTTACAAAAGATTTGGCAGAATCTGATGGCACTCCTGAGTATTTCCCTGCAATGTTCGATGATGGCATCACCTACATCGCTGGTCCCACCACGGTGCGGCAGATTGGGGACGTCCTCTATGAGCTGATGCACTGGGGCATGGGACAATTTATAATGAAAAAATACATTGACGGTGAAGTATCCGTCAGTGAAGATTTGTCTACAGACTGCAAAGACATGCTGCGCCAGTGTCTAGCTAAAGACTCAGACCTGCGCCCCTCTCTGGAGAAGCTGCGCCTTCATCCCTGGCTCAAAGAAAGCCAGTCCTGTGATCCTTTAGTGTAACTACTGTCAGTAAATCAACCAAGGTCTATTTTGGCTACCAGCAGGTTTACTCTAAGTCATCTTGGAACACTTTTGGACCCTCTCTCTATTCCTCTCTTCTTCTAGGATTGAGATGACGGCATGTCGGAGAGATGGAGGTGGAGCCAAAACAACTCCACTGACACGTGCACCTGTGTGACTGCACCTGCAGCAGAAGCAGGGCTGCATCAACAGTGGCATCAAAGTCAGCTGTTAAAAATAAAAATGAAAATAAACTGAAACATCTTTATGTTTTAAACCTAGACTGTACAAAGAACTGGAAAAACCCTGACGTCAGCCGTCTGTTTACAATAGGCAGACTCAAACGGCTTTTTGAAGCCTTCCTGTCAGCTAGCCAGCATTCAGGTTGACAGAAACATTGCCTTTATCTGTCAATCAAATGAGACGTGCCAATCAGTGCGAAGTGAGTTTTATCCTAAATATAATCCAAACGATTGTGGTACAAAAAAATTCAACCCTCATACACTGAGAGCACAATAAGACACTAGCTAATGAGACACGTTTGGTATTTTGAACCAGGCTGTAAACCAGTTTATTTCTAGTGTAAAAACCGGCTGTTTAACGTGTGCAGATGGGACTTCTGATGTTCCTGCAGCCAGCCTCAAGTGGACACTCGCAGTATTGCAATTTTTTACACTTCCACATTGGCTTCATTTTTCAGGACCGGAGGTTGCCGCTTGGTTTTAAAGCTAAAATATCACAACGACAACTACATTTATTAAAGTTAAAATACATTAATCTTTTTAGACAAGAAGAGAAATTGCATTTTTAAGCTATTTTCTCATGATGGAGGAAAAACGCACTAAAAAGACACTTCCTGGTCACACTGGAATCTGTCCCAGGATGCACATATTATAAAAAAATTATTACACACTGTACCTTTAAAGTCATGCATACCAAACAATGTGCATTGCTCTTTTATCAGGAATTCAGAATCAACTTTTTTAGCCAAGGATGCTTACAAAAGAAGGAATTTGACTCTGGTTAGCTTTGCTCCCAGTGTACCTCAATGAAATATTAAACACAAAATATTAAATATAACTGAAAAAAGTTTGAAAAATAAGATTTAAATATGTACAAGCTCTTGTAGGTATTATTTCTAGACTGTCTAAGTCTGTGTGAGTTGATAGTATGGTTGCAAGAATGCTGACTAGACATGATCAGACGTATAAAGTATGACAGGATGTGGGCAGACTTACATGAGGTGGATAATATCATTTAAGATAGCTGGTTCATGCAATGTGCAAATGAGGTGAGGCATTCTACCACAGAGAGCCTTCTTACTGTATTTGAGTTACAGTGTTAGATTAATCACTAAAGTTTTTTAGTATGTAGGGGTGCGACGAGATCTCATGAGACCAAAATGTCACAAGATTCCTTGTCAAGATTACAAGTGTCTTGTGAGACCTGAGTCACAGACCATAAAAACCCAGCCTTATAGTAAACCTGAGCTGTTGTTTCCCTGTTACAGCCTGTTTACCCAGATAACACATAATCAGAGCATGAAAATTACCATGAAAACTTTATTGTTTATTGACCTGACTTTTTTCCATTGAGGACCACATACAGAAATATATGGTGGGGCCACTTTTATATATCTCACCTTGATATTAAAGTCAGTAAAACCAATCTAACGTTGGTTAAGATATGCTCAGTGATTGCTGAAATGGCTAGATGATGGCTGACGAATAGCTAGTCATTTAAAGATTTTTCATTAGTGCTGCTATTTGCGGCTATAATTCATAGGCGGTTATGGATCAAGGTATTTTAGTTTTTTGGGTGCCGATATTTTTACTGTTTATTGTGTCGTCTTAATTTAGTGCTGAAAAAACAAATTAAAAGATTAACAACTGAATGAAATGATAACTAACTAACACATGATCTAAACCAAAAACATAGTGCGAACGAGGAATCGCAGCAGGTAGAGCAGAGAGTGGAGAGATGTGAATGCCAGCTCTTACGCACCTGGGGGATCCGCCCAGGTGTGGCGCACACTTCCTACCAAGCCTGCAGGAACAGACAAACACCAGTAAAGGGGAACACACAAAACAGTAGCGGGCCCTAGAGGCAGGAGGCCATCACACCCCCCTCCATAAAAACGGGGTTCCCACCCAGGAATCACACACAATTCCTCACCAAACTGAAATTTAATTTGGAATTACCCAAATTCAAACCAAGAAAGTTCAAATTCTCAACAAATCAGGATAATAGTGTGATACAAAATTCTAATTTCGTTTCTTTTGTTTGTTTGTTTGTTTGTTTACTTTTACAACATTAGGTAATTAGGACATCAGTCCAACAATTATCTGTTCTGTTTTTAACCTTTTTACTCATCATTAATACTTTAAACTATTTACAAACTTACCCAAAAGTCACTTTACCCCTTTTACAATAAATACAAGAAAACTGACCTAATGTTTATTATTAATACCTCTTCCTACACCTACATCACCACCCTCCCACCTCAGCAACCTGGTACCTGGGAGCAATTTAAGAGCGGTAAGGGGAGAAAAACAAGTGGGACGAGATAACAACAAATAGCACAGGAAAATCATGTGGCTATATTTACTCCAATGGCGCTCTGGACAATGCATCTGCCACCACATTGTCAGACCCTTTTATGTGTCTTATATCAAGCCAGTGAGACCGAAGGAGTAGTGACCATCTCACCAGTCTTTGATTGGGACACTGTAATGAGTTCAGAAAGATAAGAGGGCTGTGATCGGTGAGGACCACTACAGGTATGCGACTAACCTTTTTCTCATCATTAATACTTTAAACTATTTACAAACTTACCCAAAAGTGCTTCTTTCTCAGTGGTAGACCAGTTAAGTTGGTATGAGTTTAACTTTTGGGAGAAGAAGCTCACTGGTTTTTCAATACCAAACTCATCGCTCTGCAGCAGTACCGCCCCCACCCCCACGTGACTGGCATCAACCTGGAGCGCAAAGGGACGATCAAACCTGGAAGCAGAGAGAACAGGTGCATTACACAACAATGATTTAACTTTGTCAAATGCCTGCTGACAAACAGGAGACCACTCAAAAGTCGCGCTAGCCTTAAGCAAATCGGTCAGTGGTGCGACTGCCTTAGAAAAATTTCTGCAAAAAAGCTTCTGTAATAATCGAAAAGACCTAGAAAACGCATAAGCTCTTTTTTAGTTGTAGGAACAGGAAAGCATGCCACTGCTTTAACTTTTTCCTCAATGGTACGGACAGCACCCTGACCCACCACCCAACCGAGATACGTCACCGTCACTCTGGCAAACTCACACTTAGCAAGGTTAATGGTCAGACGCGCCTCAGCAAGATGGCCGAACAACGCACGCATGCGTTCAACATGAGAAGCCCATGTGTCCGAAAAGACAACCACGTCGTCTAAATAGACAGTACACCCCTCCAAATCCCACAAAACGTTTATCATGAACCTCTGAAATGTTGCAGGGGCCTTACGCAAGTTATAAGAGTACAGACCATTTGGAGTAATAAACGTGGATACCCGTGCACGCCCCGACAAAGGGACCTGCCAATAACCTTTAACGAGGTCGAATTTGCTGACATATTTGGCGTGGCCCACTTGGTCGACACAATCCTCCATGCGGGGAAGTGGAACAGAGTCTGGCTTTGTAACAGCGTTTACCTTACAGAGTGTTGTCAGATTTTGGCACTAAAAGACAAGAGGAAGTCCAACTGGAAGAAGAAGGTTCAGCTATGCCATTATGAAGCATGTATTTTATTTCGGCATCAGGATTAACATGATAGAATCTTTGTCTGATTGGCTGGCATTTCCAACATCAATATCGTGCTCAATTAGGTGCGTCTGCATGGGAGTCACTGAACAAAGAAGGGAAGGATTTTATTACATTACAAAGATCTGCCTGGTTGGACTCAGTTAAGTGACCTACGAGGACCTGCAGGTTACTCAGGGACTCTCAGTTTCTAGGACGACCTTGATTCTTCAGTGGACACTGACTGTGGAGAATAAATCGCGGACACTCTCCCCACCAAACAAGTAGGGTGCATAAGTCCTGAAGCACTCTCATCCTTACTAGTGACATCTGAAACGCTCAGGAGTAGAAATCATGTAGTTGTGCTCAGATATTATTTTTATCACTTTATATGGACCAGAATACTTAGCCTGAAATGGAGAAGTCCTAATAAGTAACAAGGCTAAGACTTGGTCCTCCACACTAAACACGCGACCTTCAGCACGCTGGTTGTACAGTTTTTTTATTTTATTTTGAGCAAAAGTCAAGTTTTCCTTCACCAGTTCTCCGGCAGCATATAATCTATGGCGAAAACCATTCACATAGTAAGTTTTTTAGGCGCTTCTGCATCCTTCCACTGATCACACAGAATATTTAAAGGACCACGCACAGTGTGACCGAACACCAAATCATTAGAGCTGAAGCCTGTGCTCTCCTGCGTCTCTTCTCTGGCTGCCAACATTAACCACAGTATTTCCCTCCTCCCAGTCTCTGTCCATCTGCACACAATAGGAGTGCAACAATGATTTTAAAGACTGGTGGAAACGTTCCAAGGCTCCCTGACTTTGGGCATGGTATGCACATGCCTTGTTGTGCTTAAGGTGAAGCTGTTTCAACACTTGAGAGAACAAATTGGATGTAAAATTTGAGCCTTGGTCGACTGGATTACCTTTGGAATGCCAAATATAGAAATAAACTGAGACAGAGCGCGCACAGTGATCATGCGTAATGGATACGCCGCAGGATAACGGGTGCTTTGACACATAACTGTCAACAAATACACAGCACCTGAACGAGAGCGAGGAAGTGGTCCGACTTAATCAATAATGAGATGCTCAAACGGCTGATTTACGGCAGGAATCAGGAGCAAAGGAGCGGGCTTAATGCTCTGGTTCGGTTTGCTTGTGAGCTGACAGGTGTGACATGTTTTAATAAGAGATGCTACATCCCTCTTTAACCGAGGCCAAAAGAAGTGCCTGAGGGCCCGGTTATAGGTTTGTCCAACCCCCAGTGTCCAGGTTCATCATGAGACTCACTGAATTTAGCAGGCACAACAATTTGGATTATGGGGTCTCCAATGAAATCATCTCCATGAGCGACCCATTTTCTCGCCAACAGCTCATTCAGCAAAAAATAACCATGAGAATTATTTTTTACCTCATCTTCATGCAACACCATGTCAAACAAACCCTCCAGAGAGGAATCTGCAAGCTGCTCCAACTTTAGCTCTTCCTGCGAAACTGAGAGAGGGACGTCAGAGAAAAATACACCGAATCTGACACCTCACCTTAAATTTTAACAGGATCAGAGACTGAATGAGTGTCACATGTCACTGAAGGAGTTACCGCACACGCGGTGAAAACTTCAGGGAAGTTGGTCTGATTCTCGTCTGGCTGTTTCCTCACCATCAGAACAGAGGAGACTACAGGCGGCGGCGGAGGTGGAGCGTAGGCCCAGACACGTCCACCCACCACCCTGTTACCCAAAACCAGTGTGATGCCCTCAGTTGGCAGCGCAGGACGCACCCCAACTGTTATCTGGCCCTGAAAGAGATCAGAATGAAGCATCGCTTTGTGCAATGGGACTTGCAAAACCTTCACTCCCATTCCCAAAAAGGGCACAAAACACCCCGTGTGACTCTGTTCAGAAAAAGGCAACACTGAAGCCAGAATGAATGAGTCAAAGGCAGCAGTGTCACGCAGTATTTTAACAGGAACTTTTAAATCACTTCCCACCAAAGAAACGTGACCATCAGAAACAAAAGGCAAGAAGGACTCATTCACCAGGTAGAGCTTTATCATGCTCATTCACACTTTCTACCTTTACTGTGAGTGTTTGTGGCATAGACACAGCAAGACAGGCACCTTTTAGCTGCCCCGCAGGTCCACTCGATTTAGTTTTAGCTTTAAGTGCAAGACAGTCAGCTTTAAAATATCCTTTCTTGTGACAGTAGTCACAGACCTTATCTGATTTTCTCATATTGTGCTCTCTGAAGTCAGACTTACCTAAAGGAACAGAATAACTCACCGTATCCGCATCTGCACGCTCACTAAAACTGGCACTGTGAGCGCGCAACTCACCAAAACAGCGTCTGTGCGTCAACACGTAATCATCAGCCAGGGCAGCTGCTTCATTTACATTTTTTACCTTGTGATCATTCATATGTTGTGCAGTGTTCTCAGGAATTGAATTTTTAAACTGCTCCATTAAATCACACAGATCATCAAAAGTTTCTATTTTCAACGTGGAACACCAGCGCGTAAAATGTCCAGTTAGATCACAAGCGAACTCGAGATGCGTTTGTTTATCAGCTTTTCTCCATGTACGAAAGTGTTGGCGATAAGCTTCGGGTACAACCTCGTAAGCTTTTAACACAGCAGACTTTACAAGGCAATAATTTTGGCTGTCTGACGCGGACAGAGCTGAATAAGCTTCCTGCGCTCTGCCGGTCAGTGCGCACTGCAACATTAAAGTCTGAGCAGACTCTGGCCACTTTCTAGTCTCTGCAACACGCTCAAACAATGAGAAAAAAGTCTCCAGGTCTTTTTCATCAAATTTAGGTAACAGCCTAAGATTACCTAAAACATCAAAACACTCTGGCTCCGGAAAACACGAAGACGCTTCCAAATCAAAAGAGCTGTTTCCAGTTGACTTACCGCTTTTGATTAAATCCAGCTTGTTCTGCTGAAGCTGGAGCTTGGCCTGCTCAGTCTGAAAGTGCAACCGTTCAACAGCCAATTTCTTTTCAATTCCTGTTTTTTGTTTCATTTTATCGTACTCTAACTGCAACATCAACATTTCTTTTTGCTAATCGAAATTTAAATTAGATGCCGCAATAAAAGGCGGAGAAAAACCAGCACCGGGAGGACACAAAGGCTCTGCAGCCAACACACCCATCTCATTTAAATTTGCTTTCAAAATACTCTTTACAGTGTCCTTTAATAGCTTGTCAGATATTTCAATTTCAAAATGCTCTGCAATTTTTAACAGTAACGAACTCAGAAATATCAGACATTTAGATTTATTTTTTTCTGCGGTCCAAATCAAAGATTAACAAAATTTACCTACCAGAAACCTCGCGCACAACAAAGTGATAACAAACACCAAAAAGAATACTTACTGAGCTGCTTTAATTCCCCCCCACTTTAACAGACGGGACAAAGTTTGAGACACCCCAAACCCTGACTGCCTACCCACAGATCTAACTTAAGCCTCAAATAGACGTCTTCGATGGCCTGCCGAGCTCGAAACGTCACCAGACTCGAAATATCACATTTTAAAGTTCAAAATATGAATTAATATTTAAAAATGTGAATCTAAAAGGTCAAAATATGAAACAAAAACTCAAAATTATGGGTTTGTCATATTTGTGAGATGCAAAATTGAATATATGAAATAAAAACACAAATTAATTTTCCCACATTCCTGACTTTTTATCTAAATGTTTTTTACCCTTTATGTTTTCAGATTTTTCTGACTTCAGGATATTTTAAATCATCAGGGATAAATTTCCATTTTTATACCGGAGGAAATCTGCAGACCTCATACTGGTGAGCCAGTCACAATAAAAATATGATATGATCTTGCGGGCCGGTTATAACTGTGCCACAGGCTGAATTTGGCCCCCGGGCCTTGAGTTTGACACCCCTGGCCTGAGCTAAATACTGCACACTGTACCTTTAAGTCATGTATACAACACATCTTGGATTATTTTATCGGGAATTCAAAGATAAACTCATAATAAAATGTGAATGAATTTGCAAGCATTTGCAGCACCTTCTTTTCGTTGAATTTTGGTGGGTACATTTTTTACTTTTCACCACTGTCCAACATTATTCTGCTGTCTTCTTCTGTAATTTTGCCGTCAACTTCCACTCATGTTCCCCATTTATGTCATAAATGCCGACTCCAGGAGTCATGAAAAATCAAATTGCGAGGCAAATCTGTTAAGAGGCCAATCTTTTTTTTTTATCAAAAATATCCAACACCTAGTGCTTTAATGATTGTACCCCACAAGTCAGGACAAGAATGAATTGCCTTATCAAACTCTGTCCCTGCCTCATATTGCATGAATCCTGTCTGTGCTAAATAAGTGGATATTTTTTCTGCCTTATTTCCCCTCAGCTCCAATCAAAGTTTAATTAGAACAGGAAAAACAACATGTGTCTCTCAAGGACAATAAACAGTCAGCAATAAATAACCACAGTCCTTGGAAAAAGTGGAACTGTGAATGTGGAAAAGCTTACAAAACATCCCATACACACTAAAGTGCACACACACAAAGAAAGGAGCACAGCCTTTATCTAGAAGATAAAAACAGCTCTATTTGGGCATTGGCTTCGAGCAGTAGGCGATAACACTGGAAATTAGAGCGTATAAAAGCTTCCCCACTGGGAGCACCATCAATGGGTTTACTGCCACATTTTACTCAGTGTGTGTACTCATGTGTGTTTATATTATACGCGTGTGTTGTGTATGCAGTGTGCAGTAAAATAGGTGAACACATGATGTCGTGAGTGTCTGTGTGGCTTCCGTCTAAGTGGGAGAGTGGAAGCATCTGGAGATTTTTTTTTTTCCTCCTGTTCGCTCTCTGTCGCTCTTTCTCATGGCTTGATTTGAGGCAGAACTCCATTCCTCAATTCCACACCCTGAGTGCTGTTGATAAGGGCCCCGCTCGCTGCAGTCGGGCCCCAGAGAGGGACACGGCGTGCACGCAGAATGGCAGAAAATCGAATTCCTCAAGACAATGAGGTCCATTTGTAGAGTTAAGCCGGATGAAAGGCCCATATTTAGCCAGCCAGTGTTTCAGCCGCCATCTCCCTGTTTTGCATTGTGGGCCAGTGAAAAATAAAAGCTTATTTAAGAGAAAAGAAAAGTTGGGGGAAAAAAAGTGTTTTGGACCAAATAATTAGCAGGGAAGCCAGCTGGACGGCTGATGTTTTTATTCTACATGCTTTCCTTTTCTGCTTCCACATATTTTTTGCATTTTATCTACGACTGATTGACAAGTTCTTTAAGGGCCAGAGCCACAGAAGAGCAGCGCTGCTTTTTCTGCACACCCTGAACAGTGCAAAAGAAAAAAAAAAAGAGGGGAAATCAATGCTAACTGCATGTTAACTTTGTCCGGGGTGCTCATGTCACATTTACATGCATGTAGATGAGGGAATATTCTAAAATTTGGCACGAAATTACTCCCTTCCTGAAAATAAGCCTCAGTGAAAATAGCAACTAATTCATAAAGGCCAGTGCTAATTACTACAGGCAGACAAATTGGTGCAATTTTACGCCAAATGAACCCATGTTTTAAATCAACACTGGTGAATGACTGAAAGAATGAGACTATGGTTACAAGAGGCTAAAAAGAGTTTTCTCAAGTGGGTGTCTGGGTTCAGCCTTAGACCCAGGATGAGGAGTTCAGACATCTGGAGGGAACTAAGAGTAGAGCCACTGCTCCTTTGCAGGAGCAAGGTGAGGTGGTTCAGGCATCCAATCAGGATGCCTTCTGGGCACCTCTATTTGGAGGTCTTTTGGGCAAGTGCAATTAGGTGGAGATGTCGGTGAAGACCCAGAATGCCCTGGAGTATTATATAGTCCGTCTCACCTGGGATTGCCTTGGGATCCCCCAGAAGAAGTTGGAATATGTTGCTGGAGATAGAAGGATGTTTGGGGTGACTAGCTTATACTACCACCAGGACTTGGACCTGGACAAGTGGACGAATCCATATCTTGGCCAAAAGGGAGGAAGCTGGACATGATTGACCTCTAAAAGGCTTCTTCAATTATATATTAGGTTGAAGTGGAGATGGTTCTTGTGGTCCGCTAGTCTCTTGGCTGTCTATCCATACTATTGCACCAGTCAAAGGGAATCCTTCCCAAAATGCAAAGAAAGATGTCTTATTCATTCAGATCATGGTTATACAATTCTTGGTCCGAAAGGGGCAACCGGTCTTGATTGAAGTTCTTTTTTTTTTTTTTTTAACTTATTTTTATTTAACATTTGTATAAATACAACATTGGAGATGCTTTCAAACATACACTTATCAGTCTTTCCATCCTTACATGACATTACTCTTTGAATTAGTTTTTACACAAGTTCCATCGAGTAGTCCTTAAAACAGTCCCGAGTAGAGGTCACCCCAAATACCTCTATACCTGTTGCATATACATAGACCTAAACTTGATTACAACTACTACAGCCAGCTATATGGCTGCGAGTGTTTACACAAACTGAAGTCTATCCAGTTGCTACCAAAACAGTATTTTTCCAAAGGTGTAAAGATATTTTTATACATTCCCAAACATACTGAAAAATAAAAGTTGTTTTGAACTGAACAAGCGTATTTAAATAAAGTACAAATAAATGCACAGTGAGAAAAATAAATAAATAGATAAACAATAGAGGCGACTAGAGTCCAGGCATTGCCTGAATTACTGGAGACCATTTTTCAAAAAATCGATCTGATTTCAATTGTAGCCTTGCTGTAATTTTTTCCATAATCAGAACATTCCTTAGCCTTTCTCTCCATTCCGTTATGCTAGGAGGTTGTGGTTTCAGCCAGGATGCTGTTATTGTTTTCTTTGCAATTAAAAGCCAAATTCTCAACAAGTAAATCAGATCTTTAGTGATGGAGCCTTCTGGAGCTATACCCAGTATGACAAGTGAAGGATCCATTATAAAAGTAATGCCCAGAATCTGTCTGATTTCATTTTGAATGTTTTTCCAAAAGCCTATAATTCTGGGACAGTCCCAGAATATTTGCATAAAATCCCTGACCTGACTTGATTGAAGTTCTTGAAGACGTTTTGCTTCTAAAATGAGAAAGACTTTAGGAGAGGCGACATGCCTACAAGAACCTGAATTTAGTCCAGTTGCCCTCCCCAATGGACCAACGTTTAGATAATCAGTATGGCTGTTTTGCGGTGGTTTAATGATGATAAAAAGATGTAATGTTGCACTAAACAATTCAGCCAAAGAGAGAAAATTTACTATAAATATGAAAAGCATGTATTCTTAAAAAGCATGACATTGTGCAAACTATCCTGTAAATGCAAGGACTGTACAAAGTTGCTAATTGAAAACACGAGCAGCTAAATGCGAGATAATAAGCGTAAATGGGATGTTACAGTCAGGCATCGGCCCATGGGTGTTCAGTGAAGCAGACAGCCATTAGTTCCAGTTATTCCTCATTAACTATATGTCCCATTGATTCCTCCAATGGTGCGGTAAATGGAACAGACTTCAGTCAATGATCTGCCTGCAAACAATCCCTTGGACTGAGCACTGACATCGTCCACAAATAACACAAAGCTCCCTCTTGAATTCAGTTCTGTGTCGCTCAGGCTTTATACTGCAGAGCTACATAAGTCTTTGTGTTTCTGTGCAGTGAGACTTTTTTGCTGTGTGAGCCATTTGCGAGACGTTTAATTTGCTGAAGGGACTCAATTTCTTCCTCGGGTTTCTGTAAGACAAAACTGTTGTACTTGTTTCTCTGCCCCCCTATTGAGTGAGTCCGCTGTGAAACATCGCGGCAGAGTGTTCCTTCAAATCTGAAGTGGTATTGAACATCAGATGAGCAACCCCTTCAAAGGCACAGCTTGCACAAGGGCAGACAATCATTGTTGCTATAAAGTCCTCAGAGGAAACACACATGAACGCCATGTCCTAGATTTTACTGAGAGGTGCTCTCTGTGAGATTTTCCTGAAAACTGCTATTGAGTTTAATGAAATGGATAGTCATGAAGTTCATCCAGGAACTGCCAGCGACAAGCTGCTCTCTAAATTTGCAGGCGATATTATTTCTTTTGAAGATAACTTAGATTTCAAACAATGTATCATTGATCTGGATTTGTAGCCTGGTTTATATGCCAAAAAATCAAGGTTGACAAGTTATAAATTCATAAATATAATAATCTAGAGTGGAAAACCAATGAGTGCATTACCTGAGAATTATATATCATCTTTATCATATAACACAAATCATATGATAGAAGCATCATATGAGGAAGCACAGTCTGATGATCCTGGGGACCTGTCTTCATCCTTGGCAGAGGTCACTGAGGAGAGCAAAAATCTCCCCAGAGGCAAAATGCCAGATGTAGATGGGGTTCAGCCTAAATGCTGAAGGCTTTCATGCCTTTTCAGTGTGGTCATCTGGGACAGTACCCCCTGTATACTTCCTGTATTTAAGGTGTTCTTCCACTGATTGTTCAGAACGCTAAAGAAGACCGTGACTCGAAATGTGTTCGTTGTGCCTGGCCTGAAGAAAACTGCTTGAAAGGACATTTTTGAGTGCTGATGTCTCAGTTTAACAGATCTGGAACAGTGCCTGTGGAGAGTGGTTCTAGTTTCTTAAAAGGAGGGCCAGAGGGTGTGCTCAAATTATTGGGGTATCACGCTACTCAGCCTCCCAGAGAAGGTTTGCTCTTGTGTGCTGAACAGGAGCTTGGCCTATTGCAGAACCTTGGCTACAGCAGGAACAATGTTGATTCCACCCTGGCTGTGGGACAGTACACCAGCTCTCTCCTGAAGCAGGGCTTCTTAACTAGGGCATAGGAGTTTGCTCATCCAGTCGACACGTGTTTTGTGGACCTGGAGAAGGAATATATTTGTGTCCCATGGGAGGTCATGCAAGAGGTACTGCAGGAATATAGGGCCCTGGGACCATCATCGGAGCAACTCTGTGACTGTTGAGTGTTCACCAGAGCAACTCTGTGACTGTTGAGTGTTCACCAGAGCAACTCTGTGACTGTTGAGTGTTCACCAGAGTAACTCTGTGACTGTTGAGTGTTCACTAGAATAACTCTGTGACTGTTGAGTGTTCACTTGAATAACTCTGTGACTGTTGAGTGTTCACTAGAATAACTCTGTGACTGTTGAGTGTTCACTAGAATAACTCTGTGACTGTTGAGTGTTCACCAGAGCAACTCTGTGACTGTTGAGTGTTCACTAGAATAACTCTGTGACTGTTGAGTGTTGACTAGAATAACTCTGTGACTGTTGAGTGTTCACCAGAGTAACTGTTGAGTGTTACCAGACTATCCCTTTTTAAGGAGTAGGGAAATTTTTTTCACTGCTACACTGATCCAAAACGATCAGACACACGAAGCTATTCCTTTACCAACCAACAAAATCAACAAAAAGATATTCAAATGGCTGATTTATTTTTCCGTTAACTCTCTGTAGATTTAATGAGGACACAAATGGAAAACGGGGCAAAGATAAATGGCTTGCTGAAGGCTGACTAAGAGATAAGCAGACCCACCAGCGCTCATTTCCTTCTCTCTGTGTAAAAGGTTTCCCACAGTGTGATGCCCCAGCAAGGCCAGGCGGCTGAACGGCAAACGCCTGACTTTTCACCTCCTCCCCATTACCTCCTCCTCCTCTCACGCCATTTCCTATCATTAGGACTGCAGCTGAGACCCTCCTATGATGATGACTTTTAATGGCCCTTAGACCCGCTGCGATCCGCACAGCCCTCTGTATGCACCGCTGCCATTTCCCTCTGATGCGCGCCTGCTGCCTCTCTGACAGCCTCCTACAGAGCGATGGGAGGAGAGGAGGAGGAGACGGACGTGGTAGAGAAAGACACACAAAAGAGATACTGCCTGTCTTTACATGAAAGTCGAGACAATAGAGAAATGCTCTTGTTTTATATTTCATGTGAATCTAGGCTTCCTTCTCGGCCTCCTTGTGTCTTCCTTGGTAATTTGTTGCAGCCAGAAGCAGGAGGTGGAAGGAGGCGAAGAGGAGCAAACATAGACTTGATGACTTGTGTGTTTTTGGCGTGGCCAATAGGAAGAAGGGGTTGCACTTTTATTGGCATTGATTGGAGCGTTATATTGTGCATTGTTGCAAGATTATTACATTAACTGCTCTGACTTAATCACATTAGGAAAGCGAGAGAAGACAATGGAGTATGTCATACCCTCGCAGATACACACATCACAGCATCGGCCTTTTCTGCTCAGTTGGTTTATTTGGCTGCTTTCCAGGCAGCTACAAGAGCAGAGGAAAGTTTGCTGACTTCACTGACAAATGGACTTTATTTCTTGAAGTGGGTGGCAACTTTTTGGCGTGATGATTTATGTTGTGTTTCTGTCCTCAATGACTGTGGGAGTCTCACCGACTGGAGTCCCGCGGATTCTAGTTTTAAACCATTGTCTGGATCACTTGGAGATGACATGCCTTTGTTCTCCAACACAATGAAAATAGATCAATTTAAAATGCGGTTTCTGCTATGAGCATGAACTTTTTTGCTGCGAAGGGAAGTTCCTTGAAAAGTTAGACCGGTGCCTGACCCTGATAAGGAAGTGTTCCTGAGGGGAAGTTACAAGCCAGGCCAAATTTGAGGATGGTTTTTAGTTGGTATGCCTCATTGCCCCATGACCCGCTTTATGCAAGCGCCACCGCAGTTCGAAAGGACAAATTGTGCCTTGTCAGTATCTATAAAACAAGCGTTCCTTAGAGCCCGGCTCTGGCTGCTATAGAGGTTAATTGACCTCAGGCAGTCGACTTCCCCGCACCCCTGCCAGGAGGCCACTCAGCCTTGGTACTGAAGCTCTCAAAGCCGGCCTCTCAGTGGGAGTCTTTGCTTTTTCCTACTTCCACATCAACTCAAGCTTTTAACTGATTTGCCTGTCTTTACTCTTATTTCCTTTTAACTAAATCAATGTAGCTGTTTTTCTCTCATGATGGCACATTTGATGCCTCAGAGATGTAGCGAGGTCTGCTGCGAGGATCTCTCCTGTCCACCTCCTTTTTAGCCTTATTAGTGCTTCAGTGAATACCAATGCTCTGCACAGGTTCATCTTCATTTTAGTCATGCCCAAACAGATAAATCATGTGTCATTAACAGTGGCATGCAATTAAAATTTGTCCCAACCAGAAGGTAAATGTTAGCCAGGGTTGTATTGAATCTAAGGTAATAAAATGTTAAAACAACTGGATGAAAACCACTTCTCAGGGACTAAATAAACCAAATTTCTCTTAAAATTTTAAATCCAAACCTTCAGCTCTGTTGGAGTTATCCAGCAGTCTTCTGGTGTTTGAATAAAAGTACCAAATGACTGGAAAAATTCAATAAAAATGGCACATGGATATCTGTACCCTTTGTTCCAGATTGTGCTTTTCACAGCAGGAGAGTGGCGGCAAAAATCACGTCTCTCTCCACAGTTAAGATTTCATTTTTTATTAACACTAAAAATACGAGTTATGACTATTAAATAATGAGGGTTTATGAGGATAAAACCACAGTCACACTGAGTGTTCTATATTAAAGATTGGGCATTCATGTACAACTGCTGTAAGTTTCCAATAAGTGACGTCTTTAGTTCACTGCTAGCAACTGGTTGAAGCAGAGGTGTCGAAAGTATTCATTTATTCATTACTTAGGTAGAAATATAGATACTAGGGTTTAAAAAGACTTCTGTAGAAGTTGAAGTATCAACTCAAGCTTTTTACTGGAGTAAAAGTATAAAAGTAATGGTTTCAAAACTACTTAAAGTGTAAAATTTAAAGTAATGAAGGGAGAAAAAAATCCCATTAAGGACAAAAGCTTAGGCCACGGCACAGGGGCCAATTCCATTCCACCATTCCATTCCATTCTACCATTCCATTCCAATCTACTAATCCATTCCATTCCATTCTACCATTCCATTCCAATCTACCATTCCATTCCATTCTACCATTCCATTCCATTCCATTCCAATCTACCAATCCATTCCATTCCACCATTCCATTCCATTCCAATCTACCAATCCATTCCACTCTACCATTCCATTCCATTCTACCATTCCATTCCAATCTACCAATCCATTCCATTCTACCATTCCGTTCCATTCTACCATTCCATTCCAATCTACCAATCCATTCCATTCCACCATTCCATTCCATTCCAATCTACCAATCCATTCCACTCTACCATTCCATTCCATTCTACCATTCCATTCCAATCTACCAATCCATTCCATTCTACCATTCCGTTCCATTGCATTACATTCTATCATAGTGCTCTACCCCACCTCCCAAAAAAAAAAAAACTTTTCCAAAGGCCATAATGACTATAATGTTATATTAAAATGTTAATGTTAAAAAAATTGGGATGCTCCTGTTTCAGCCACATTTATGCCCATTGAAAATGAACACATTTTAGTACAAGGCAAACACATTCAAGAACCATATATGTGTACTACCAACCTCCTCACTGGTGCTTGGTTGGGACATGTCGCTCCAGTTCTCTTGAGTCTCTGCCACAGAAATCTTCGTACTAGGCTACATACGTCTGATATTTCTTTGCTGGAGTGCGACGTGATTCGTGTCATGTGTGCAGGTGCCATGGATTACAAACAAACCAATAGGGTGTCAGAATGGTATTATGTTTATACTTCTCATCCAACCACAATCAAATTCACTCTATCCGGATGGCGCGATTTATCTGGTTAGTTTTTTGTTTTTTTTATTTGTGATTTTTTGAACGATGCCAAGCCGGAATGAAAACAAGCTGAAATGAAATCGGATCAAAGAGGCTATTCTTAAAATGTAAGGAGTAGAAAGTACAGATAATTGCATAAAAATGTAAGAAGTAGAAGTTAAAAGTTGGCTGAAAAAAAATTACTCCAGTAAAGTATAGATACTCAAAATTTCTACTTAAGTAAAGTAACAAAGTATTTGTACGAAGTTACTTGACACCTGGATTGAAGCGAGCGTGTTTTTGCAGAAAATGATAAGCTGAGGTTGGCACATGTGCTGCTGACTTCATCGCAATTCTTTTGCTATTTTTTATTCATATCTTTATCATTTTACTTCATAGAAATGTGGTTCAAACACTTTGGTGAACAGGAGAATCTCATCCTTTACTTTCGCCCTCACCTGCCATTCCACGTGATTCACAGTCTGAGCTACAGTACCAATAAGAGAGCATAAGGCACATGCCATTACCTCTCACTGTGCGTCATTGGATGAATCCATTGTCCATCAACTTTGGCCTACCAATCAACACTCTGGAACCCCTAAGACCCTCCCCATCACAGCTTTTGCAGAAGAAGTAAGGCCAGAGAGGCAAAAGGAGAGGATGAGACCTGATGATGGTGAAGAAAAGCTGGAGCTGTTAATCAGCCTCGTTTATCTCTTTGTTGAGACATTTGGTGAAATGAGAATGACAGACAACATTTATGCTAAAAAAAAAACAAGACAAAATTTCATTTTACACCGCGTTCCAAATTATTATGCAAAAGGTATTTTTCCCTGATTTTCCTAAATAGTTGATGTAAATGATAGAATAATTTTTGAAGTCATCAATCGTTAGAGCATAATTCAAATTTTATTGAGCAAACCTCCCAATGATAATTTTTTTTTTCTAAAAATAAAAAACTCAAAATACACTGTTCCACATTATTAAACACAACAGGGTTTTAAAACATTTTATAGGTTGTAAAGAACTGAAAATGGTCATATGTTGAATTTTCAGAATTAGGAGGTCATATTTACTGAAATCAAAGCTATTTCAATCAAAAACATCTTAACAGGCCAAGTTCCATGTTAACATAGGAGCCCTTCTTTGATATCACCTTCACTATTCTTGCATCCATTGAACTTGTGAGTTTTTGGAGAGTTTCTGCTTGAATTTCTTTGCAGGATGTCAGAATACCCTCCCACAGCTGCAGTTTTGATGTGAACTGCCTCCTACCTTCATAGATCTTTAGCTTGAGGATACTCCAAAGGTTCTCAACAGGGTTGAGGTCAGGGGAGCATGGGGGCCACACCATGAGTTTCTCTCCTTTTATGCCCATAGCAGCCAATGACACAGAGGGATTCTTTGCAGCATGAGATGGTGCATTGTCATGCATGAAGATCATTTTGCTACGGAAGGCACGGTTCTTCTTTTTGTACCATGGTAACCCTTTGGCATTCTTGATATTTTGCATAAATTGGTCATAGAATGTGTTCTGATCTTCATCTAAGTCATAACAATACACAAACACAGTCTGCTTAAACTAATGTTGCACAAAAAAATGATACGTTTTCATGTTTTTATCGAACAAACCATTTAAACACTCACAGTGCAGGGTGGAAAAAGTATGTGAACCCCTAGGCTAATGACTTCTCAAAGAGCTAATTGGAGCCAGGAGTCAGCCAACCTGGAGTCCAATCAATGTGATGAGATTGGATGTTTTGGTTAAAGCTGCCCTGCCCTATAAAAAACACACACCAGTTTTGAGTTTGCAGTTCTCAAGAAGCATTGCCTGATGTGAACCATGCCTGGCACAAAAGAGCTCTCAGATTTGCATGAAGCTGGAAAGGGTTACAAAAGTATGTCTAAAAGCCTTGATGTTCATGTTTCCACGGTAAGACTGTCTACAAATGGAGAAAGTTTAGCGCTGTTGCTACTCTCCCTAGGCGTGGTCATCCTGTAAAGATGACTGCAAGAGCACATCACAGAATGCTCAGTATGGTGAAGAAGACTCCTAGAGTGTCAGCTAAAGACTTACAGACATGCTAACATTTGTGTTGACAAATCTACAATAAATACAACATTAAACAAGAATGGAGTTCATGGGAGGACACCACGGAGGAAGCCACTGCTGTCCCAAAAAAAACATTGCTGCATGTTTGAAGTTTGCTAAAGAGCACCTGGATGTTCCACAGCACTACTGGCAAAACATTCTGTCCATAGATGAAACCAAAGTTGAGTTGTTTGGAAGGAACACACAACTATATGTGTGGAAAAAAAAGGCACAGCACACCAACATCAAAACCTCATCCCAACTGTGAAATATGGTGGAGGGGCCAGCCTGGTTTTGGGCTGCTTTGCTGCCTAGGGGTCTGGACGGATTGCTGTCATTGACGGAAAAATGAATTCCCAATTTTATCAAGACATTTTGCAGGAAAACAATTCTTGGTCGTAGGTCTTCTGAAAGCTCTTTTGTGCCAGGCATGGTTCACATCAGGCAATGCTTCTTGAGAACAGCAAACTCAAAACTGGTGTGTGTTTTTTATAGGGCAGGGCAGCTTTAACCAAAACATCCAGTCTCATCACATTGATTGGACTCCAGGTTGGCTGACTCCTGGCTCCAATTAGCTCTTTGAGAAGTCATTAGCCTAGGGGTTCACATACTTTTTCCACCCTTCACTGTGAATGTTTACATGGTTTGTTCAATAAAAACATGAAAACATATCATTTTTTTGTGCAATATTAATTTGAGCAGACTGTGTTTGTCTATTGTTGTGACTTAGATGAAGATCAAAACACATTTTATGACCAATTTATGCAGAAATCCAAGAAATCCCAAAGGGTTCACATACTTTTTCTTGCATCTGTAAATGAATGCAGGGTATCACTTTTACATGGAAAACAATTGAGAATGCTTTTAAATTCACAAAATTTTCCATTCAACTTCCTGTTCAGATGATGTGAAAACCACTAAAAACCACTTCCAATCTCACACGTAAGCTTTGAAACAACATCACAGGCTTGATAGACATCACTGCCAAAATCTCAAAAGCCCCTAACTTGTCCAAACTGATAAATATGTGCTCTTACACTCTCTGAAGACCCACGGTTTTCACTTCTGCAGTCAGAGAATTTCAAAAAGCTTCATTCTCTGCTGTGATAATTACCCATGCTGCTCTCCGACGGAACATTTGCATAATCATCATCAGCCATTCACAGAGGATACACAAAGGATTATAATGAGGCAACAGAGAAACAAGAAGCATTTCAGGGAGCCATTGAAGGCTGGCGCTGAGAGGGCAGTCATCGGCGCCCTTATATCAAGCTCAAAACGCCACCAAACAGGAAGCGAGATGTAGTGTTTTGCTAGGGGGAAAAAAATGTAAGAATGCTTCTGCCAACATGTCCCCAAGTGTTCATGTTGCGTAACGTGGTGTAGCCTACTTAGGCTGCTGAGATGCTGTATTTGTGGAGAGTTGGTGGAGAGGTGAGCCAGAGAGTGGGAAGTGAAAAAAATCCTCTTATCCTTAACAAACTTGCTGTTGCAACAATCACAGTAGGTGGAAGCAGCAGGAGCTGTCAGATATACCTGCCTTTAAATCCACTGTTATTCCTCCAAACTTTGTTCTGGAGCTGAGGCACGAGTCGGCAGGGAAACTTTACCTCACAATGATGAGATGTTTACTCCAAAAGCCTACCACAGACAGCCTTATACAATAAAAATGGCTGGCTCTGTTATGATAAATCACAGCTATTGTGTGGCATTCAGAGGAGACTGACACACAATACTTTGATGATTTATCTTCCTTTAACACTTAAGACATCCAAACTTTTTTTTTTTTGCCATTCAGTTTATTTTATTTTCAAGCCATTTTGTCTGTGTTGAATGAATATAGCTTGAATTTGCCAGAGGGATTGAATTAAAAAAAATGTTAGAATTGTCATCTCAGTTCCTCAAATTAGCCTAAAATGGCCGACACATTTGCTCCTAAGGGAAAAAAACGTCCCATTGAAAACCATTGAAAATGCCATTTTTGATTACACATTTATCTGAACATAAACTAATGCATTCCTTTATATTAAGATTTCTTTTGACACTACTAGCTTTCAATTTTGAATCTTTATATTTGTCCACCAGATGGCGCTATGTTTTTCCATTCAAAGAACCCCGCAAAATTTCACAGTTTTTACCGTTTTCTGCAAAAGGTGCTCTGCTACTGACAGGATAAGTCTGTGCTGCTATGTGTTTGGGTGTGTGTATGTGTATTTTATTAAATTTTTGTGAACTTGTTCTATTAAAAACTGTGAAGTTGTGTAAACATACTGGCCTTTAAAGGGTTAAAATCCCCAAAATATAATCAATATTTGATATATTTCAGGCTGAAGTAGTTTTAAAAGATTGACTCATTTAAAGAGTTTTTTACAGCTGATTTGGGGATTTTTTTTTTTTAATCTGACACTGCAAAAAACAAAACAAAACAACAATGCTTCAAAATCATTGTTGCTGCCAATTATTGACCCATCTCAGTCCCTAATTATAACTATAAGCAAATACTACTTGAAATGTATTTTATGGAAATTATTTGTGCTATTATTTTAGTTAAAAACTGTGGAGTTATGTTAACATACTGGCCTTTAAAGGGTTAAAACCCCCCAAAAGGTATTTTTTATTTTACACGTATATTTCAGGATGAAGTAGTAAAAGTAGTTGAAGAAGTAGTAGTAGACTGACACATTTAAAGTGAAAAAATTATTAAAATAACTATTTTTTTGGAAGCAGACTTTTTTTGTCCTTAGGGCCATGAGTGTATTTTTTTATTATTATTATTATTTTATTATTATTATTATTTTTTATCTGACACTGTAGAAAAAAATAATGCAGTAAAATCAATTTTCCTGCCAATAACTGTCTCATTTCAGGGCCTGAAAAATGTATTAGAAATGTATTTTATGGAAATTATTTTATTTGCATTTTTTAATAGAAAAAAAAAGTGTAATTATGTAATTATACTGAGCTTTAAAGGGTTACTATATTCCTGCATATTTTTACAGCAGTCTTTGAGAAGCTGACTTTTTTTGTTTTCCTTAAGAACAAATGCATGAGTATCAAAGGACTTCTTACAGGTTAAGGGCAGTGATAAAATTCATGGAAAACAGAAAAAAAAACAGTTAAAAACTACTATAAGTAAACCAAATCCAGGCGTATCTTTTAAAAGATTAATCTCCTCTGCCTGCACCAGCTGTGCACAGGGCTCAGCTGTGTTTTCATGTCTCTGGAGGCTACAGGATCTTATACAAGTCTTTCCATGATAGGTTCAGGACTTCAGCTCCAGCTGATTTCATGTTAAGAAGAGTGGAAGAACATTTTAACATCAGAAATGCACTTATTGTTCAGATTATGATGCAAAGGCCAGGCCTTCTGATCATTTTAAGGATTTTATAAAGAGTGATGTCAGCCATGCAGCGCCCTGTTAATGCTGGGATCATGATTGGCTAAACATTAGTCTTCTGAGAAAGGGTTTGTTTGGATGTGGGAATCAAAGTCGTACATTCTTGCTTTGACTTGGCAGAGGAAACATGGCAGACCACACATTGGAAGCTGACCAATCTTAGTTTGCTCTTTCTCAGGGCCTGTGGAAGCTACAGAGCTACCCAACATAATTTGTCTTTCACTCAGCCTTTTTCCTGCTCTATTCAGAGGTTTTTATGAACATCATTCAAGTTTTCAGATCAGCCAGATGCTTGTCCTCGAGACAGAAGATGTACCATGCTGAGAGGTTTCCCTCCATTCATTTGGAATTAATAAAAGTACACTTAAATTTCCTTTCTTCATGTCTGTCTTTTCTATCAAGAACATTTTTATTCTGCTGGGAACATCCACTAACATTCGTGTTATACATCCAGATCAAACCATACCCAAAGTTAGGCAACTGACTAAGAGTCTTCATCCAAATCCCGTCCCCGTCCTTATGAATGGAGATAATGGGGAAGATGGAGTGCAGTGTGCACAGTGCTTACTTCTTATCAAGGCCGTCCATAAGGGAGGGGGGATAAAGGCGAGAGCTTTCTGGGCCCCAGTCAGGTCAGGAAAATCATGGTCCAATTTGAATCTCATAACCATATTTATTTTTTAACATGAAAAATAGCCACTTTTATCAAAGCAACAAAAATAATGGTATGTATTTATGATGTAAATATAATCTTTTATAGTTTCCTAACTGTAAACCCCTTCTTTAAACAGCATTACTCTTAGGGGGGGAAGGTTAACAACAGCCAGACTACACAGCTAAGCCATGACGACTTCAGGATTCAGGAAAATAAAGAAGAAACTAAGACCACTTTAGTGGAAAATAATCAAACAGTTGTGAAAACAGCCCCAAAAAAGGTGAAATATGGCAAAATTGGATTAAAAGGGGCCAAATGTGCCAAAAAATGATTGATAAGGGGCAAAGATGGGTTAAAAGTAGCACAAAAAAAGACAAAAAGCAGCAGAAATGAATTATAAGTGTAAAAAAAAAACCCTGAAAAGTGGCGAAAGTTTTTTGAAATTGGTAAAAGTGTTAAAAAAGGAAAAAGTGGTGAAAAAGTACAAATGAGAAAAAGTGGCAAAAATGACTAAAAAGTTTCAAAGCTGGATGAGAAGTGGCCAAAAAGCACAAAGACTGTCATAAAGTGACTGAAATTGCAGAACAGTGGCAAAACTTGGGGCTTAAAAGTGGTTAAAGCGGCAAAAATGAGTATCAAAGGGGCAAAGTATTGATTAGAAGTGGCAGCGATTGGTTAAGAGTGACAAAAAATTGGTTTAAATAATGCGAATAAGTAGGAAGAAAAATATTAATTGTGATAAAACGTGGCAAAACATTGATTTAAATGTCAAAAATGGTTGACAAGTGGCAAAGATGGATGAAAAGTGGCCATGAAAATAAAAAAGTTGATTAAAATTGTGTGTCTTAAAGTGACAAAAATTGCAGCACAGTGGCAAAAATGGGTTAAAAGTGAACATATATAGTTAATATTAATTCCTTGAAAAAATCAGAACAGAACATGCCACATTTGTTTTCCTTTTTACATTAGATCTATGTATAGCCTCTTTATAATGTGTGTGGTCCTAATGTAAAAAATAATATATGCAAATCAAATGTAACAACCTCACAGCAGATAGAAATTCTCTCTCACAAACTTTTGTTCAACCACAGTGGGCCACTCTCTGACTGACACCCCAAACTCACCGTCCTGCTTGTCGAATCAGTAATATTCATAATTACGCAGAATTCTTTGCCCAAATCAAGGTTCCTTGTTTAGTTTATCCTAAGGGCCAAACTCTGTCAAGAATATCAAGGAGGTGAAACAGCTGCGAGTTCTCCTTCACTGCATTAATAAAAGTTATTTGGGGTGTTTATTTTGCTTTGATAACTGTCAAAATAGTACAAAATTAAAAAATAATCCAAGGTTGCACAAGAAAGAAGTGAAGCAAAATCATTAAAAAGGTCCAAATGTGGAAAGTGGTCATATGATCATATAATTTTACCTTTGAACAAAATTATGGCACAATTAGTACTGTGTAAAATTATGGTTAGGATTACAGACGTCTGGCTGCAGACTGTAGATCTCAGACTAGCCCTCCTGAAGGCCACTACCATGACACACAGCTTCTGTCAGATCAGGAGAGACTCGATTTGCTGATGCGAAATTTTTATTGAAATAAACTTTTTTCATAAACAGAGTCTGGCAGTCATGAAATGACTGATTTCAAAGATTACTGACTCAGCAACATTTTACAAATACAACAGAAAAAGGTCTGATGTTTTATCCAGGAGTGAATTATGTATAGACTGATTTTAAGTAGATCTGCAAACAGTGCCTGCTTTAGGTCTGTTAGCTTTAGCTAAAGCTAGCTTACCTTCCCTAGCAACATAAATGGCGTTGCTACACAAGCAAATTTAAGTACATAAGCTTTATCTAAAGCTTATTAAGCCACAGCGTGCCAATGTTAGTATAATTACTTATAGAAATGGTCCAACTGTAGCAAACATAGCATAATCTTACCCAGCTAAGGCAGACTTTTTTTTGCTTTAGCTTTAGCTACATTAGTTATGTAGCTACATCATCTATGAATTTTACTAAGACGACATAGCGCTTAGTTTTAAATTAGCTACATTATCCACATAGCCCACGTAGCTGATATAGCTTTGTTTGCTTTACGTTCAGCTTTATTTGCTACATTATCTACATAGCTAACATGGCTTCATTAGCTTTAGCTATGTTAGTTATCCAGCTATGATATCTACATATTGTGCATAGCCAATGTAGCTGTGCTAGCTTAAGAATTGGCTATATAGTGAAGTTACCTACACTGCTTATGAAGCTATCCAAAGGCTAAGGTACCTTTCTGAGCTTTAGCTACATTAGTTAGGCAGCTTCAGCCTGAAATGTACATAGCAATTTCAGTAGGTATTACTTACATATTTGAAAAGCTAATGTTGCTTTATTTGCTTTAGATTTAGCTTCATAGCTACATTACTTACATATCTCACATAACTAGCACAGCTCCAAGCTTTATTTTACATACAGTTGCTGTATAGCTACATTATCTACTCACCTAACAAAGCTTCATTAGCTTTAGCTATGTTAGTTATGTAGCTATGACACCAATATATTTTATGTAGTTAACTTGGCTTATTTAGCTTAGGATTTTGCTATGTAGCTACATTACCTACATAGCTTTCATAGCTCTCAAGTGTCTTAAGTTTTATGTTTAGCTATGTTTGCTACATAGCTACATTGTATACATCAAAAAGGTACCCTAACCCTTTAGCTATGTCAGTAATGTAGCTATACATTGCTACTTTGCTACATTAAATACACTGCTAATGTAGGTTCATCAGCTTTAGCTTTAGCTTCATTAGTTAGCAGTTACATAATTGTTTCGAACACCCATAGAAGCTTTGTGTGTGGTGAGAAATGAACACAGCTAAGTTGACATGAGCAGCAAACGGAGCAATAGCCAATCAGGAAGCAAGATGACTGATGGAGGAAGTAAAACAAAAACAAAAAGGGAGAGGAGCTGGACCAAAATGGCAACCATGTTAGCATGTAGCTAACAGCCAACCACAGTAATAGGTTAGGTTCTAAAAATCTTTGTGTGGCATTTGTTAGCTTTATATTTAGCTATGTTTGCTACATAGCTATATTATCTATGTAGCTTTGTTAGCTTTAGCCGTATTTACATTGGCTGCATTAGAGCAGACAGTTTTTTCTGCTTTTACATGATTACATGTTATATTACATAACTCTGCCCTTACTGGAAGTTTAATCCAGCTGTATTTTGAGAGTTTTAGCGTGAATTTCTCTTTTCTGACGGATGTCGTCTCACTCTAGTGGTCTTCAAGAGATGAGATCCATGGTCTGCAGGCTTAATTTTTTAGCTGATATGCTACCAAAACAATGGGATTGCTATTTAACAGGTCAGTGTTTCCATCAAAGAACTGTTGTACCCAGCTGAGCTAAGCCTGACGTAGCCAACGGGACATTAGACCGGACAGCATTCTGCCTGGAGTAGCTGAGAGCAGAGGGATTGTTTATGATGACACGGTTTCTGGAAGAGACAGTGAAACTAACCGTTCTGTGTGTGCCTAGGGGTGATGTTATGAACCCAGACACAGTGTTGTTTAGTTTCTGACTTATTTGCTAGTCAAGCAAACACAAATAACACAAAATTGTGTTAGCAATGCAGGGCGGTGCTGTCCATCTTGATACGACTAACATGCTGGCTGTTTTGTTTGGGTGTTGAGAGGCTTCCAAGGCCGCATGGGTGATATTTAAGATGTCTAAAAAAAGATTCTAATTTTACAGTTCATCTGAAATTGTGCAATGTCATCATAATATACAGCGCCTTTAAAATATATTCATCCCTTTGGATATTGATTTGATAAATCAATGATGGTCAACATAATTAGACTTTTTGACTTTAAAATTTTACTAAAAGAACTCTTTAATGTCAACGTGAACACAGATTTCTACAAAGTAATGGCAATTCAACAAAAATATGTAAGTTAAAATATGCTATGTGAATAAGTGACTGCATAAATACTAACCCCCTTTAAAGTGACAGCTGGGTTATCCTGCTGGCTTTGGTCTGGGAGATTGCTGGTTCAAATCCCAGTCATGTCCTTAACTTTGGATAAAAGCATCTGTAATATTGTAGCATCAGGAGTGCCACATCCATTTCCTGAGAGGGGCGTGGTCAGGGGCGGAGTCAGACAGCTCATTAACACTTAAAGCTACAGACACAGAAACAGCTCGTTCTGAGCAGGGCTGAAACAGAGAGGTTTTAGACAAACAAAAATCAATACTGGAGTGTTTTTCACAGACATGTTTTGGAGACCTCTGACTCCAAAATGAACTTGTCTTTAAAGAGTAAAATATGTCCCCTGTAAGAGATCCTGGGGACATTTTGTGCCATTCTGATTTTTTAATTTTCAAGCCATGTTGGCTGCTCTGAAGCTCAAATTTACCAGAGGGTATTTATTTTTTAAAAATGTTAGAATTGTTGTCTCAGTTCCTTAGACTAGCCTTAAATGGCTGAGCTACACGAAAACCGACACATTTCCTCCTAAGGACAAAAACGCCCCATTTAAAACAGTTGAAAATGCTATTTTTGATCCCACATATATCTTAACATAAACAAATGCATTCCTTTATGTTAAGATTTCATTTTTGACTACTAGCTTTCAATTTTTAATGTTTTTATTTATCCACTAGATGACGCAATGTTTTCCCTTTTAAAGTATGTGGAAAAAATTTCACACTTTTTACTGCTTTCTGCAAGGGTGCCTTGTTACTAAAATGATAAGTGTTTTTGCTATTGATGTTGGATAATGGTGTATGTGTAGAAGTGTGTGTGTGTATTTTATTTGAGTTTTTTGGTTTTGTTCTATTTTAAACAGTGGAATTGTGAAAACATACTGGCCTTTAAAGGGTTAAAATCTCCAAAATATAATAAAATATTTGATATGCATGATTCTTTGCGTGAAATACGGGCGCAACTTCCGGTCCCTTCTATCTAAATGGGACTTAGCATTGAATACGAGATGTGAAACATGATCATTAGAGCAATTTGGACATTAAAATATGTAACTTTCAACTGCCTCACCTCAATCTGGATAATATTATAATTTTTCTGCCCTCTACTAGAGAGTACAAAGTGACGACATTAGCTCAGATAACGTAGACAAGCATATTTAGCTAATTATCTTCATATTAGTATGGTAATAAACCATCATGTTTTGTTAAATGAGTTACACCACCTTCAGGTAACATTTCTAGTTTGTGGGGCTGCTGAAATCCTTATTCCACCTACTTATCCCTCTTAAAATGTAGAAATTATATCAAATAAAATTATCCAAGACTGAAGTTGTCAGCTCTTCAGTTTAGTAAATGTCAAGTTCTGAATTAATGATGAATTAATATTGACAGAATTACATCCAAAATGCATTTAAACAGTGAAAAGCATGTTTAAAACCCTGTTGTTAAGGACACTTTGTTACGTAATTATTACTACAACCCAAGCAACAGGTACTGAGCATTACAGAAAATAGTATTTAAACATTCAGCTCATTTCACTTTATTGAGTTAACGAAAATGAAGCAGTATTTATTGCAGCAACCATTTATTTCAGAACAGCCACTGTTGATGCTAAATCACTTTAGTAAACCCTTGGAAGAATCGCGTTTTGCTATTATTGTTACTGTATTGTTACTCCTGGGGGGTCTACTGTAGGAGAAGTTCCACCCACATTAGCTACAGTAGACCCCCCAGGAATAACGTAGTATCCTTATTTACTCACTTACAGCTCACAAAACAAACAATGTGAACATGTGAGTTCAAAAATATAGAAATATTTACAAATCCGCGGTGAATTTCTATCAAACAACTGTCGTTCGTAGTTAGCATCTATCGTTAGCTGCTGTATTAAATTACATGTAATTATTTACTTCCGCCTTAGCAAAGGAAGTTTTGCCCACATTCTAATTTACAGTAGCCGTCCCAGGAATAAGGTGGAAACTATTTTTACAGTTGATTTCAGGAAGCTGGCTTCTTTTTTTTCATTAGAACCATGAGTGTGATTTTTTTTTTTTTTTTTTAATTCTGACGCTGCAAAAAAACAACAGTAAATTAAAAAAAAAATGATGCTACCAAAAGTTTAGCAATCTCAGGGCCTGATGATAACACTCCTTGAAATGTATTTTATGAATAAAAATGGAGTTATGTAAAAATTTAAATGGTTAAAATCCCCAAAATATGATTTATATTTGATATGTATATATCTGGCTGAAGTAGTTCAAAAAGACTGACTCAGTTAAAGTGGGAAATATATGTTATTTTTACAGCAGTTTTTGGGAAGTGGGTATTTTTTGTCCTGAAGGAAAATGCATTAGGATATTAAAGGAACTCTTTCGGGTAAGGAACAGATTAAATCTGGACTAGAGTTCCCCTAAAGGCATGTGGGAGACTCCATGTTCAAGTGGGGGAGCGTTCTTTAGTCTGATGGGATGGAAATGGTGCTTTTTGGCCATCAAATTACACATCACCACAAACACATCCCCACTGTGAAGCATGGTGGTGGCAGCATCATGCTGTAGAGGTGCTTCTCAGCAGCCAGCCCTGAAAGGCTTGCAGAGGTAGAGGGTAAAATAACTTTGAATTCTGTTTTCACTTTGACATTAAAGAGTTTTTTTTTTTTCATAAAGAAGCCGTAAATTATTAACCGTGATTGATTTAAAAAAATCAATAAAAGGGTAAACATCCAAGGAGTTGAATACTTTTTACAGCCACAGTAGAGACTTGATTTCTAACTTGAGTCTGACCTTGTTCTTTTTTCACAGCAGGTTTTCTGCAGCAGCAGCTGGACACAGGACAGCCACTTCACACTGACCTGTTTCTGTCTGACGGGTCCTTGTAGCTTTGGAAATACAAGTGTTGCAACTCTCCAAATCTCCAGGTTAAACTACCTCATCAAAAGAGCTGCGCCGAAGCTATTTTTGTTTGTCTTCCTGGGGGAGAAAAACAAGTAATTGATCTTTTTGCTCGGTGTCTTTGGGACATACAAAGCTCTGTGGAGCTTTATTCACAGTTGGGAATAAGTTAAGTAGAAAATGTGTACATCAAAGAGAATGGCATGAGCAGTGATCAACAGGCCTTTCAACCTTCCATGTGGATTTGTTCAATATAAATGCATCTGTGCTTTGAAGTGCTTTTTTATGATGTATGGACTGAAGAGTAGGCTGGGAGTGATCGAGGGGGGCAAAATGTTCTATCATCCAACGCTGAGAATGACTTCTTGAAGCGCCATACTGCGCTGCCTTAAACATTCATGTTTAACTAATGACAAACGGCTGTGGATCAATAATTCAGGTGATGATCATGTATGCTTTCTGAGCTTTATGTCTTCAAACATTAGCAATACAAGGCTATACCACACATGAACTCCCCCGCTAACAAAGTAGGTTAAAGCAGATGTTGTGAAGTGAATGCACAAAGCTCCTTAAAAGGCCGCCTTTGTCCTCTTGACTCGATAAATTCTTGTTGCATTAAGCCGCCTGCCCTTCAAGTGACAGGGAAGATTCGGGTTATGTAAACAACAAGTGGAATTATGCATTCAGAAGTTGAGGTGGATGTGAGCAACACCTGCTTGCTGAGCAGCGGGCTAGCTTATTCGAGGAGTGCTTGCAGATCAGCCAACCTGTGGAGGGAGAGGCGCGTACCCCATCCTTGAGCTGTTTCTCCTCAAAAACCATCCTGTGTGCCTCTCAGAGTCCCCAAACTCCCCAACGAAGGGACTTGTCAACTGTACACCCTCTCTGTGTCATGTTTTTTCCTCCCCCCCTCCCTTCCTGCCTCTCTCTGTAACTTGCGCCTCATCCTCCTCCGAAACCGGTCCGCGGTGACAGTGCTGCCTCTCCCTCTGGATGCTGCTCTGTTGACAGGGAGAAAGAAAGGCCCTGGAAAGCTCAGAGAGACCTACTCACACTCTCGCCAAGACAGGCAGGGAGGGAAATAGAACAAGAAAACAGGATATGACTAGTGAAGGATAAGGGAAGGCAGAAAGTAAAGCCAAGTTAAGGGACCAGGAGGTGGGGATGGAAGGATAATGCTGAGGGAGGACAGATAAGTCACAGAAAGGGAGACGACTAGAGAGAGTAGAGGGATGAATACAGTAAGAGTGATTAAGAAAAAAAAAGATAAAGAAGGGAGCAGAGTGTCAGGGCTGTGGGGATATAAAACCTCCTCAGGCTATATCCCTAAGTCTCAGCTCTCTCATGGTGAAGAGACAAAAACTTGGCTTTTATGCGGTAAACTTTGTTGTGTTGTAGACAGCAGTCAGGAGTGAGTGTAGCATGGTAAGGAATACAAATATTAACTCTCCTTTGACTGCAAAACAGAGGGACCGTGGTAGAGAATTAAGATGTTACTTCAGAGGTGTTCTGTTCCTGACAAGGGCAAAGGAGAAACCACCAGGCTGCAACGCAGGTCTGGACTGAACTTTAAACTCCTTCATCGACGACACTATTTCCACCCTTTGCAATGGTTATCTTAGTTGGGTTTAGCCTCACAAATTTACAACAAGGGAGGAGCTATTTTAAAAAGTGTTCATTTGCACATCAACTCAACTGCTACTTCCATCAGCAACAATCTAATAAGCCATGTGCACATTATTGCAGATTGTATACTGGAAGACACCCTAGGGGGCACTTTATCATGTCCTGTCCTTTGCAAGAGCAGCATAAATGGCACTTTATTATGCCCTGTCCACTAGGTGGGCACCCCATATGTGGACCTTATCATTTAATTACTGAAAGTGCAGCCAAAAACTTGATCACATTTTGTTGACTGTAAGAGAGCTCTGAAGGGCACTTTATCACATGTTTTGCACAGGAAGGACACACTATTAGGCACTTTATCATGTCTTGGGTATTTCTAGGGCACCCTAAAGGGCACTTTATCATGTCATGGTCATTGGGAGAGAAGCATAAAGGGCACTTTATCATGTCCTGACCATTGCAAGAGCAGCATCAATGGCACCTTATCACGTTCTGTCCACTGGAAGGCACCCTAGAACACATTTATCATGTTCTTTCAACTTGAGGCATCCTGGATGGCATTTTATCAAATTCTGTCAACTGGAAGGCACCCTGGAGCACACTTTTTCATTTCCTGAGCATGGCTGGATCAGCATAAGTGGACTTAATCATGTTCTGTCCACTGGAAGGAGTCCTAGAGGGCACTTTATCATGTCCTGGTAATTGCAAAAGCAGCATGAATGGCCCTTTATCATGTTCTGTTAACTGGAGAGCACCCTAGGGGAAACTTTATCATGTCCTGATCTTTGCAAGAGCAGCATGAATGACACTTTATCATGTTCTGTCCACTGGAAGGCACCCTAGAACACATTTATCATGTATTTTCAACTGGGAGGCATCCTGGACAGCATTTTATCACGTTCTGTCCACTTGAAAGCACCCTAGAGAGCACCTTATCATGTCCTGATCATTGCAAAGGCAGCATGAGTGGCACTTTATTATGTTCTGTCCACTGGAAGGCACCCTAGAACACACATAACATGTTCTTTCAACTTGAGGCATTCTAGAGGGCATTTAATCCTGCTCTGCCAACTGGAAGTGGACTTTATCATGTTCTGTCCCCTGGAAGGAGTCCTAGAGGGCACTTTGTCATGTTCTGACCATTGCTTGAACAGTATAAACGGCACTTTATCATGCTCTGTCCACTGGAAGGAGTCCTAGAGGGAACTTTGTCATGTACTGTCAACTTAAAGGAATCCTAGAGGGCACATTATCATTTCCTGACCATTGCAAGAGAAGCATAAATGGCACTTTATCATGTCCTGTCCACTGGAAGGAGTCTTAGAGGGCACTTTATTGTGTCCTAACCATTGCAAGAGAAGCACAAATGGCACTTTATCATGTTCTGCCCACTGGAAGGAATCCTAGAGGGCACTTTATCATGTCCTAACCATCGCAAGAGAAGCACAAAGGGCACTTTATCATGTCCTGTCCACTGGAAGGCACCCTAGAACACATGATTTTTCAACTGGGAGGCATCCTGGACGGCATTTTATCACGTTCTGTTGACTTAAATGCATCCTGGAGGCCACTTTATCATGTTTATTTACCATTGCTAGATCAGAATAAAGGGCACTTTATCATGTCTTGTCCACTGGAAGGACATCTTTGACAATTTTCCACAGCGAGGCCTTCCTACAGGGTACTTAATCATGCAAGGGCACCCTAGAGGACACTTCATCCTAGCTTGTCCTTTGCAATGGCACACTTGAGGGCCATTATACATTGTAATGTGGAAGGAACCACAGAGAGTACTTTATCATGCCTTGTTCATTGCAAAGACAGTCAAGAGGGCACTTTATCACATTTTGCTGCACAAAGAGCAAGTTAAGGGCTCTTTTGTCACAAATTTCTACACAGAGGCGACCCCCAGTGGACTGTATCATATCTTGATTTTGGTAATGGCTGCCTAGAGGGCCCTCATCATTTTGGAGGGCACCCTATATGAGCACTTCATCATGTCCTGTCCATTACAAGGGCACCCTTGTGGGCACACCATCACATTTTCTAATGGAAGGGCGTCTAGACAGTACTCTTATTTCTCATAGGGGCATTTAAGATAGAATTTTCACATCATTTTGTCAAAGATTTGGGCTTTTTTTTGTTTAAGAACTGGCAGTTATTTTGTGGCTGTTACTGTCTCTTGGCACAACTAAAAGGCAATTTGATTGCCTAGAAAATATCGTAGGATAACATCTGCAACAACCAGCTCAATACAACTGAAGACTGATAAACTGACTGACTGACTGATTGAAGCCGGTAAATGAATATTTCAGATACCTGAGATTCCTGTATTTTACAGCTCAACTTCAACATTAAAGGAAGCCAGAAAACATACTTCCCATCCAACTCAGAGCTACAGTAGCTCAATTAACTAGCAAACTTTGGTTTATAAAATCTGCCAGTTGTGTTTTCAGCTGGCAAACATGGACGGTTGCCATCGAAAAAAAAACCTAGAAACTTGCTTTTTTTCTGCCTTCAGGCTTTGACTTGCAATTTCGAATTATTTTTTTAAACCCCAGATGGGCCGGTCTGGTTAGTGGGCTGCCAAGGCAACAGCCAATAATGTGTGAAAGCAAGGGTGTGCAAAAAAACTGACCTGCAGGCCAACGCCTACTAGATGTTGGAAAGGAAAGTCTTATCACAGCTCTCAGATTTTCAACAAGCTTCCTTTTTGTTAGGAGGGCTTGGTGACCTCTCACCCTACCAAAGCAATCAAGTTTATCTGTCCATAGACATGTCAGAGGTTCAGCTAGTTGTACTAATATTACAAAACAAGATGAGGATTGTGGAATGTAATAAAATACGCAAAAGAAAGAATGAAAGACAAAAAGACAGAGCAGTAAATGTCAAAGACAAATGGGAGATATTCTCAAGGATAAAGCTTTGGAAATATTTTGATAAGATGTTTTGTAACTGAAAAATTGCACAGTCACAGCCAGGGCTTTAACTGATTTTAAAAATGTGAGAGATTACAGACTTAAGGGCTGTTTTAACAGATTGTTAGCATTAGAATGCATACACTAGACCAGCCTTTCCAAACTTCAGAATGCTGTGGCCCAGTTGTAGCCCTGAAAATCTTCAGGGGCCAACCAGAACTCAAATTTTAACCTTTGATTACCATACTTTTGTTTGTATTTTACTCAGGGGATTTCCGTGCAAATGCTTTGCTTTCCTGCTTCCTGCAAGTAGAGATGAAATCTGCAAAAGTATGCAATGCCTGGTTGGTGATGCTGCCTGGTCTGCAGTCAATGGTTATTCGAGAGACACTATATGGACAAAAGTACTTAGCCAATTCAGGTGTTTCAATATTAGACCTGTTGCCACAGGTGTATAAAATCAGTCACCTAGCCATGCAGTCTCCAATTGCAAACATCTGCAACACCAGATGGGTCGTTCTGGAGAGCTCAGTGACTTCAAGCGTGGTACTGTGATGGATGCCACCTTTGCAAAAAGAAAGTTTGTGAAGTTTCATCCTTGCTGGATATTCAATAGTCAACTGTAAGTGATATTATAAGAAAGTGGAAGCATCTAGGAACAACAGCAGCTCAGCCACGAAGCAGAAGACCAATCACAGAGCAGGGTCGATGACTCCTAAGGTACATGGTGCCTAAAAGTTTGCAATGTTCTGGACCCCCTTGAAACTAGATGATTCATCTCCAGGGGCATTCCCTCCAGTCTCATAGCTGAAGATTTATGAACTTCCACTCGCATTAATGTAAGCACAAAAACTGTGCAGTGGGAGCTTCACGAGATGGGTTTCTATGGCTGTGCAGCTGCATGCAAGCCAATGCCAAGCGTCAGGTGGAGTGGTGTAAAGCACAAGAGCACTGTGGAGCAGTGGAAACGTGTTCTGTGGGGTGACAGATCACGCTTTTCTGTTTGGCAGAAGGGTAGAATGATTATTGGCCTTGCACATTATTGAGGCCTGATTACCAGTTTATTTTACCTATAATCAATCAAATTAATTAATCAAAAAGCGTACTACTTTGGCTCCACTGCAAGGTGTGTCTTCCCCTCTGGTTTTATTTTCCCCCTCCCTAGTCTCACAAAATGTCCTGCATACAGAATCTGACTGGCTAGGTGTCATATGAGGGCCTGCATATCAACACACAAAGATTCAGTGTGTAATATTTAGCCTAGTAGCATTTAGTGGAACAAACTTGGAAAAATGGGCTGCACAGCGGCGCAGGGGTTAGCGCTGTTGCCTCACAGCAAAAAGGTCCCTGGGTTTCTTCCTGGTCAGGGCCTGTTTTCCTGTGGGTTCTCTCCCGGTACTCCAGTTTCCTCCCACCACCAAAAACATGCTTGTTAGGTAAATTGGTGACTCTAAATTGGCCGTGGTTGTCTGTCTGTATTTGTCAGCCCTGCGATTGGCTGGCGACCAGTCTAGGGTGTACCCGGCCTCTCACCCAGAGACAGCTGGGATAGGCTCCAGCCCCCCTGCAACCTCCAACAGGATATGCGATGTAGAACTTGGTAAAATTGAAACATTACATTTGTAAATATGCCTACTTAAGTTAGTTATTTAGTTAACTACGAATAAGCCCTTTATTCATACATATGGAGGATCCTCAGCATGGAGTCCACCATCTTGGATTTCTGCTTTTTGGGTGTTTCTACAGCACCACAGAAGGGAGCAAATGACAGAATCCCCTTTTTTTAAACACACTTCACCTTTAAGCCTGGGTGCCACCGACACAGTGAGCATATGCAGTTTTATATTTGCCACATCAGGTATATTTTGCATGCAATGATAAATGCATATCACTTCCAAATAAAGGATATTGGTTTCACAAATTACCAATAAATGGCATCAGTATTGCCCCTGAAAAAAAAAAACAGTCAGATGGGTGAGTCTGGGTTTGCTGAATGCCTGGAGAACGTTACCTGCCTGACTGCATTGTGCCGACCGTGAAGTTTGGTAGAGGAGGGATATGAGGCTGTTTTTCAGGGTTTCATTTAGGCCCTTTATCTCCAGTGAAGGCCAATCTTAATGCGTCAGCATACCAAGATATTTTGGACACTGCTATGCTTCCAACTTTGTGGCAGCAGTTTGGGAATGGCCCATTTCTTAGCTAACATGACTATGCTCTAGTGCACAAAGCAAGGACTATGAAGACCTGGTCTGATGAGTTTGATGTGGAAGAACTTGACT
Organism: Cheilinus undulatus; assembly: GCF_018320785.1. NCBI lineage: Eukaryota > Metazoa > Chordata > Actinopteri > Labriformes > Labridae > Cheilinus > Cheilinus undulatus. The sequence continues at coordinate 5,441,295 of NC_054887.1, forward strand.
GGCCTGCACAGAGCCCTGACCTCAACCCCAAAGTGCACCTTTGGGATGAACTGGAACAGAGATTGTGGGCCAGGCCCTCTTGTCCAAAATCAGAGCCTGATCTCATAAATGCTCGACAGCACTGATCATCAACTGGCAGCCCAGGGGCCAAATCAGGCCCCCCAAAGCTTCCTGTCCAGCCCCTGAAAGATCATTACATTCAGAAAAGGAGGAAAAGAAGATGTTGTAGTTTTAAGATCTTATCCTTTGGCTTTAAATGTCTGCAGCTGTTAAATCCACCCCAAAAACAATTGATATTGAAAAAGTTTTAGAATGACTTACATGTGATCTGTTTTACAGACATTTACTGTCATAAATAGTAGATATTTAAAAAGGGTTAAGGTTGGCAGAAGTGCTGCAAAAATTACCACATGAAGTGGTAAAAAGAGGTTAAAATGTGGCAAAAAAAAATTGGACAAGGAGGGGAAAAAGGGGCAAAAAGTATCAACAATTGGTTACAAATGACAAAAATATTTCAAAAAAGTAATAAAAAAGAGGTTAAAAAGTGGCAAAAATGGGGAAGAGTGGCACAAAGGGGATAAAACATGCAGGAAAAGTGGTTAAAATGGGTTAAAGAATGGCACAAAATTGGGTTAAGTAAGCAAAAAGGGGCAAAACGTATCAAAAGTAGCCTGACTAATTAGTGAAAAGATGTTCAAGAGTGGCCCACAAGAGAAAAAATTGGCAGGAAAGTTGCAAAAGAGGGTTAAAGAGTAGCAAAAATGGGTGAAAAGTGTTGAAAAATGTTTTCTAAGTTGCAACTATTGTTGAAAGAATTCAATGAAAAGAGGTTAAAAAGTGGCAAAAATAAGAGTGGCACAAAGGGGATAAAACATGCAGGAGCAGTGGTTTAAAGTTGTTAAAGAATGGCTAATATTGGGTTAAAAAGCAAATGGGGTTAAAATGGGCTAATATTGGTGCTAAATCACAACTGTGGAGGCCCAGTTCTCTGGGATTTTCAGGGATCCAGCAAATGCTGAAGGCAGGCCTGTCTCCTGATGGCCTGCTGCGTTATAGATAATAGGGATAGATCTCACTGGTAAAGCCTTAAAATGTCCACAAATGCTAATAAAATAATATTTCAATCAGACCAAAATATTTATTTCATTTTTGTGTATTTGAAAGTCCGGCCCTCAGAGTTTCTGTCGAGACTTTAATCTGGCCCTTCTGCAAATGTACTTGATGACCACTGCTCTACAGAATGAACGGGCACAAATTCCAACAAAAACACTCTTAAATCTTGTGGAAAGCCTTCCAAGAAGAGTGGAGGCCTTTAGGGAGACCAACTCCATATTAAAGTGCATGTACACGAATTCAATGTCATTACAGTCCATGCAGGTGTAATGGTCAGGTGGCCGATTACTTTTGTCCACATAGAAAATCAAACATGTTTGATTTGTACAATGAAAGATCAGAGAAGCTGAAGGAAAAAAAACATTTAAATGAGGCCTAGAATTTGGCTTAAATTCATCGAGTATGTGGCCAGCCAAAGTGGAGTTCTTGTGAAATCAACAACCCTTTTCTTCAAAAATTACTTTGAATTCTGAGCAGTAAATTTTCCTCCTTTTTCACTGTACAAAACAAAAAGCATAGCAACAGTAACTAAGGAGGGCGGGCATTACTGATCAGTCAATTAGCCTGAGAAAGGGCTTCATAAAGATGCAGTTTCACTCCAATTTTGAAATAACTGCACATTTGTAACCACTTGAGCTACTCTTCAGCCTTTTGTACTTATTTTCCAATTTTTACACTTGTTGTTGCAGGCTGTGAAGTGTGTGTGTGTGTGTTTTCATGTGCGTGTGGGAGGTTTAGAGAGGTGTGTGGGTGCAACTTGAAGCATTTTGACTTCTTTAGAAGAACAAGGTTTGCAAAGCTAACATGACATGTCTCCCTCCCTCCCATTCTTTCACTCCACGTCACTCTCTTCGCCTGTCATCATTACCAAGTAAATTGGCCTGCCGCATGACAGCCAGATAGTCTTTTAATGTGAAGTAGGTCATCACATACTGTGGCATAATGACTCGCTCAGGATCCTGCATGCTGCATTTGTCCATGTTGTCATTAGAGATGTCGCTTTCATGTACTTTGAAGTAAATTGGTTAAGCAATAATTTCCCTAGTTCATGGCTGCAGCATTGCAAGAGGTAAATACGCTTATTTTTACTCGCCTTTATGATCTATAGTGCTGTGAAAAGTTTTCCAATTTGTATATTTGAAAACACCTTTTGATATTAGTCAAAGATAACCCAAATATAGAAAATGTAGCCTGTAAATGATGATTTCAGTTATCAAGAAAAAAAGCCACCCAGACCTACCAGGCTCTATGTGGAAGAGCTCCCTAAACCTAACCCTTAGTGGCAACAACTGCAAGTAAGCATTTGTTATGACTGGCAGTGAGTCTTCTGGCCCACTCTTCTTTGCAGAATTGTTTAATTCAGCAACCTTGGAGGGTTCTGGGGCCTCTCTAAGGTCATGCCACAGCATCTCACCTGGATTTAACCGGTTAAGCCCTAGCTGCTTTTATAGGGCTACTGCTCGAAATCACCAGCCCATCTTTAAATGAGTATAACTCTGTAACCACAAGGTCAACTTGAATGATCAAAGTACAATAATGAAGAGGACACTTGTGAAATGTGTGTATATATGTTACTTGGTCAGAGTGAATAAACTTAGCACACACATTATACATGAAAAATCTATCTCCCGCCTATATTTTTTTTGTAATTTAAGCATATATATCTCATAGAAATAATGCAGTTGAAGTCCAAAAATCTCCAGTAGGCCAAAGCAACACATTTTGACATGACCTGTTTCAACTTTTATACCACTAGAGGGGTGTCAGGACAAAATAAGAGAGGTTTTAGTAAAGATTATCCAGGTGAGTCATGTTAACCTTGCAAAGCAGATGGATTCACTGTTTCCGTGTTTCTCACTGGCGAATCCATCTTGCAAAGCTCCCGTCTGAACAGTTTGGGCCCGGTTAGAAAGTGACAAAACCAATCAGTGACGAGGGGCAGTACTTTCGGGTGCGGTGGAGTTGTGACGTAAGCAAGCGGCAACAAGAGGCCGGTGAAATTATGGTGGAAGAGCTTAGCGTGGATGCGGCTAAAGCACCAGTCCTGTCAGAACTTGATGGCATTTCTTCCCTGAAAAGAAAAAAAACAGCAGTGAGTTGTTTTCTTTTCAAAAACGACAAAAGTCATGTACTGACATGTCTACGGTCACCGGTTCGCGTTATGCAGGTCTGTATGGAGTTTTATTCCTCAGTAGCAGCAAAGTCATGTGTTTTGTTGCTCTGATTGACCTTTAAAGATGTGACAGACAGAACGTTCATCCAATCACCCTCCAAGTTTTTTTTTTTTCAAAGGCTCTGCCCTTTCTCAAATGCCGTCTATGGATGGTTTCCAGATGGATCCATCTGGCATGTCAGGTTACCCTCATGTGCCATTTTAGCACAATTTGGCACTGTATCTGCCATTTGAAAATTCCTAGGTGTCAAGCTTTTTTTTTTTTTTTCCCCTCATATGCTATCATAGTTGACCACTGCATGATGGATTTTTTTAAATCCCCAAATTAACCAGACCTCCATATATTTCCCTTTTAAAGGAGATCTTACATAGGAACTTATGTTTGAAGAAGAGCAGAATTATTATCAATGGCACAAAAAACAGCAAAAAATAAAGTACAGAAAACTTAAACTATTGAAACAAATGGAAACTGCAGAAACATGACTTGAATCTTCAGCAGAGGCTGGGCTTTCAAATGAGACCATGTTTGTGTCTGTAGTATCAGGCACCATCCTGTAGGGGGCGGAAGTGTCTGGCTATGTAGCACTACAGCTACCTTGATATGTGGTCGTTGATTTGATTCTTTTTGGGATGTTCTTAATATTCCATGAAATGGTGTTTCAGTCAGGAACACTTGTCATACATATTAACATTTTATTGCAAAATAGATATAAAGTTTAACTCGGTAGAGAAGCCTTGGCTAAAAAGATGCTCCCTGGGTTAGTCAAGCAGCATGCTTTGACTTTCCAAGGAGTGCATGGTTGGAAACCCCAATATGGATAGATGCATTTATGACAATGTGCATTGAATACAATAAAATTAGTTCAAAACCAATTAATACATACTTGCATGAATCTGAATTTGAGGATGCAACAAGTGTAATGCTATAAAGGAGGAGGCTGGGGTGGAGGAGGTGAAGCTTTGCCAGCAGCTGCAGCAGCTTGGTGCATCAGCATTAATGCAAGCAGGGATTAGTGAGACGTACATCTTATTTAAATACACCGCTGTGTTGAAAGGAAGAGCTGTGATTGGCTGAGGGAGCTGGGAGGCGATAATTGAAATCAGCTGGCCGTCAGCACTGGATGTATGACTACTATGTCCAGAATGAGTCAAGTGAGGCCTGCAGGTCTTTATGATGTTGTTCTGGGTTCTTTTGTGACCTCCTGGATGAGTCTTCGTTTTGGTAGGCTGGCCACACCTGGGGAGGTTCACCACTGGTCCAAGTTTTCTCCTTTTGTGGATAATAGCTCTAACTGTGGTTTGCTGGAGTCCCAAAGCCTAAGATATCTTTGTAACCCATTCCAGACTGTTGATTCATTGACTTTGTTTCTCATCTGTTCTTGAATTTCATCAGATGACATCATGACGTGTTGCTTTTTGAGATCTTTCAGTCCATCTCACTTTGCCAGACCGGTTCAATTTAAGGGGTTTCTGGATTCAACAGGTCTGGCAGTAATCAGGTCTGGGTAAAACTGAACTCAGCTTGGTTAATCAGAGTTTATTTATGATTTACAGACATTTTTCCCAGCACTGTATGAGATATGCAATGACTTTATTTGGTTGTTTCCTTAGCACGATATCATAAGTGCCATGCTGCCTTGTAGCAAAAATCTCAGGGACTCATTTAGGATCATTATTCATAAGGACAGAGAAACACAAATTCCACACAAGGACTAATTCAGTCAGACACAAGAGGAAGAAAAGGAACAACAAACAGGCCAGAGGTACTTCTGTATTATTTATTCCTTTATAATGCACAAGCAAAGTAATTACAAGATATTGAAGCACATAATTAGAATATTAAGGCCCGAGAGTTTGAGTATATTTGAGTCTTGCCTGTTCTCGTCTCGACAGATAGCTGCTGCAAGCCCAGACCTGCACAGAGAGTCTGGACTATTATTTAAAGAAGCACCCAGGGGGGTCTAATGCTTGACGTCACCGCCATTGTTGTTGGTGTGATTAGCCAGAAATAGATTTGGAATCGGAGCAAAGAGTGGCATCTTCAAGGGGATTGTGATTGGTGTGAGCGTGTGAGGCTTCCAGCGCTGGAGAATAATGATAACAACTGAACGTCGTCTGTTAAATGTTCCTCTTTCTATTTGCTGTGACTGATTGGAATAACTCAGCAGATAGAAATGAATCAATTTATATGATGTTTTCACCCATGTGTGCTGCAAAGGAAATGGTTTGTTTAAACAAAACAGGAAACGCAGAGGGCAAAAACAGCAGCAGCAACAATGAGTAAAAGCACAAAGGACATTCTTCTGTGGAAGAAGCTCAAACTGTATTAACAGAAAATAGAGGAAAACAGAAAATGCAATCCTTCACAGCGCTTCCAAGATTGCTGATCTCAGTAAGGTCCATGACTCCAATGCTTAGAATGTGAACAGAATTTAAAATAGACAATTAAGAGAAGCCTCGGTGCAAATATTCTCACAGCTGTATTCACTCGTCATGCAACACAGACAAATGCAATCAGTCCTCTCCTTGTTGGAAAAGCTCCAATACAGTCGGCAAAATGAAGGTAGGGGAGCAGGACTAAGAAACGACAGCCATATAGCACAAGCACAAAGACTGGGTGGTATCTGTTTTTTTATTCTTAGACCTTCCCCAGATTTTTCCTGGTCATATGGTTTTACCACCAGGCATTTAAAAACCACATCAAACCTGCTGGTGTGCACACGAAAGCACAGCTAGAGAGGGCTCACCTCTGCAGGCGCTTCATTCATACCTTTAACAAAATGCTTTGAGTGTATAAACGAGGATTGGATGATGCTCTGCCTCCTTTTATCCTCTCTCCGATGCTCTCTTCGCCCCCTTGTTAAGTGGAAATCTGGGAAATAATAATCCACAACTGTTATCATAATGTATCTAAGAATGTAAAGCGATGTTCTGTGTGCACTAAAATAGATACAGATAGGCCTTTTTTCATGTTGCACAAAAATGGCAAGCTTTTTAAGCCAAACTTACAGATTACTTTAGAGCCTAAAATAACCATAAGAACAAATTAATGTCAAACATTTCACGTAAAAAAGTGTAAATGTTTTCAAAAACTGGTGATGGTTGAATTGTGCTTGACTTTGCTGCAGCAGCACCTGTTGATAAACTCTATTTCTCATCAGTGATATCTACATAGAAAGAACTCACATTGCTGTGGATCACATTACAACCAGTGGTGCACGTTTGACGGTTTGAATTTAGAGAAGTAAAGATTCATCAGCAGGCCTGATGTGCCACAACTGGGGGATGTAGAGGTTGTGGACTGAGGCCAGAGTCAAGCTCCACCTCATCTCCTTGGTCCAGTCCTTTTTACCCCTGGTAATACACCAGAACACACCAGAACACCAAAAACAGCTGGAAGGTCTCGTGGCAACCTGGACGGTATCCTGAGCTTTTTTGGACGGATTACATCACATTCCAAATTATTATGCAAATTGGATTATAGTGTTTCAGCTTTTTGTTTTTCAGTGAAACTCATGGATGGTATTGTGTCTCAGGGCTCTTTGGATCACTGAAATCAGTCTCAGACATCTGTGATAATTAGGCTGCCAGGAGAAAGCTAGCAGGCCCCTTCAGGGTCCCTGAAGGTGTGAAAATGACCTTGGCAAAGTATGTAGAGAGTCTGACTGACCACTTTCTTCCATGGTACAAAAAGAAGAACAGTGCCTTCTAAAGCAAAATGATCTTCATGCATGACAATGAACCATTTCATGCTGCAAAGAATCCCTCTGTGTCATTGGCTGCTATGGGCATAAAATGAGTGAAACTCATGGTGTGGCCCCCATCCTCCCCTGACCTCAACCCTACTAAGAACCTTTAGAGCATCCTCAAGCTAAAGATCTATGAGGGTGGGAGGCAGTTCACATCAAAACAGCAGCTCTGGGAGGATATTCTGACATCTTGCAAAGAAATTCAAGCAGAAACTCTCCAAAAACTCACAAGTTCAATTGATGCAAGAATAGTGAAGGAGATATCAAAGAAGGGCTCCTATGTTGACATGGAACTTGGCCTGTTGAGATGTTTTTGATTGAAATAGCTTTGATTTCAGTAAATATGACCTCCGAATGCTGCAAATTCAACAAATGACCATTTTCAGTTCTTTACAACCTATAAAATGCTTTGAAACTCTGATGTGCGTAATAATGTGGAACAGTGCATTTTCAGTTTCCTATTTATGGAGTCTAAACACTGGTGGTGCTGTTGATGAGGGATTCTGGATCAGATAAGGAGTAGACCTCTGAGACACCAGGAACCAATGAGATGGCTTGAAGTAGGAGATGGGGGAATGCAGGATGATATCAGCAGAGGACCTGGACTAGATGTTGACGACCTGAATGGAGGTGGCTGGGGTGGAGGAGGGTTGCAGGATCCACACTGAAAAAAGAGAGGACGGCAGATTTAGAATATGACAGGAGCATGATGATTGGTCAAACCAGGTTGTGTCAGAATCTGATTTGCTTAATACTATTAATAATACTATTATTGATAATACTATTTTGATCATTTATTACCACTAGCTCAAATGCTAACAGCCATGTTGTTTTCCCAGAATGCTTTGTGAGGGACTGGCAAGCAACTGTAGGGTGTTAGGTAATCTCATAATGTTGTGGCAAATTGCACACATTTAAACTGCAGATCTTTATAGAAGCAGCCTGAATAGAGCATTATGAGAGAAAGAGAGACAGAGAGCCTGTGATGTGTCACTGTTATTTTGATATTTAGTTGTAAAACTCAGAATAAGTAGCAGGAAAAACTTAGACTTAAAGTGTCGCGGCGAGGTTGTACATTATAATTGTATTTGTTGAGCAATATTCTGTTAAAATTATGTGCCATTTTCCCCAGCACAGTCGGTCTAGAAGGTTTACGATGGTTTCAGATCAATACTCAGTATCAGAATTGGTATCAGGAAGAAAAACTGGGTGGAACATCTCTACTCAGCATGAGTTATTTCTGCAGAGTTCTGCAGAGTTTCCTTGGATTGCCTCTTTTTTGATGGAGTGGATAGTTTTCACTGTTAAATGATTTTTTTTTCTCAAAGTCAAGGATCTGAGTTCTTCTGAGTTCATTGTTACTTTGGAAAGAAAACTCTGCCATTCAGGCGAGACAAAATCTCATCCTTCTGAAAAACAACCTGCTTCTTGAGTTCTCTTCAATCACTCGACTTTGCTTTAAAGGTAGAAAGAAGTGATCTCATTTTCAGATATCATCCCGTCTCAGCATGGATGGTTGTTTATCTGCAGAAATAAGTTTCCCTGTTTGCAGGAAACTCAAATGTTGAGACGGCATTCCAGGTGAAATTACTTGAATTCTAGACGGTTAGTGTTTGCAGTCTGGATTACAGTTTCATACAGCAGACATGAAAGCCTTGGGGTGGTTTAGAGAAAGCGATATGGATTGTTTGAATAACACAGAGAGTAGTCTATTTCTCTCTCTCTCCAGAGATGATTCGTCTTGAGATTTACACATGGACTGTTTTCAAAGAAGACAGGAAATGTTAAGCTTAAAGAAAATCACAAACGGCTAACATAGCTTAGCATGCACAAACGAATATGTAGGCTGTATACAGCACACCCCCGTGGATGTTTTACCCTTTTACTTATTTCAAAAATCAGAATATATAACTTGGCTTCTTTGATGCCAACCCCAGTCATTTCAATTAAACAAAAATATAAGTAAAAAAAAGTGACTGCATAAATATTCACCCCCTTTAAAGTGACAGACTTAATTCAACAGACATCAAGTCAATTAGTGCTAGTAGTCTCACAAGTGCTCAACTGATTGTAGTATACCTGTGTCTGGAAGGTCCAGTTGCTGTTTAATCAGTGTTCCTGGCTACCATTACACCATGAAGACAAAAGAACACTCCAAGCGACTCAGAGAAAAGGTGATTGAAAAGCATCACTCTGGAAATAAATTCCAAGGAACTGAACATCCCAGAGTTCAGCTAAATCTATCCTGAAGAAATGGAGGGAATCTGGCACATCTGCCTAGATCAGGCCGTCCTCACAAACTGAGTAAACGTGCAAGAAAGAGACAAGTGAGAGAGGCCACCAAGACACCTATGACTACTCTGAAGGAGTTCCAAGCTTTAGCAGCTGAGATAGGAGAGACTCTGCAGACAACAGCTGTTGGCCGGGTTCTTCACCAGTCAAAGCTGAAAAAGAGAAAACTACTGCTGAAGAAAACTCAGATTAAATCTGGACTAGAGTCCACCAAAAGACGTGGGAGACTCCATGGTCAAGTGCAGGAAAGCTCCTTGGACAAATAAGACCAGAATGGTGCTTTTTGGTCTGCACAAACACATCCTCCCCATCCCCATTGTGAAGCAGGATAGTGGCAGCATCATGCTGTGGGGATGCTTCCCAGCAGTGAACTCTGGAAGGCTTGTATGAATCCTCTAGGGTTCTCAACTGTTCCAGCATCAAGACCCACCAACAGCTCCTTAAGAGAAATTGTAACCAAGTTTTATCACCAATTTTCAACCACTCAGATTTATTAAAAAAAAAAAAATAGTTCAGGAAAAATATAAGATAAGCAACCATGTTTAATAAGCATGTCATTATAGAAGGACATGCATCTTATTTTACTCAATTTTCCCGACACAGAATGGAAATCTGGTTAATTTCTCTAGGAATTTCCTCATGATCTTGGGAAAGCCAGCTTTGCTATCAAAAGGAAGAAGATGAATATGTAGAAATTTTGGGATAAAATACTAAAATATCCTTGACATCATAGAAAAAAAATAAAAATATATGTATGAAGTTACTCTATGTCCACTTAGGGCCTCCATACATAAAATGTATGGAAGCCCTATCTTACACACATTTGCAGATTTGTGCATTCATTTGTAGATCTGTGCATGCATTTGCAGATCTATCTATGCATTTGCAGATCTGTGTACAGATCTTTGTGTGCATTTGCAAATAGTTTTTCAACAATAATGGCTCCATATGTTTGCCACATTCTTCTTTGCCTGGCACACAGGCCTGACCCACTGTAACAGGGGTCATCAACTACATGTACAAGGGCCAGCTTTTTCCTTAACAGGCACTTTGGGGACCAAACTTTCAAATACACTTAGAACATTTTCAAAATAGTCCAACATTTGTTGTATATATGTATATTTTATTTTCTCACAGATGTACATTTCTTTTTGGCTCCAACAGCGAGATCAGTCCCTATATCACAGCCAGCCATAAGGGTGCGGCTGAAATATTTCAGCTGAATATTTCTGTGGCTGTCATGTTGTCTGTCACTTGGTTTGAAGCTAATATACTGTGTAGTGATAAGGAAAAACCCTAAGCAGGAAACTTGCTCTCCCAAAACGCCTGAAGCTGCAAAATTCCATGGAAAAGGGCACTTTTTTTTTTTTTTAATTAAGAATGAACTGATAAATTCATATTTAACATCATTACATTTGCTAATAATAGCTTACAGGTGGATTTTCTAAAAAAAATGGATGAAACATAAAGTAATTCCTGAAAAAAAGTTTCAATCTCAGTTGTTGGAGTGATTTAGAGCTGCAGGGCACAGGTGTGAAACTTAAGGCCCGGGAGCCAAATCCGGCCCATGGAACGATTATATCCGGCCCGTGAGATCACATCATATTTGTACTATAACTGGCCCACCACTATGAGGTCTGCAGATTTCCTCCAGTATAATAATGTAAACTTCAGCTTGATTATTTAAAATTTCCTTGTTAAGCCATAAAATCTGGAAAAGTAAAGAGTGAGAAAGATTAGATATAAAGTCGAGAATGTGGGGTGGGAGTGGGGGGGTCATGTTTTATTTCATATTTTCAATTTTGCATATTAGGATTATGACTCAAACGTATGATTTTGACTTTTCATTTCATGCTTTGAGCTTTTCAACTCACAATTTTGGCTTTATATGTCACATTTTTATCTTTTAGATTCACAATTTTAAACTTAGTCATATTTTGACCTTTTCAACTCCATACATGGCGGCTTTTTAATCCCATATTTTGACTTTTAAACACATGATTTCAATTTTTTTCCTCATATTTTGACATTTTAAATTTACAATTTTTACTTTATATATCATATTTCGACCTTTTACACTCCCAATTTTGAATTTAAATCATATTTTTAACTTTTTAAGTCATCATTTTGAATTCTAGCTCACATTTTGACATTTTCAGCTCCTAATTTTGGCTTTTTAATCCCACATTTTCTACTGTCAGACTCACAATTTAAAATTTTAAGACATAATTGACCTTTTAAACTTATGATTTCAACTTTCTCCATGTGTATTTGCTCTTTAAAAACATTATTTTTCTATTTTTAATATCCTGTTCTGATCTTTTGAACTAATAAGTTGGAATTTTAATCTCAGATTTGAGCCTTTAAACTTATCGTTTTTGCTTTTTCAATATCCAGATGATTTATCATCAGTGCTGGGTTTTTTTCATATTTTATCACTGGTGAAAATGAGGTTGACAGTTTAAGGTTGTGTTGACCCTGTTTGGCCCTCAGGTTAGACCTAAATCCAGAATCCGGCCCCTGCTGTGACTGAGTTTGACACCCCTGCTGTGGGGAGTTTATTAAAAAATAATAAAATAGAAATCTGAAAATAACTTTGCCAAAATGCTGCATCATTTTTTCTCCTGAATTTTTCCTCTGCACATTTTAAATTGAATAATGCTCTGGGGGCTGGATGGGAAGATATGGGGGTCCTGATGTGGACCCCGGGCCACGAGGTGATGATAACTGTACTATTAAACACATTCGGGGCCCACTTTTGGGTCCAATTAACCAGCTGAGAATCACTGCAATAGAGGACTTGTACAGGGATGTTCACACTTGATTCCTGTGCAACCTGGCAGAGCTTGAGCAGTTTAGCAATGAATAATGGAGTAAAACTGCAGTGATTGAGACCTATCCACACAAACTCAGTGCTGTGATTGCAGCCAAAGGTGTCTCTACTAAATACTGACCTGAAGGGGGTGAATATTTATGCAATTATTTTACCTTGTATATTTTAATTTAAGTGACGTTACTGTGTAGAAATCTGTTTTCTCTTTGACATCAAAGAGGGGCTTTTTATTTATTTATTTTTTGGTCAAAAAATCCATATTACATTGACCATGACTGAATAGGCACTGTATACAGAGCCAAAGGGAGTGAACAAGCTGGCTGGAGGTTGCACCATTCAGGTGGTTTAAATACTCCTGGATTCTATGCACAATATTTATCAAAAGCAGAGTTATAGTCTTTGAATGAAACTCTGCTCAATAAAAGCGTTTTGACTGCTGCTGGTACACACAACAAGTTTACAGATCTCCACAGCCTCGCCAGAGAACAGATCATTTTCTTTATGTCACTTGTAAAAGACCCATTTATAACTGTGAAATTCAGTCAATAAATTCTACTGCCCTCTGCGGCCTTTTCTCCCCCTGTGGAACACATCGCAAAATGTCACCGTGAAACGCCTTCAGAATATTCCCCCCAAACTCTGCAATAAACACAAATGAGCGAGGACATAACTCACACCGTAAACACCTCAGGCTCTCTCACAGGAAGCTCCAAAAATAATATGTTTCATTGCATTAAATCTGACACATTTCCCCCCTCACTATGGCGCTATATCCTGTTTTTCCTTTTATTTTTTTGTCTATAAAATATCCTGACTCCTCCTTGACGCTGCCAAGCTGAGCTGGAGGGCTTTTATGATCCACTGAGTGCAACCCTTGACTGGTTTCATGAGCTGGGAAGTCGCCACGGTCAACGTATACAGTAAACATTCAAGGCATTGAAGGCACAAAATGCAGAATCAGCTCTCATTCATCCTGAACATCTAAAGACGTAGGCTGCTTTCGAGGTTTTGTTCTTTCTAAGTTGGGAAAAGTAGAGTGTTCACTCTCAGCTGAATAATGCAGCCACATTTTGTCACATTATGTGACATATTCTCTGGTTTTCAGGAACAATTATGAAGACATAGAGGAGCTGAATATTCAGAGCTGATTTTTAAAGCACTGCACATCTTCTGTAAGTCAGGATTCACAGCGAAGAAGGTTAAATACACAGGCAGCTCCTGCTCTTAAGTGGTTTTCTGTGTCTCTGTCAGGAGCTGTATAGTTCACACATGAATAGAACACGCCGATGTCCAGGTGTGCATATCTTGTACTGTTCCACTCTCTGTGTGCATGATTACCTTCTTTGACAGAACTTAAAGCACAAATGGAGGGATGTTGAAGCAAAACAAGCGAGTAAAAGACAGAACACAACCATCAATTAAGTCACAAATGATCTTTGTAGCTCATATTTATCACATTCAAATACTATAATATGGAGTTTCCCACCTATAGCAGCCTCCACTCTTCTTGGAAGGCTTTCCCAAGATTTTGAAGTGTTTTTTTGGGGAATTTGTGCCCATTCATTCTGGAGAGCAGTGTTACTCAGCCAAAAGAGCCAAATTGTTGAAAAATGCCTTTACAAGGAGCACAATCTAAATGGTGAAAAAAGGCAAAAATTGGTTTAATGGCAATAACAATGAGTGAAAGGTGGCAAAACTGGTCAAAAAGTGGCAAAAAATAGGTGAAAAGGGGGCAAAATAGGTATACAATTGACAAAAATGGGTGAAAGGTGGCAAAATGGGTGCAAAACCACAAAAAAATTGAGTCACAGGTGGTCAAAAAGCGGCAAAAGTGTGGCAGAAAAAGAGTAAAAAGTGACTAAAATGGGCAAAAGACTGATAAAGGTGTGAAAATGGAGGAAAGTGGCATTCAATGGCAAAAGGCAGCTTAAATGGACGAAAAGTGGCAAAAAAGGGGAAAAAATGACAAAAAAAGCAGGATAAAAGTGGCTAAAATTGGTGACAAAGGGCAAAAATGTTACAATGTTACAATGTCATTTAGCAGACGCTTTTCTCCAAAGCGACGTACATTTGAGAGCAAGAACAACACAAGCAATGATCTAGACAAGAAGAAACAACATCAGTAAGTGCCATCAAGTGCTTCAGGTTCAATTGGACGCAAGTGCTGCCGTGTAGAGTTTAAGGCAGAGTACCTAAAATATACGTTGTTTATGTAGTTTTTTTTTTTTTTTTTTTTTTTTTGTTTTTTTGTTTTTATGTTTTTTTTTTTTGTTGTTGTTTTTAGACAGCAACAATGAATCAAGGAAAATGTGGGATCACTAATCGCCATTCATTAGGCTTCACAACAACTATTTACCAAGTACCAAGTGCTGGATCATTCCCAAAGAGCTGGGCAAAGAAATCCCAGAAGTAGAGCAGGACAGTGCGAGCTAACTATAGTTGGGAAACTCATTCAACCACTGGGGACAGCAGTGGAGAATAGTCTGGCTGAGACTCAATCTACTACTGGGGACAACAGTAGAGAATTGCCTAGCTAAGTGCAAAGTGTTCTCTGAAGAGCTGGGTCTTTAGCCTTCTCTTGAAAGTAGACAGGGAGTCTGTAGATCGAATGGAGTTGGGTAATTCATTCCACCATTTAGGGACAACAGAGGAGAAGAGTCGAGCTAGTGACTTAGGAGCATGATGTGCTGGAAGTACCAGGCGCCTTTCGCTGGCTGAGCGTAGTGGGCGAGAAGGGGTGTAGACCTGGATGAGGGACTCCAGGTAAACAGGAGCAGTTTTAGTTACTGCTTTGTAAGCAATGATTAGAGTTTTGAATTTAATGCGAGCTGCAACTGGAAGCCAGTGTAGAGAGATTAAAAGAGGCGTGACATGAGCTCTCTTGGGTTGGTTGAAGACCAGACGTGCTGCTGCGTTCTGGATCAACTGCAGAGGTATAACTGTGCATGCAGGTAGGCCTGCCAGTAATGAGTTACAGTAGTCAATACGTGATATTATAAGAGCCTGTACCAGGAGTTGTGTAGCATGCTCTGTCAAGTAGGGTCTGATCCTCTTGATGTTGTAGAGGGCGAAACGGCAGGACCGAGCAATCGAGGCCACATGGAGCTTGAAGGTTAGCTGGTCATCAATAATGACACCTAGATTCCGGGCTGACTTAGTGGGCAAGAGATTATTTGATCCAAGCTGGATACTGATCTGCGGTTCCATAGTGGGACTGGCTGGGATGATAATGAGCTCAGTTTTGGGCAGGTTGAGCTGAAGGTGACGTTCCCTCATCCATTTAGAAATATCAGCAAGGCAGGATGAGATCCGAGCTGAGACAGTTGTGTCATCTGGTGGAAAGGACAGGAATAGCTGTGTGTCGTCTGCATAGCAGTGATAAGAAAAGCCATGGGAGCGGATGATTGCACCAAGTGAGGTGGTGTATATTGAGAAAAGTAGGGGACCAAGCACAGACCCTTGAGGCACCCCTGTTGATAAGCCATGCAGTTTAGACACTCCTCCCTTCCATGATACTCTAAAAGATCTCCCTGTGAGGTAGGACTTAAACCACTGTAGGGCAGATCCTGAGATACCAAGTGAAGAGAGTGTGGAGAGGAGGATTTGGTGGTTTACTGTGTCAAAGGCAGCAGACAGATCCAGCAGTAAGAGAACTGAGGACTGACCAGCTGCTCTGGCCAAGCGAAGTGATTCCGTTACCGACAAAGTGCAGTTTCAGTAGAGTGGCCCGCCTAAAGCCAGACTGATTCTGATCAAGTAGATCATTGTTCTGCAAGTGTTCTGAGAGCTGGTTGAAGACTGTGTGCTCCAGTATTTTTGATAGGAATGGGAGAAGTGAGACCGGCCTGTAATTTTCAACCAGGGCTGGGTTGAGAGTGGGTTTTTTGAGCAGTGGTGTAACCCGCGCTTGCTTGAAAGCAGCTGGGAAAACACCTGTGGACAGAGAGGAGTTAATGATACAACTCACAGCAGGGCTGATTGTGGGCTCAATCGCCTGCAAGAGATGTGATGGTATCGGATCGAGGGGACAGGTTGTGGGCTTAGAGTCAAGCAGAAGCCTGGTGACCTCGCTCTCACTTAGTGGAGAGAATGAGCTAAGTGATGCATCACTAGCTGGTGGCAGAAAACTGAGTTGGACAGGCTCAGAGAATTGGTTGCTGATGGCAGAAACCTTGTCAGTGAAGTAGGAGGCGAACATGTCTGGAGTCAACATACTGGAGGGTTGTGGGTTTGAAGGAGAGAGGAGCGAGTTAAAAGCAGAGAAGAGTTTGCGTGCATCAGTGGCAGCACAGATCTTTGATTGATAGAACGCCTTCTTAGCAGATTTTAGAGCAGAGGTAAAACAGGACAGTTTTTGCTGATAAGCACTAAAGTCAGTGGTTTGTTTGGATTTACGCCATTTTCTCTCTGCTCTGAGCCCTGCCCTTTGGGTTCTGATGACCTCAGTGAGCCAGGGACAAGGTGGAGTATTACGAATAGGCTTAGACACCAGAGGGCAGAGTTTGTCCAGAGAGGAGGTCAGTGAGGAGCAGAATGTGTCTGTGGCCTCGTTAGCAGTGAGTGTGAAGGACTCGTTACATGAGGCTAGTGCAGCTGAGACCTCGTCAGACAGCTGTGTTGGGTCAAGTGACTGAAGGTTTCTGCGGTATGATCTTAACTGAGTAGTAGATTGTTGAAGTTCAGGTAAGCCAAGTGAGAACTGAATGAAGTAGTGGTCAGAGAGGTGAAGTGGTGTTACATTCAAATTAGCCGTGGAGCAATTGCGAGTTAGAATCAAATCCAGTGTATTACCAGCCTTGTGTGTAGGAGGCGTTTGAACCAGTTTCAAGTCAAAGGAGGACAGTAGTGAAATAAAATCAGTAGCCTGGGCTCTATCCAAGTGGATGTTCATGTCACCCATGACAACCAATGGTGTGCCATCATCAGGGATGTCTGAGAGTAACATGTCCAGTTCCACAATAAAGTTGTCCAGGTGACCCCCAGGTGGGCGGTATACCACAACCATGTAAGCCTTTATTGGGGCAGTGACCTGTACTGCATGATATTCAAATGAGGTGTTATTGTCCAAGGGTTTGAACTGGCTGAAGTTCCAGCTATGAGAAAGAATAATGCCTGTGCCACCTCCTCGGCCAGAAGAGCGAGGTGTATGAGAGAACACTGCATCAACTGATAGAGCAGTTGGTGTTACAGTGTTCTCAGGACGGACAAGTTTCTGTCAGGGCTAGGACCTGAATGTTAGACAGTTTAGTGAGGGAATTGATGAATTCTGCTTTGTTAACTGCAGACTGGCAGTTCCAGAGGCCAACTGTGATAAAAGGTTGTGGAAAAGAGGCATTCTGCAAAGTGGATAGATTATGCAGGTTTCGTTTTCTGTAACTATTGTGCTTCTTTCTGTTCCCATATATGACTTGTATTTTTTGGTTGCACATGTTGCGTTAGACTGCTGGGGTGCGTTAGACTGTTATGAGGCAGTGCTGCCTGTCGGTGGCCTTGCTCAGTGGACTCGCACAGGTAGACTCGCTGGTCTTTACCCAATGTGGTCTTCACACAATTGGGCTTCCACAAGGGCTGACGCTTACGCTGACGCTTCAGCGCAGTCTGTGTACTTATATAGAGAGATATGCCACAGATGTGCACAATTGAGTTGATTGTGCACAGCCGCTAACCGCCCCAGCTGGCAAATTTAGATTCAAACTCTCTTAAAGCTTGGACTACAGTGAAACTCCGCCCCGGCAGTTTACACTTTAGCAATCAATAGAGGGAGCCACACGCGTCAACTGCCTCACCTATTGTTGCAGAGAGAGTGAAACTAACACGTTCAGCCTAAGCAAAACTGCCAACAACCTACTTCCAACTGAAACAACCAAAAGCAGATTCCTCTTACCAAGTAGCTTCTCCCTTCCTATCTCAAAGATCAGAGCTGTGATAAAAATGTGATAAAAGTGGCAAAAATGGGCAAAAAGTGGCTAATAGAAGTGGTAAAAATGGGTAAAAGCAACAGAAATGGCTTAAAATTCGCAAAAGATGCTAAATAGGGGAAAAAAATACAATTGAGAGCAATGGAAATATACATAGAAAAAATAAAGGTTGACAAGTAAGTTTGACCATTAAAGCCAACTGTATAAGTGTGGGGAACAAACTGATTAATGTGACTTGCAATTTATTATTTCTGAGGTCAAAGTTACATTTTTAAGGTTTTCTGGGGAATAATATTTTAAAAAAAAGACACAAAAGAGCCACAAATCATCACAAAAGTTGAGTTGAGTGTTGAGTGTCAGTGCTGTAGAGCATTTATGAGGTCAGGCACTGATGTTGGACCACAAGACCTGGCTTGCAATCTCCGTTCCAGTTCATCACAAAGGTGCTTGATGGGGTTGAGTTCAGGACTCAGTGCAGACCAGTCAAGTTCTTCCACATCAAACTCATCAAAAAATGTCTTTATAGTCTTTGCTTTGTGCACTGGGGTACAGGAATAGAAAAGGGCCTTCCCCAAACTGTTGCCACACAGTTGGAATCATAGCATTGTCCTGAATGTCCTGGCATGCAGAAGCATGAGGATTGGCCTTCACTGGAGAAAAGGGGCCTAAACAAGACCCTGAAAAACAGCTCAATACCATTATTCCTCCTCCACCAAACTTCAAGCCCTACCCTCTACCTTTGCAAGACTACCAGGGCCAACTACCAAGAAGCATCCCCACAGCATGATGCTACCACCTCTGTGCTTCAAAGTGGGGATGGTGAGCTTGTGCCGTGTTTTAGCATCTCGTCTGATGGCCAAAAAGCACCATTTTGGTCTCATCAGTCCAAAGAACTTTCTCCCGCTTCACCATGGAGTCTCCCACATGCCTTTTGGTGAACTCTAGTCCAGATTTAATCTGAGATTTCTTCAACAGTGGCTTTCCCTTTGCCACTCTCCCATAAAGCTTTGACTGGTGAAGAACCCGGCCAACAGTTGTTGTCTGCAGAGTCTCTCCCATCTCAGCTGCTGAAGCTTGGAACTCCTTCAGAGTAGTCATAGGTGTCTTGGTGGCCTCTCTCACTAGTCTCTTCACATGCTCACTGAATTTAGAGGACGGTCTGATCTAGGCTGATCTACACATGTGACATATTCCTTCCATTTCCTGATGGTGGATTTAACTGAACTCTGGTGAATGTCAATACCTTGGATTCTTTTTTGTATCCATCCCCTGACTTATACTTTTGAATCATCTTTTCTCTGAGTTGCTTGGGGTGTTCTTTTGTAATTGTGGTGTAATGGTAGCCATGAATACTGATCAACCAGAGTCACTTTAGACACATTCACACATTCATTGTAGGACTACTAGCACTAGTTGGTTGGACCTCATTTTTTTGGACTGTTTGTGTTTATTTTAAGTGTTTTTGAGGTTTAATTGCGTCTGTATTCTTAACATCATCCCAAAGCTCATAACATGAATCAAACCCTGAAACTAAGGTCTATTGTAGACAAATCATTTGAATCGCTCAAACATTGGATACTTCTCTGTTTTTAATGCATTCTGTTTGTAGTTGGCTCACCTAATAATAAATCAAAGTCTCATCTGATGCAACAGAAGCAAACTTTTAAAGTCTCATATTTTAGCAATGGTTGAAGTTTTCATCACCGTGTGTTTGCTCTGATTCTTAGAAACGTATAAAGATGTGATATAATGTTTAGAGACTGTTCACAAAAGAGAGATTATTTACTCGGTGTTGTGATGAGAGCACTTCCACGACACAGCAGAGACTCATTACTTAGATTTCTCCTTGGCTGATGTTGTTCTCCTGTAGCAAATATCAAATAAAGCAGATGTACACAAGTTTATGTTATTGAACTCCTATGGCTGCGCTTCTCTGGAGCAAATATCACTTTGACTCTGTTACTGTATATTTGTCCAACAGTTTTAGTCACTGCTTAAAGGTTAGGTTGCATCTCTGTTTATCCCCTCTGTTAAAGGAAAAACATCAATAACCTTTTATTATCGTAAACAAGGATTAAATATTCTTTGTGGGTTTAGAAAAAGTTATACCTTTGTAAAAGGAAGAAGTTTAGAGACAATTTATTCATATTTGGCTCTATTCACAATTTGGCTCTTTGGTTGAGCAGGGTTGAGTAACACTGCTTTAATAGTTATTATCATACATTTTAATTTAATAAGTACACTTTGCTGATGCTTTCTTCATCTTAAGTATGGTTTTTAAACAAGCACATGCTAAAGGAACTTTCTTTCAACCTTTTTACTCAAATCCACTGGGTCGGACAAAACCAACGATGGTATACAGCAGTGGTTCTCAGCTGGTCTTGCTTTACGACCTCCCCCATTACCTTTGATGACCAATCACGACCCACATTTCCAAAAATATATTTTCAATAAATAAATAAAAATGTTGCATCAATGATTTTGGATGGAACAGAATTTATGTCAGGAACAAGAGCCAGGACAAAACTTATATTTTACACCCCTCTTCCCCATGGTAATGTGTAAAGTTTAGCCAATTTTACAGAGATTTTGAGAAATTCCTTCATTAACATAGTAGCAGCTCTTTTATTGCAAGAAAAAGGAGATCAATGAGTTGAAATACTGATAAAACATTAACATTTACCTGTTAAAATATGTTATGTGAGTAAGTGACTGCATAAATCCTGACTCCCTTTAGAGTGACTGAGCTGGTTAAACAGAGGTTCAGCCAATCAGTGCTAGCAATCTCAGAGTTAGTAAAAGAGGGATCACATGAGTACAGTGAACGTGTCTCAAGTGATTGTAGTATAAAGACACTTGTGTCTGGAAGGTCCAGTGGCTGGAATCAGTATTCCTGGCTACCATTACACCATGAAGGCAAAAGAGCACTCCAAGGGACTCAGAGAAAATGTTACTGAAAAGTATAAGTCAGAGGATGGATGCAGAAAAATTCCAAGGCACTAAAAATTCCCCAGAGTTCAGTTAAATCCATCATGAAGAAATGGAAGGAATATGGCATATCTGAGTGTGCAAGAAAGAGACTAGTGAGAGAGGCCACCAAGACATCTATGACTACTCTGAAGGAGTTTCAATCTTCAGCAGCTGAGATGGGGAGTGGGAGAAAGTTCTTTGGTCTAATGAGACCAAAATGGAGCTTTTTGGCAATCAGACGAGATGCTAAAATACTGCACAAACTCACTATCCCCACTTTGAAGCGCAGAGGTGGCGGCATCATGCTGTGGGGATGCTTCTTGGCAGCTAGCCCTGGTAGGCTTGCGAAGGTAGAGGGCAGGGCTTGAAGTTTGGTGGAGGAGGGATAATGGTATGGCACTGGTTTTCAGGGTCTGGTTTAGGCCCCTTATCTCCACTGAAGGCCAGTCTTCATGCTTCAACATACCAAGACATTTTGGACAATGCAATGCTTCCAACTGTCAAGAGTCGAGACTTAAATCTAAAGGTGATAGGGCCTTTTCCACCAGGGCCCCTTGACTTTGGAATGACCTACCTGAGTAGATAAGGCTTGCCATGGGATGCTTGTAAAGGTAGAAGGTAAAATAAATGCAGCAATATTTTTAGGTAATTCCTGGAGAACAATCATATTCAGTTTGCAAGAGAACTACGGCTGGGAGAAGATTTATTTTCCAGTGAGACAATGACATGAAGCATACAATGAAAGCTACACACAAATAATTTAAAAACAACAAAGTCAGTGTTCTGGATCGGCCGGTTCTCAGTTCAATACAGCAGAGGTCATCAAGTACATTTGCACAAGGGCCAGATTTAGCCTCAACAGGAACTCTGGAGGCCGGACTTCCAAATACACAGAAATGAAATAAATATTTTGGTCTGATTGAAATATTATTGAATTAGTATTTATGGACATTTTTAGTCATTACCAGTGAGATCTATCCCTATTATCTACAACGCAGCAGGCCACAAGGAGACAGGCCTGCCCACAGCATTGGCTGGATCCCTGAAAATCCCAGAGAACTGGGCCTCCACAGTTGTGATTTAGCACCAATATTAGCCCATTTTAACCTCTATTTGCTTTTTAACCCAATATTAGCCATTCTTTAACCACTTTAAACCACTGCTCCTGCATGTTTTATCCCCTTTGTGCCACTCTTATCCATTTTTGCCACGTTTTAACCTCTTTTCATTAAATTCTTTCAACAATAGTTGCAACTTAAATTTAAATAACATAGACTCAACTTTTTTTTCTGTCCGTAGAATACTCTATATGCTGTATCTCCATGCCGCTATTCTGCACTTGCACTTCATCATATTGCACATATATTGCACTATTGGTACTGCAACAACATACCTCATAATTTTTTACACCTCTGGCGTACTGTGAATGTAAATATCCCATCCTGCATAATGTAGGTACCCACTGTCTGTCTGTCTGTTGTGTCTACTGCTATTTTGTCGATGTCTGTGTGTTCTATTATGTTACATGTTGTGTGTTTAGTGATATTTGCACATTTGGAGTTGGGGAAATGAAATTTCGATCCTCTGTTTAATTCTTTTTTTACATGGCCTGATTGACAATAAAGTTCACTTTTGACTTTACTGTCTTTTTTAATAAACAATTTTTACCACTTTTCACCCATTTTTGCTACTCATTAACCCTCTTTTGCAACTTTCCTTGTGTTCCACTCTTGAACATCTTTTCACTAATTTGCCAGGCTAGTTTGGATCATTTTTGCCCCTTTTTGCTTACATAACCCAATTTTTGCCATTCTTTAACCCATTTTAACCACTTTTCCTGCATGTTTTATCCCCTTTGTGCCACTCTTTTATCCATTTTGCCACTTTTCATCAATTTATGCCACTTTTTAACCTCTTTTTATTACTTTTTTGAACTATTTTTGTAATTTGTAACCAATTTTTGATACTTTTTGCCTCCTTTTCCCTCCTTATTAGTTTCTTTTGCCACATTTTAACCTCTTTTCATCACTTGATATGGTCATTTTTGCAGCACTTCTGCCAACTTTACCACTTTTCAAAATATCTGCTAATTATGAGAGTAAATGTCTGTAAAACAGATCAAATATAAGTCATTCTAAAAATATTTCAATGTTAATTGTTTGTGGGGTAGATTTAACAGCTGCAGACATTTCAAGCCAAAGGATACTCTTAAAACCACAACATCTTCTTTTCCTCCTTTTCTGAATGTAATGATCTTTCAGGGGCTGGACAGGAAGCTTTGGGGGGCCTGATTTGGCCGCCAGTTGATGATCAGTGCTGTAGAGCATTTTCACAAGTATTGCATGTATAGGATGAAGGAGTTGGAGTTAATGCAACAGGTGTTGCTGTGAAACACAGTCGATTTAATGACATCCACAGAGGAATCAAGAAATTACATTTTTTTAATATTTCTGAGTCTGGATTTCACCTAATTTGACATTTGATGATGAATGCTGTTTTGCCTACAGGTTAATGAAAACAATAAAGGTGTCATCCTGTCAGTATGCATCCTGTTTGTGCTGGCAGGCAGGAAAAACAATAAAAGAATAAAGGATGAATAATTTCCGCTCTTTCCTCGTCTATATGAATCAGACAAAGTGTACGCATTAAACATGAGCACATTAATGAACATAATAACTTTATATTGTGAAAATGAGAACATACAAGTTATACAGCATCCCCTTAGGCGACTACCTGCACTGCATTCAAACATCCTGCTGCTTCTTTTCTCCATAATTATACAAAGCTGGGGTCTTTGGAGAGTGCATTTGTCCCATTATCACAGGAGGAGGGAAGGCTTGCATTTCACAAATCTTAAGCAGCATTATAAAAAATGCAGAATAAGCAAAAGAAGAGGGGAAGTATATAAAGTATTTGAAGAATTGCATAATTACTTTTGAGTGTGAGTGAGCAGCACCTGGGGCATGGCGAAATCCTCCGCATCCAATTAAAAGAAAACTGTCTAAATAGTCTCGTGGCATTGAATTTATTCATAAAGGTCATCCATTTAGAAGTAAACTTTCAAAATAAATTACTTTGTGTAATTTACATGAAATTTGAATTCATTCTAGAGATTCAGATGGGAACTAAACAGGAATGTGACCCAAGCAAACTCCCCAGAGTGGCTGCAAAAACAGAACTAATGCCGCTTAAATGAAAGAACACAAAAGTGTTGTATTAATAAAAAACACACTGGGTGAAATCAGACACAGATGGAGTTATAACAGCCTCCAGCAGTACAGTCTTTGGATCAGAACTCTTCAGGCTGACAGATGAGGTACGTCTCTCTTCTCTGAGGCAGCGGATAACCCCGCCCGACCTCCAGGAACATCAGTTTGTAGAACATTGTGTTAGAAATCCTCCTGGGATGTGAGTCTGGAGCTCTGGAGCTAATAGGTACAGATATCCATTTTCTTTCACTGCCTGCCGTCTTCTTCCTCATTCCCCCTGCACTGCAAAAAATGTCCGTCTCCATTGCACTGCATAGACGTGGAGGCTGCTGACTGGAATGAGTTAAATTCATTCAGCTGGCAGTGAGGGGAACTTAAACTACTGCAGACAGAGACGCAGCAGGAAGGCAATGGTGCTGATGTGATTAGTAAATATGCAAAAATATGGTGACTGATAAAAATGAATGATTCAACTGCTGTATTTGGCATAGTTTCATCAAACTTCAAGGGGGAGTATTTCAGGCAGACCTGATTCCAGTTTTGGCCTACATTAGCAAAGTCAGGCTGAACTGGTGGTTCAACTACAAGTCAACTACAAAAAACTTAAAATGCTGTAACATGTGAAAGAGACTACTTTGCATGGACATTTATACAGCATCCATAAGATTTTGTCTTGATCTTAGATGTAGAAAAGGTAAAGAAACACTGGGCCATGGCACACAGGTTGGAAAAGCCTTGATTTCCTGCAGCAAAGTTCTGCAGCATTAGCCAAATAGACCAACAGAACCCAGGATTTAAAAGGTTTAAGAATGCACTCAACAGGTATGCAAGATTTTATTTCTGGATTGCATTAAAGTAAGAACTGGAAATGGGAGCTGAAGGGTTGCTGGAAAGAGGTCTGGAAGCTGGAGAGTTGCCAGCATGTGCTTCTATTTCAGCCTTTGTAGCGTGCTAAATAACAGGGATGCATGACACTGAATTGTTGCCAGTATTTCTAAACTCAATTTAGCGGATCTATAAACACCTGTTTTCTGTTTTTGTTGTAAAGAATATCAAGACTTTTCTGTGCAAAGAGAAGCTGAGCAAGCAGAGCTGAGAGAAGAACAGGGACAAGGTAGAAAGCCTGGTAGTTGCTGTGCGTTTAGGGCGTTTGAAACTGTTGTGCAATTATCTAGTAATTTATTATGAATAAAGTGATAATTACCTAGTAATAAATTAGAAATTTTCAAGAAACAACTCTTATAATAAGGTAGCGGCATTTATCTAGCAGTAATGTATGAATTATTAAATGATTCCTTGCAACATTGTGGCAATCCTCTGATAATTAAGTGGTATTTTACCCTAACCCTAACCCCTTAGCCTCATAATATAAAATTTGCAGCAATTATTTGGTAATTAAGTGGCACTTCACACTACCCTAACCCTCCAGACCTGGCCTTAAGCCTCGTAATATTGTTGAAATTCTCTGGTATTTAGTTGGTATTACACCCTAACACTAAACCTCTAGTTCTAGCCCTAACCCTTGTAATATTCAAATGGGAAAACTCTCGAGTAATTAATTGGTATTTTTTCTCTAACCCCCAGTCCTAACCTCTAATCCTCACAGTATGATACTGTGGCACTTCTCTGGTAATGAAATGGTGTTTTACCCTAACCCTAACCCTTTAGTCCTAACCCTAAGCCTCATAATACTGTTGCAATTCTTTGGTATTTAGGTGGTAATGTACCCTAACCCTAACCCTCTAGTACTAACCGTAACCCTTGTGATATAATATTGTGCTAATTCTTTGGTAATTTATAGGCTGACCTTAACCCTCTAGTGCTAACCTGTAACCCTAACTCTTATAATATTGTATTGACGCAATGCTCTGGTAATTAAGTGGTGTTTTAGCCTAACCCTAACCCCCTAGTCCTAACTCTAAGCCTCATAATACTGTTGCAATTCTTTGGTATTTAGGTGGTCTTGTACCCTAACCCTAACCCCCAGTAATAACTGTAACCCTTGTGATGTAATATTTTTTCCTTGAACTTAACCCCCTAGTCTTAACCTCTAACCCTAACCCTTTTACTATTGTGTTGTAGCAATTCTTTGGAAATGAAGTGGTGTTTTAGCCTAAGCCTTACCCCCCAGTCCTAACCCTAAGCCTCATAATGTTGCTGTTCTCTGGTATTTAGGTGGTATTTTACCCAAACGTTGACCCTCTAGTACTAACTGTAACCCTTGGAAAAAAATTGTGGCAATTCTCTGGTAATTCATTGGCTGACCCTAACTCCCTAGTCCTGACCTCAAACCCAGACTCTTGTAATAGTGTACTGTAGCAATTCTTTGGCAATCAAGTGGTGTTTTAGCCTAACCCTAACACCTTAGTCCTAACCCTAAGCTTCATAATACCGTTCCATTTCTTTGGTATTTAGGTGGTATTTTACCCAAACGCTGACACTCTAGTACTAACTGTAACCCTTGTGATGTAATAATATGTTAATTCTCTGGTAATTAATTGGTATTTTTCCTGACCTTAACCCCCAGTCCTAACCTCTAACCCTAACCCTTGTAATATTGTACTGTAGAAATTATCTGGTAATCGAGTGGCATTTTACCTTAACCCTAACACCCTAGTCCTAACCCTAAGTCTCATTATACCGTTGCTATTCTCTGTTATTTAGGTGGTATTATACCTTAACAGTAACTCTCTAGTACTAACTGTAACCATTATAATATAATATTGTGGCAATTTTAGGTTATTAAGTGGTATTTTAACCCTTACATGTGTAGTATTATAAAGATGCAATTCTCTGGTATTTAGGTTGTAATATATCTAATCCCTGCAATATAATATTGTGGAAACTCTCTGGTAATTGGGTGTTTTTTTCACCCTAATCCTCTTGTTCTTACCCTAACCCCTTACCCCACCCCAACCCTTAAAAATTACTTGAAAATTATACAGGAAGAACTCGTTTTTAAGGGGGCCAAGACAAATAAATTACCTGGGAATTATCATCTTATTATTAAGAAATTACTATGTACAATGCCACCTTTATACCAGGACAATTGTTACAATATTACTAAGAATTACATCATAGTGAATACATTTTTACTAGGTAAAACCTTTTGTAATATTACCAAGTTATAATTTGATAAAATGCAAACCTATCACTAGGTATTTACCGACTTATTATTCAGAAATGAGAAGATAATCACATTCATTACTTAAAAATTAAGGCAATTTGGGCCTAATAAAATGAAGTGCTACCAAATTTTAAAACATGCAAAGACCAATATTTCACTTTTTTATAAGGAGTCACGACATAACTGGGATGATTCTGGTATCAGCAGATATGAATATTAGTACAGATATTTACAACCAATAGTTTGGGAATAATTTCCCTATGTCAGCTGTAAATATCATCCAAACAAAACAATAAGGTAGTGGAGTTTTTGGTTGAACAGACAGACCTGTGTCAGCTGAAGTATTTCTCATTATTTCGCATTACTCCTCAAACTTTAAAGGCTAATTTTAATTTTTGATGACATGAATCTACAAAATGACAACTTAAAATTAACATGACTACTAGACGACAAAAAGTAGCGATGGTGGATCTAGAATTAAAAGGATATCTTCTTTGTCTTCCTGTAGTGAGGAGTTCCAAGTGGACATGATTGCTTAATAACTGATTAACTGTTTTTATATGGGCCTTTCATCAGGGCTATATCAGCCCCTCCATGCAGCTTTATTATGAATGCAAATTTAACTAATCCCTGTGGATTCTGCACAGTCATGCAATTTGGCACACAAAAACAGTTGCAGCTACTTTGATGTTATTGAACAAACAAAGCCTTTTTTTCTGTGGTCTTTTTAGAATAATGAGTCATAAAAATTAGATATACTGTAAACAAGTTAATCTAAATAAATATATCCTTACGCTGTCAAACTGCTTTATTAACTTTACTATTTCTAAAAATATAAATGTCCTGAACTTGATTTAAATTAAAGGGTTGACAATTTGCTGCAAATTTCTAAGTATTGTCATGGAAATTTGGAGGATATGTTTGTATATTTTGGAGGGCTTCATTTGAAGTTTTGGGTGAAAATTGCTTTGAATTTTTCTTGGAATTTTCATGTAAATTTGTTAATTCGTTTGTTTAGATATTTGGGGGAATTTTGAAAATTGATTTGTAATATTGATTCCCCCCCCCCCCCCCCAAAAAAAAAGACATCTTTAGTGGTGTTGTAATGAAGCATGGTCTTGGTATCAATACCAGTCTCGAGACCACGTTTTGGTTTTTAACGTCTCGGTCTTGTCTCGGAATCAAGAGAATTTTTACCTGGTCTTGGACTCAGGATTTTCTGTCAAGACTGGTTGAGACCTAACTTTGCAAAGCACACGGATACGCGTGTTTCTCCCTGGTGAATCCATCTTGCAAAGCTCCCATCTGAACTATTTGGGCCCACTTGGAAAGTGACAGGACCAATCAGCGTACTACTTTCAGGCGCAGTAGGATCGTGAAGTAAGCAAGCAGCAACGAGAGGCCGGTGCAATTATGACGGAAGAGATTAGCGTGGATGCTGCTAAAGCGCCAGTTTTATCAGACCTTGATGACATTTCTCTGTTAAAAGAAGAACAAAGTACAGCAGTGAGTTGTTTTCTTTTCAAAAAAGCCATGGTTCATGTTATTCTTTGGTTAGCTGCACACCACATTTGCAGCTACATCACGTGTTTTGTTGCCCTGATTGGCCTGTAAAGATGTGACAGACAGAACGTTCAGCCAATCACACTCCGAGTTTTTTCAAATCCTCTGCCCTTTCCCAGAGGCTTAGTATTGAAGGTTTTCCAGATGGATGAGTAAAATAAATCTATCTGGCATGTCAGTTTAGTCCAGACCACCACTGATGTGCTGTTCTTGGACTTCATTTATGTGATTATACGGAGGAGCCCTTGTTAAAACAGTAACGCTTATATACAAGGGTGTTTGAATAGATCTACCAGGTAAATCCAAGGAAGAAACTGGAGAACACAAATCACTCGATGCCGTTTAATCAGGTGCAGAGGACTGCATGATCAGATAAGTTCATCTTGTTAGACAGGTTTTTGTATCTCTTGTATGTATATTGAACTAAAAAACACACTAGATATCTGCATTTTGAGTAAATTTGAGCTTATAAACTCACCAGGAGGCCACCATGTTTTGGTCCACACTGGTAGTGTGACGTAAACCGGAAGTGCTGTTGTTCTGTGTTTATCTTTACCTGAACCGTGTGGAAACAAAAGTTTCATAAAGAGTCGACGTTTGGGGAACAACTTTATCAAATACACGCACTTTAGCTCGTGGCCTTCATCTGGTTCATCAAGAAACAGATTTCAAACACATTCTGCAGATGTGGACATAAATATTTGCTGCAAGAAGGTAAATATGGCTCTGTATCTATCATTTTCCTGTCTAGATGGACAGATAAAGGCTCATGGTGCAAATAAAAAATAGAAGAGACCTCAAGATTTAAAATTATTCGTGTGTGAGATGTGCAGCCTCTCTGAGATGCGGCTCTAACACTGGCTGCCAGCGTTACTACATAGAAACGAGGAGGAGCACTGCAGAACTGTGACGTCAAAGCGCCACCACGGACCAAAACATGGTGTCCTCCTGGTGAGTTTATGAACTCAAATTCATTCAAAATGCAGATTTCCAGTGAGCTTTTTTGTTCAATATACATACTGAAGATACAAATATCTATCCAACAAGAGGAACTTGTCTGATCATGCAGGGTTCCTTTTAAATACCCTCCTAATTAGAGTTTCAACCATGATTGGTTGTTTGGAGTGGGACGTCAGCATGCAGTGGACCAATACTGTGACAGCACTCATGTCAAGCCCTCTATTCCAATCAGAAATATGTGGACATAATTAACAACAAATATACACAATATATACTGTACGTACAATAGACATAGACCAAAATTTAGAGAAGATAAGTTGAACTCAGCAACCAAAACCACACATTACAAAAAATATGAGAAGCTAAGTTCTTCATCAAGTCCAAATGGTTCAACCGTGTCAAGGGTATATATCCAAAATGCCTCCCTTCTGAGGAGCTTGTTGACCATGTCACCACTCCTCAGGGAGGGAGGGGGGAATTTCTTAATGCCCCAGAAGTGGGGAGTTGCAGTGGAGCCGCGATTTGCCTGTTTGTAGTGTCATGCTAATGCATAGTCCACGTTGTTGCAGGTGGCTGCTTTGTGTTCTGCTATGCGTGCTTTGAGGGGGCGTTTCGTCTGACAAATATAAACCATACTGCAGGGACATTCGAGCTTCCCCCTTCCTCTGCACATCTTGTGTAGTTGATGATCACTGTTTAGGGGAATATTTAGAGAATTTTATTTTTTTTCCTAAGAATTGTTTTGGGCATTTTTGTACCTTTATTTGATGGAGGAGGACAGTGGATAGAGTCGGAAACAGGGACAAGAGCGGAGGACAGATAAGCGGTAAAGGGCCTCTGGCTGGATTCGAGCCGTCTGTGTACATGGGGCACGTCTTAAACCACTAGGCCACCTGTGCTCCTATTTGGAGAATTTTGAGGAAATTTTTCAAGGATACATAGATTTTAGATTATTTCTTTGAAATTTTAGGGGAATTTGTGCGGAAGTTGGAAAGGAAAATTTGCAATAAATTCAGAACATTTTATGGAAACTTTGTTGATGCTTGGACTCAAGAAGTTCATCCATCATAAAAATAACAAGAACTAGAAAAGCACTCAGAGAGCGCAGAGCTCCGCCATCAACCCTATCTCCCAGTAGTGAGGGTCCTTGAAAAACATTCCTGGATCCAGACGGTGATCCGGATCACTCCCAAAATCTAATTCGCCAATTACTCCCTCCTCGGTTGGTTGGAGCTGCTATGTGTGGACTGTCATGTCGGAAGAACCCATGGTCTCACCAGACAACTGAAAGTCATGGCAGAGGGTGAATATTCCTCTATTCCTCCCAGCATTATGAGTATTCTCGCGACAACTTGCTGTTTTTCTCTCTGTAAAGGTCTTTACACACTGGGTCACGCACTCGGACCTTGCACACTGGATCCGATGCGTTTTTATTTGCCTTCACTGTGAAAATTCGGAGAATGTGGCAAATAGTTTCGAACTGCGAGCCTGTGTCTCCGTCACTCCTTTAGAATCCTGCTGGATCCATCCTGACAGAGAGCTTTATTCAGCACCCATTCATACGTAATAGCGGCGAGCAAGGTTGGAGAGATGGAGAGAGCAACTTTATAATTCTGTGTCTGTTACGAGCTGTGAGTAGGTTACAACTTATGCCTTTATCTGTTGTATTTCCATAGCTGATATCCACGTAATGCACCGGACAACTACGGTGTTTGCAGTGAGAGAGAGGGAGGAGCTGGACGGGGGTGAGTGAGCGAGAGAGAATAATGGACGCTAATCTGAATCATGAATCACCCATCTATGTTATATTTCAGTGGTTTATATCCACATAATAAATGAGCACACTTTGGTGTTTAAAGTGAGGTTAGTGCGAGAGAGAAGGAGGGTGAGAAAGGAGGAGGAAGCAGCAGGCACTGTTTTGAACCATCACTCCGCCACTGAAATGACTTGGACTGATGCGAAATTTCGCACAAAATCGAACCTGTTCTGAATAAAAATATGACGGACGAAAATTTCGGCGTCCGTGTGCAAACGTCATTAGAACAACATGAGCTAGATTTTCTTTTTTTAACGTGCGAAAAATTCGGACGAAATAATCTGACTCAGTGTGCAAAGGCCTTTACGCTCCGACTCGTCTCCTCGACCAGGCGTGTGTCTTTGAAACTCTTTAAACTCCAAAACTTCGAAGAAAAACACCCAGGATGCCGCTGTGATTGAAGCTGCTCATGTCCGCCATCTCCTGGTGTAAAGTGGTAACAGCGCAGACCTCCGCCATTTGCCTTATCTCCCAATAGTTTTGTTTTGTTGCTCTGATTGGCCCACAGAGATGTGACAGACAGAATGTTCATCCAATCACACTCCGAGTTTTTTTCAAAGCCTCTGCCTTTTCTCAAACGTTTCCTATTGAAGCTTTCCCAGATGGATGTGTGAAACAAATCCATTTGGCGTGTCAATAAAAATGACTCCCCCTGACCGCAGACCCCCAACATCTGGTTGATTCACAGCCAAAACATGTTCTCGAAAACCGATCCAGTGCTGGATTTTCTGCAGAAACGGAACCTCCAGGAGATTTTGGGACAACATTTTTGGTGAGATCTACTTCCTGTTTCAAGAAAAGGCGTAGCTTTTAAATTTATCAGGTCCTACTGATCCAATATAAGTAGGAGAAACTAAAAAGTGTACTCCAAAAAAAAGCTGAGGTCTGAGGAGGTTGATAAATGTACTTTTAACGCTCTTTTTTCATTCATAGAGTCTGCCTGATTGTTTCAAACATTTTTAATGACCTGAGATTTTAAACCTGATTTTAGATTTTAGTGAAATGTCTGTATAAAAAATCCTACATCCATTTTCCTTTTCCCACTCCTGTTCCTGATTCCAGCACTTTTTTATAAAGCCTGGGCCTAAATTTAAGACTGGATATTAACGGATATTTTTTGCAGCGTGCTTCACCTCCGACAGAAGACACAGATGAGAACAGGCTTCTGGGAAGTGAGTGACGTCTGCTCTCAGCCAACCAGAGCAGGGGTGCTGCGAGCAGCTCGCCCGCTTCTCTGACGCTATTGGCTGTTCTCTGGAGAGTCCGGGTTCGCTCTGATATTAATGACTGCTGAGGAGACGGCGGAGCATCTATGTGGTCCGCCTGACACTTGATCGAGGGGAGAGATGCGCCCTCAGCAGCCGCTGTGAGGACGGGGAAAGGGAAGGGCAC
Organism: Cheilinus undulatus; assembly: GCF_018320785.1. Classification (NCBI taxonomy): domain Eukaryota; kingdom Metazoa; phylum Chordata; class Actinopteri; order Labriformes; family Labridae; genus Cheilinus; species Cheilinus undulatus. The sequence continues at coordinate 5,474,410 of NC_054887.1, forward strand.
CGGGAACACATGAACCTCAACACACACTCCAGTCTACCTGGACTTTTTTTTTTCCCCCCTCGTCGTTTTGCTCTTCGCAGAGAAGCGGAGGAAGTGATTTGTGAGCAGCTGCGTAAGGAGAAGAAGAAGACCACACATTGTTGACGGGCTTTATGTCGCGCGCTCGGGTTTTCTCTCCACTGGAGCGGCGCACTTGATGGAAATACAGAAAGCGGACTCTTCTTGAAGGGCTATGGTGGCTGAATCAGGTGAGTTTGCTCTGTTTGTCTCTGAAATATGTGCCTGTCATCGGAGAGCATCGCACGGTTGCGTTTGTGCAACCGCTTTCTCCAAGTTAGCGAAAAACGCCTGAATCCTGTGATTCGGGGATGTTTTAGCGGACGTAGAATCTTAAGAAAATAGTCCTTCCGCTTCAAAAACACCACCCAACCCTGCACAGATTCACAGATTAAACACGTATTAATGCTATCTTTAATTATGGCCTCGAATACTCTTAACGTGGAGACGCGCGTTGCTTTTGCGCAACTATGCAGGTTGCGCCTGAACTAAACCGGCTGTGCTTTGGCTCCAACGCCACATTAGTTGGGGAAATTGAGGGCAGAATTGTGTTTATGTGGAGATGGACTAGCAGTTTCATATCCCCGGGTCCTGCTCAGTGAGCGCACACCAGACACGTCTAAAAGAAATCCACAGAATGGTGGCACCCCCCCTCCTCCTCCTCATCCTCATCCTCCTCTCGTCTCCTTCAAACCTTCCTGTTGCAAACACTGAACGACACCTGCCATCAAAGTGTGCTCCAAAACAGCCTCACAGTCACTAATGCAATGCTGTGCGTTCGCTGAAATCTCTGCACGCTGCATGCGTAACCAACTCCGCCACAGAGAGGCATCTTTGAGCGGATTCACCATCATCGCTTCACCTGCTGGTGCCCAGTACACCCACCCACACATCCAGAGATCCGGCTGAAGAGAGAGAGAGAGATGGAGAGAGAGGGGAAGGTATTCACTAATCCCTTAACTGCATTGGGGCGTCTCTCTCTCTCCTCCCTCCCTTCCCTCTCCCTCTCCCCCTCTCCTCTGTCCAAAATCTGTCACCCAGCAGATGTATGCATATTTCAAAGGCAAATAAACAGATAATGAGCTATAATGACAAATGTAATTCTCACCAGGAGAGCTGCTGGATGTGATTGCTGTAATCTTCAGTGCATGCACCGGGGATTTGGGGGGGGGGTCTGTGCATGTATGCTTGTTCCCAGTGATAGATACAATAGAGTTTGGCCTCCACAGTGCGAATGAGTCACCCCCAAAGCAGCTTGCTCAATATGAAACACACAGTCAAATGCCACAGGAGAGCCATCATGGCCTTGTATCAGACGCCGTGCTGCTGCACTGAGAAAACCCTCAGCCCACACGCCACGCATTCTTCCTGTTTGGAAGGATTTGACTACCTGCTGAGGTAGCCAGGACTATTTTTTCCCATGCAAATGTGCAAGTGTTTCTAGAAAGTATTGCATTTCATTATTAATTTGTCACATTCGTGCAAAGCAGATCAATAAAACATGTCCACACTAAGTTATACGCTTAAAGTGAGTGGCTTTGCGAATTGCCTATTGATCTGCGTGTGAAACAGTGAAAGGCGATGTAAAGGAGGGGATGGGAGAGGTATACTGTGCCTGCAGTGGCCTTGTGGAGGCACAGAGAGCATGATAGGCAGCACAGTGTGGGTGTTCCATATTAATTTCTCCATAGGCAGAGGGCAGCAGGTGCCTAGGAGGTGAAAGGATGTGTGGGTGCCACGAAAATTAAAACGGCGCCATCGAAAATCCAATTCATGTGGAGATTTTTTTGTCATAACGGCGGTAACAAGAAGCCCCGGGATCTATCGGCGCTCCTGAGTGAAATGCATGTAAACATATTCACAAGGCGGCTGCAGGGGATCAGCCTGTGCAGCCAAGCATAGGCTCTGTGATAGCAGCATGTTCCCAAACAAACACAGGCACCCATTAAAATGGAATAAGCGCAGGCAGAGGGCAAAAAGAACAAGGGGAGAAGGAAAGAATGGATTGTAAAAGACCTGAAAGAGGAGAGGATGGCTTGATGGCTGCATCCATGACATTTCCAGCCAGTATCAAAGGTCAGAATAGGGAATGGCACTTCTTTGTGTCCAATGACATTTACTTTTACATTAGAGCTCCAGCTAATCAGCTTTAAAAGCTGTGTGGGTGCTGGCGCTGCTTTAACAAAAGGTGCACTTAAAATGATCACATATGAATAGGTAGATTGTGAGACAAATCAAAGCCTCTATTAAGTGTGCTTTGCAGATTCATATCAGAGCTGGACATGATGAGGACATATGCCCATATTGCAGTTTCAAACAGGAGGAGAGAAGAAGGAGGACATCTAAGGGCTACTGCTGGGCCATCCATCTGTTCTGCAGTTGGATTGATACATATAGGCCGTCCGTGCACTAATGAAAAGCTCGGTGGATGCTGCAGGAGGCCAAACCGAGCGTGCACGCACTGATGGAGCTGCAGAAGCCTAAAGATGCATGCATGTTTACATATGTGCAGGAATAATGCAAACAATATACGAAGTGAATCAGACGGGCATTGTGCCGGGAGAGCTATCGAGCACACACAAAGCAATCATGCAATTTGAACGTGGCGTATCTTTCATCGGTTTTATCTGAGGGTCACAGAGAATGAAAACAGAAAGAGACAGCCCATATCAAACCGCATGAAATCATAATAAAGAGGTCCAAGCTGGACGATAAATGCATTTCAGTGGCATATAATGATTGATTCCGTCTGCCATAGGAGCTTATTCCCTGCAGGCATGTGGCCCCTTGACCAGCCATATATTATTCATATAAATATAGATAGCTGCGCATCTCAGAGGCAGCACACATGCCACATTTGCACCTGCAGATTCAATTTGGCTCTGACTTTGAGGGATACGCCGCCGGCTCCACTCCTTCCCCCCTTTACTCCTCACACCTCCTCTCTTTCATTCTGGCTAGCAGCAATACACGGAACATTATGCAGATTTTTTTTTGTCAAGAGTGAGTGCGATTATGTTGGGGGGGTGGAATGAGTGTAGAAATGTTCGCTACGCCTTTGACCTTATCAGCGGCAGCCCCTAAGCTGGATACCTTGGCTTAATTTTAATAGATGCAGCACGAGGTGAATTAAACAAGGGGACCTAGCTGTGCTCTTTCACTATGTGGCGCGTTACGCATGCATTATGCGAATGAGCTTGATTTTTCCACAGCGAGGACACTGGCGGCGAAGTTACACACGCTTGTGTCTGCAAATGCATGCTCCTCTAAACGGATTTGTGTGTGTTCCACATTGCAAGCGTTAGTGTATGTGCATAAGTGCAGGTGGGCGTGCTAGAGCGCTGGATAGTGCGGCATGTGTGCTCTCCCTCACTCAGCCCAAGGGCATGTCTTGTCCAGAAAAGGGCGGAAAAGCAGAGACAGAGTTCCTGTGGTTAATTTGGAACATTGATTTCACATTAACAGTCGACTTGCTACTGATTCATGGCGGTTCTTGGTTTCTATCCGCTCCCACATACATACAGGAAGCTTCATTATGCATACACGTCGCATAGAAGTTTCCCTTTAATGGACTCTTTCTTACCTAAGAGAAAGTATAATAGTAAATCAATGAGGTGAAGGGCGGAGGGAGGGACAGTCAAGCCTTCCGGAGGTTTCCACCCTCTAAGGGGCTTACCTAGACTGTCTATTCAAAGTAGATTGGAAATGTCATTGCTGCTCTGCATGTCTACTGGAAGTCTTTAAGAAGCTCTAGCTCCTGTAGCTTTCACATTTGCAAAAAATATAATAGAAAAAAATTGAAATTCAACCAATCCAATCCAAATTTATTTTATAAGGCACATTAAATACAACCAAAGTTGACCAAAGATGTAGAATGAAACTAAAAACAATAAAATTACAATAAAACAAAGAGACAATTTAAAAAGCTGTGCAACTGTGAAGAGGAAAAACAATGACAGTATTAACAAAAATAGACAATTGAGACGATAAAACCAATTCCCAAGAAGGCAGGGAAAAAAAGATGTTTTTAAATTTGAGGCAGATTGTTCCAGAGCTTTGGCACAGCTACTGAAAAGGTCGGCTGACCCCTGAGCTTTAACTTTGACCTAGGAAGGTCAAAAGCAACTGACTGATGGATTTGAGTGTCTGGGGTTTTAAAAGATCAGAAAGATAGAAGGGAGCCAGCCTGTTTAAAGATTCATAAGTCGATAGTAAAACTGTAAAACTAATCCTGTAAGAGCCAGTGAAGAGAGAAAAAGGGGGTAATGCGGTCACATTTACTAGTTAAAAGCAGAGCAGTGGCATTCAAAACTAGCTGTAAATGATACAGAGACCAGCACCCAAAGGAAGCGTGTTAGAATAGTCATGATGTATGGTGAACAAATGTTTTAAGACATAAGAGCGTGTTCATGAAGCATGACTACACTGTGTTCCAAATTACTATGCAAATAGGATCCAATTCAACAAACATTTGATTTTTAGTTTTCCAATTAAAACGTTACGCCAAGAATGATTGCAATAGGCTCAGAAATATAAGAAGGCTCATTTCATGATGAATGCCGTGCTTCGATGCATGGTCCAGATGGATGGAGCTCTGGATGGTTGCTGGATGGCCACCATGTCCCAACAAAGCTGCAACGTCAGCAAGAGCTGGAGTCAGAGGAAGTGAGTTTAAGGTGCCTAAAGGTGTAAAAATAACCTCAGCAAAATATATGGAGTTCCTAACTGCCCATTTCCTGCCACGATATAAAAAGAAGAACCGTGCCTTTCGGTTTTAAATCATTTTTATGGAAGACAACGCACCATCCCATGCTGCAGAAAATCCCACTGAGGCTTTGGCTGCTATGGGCATATAGGGAGGAAAAATCATGGTGTGGCCACCATCATCCTCTGACCTCAACCCTACTGAGAACCTGTGGAGCATCCTTAAAAGGAAGCTTCATGATGGTGGACAGCAGTTTTCCTCAAAACAGCAACTTAGGGAGGCAATTCTGGCATCCTCAAAGGAAATACAGGCAGGAACTACACAAGGACTTACAAGTTTAATGGATGAGAGATGACATCAATAAGGGCTCCCATGTTAATATGGAACATGACCTGTAAAGATGCTCTGATTTGAGAAAAAATACCTTCTAATTCAGAAAATTACAACAGATTTCTGTTTTCAATCCTTTAGAAAGTATTAAGTGTTTTGACAACAGTATATGCATAACAATTAGGAACATACAGTATTCTTTTTTCCCCACAGTATGACATATAGTATTGGGTGTTTTTTTTTAATTTTAGCTCATTTGATCATAGTCCTTGTCACATTTGTTGCAGTTGAACTCCCAGTCTTGGTGCTATTTTACATGTCATCCTTCTCCGTCTCTACTTTTCTCATCTCTCTTCAGCTCTTCTTTAAAAAAAATGCCCAAAATTGCCAAAATAAAAGCCAATAAAGCTAGTCTGACCTTGTTAAAAATGCCAGACTTTGGAATAAATGGTTACATTTAACACTGACTGTAATTTGTACACCTATAAATTTACATTATTACAAATGGATGGATGGAGGTCTTTGGTATCTTGGAATTAAGGTTTGCAGAGTCAACTCATTATTCGGGCTTAATTAAGGTCCATAATTAGTGCATTCATTTTTTAAAATTATGCATTAGTGCAATTAGAACAGCTGGGATAGGCTTGATAGTGGGATAGTGTTTCCAGGGAGAGCATGACTAGAACTTTACATTCTGAATACATTAGAATTATTTCAAAAGCATTTTATCCATCGTAACATGAATCTGAATAAAAAGGGTCAACAGGCTCTATGCTATAAAGGAGGAGGCTGGGGTGGAGGAGGTGAAGCTTTGCCAGCAGCAGCAGCCGCATCATGGTGCATGAGCATTGACACAAGCAGGGATTAGTGAGATGTGCATCATATTTAGATACATGGCTGTGGTAAGAGGAAGAGCTGTGATTGGCTATGAGAGGTAGGAGGCGACAATTGTGATCAGCTGATTGTAAGCTGATCATGGCAAGGCATATGACTACTGTGTCCTACATGAACTGACGCCAAGCATTGTAAGAAGAAGAAATGATGCTTGGATGTTTGCATGATGCTCTGAGTATAACATCTCTGCTGGCATTAAACTGGTATTTTTACACATATTTCAGGATAATAAAATATTGCATCATCTGCAATTTGTAAATTGCAGTCAGCCATATTGTAATTTAATGTAACTTTGGATTAATTGCCGAGCCATAGTTTTTACAGCTCTGCTGTCTATAGGTTGACTGATGTTGGTTTTTTAGGGCAGATATTACCAATTATAAGTGGTGCATGAGATGATAGCAGATATTTGGAATCCATATGCATATGTTATGACAAATAAAAACTCATGAGAAACAATACAGAGCAACATAGTAGCAGCAGGAAACAGGAAGTGATGCCGTGCTCCTTGTGTCAGTGCCACCCAGGTCTTAGTGCTGATTGGCTGTTAGTTGTGTGACTTCAAGCCAGTTAGATTGTGTTGTGGGCGGGACATTAGGTGAGAACATAGAGATTAAGGTTTCTACGTTTTTTTAAATAAAGGTACCCTACAGCAGTGGTTCTCAACGTTGGGGTCGGGACCCCCATGGGGATTGTGAGACGCTGAGAGGGGCTCGCAAGATGCCCTGAAAAACTAAGATTTTTTTAAAATTACACTGTTGCCTAATTTAGCTAAATTTTAACCCATTTTTTATCACTTTTTCCCACTGATTTTGCCAATTTCAACACACTTTTGCCACTTAAAACCCTTTCCAACACTTTTTCTGCCTGTTTTTACCACTTCTAAACCAAGTCTTGCCACTTTCCACCTGTTGTTGCCTCTGTTGACCCAGTATTGCTTCTATTAACCACTTGTTACCACATTTTATGCCCATTTCAACCACATTTCACTATTTGATGGCTATTTTTGCCTGTTTAACCCGTTTCTGCCAATTTCGGCCCATTTTTCTCTCTTAGTTAACCCTTTCTGCTAGTTTATATCAATTTTTTGTCCCATTTCACCAAATTTTCCACCCATTTTTGCCAATTTAAAGTCATTTCAGCCTCTTTTTAATTAGCCTTACCACTATCTATGCCTGTGTTTGCTGCTTTAACCATTTTTTGCCACTTTTTCCTTATTTTTTACCAATTTTATCAAATTTTGCCACTTCTAACCAATATCTAAATTAATTAAAATAATTAAAATCCAATTTCACCACCTTTTCCACCATTTTTTGCCATCATTAACCCATTCCAGCCATATTTAACCCATTTTCTTTCCATTTTTAACTAAAAGGATTTGAAGCCATTTTTAAAAAGGCTATCTACCACACAAATGAATTTAAGAATGTACTTGCTTCTTTGATAAGAGTGATTATTTTATCAGGGTAAAGCTCTCCCCTTTATCCCCACTTACGGGCGGCCTTGTCTGCACAAGATTGCTGATTGTGTATGGCTGTGTTCAACCACCTTCAGGTACAGTGGGGGTCCCAGTCTCTTCCACCTTTATTTTTGGGGCTGGGCTGAAAAGGTTGAGAACCACTGCCCTACAGAGTGTAAATGGAGTGGAATTACTGTGGACTTCCTGCAGGCATTTTTGTGAACATTTCAAGCACTGTGTCATCCAAAGGTAATTGCAGCCATTTATGTGCTCGTGAAATTGCACTGCGCTTGACATTGCAATTACAATTGCATACTTTCTACAATGTCTCCTTGCAGCCACAATGATGTAAAATACTCAGGATTTCTTATTTTCTTTCTAAATAAAAGCGAGTTTAACACATCAGAAAAATTGCAATGGAAAATTTGACTGATTTGTCAGCCCTAGTTGAAATCTCTTAGGTGTCATTGTAAGTGATGTTCCACTAGTGTGAGTTTGAACTGCTAAAGAGGATAGTATTAATAGTAGTAATAATAACAGGTGTAACCTGATCTGGCATTAAAGCAGATGAGTAAGATGGCAGAGCAGAGTGAAAGTGTTGAACCGTGTACAGGGGATGATGACTCACCTGCTGGAATGTAACATGCTCTGGCAGAGGTAACACGACCCAAAACAGGACCGCTCCAAATCCTTTAGGGGTTCACAAAAAGTCATGCGGCAGAGGTCCAAAATAAACACATTCAGACTCTGGTAAATAGGACCGGCTGTCGCCTGAGACAGTATGCAGATAGTCTAGATTTGGCACAGCAGGGGTGACAAGTATTGAGGATGCAATTAGGCTGACAGCAAATGGGCGACAGGACAGTGGGAGGCCCGGAAAGAAAGACTGGAACCTGGATGAGCACAGGGACCAAATTCAGTGCCTTGTATTTTCATACGTTTCACTGCCAGAGTGGTTCGCTGGTTTCAAAGAGCGGACAGAAAAAAAGGAGAAAGTAAAGGAAAAGGTCTGTGAAGAGAGATGTGGGGGTTGCTGTATTATGAAGAAAGGCAATGAGAGAAGGAAAAGAAAAAAAAAAAAGAGCGGTAGAAAGTGGTGATGGCTCCAAGACGAAAGCCTTACGAGGCTTATTACCAGTGGATCAAAATTCCCAGTGAACCATTTCTACAATGCAAAGGCTATTTGCCTGAGAGAGGAGGCAATTCTACCGCGCCCTACTTTCCACTTACGTCTGACCTTTATGTCTTCCACCCAGTTTTACACCAGCGAGTGTAATGTCTACCTCTCAGCAGATGCAACACTGCCTTGTTACCACTTAAACCGTGCAGGTCTCATAATCGTCTCCCCAAAGGGCCGACGTGCTCGCCGCAGAATCATACATCCACTCTTATTCCGCTGCTTAGATTTCTGCCCAATTTTCTACTGTATTCTTATAACCTTAGAAGATCTTGTACAAGAAACCTTTTTCTGAACTGTAGGTCATGGAATAATGTAATAAAATCATTGTTATAGCCAATATTAGACATATGTAGACATTGATGGCTACAATGGTAGCCATAGTTAGGGTTTGTTGTTATATTTACAACCTTCTGTACAACTACCTGTTTCCGTTCTTTCTTTTTTTGTCTGCATATACGTAACTGTCTTGGCTTCGTTGGTTTCTTGCTTTCCACCCATTGGTCTTCGATTTTGTTTCTACTGGGGATAAAATCAGTACAAGATTGGCATATTTACAAGTAAAATTTTGGCTATAAAAACCCGCCTATATCAGCTGGAGGATTGGCTTCCCTTACACTTATAAGTGTGTTTTAATTATTCAGAAGTGTTGATTTGTTTATTCTCAGACTTTAAATTGTGGGTTTTAAGTCTAAACTACATTTAAATATCAGTATCGATATCAGCAAAAATTAGTTGGTAAATTTTGGCATGTTGGATATAAAGATACTAGACTTTTGCTGCCTGTCATTCCCAACTAACATTTTATACAAAGAAAAATCTTTGAGGTTGGGCATTTTTAGTGGAAAAAGGATCAACACAGTAGCACAGTGTTTACTGTTTTAGAATTACAAGGGTTATTGCTGATATTTGGCATTTAGCTGATTATCAGTACTGGCATTTTATTTTACCAATAATCTGCCATTAACCATTTAATTTAAAGGTACTGTGGCTTCACTTCAAGGTGTGTCTTTGGTGGTTTTTTTACTCTAGGGGCCTGGTCTTGGATCCGAGTGCACCTGAGCCCAAAGTCCAGTTCTTTTTGGTCAGTGTTAGAGCCGAACGATTTGGGCAAATAATAGGGGTGGGAGAAAAAATCAATACAGCATAGTTCTGTGGTATTTTGTCTGGTGATATATCGTCTCGTCCACCAAGTATCTTTTATCTTCAAATTAATTGCTAATATGAACTAAAGTCTATGATGATGGAAAAAATAAAATCAATTATTTGGTCAATTGTTTGTCCAGTGAGGTTGGCAGAGGTGACGGTCATAGAGCAGGAGAAAGTTAGTACAACAAACATGGCAGCACTAGAGGAAGGACATTAGGAATACAAGCAGAGCAGGAATGAGATGGACATGACACATGAGGTTTGCGAGAAGTGCCACATGAAAATAAAATACTGCAGAAATGCAACAAACATGAGGGCAAGACTAATGCTGAATCAGCTAAACAGTTCAAAAAATGGTATAGATTGCAATATATGGTATCACAATACTCATTGTATTGCAAAATGTTAAAAATCGTAACAATATCAAATCGTGACCCAAGTATTGTGATAATATCGTATCGCGGGGCCACTAGTGATTCCCACGCCTAGAAAATAATTTAATTGCAATTTTTCCCCCAGTATTGCAATTGCAACTTGATATGGAGTTATTCCTTAAATTCTTCATTTTAAGTATTTTCTAACAAACACAAGCAATAAATCACCCTATATTATAATCAACACAGTATTAGATAAGATTAGGGCTGAACTATTTTGAAAAAAACTATCTAATTGTAATGATTTTGACTTGTATTGCAAATTAGATATGAATTGTATTGAGGGGGTGATCAATTAATGTCATCCTCATATTTTATCAGCAAAATGTACAAAATTGAAGGATGTAGGATTTTTTGTAGTCTGGTTTTAAAAAAATGGCACTTGAATAATTGCATGCTTTGTAATGCATAAAGTCTCTGCTGCTGCTGCAAAAAGGGCATTAACCAGTATTTTGACAAAAATTTCAGGTTAACGAAATTTTGCAACTTAAGTAACTTGAAAACTGTAGCAGGCCATACTGCAGGTTAATCTCAATTTTCATGAACTGCTCAGCTTTAGTCAGTGTGAATGCAAACCCCGCCTGGGCACCAGGCCCACTTAGATATGTGGTCTCGTGCATGATTTAAGTGGATTCTGGTGTGATTTGGATGAGATGTGAATGCAGTTGCGCCCAAATAAAGGAATGAGTGTTGTATCAGCCCATTTAATCCTCTGAACTGCAGGTATTTGTGTAGATATGAAGAGCGATGTTGCACGCATCTTAGAAAGTGTTTTTAAATCATCCATGGAAGCACGATAGACTTTTTTGCCAGGTTAAAACAGAAACAGTCTTTGCTTAGGTCATGACCTGAGTGGTTGGCATGGTAGCTACTTCTTCTTTCTCCCCCTTGGTGGATTTGTAAACCAGCTATATGCATACTGCCACCTGCTGTTTCAGATTGAGTGCATACACAAGTGGGCCTTTGCATGGATTGGTGTTGTTAGTGTGGAAGCAGGCCAGCAAGGAAGGGGAGGAATAGCACCATGATGCGGTTCGAATCAATTGAGCCTAATGTGAAATCACCTTTGTCTCTTTGTTTTAACTCTCTACAGTCTCACTCAGTGCCACGCCCATAACACTGACTGGTTTGATGTCACACAAGCACCAGCCAATCAGCACTGAGGCCCAGGTGGCACTGACACAGGGACTGTCTTGGAAATCACTCCTTGTTCACTATAGTGCACTATGCAGAGAAGACAGAATTTTGTAGTGATGTCTGAATTCTGAGTTGTTATTCACCATATAGTGCACTCATTGCATTGTAAAAAGTAGTGGTCACTAACCCAGCAATATTACCATCATGCATTGCAGTTCAAAGTTCTAATGGGCAGAAAGACTGCTCTCAAACATGGCAGATGAACGAGATCAGTGCATTAATGAGGCTTTTTTTGTTAATCTGTGAGAAAAGGTTCACGATTCAAACTTTTGACCATCACAAATAAGGGAAATACATGAAAATATTTAGGAATATTTAGTCACAAAAGTCAAAACTTTTCACCTACTGAAAATTTTGTTTTTTGAGAAAATTGAGAACATTTTTGAGAAAATATATAACATTTAGTTTCAGTTTTCAGTGAAATTCTATTGTTAATTTCAACCCTCAGCCGTTGTCATGGATACTAACGAGCTGTTGCTGCTTTAATTTGGCCCTTGTCTTGGCCAGGAAACTCTTGTAAATGAGATTTGTAATCTCAGCGAGGCTTTCCTGGTTAAAGAAATCTAAATAAATAAAATAAAAGTTTTCTGTTTCAGGAGTGGAGTCCACAGGTTAGTCCACTATGCTGCTCACCACAGAGTGGATCGGGAGAAGGGGATGAGTTTGTGGCATCATTTCCTGCTGCTCTGTGTTGCTCTTTGCTTTGTCACATTAGGAGATATTCTGATAAATTGTTTATTTTCCTGCTTTTTTAACATGCAATTTTACTCTTGTCACATGAAGTACAATTTGTTTCTAAGAACAAATGCATATCAGTTACATTTACCGGTTGCTGGTCTCATGCATAACTAATACTTGGCATCAATATCGGCCCTGAAAGAACAATATTGGTCAACCCTCAGTACCAACATGCAGCAGTCTGAAGGTCATAGTTGATATGAAAATAGATAAAAGGCTGAAATGTGGAGCCTGCATACTTTTGTCTTCTTCTCAGGATTTCTGATCATTACTGTACACTTATGCTACATCTGCACCGCCACGTTAATCCATTCTAGTGTAATGTAAGATTTACAACCACTGCATTCATATGGGTCAGTGACATGATATGCAGGTTTTTTTTGCATCTGAATCTATTATTTCCTTTTGAAATTAATCAGTTCATGGCATTTATCAGTTTGTTCTGTAAAACTTGCATTTTTTAAAATGTTAGATAATAAAATTTTTCCTATTTTGGCATCTTTAACCTCAATTGATAAGTTACAATGTAAAAAATATTAATACTCTGGCATAATTTTGTGGTTGAAATCTGTGAAATAAATAAATGTAATTATAAACTTACCAATATAAAGTCAGAAAGATCATCAAAGTACATTTGCACCAGAATTTTCAAGTTCTTTAATGTCCTGGTGGAGTCACCATAATCATAGGACTTTTATTTTAAAAGTGATAAAAGAGATTGTTGTGAAATTGATCATTTATTTGACTCCAGCTGGCACTCATGAAAAAGTGAAATGGTTTATAGATCATTTTCAGGTAAAGATTAAAACATTTCTTTTCAGTCACTCTCAGTGTAAGGTGGAACAACCAATGTAAAACTGTCAAAAAATTATTTTACCGTGAAACTCTTGATTTTATTTTTGAAATATCTGTCCACTTCCTAATAAGAGCTAAAATGTGTTTTTAATGAGTTTTTGTCTGTTTTTTTAATCTATGCCAGGTGGCTAGCCAGTATTTTATAAAATGAATAATATTTTAAGCTCTAAAAATATTTACTCTGCTTCTAATCAGGTAAATGAGGCATAATGAATTTAGAAAGAAACATAATTAATTACAGGTTTGCTTAGGTGAGCGAGTACACTTTCACTGTCAGGTGGTAAACCCAAGGTAAAACAGCTATATTTTATTTCACCATAAAACTCCTGATTTTATTTTGAAAATACATGCGTCCACTTTCTATCAAGAATAGAACAGCAAAGGGCGCGCAGGGACTTAGCGGTTTAAGACACCACCCATGAATGTGGATGGCGAATCTGACCTGTGGCCCTTTGTCGCATGTCTTTCCCCTCTTCCTCCTCTATCCAATAAAAGCACAAAATGCCCAAAAATACATATTTATTTAAAAAATAATAGAAAAATGTGTGAAAGTATTTGTCTAAATCTAAATTAGTTGCAAATTTCAGGTAGCATGACCACAAATGAATAAAGCCTGATATGTCATTGACCCATAAATATACTACTTTTTAAAAATCGCATTATATCCCAATTTTTGCCTTGCCGATAATATCGTTATTTATTGCAGTACATCACAATACATCGTGTCGGCACCCTGTATGCCAGATTTAGCCCTAAAAGTCACTGTTGATGATACGGATGTGCCGGTTAAATTTGCTTATCAAGTTAGCAGGTGTGAGATTTACAAGTTGATTAATCTAATTACGTATCATTTTTTTGTAAACACAGCTTGAAATCCCAGTGTAATCCTTTTTTAAACTGTATTGAACCTACCCCCACTAGAGGCCGCTGTAGCTTCAGTTAATGGTGCTGCCTTCCTGTCTGAGCTCTCCCCTGGCACTTCACCGGACGTTAATATGAGGAGCTTAGCGGTAGCGTAGAGGTTAGCGTGTGATAGGAACAGCGGACGGTTTTTGAAGTAGTAAATGGAAATAAAAGTGGTGTGTAGGCTGTCGAGGGTTGAGCTCACATATAAAGACTCAACTGAAGTGAAAACAGGCCACACATCAAAGCACGATATTAATCTGCAAAGAGGAACGGAGGCTTGCAGAGCTAGCTGCTAATGTTAGCCACGCTCTAGAGAGTATATCAGGCTAACCTCACACCTGCTGAAATAATGACCCTGGGAGGAATTTGACTGTTTTCGAAGGATTTTGTCCTCTTTTGACTAGTCAGTTAAACGAAATTTGAATGAGCATTTAGCCGAAAGTGGAAATAGACACTAAGAAATGTGCATGAGACAGTTTTTTATTGTGTCTCGGTGCCTAAAACTCTGCACAAAGCTTGAAATGTGCCGACCTCTGTCCCTCTGTGACGCACCCCAGCACCTCAACCAGCTGCTCGGTGTTCCGTTAGCACAGAGGCTGACGTGCTTTCACTCAGACAGAGCCACCAGGAAACTGGATTTTTCATAGCTTTGATAACCTTGTTAAGTCAGGAGTGCAAAATGGAAAAAGCTTGTGAATCTGTTTACACATCCTTCCACATTTTCTCTGTCATTTTCAAGAAAGTGATGGAGAATTTTCCGTTAGCGTGACCTCTGGTTGTCAGCAAAAATTCAAGATCCTGCATTCCTACTTTAGACTATTTTAACATGCTTTCTCATGATAGAGTCATGTTGGCTTGCTGCAAGCATTTTTACAAAGAGAGCAGGCTCAGCCAGCTCTAAAGGAAGAGCTTTATACTTTTGATATAGCCCTATATGAATAAAAATGAGCTTCTTGATTGATCCATTTATAGGACAGCGTGTGGTCACACATAACACCCATGACCACCTCACCTGCGACAAAGCAATGACCTTTCTCTCCCTGCTCCGCTAAACCCATCTAAGCCCTGCTAAGCGAGGGCCAGGATTTATATCTCATTCCAATAAACAGCATAAAACAAACAGCTCTGCCTGCCTGTTTGGCTGCATGGCCGACTTTGAGTCAGGCTTACGTGAATTAGCGCCGCAGAGCCACCAGGACTGATGCTTTCTGCCCCGGCTGTGCACACTCGTTAATTAAAAGTAGTCATATCTCACTGGTCTCTAATCAAACTGTTTTTGTGCCATTACTGTCCAGAACAGCCACAGAGTTAATATAATGGAGGAAGTCCTTAGGGGTAGTGAGAGTGATGTGTTGCCAAGATCTGGAATCCTTTTCACCTTGACGCTGTCTGAACCCCGCAGATGAAAGCTGTGTCCCAAATCAGGTATATCATGATTCATCTGGCAGCTTTTCAGCGTAGAAAGGATCTCATGTGCACGAGTTTAATTAATGTGTCTGATCAGAAACAGTGTTATGTCAGCTTTAACTCAGCAACAACATGCCAACAAAAACAGCACTATTTTAATGAGGAGGTATTTCATGTTTTAGTGTCAAATGTCACTCTAATTAAGAGTGAAATCTGAGGCTGAGGAGGACATGCTGGAGACATGCCAGGCTCTAAAAAATGATGCAATAGAAGTGTCATCTCTCAGCAGGATTTCTGGTGGAATATGTCAATAGATATACAGATATGATGATGGTGATGCAACAGCACCTCCATGAAAATGGAGTACCTGCAACAAAAGCTAAATTTATTCTATTTATTCAATAGAGAATGGATCAAAAAGCTGCAGGTAATTAGTGAGAGGTCACTCATAGCAACAACACACCGCTATTCAGAGGAACAATTAGCTGGCAAGGCTGGTGCATTTACAAACCAGCTTGATGCTGCAGGTGTACAGTATGTGTGGACTGAGAAGTACAATGAAATGTTTAAGGTAATGTAGAAACGGCGCCATTGAGCCTCTGTGCATGGCCGGGGTGATTAAAGGATTTTAGTGATGAATTATATTTGTAAAAGGTCTAGATTTGGAACAATTAAAATGCACATTTTCTTTTAAACTTTCTCAGCTACTCCCCTCAGGCTTTGCGTGGCGGGTCATTTGGACAAACTCGCTAAGCAGATTAGAGTTATTTGTGAACAAACAACAAAAATAAGTTTGAGAATAAAGCCTGATTAACAGAATTAATTATCCTAACTGTCATAAACAGGCTAGTGTAGCCTATCTCTAACATGAGTGGTCATATTATACCTTATCTGTGGAATGGCTTGGTTTTTTTGTAAGGGGAAACAATTTATATAAATATCAGGGATAAATGTTTTAGGCTTGTAGGGCACTATGGGTTTGTCAAAGGCCTGAATGTGCCACAATGTGGGGCTGGAGTTAGGGGTCAGCCAAGGTCAAGCTTGGCGGCATTGCTTTCATCAAGTCCTATTCACCCCTGGTTATTTACTCTGAGACTGTCCAGGTTTTTGGGTCCTTAGGACATTAGCAGCATGATCAGGGGTTCATGGAAATCCTCCTACCTGCCTGGGCGGTACCTAGGTCAATGGTTCCCAACTTTTTTTTCCATTAGGGTCTCCTCTACTCGTATCTAAGAAAAGATAACCCCCCCCCAGAACCCACTAGGAAAAATTAAACATCAGTTTTAGTTGTTTGCATTGAAAACCTCTCAACATCATAGGCCTACAGACACTTGTTCTTGACAAAATAGCTATGTATAAACTATCCGTTATCACAACAGCATATGAGGGCAACACTAGGAAAAAAACCAGAGCATCTGTTCATATTTTAAGGAAAAAAAAAAAGGTATTGATTTACAAGAGATTTTTTATTTTTATTTTTTTACTTCAAAAGGCAGTAATGCACATAAACCTATTTTTTTTTTAACAATATATTAACTGGAAAAGTCAAGAAAGCAACCATTGTTTTCAGGCTGGTTTCTCATAGATTTTTGTCATTACAATCGGAAATGTCAGATTTTACAAATTTGAAATTATGCCCGTTTCCTTGTTTCTGACTGGCGAATCCATCTTGCAAAGCTCCCATCTGAACCGTTTGGGCCCGGTTAGAAAGTGACAGGGCCAACAAGCGATGAGGGGCAGTACTTTCAGGAGCGACAGAGTCGGGACGTAAACAAGCAGCAGCAAGAGGCCGGTGCAGATATGGTGGAAGAGCTTAGCGTGGATGCTGCTAAAGCGCCAGTTTTATCAGACCTTGACGAAATGTCTTTGTTTAAAGAAGAACAAAGAACAGCAGTGAGTTGTTTTCTTTTCCAAAAAGACAGAAGTCATGTACTGACATGTCTACAGTCACCATGGTTCGCGTTATTCCTCGGTAGCTGTGCACGTGCACCTCAGTTGCGGCTATGACGTCACATGTTTTGTTGCTCTGATTGGCCCGTAAAGATGTGACAGACAGAGCATTCAGCCAATCACACTCCAAGTTTTTTCAAAGCATCTGCCCTTTCCCAAACGCTTAGAGTGAAAGATTCCCAGATGGAGGTGTGATTGGCCTCCATCTGGCCAATCACACCTCCACTGTCAGGTAAGGAGGACAGTGGATAGACTTGGAAACAGGGTAGAGAGTGGGGAGAGACATCCGACAAAGGGCCACAGGCCAGATTCAACCTGGGCCGCCCACGTACATGGGGTGCGCTTTAAACCACTTTACGATCTGCACGCCACAAAATTTTGAGTTTTTAAGGTCAAAATTTAAGACTAATTAAACTCTATTTTTTTTCTCCCCTTGTAAATGAACAACTTTTAAATCTGAAACACTATGGTTGTTTTCTTGAGTATGGATTAAAAACAGTACTTCAGAATTTCAAAAAGTTACCTCTCTCATCTTTATTTATTTTTTCATAGGATGGCCCTAATAAGCTATCAAATATTACGTTTTTAGCCATAATCTTTTAAATAATGCACATCTAATTTTGACCGTATCAATGTGGACAGGATCCTACGCCCTTCCTGAGATCTTAGGTGTGCCCCCCTATGGGTGCCCAGACCCCAGTTTGGGAACCAGCACCCTTGGTCATGCTATCTTGTCACACCCACCACACGTAAAGGTGTGGACTTAGTTATTTTTTTCTACATATCATTTCCCCATGCCCCTGGTCTTATGCAAGGACATCCAGAGCACAACCGAGGTTGTGTCAATCCTTCCTTCAACCTGATTGGTGGCGGCCTAAGGTGGGGCTTAAGCCCCAATTTTTGGCTCATGCCTAAAACTTGCCTAAAAGTTCTGCACAGTATTGCATATAATGAAACAATTCCTCATGCTACTCCTAAAAGCAAACACTCATCTGAAACTACGAAGCTCATAGAAAAGTTTACAGTGCACACTTCAACCCCAAAAGAGAAATGTCCCTTTCTTGTAGGCCATATCACCCATCCCTACTGTACCCACATATTGCATCTGCAGCTGTGCATCACTGCTGCCCTAGTGTGTGGTTTACATTGTGTCAGGGCGATGCAAAGGCGCTAAAGAAAACACTTAGAGACACAGTGGGAGCTTCAGACACACAACCAGGCATTCGCAGCCTGATTTCACTCTCTAGCTCTGCTGTTACACATCAGGTCTCATTTTAGGCTGGGGAAATAATCGCACTGCGATTGTTAAAATGCAGAAGTTGCATTATTTCTTTAACCAGAGATGTGTGTTTGCAGCAGAGATGGATTGCCATACACATTGTGCAAACATTAAAGCATCAAGTGTTTATAGGATAGTTTGCAAAAATAGAACTTTTCTTATTTTTGTAAGTTTTTTGTTTTTTGAAAAGCTCATCCCCTTCATTACAACAATTCAAGCTGAATCTGCAACATGAGTCAGAAAAATTGCTTTCCAGCCCTCGTGTTGATGATGATGGCTTACAGAGTAAAACAGATCAGTCATTGTACTGCTGTGATCAAAGTAAATAAAGATGTGTACGTCATACTGATTTATGCAGCATGTTCTGTCATTCTAACATGAAGGAAAGAACTGCTAATGTCTGATCGTTCTAGTATTGCTCTGATAGAATGATTTACTGATCAGATTTTACTGAAGTTTGCTCATTAGCAAGTTTTTCAGATTAATCTACATCAGATTTATTAAACCGGTGAATTGCTCTTAAATTGATAAATGCCGTATCATTGTACACATAGTTTTTCTAGTCAGCATAGATAACATTTGCTCCTTTTTTGCCCATATAAGGGCATGAGACTGCAGGGTGCAAACACCAAAAGCACACAGGAATGATAAGAGACATGTGTCAGTGATGTCCAATTTAAATCTGAGGACTTTAGCGACTAACACATTTATGTGCGAATGTGCAGAAGTAGAGAACAAATACATGTGTGTATTTTAGCGCTCTGCTTAGACTCTTACAGTGTTCTGTCCTGACGAACACAGATCATGATTAATACACAGTGTTTAACACACTTTTTACTAACTAATACATAAAACATGATCAGATACCTCGATAGGTTTTAACGTTTTATAAATTTGATCATTCTCAGGAGGTATTAGACCAGTGATACTCAGTGCATGGCTCTAGGGCCACATGTGGCTTTTTGTGAGGATTGTGGCTCTTTCATGTCTTAATTTGAAATATGATTCCCCGGAAAACCATAAAAAAGGGAAACTTTGACCTCAGAATTATCTATTGCAATTTGTTTCCCACACTTATACAGTAGGCTTTAACTGTCGAACCTAACTGTCAACTTTTATTTTCATCTGTATATTTCCATTGCCCTTATTTGCACTTTTTTGCACCCACCCCCCTTTTGCCTCTTTTATCTTGCTTTTCACAAGTTTCATTTTCTACCTTGTTTGCCACTTTTTGCCCATTTAAGGTGCTTCCTGGCATTTCATTGCTGCTTTTGCCTATTTGTAGTCTCTTTTAACTCATTTTTTCCCCACTTTTTTACCATTATTGCCACTTCTAAGTCATTTTTTGTCACGTCTCACCCATTTCTGCCACTTTTTCTCCATATTTTTTCTCCAATTTTCATCATTTTTGCAATTTGCTGCTTATTTTACTCCTGTTCACCCATTTCGGCCACTTTTTTGCAGATTTTTCACCTATTTTGCCAGCTTTAAGTCATTTTTATTGCCTGCTTTTCAAAGTTAGATTGTGGCTCTTGCAAAGGTATATTTCAACAATTTGGCTCTTTGGTTGAGCAGGGTTGAGTAACGCTGTATTAGACGGTTCATTTCAGTGTTCCTTTTTTATTTTGCATCCTTTTAAATCTGTTATTCCCTTTTTTTGGTGTTTATTACCACAGGGGGCTGTACCAGCCATCACAGATAGTTCTCACACCAAAAGGATCAAACTGTCAGCTTAATAATTATAAATGAGAGAAACCTGGAATTAGGCCTATAAAAACTGGACGTTTTTTGTAAAGAACTGAACCTGTACCAAAACATTACACCCTCAGGATGCAGTGTTGCTCAAAATAAAACAAAAACGTTTCATTTGTACGTTCAGCATCAGCATCAGATTCAAACGCAAAAATCAGAAGATGTCGTTCATTCAGGCAGCAGTTTTAATCAAAGTGAAGAGCATCACATTAAAATAATAATGAGCTCCCCACATTAATTTAAAAAAATGTTGTTTTGTTTTTATTAAAAAAAAACTGTTTCATAAAAGCACATCATTAAACCACATTTAAATACCCATGTTTTAAGGTTATTATTGTTTTAAATAAGTACTACTAACGTGCCCAGTTTATGTTTTATTTTACATTTTGTAGTTAAGATCAAACATGGTATGGGTAAATTAAGTTGACCATGTGTAAATTTTGCTCTTTATCTCCATTACTTCCACCAAATTACATCTGTTCAAGGCCGTTCATAAGGGGAATAGTAAGAATAGTAATTGCTCTTGTTAAAGCAACAAAAATGACTTTTATTTATTTATGCTGTAGTATAATATAGCCTTTTGAAAATGTAAAATCCTTTTCACAAAACAGAATTACCTTTTTATGTTTGTGTAATTTTAACAGTGCGGATGGACACATTAAACTCAACCATTTGGAAAGTAATGTTAGATTTCATTTAAGCCATTATGTGGACAAACAACAAGGTGGTAGAGAATAAAGCAGAAGGAAGTTAACTAGCTTTATTGGAAAATTGATGTAATAATTAACAAACAAAAAAAACATAAGGAAAAAAAGCTAAAATTCTGCAAAAAAAAAAAAAGGCCAAAAAGTGGTGAAAAGTGGTTACAGAGTGGCAAAAATGGGACAAGAGAAACACAGATGGGCTAAAAAGGCAAAAAGGGGAAAAAAATGGTGGGAAAAAAAAATTGGTGAAAAGTGGTCAAAAAGTGTCAAGTTAGGGGTTAAAAAAGGGAGAAATGGGATAACAGCACCAAAAAATAAAAAAATAAAAAAAAGCCAATGTGGGCAAAATGGGCAGGGAAAAAACCAAAGGGGGTTAAAAATAGCAAAATAGGCAAAAAGTGGCAAAAATGGGTTATAAGTGACAAAATGAAATAGATGCAAAAATAAGAAAGCAACATGGGTGTGATAAATGGTGAACATTTTTAAAAAGTGTCTCAAATGTGTTAGAAATGGCAAAGAAAGAAAAACTGGGGGGAACAGTGATGATAAACGTCTAAAATTTGCAAGCATAAGGAAGTTAAACATCAAAACCCAATAATAAATCACAACTGGTGAGGGTCCATTTGCTGTTTTTTTTCTGGGGCCCATCTGCAGACAGGCCTGTACCTGTTACTATGCACAATAACACATCAGGTTTGTAAATATCCTGCTTAAGCACAAAGTGTCTTATTACACTGGATAGGGGGCAGCCAGAGACCACCAATTAGTAATTCTCACCAGTAAAACATCTCTCCTAGAATGGAAAATCTTGCATATGAAATGAAATGCTGATTAAAAATGTCTGAGTTTGGAAAATACCAAATACCACTATGAGATCTGGCCTAAAAAATCCAGTATCTCTTGGGCTTTTATGATAACAATATCTCTCCTCGGCTCCATTGGGGTTTATATTGTCTTTCAGCTTACAAGATGTTCTAGCCTGCAGGAAGTGTCTGTTTTCAGTGTAACAGCTGTAAAAACACACTCAGTGCTACCTGCACAGCACTGCACGGCAAATAAAGAGATTTACTGATGAGCTTAAGATCAGAGGGAAGCATTAAGTAGAGTTTAAAGACCCATAGTGCTCTGTTTTTGCAGCTTTAAATATCATCTAAGTGTTGGACTGAATATTAAATTATTACAGATCTGATTTTTGGAGTAGTGTTCAATAAAAGGAGATGTGTGTTGGTACAGTTAGGGCCACCCTGAAACAGGCTGGCTATCGGGGGCTTGTTTGCTGTGCTGTTAGCAGTCAGGATTAACACCAGCGAAAGTGAAAAGCCCATGGGCGAGACTGTCAGCCCGCTACAGTAATGGAGGTGCTTTGGAGAGCGCGGCTTGAATGATTGTCCACCCTCGTTCCTGTGACACCTGGGAACTCATGTTAGCTCCATGAGTGAACACCTCAGCCTGACCTATAAAAGGCTTCCATCGGCTCCTCGAGCAAATGTCAAAGCTCGCACTTAATGCATCACTGCAGTTAGACGTTGGGTTATAGAAGATCCAGTTCCATCTCTTTATATAACCAGCTGCTCATTATGTATCTTCTGGCCCAAGATTTCCAAAGCACAAGCATCCATCTTTGAATTCTATTAGCACTGGCGCTATTAGCCACATTCCTCTTTCTCCAATGATTGCACAAGTTATTGCCGATTGCTGCCAAATTAAAGTCCTTGTTTTTTCCAATCTTAAAGTGGGTTTGGTCTATTTTTTCTGCTCTAGTCTCGCCAAGGATGATATTTCCTGCAATGACAGCATTCTTAGGATCACTAGAGGTTAATACACCACCACTGAGGCTACGACAAGCTCCCCCTCTGTCCTCCAGATCTCTCCTCTCTCCTCTCGTTCCACCTCAATTACAAGCAACTGAGCAGTGAATTGTGGGAAATTAGTTCTATGTTGTAGCAGTGGGTTTGTGGGGGTGACTGGACCTCTTACTAATAGGTTGGTACAAGCTGAAGGAGTCACGGTGCAAGGCCATGAGTATATAGACTGTCACTTCACTGGGCTTTAGATAATGCAGTCGTACAACAGCAATTTACATGTTCAACTACCTGTGGACGATGAGGGAAGTCTACTTAAGATGATGCAGTATGAAAATGAGAAAGAAGAGTATAGAAATGCAGCATCTGCAACTTAAACAGGCACACTTTTCCTGTCTAAACAAGCCATCTTAATGGAAGCTGTGTTGTTAAAAGCCTTTCCATTTTGCTGATGCATTAGCACATCTCGATGAAAGATAGGCCGACTGTGCTCTGGGGTCTTCTCTTGTCATTTACATTCAGCTTATTTGAAGCAAGGGCTGTCTAAATATTTCTGTACTTGTACTCCACAGCCCTCAAGTGTCAGGGTTATATTTTAAATGTAATGTCTGTGTCACATTTTGTTTTATTATGTAACTAAGTGACTGAGTCTACACTAATCTCCTCAGATTGAACGCCTCAAGACTCAAACATTCGCCACATGGGACACAGGGGCACACAAGATGGTCCTCCAAGTCCTGTCAGCCTTTTCTCACCAAAGACTCTGGATACTTTAACGCTGGAGGGGCCAGAAGGACAAACCTACTAGAAAGACTATGAGAGGTCATTTTGGCTGCCAGATTACAAACACTGTTATTTCTACGATAAATACCCAATATAAAAAGAAAGGCTCTTATTTTGGTAGGATATTTATGCACAGAGTGGGTGCAGAACTTTTAGGCATGTTTGGACCAAAAATTAAGGCTGCAGAAAGGCATAGATGTGGCGGGTAAACCACCTGGGGCAGGACGAAGGATTGACACAACCCCGGTTGTGCTCTGGATGTCCTCGCACATTACCAGGGGCAGGGGGAAATAATCTGTTGATACAATCACAAAGTCCACACCTTCAGGGCAAGAACAGATGTGAAGACCACGCATGACCAAGGGTACCATCCTTCTGGTCATGCTGTGGATGTCCCAAGGGCCTGAAAAATCACTGGCAGTGTTAACCAGGGGTAAAAAAGGTTGAGATTGGCACATGTGATGTACAATTGACCTTTAACTGCCATGATCTGATTAGTTTCCATGCTTCCATCCATTTTCTACACTGCTTTTCCATTTGGGGGTTGCAGGGGAAGCCTAGAGCCTATCCCAGCTGTCATTGGGTGAGAGGCTGGGTACACCTTAGACTGGTCGCCAGTCTATCACAGGGCTGACATACAACCAGGCACGCTCACACTTACCAGTTTCCAATTAACCTAACAGGCATGTCTTTGGCGGTGGGAGGAAGCCAGAGTACCCAGAAATCCAGAACCTATGCTAACTGCAGAGAAAAGCCCTGACCGGGAGGTGAATCAGGAACTTTCTTGCTCTAAGACAGTAACAGTAACCCCAGTGCTGACATGCTGCCACTTCTGATAGATTCACTCAAGCAAAGTTAAAAGTAATGAGTTTAAAGCTAAGCATTTATTTGAGCAGGAGTTAATTCTGACCAAAAATGATGCCCAATATCAACAAAAATTCCCCAGATTTCAAAGAAACTACCTAAAACTTATCTGTACAATTCTCAAACATGCTTTAAATCTTCCCATTATAAGTACCCCAAAATGTCTTTATCATAAAGCCTGAATTTGAATACAAACTTCTCCAAAAAAATCCCATGTAAATACTGGAAGAAGTGTGAAAAATTGCCCAAAATATCAAAGCAAACTCCTCAAATTGACCTCATATATTCCCTAAGATTCCACGAAAGTGTCCCCCAAATATTGGAACAAAGTCCCAAAAATTTCAATAGAAGTCTAAAAATTTCAAAGGACTCCTGATGTCCCAAATGCCAAATTTCCCAAGCCCCTGCTCCCCAGAAGGAACAAATAAAATTCCCCAAAATTACTAATAAATTTTCCAAATTAGCACAAAATTGCCTGAAAAACTCCCTTAAACATCCCCCCAAAAAATCCCTTTTTTTTTTTGCAAATACTAAGAGATGTAACTGCAAAAAACTTCAAAGAAGCACTCAAAAATATAGAAATATATCCAAAAAATATCCATAAAAATTTCACATGAAATTGTCCCAGTAATTCAAGGTAATAACTTAAACTTCAGTGGACATTTCAGATAATAATCTCAAAAATTCCAATAGTAGAAATTATTATTATGTTGTAGGAAAGCTCAAATGTAACGTCCTTATATTTGTATGTGGGGTCTTAGGAGGTTAATCTGTAATTTTGTTTATTATAATAAAGAATGATTTATTTCCCATTTGTTGATAATTACAAAAGATGAGGAACTTAAAAATAATCTTGTATTAAATGGCAATGTTTGGAGAAAAAATATCTAGTAGGTTATTTTCCCAAATCATTCAGCCCTACAGTACACACTGATGATGAATACACTCTATGCTCCTTCAGGAACTGCTAAAATCACAGACAGGAACTCTAACACAGTGGATAACTTCACTCACGGTGCAAAGGTGTACAAAAATTCACCAGAAAATGTGTGAGCTGCAAAGTACAGTTACTCTGGTTAAAACTAACTGAAGTAGAAGTAAAAGTACTGATTTAAAGCAGTACAAGTGCCCAAAAGAACTACTCATTTACAGTAATTTGAGCAAATATCATTAGTTAGTCTCCACCCGTGCTCGTCATTGTTTTGATTGTTTCGAAATTTGCCAAAAGTTACGTTTTAATTCCCAACATTTCCAACTAGTTTCACCGTCTCAGTGAATCAGGGATGCTTTAAAAATAATCATATACGAGTGACCACAGCTACACATGAAAAAAATGTTGGATTAACGTTTACACTATTTTATCCTCATTAATTAAGAGCGAAATATGTCTGCTGGCCTCAGCATCTTGCAGATTGTCCAGTAAAGCCATCTTAATCCCATCGTTGAGTTTTGCCAATAAGGACCACACACTAACACTAAAATAAAGACCATAATGAATTATATCTCTCAATCTGTCTCTTTTAGCATCAGTAATGCCTGTCCAGATTACATGATTCCATTTATTAATTTTTTTTTTTATCACACAACACTTAGAGTTCTTATGCTGCAGCTTTAAAGGAAATATTGATCATAAAAGCCTTAAATTGTGCCTGCTGTCACTGTTAATAATCGTGTAAAACTAAAATACCACAAAGAAGAGCGGGGCAATAGCCGAGCTTCATTACAGGGCTGGTGATTACTAAGGAAAGGAGCCAGAGGTGAGGCCGGGACGCTGTAGGTGGAATTAAAGACTCCGGCCTGTTTTTTTTTCCGAGCATGGATCAACTGCATATCACACAATGAAGAGCCAGAGCTGAGGGAGAGAAGCTAAAGCCTGTTTATCAGAATGCTCGCGGTGTTGCAGCTTATTAAAGTGCCAGGTGCTTTTGAAAAATAATACCACTCCCTCACCTCTCCTCTTTTTTCTTTTCTTCATCCCTCACCCCTCCGAACCAGACTCCAGCCAGCGCTGAAGCAGAGGTTGAGGAATGAACCCTCGGCTCGGTTTCGCCAGCGGGGCAAACCGCACCGTTTTCTGCTGCCTTCAGAAGTTTTTTATTTATTTATTTATTTCCATTCTCCCACCCCCACCCCCCTCTCCTCGTCTCCCCTGTGGCCACTGAGGTGGAGACAGCGAGGTTGATGAAATGAAACCATTCCTCTCTTTTCTTGTTCTCACTTCCCAGCTGCCGTCACACTTATACTCTTGATTCTTTCCATTTCATCTCCCGTCTCTCATGGCTTTTCCCCATGATGTGCCGCATGTTCTTATAGGCCCAAAATATCACAAGCATCATCAAACCCATCTGTTCAGTAAGAGGCGGTTACGTACGACAAATTACACGGTGTGCTTCTACAGCGGAGAAAGGGTGGGTAGTATGGAAAAAATATATCAGAATTTCTTTATGGCCACATCACCATCTAGATTACAAACCTAGTTCACATAAAATGTGTCACATGCACAAAGAATGTGTTTACAAGTCAAGTATGTTTAATTTTTCCACGTGTTCTGCAGAAATCTGTCAGTCAGTGCATGCAATATTTAAATATTTGCTTTTCATAGTTGCACCATCAGGTAGAGGAAGGTCTGTAGAGCTCTCTGAGTATTTTTACCTTCATTTTACCCTTTGGGGCAATTTCATTTTCATCTTGACACCATTTTATGAGTTTTCAATCCTCAGACTTGGGCTTTGGCAATTATTTGTATTTTGATGGCATTTTGACAAACTTTGTCTTTACTCATACCCTACACCTACAATGCATTGTGTACAAAAATCCCCACGTTCGTGCCCCAGGGGTCCATTTTGGGCCCATCTACTTGCATTTTATATATATATATATATATATTTTATGCTGGAGCCATTATAACATAAAAACATAAATGCTGGGGATTTTTCTTTAGTATTTTTGTCACAGTTGCAAATTTTCCACCAGATGGTGCCATTTTCCCTATTGTATTCTATGTGGCAAAAAAGGATTTCATTGTCAATTGTTTGAATTTTGAATTTTAATGATAAGAAGAAATATAACTTGACAAGGTAACTCAAAAAAAGTAAAATAAAATTTATAGCTGAAAATCCTTGTCATAAATCAGGCTCTAATATTCAGGGAAAAAAAAAAAAAAAACAAAACAAAACTTTGCATGCAATATATTGGAAATAATGGAAATTTTCATTTTTTGCTCATTTTAAACATCAGGTATTTCCATGACAGAATTTGGCCAATAAGGGGTTTAAATTTTTCTAACATATGAATTTTTGAGTTTTATTATTAGGAGAGGGGGTCGGTTAAAACATTGAAAGAAGAGGTTAAAAAAAAAAACATTAATTTGTAATATTTTTTATACCCTTATGTATAAAATAAGCCATTTTGATCCAAAGGGACACAAACATCAGGGTTTTGTTATATTTTGAATTGCATAGAAAATAACAATGCTTAAACATCCATGTAGCTGAAAATCCTTGGCATATACCAGGCTCTGATAACAGAAAAAAAGACTTTGCATGCAGTGTATTGAAAATAACTGAGAATTTCTTTTTTCCCATCTTATATTCCTGGAATTCCCATGACAGAACCTGCCTGATAAGGGGTAAAATTTTTCAAACTAACAAATTTTTAATTTTTATTTTTAGGGGAAGGGTTCATTTGAACGATTAACAAAAAAAAGTTTCAAAAAATATTAATGTTTGATCATTTATAGCCTAATGTATGAAATGAGACATTTTGGTCCAAAGGAACACAAACAGGTGTAAAATTAAAGGGATGCATGAAGGTTAAGCACCAAATGTTTTTTTTCCCTGCATTCTGATTTATTTTATGGAAACAATTTCTGCTCTTTCTGCTCCCCTTTGAAACTATTATCTACATATATGCCCTCTTTTGTGTTTTCAGGTCTATTTATGTCTATCTGGCACATTTTTACACAGTGATGTTTATTTTACAACATGCAGAATTCCTGCAGCTGCAGCTTTACATAGGTAGCCTCTGTTCAGGTGTAAATTCATATGACAGATTAACTTAAGCGTTGTTGGCCAGAATGACAAAACGAGCTAATTTAAACATAACCCATGATATGACTCATTTCTGTTCACGCAGTGAAGTAGTGACCTTATTTTATTTTTAATGTAATCCTGACTTTTATTCATGAAGGGGCTGAGGAAGCGTTCATTAACAGACACACAGCGATGATGTGATGATCACACAGACACCTGCCTGCTGCACACTGAACCAGAACAGAGAGCTGCAGACTCGGATTTCTCTCAGCAGCATGCGCAGAAATACAGCGCATTCAGAAATACGGCTGGGTAGTGCCAGTGATCGCCATTCAATTCTGATTCCCAAGGTCTCGCTCTGATTCTGTATCGATTCATGTAGGGATGCTTTGGTTACAAAACCTGTTTTGCTTCAACGTTAAAGAAATTCTCAGAGAACTGAAGGTGAAAATAGTACAAAGAATGTTCCAACCATGCAACCATGCATCAATGTTTGCATTATAAGATGAGCCCTAACTAGTAGTATTTATACAATATTTTACCTCCATATGGTTCATGATGCATACGGACTAACTTTCGTCCACCTCATCTTTGTCTTTATAGTTCTCCAATCCAAAATGCATCCTTATCATCTTATGAGTTTCTTTGTGGCTTCAGTGGAGCAGAGCTGCCAGACTCCACCATGTTTTTTTTGTTTTGTTTTTTTTTTTGTTTTGTTTTTTAAGCGATAAGATACCTATTCCAAGTCCAAGTTAAATCTCTTGTTGTTAAATGAATAAAAATAGAGTAAAGGCTTTCTAAAATAACAAAGAGAAATTTCAGAGTATTTAAAGTGGTACATATGATCATTTTTTGTAAAAAATAAAATCCTGAAAATGACATCAGTTTAAAATAAAACTATAATTTAAAGTTAGATCTGTGCTTATATATAAGAAACATGTCCAAAAACTCCCTCAGATGGCAGTTTGTTGATGATGTTTTGTGCACAATCGTACACTTAAACCACCTGCAGGACTGGTGGGGGTCCCTGGTCTCTGTCAATTAGGGTGACACAAGCTGAAAGTTTGGGAACCCCTGTCATAAGGTATACTTACACCAAAGCCTTTAAAGTTGACAATGTGGTAGTAATAGTCACTAAAATAGATTTTCAAATCTAGTGCATGCTGTTCAACTGCTATAGCCCCTGATTCCTCCTGTGGTCAGTTGAATTGATTGGACATGATTTGGAAAGGCATATGCATCTTTATAGAAGGCCTCACAGCTGACAATGAATATCAGAGCAGACACCAAGCCACAAGGTGCAAAACCCACTTGAAGTTTGCAAAAAACTCCCCATGAAAGCCACAAAACATAGCTCAGTGATGGTTGACCCTGGAGGTTTGCCCCACCTCCACACAGGATCTCTGGAGCTCATTCAGAGTGAACATACATTCTTGGTCACCTCTCTTACTCAGGCCCTTCTTCCCCGTTTGTTTAGTTTGACTGGGCAGCCAGCTTTTGAAAGAGTCCTTGTTGTGCCAAACCTCTTCCAAACGAGAATTATGGAGGCCACTGTGGTGTGGGAACAACTGTCTCTGAGCTCTGCAGGCAGTTCCTCTGACCTCATGGCTTGGTTTTTGCAAACTTTGTGCAAATTGTGCTTGTATAGAAGACTACAAATAATTCCCATAAAGCTGAGATACAGCACATTTTAAGGACTAAATCTTCAGTTCTCTTATCTTCAGCCATGACTCTGACAGAAAGTAGAGTAAGAACTACTACAAGTGTAATGTACACAACAGAGCCTGGTAATGTGATCTCTGTGCTTTGGCAGATAGTCGATATATTCTGTTTCTCCATGATCTAAGATCATCCTATCACACTCTCCTACTGTGGAGCTTCTCCTGGTCAATTTGTTCTTGTGACTGTTGTCTTGAATATTTTCAGCCTTGCACAAAGCTTCAAATGTACAGATTTATGTTTCTAAATAAATCATGAGAAGCATTCAAAATTAATGCAAGTGTTATGCTCAGAAACAGTCCCAGTTTATAACGTAGTGATTATGTGCTGAGGGAATGTTTTGACACTCCACTGTTATTTTGCAGAGTTTAAATGTCGAGTGGAGCATTTATGTACCAGTCAGAAGTCCCTTTAGTGCATGCAATGCTGAAATCATATTTATTTCTGTTATTATAGATGTGAAAATTACTGCTGCAAATCTGTAAGTGATGAGCAGGGTGAAAATTATCCATAACTGTTATTACACGCTTAGAGGAAATGAGGGTTCTTTATGAACAGAGCTGTATGTTAGCCAATGGAGGAGACATTTCTGTGCCACTTGTCTTTTTGCATAGTTGTTTTGTATGTTTTCAGATGTAATTCAGGCTTTAAGAATACATATTCAGAGTTTATATAACCATTTTTGTGTTTTTTATTCTTACCTCTCGATGCCACAGAAACACAAGCATGACTCTAAGTTTATTGTTAAAAACATACTTTATCTACACAGACGTGTGTTTGCATTTTTGTTGGTTGCTGCCTCACGAATGCAGAAGTTACAAACTGCAGTGTTGTTAACTGTTCAGGAGTAGCTTAACCCCAGTGTTTCAAATGAGGTGCATCATCAGGCAAAGCCCTAAGGGGATACGAATGGGGGATATCGAGGCTAAAAGCCTAGATCAGA
Organism: Cheilinus undulatus; assembly: GCF_018320785.1. Lineage (NCBI taxonomy): Eukaryota > Metazoa > Chordata > Actinopteri > Labriformes > Labridae > Cheilinus > Cheilinus undulatus. The sequence continues at coordinate 5,505,545 of NC_054887.1, forward strand.
CTAAAGATTTCCAATGCATCAGGACCCTTTTAGAATGCCACGGTTGACATGGTTCACCGTTGCATCATAAATTAGGCTGGCTGATGATGTCAGCAGTTTGGATCAGAAAGTCAAAGACAGTAGGGTTTTGGACGTTTCTAGCAGATAAATGAGAATCTTGGTTTGATAGGCTATTAATGTCAACAAATATTGTTCAAGTAGATTATTTGGTTGAATAAAATCACGTTATGAAGCTGCATTAGATGATACGTATCAAGATACAGAGGCCACGATACAATACACAAGATAAAGAGGTTGTGATATGATATAGATCACAATCAAGAAGTCATGATACAATACATATGATACAGAGGCCACAATATGATAGGTGTCATGATACAGAGGTCTTGATATGATACAAATCACGATACAGAGGCCGTAACACGATACCTATCAAAAAAGATAGGCCACAGTATGATAGGTATCATGATAATGAGGCCACAATTCAATAGGTGTCATGAAACAGAGGTCTCAATATGATATGTATCACAATAAAGAGGCCACGATATGATAGGTATCATGAGTATGACGCCACAATACTATAGGTGTCATGATACGTGGCAATGATACAATACCTATCACAATACTGAGGCCACAATACTATACATTTCACAATAAAGAGGTCACGATATGATAGGTATCACGACGGAGGTCTTGATACCATAGGTGTCAGGATACAGAGTCTACGATACTATATGTATCACCAACATTTGGCCAACATTTAATAGATTTCATGACACAGAGGTCAGGGTATGATACACGTTGAATTAGGATCCATAATATGACATGATAAACGCTCTACACATATTCACCACAGCAGCTGTTCTTCATTGATAACAGAAAGGTATAGATTTGTGATGTTGACATTTTAAAACACCTTAATTCAGATCCTCAGAGATCCAAATACATTTAAACACTCTTTAATTACTTAGCAATAAATATATGTGAATACAGTGATATTTTACTTTTTAAACTGAAAATGTCCCACTCTGTTGTCTCTCTTGCTGTTGTTTTTCATACTTGTCATATAATATTCTGGTTTCACTTTTCTACAAGCCCACTTGAATTTGTAAGAATGAGTTTTGCTTCACGTCTGTATGAAACGGCACCACTGTTTCTGTTATGAACTGATAAGTGAGGCTTAAACAGTGTTACTAACACTGCCTGAGGCGGCTGATTTAAGCTGTTGTTATCAGCACAGCTGTTTGGCTCGTGTCTTTACAAATAAAGCATAAAGTACTGCTTTTGATCTTCTGATCCTGTTTAGAAGTAGAGGGAAACTTTAAGTTAACAGTGTTGTTTGGTGCTGAACCTAGTTGTTGCCACTAATAAGCCTGGTGTCAAGTGTTAAAGAAGTGTGGTGTTGCTGCAGTGTTTTACCTTCTTACAGCATGCATGACTCATGTCCAAATTATGACTTTGAGGTCTTTGAAGAAACCAGAAATCATCCAGTATCTTTGCTTTAAGTTTTACTAGCAGTAGCTAAACACTATAATCCATGTTATGAGTATCACTTCTAACCTGTTTTGGTTGACTGATGCCATCTGCAGGCTTTGGTTAACTGCACCCTGGGGAATGTATGTTCCAACTAGTATCAATTATGTGGTATAAGTATTGATATGTCTATCGGCAGGGTGCATGTGATGATATATTGCCGTATTGATTTTCTGAGCACGGGCCTAGTCTCTCTATATGTGAATTTCATCAGTTAGCCACTACAACTGAATTAAAAAAATTACAGTTCTAGTGCCGATAATTTGAAAGGGGAAAATAACTTCTGAAAAAATGTGGCTGAAAAAATCTAGCCCTATATATACGTTCAGGTCAGCCAATAGAGAAATGTAGCTGCAGTAGCTGGGTTTCAGCCTTTAGAGGGCAGTCACTATGCATATTTCTAACACAATATATATAAAACTTTGTACAGAAATGTCAAGATTTGGACTCAAATTGATATACATTACTTGATGCCCATATACATATGTTTTCAGCAAAAGAGGTTGCCAGGGGGGTTAGGTACCCTTCAGGTTCAACAGTGTAGCCTGGCTGACTCTTAGTGGATTGAGTTATTGGCTGCCAGTGGCTAATATTTTCCTTTCTTTAACAAAGGTGCTCTATAGGCTTTGGCCAGAGAATGTCTGCCATTAATAGACTCACTACACTACTTAGAATGAGATTGAAGTCCACATTGTGGGGGCACATCCTTAAGTCTCTTGAATTTAGTGTAGAAGGTCAAGCAGATGTAAATCCATGCTTTTCTGTCGTGCTGGGAGCGAGTTTAAATGCCAACATGCATCACAGTGCACATAACAAATGTCAATATGACCAAATCCCTCTCTTATTATATTTCCTGACCGTCTCGATTTTCATTTAACTCGTGCCTCTTTTTCTCTTCTCTGTCATCCACAGGTAGCAATGGCGTGGCCTCAGGACTATGGAAGATAGGCACGACAATCAATGAGGACATCCGTCTTTAGAGAAACGGCTTCATGTTCATGGATACCTTTCCCGCTCAGCGTTGTCCTCAAGTAGAGGTTTAACATCAGTCCATCCTTTTTTTTCTTTTCCCCCCTCTTATTTTCTCGAGTCTGCCTGACTGCAGCCTCAGCCCCGAACCCTGACACCAGCAGGCAGCATTGAGTGATTGGTCATTACTTCCAAGGGCGTCTACACAGCAAGACAAAAAAATCCCCGGGGAGGCTTGCTGCAGTTGGTGGTGGCGGTGGCAGAGGCAGTGAGTCAGTCGCCTCGGCAGCTGCAGCAAATGATTCATTATTTGTGAAGTTAACAGCTCAGACCACTTAATCTACAAGGACCAATTTCTATCTGGAGGGAATCGGTCCAATATGAAGGACGTGTCATTCGTGGATTGTCTCTTTGTTGGCTTGGCCGTGGCCTCTTTTGTTTTGGCCACCGAGGAGAGGCCTGATTGCCCAAAGCTCTGTGTATGTGAGATTAGACCGTGGTTTTCTCCAAGTTCGGTGTATATGGAGGCACAGACAGTGGACTGTAATGACTTGGGACTCTTTAGCTTGCCGGAAAACCTACCAGTGGGCACACAAGTACTTTTACTGCAAACAAACAATGTGGCTAAAATTAACCAACCCTTGGATTACCTGGCCAACATCACAGAGATTGATCTATCGCAAAACAACTTATCATCCATCAGCGACATCCATCTGGGGAGTCTGCCCCAGCTGCTTTCCCTTCATATGGAGGAAAATTGGATACGAGAATTGCCAGGATGCTGTCTTTCTGACGTCCCTAACCTCCAGGAGCTCTACATGAACCACAACTTAATTTCTTCAATTTCCCCGACGGCTTTCCAGGGTCTCAGCAATCTCTTGCGACTCCACCTCAATTCCAACAAGCTGAAGGTGATTAAAAGAGAGTGGTTTGAACCCATGCCTAATCTTGAGATCCTCATGATTGGTGAGAATCCTGTTCTCTCTATTGATGATATGAACTTTAAACCTCTCAGTAATCTCCGCAGTCTTGTTCTCACTCGGATGAACCTGTCCCAGCTTCCTGAAGATGCACTGGCCGGGCTTGATAACTTAGAGAGCATCTCTTTCTATGATAACATTTTCCCTGAGGTGCCTCACTCTGCCCTGAGGAGTGCTAAAAACCTAAAATTTCTGGATCTGAATAAAAATCCAATTTCCAGGATACAGAGGGGTGACTTTGTGGATATGCTCCATTTGAAAGAACTGGGGATTAACAGCATGCCAGAGTTAGTTTCCATCGACAGCTTTGCCCTAAATAACCTCCCGGAGCTAACAAAAATAGAAGCCACCAACAATCCCAAACTGTCCTACATCCATCCTAATGCTTTCTACAAACTTCCCCGTCTGGAAACCCTAATGCTTAATGGGAATGCGCTCAGCGCTCTCCACAGGATTACTGTCGAGTCCCTCCCAAATCTCAGAGAAGTTAGCATGCACAGCAACCCCATCCGCTGTGACTGTGTAGTCCGCTGGATGAACATGAACAAAACCAACATTCGTTTTATGGAGCCGGATTCGCTCTACTGCGTGGAGCCGCCAGAGTACGAGGGCCAGCATGTCAGACAGGTTCACTTCAGGGAGATGATGGAGATTTGTCTGCCACTTATCTCTCCGGAAAGCATGCCTGGGCATATTAAAGTGAAGAACGGGAGCTCTGTGTCCCTCCATTGTCGGGCCTTTGCTGAACCTGAACCGGACATCTACTGGATCACACCTTCTGGTACCAGAGTCCTGCCTAACACCGTATCCGACAAGTTCTACATGCACCCAGAGGGAACTTTTGACATCTACGACGTAACAGAAAATGAGGCTGGTCTTTACACCTGTGTGGCCCATAATCTTGTCGGAGCTGATCTTAAATCTGTTTCAGTAGAGGTGAATGGATATTTTCCTCAACCTGAGAATGGTTCTTTGAGCGTCATGATCAAATCAGTGGAGATTAACTCCATCTTGGTTTCCTGGAAGACAGCTCCAGGCACCCTGGCATCCAAGATTAAATGGTACACAGTGACAGATGTTAATCATCCCACCACAGCCTTCACAACAAGGGTTCCTTCCGACGTTCAGGTCTACAACCTCACCCATCTAAGCCCAGCGACTCACTACAAAGTATGTGTGGATGTCCGCAGCATTCACTACAACCATGACACCAACTGTGTCAATGTCACCACCAAGGGATTAGAGCTGGCAGTCAAGGACACGGAAAAATGGGACGCAGCAGTGATCACCGTGTTTGGTGTGCTCTTGGCGGTGATTTCAGTGGCATGCCTGCTTATTTATGTGTCTCTGAGGAACCACCACCTTTATGGGGATATAAGGAAATGCGATTCCAAAGCTTCACTGACGCCGGTACAAGCCACCGGTATGCACTCTCCTTTCTTTACAAAGCTGTGGGTTTCGGGTAAAGGCCTGCCAAGTGGAGTTGAAGTGAAAGCAACAGTGATAAATGTATCTGACAATGCCTTTTAGAAGTGCAGCTTTGTAGAGCACCACACACCAACCACACCGAACGGACGAGGCAATGGGCAGGGGGGAGGGGTTTTCGGACGACGTGTAGGACTGTTTCAAAGGCATACCCATTGCTAGTCCCCTGCTCAGCTACATCGCCTAAAGTATTATTGGCCTGGGATGGAACAGTTCCAAATAGACTACATGCTCTCCCAGTTTCAACCCTAGCTGACGTGGTGGAACCATGAAACCAAGCTCACATCAACAGGAAGGGGCATTTGCAGCAAAAAGATCATTCATACAGAAACGCAGGCAGAGAAAGGAAAGTAAAGCTGGTACTGAGGATGGTCAACTCTCTTGTAATTGACTGTTAAATGTGTTAAGAGTTGTGGAACTGTCTGTGTGGTCCCAAGCAATACCGTCTGTGCTTTGTAAAACCTCCATAGACGAGTTAGAGATACAGTAATAACACCTGTCTATTACGGGAAGGGAGATTTAGTAGAGTAGACAAATAACAGTGACTATGGTGTAAGCCTTTTGATGAAATATACCCCCCTTTTTCTATTTAAAAATGGATTCTTGAGTTTTCATGGAAATATTGTTATATATTCTATTATGTTGATGTAATGACAAATCCTCTGTGTCTAAATGGGTTTTAAATTGAGGCAAGGAGCAGACTACTTTTGATTACAACGTCACATTAAGCTTAATGAAATTCAGCTACAAAATGAGTATCTAGAAAGGACATTTGCCAAATGGCTGTTTCAGCTGTGTAGTTCTCATTGGAGAGTTTGGACTTTAATCTAACAGGTTGATTAAAACGAAGGTGATGGATGTGTTGTCCTCTCAAGAAGTGGTCTGTTATGCCCTGGTAAGTGCCTACAACAAGAACTACATGCGGTGAACAGAGAAGAAACTGAAGACATCAGCCACAGTAAAACACGGCCATCTCATCCTCGCAGAATCACAAGCTCTTCTCTTCTCCAGTACTTTTAGTGGAAATACTTTCTCAGTATTTTTAGCATACATATTTTAAGGAAACATTTCGTTGTTGCTTTGGATGTAAAGTTAAAAAGCCATTTTTATATTAACTGTACTATATGTGATCAATGGGCACAACAGACTAATTAAGAAAAGTGCTAAGAAAAAAATAAATGTCATTGTTTCTTTTACAAAGCATCGCCTACTTTTCTCTTTTACTTACCTCTCCCAATTGCCCTAACCTTTTTTTTTTTTTTTCTCTGAGTAAAGTCTAGACCCATTTCCGCCCCAAATTTTCCCCAATATGTTTGCCCTGAGGCACAGTTAGGTTGGCATTAACACATTTATGCCCACTTCTTTCAAATACTCCTATGCACAAAATTATGTTAACCCTCTGAGATCAGGCTTATGCACAAGAAGAGACATGTTTTTCAAGTTACATAACTTTTGAACCATAAATCACCGCCACTTTACCGTCCATAGCAGATGGATACGCCCGTTTCTGTGTTTCTCACAGGAAATTCCATCTTGCAAAGCTCCTGTCTGAACCGTTTGGGCCTGGTTAGAAAGTGACAGCACCAATCAGCGACGAGGGGCAGTACTTTCTGGCACAGCAGAGTCGTGACGTAGGCAAGCAGCAGCAAGACGACAGTTCAATAATGACAGAAGACATAAGCGTGGATGCTGCTGAAATGCCAGTTTTATCAGAACTCGATGACATTTCTTTGTTAAAAGAAGAACAAGGAACAGCATTAAATCCTTGATAGCGGCTATGTCATGTGCTGTGTTATTGCTCTGATTGGCCCGTAAAGATGTGACAGACAGAACATTCATCCAATCACGCTCTGAGTTTTTTTTCCAAAGGCTCTTCCCTTTCCCAAATGCTTGTATGAGTGGTTTTCCAGATGGATGTGTGAAACAAATCTACCTGGCGTGCCAGGTAAATAGCCACTTGTTTAATTTCTCTTAAAGCCCTCCATTGAGCCGTTCTAATGCCGCTATCCACGCCTGTGTAGCTCTTAAGGTACATTTTTTTAGCAAGCCTGAAACTTGACTTACCTTCTGGGGTCTTTGATGATTAACTCTACACCAGTCACTCTGATCTTGAATATCTTTTATCTATTTTATAATCAATTTTTCCACCGTTCCCACAGTTAGCACCTCATGTTGTCACCATATTGTCTGTTTGTATCCCAGAATGCATTGTGACAGGCTGTGACAACCAATGGCAACTGTCATTCGGTAATGCTTGGAAACTAGAGAAGAGAGCCTGAATCACCCATAATAGAGAGAAAGAGACACAGAGAGGCCGTGATGTGGCCCTCAGAGTCATGGCAGACAGTACCAGTATTGAATAATGACTCAAGTTTCCAAAAGCACAAGGACTTTTTTGTAAAAGTGTGAACATTTTGAAGACCTTTTTTCACAGTATGATTAAGTTTTAAAATTGATGGTTGAAAAAAAAAGATGAGAACAAAAAAACCCTTAGTCATTATTGTTTTCTGTGCCTAATACATAAATATCTTTTGAGTTTTTATTTCGATGATTTTTTCCTTTTACCTTAATATCCATAACTCAAATAAAAATTAAAATTGAAATGACATTACTGGAACACACATATTCTTAAAGTCCTGGTTGTCCTTGTTAAAACGATGTTTTGAACTTAAACCACAGAGTTGCTGTTTTGCAAGCTTTTTGAGGCAAAAAGTCCAGGCGAGACACAATGGTTAAAATATAGCAAGGCTCAGAGGGTTAACTGGATCCAATTTGAACATGTTATTTTCTCCATGTGTGATCTCTTGTCTAGAAAGTCCAATTTGAATGTGTGGTGTCTGTTGTTGTCAGTGGGCACATACCTTGTCTCTACCACTGTAATAATAAAATATGAAAAATAGGGAAAGAACAACAACAACAAAAAACATGAAGTTTATTATTTCAAAAGAGCTTTCCTCATTGTGAAACAACTTTATAACAGTATATTTGAACTTTTTTTTTTCATCAAATAGGAGACCTGTGGCATTTGTTTGTAGTTCTGAATCTTCGTTAAAGGCAAAACAGTTCAATTAAAAAAATCTCTAAAAATGATGTCACCCCAAGTCAATTTGAAGGAATTCAGTATATAGCCTCAACATTTTTATCTACAATGAGTCAGTTTAATGGGAATTTTACCTCAGATGTTGCACAATTGTAATGGTTGAGATTGTTGCAGAGGCGTCATCTATAAACAGGATGTCCAAAATACACGCCAAGATGGACCTAAGTAAAAAATTATGAACATAGAGGAGAATAACTGAAGTAATTCATAATAAGAGGCTATTATTGGGTGTCATATGGCATGTACATTACCTTGCAAAGCAGATGGATATGCCGTTTTCTTGTTTCTCATTGGTGAATCCATCTTGCAAAGCTCCCATCTGAACAGTTTGGACCCAGTGAGTCTTTAGGGATAGAAGTAAGTCTTCATGAACTTCCTGTCACATGGCGTTGCTGACTTCCTGACTGATTTTCATTCATTCACAAGAAAAGGTCTTTTTCGTGTAATAATAACATTTCTGTGGTTGATGCTTATATGTCAGCATAATCATGAATGTCTCTAACCTTGCAAAGCAGATGGATTCACCTGTTTCTGTGTTTCTCACTGGCGAATCCATCTTGCAAAGCTCCCATCTGAATAGTTTGGGTTAGAAAGCGGTTAGAAAGCGACAGGACCAATCAGTGTCAAGGGGCAGTGATTTTGGGTGTGACGTAAGCAAGTAGCAACGCAAGGCTGGTGCAATTATGGTGGGAGACATTAGCATGGATGCTGCTTGATGACATTTCTTCATTTAAAGAAGAACAAAGAACAGCAGTGAGTTGTTTTCTTTTCAAAAATGACAAAAGTCTTTGAGTCTTTTTTCCAAGGCCTTGCCCTTTCCCAAATGCTTCCTATGAGAGGTTTACCAAAGGATGTGTGAAACAAATCCATCTGGCGTGTCAGGTGAGCATGTAAGTACATCGTAGGTACATTGTTACTGACAATGTTTTGTAACACCAAACACAGTAGTTGCTGCAGGAACAAATGACGCCACACAAAAAACACTCCACATTTGTTGTAATATTTGAGTTACCTGGGTTGTTCTAGGACTTTCTAACCTGACAAAAAATTACTCATAGACAGTGTTTGGGAAAGGGCAGAGCCTTTGGAAAAAGACCCAGAGGGTGTTTGGATGAACATTATGTCTGTCACATCTTTACGGCCAATCAAAGCAACAAAATGAGTGACGCCGTAGCCGCTACCGAGGAGTGAACTGCATAGAGAGCTACATAACGGGAACCATGGCGACTGTAGACATGTCAGTACAGGACTTTTGTCATTTTTGAAACGAAAACAACTCACTGCTGTTCTTTGTTCTTCTTTTAACAAAGAAATGTCATCAATTTCTGATAAGACTGACTCTACAGCAGCATCCACACTAATCTCTTCTGCCAGAAGTGCACCGGCCTCTTGTCGCTGCTTGCTTATGTCACGACTCAGCTGATTGGTCCTGTCACTTTCTAACCGGGCCAAAACTGTTCAGATGAGAGCTTTGCAAGATGGAATCCATCTGCTTTGCAAGGTTAGAGACGGTTATGATTACACTGACATACAAGCATCAACCACAAAAACTTAAATATTTCACGAAAAAGACCGTTTCTTGTGAATGAATGAAAATCAGTCTGGAAGTCAGCAACGCCATGTGACAGGAAGTTCATAGAGACTTACTTCTATCCCTGAAGACTATTTCCCAAGGTGTCTACTTGCGTATTGATAGAAAAAGCATGCACAACATTAAAATATTTACAGAAAGGAAATGACAATGATGAGCTTCGTCCACTCTTGGTGCCGGTGGACTTACATGGGTTGATACTTCTTTTCAGTGAATCAGCAGGTTCTGTGAACTGTTTAATGACTCTTTGTCCATGACATTTCCTCTGTAAGCATGTAAGACAAAATATTGATAATGACCGAGTGGTACGGAACAAGAAAGCGTCCTTTGTGTCAGACCGCGGGGGAAAAGTCAGGGGACTTCAGCTGAATGGCTGAATGGCCATGCTGACCCTGGGAGGAAGAAAAAGCAGCAACAAAAGAACAGAACTCATTAGCCGCCTCATTAAGAACATGTTCGTCCTTCAGCTGGTCTGAATATAGTCGCTGTGCTACGGCTACAGCTGCTGCTGCTCAGACAGGGACACAGCGTCCCTACAACAGAGATAAAGTACAGTGGTGAGGAGTCCACGCAGGTTGGTGCAGAAGCTTCCCAACTATTTTATTTGTCTCAGTGAATTATCCAGCACACAGAACATTTCACATGAGAAAGCCAAGCATGATGAATGGCTGTCAGAGGCAGAGTGACATGGTGGATTTATCAAACAGGGCGTAGCACTCATACATCAGGCCAGCCTTCAGTGCCACGGACAGAGGCTTTTAGAGCCGGGCTATCTGTCAAAGACAAAAAAGGAGGTAAAATATGACACGCTGCGCTCCTCAGGTAATGCTCAGGTTGGACTGTCTCTGTGGGAACACAGCGACGAACACTGACGCGCAAACAAGCCACAAGAAAGCATACATGCTAACGTAAAGTCAAGGCCGATCACTCGTGCAAAGAGACTCATTTGTAAAGACGAGAGACAAGCATTCGCGCACCGCAGCTCTGCATCAACAGACCTGTCATACCCAGAGGTGTTGTGCTGCTTTAGTCTTCCAGAGTCTGCAGGCTTGAAGGAACACAACATGACAGCCAGAAAAGCCACTAAATGAGATCACCAGCACAACATGTACTCTGAGATTAAAGCAGCTCCTGGATATTAGCCATATTGTTTGTCTTATTATTTTTCCCTCCTATTTTTTCAACAGCTCGTGACTAGATTACATACTTGAGTGAATAAGCTGAATGTTATCCGGAAACTCATCTCTTCTGCTGTCTGTCCCAATCTTGTGCATTTCCATGACCTCTTTCTTTCTCTCTCTCTCCTTTCTCTCCTCCATTGATGGCACTCTTTCTCTACTGGTGGGCTTTTGTCTGAAATTGTAAATTCAAACTACCTTTATTAGAGGGAAAAAAAAAGAAACCCTCTCTGGATTTAAGTTAAATCCCACATGAAAAGAAGCAGTGAGCTGTCACCCTTTAATCCGCAGCGAGGAAGGGAAAAAATGTTTCTCGCTGAATCTTCAAATATTTCAAATATTTGAACCACCTTGTTCTATTTTAACAGAAAGCTCAGAGGCAGATATAAAAGGGTGCTCTGTGAAGGTTTATAAATGAGTGTTCCAACTGGTTACATACTCATTTTAATTTTGCAAGGATCATGGATGAAGTTTGATTGTGCTCTTTCCCAGTGGAAGGTTAAGGTTCAAGAGTGTGTCTATTACTTCATTTTCTTAAAAAAAATCACTCAATCATTGGGTCAAAAACCTTTTTCATTCCTAAGAATTTTAAGAAAAATGCTCAACAGTGCTGATAGAAGTGTGTCCCTCCTTTCCAATTTTATTTTTTGTCACACTTAAATGTTTTAGATCTTAGAAATTTTTTTTGACAAAAAAAACCTGAGTATAAACAAAATGCAGTTTTTAAATTATTATTTCATATATATATATATATATATATATATATATATATATATATATATATATCCAAACTTACCTGGCCCTATGTGAAAAGTAATCACCCCCTAAATCTAATAACTGGTTGTTCCAGCCTCCATGGCAACAACTGCAAGCAATCGTTTGTGTGGAGGAAGTTTGGCCCACTCCTCTGTGCAGAATTGTTTTAATTCAGCCACACTGAAGGGTTTTACAGCATGAACGGCCTATTAAAGGGCGTGCAACAGTGTCACAATCTGATTTACAGTTGAAACCAGAAGTTTACATACACTTTAGAAAAAGGCACATAAACTTTTTTTTCTCACCATCTAACATTAAATCAGATTAAACCTTTACTGTTTTTGGTCAATTAGGATTACCTAAATTATTTCTATTTGCTAAATGCCAGAATAATGACAGAGATCATTTTTTAGACAATTTTTTATTATTTTCTTGAGAGTCAGATGTTTACATACATTTCATTAGTATTTGGTATCATTGCCTTTAAACTGTATGACTTGGATCAAACTTTTTGGATATGCTTCCACAAGCTGCTCACAATAGTTTGCAGGAATTTTGGCCCATTCCTCGTGGCAGAACTGGTGTAACTGAGCCAGGTTTGTAGGCCGCCTTGCTCACACATGCCTTTTCAGCTCTGCCCATAAATTTTCAATGGGATTGAGATCAGGGCTTTGTGATGGCCACTCCAAAACACTGACTTTGTTATCCTTAAGCCACTTTGTAACCAGTTTGGCAGTATGCTTAGGGTCATTGTCCATTTGGAAAACCCATTTGCGCCCAAGCTTTAACTTCCTGGCTGATGTCTTGAGATGTTGCTTCAGTATTTCCACATAATGTTCTTTCCTCATGATGCCATCTATTTTGTGAAGTGCACCAGTCCCTCCTGCAGCAAAACAACCCCACAACATGATGCTGCCACCCCCATGTTTCACAGTTGGGATGGTGTTCTCAGGCTTGCAAGCTTCCCCCTTTTTTCTCCAAATGTAACGATGGTCATTATGGCCAAAAAGTTCAATTTTAGTTTCGTCAGACCACAGAACATGTCTCCAAAAATTAAGGTTGTTGTCCCTGTGTGCATTTGCAAACTGTAATCTGGCTTTTTTATGTTTCTTTTGGAGTAATGGCTTCTTCCTGGGAGAGTGGCCTTTCAGCCCATGTCGGTACAGGACTTGTTTGACTGTTGATAATGACACACTCTTACCAGCTTCAGCCAGCATCTTCACAAGGTCTTTTGCTTTTGTTCTTGGGTTGAGATGCACTTTTCGGACCAAAGCACGTTCATCTCTGGGACACAGAACCCGTCTCCTTCCTGAGTGGTATGATGGCTGGACATTCCCATGGTGTTTATACTTGTGTATAATTGTTTGAACAGATGAACGTGGCACCTTCAGGCATCTGGAAATTGCACCTAAGGAAGAACCAGACTTGTGCAAGTCCACAATTCTCTTCCTGATATCTTGGCTGATTTCTTTTGATTTTCCCATGATGTTACACAAAGAAGCAATGTGTTTCAGGTGTGCCTTAAAATACATCCACAGGTGTGCCTCTAATTAACTCAAATGTTGTCAATAAACCTATCAGAGGCTTCCAAAGACATGACATCATCATCTGGGCTTTCCCAAATTGCTTATAGGCATAGTAATCTTAGTGTATGTAAACTTCTGACTTTGAAGAAAGTAATAAAAATTGTCTAAAAAAATCCTTTTCTCATTATTCTGGCATTTAGCAAATAGAAATAATTTTGGTAATCCTAATTGACCAAAAACAGGAAAAGTTTAATCTGATTAAATGTTAGACGGTGAGAAAAAAAAAAGTTTATGTGCCTTTTTATATAGTGTATGTAAACTTCTGGTTTCAACTGTAAGTCCAGAACTTGAATGGCAAAGCATCCCCAAGCCATCACACAAGATGTTTTGGGGCAAATGTGGGACAAAGCTTTGTGTTCTTTCGTGGTCAGCAGTGGTTTTGGTCTCTGAACTCCACGGATGCCAGTTTTGCCTAGTCTCTTTCTTATGGTTGAGTCGTGAACTCTGACCTTGGCTAAGTTAAGTGAGGCCTGCAGGTCTTTTGATGTTGTTCTGGGCTCTTTTGTGACCTCCTGGATGAGACGTTGTTGCACTCTTGGAGTCATTTTGATTGGCCGACCACTCCTGGGAAGGTTCACCACTGTTCCCAGTTTTCTCCATTTGTGGATAATGGCACTGACCATGGTTCACTGGAGTCCCAAAGCCTTAGAAACGGCTTTGTAACCCTTTCCAGACTCTGAAGACTGTTTCTCATCTGCTGTTCAAAGATGGTGCCATGATGTGTTGCTTTTTGAGTTCTTTTAGTCTACTTTGTCAGACAGCTTCTATTTAAGGGATTTCTTGATTTAACAGATCTGGCAGTAATAAGCATGGGTGTGGCTAGTCAAGTTGAATTCAGCTTTACAAAAAGTCTGGTTAATCTTGTGTTAATTCATGATTTAACAAAAGGGGAAATTACTTTTTTACATAAACACAGGTATGTTTGGATGGCGTTTTCCCTCGAAAATGAAATAGATGAATTTTTAGTTGTGGTAAAATAAAAAACTGGCTGGGTTAATGATATTTCCATGTTGTTTATAATTAGCTTAGAGCACTGTTTTCACACCTTTTTAATCACTCTGCTAAGATTCATGGCTCTACTGGAGTTTTAAGACTGAAAAAACAACTTCCTGTTTCATGGCGACTTTTTTTTTTTTTTTTGGTTAAGATGACTTGAACAGACTGGCAGCTGTCAAAAGGCTACAACACACAATCAGTGAACACAAACATTTAGTTTTCATATTCATATTATTTTTGGGGGAAATGATCAAAATCATTTATCTTCCCATTTTTGTAAAAAAATCCCCACAAATGTCATAGTTTTCACTTTTGCAGTAGAGAGACACAATTACGTTTGTGGGAAATTTACTCTGTTTGTGGGATTATAACATTAAAACCTGAAGATCTGTATTACAGTTGTGTTTTTTATATTTGTAGGCACTTATTACATTTGCAGATGCAACATAGCTTTTTTACAGTTAGAAATAAAATAAACAGGGAGCTAAATTTATGATAAAATCATAAAACTGGTGGGGTGAATAGAGCCTCTATATGTTGTTTAGATTTTCCTCAGAACACTGTTGAACTCATTTATTTTACCCTGCTAAGATTCAAGACTTACCAATGTTTTAAGACTCTGAAAAAATAACATCCTGATTCATGGTGACAATTTTTTTGTTTTTTGTTTTTTTTTTCTTTAATGTGACTTGAGCTTAAGATGACTTGAACACGCTGGCAGTTTCAAACAGGATAGAACAAACAAGCAGGGACCACAAATATTTAGTTTTCATATTTGTATGATTAAAAAACATTTGAATTTTCCCATAAAAGTAATAAATCCCTACCAATGTCATTTATTACATTTGCAGCAGCTAAAAAGTATTATGGTTGTGGAGAATTTATTTTGGATTGTTACATTAAAAGCTGCAGATTTGTATTATGTTTTTGGTTTAGTTACATTTGTTATAATGCCTGCAGGTCAAACACTTTTTCACTTGATAAATAAAATGAACAAGGAGTTTTAGTTATGGTAAAAGTTTAAAACTGGCAGGGTGAACAGAGTCTCTGTATGTTGTTTATAATTTCCTCAGAGCACTGGTTACCTCATTTTATTACACTCTGCTAAGATTCATGGCTCTACCAGTGTTTTAAGACTCTGACAGAATAACTTCCTGTTTTATGGCGAACAAAAAACTGACATGACTATGTTTGTATTTGTGTGACTTGAGCTTAAGATGACTTGAACACACTGGCGGATGTAAAACGGCAACAACAAACAAGTGAGGACCACAAACATTTAGTTTTAATGGTTGTATTACATTTTTTTGGGAAAATTATTACAATTTTGACCATCCCATGAATGTAATAAATCCCTGCAAGTATCATATTTATTACATTTGCAGAAGGGAACTCCTATTAATGGGGAATTTATTTAGTTTGTGGAATCATTACAATGAAATCTGCATATTTGTATTACGTTTGTGTGTAGTCACCAAGTTTGCAAGTGCAACGCAACTTTTTTCACTTTGTACATCCAACCATCATTTAAAAAGTGCATTTTGTACATACTCTGGTTGTATTTGTGTAATATTAAAAATTGTTTAATGATGAGACATTTAAATGTCACAACAATGCAGAAAAAAAAAAAACTTAAAAAAGAAATCAGAAGGGGAAGAAATACTTTCACAGCACTGTTGTTTCTCAAAAAGGTAATATATTATTATACTCTGCTAAGATTCATGGCTCTATCAATGCTTTCAGACTCTGAAAAAACTACTTCCTGTTTCCTGGTGAACAAAACACTGCCATGACTGTGGTTTTATTTATGTAATTCGAGTTAAGGATGACTCGAACACACTGGCAGTTTCTAAAAAGGCTAAAACAAACAAGCAAAGACCACCAACATTTAGTTTAAATGATTGTATTACATTTTTTTTTTTTTTGGGGGGGGGGGATTATTCCAATTTTTACCATCTCATTATGTAATAAATCCCTGCAAATGTCCTAGTTATTACATTTGCAGAAGGGAACTTTTATTAAATTTGTGAATTGTGCAGATTTGTATTATGTTTGTGGGTAGTTACCGAGCATTTTTTCACTTTTTACATGCAACCATCATTTGAAAAGTGCATTTTGCACAAACTCTGGTTGCCTGTGTAATATTAAAATTTGTTTGATTATCTGAGACATTTAAGTGTACAAAAATGCAAAAAAAAAAAAAAGCAAAAAAAAAAAAAAGCAAAAAAAAAAGGAAAATTAAAAGAGAATCAGGAAGGGAGGAAATACATTCACAGCACTGTTGTTTCTTAAAAAGGTGAAATTAATGAAAGTTTCTTCCAATGGAAGCTGTATTTCATAAGAAAAGTCCCTTCATTTGAAGCTACAATAAAAATATTGAACTGCCCTTCTATCTGAGATAGTCTTATAGTACTGCAAGGGCGGCAGAAAACAAACAATGTCCAGGCTGCTGCAGGCACTTTTATACGTTTGAATTATCAGCTTATTAAAGTTACAAACTTCCACGTAGGTCAGCCAGCGTTGCTACAGGCAGCCACATTGCATCAAGGAGTAAAATGTCAGCAAGCATTTACAATCGGGCACTATGTTTAATGCCATTGCTTGCTTTTAAGAGGCCTCTGCGGCCAGCTATTGCCAAGTTAACAGGATGACCTATGGATTGTAATAACAAAGCACTGATTGCTTTCATGACAGAATAAAAAGAAGTGTGCCTCTGAGGAGTCATGTCCATGAAAGGAAACTCATTATTAGCACATAGCACATCATTTTCAAGGCTAACTTTTGTTAATTAACCGTGCTTGCTGCAGCGATGTGGGCTGCTTTGTTTTCTCTGTCGTTTTGATGCGTTTCCCTGCAGCTGGTGTCACTCCCAATGACAGGTGAAGTTTACACTCACACCATGTATCATCAGTGATGCACAATTTCCCCAGCGCATCACTATTCTGAACATGCATTGCCGTGTATTTCCTGAAAAGTAGAGACAGAATGTCACAGCCGATTTGGTACAGCTCGTCAAAGAGCAAACCAGTCAGAAGCCATTTGTGAGTGTGCGTTTCTGCTCTGTCTGGCCTCTTACTGTCTCCATTTCCATTCCCATCACTCCCAGGGCATCTTCAATGTTCGGCTAAATAATTACCTGCTTTTTTTTTCAACCGCTCAGCCTCTGCAACATCCACATGCAGGCGGATCCATTAACATACAGGGGAAGCGCCCAACCACAACACAGCTGCTATTAGTTACTTCCATTTCAGACTCTCTCCGTGTGCTGCCGGCACAGAGATCAAGACGAAAACTGCTTTTATAACCCCAATTCCCCAAAAAAGGGCTGCAGTTTAAAATTGAAATAAAACTGAGGAACTGAGACATTTTATCATTTCATGAAAATATTAGGTAATTTTGAATTTAATGGTAGCAACACATCTCAAAAAAGTAGGGACAGGGCAGAAAAAGTCTCTAAAAGTAAGTGGCACAAATGAAAACAGCTGAAGGAGCATGTTGCAGCTAAAAAAACCTAATTGGCCAAAGGTTAGTAACATGGCTGGGTATAAAATGAGCATTTTAGAGTCTCAGAAATAAAGATGGACAGAGGTTTACCAATCTGTGAAAACTGCATCTAAAAAATTGTGGAACAATGTCAGAAAAATGTTTTTGGATGTAAAATTGCAAAGACTTTGACTATCCCACCATCTACAGTACATAATATCATCAAAAGATTCAAAGAATCTGGAGAAATCTCTGTTTGAAAGCTGAAGGTCAATATTGGATGCTTATGATGTTTGGGTCCTCAGGCATGAAAAATGACCTGATTCTGTACTAGAAATCACTGCATGGAGTCAAGAACACTTGATTGTCTGTCAGCGCATCTTGCCGTGCCATCCACAAATGCAAGTTAAAGCTGCATCATGCAAAGTAGAAGCCGCATTTGGACACAATCCTGAAAAGCTGCTGGGCCAAAGCTCATTTAAAATGGACTGAAAGGAAAATGGAAAACTGTTCTGTGGTCAGATGAATCAAAATTATTCTTTTGGGCACACCAGATGCCCTGTCTTGCAGACTAAAGAATGGGATGATCCAGTTCTAAAGCCTGAATCTTTGATGGTATGGAGGTGCATTAGTGCCTATGGCATGGGCAGCTTACACATCTGGAAAGACGCTATCAATACTGAAAAGTAGAGAGAGGTTTTAGAGCAGCATCTGCTCCCATCGAGACAATGTTTCTTTTAGGGAATCAGCAAAATGATGCTGTACCACATCTATCACAACAGCATGGCTTCACAGTAGAAGAGTCCATGTGCTGAACTGGCCTACCTGCAGTTCAGACCTTTCATTAATAGAAAACATCTGGCACATGACCAATCTGGCAAAGAAGACCCAGGACAGTTCAGCAGCAAGAATCCCTGTATTTACAATATTACTATGCTACGATGTCATTTAGCTGATGCTTTTATCCAAAGCAACATGCATTCGAGAGCATGAACAAGACAAGCTAGACAAGAAGAAACAACATCAGTAAGTGCCACAAAGTGCTTCAAGTCCAACTGGACGCAGGCGCTGACATGCAGGGTTAAAGGCAAAGCCCAAGCACATTTACTGGGCCAAAATGGAAAACTGTTCTGTGGTCAGAGGGAATCAGAATTTGAAATTCTCTTTTGAAACCAGGGGCGCTCTGTCCTGTGGACTGAAAAGAAGAGGGGCCATCTACCTTTTAGGCCCTGTCCACATGGAGACGAAAACAATATATTGCCATTTTGTTTTGAAAAAGTTTTCAATAAAGACAGGATCGTTTCAGGAAATATCTGCATAAGCATGGAACCACTGAAAATGACTGAAAACACTGTAGTGCATATGCCAAGCCTGTACGTGGCGCTGTATTGCTGTCATGGAATTGCACCAAAAGAGAAGAAGAAGATCACAGAAAACTGACACAGACTTTCTTCTTGTTGTCCCTCTGGTTGTTCTGCGTGTTGGATTTAAGAACATATGGTGTATGCGTTTCGCAGTGGTGGTAAAAGGAGCATCAGATTTTGCTGTAAAAGCCATAACAAGCTCAGTAGCTTCTGCAGCATGAACACAACCGTGAAGTCCGCCATTATTGTTTTGGCCAGACCCGCGCAGGCGCCATAAGGAAGCTACATAATCGTTTCAAGAAAGATGCGGATAGCCGTCCACACGGAGACGAAACGGTAGTCGTTGACAGATTTATGCACTCTGGGACCCGTTTTCAAAAAGTGTCGTTTACAGCCACCCAAAACGCTGTTTCAGTGTGGATGAAATGCTGATACGACAAAAAACTTTTGCGTATACACCCGAATTCGTCTCAGTGTGAATGGGGGTCTTAATCGATGTGCATTTCAAAAGCCTGCATGTCTGATGTATGGGGTTGCATTAGAGCCTATGGCGTGGGCGGCTTACACATCTGCAAACACACTTTCAATGCTGAAAAGTAGAGAAAGGTTTTATGTTCCCATCTAGACATCAATTTCAGGGAAGGCCTTGCATATTTAAACTAAATAACATACTGTAAACATCACAACAGCATGGCTTCACAATACAAGAGTCCAGGCGCCGCATGCAGTCCCGACCTTTAACCAACAGAAACATTTGAAGCATCATAAAAGGAGAAATCTGGCACAGAAGACCCAGGACGGTTAGGAAGGTAAAGAATGGGACAACATTTCTCTCCCAAAACTCCAGCAGCTGGTCTCCTGACTTTTTTTTACACATGTTAGTAAATATTGCCCCGTCCCTACTTTTTTGGGATGTGTTGCAACCATGAAATCCAAAATGAGCTGATATCTTTCATTCAGTGGTTAAACATCCCAGTTTCAATGTCTGATATGTTTTATGTTCCACTGTGGATAAGATTATGACATGTTACTTTCATTTTACACACTGTTCCAACTTTTATGGAATTCAGGTTGTACATTTTTGTATTGCAAATCTTCAGTACATCATAAAACCTCTGAATATTAAACATAAAGCCCCTCTGAGTAACCCTACATATTGATGAATTGGAGCTCATAAGTCTTGTGAAGGCCACAGTGAAAAATCAGCTGGGATTAGATATCACCCCACAGAGGGCTTTTTCACTAATTGGACGCCCCATTCTCAAATAAATGATTGGTTTCCTGGGCTACTGATTGATTCCTGCCTTCCTTTGTCTCACCGCTGTTTCCTCCACAAGGAGGGCGTGCAGCTGGTACATGCCTGGGCCAGATCAATGCAGAGACTAATGAGTTATCCACATTCGTGTGCTTACATTAATGATGGATTGGTATTGAGAAAAAAGGCATGGTTAGGTGGAAAACAAGTGAGCATTAAAGGACATGAAAGAGCATCTATCTCTAAGCAGGTTTCATAAAGCTTTGTCAACCTGGTGGCACTGATGCACCATCACTCCCATCAGAATCATTAGCACTACAGAGGCCATCGATATTCCAGGAAGCCCACATTAATCATCAGAGAACATTAAAGTCTCGTAGAATGGAAGAAGAGCCACCTACTGTTATTGTCCCACCTTTTTTACTGCAGGCTGCTTCATGTAGAGCCTCGCTCATATCCATCTGTACTCTAGACTCCATTACGCAGATGGTAGGTCTGAGATAGAGCTAGGCACTCACAGCTCAACCAAGCTAGGAGGTAAAGAGGCCCAAATACTGGGAATATTTTAATTGAAATAATTAGGGGACTAATATTTGTGAAAACGTGCCTAAATGCCTGTTTACCCACTGGTTGTCAAGCACCGGCCAAATTGACGAACCATCTGCTTCCAATGTAAGACTTTTGAAGTAACCGTGGAGGGTGGCTGAAATGGAAAAAGGATGGGAATATGAATCATTAACATCAATTTGATTCAGTTTGTGTAAAAGCACTCAAAAGAGTAAAACATGTAGAAGAAACTTGTTTTTTCCTGACTTTTTTTTTGCAGCAGTAACAGCGACATAAAACGCTGCTTTTCGCACAGCAGAAACTAAATTAAGCAATTTGGTGGCAGTAAACAGCAACAGCAGATTGTATGCAACAGCATGGTAGAAAAAAGGAAAACAACCATCAATGCTGCTCAGATAGTTACAGACATAAAAGGACAATTCTGCTTTTTGAATTGCTGGCACATCTGAATGAGATTTCTGTTCCTGTGCTGTGGTTACTGCGGTCTTTATAGAAGAGAAAAAATACATAAAAAATTAGAAAACAGATTGGCTTTTACCTCAGTCTACAGCCTTGGCTTGATTGTTCTTATCTAAAAGCTGAAAAAAGTTTGATTTGCATCTGTCACTTAACTTACAGTGCCTATAAAAAGTAGTCCTCCTTCTGGATTTTTTACCTTTTTGTTTATTTTATAAATCAGGCATGGTCAACAAATAAGGTGTGATTATCTTGACCAAAAAAGTGCAAAAAATCCAAAAACACCAAAATGAAAACTGATTTGTACATAGTAATGCCAATTAAATAAAAATCTGGAACTCCCTCCAGTCAATTGGTCCTAGTAGTCTCACAATTGGTGCAATGGTGATCACCTGAATGCAGCAATGTGTCTCAAGAGATTTTAGCATAAAGACACCCGTGTCTGAAAAGTCCAGTCACAGGTTTATCAGTGATCCTGGCAACCATTACACCAGGGAGAGAAAGGGACACCCCAAACACCTCAGAGAAAAGGTTATAGAAAGGTATAAGCCATGAGATGGATACAAAAACATGTCCAAGGCACTAAACATCCCCCGGAGTTCAGTTAAATCCATCATCAAGAAATGGAAGGAATATGGTGCATGTGTAAATCTGCCTAGATCAGACCGTCCTCACAAACTGAGTGAGCGTGCAAGAAGGAGACTAGTGAGAGAGGCCACCAAGACTCCTATGACTACTCTGAAGGAGGTTCAAGCTGCAGAGAAAGAACGCAAACTCAGAATAAATCTAAACTAGAGTGGGAGGCTCCATGGTCAAGTTGGAGGAAAGTTCTTTGGTCTGATGAAACCAAAATGGAGCTTTTGGGTCATCAGACAAGACACTTAAACACTGCACATTACCACAAACACACCATCCCCACTGTGAAGCACAGTGGTGGCAGCATCATGCTGTGGGGATGCTTCTCGGCAGCCGGCCCTAGAAGGCTTGTGAAGGTAGAAGGGAAAATCAATGCCGCAAAACATAAGACATTTCTGGAGGACAATCTTATTCAGTCTGCAAGAGAACTATGGCGTGAGAGATTTAGATTTATTTTCCAGCAAGACAATGACAGCAAAGCAGACAGCTAAAGCTTCACAGACAACAAGGTGAATGCTCTGGAGTGGACAAGTCAAAGCCCAGACCTCAAAACAATAGAAAAGGCTTAAAAAGGGCTATTGATGCCTGATCTATGTGCAACCTGACAGAAGTTGAGCAGTTTTGCAAAGAAGAATGGGGTAAAACTGCAGATAAGAAAGCCTGAAGGTTAAGATCATGCAACAGATGATGAGAAAAAAACTTCCTCAGCACACCTGCATGTACCAAATACCACTACAGATGGAGAACATTTCAAGAAGACTGAACAGCACAGATCAAAATAAACTCAGGAGTCCACCATTTTTGGTCAAGAAACAGCCAAAATGCAACAAAAAGTTCATCATTGGCTGATGTTGTCATGCAAACATTGCCAGATGCCAGAGTGATCTGCCCCCACTCCCACGATTATGAACTCAGTCTGTTACAGCAGGTGCATGCACATAGCTGGTTTGCAGCCCGGGATGGGACGGAAAAAGAAGAAGCAATGATTGCACCTGCTCGTGTCATGACCTGAGCAAAGACTGTTCATGTTTTAAGCTGGCAAAAAAAAAAGTCCATCCTGCCACCATGGAGGTTTTTAAATCACTTTCTGAGATGCCAGCAACTTTGCTCTTCATATCTACACATCTATATGCAGCTCAGAGGATTGAGTTGGCTTGCATTGTGTGGATGTGATGGTTTTTGAACTGACTTGTATTCACCTAGTCATAAGTTACCATTTGTTGATTTGATTCTGATGATTCTCTATACTCTGTGCCTAAAAGGAAAACCTAAAGCAGGGAGAGAAGCAGCAATAAACCAAGAGGAGAGCAGCCATCAGTGACAACAGAATGACAGTGATTAAGTCAGATAAAGCTCAGAGGAGGAGCTGGGGTGGAGGAGGGTTGCAAAGAGCTATTTACAGAGGGAGCAGCAGAGCATAGCCAGGCTAGGGCAGTTTAAATGCAGTTAGTATATAGCATGCTTAGAGCAAATCAGCTGGCTGTCTGCTGATGAGGGCTTGCGTATGATCAGCTAATCTTGACTATATGGCAGCTCTGGACTCTTTGGCCTCACGCTATATACTTGATTTTTCACAATGACTTCATAAAGCTGACACATCTCATTTGAACCGTGCCAGAGTCCACTTAAATCAAGTCTGAGATCAGTTGCATCAATATCGACAAAAGCAAATCGGCCCTTTGGCCTTTTTGGACAAGTATACTCAGATCCAGGATCTGGATTGTAAAGCCGCCATATTCTTTTATCCTACCCATTGACTCATCCTCAGTGCATGAGTCAAT
Source organism: Cheilinus undulatus (assembly GCF_018320785.1). Lineage (NCBI taxonomy): Eukaryota > Metazoa > Chordata > Actinopteri > Labriformes > Labridae > Cheilinus > Cheilinus undulatus. Next base: position 5,529,261 of record NC_054887.1, read on the forward strand.
AATCAGTATTTTTCTGCTGTTTTTAATCTAAAAATGCAAAAAAATATCAGAAAAATGAGCAGCATTTTAGCATCAAAGCCTTTCCTGAGCTGCTGAGATTTTGTGTACAGTATGAATGAGGCAGCGAGGAGGTCTATGGCCTAAATAAAATGGCTCGGCGTGTCTCTTTCATCATAACGGGCGGCCTCGTTCTTTGATGTAATGATGGCAGCGTCGGGCGGAGAGAGGGATGGACTTTATTAGATGGGGGTCGGGGCTCATGAGGGCCATTGAGCTGAGGAGCACATCAGTGCAGATAAAGCGCTACTTCTCTCTGTCAGATGCTTCAAATTGCTGCTCATACCTGTGTATTGTGAGTTTATTTAACATGAAATTTTCCCCCCTAGCTGAAGAGAGTAGACATCTTTGTGTGCTTTCCCTTCCTTGTTTACACCATTTTTTAAACTTGAGCACACAAACGGCTGCAGATGAGCATCAATCATCCCGGCCCTCCCTCGTTGGCACTCTGTGTGGTACCCTACACCGCGGAGCGGCGGTGAGGTTATAGGAAACAACCATATTCCTTCAGTTCATTACACGCTTCCCTGGAAACAAGAACAACAATAAGCAGCGCCCTGTGTTTGATCTTCATTATCTTCTTGATAGATTCCCCTTATTTCCTTTCTCTCTGCTCTGTTCTTGGATATTTTCATCTCCATATGAGACAAATCCACCAGTTTAGATTAGATCACGCTGAAAATGAATGACCGTTTCACATTGATGATAATAGTTTTACATAAATTACCCATCTAGATTATTTGCAATTGAAATGAAGGGAGTGGGGTAGTTAACTGTGAGGCTCTCCTTTATAATATATGCACCCAGAATGATGTGTCTTCTAAATGAAAGCTGCTTTTCTATGGAATAAAAAAACATTATATTGTGTTATGTTGATGCTGGAATTAGTGTGAAATACCATGACATTCATTAATGTCCCCATAACAAATTACCGTTTCTCCAGACCATGTCTGAACATGTTTCTCTCTCTGCAGGGATGAATGCTGATGACATCACTGAAGAGAAACAGCAGGAAAGAAAACTAAAAGCTGTCTATTTTTGTTCTGTGTGCGCAGCTAGCTGTAGATTTGCTCTGTTTGTAAGCCTCATCTCGTTCCGATCAAAAGGGAAAGCTCCTCTCGCTCCTCTGAAGTGTGTCCAAAAGAACATGTGTGATAACAAGTTCCCTGGCTTGTATCTCTCTCACTCCTGCAAGCCATTAGCGGGGAAGCATCTACACCGCTACTATCTTGATTCTATGAAATGACTACCCTTGCCGTGGGCCTTCGCTTTGGAGCCAGGAGAAGTCTTGCTGTCGAGTTCTCCCTGCCGGCGTTCAAACAGGGAGGTGTTGAGATTGAGCAAGTTCCAGTCATGCATTCACGGCTCTCGCGAAGGATTAGCGAGGTGAGAAAATGGGGGAGTCGAGCTCGATCGGAATCAAAGGGGAGCTGCGGTAATGAGGAGGCTTCAATCAAAGGAATGGGACAGCTATTGGAACAAAGAGGTCTTAAGCCTGTAGCAGTCAGGAGACAGATATAGATACTCGGCAAGCAAAGCAGCATAAGTGCTTGGATCAGAAAAGAAACCTGTTGATGACATTTTCTCATCTTGTTTCTGTTTTATTCTGCAGAAAAATCTCTTTTTATGGAAATATTCATCACAGAATCTGGTGCATAAGAAACTCTGACACACCTTCTCTCATTAGGCACACATCACTCCACGTGTGACCTGGTTCTGAAAACATGCTAGCAAAGACAAAGATGTAGACCACTTCAACAGCTTTTCTCCCTCATTAGCCCATAGTCATGCATGTAAAAAAAAGCAATGGTATAATATTGGGTAAATAAACCATGTGGAGTGGTGGTTTGATTGAAAAAACTCTTCAATCAAAGCCAAGAAGCCAATGGAGGTGTGCAAATCTATCAATCCTACTGCTGTCAACAACCTAAAATGCATTCTAACACACTGTTACATGACTACAGTGCATTCCAAATTATTATACAAATTATATTTTTTTCTGGTTTTCTTAAACACTTGATGGAAATGACAGTCAGCATAATTTTCAAGTCGCCAGCCGTTAGAACATAATTCCAATTTTATTGAACAAACCTCCCAATGATAACTACTTTTTATTCAAAAATAAAAAACTCAAAATGCACTGTTCCAAATTATTATGCACAACATAGTTTCAAAACATTTTATAGGTCATAAAGAACTGAAAATGGACATTTGTTGAATGTGCAGCATTCGGAGGTCATATTTACTGAAATCAAAGCTATTTCAGTCAAAAAATCTTAACAGGCCAAGTTCAATGTTAACATAGGAGCCCTTCTTTGATATCACCTTCACTATTCTTGCATCCATTGAACTTGTGAGTTTTTAGAGAGTTTCTGCTTGAAGTTCTTTGCAGGATGTCAGAATATCCTCCCAGAGCTGCTGTTTTGATGTGAACTGCCTCCCACCCTCATAGATCTTTAGCTTGAGGATGCTCCGAAGGTTCTCAGTAGGGTTGAGGTCAGGAGAGGATGGGGGCCGCACCATGAGTTTCACTCCTTTTATGCCCATAGCAGCCAATTTGGACCATCCAGGGTTGCACGGCACTCATCAGTAAACAAGGCTGTTTGAAAATGAGTCTTCATGTATTTCTGGGCCCACTGCAACCGTTTCTGCTTGTGAGCATTGGTTAGGGGTGGCTGAATAGTAGGTTTATGCACGACTGCAAGCCTCTGGGGGATCCTACACCTGGACTCCAGAGGCTCCAGCAGCTTCAAATACCTGTTTGCTGCTTTGTAATGGCATTTTAGCAGCTGTGGCCTGCTTAATAATTTGGAACGTCCTTCTTAAAATAGTTTTCCTTTGTGCTCACCTGGCAAACTAATTATCACAGATGTCTGAGATCAGCACAGAGCAGTTGCAGCATAAGATCAGGAAATAAAGAGAAAAAAAACACACAAACAGCATGTTTCTTTGTTGTCCAAGGCTAAGCTACTTTTAGTTTGCTTTCTATTTTGGTGTGAAGTTGAATCAGAGTGAGATCAACTATCCCCAGAGGAAAAGTCTTAGTCTGACTCTGAGTGACCACCGTTACTTGTGGAGCAGCGGAAACATGTGGTGGGACGAATCACGCTCCCCTGTTTGGCAGTCAGATGGGTGAGTCTTGGTTTGGCAGATGCCGGGAGAGTGTTACTTGCCTGCCTGGACTGTGTGAACTGTAAGGTTTGGTGGAGGGGTTTTAATGGTATGGGGCTGTGCTCTCAGGGTTAGGGTTAGGCTCCTTCTCTAGTTCAGGCCGTACCAAGACATTTTGGACAATGCTATGCTTCCAACAGTTTGGGGGTGGCCTTTTCTATTCCAACATGACTGTACCCCAGTGCACAAAGCAAGGACTATAAAGACAAAGTTTGATGAGTTTGGTGTGTAAGACTCCAAAATCTTGTGGAAAGCCTTCAAAGAAGAGTGGAGGATGTTAAAACTGCAAAAGGGGGCCAGGGTTAGGGTAAGGGATCATTGTTTAAATCAGGGGTTCTCAACCTTTTCAGCCTGCAACCCCAAAAATAAAGGTGCCAGAGACCAGGGACCTCACTGAACCTAAAGGTAGTTGAACACGGCCATTCAAGAATAGTTATGTACAAACAAGGTCGCCCATAAGGGGGGATAAATGGGAGACCTTTCTGGTGCCCTGCCAAACTGGGGGCCCAAGAGGGCCAGTAAAATCATGATCCATTATAAAGTTAAGCTGTGATGATCATATTTTATATCTAACCTGATAAAATAAGCACTCTTATTTTTTCATCATTTGTGTAGTAAATGGCCTTTCTTAAAAATGTAAATCCCTTTTGTGGAAAAAAAGGATTAAAATGGTTTATAATTTGCTAAAATGGGTTTATAATGGCAAAAAAAAGTGTAGAAACAGGTGAAATTGAATTTTTAAAAGTAGCAGAAAAAGTGGAAAAAATGGGCATAAATAGTGGTAAAAGGGAGTTTCAAAAGTGGCTGAAAAAGCTTTAAATTGGCAAAAATGGGTGGAAATTTGGTGAAAAAATTAAATTGAATTGAAAAAATAACATAAACTGGCAAAAAAGTGTTAACTGAGGAAGAAAAAATAGACAGATATTGGCAGAAGTAAGTTAAACTGGCAAAAATCGTCATATCAGATCAGGGGTGTAGTATGGGGGGGGGGGGGGGATTATTACCCGGGCCCACAGTATAAGGGGCCCTTGAGAAGCTCACAATGAAAAGTGTGATTTTATTTACTTTCCCAGCATTTAGTGTCATTATTGAATCAAAAGTGACTAAATGAATCATTCAACAGATTGAAAGGTGTATCAAATAGAGCAGTGTTACTCAACCCTGGTCAACCAAAGAGCAAATTATTGAAAAATACCTTTGCAAGAACCACAATCTAGGTGGTGAAAAGTGGCAAAATTATGGTAAAAAAAAAAAACATTAAAATGCAGATATCTGTAAAAATGAGGCAACAGTTGTTGCCTGGCAAACCGGTTAAGGGGGGCCCTGTGTAATATTCTTTCTAGGGGCTCTAAATCCCTAGCTACGCCCCTGTAACAGACAGAGAATTGTGGTTTAAATGGGAAAACTGGGTGTAAAAAGTGGTAAAAAAAAAAGGGGGGGGGTTAATAGAGGCAATAATGGGTCAAAAGAGGCAACATTGGGCTTAAGTGGCAAGAACTGGTTTGGAAGTGGCAACAACAGGCAGAAAAAAAGTGGTGGAAAGGGTTTAAAATGGACAAAATAGGTGTTAAATGGCAAAAATGTGCTAAAATTTATGGAGAAATGAATGAAAATGGGTTAAAATTGGTGTATAGTGGCAACAGTGTAATTAAAGAAATACTCTTAGTTTTTTAAGGGAATCTGGGGGGCCCCCTCTCAGTGTCTCACAACCCCCGATGGGGTCCCGACCCCAAAGTTGAGAAATGACAGTTTTGAGGCTTATTAAATGCTCTGTGTTTCTGCTGCACGACTTAAGAGAAAAAAATCCCAAAATAAAGAGTCAATGTTTTACCCTAAAACAATGCTTTTACTCGTCACTCATACAGCTGTTTGATTTCTTGCCATCTCCCACCCACGCCTTGCTCAGTGTATTTTCATAGTTCAGTAGCCCAAATTGGATATTGTTTATGATGCATGATATTGAAAGCAGACAGACTCCTGAGGGAACCGGCGACAGCTTCGTCAACCGACAGAACAAGCTAACAAACAGATCCAAGTGCTTTCTGTTGATGCTCAGAGACATGTGGCTCCCCAAGCACAACAAAGGGACATTCATTCTATATTTATGCCACCACTGAAGTGTCAGAAATATTGATGACCCTGGGCAGAAATAAGCCTGCCTGTCAAAACAGAAAAGTGCAAATGCAGTGTTCCCCCCCCCCCCTTTCATCCCGCGCAGCACTCGCCGTCTTTGCAACACTCATCAAGGAAGCAGAAATTGTGACTAAACAAGCACAAAGCCCCAACAAACTGGATCGTTGTCAAAGCTAAATTTAAACCGTGTTATTTTTTCTCACTGATGCGCAAAAATTGCTCCAAGGTTATAGAAGTTACTTGCCGTTTCGAAGCGAGACAACTTATTTTCTGTTATTGCCGTTAGGGAATTTCAGTATCAGCGTCTATCTGTCGCTGCATGGAGATGAGGAAATAAACGAGACTAAATTGTTCAGAGGCTGGCACACCCTCTTTTTGTTTAAGTTGACTTTGTTAACTGAGTTAGAGAACTCTAATCTAAAATCACTTTTCACAGGCCCAGACTTGTAAGTAACAGATGAAAGCATTGATTCACATCTTAGATCGATTCCTTTATTTCCTTGACTCAAAGTTCACCATCAAACTCTTAACCGCAAACAGCCAGGCCAGGCGGAGAAAACAATCAAAAAATAACAACGAAAAACATCAGGGCCCAGAAGAGACAATGGCAATTGATCAGGCGTTCGGCGGGAGAGGTGGCATCTCTCCTATCAGATTCATTAGTTTTCCGGCTGCTCTGACATTTCCATTTGCACACTCCAATTGACAAAATAAAATACCCGTTCGGCTCTCCTCCCTGGGTAATCACTCCTCCACTGCTGCAGCATGCTCTCTCCTCCTTGGTTCCTCCATCCTTCCATCCCTTAAGAGCGGCCTCATCATGACAGGGTATAAAACATAAACTGAGCGTACGCCTTTCTGCAGAGGAATGTGCATGCCGCGGAGCATCCTTTCAATCCTGGGTCACTTGTACAAATCACCTCAGGGAAGGGCACACTTCAACTTTTCATTTTCTTCCCCCTCTCTCCGCATACCTAAACGACTCCTCCGAAGTGCAGACTTCTCTCCGAATCACCATCAGCATCTCCCTCGCCAGGAAGTCTCTCAGACATCAATTTTTATTTAGACATAGCTTTTTTGACTTCTCCGCATTAGGGGTCAAAATCCACATTTGGGCTCAAGCATCCTCCTTTCAAAACAGACTCAGAGAGGAGGTGAATTATACAAATTGAGTGGTGGGAGAGAAAGGAGCAAGGCCGAGCCTCGACAGCTCCCTGAACCCGCACAACCTCAGGTCTTTTTTAATGATGTCTTCGCCGAGCCAGACGGAGACACATTGGATGATTATGCTGCAGACTTGGCGGAAATCTCTCCGTCTTGCTTTTTTTTTTTTTTTTGCTTCCTGCAACCCCGCCGTCGACACAACAACCCTCCCCGCCATCCATCACGCAGCTGCTTCTCCTTTTCCCTTCCATCCACCTCCTCTCTGCTTCCGTACATTTATCTCCAAACTTCCTCCGACCTCTGCCCGTTCGGAGCCGCGGCGACATGCTGAGAGACTTTGGTCAGATCTGATGATGCTCCCTCCCAACTGTGGCATTTAATCAATTGAAATCTTATTTTGGGGATGAGCAGAGAGGAAGTTGTTTTTTTCATGAGCTGCTCTATAATAGAATAACACAGCCTGAAGGCCAGGTCCCTCATCACCAGGGACTTCATGGATTGAGGTGATCGAGTTGTTTGCAGATAGACTTTGAATACTGCCTACACCAGCTGGCAGGCTCTACTCTACTGTAACCCACTTGAAATTTAGTAATAAGATTTAAAATTCCAATTACGAATGGAAATTAGAATGAAAAAAAGCTAATATAGCTAGGAAGCAGGGGGATTTGCATAAAGCATTTTTAGAGAAATATAAGGGCTGGGCTTTTTTATTGTCAGTATCTGCGAGATTGTTTCTTACTCCTCTCTCTCCTCTCTTATTCTTCACTGTTTTATAACCAAGAGCAGATCATGCACAGTGAAAACCAGTGAGTCCGAACCAAAAGGTTATCTTTGACCCTTTAGGTCAGGTCTGTCAAACTTAAGGCCTGGGGGTAATACAATCATAACCTGGCCCACCAGATCATACATTTTTATTAGAACTGGGCATTGGTATGAGGTCTGCAGATTTCCTCCAGTGTTAAATTATGATTTTAACCTTGATGATTTCAAATGTTCTTGTTAAGTCCTAACAATTTGAAAAAGTAAAGAATAAAAATACTTCGATAAAAAGTCAGGAATGTGGGGAAAAACAGATTTGTGTTTTCATTTCATATTTTCAATTTTGCAGCTCACAAAGACAGCTTAAATGTATGATTTTGACTTTTTCTTTTGTATTTTGACATTTTCAATTCATAATTTTGACCTTTTAGATTCACAGTTCTATATATTAAGTCATATTTTGACCTTTAAAACTCCTAACATTGACTTTTAATACCATATTTTGAACTACTAGACTCACAACTAGATCAAAATTGCGATTTCAGCTGAAATTGCATGGGGATGCTGAGAGCTGAAATGTGAAACAACTGCTGAAAATAGGCACCAGCAGCTTCAAATACCTGTTTGCTGCTTTGTAATGGCATTTTAGCAGCTGCTCTCTTAATTCGATAAATTTGTCGGGCAGAAACCTTCCTCATTATGCCTTTATCTGCACAAACCTGTCTGTGCTCTGAATCAGCCACAAATTTCTTCACAGTACGATGATCATGCTTAAGTTTTCCTGAAATATTTCATGTTTTCATACCTCGGCCAAGACATTGCACTTCTTAAGGCTTTTCAGCAGAGATCCTTTTTCTTTCCCATATTGCTGAAACCTGTGGTCTGCTTAATAATGTGGAACGTCCCTCTTAAGTAGTTTTCCTTTAATTGGGCTCACCTGGCAAACTAATGATCACAGGTGTCTGAGATTGATTTCAGTGATCCAAAGAGCCCTGAGACACGATACCATCCAAACAAAAAATGAAGGTTTATGACACTTAAATTCAATTTGCATAATAATTTGGAATGCGGTGTAGACCTTTAAACTCATGATTTCAACTTTTTTTTCTCATATTTTGACTGTTTAGATTCACAATTATAAATATAAAGATATATCAAATCCTTTCAAACTTAAATTTATCTCACATATTGACATTTTGAACTCCTTTTAATCCCAAATTTTGACCTATTAAGACTCTCAGTTTAAAATTGTATCTGATATGTTGAATTTTAATCCAGTATTATGACCTATTAGACTCCTTAATTTCTAGTTTTTTCCTAGATTTGTACCTTTAAAACTCTTAACGTGACTTATGATCCCAGATTTTGACCTCTTAGTCTCTAAGTTTAAAAAAAAATCTCATATTTGCCCTTTTATACTCACATTTTGACCTTTTAGAGTCAGAACTTTAAATATAAAGTCATATTTGACCTTTAAAACTCATATTTTTGATATTTTATCTCTCATTTTGACCTTTTAAACTCTTAACTTTGACTTTTGATTCCTAATGTTGACTTTTTATTCCATATTTTAACATGTTAGACTTGAAATTTATAGTTTTATCTCATATTTCGACCATTTAACTAATGATTTTGAATATCTATTTCATATTTCTCCATCTCCTGATCAATAATTATTAATAACCTTTTCTCTGTTGCTTGGAGTGTTCTTGTGTCCTCATGGTGCAATGACAGCCAGGATTACTGATTAACCGGTGACTGGGATTTCCAGACACAGATGTCTTTATAGTAATTTATATACTATATATTTATATTATAGTACCTGAGGCACATTCACTGCACTCAGGTGATCCCATTTCAATAAGTGTGAGAGTACTAGCACAATCTGGTAGGTCCTCTGTTGAATTAGGTCAGCCACTTTAACAGGGGTGAATATTTATGCAGTCACTTGTTTTATATTACAGATTTTTATTTAATTGGCATTAATTTGTCGAAATCTGTTTTCAATTTGACATTAAAGAGTTTCTTTTGTAAAATTTTGTATCCAAAAAAAACAGATTTTAGTGACCATGACTGATTTATAAAAACAATACCAAGCTTTTGATGGTGTATTTTTACATAAAGAAAATATCTTCGTGTACCTGAACTGTCTCAGTGATATACTTTGTCTTATACACAACACAGACAAGTTCTCATACATAAGACAACCTCTTCAGAGCTACGTACTATTTCGATTCTATCCAAATGTAAAAGGTTTGTAGATCCACAGGCTGTGTAGTGAAGTACCCAAATGTTGGGTATTTTCACTCTGGTGTAGGAGAACAGAGCCGTCTGGAGCTGCACGGCTGCAGGATATGAGCTCTGCATCAGATCTGCCATCTGACAAGAGACGCAGCCTGTGCCTGTTAGAGCCTCGGCAACAGATGGGCAGATGAATGGTGGTCAGGTGTCACACACATACACACACATGCAAGTTTCCAACAAGTCTTTGCAGGCCACAACACAGGCACAGGAACACACACTTCTGGGTTAAAATGCTTAATCAGAGGAGAAATAAAACATTCTTCACATGTTCATAAAAATCAGAGCTATGATGACAGGAGAATGACGGCGTGTGCTCTACTGTGAAGGAAAATATTGATTAATTCACTCAAGCTTTTAGAGAATGAATAGAAAGCAGGTTAAAGGTTTGTCCAGGAGGAGCTTTATTGAGCTTTATCACTCTATTGGGTGTTATTATCCATTAAAAGGCATCCTGTTTAATGATTCCTTTATTGGATTACTGGTTAAATAGAGTTCTGCTAGTAATATTTTAATAAAGGTGCAGAAGAATGGAGTGTGTAGCAAAATTACCTTTATTTACTTCTTCACAGTTGTTAAAAATTAACAGATTAAGAATTTCCTTTCAGTTCGGACAAAAAAAAAAAAAAAAAAAATCAACTACACGTGGATAAGAAAGAAAAGTACATACTGCTCACACTGCTGCAGACTCCAAACTTCACAGCACAAGCTTACACAGATGTGGTCTAAAATCTTAATGAACAGTAGTAAGGACATGCATTCATTCCTTTTTTCTTAGTTTTTTATTGCTAATCCTCAAATACTTCAGCTCACAGGTATATATGTATAAAGTATTTATATGTATTTTACTTCTACAGCACATTGTTGATAAAATGCATCCAAGGATACACAGTAACGACTGACTGAAGTGGAAAGAGGAGAAACAAGATGGAGATAGAAACACTTTAATACCTGCTTTCATTTGGTGTTAAGTTGCAGCACTTTTACTGCCCTGGCAGTCAGAGCTGGTCATTGTGGATTAGTTGCTTTTTGTGACAAGGCTTCTTTGCATGAGTGGAGCAATTATACACCAAATTTTAAACACTACTTCTGATACTCCTCATTTACATACATATAAATGGGGCAGGGGTTGTTTGCTTTGTGTGCATTTTTTTGCAGTTAGTGTGGATGTTCCCTTCATGATTTTTTTTTTTTTTAATCCTAATAAGAAACATAATGTGTAAGGTGCACGAGGGCCACACGAAAAGATTTTTAAAAATAAAGCGGATCATTTGATTTTTGAGAAAAAAAAAAATGGAGGTTATAAAGTCAGGTATTTGCCAGAAACCAAACTTAAGAGAGAGAGAGAGAAACGGCAATGGAGAAGGCTGCCTTCGCGAGTAAACGACCGGCTAGCTCAGCCCAAACACTCACACAAACTCCGTAAAAACATAAAAAAAAAAAAAAAAAGATAGTTTTCTCTGCTGAAGTCCATCAAACTAAAAGACAGTGTGACTGACGCAGGGGGGAAATTGAAGATAAATATTGGTGGAGCATTTGAGAAATGGAGGGAGCTATGCCCGGCACTCGGGATAAATACCCATCCAGAGATGGCCGAATTTCTGTTGAACAAGTAAGGCATCACTCCAGACCATGAAATACAGTGTAGTGTTTTATGTTGTATATACCATATGCTACATCATGTTAGCTTGCTTACGAAGATGCTATCCAAACAACGAAAACGTCACATTGCTCATTTAGTGTTTTCTGGATAATACTGCATCTTTTTCTTGCTTCCTGGCACTGGACTCAACTTACTAAATTTACTTTTGATAGTTCGTAAAATATCTTCAACACATAACGTCAGCTATCTGATATCCGTGGTCGAGGCACCATTATCAGAGCTAAGCGAGTTTGCCCTGTTGCTCTAAAACGCGTCCCATTCAATACACTTTACACATTACACACGTAAAAAGACAATAAAATTGGTCGATGCTGCACTAAGTAGTGAAGTTCTTCATTCATAGAAATGGTCGCGAATATATCGTCCTTTTTTAATCGCCTCATGAACCAATGTTTAATTTTGTGCTGTTTCCACACTAGTGTTTTAAATATACTTTATTCATTTTTATTTTTAGTTAGTGGAACTTTTAAGTGTTTCTTCACTTACCTCCTCTGTATACATGATGCCGGTAAATCACCTTGGTCTGCGTGTGTACCAGCCGATTAACCAGAGGCTCGTTCATGAGCAAGGAGCGCGCCTTCGTGGACGAGCAACACAAAGTTGTAGTTTGCCTAATGGCCAGCGGTGTCGGTCCGTTTTCCCAGCTAGTCTGGTTTGTTTGGAGTGGAGTGAAATCTCATATAAACTCTGGTGGGGACCAAACAAGCGGACCCCTAACGGCTTAAAAACTGGGTCTCGGTTTACTTTCAAACAAACCCTGGTGCGGTTCATTTGAGGTGTGAAAGGGAAGCGAACAAATCTGTGAACCGAAGGCAAAAATTGGCACAAAGTGTAACAATTTACGGATTTATGTATGTGGTTTAATACACACAAATAAATGTCAGTACCTCGCTCAGCATCTGTGTAGCCATAGCAACACATCATAGTCGCTCGCTCAAATGTTGGCTCACCTTTTCTTCAGTACCGAATTATTCTTCTTATGTAAAGAATGACATGCTGCACAGCTTGCTGCTTAGCTGCCTGTTATAATGCCCCCAAAATGAAAGCAGAAATCCCAAGACAGGTGCTGTTTCATTGTTAATGTGGAACAAAAAGACCAGTGGAAGGAGATGGGTTTCCAGTTTCGTTTTCTTCTATGTTTTCTTCTCGTCTTCACCGCTCTTTGTTTGGGAAAGTAAACTTATGTTTTGGTTTGTTTGACCAAGGGCAATGCAAATGCGTACCAAACCATAGGAAAGGGTAATAATGTTGGAATTTGAGATCCAAACCAAACTGAGTCCCCCCGGACTATCAGGAGTGAAAACGACCTTAAATATTGATTCCAGTACGATGTATCATTTGATTAGGCTCTCATTCGCTGGACTTGTGCGAGGAAGTTTAGGTTCATGTTCACATCATTCCAATTTTTTTTCTCATAAATCAACGACTTTTTAAACTTGAAATGTTTTTCTTGAAAATTAACAGTTACTCTTATATTTTATAGAATGGCCCTTATATGCGGTCATAATGATGGATAGTCCATACATAGATCTCTTGGCAAGAACAAGTGTATATGGGCCTTTTGTGGTTAATATTTCGTAAATGAAAGCAATTCATATTGATGTTTAATTTTCCAAATGGCTTCTGTGGGGGGCTTAGCTCTTCTTAGATATGGGTAGGGGATCCCTGAAGAAAAAAGGTTGGGAACCACTGCTTTTTTCTCTAAATGCAACTCAAAGTCTGGGATAATGCAAAGTAATCACAGCTGATTTGCTTGAATAAGTAAGTATTAGACAGGCTGCTCTGACTATTTGGTATTTAATCATCATCACAGTTTCCCTAGTAGCCAAATCCTAATCCCCTGTGGGACACAAGCTTCCGTCCCCAGCATGAAAGTTGCCGACCATCGCCCTTGACCAAGGTTCAAACCTCTGAAAAAGAGTAAGTCCCCAGCCTCTGCCACTACGCTTAAATTGTCAGTTTGGGTCAAAAGCAGAGGACGAGTTTCCTCATGGGAATGAAAAAAACAAATAACTTTACAAAAGACCTGACTTGCAATCGTCTACACCGTGCCTGCCCTTTATGAGGTGCAAACCGCGCACACGTACTCACCCGTACAGCGATGCCGCTTTGACTGATGGTGATGATAATGACATGGCATTTGGCAGGTCACGCTCACAGATGGCGGACACCTAGCGACTTCACTGGCTTGCTTTAGAGTGTTGTATTCTGACATTCGAGCTGTGTCCTCAGGAATTGCAGGTTTAGAGGGAAAAAGAGAGCGGGGGAAAAAAAAAACTCTGGCCCTGCAGATTAACACAACAGATGTTCTCACCTCCTCCATCACTGACAGCCAAACACACGAGGGCTCGAAGCGACTGCAGAGGAAAGTTGGTTTAGGTTAGGACTTGACTGACAGCGGTGCAATGACCACAGCTGGTCCATCATTGTGTGAATAAGAAAGGATACTTGATCTAGATAACCCTCCTTTGAATTCTGGGTCTCAACTTAGCAGTGCTAGCTCCCAGCAGGGATTTCTCCGACTGGCAGAAAGCCTCCTGATAAACACCCGAGCATTATACTGCTCTCACACTGGCTCTATCATTTAATGCATCAAAATTAGATAAATAAATATGTGCATGGCATTAGCCCCAAAAGAACTGTGCCCTGGTTTTATTGATATAATGCCACAGAGGGAGTGTTTATTGTGTAGGCGCTTTCTCCAGACACAGTACAGTAAACAGAGAGGATAGGCCTGGCTATGATTGGAATAGCAATGACCTTTGTTGTATTGATTTTGGCTGGGGTTGCTCCAGGACGGGATCTGGGACAGGCCTGGTGTGTTGCTTTGTATGTGACTGTGTGGTGCTGAAACTTGTAGCTTGACCTGTACTTGAAATATAAACATTCCTTCCACAAATACAATACTGCCTCAGTAAGGGCGAGCACTGAGAGGCAACAAGAGCTGCTCAGAGAAACCTTTCCTCTATTATTATACTAACAGTGTACAGTAATAAAGAGAGACACAATTTACTGATAAATAAACAGTAGATAGAAGTCAGCCAGAGAACTGATTTTATAACCAGCCCACTGGTTGCAAGGAAAAATAAAGCTATCACTGGTTTGACCTAAAAGGGAACAATAGAGTCAACACATCCTACTAGTAAACATAGGAAGCTTTTGTATGATAATTGATCTTAACCCCATTAAGTTGCACTGAAAAAAGTGTGAACATGTTTATTTGATTTCTGGAAATATCACTGTATTACGGCTGCATCGTATGGTTTTTAATTTGATTTTAAAAATCAAACTGTTCACAGATTATTTTTTTACAATTATAAATCAATAAATCAGTATTGTATTCCCCCTCTCCTGACTTAATATTGAAAAACAGTTCTACCAGATGGTAACCACGTTATGATGACAGTAACTGACTGATATGCTTTAAATCAAGGACCATGTGTTAGTTTCTCAGAGTACAAATGCTTTTACTACTATCTCTGACATTTAATGCAAAAAGTTTTGGTACACTTATCTAATGGGGCAGCTTTTTAATATTTTTTATGAAAGTAAGTCTTAGCCTTCAAAGGCAATTGACTTTATGACATTGATATAATCTCTTCATTTACATATCCTTTGAATTAATCCTGTGATCATGCATCCAATCCCCCATATATCTTTGATGATCCATCCATCCATCATCCATCCATTCATCCATCAGTCTGTCCATTCATGCATCCATCCATCCATCTGTCCATCCATCCATGCATCCATCCATCCATGCATCCATCCATCATCCATCTATCCAACATCCATCCATCCATCCATCCATCTTTAAATATCCATCTTTCATTCATCCTTGAATATCCATCAGTCCATCCATCCATCCATCTGTCCATCCGCCTATCCATCCTACCATCCATCCAACATCCATCCATCCATCCATCCATCCATCCCTGATTATCCATCACCCTTCAATCTATCATCCATCTGTGATTAGCCATCATACATCCATACTGGATTTATACTGGGTTAACCCTCATCAATCCATTCATATGAGACTATCCATCATCCCATTATTCAAAAATCCATCCATCCTTCAATCCATCCATCCATCCACCCATCCATCCATCCACCTGTTCGTCCGTCCGTCAAATCCATCCGTCCATCTATCCATCCATTTCTCCATTTATCCCGATGTCCATCCATCCGTCCATCCATCCGTCCATCCATCCACTAATCCATCCATCCATTCATACATACATACACACTTTTTTTTATCCTCTTTTAACCAATCCTTACTTTTCATCAAATGTAAACTTTTCAAAATCAAACTTTTCATTTTTCTACCTCCCGACATCTTTCCTTGAAGTAATCGACCAACCTTCCTCACAGTTCATCCAAGTATTCAGCCATCCATGCATGCAAGTAGTTCTACCTTTGTTTCCTTTGTTTCTTCCATCCATGCATCCCTCCATTCCTCTCTGTGTCTAATGAATATAAATCCACTCATCCAAGTGTCCCTTAAGCATCATCAATTTATGAAATGCTTGTAAAGATCTTCAAGTATCATGGATTCCATAAGCACACATTCTTTGACGTATTCATCCACCCAGCTGTCCACAGTTCATACCACCTACCCATCAACTCATCTGCTGTCTATCACACCAAAGGCAACTCAATGCAATGAGATACACAAGCCTTAAAGGTAATTTAAAGAGAATGAAAGAGCCCCATGAGACAACTAAGAGACATTTCAGTACAAATTAAGAGTCAATAAAGACCATTACACTGCTACTACTTTACTTTTCTGTGATTATGCTGTTGGTTTTCACGGTCAGCAATGGTACTAAAGAGGATATCACCATTAACCATTAAGACATACAGTCATGCAACTGTGATTCAACATCCAGATGACCCAAATACAAAATCAGTAAAAACAGGGAGGCCATTAAAAATAGGCTAAGTGTATTTGAATGGGAGAATCTAACGTTCAAATTGGTGTCTTCTGAAATAAATTAACAACTGTAGCAAGGAAGCGAGGGAGTAGTGGGGGAGGGGTTAAGGGGCTTTATTAGGCTTCTCAGATGACTAACTAAAGGTCCCAGGCGCTCTGCTGCTAATTAGCTTGATTCATCATTCATGCTTAAAGCACTGTGGTTTGTTGTTTTGCTATTATTATGCCTTATCTTGTGTCAGTGTCCAGTCTTTGAGGCTCTGTTTGGAATACTATCTGAGCCCTATGGAGAGGGATATGGGGGAGGGGCCCCAGCCTGGAGACACGAGGAAACATTGTGGTTTCCTTTTTCTCCACGGTGTAAAAAGATTTCAGGAGCTTGAAATTAACTTTACTGTAAGATAGAAGAAAAAGTTAACTAAAGATAAAAGGAGTAAACAGAGCAGGAATCGCTGGCGGAGACTTTCAGAGGAGCGGGATGTTGCAGAATAATCTCTTTAGAAAAGACACTTTCGAAGCACAGACTGCCTGTACTCAGAGACTCAGGATGATAGTCATCATCGGGTAACATAAATTATCATAAGAGGAAGAGTACGGCAAAAGATTAAAACTATCATTTACCTTAAAAGGTGGAAACTTTGAAGTTCCGCAATGTGAACAAGTTCAATAAAATTCATCACTTTGGCTAAAAGGAAGCTGGGAAAATCAATGGAGTTTGGGCTCCGGGAGACTGGAAGTGGTTAAATACTCCTGTAATCAATAATGTAATAAGCTTCACAGTGGTATGTAACCACAAGGAATCCTGAAAACTCAAAGCTCTGCTACTGTGTTACCTCTCCATGCACTACTGTGGCCTTCTGGCATGTCAACATGCATATAAAAAACATTTTCTCGCTTTTTTGTGTGTTATGAAAAAGTCATGGTCAATATAATTTGGATTTCTTGATACAAAAAAATCCCCCCCCCCCATAAAAAAAACACTTTAACATCAAAATAATAACAGATTTCTACAAAGTGATGTCAAATAAATGAAAAAAAAAAAATTCAACCCCTTTAAAGTGACTGATCTAATTCAGCAGAGAACCACCCACCTGGTCATAGTAGTCTCACCACTAGTGAAATGGGGATCACCTGAGTGCAGTGAATGTGTTTCAAGTGATTACAGTATAAAGACACCTGTGTCTGGAAGGTCCTGTCACTGGTTAATCAGTATCCCTGGCTACCATTACACAATGAGGTCAAAGGAAAACACCAAGAAAGTCAGAGCAAAGGTTACTGAAAAGTATAAGTCCGGGGATGGAGACACAAAATTTCAAAAGCACTAAACATCATCAAGAAATGGAAGGAATCCAGAACATGTGTAAATCTGCCTGGATCAGACCGTCCTCACAAACTGAGTGAGCGTGCAAGAAGGAGACTAGTGAGAGAGACCACCAAGACTCCTATGACTAAGGAGTTCCAAGCTTCAGCAGCTGAGATGGGAGAGACTCTGCAGACAACTGCTGGCTTGGTTCTTCACCAGTCAAAGCTCTATGGGAGAGTGGCAAAGAGAAAACTCTGATTAAATCTGGACTAGAGTTCACCAAAAGGCATGTGGGAGACTCCATGCTCAAGAGGGAGAAAGTTCTTTGGTCTGATGAGACCAAAATTGAGCTTCTTGGCATACCATCCCCTCTGTGAAGCACAGTGGTGGCAGCATCATACTGTGGGGATGCTTCACAGAGGGCCCTGGAAGGTTTGTAAAGGTAGAGGGTAAAATGAATGTGCCAAAATATTAAAGAATACTGGAGGACAATTTTATTCAGTCTGCAGGAGAACTACGACTTGGGAGGAGATTTATTCTCCAGCAAGACAATGATCCAAAGCGTACAGAGAAAGTTGCAGAGAAATGGTTTAAAGACAACAAGGTGAATGTTCTGGAGCAGCTGAGTCAAAGCCCAGACCTCAATCCAATTTATTATTTTTTAATCAAACTCATTAAAAGGGTAAAACATCCAAGGGGGTGAATACTTTTTATCAGCACTGTAGATGTAAATAGGACAAAAATACTTTTCATCTTTGCATGATAATTTTGCCTACATTTACAGAAGTAGAGGTAATTTATAGTTTGAAATGTAGAGAGCTGTCAGTGACACAGATGGTAGATATCAAGGACATGTTTTTAAGAATTTGGTCATGAGCTGAAAACACGCTGTCTCACTGAACCTGTGCTCACCTTTTTTGGCTCGCAGTAAACAAATCAATGGCACATCATCGCCCAAACTGCCGGCACAAATATGTAGGCAGATAATTAGCTATTTACACTTCCAGCAGACATGGTGGAACACGAGCATTTATAGTGTTTTGGCGGCCTTTAGCACACTAATAATCTCCACTAACTCCTGAGTGAAATATTTGGCTCTTTAGCTGCTAAATGTGTGCATCAGCAGATTGCTAAGTTTGTCCTTCTTTTGTTTGGCGCTGGGCATGTAGTCTGAGTGTTTGTCACTCAAACAGTTTCCAGCTGCAGAAAAGGGAAAGGTTGATAAGAACTGTGACGCATCCAAATCAGTGGAGTTGAGAGCTGTGACAATCAAAATAATTAGCTGGAAATGGTAAAATAAAAATCTGCAAGAGGAGGGAAACGTCAGAGATGAGAGATGGACATGGTTTTAGGAGATTTAATTATATTCTTAAATGCTGCTTTATCCCATTTCCTCTTTAGAGAGTAGCTAATCTCCAGTGTTTCAGCTGAGGTGCATCTATCCTGGAGTCTCTGTGGGACGTCAGGGCTGGGATATTGGTGCATTCAGGAGGATCTTGAACACAAAATCACTACAGTCCTTGCTGGTGTTATGGTCAGGCAGCCAAGACTTTTGTCTGTAGTGTATATGCTCTTTTGAGACTCAAGCTTGTATCTTTGTTTTAAGAAAAAAAAATCTTAGTTTCTCCTTTTCAGGGAAACAACTAGGTTTCCACAAATCCTAGATTATCACACTAATGTTTCTGAATGATGAAGCCTATCCTACACCCGAAATGTTGGTTTTTTGCTGCTACTGCTGAAGGTAGTTGAGAGAGTGGACAGTATTTATTGTTAGGATACTACACCCATCCATCCATCAACCTACGCATCCATCCATCCATCCATCTGTCCATCAATCCATCCATCCATCCATCCACCCATCCATCCATCCATCCATCTGTCCATCAATCCATCCATCCATCCACCCATCCATCCATCCGTCCATCCGTCCGTCCATCCATCCGTCCATCCATCCATCCACCCATCCACCCATCCATCCATCCATCCATCCATCCATTTGTTCATCCATCCGTCCATCCGTCCGTCCATCCATCCATCCACCCATCCATCCATCCATCCATCCATCCATCCATCCATCCATTTGTTCATCCATCCGTCCATCCGTCCGTCCATCCATCCATCCATCCATCCACCCATCCACCTATCCATCCATCCATCCATCCCTCCATCCATTTGTCCATCCATCCATCCATCCATCCATCCACCCATCCATCCATTTGTTCATCCGTCCGTCCATCCGTCCATCCACCCATCCACCTATCCATCCATCCATCCATCCACCCATCCACCTATCCATCCATCCATCCATCCATTTGTCCATCCATCCATCCATCCATCCATCCATCCATCGATCCAGTTGTGCGTCTGACACATGCAGGAGACAGACCAGAGCTGGATCTTGGACTGACTATCACAGTGACATCTCTGATCGGTGAATCCATGAATTTAGGCTGTCAGCTGCTATGAGTGAAGTTAATGGTTGAGGAAAACTGGGCAGTTACTGATGAGCTCTGTAGTCACAACAGATGCCACAACATCTGTCATTTGGCACAAAATCAGCTGGTAGAAATAAAATCAGTTGCAGCAGAGGTTTAACCTGTAGATGGCAGTCGCTATGCAAATATTTCTTACAAAATTTACATTTTATATATTTGTGCTTAAATGTCAAGATTTAGACTCTGACCAAAAATCCCCACATACATGGGTCTTTATATGAAAAGTGGTCTGAGAGTAGAATATTCTTTATTGTGCCATCCTTTGACAATTAATAGTGATGACTGAGTGTAAGACAACGCCTTGGTAGCATTTGCATTGGACTTTGAAATTCAGAGCATTGCCACCCATGGGACACCCCACCCCCAACGATGATGCAATGCAGACCCTATCTATGGAATTACAAAGGCTTGTGAGAAAGGGAACATTTTGCATGCAAATTGCAGCAAAAATGGAGTATACAGAGTTTAAGAGTAACACAAAATGTTTAATGCAAAACTGAAATGTCAAGATCTGGATGCTAACCGATCTATCACACAACTAGCCACCTCTGCTGAAAGGCTGAAAAAGTAATCTTGGAGTTTAGTACTCTTTAAGTTGTAGGAATCAAAGGCATACATCCTTCAAAGCACAAGTGGCATGCTGCAGTCAGGACTGTAGTGGACCAAAGACAGGCCTGAATAATGATTATAGTATGATTATGCTGCCTATTATTATCATTCTCTTTCCTTGCAATCATTGATTTGAAATGTTCCCTGATATTCTACTTGAAGACAGTGTATGGGGCAGTCAAACTTTGCTAAAAGCAGTGTCTTTGAATTCTAATGGACCTGAGCTGTAGTGGGTGTGAAAGCTGAACAGTAAAACTGTTTTCTAAACAGATTTTACTCTTCTGCTGACTTAGGAGTATGACTGCCATTAGGAACTTACTTGCAGAAAAAAATAAAATGCTTGCTTAGCTTGCCAGCACAATGACAACTCCAAAACTGTGCCCATGTTAGCCCTGAGCCTGTCTTTACAACACAAGTATTTAAATGGAATTCTGATGATTTGACTCCGCGATGGATAAAAAGCCGAGCATTTCCCCCGCAATGACGAGTGCTTGCAGAAATCTGTACTGTATAGAGCCTGGCAGGCGATGTACTGACTGCTGTGCATTACGGTACACATTCAGGAAATAGCTGCTGCCTCTGCATATGCTTACAGATGAAGGCTGAAATACTGGATGTGCCACCTGCTTGTGCAAAACAAATTTCAATCAATAGAAGTCGTGAGGAAGTGGGCATGTGCGATATGCCATTCACTCCAATCCAAGAGGAGAAAAAAGTGAATTCAAAGCTGAATATTTTGTGCAGAACAGCTTGTAACTGTGCACCATATGCAAATGTTGCATTAACGATTGGCACCTATTCCTCCTTCATTAGCTGAGGAAAGAAAGACCCAGACGAATGCCTGATGAAGCAAGGAAAGAAGACTGACAGGATGAGAATGAGGAGTGATGTTAGACAGTGTTTGTGCATCACTGCTCATCATTAAAGACTAAAAAGCAGCGCAATGCAACATGCAGTGTAGTTATGCACAGAGCAGCAGGTGACAGGAAGTTCTGGACTCCTTTTGATGGTGTAAATAAGGAAGATTATGATGAAACACTGATAAATTTGGGAAGCATTAAAGCTTCACAGTTTAAGTTGTGATGCACTAATGAATAGGTGTTGCATCGACCAGTGATGGCCACATGAACGCCCTGCAGTGAAAAATGCGACTTGCGCCAATGACAGTTGCTGATGTGTGGGCCTGGTTAGAAAGTGACAGGACCAATCAGCGACGAGGGGCAGTACTTTCATGTGCAGCAGAGTTGTGACGTAAACAAGCAGCAGCAAGAGCTGGTGCAGTTATGAAGGAAGAGATTAGCATGGATGCTGCTAAAGCGCCAGTTTTATCAGAAATTGATGACAATTCTTCGTTAAAAGAAGAACTAAGAACAGCAGTGAGTTGTCTTCTTTTCAAAAAAGACAAAATTTGAGTACTTACATGTCTACAGTCGCCATGTGTCACGTTATTCCTCGTAGCTGCGCACGCACAGCTCGATAACGGCTACATCACGTGTTTTGTTGCTCTTATTGGCCTGTAGAGATGTGACAGACAGAATGTTCATCCAATCACACTCCAAGTTTTTAAAAAATCTTCTGCCCTTTCCCAAACGCTTAGTATTGAAGGTTTTTCAGATGGATGTGTGAAACACATCCATCTGGCGTGCCAGGTTAGTGGAATAGTGTGTTTAACACAATGCAAAACCTCTATTTGCCTGCAACTTTTATCTCCCTGCAAATTTAAGACCAAGACCAAGCGTTCTGACACTGGGCAGCACATTTGGCTCTCTTTAATCTTATTTTTTTTACCTTTTAGATCCTCAATTTTAGTTTTTAAAGTCAATGTTTTACCTTTAAAACTGATGAAAATATTTTTTTTCTTACATTTTGACCTTTTTAACGCTTTACTCTGGTTTTCGTCTCATACTTTGACCTTTTAGATCCTCAATTTTAAATTTTAAGTCATATTTTGACCTTTAAAACTCAAAATTCAAATGTTTTTCTCACAGTTTGACATTTGGATGATTTTGAATTTATCTCATATTTTGACTGTTAAGAATCATGATTTCAACTTTCTATCTCGTATTTGCTTTTTAAAAACATTATTTTGACTTTAAATGCCATGTTTTTAACCTTTTGAGCTAATAAGTTTGAATTTTTATCTCAGAATTTGAGCCTTTAAACATATCATTTTGACCTTTTTAAGTCTCAAAATCATTTATCATCAGTGCTGAGGTTTTTTTCACCCATAATTCATTGCTAGTGAAAATGAGGTTGACAGTTTATGGTTAAATGTTGGCCTTGTTCGGCCCTCAGGTTGGACCCAAATTCAGAATTTGGCCCCTGCTGTGATTAAGTTTGACATCCCTGAATTAGACTGTGAGGTCAAAAGAAATACATGAAACTATATCTTTATAGTTTCTTTAGTGAGTTTGTTTAACTTTTTATATATTTCTAATCCGGTCTCAGACATCCTTACATAATGGATGATTAAGAGAAGAGGTTACAAGTATTCTACCCCCCCCTCCCCCTTGGCCCCAAAATTGCTCAGTCCACCCCTGGCTAAACTGCAGTTATTCACAAAAAAAGGTATCATTCTTGTCAGGGGCATAGCCAGGGATTTAGGGCCCCTAGAAAACAATATTACACAGGTCCCCCCTTAACCGGCTTGCCAAGCAACAAATGTTGCATTTTAAAGTATTTTTGAACCATAATTTCTCCATTTATGAGCATATTTTTTTTACTAAATTTACTTGCATTATATTGCAGTGCTGGACCACACCACTTGGACATTTTTAAGGGAGGAGCAGGTGCCCCAGTAATGTATGTCATACTATTTCAGTGAAACTCAACGTGTGGCTCTTTTGTGATGATTTGTGGCTCTTTTATGTCTAATTTGAAATATTTTTCACCTACAAACCTAAAATAAAGGGAAACCTTGACCTCAGAAATTATCCATTAAAAATCACATGAATCAGTTTGTTTCCCACACTTATACAGTAGGTTTGGATTGTAAACTTTTAAATTTGTATGTATATTTTCAATGCCCTTATTGATATTTCTTGCCAGGTTTTTACCCATTAAAGCTGCCTTTTGCCATTAAATGCCACTTTTTCCCCCAATTTTTGCCATTCTTTGCTGTTTTTTGCCCTTTCTTCTGACCATTTTGCCCTTTTTAACTTATTTTTATTGACACTTTAACCTATTTTTGACACTTTTCACCGCTAAGACTGTGGCTCTTGCAAAGGTATTTTTCAACAATTTGTCCTGTTTGGTTGACCAGGGTTGAGTAACACTGCTCTATTTGATACACATTTCAGTCTGCTGACCAATTCATTTCGTCACTTTTGATTCAATAATGACACTTAATGCTAAGAAAAGTAAATAAAATCACACTTTTCATTGTGGGCTTCTCAAGGGCTCCTTATACTGTGGGCCTGGGTGAAGGCCCGTTTATACGCCCTTTACGTACGAAAATGTATACGTCCTTTTCAAACGATGTTACCCTCACTGCTCACATACTTCCATGCATCCTTTACGTTGGCATGGATGTTACCCAATGCATCCACGGGGGGCAGCCAGCCCAGATTCACACGTTTATGAGAACAACAAACTCAAAAACAAACATGGCGACTGTGGAGGAGGTATTGATAATGTACCTCTTGCATAAAAGACAAAAATGGAGGCAGCATTTCTAACCAACTTGCACAACTTTTCCTCAAAAAGTTCCGCCATTGTTATTTTTTCTTCGTGTCTCACTAGAGCTGCTACGTATCGGGTAGTGACAGCAACACTGCCCCCACGGTTTCCAGTGGTACTGCTTCGGTTGGCCTGTATCCATAAGCTTGATGGAAACATGCAGAAATACAGACAAAATGAACCCAGAGCACAGATGGAAGCCTCCGTCTGTATCTGGATTCGTATTTCACGTTGAGCATAATTGGGCCTTAATAAATGCCCTTTTTCCCCAGTGCTACACCCCTGGTTCTTGTATTAAGTTGCATTGTGGATTTCTGTGGTTGAGTTTGCCCCCTTCTAAGGTCACGAAGACTAGAATTATACTGTTGGTAAACAATAAAGATAAGTTATGGTCCCGGCTTAGATGAGGATGTTAACACTCACAAAAATCAAATGCTCAAGAAAAAGCAGCATCATCGCCATCGGCCCTGATTTCCACAATCGGTGCATAACAATTTAGAAGTGTTGTAACTGTAATTATCAGTTAAAGTATTTTGACAAGTTCTAATTTGTACAACTGGAGGAAGCTACGCTCAAGTTAACAAACAAATGAGCTGTTAGCTAATTTGTTGTTTTCTTTTATTTTCCACCCTCTTCTCTCTTGCTTGTTTCCCAGGCAGTCATTAATGAATGATATTTCACCACTACCTCCGTTTTCCTTCGCCCCCCCTCCCCCATACCCTCCTCCCTCATGGCGCCCTCCCTCGCTCATCAGCGGGCCGGTGGAGGGGAAGCTCGTCTGTCTCGCCCTTATCTTCCCCTAACCACTCTGCAGTCATATCACCCTGACCTGACCATCCATCTTCCAGCATCTTCCTCCATAACAGTGGGTGAGTTTGTTTGTGTGTATTGGATCTTGAGCTGCTTGGCCATGCTGTTTTTTTTTTTTTTGTTTTTTTAAGACATGTTTCCCTCCAACAGGCCCTGAAAAGCCTTCTGCTGGCTGTCTGCGGCGGTTGAGATCTCTTGCTCTGAAATGTCTGTTTGGTCTTGTGTGAAAAAAAAAAGACGAAACAGAGCGAGCGAGCGGGGTCTGCCTCACTTTCAGCTCACAGTTTATTGTGGGCGATGTATCTGAAGACAACCGCTGACAGCTTTGCAGGCCTTTGAACCCCACATCAAAGCGTGACAAAATACTGGGCACTTTGTGGCAATTTGATCGTTTCGAATGAGCCGCCGCCATCAGACGTGCACTATCATGATCTGAAATGCAAAAAATAAAGTTTCTACAGAGACTGTTCATGCATCGCTATCGAGCATACTTCAAAATAAACTCTGAAAAACAGAATATTCCTGTCACATGGACAGTGCCCCGTCCTGATTTAAAGTGGAAGTTTTCCCAACTGGCACGAACTGTTCGCCACATTTGCACGGCGCTGAGCTGTCCCACTTATCAGCTGCTGCACCGAGTGCTGGATCTTAACTTTAATGCCGTTAAACCTGCCGCACCACATGCGATAAAATCCTTTTTGGATCCCACGATGAAATTGTGTGCCTAACTACTTGAGGGTAAATAAACAGGTGCCAGAGATATGTCTTGCTGGCACTTGTCGGTTGCTCAGTAATCTATTTCAAATATTTACAGAGCACAACAGAGGTGCTCCAAGCTGCAGCTGAGCTATCATTTGCTCCAATACACCCAAAGAGGAGGTAAGAATTAAAAAGAAATCAATATGGAGGTTTTTATCCTGTAGCATGTTGTTGTTTTGCAGAGATTGGAGACACAGACTTAAGTGGACAATGCTTGAATGCTTACTTTAGAAATGGAGTAATGATAAAACAATTACAGTGTCTAAAAATTATCCACCGCCTTTTTTTAAATTTTTTTTTTAACTTTCACTGATTTTATAATTTTTTTATGGTGAATATAATTTGGCTCTTCTGACAAAAAAATTACAAAAATACCATCTTTCGTGTCTAAGTGAAAGCAGATTTCTACAAAGTAACGTCAATTAAATAAAAATATGTAATGTTAAATAAGTGGCTGCGTAAATATTCACCCCCTTTAACAGAGGTCCAGCTAACTGGTGCTAGTAGTCTCACTATTAGTGATAAGAGGATCACCTGAGTGCAGTAAATGTGTCTCATCTGATGGTAGTGTAAAGACACCTTTAGTCCAGTCACTAGTTAATCAGTATTCCTGGCTACCATTACACCATTAAGTCAAAGTAACACTCCAAGGGACTCAGAGAAAGGTTATTGAAAATATGTCAGAGAATGGATACAAAAACATTTCCAAGGCACTGAACATCCCCGGAGTTAAGTAGAGTCCATCATCACCGTAAATCTGCCTAGATCACGACGACCAAGAGTCCACCAAGACACCTGTGACTACTCTGAAGGACTTAAAAGCTTCAGCAAAGAGAATGGCACTGCTGAGGAAAGCTCTTTGTAGAGTCCATGGTCAAGTGAAAGAAAGTTCTTTGATCTGAAGAGACCAAAACTGTGCTTTTTGGCTGTCAGATAAGGCCTCTAGTAGACACCAAACACTGCACATCACCGTAAACACACCCTCCCCACCAGGCCCCTGAAAAGCGAAGAGAATCAACCTCCACAGTTGTGATTTTCTTGCATGTGTGTTGGATCAGCAGGATTGGTGCTAGCATCCTGGCTAACAGTTACCTCATTTTAAAGCTGAAAAGTGTGTCAACTATTATTATGTTCTGATGTTACTACTTTACCCCACTTTGGCCATCTTTACCTCCGCCAAGGAGGTTATGTGATCGGGTGGGTTAGTTAGTTAGTTAGTTAGTTTGTTTGTTAGTAACATAACTCAAAAAGTTGTGGATGGATTTTGATGAAATTTTCAGGAAATGTCAGAAATGGCATAAGGAACCAACTGTTGCAACTTTTTGCTCCTTTTTTGTTACTTTGTAACCATTTTTGCACATTGATAACACTTTCTTTGCCACTTTTGGACCATTTTTGCAATTTTTTACCTGTGTTTTTTTTCCCATCCATGGATGCCACTTCTTTGCCATTTCTGCCACTTGATCCATTTCTATGACTTTTTGATAGTTTTTGCTTTGTTTGTACCCACTTTTATTTCCATCTTTTTTTTTATTATGTTGTACCAATTTTTGCCCATTGATGCTACTTCTTTACCACCTGACCCATTAATACTACTTTCTGGCCATTTTTACACTGTTTTTTGCTCCTTTTTTCACACATTACTGGCACATTCATTAGTTTATTTTTTGCCACTTTGTCCACTTTTTCCCATATTTATGTCCCTCATTGTCATTTTCTGCCACTGTTTGCCCATTTCTGCAACATCTTTTTGCAACTTTGCCTACTTTAGCAGTCTTTTGTCATTTTTTTGCCCATTTAGGCTGCTAAATTCAGATTTTTGCAAGGTTTTGTCCATTACTGGTCACTTTTTACAACTTCTTTTTTGACACTTTTGCCCATTTTTGCCAGTCTTACTCCATCTATGCCATTTAGATACAACTTAATCCATTCTTTCTGCTTTCCATCTGTTTTCATGTCTCTTTATTCAGTTATTATATTATTATCCTAAAAGTTGTCTCAGGTTTTTCCTCTTTAATTTCTGGTATCTTGACATTTGGGCACATTACTGCCTAGCTATGAAGTCAGACATTACTTTCATAATCATTTAGTTAAATGTGTCCATCCACATAGTTAATATCACTAATAAAGATGTAAATATGTTTTATGAAAAGGGTTTTACATTTGAAAAAGCTATTTTGTTCTACAGCATAAATAAAAAACAGTTTTGCAGCTTTGATTAGAGTGGTTATTGTTCAAGTAAAAATATATATACTATTATCACAGCTTGTCATTACAATAGAGCATGATTTTACTGACTTCTATGGGCCCCCAGTTCAGCTGGACCCCAGAGAGCTCTGCCTTTTATCCCCCCTTATGGGTGGCCTTACTCTCCACTGTGAGGCACGTTGGTGGCAGCATCATGCTGTGGAGGTGCTTCTCGGCAGCCAGCCCTGGAAGGCTTGTAAAGGTAGCGGCTGAAACACGTGTGACGTAATATAAGACAATCTTGGAGAACAGTCTCATTCAGTCTGCAAGACACCTAAGGCTCAGGAGAAGCTTGAGCAGTTTTGGTCAAAAAAGCCAAATCGCACTGATTTACAAAATCAATAAAAGGGTAAAACATCCAAGAGGGTGAATACTGTTTATTATCTGTATCATATCTCATATTTACAAAAATAATCCTCAGAAATGGTTCCCTGCTGTTCATTCAGAGATATTTCTGGCAGAGCTGAATGGACACCCACTGAGCTGCCCCCCTTAATCTGTGAGAGTAGATTTTAAATCCTTAATTAGAAACCAGTCTGTGAGAGGAAAGAAAAAAGGAAGATTGTGATTCACAATCCCTATCCCAAACCCTTGGGCCTGCTCTGAGCTGGTGAGTGACATAACCTCTTTTCTCATATTTCTCCAGTGCAAAACTATTGACTTTAGATTACAGCACTCCCACTCACATTTTAATCTAAAATGCTTTTAATGATATTTGAATTACTTATTCTTTCACATCAACATAAAACCATGATATTCCAGCTAATAAATGGGAGGATGTGCCTTTAAGCAGTGGGAAGCAGAGCTCCATGTTATTATGTAATTCTGCAGCTCTAGAAATGAAGCAGGAGTTGATTGAGCGTATTAGTAAACAACACATAACCCTAACTCACATACGTTTAAAGATTTTGAATGGACTTTTCCATAGCGCTTGGGTCAGACTTACCCGGTCACTTACATTAACTCCATTCAGACACTGATGGTGCCTTATAGAGTAGGAATGTGTACGATTATCCTGCTTAATGGTTAAAGTTGCATCTCTCTGTCGTGGGCACTAAAATGACAAGCCAGTTGAACAAATTATTGACTTCTTTTTAATCATTTCAGCCCCACGACATTAAACTTGCAAGAAGATGGATTTGCCAGACTCCACCTTGCAGAGCTTTAATCTGCGATGCTTGTGCCAGACCCAAAAATGGCTCTGATCAACCAGCATCATTTGAGGAGAACGAGGTGTAAGGTAAGGATAAGGAACTTTGTTTGATAGTTTACTAATTCTAAGAGTTTTGGGATTGCCGTTGGTTGCAGAATCTCATCTCCATAACTCTATTTTGCTGCCAGTGTCAATCCCATATCTCCACAGTCTGGGGCTGAAGTCTATCCTCCAAGATGACAACACTCGCCCCCACAGAGCGGGGTTTATCAGACACTACCTCCAGAGTCTAGAGGATGGAATGGCCTCTGCCAGCAGTCCTGACCTTAACCCCATTGAACTCTTGTGGGATCAGCTTGGGTGTGCTGTTCATGCCAGAGTGACCAACACACATTAACTGACCTGTGACGAATGCTGGTTGAAGAATGGGATACCATCCCAGAGGAGTGTGTGACCAGGCTGGTGACCAGCATGAGGAGGAGGAGCCAGGCTGTTGTGGCTGTGTATGGTTCTTCCACATGCTGCTGAGGCTCCTGTTTGATAAGGAAAAAGGTGCTGAATTGCCAATAAGTCTTGTTTCCAAGGTTATTATAGTTAACTAGAACTAACTAAATAACTAAAACTAAAAGGTAAAAATCATATTATTTAACTGAAGCTAAACAAAAACTGAGCTTTATGAGAAAAACAAAAACTAAGACAAAATTCTGCGCTGACAAAACTAACAAAAATGAAATTAATTCAGAGACAAATTTTCCTTAGTTTTAGTCTTTGACAGCAACACACTGTCTGATGAACACTGAGGCTTGGAGAGAGTAATGTGGCCTGATTTAATTACAGAAGACTTCACACAATGGTAAATTTTAGGTCATGAGTTGTATACAAACTTGAAAATTTAATAAATGAAATGAAAAGTGAAGAGCCTTTTTTGGTCTGTCCCTCAACAAGTGTCCCATATTCCCCCAAAGAACTAAAACTAACACTAAAACTAATAAAAACTAAACTAAAACAAAGTATTTTTTTCAAAATCAAAACTAAACTAAGAAAAAACCAATAATAAAAAAAAAAAAAGAAAAAAACGAGAAAAAAACTCTAAAGCGTTCTCATAAAAATTCATTTATTTTCAGGGCATGGTCATGTACACCTTAAGGTTTTGCCACTTTGAACCCATTTTTGCTGTTTGTCACCTTTTTTCCCCACCTTTTTGCATCTTAAAACACATTTGTGCCACTTTATTCCCATTCTGGCCACTTTTTAGCCACTTTTCACCATTTGTTTGGCCTTTTTGGCCACTGCTCCACCTTTTAAGGACTACACACGGTCATGCCATGAAAATAAAGGCATTTCAATGCTTGAAGAGAATTCCTTGGTTTTCAAGGTGTGAGGTGGGCCTCCCCTGGGGTGCCACAGGACTTCAGGGGAGGTGCAGACCCATAAACCAGAAAAAAGGTGATTTTTTTTGCTAACTTTGCTGTGTGTGGGACAAAATGGAAAGATTAATAGTTACTACAAAGACTACACTAGAGTTGACTATTAATTTTAGGATTTTCCTGCAGTAGTTCTGATGATGCTCAACACTGATTAATTTGCAAAGAAGCTAATGACAGCATGAGGCTGTGTAAACCGAGTCAAAGCACTAAGTCACTGAGACATTTAGCACCTTAAACGCTAAAACAGCCTCTGCAGGTGCAGGTTTTTGCAACCAATAATGATCAAAAGTCGATACCAGGCAGGGCTGAAGGTGAAGAATGACCTGCTCTTATGCAAACTCATGGTTCCACTAAATTAGAGTGCAAAGCATCAAAATCAGGTGGTATTGGCAAAAACTTAATTACTGAAACCAAATACCTGTTTGTTAGGGTAAGATGGATGTGTAAAGAAACATGCAAACCAAAGTACTGACAGTATTAAAATGTCACATCAGTTTACAGATGTGAAAAACTATGGAGATAGTTTACACTGTTTTAATCCTATTTTTTCATGGGGGTGGGGATCCACAGAATAATTTATCTTCTCCTAGGAAGGCTCACTCACCCACACTTTGAAAACCTCTGCCTTAGAGGTTCTTGTTTTTCATCAACTTTATGAATCTTTTCCAAAAAAGCACCTCAAACTAACTTTTCTGAGTCCTAGAAGCACTCGTTCCTGTGTTTTTTTTGGCAAAAGAAGCTGTTTGGCATTGGTAGAGAAGATTCTTCTGATTTTTCATGGGCACAACTTACGTACTCAGCTTTGCTGCTCATCCAACAAATGCATGATCTTTACAAGAGAAATAACAAGCTTTTCAACAGTATAAGATTATTTGCCAGGAAGCGTTATTGCAATAAAAAATAGTCCACCAAACACAGATTTTCTTTCTTTTTGTGCTAAGTTTAGTGTTTGAAGTAACACGTCATGACTATCAGATGCTTTTTGAGCTCTATGAAACTGCGGTAATGTTTTATTTCCTCAGCTGAATCTGTCAGTGCTAGAGATGTTGATCTCTTTGCCCTGAATTAATTTAGACTTCCACTGAGTTTGTTGTGCTATCTATATGTTTGCCCCAAACACGACCAACGTTGAGTGTAATCAGGCAGTAGCTGTGCAGTTACTGCGGCTCTAAAAGCATGAAAACATCCTCTAAACAGGAACTATGGTATGCTGTGAAGCCAATAGGCCATCCTCTTTAAACCCACTTGAGTGTTTTCTTGTCTTCCTGTCCGTGTACTACTTTCCCTTAATTGCAGATGTACTGTGAGGACAGCCCTGAAAGTGGTTCAAGATCAAATTAATGCAAATTGCGATCGAAAATTCTGCCCCACACAAAGTCTGCTGAGCATGCTAGCATACTCAAACGCCAGCATGCCACATCATATATCATCTCTCTGACGATGACTCTGAGATGAGCATACCAAGCAGTAAAGCGAGGGCTAGCGCCTGCAGAGGGATGGCCGCCAGCGGTATCAATTTGTGTTTTTTTACGCTGCACACAAAGCAGCCGAGGACGAGGTAATTAAGCAGATGCAGTGTCTGCATGTTCATAGACTCCCCGCTCATTGTTATTTTGTTTGTGTGCTGTACATGTGAGCACCTGTCCCTTGGGATGTATGCTGTCTCTTTCTTGTGGGTAATTATGGGTAATGTAGGTTGACAGTGGAGCACAGTGGCATAAACAGTAAAAAGACTACAACATTGACTTATAGCACTCTGACAAATACACAACTGTAAATACAGTCTCCCTTTTAACAATACAAAGCAAGCACATGTGCGATTTATTATTACCGCAGCTGACACACACACATGTAAACGCTCGGCAGCTCATTGTTGCCCTTCAGCAAACACATTTCTCTAGTCAAGCATGTTTGACTAAATAAGATCATCAGCTGTTATCAGTGCGAGTCTATTAGCAGGGAAGTCTGAAACTACACAGCATGTATGTTTACTAATGTATGTCTGCAGCACCAGTGCAGACATGCATGGAGTTTTTCTATTCTAGTATTATTTAAAGGATGTATGCATGCACTGAGCTTCTCTGCAATAGCAATGCATGTCTTTTTTAAAGGGATTTAATAAAGAAAGGATTTTTCATCCTTGAGGGAAGATTGAGCAAAAATGACAGAAATGTAATTTTGTGATTTGATTTAATAACTGTGCCTGTCTTGGTGTGAATCTTGCAGTCTCAATTTTTTGGGACACATGATGACCTTTTGTATTAATAGAACTGTGAAGACTGAGCCTCATTAACCATCCAACTGTAGAAGATTTTTGTCAAAAATCTGGTATGCAGTTGTCACGGCGATTCTGACTTTCTCTGAAGTTTTTTTTTTCTGTCTCACTGAGAAGAAAATCTTTTACCACACTGCAGAAGCAGAGGTTAGACTACACTCCCTTACACAAGCCATGAGTCTGCTACCTACAGGTATGTAGTCCATGTCCTGGATCCGTCTGTGCATGCTGGCTCTTGAAGCTCTGACTCCAGCTGCGGTCCACTCCTTGTGAATCTCCCCCAGTATCTTGAATGGGCTTTGTTTCAGGATCCTCTCTAGGCTACGGTTCTCCCAGGTGCTTGTGCACCTTTTTTCCCTTTCATTCAACTTTCCAGTAAAGTTCTTGGGTACTAACCTGACAAGCCAGATGGATTTGTTTGACATATCCATCTGGGAAGCTTCATAGGAAACATTTGGGAAAGGAAGAGGCTCTGAAAAAAACTCAGAGTGTGATTGGCTGAATGTTCTGTCTGTAACATCTTTACGGGCCAATCAGAGCAACAAAATACGTCACATAGCAGCTATCAAGCTGCGTGTGAGGAGTAACGTGAAACATGGCAACTAAAGCCATGTAAGTACTCGACTTTTGTCGTTTTTGAAAAGAAAACAACTCACTGTTGTTCTTTGTTCTTCTTTTAATGAAGAAATGTCAAGTTCTGATAAAACTGGCGCTTTAGCAGCATCCACGCTAATCTCTCCCTCCATAACTGCACCAGCTCCTGCTGCTTGTTTACGTCACGACTCTGCTGCGCCTGAAAGTACTGCCCCTCGTCGCTGATTGGTCCTGTCACGTTCTAACCGGGCCCAAATGGTTCAGACGGGAGCTTTGCAAGATGGTTTCGCCAGTGAAAAATAAGGAAAAGGGCGTAGCCATTTGCTTTGCGAGGTTAGTTCATCGCTGCAGTATTTACAGACAATCTGGCTTTATCTCAACTTCTATTTACCAGCTTTTAAAATGAAACTTGCCATTAAGCAGACCTGGGTCTGTCTCCTCACTCATCACTGCTGGCTGTGTCTGACCCTCTCACCTCTTTACACCAAGGCATGTAAACATCTGCGCTGGAGGACTACGGGGGCAGGTTGTGGTCAAACTTAGTCATATGATTAAATTGTGTTATTATTTTTTATAACGCGTTAAAGTTTCAAGATTAATCACGAGTGTTAACACATTAATGTTAACAGTGCTGAAAAAAAATACAGTAATTTGAGTAAATGTAATTAGTAACTTTCCAGCCCTGCTGTTTTTGGGTTTTCTTCATGTAGACTGGTGCAGTGCTAACAGCTGGCCTGGCAAGGTTAAGGCAACAAAAACACCTTCAGACAGAAATGCAGTTTCACATCTTGTTTGTACTTATATTGAACATTAGAGTCCCATCATGAGATTTAGGGAGGTAAAGTGAGTTTTTCATATCTTTATGCCCAGCTTAGCTAATGTTCCTTTAAATATTGCTTCATAATTTCTGTGCAACACAAGAGTTGTATCGATCTTCTCATTTTACCCCTGAGAAGAAAGCAAAATGCCTTAATGCTTTAAGCCTAAACCATTTGATGATGCACGATTGACACATTTTCTTTGCAGACGATGTGGTTCTATTTGTTTCTTCAGCTGGGGGCCTCCAGCAGGCGATGGGATGGTTCGCGACCGAGCATGAAGCTGTCGGGATGAGAGTCAGCACCTCCAGATCTGAGGCCATGGTTCTCTGCTGGAAAACGGTGGATTGCACCGTCCGGGTGAGGAGTGAGTCTTTGCCCAAAGTGAAGGAGTTCAAGTATCTTGGGGTCAGCAATATTGCGGGCGTTGTGCTGGATCGTCGATCTATCTCCCAGCCCTCACCTTTGGTCATGAACTCTGGGTAATGACCGAAAGAATGAGATCGCAGATACAAGAGGCCGAAATGAGCTTTCACAGGAGGGTGGCTGGGCTCAGCCTTATGGATAGGGTGAGGTACTCAGACATCTGAAGGGAGCTAGGAGTAGAGACGCTGGTCCTTTGCATCG
Source organism: Cheilinus undulatus (assembly GCF_018320785.1). NCBI lineage: Eukaryota > Metazoa > Chordata > Actinopteri > Labriformes > Labridae > Cheilinus > Cheilinus undulatus. The sequence goes on from NC_054887.1 coordinate 5,564,240, forward strand.
AAAGGAGCCAGCTGAGGTGGTTCAGGCACCTGATCAGGGTGGCTCCTGGTCGCCTCCCTGTGGAGGTATTCCAGGCATTTCCATCTGGGAGGAGACCTCGGAAAGGGATGTTTGGGTTGACTTGCAACCCTCGCGACCCGGCCCCAGATAAGGGGAAAAAGATGGATTGACAAAATCTTATAAGAGACTTTAGTGAGAGCTAGAAAGTAGAGTAAACTAAAAGGGAAAAGATGGGTTAATAAGGAGGACTTTTACCGAAACAACTACATGTAAATTATTAAGAGGCCATGCTATTTCCCTGTTGGACATCATTAAGACTTTATTATATTTCACTTCACAGACACAGCTCTGTGTTTGTTTGATCTGGTCTTATTAAGGCTGAAACACAAAATCGCTATGGGGACTGCAAAAGCACCACGATGCAAAAACACTCTTAATAAAGCATTTTTAATCCTGCTGTTTCTTTCCAACAGCCAGAACAGAAAAGTCAAGCCAAAGGGACAAGGATGTCAAATATGTGGAGGACAGTCTCAGTCTTCTGGCTCATTTTGCTCATTTAAAGTGGATTGTAAGAGTTTTTCCAGGCTCTATGCCCTATATAGCTTCCATACAGGATGATAATAATCCTCCCTACCCCCCTCTGCCTCTCAGGTTAGGGAATCAGTAGGCAGCCTCACAGGGAGACACAGAGCTCCCCAGGCATAAATCACACACCCACACTATTTTCCATCCTGTCTCGCACCGTCCATCTCTTCCCCTTGTCTCGCTTCCTCCACCAGCTCCGTTTTCATCTGCTCTCCTTCTTACCCATCATGCCTGTTTAGAATTTTTCTACTATCGTCTCTCTCCCGCCTCCTCTTCTTAATTTGCACCGCACCATCCTTTGTTTCTAACCGTGCGAGGGTGAGCGGCCACCTGCAGAGTACAGCATGGGTGTTAGAATTAAACTCGGATTTTTATTCACTGTTAATAAGACTTTGAGGCGGAGAGGTCGCGAGGTGACACAGAAGGGAAGCTGGAAATAACTGGAATGTGCTTTTTATTGCAGTTTTTCATCATAGTCAGAAATTATTTTGGAGAAATGACCACAAATTGTCCCTTTTTTTATTACTCTGTGTGTTCTGTGTGCATTTATGCACCTTGTGAGTGTACTCTTGTGTGCACTCATGGGGCTTTAATTCCAGCTTCACTATCTAATTACTTAAATTGTGCTTACAGGTCTTATTGTACTGCTCACTTTCCCTTGGAGAGCTATACCCTGTCTTCCTGCTTGCCTGCTGCATTAGCGGTAGAAATAAGCACATTAGGCAATTTTGTGCTCCATAATAAGTACTGCACCTGAGGGATGTTTTTCAGTTAAAAAAAATGTCTGGACAGAAAGAAAAACAGCTTTCTAGCCCAACCGCACTCTGTCCTTCTTTTCCCTCTCTCCATTCGTTCCCCCTCCGCCGCTCGCGCCAGGAGAGATGAGTTTCTCGATAGAAAAGTCCTTGTTTTCTTGCCGCGCCCTCACCGCTGATTGCTGTGTGATTTTACAATTATTAGTTGAAAGGACAGTTGGCCCCTCCAGGAAATCGTTTCTCTCAGCTTTCTCGCAGATCAACAGGTCAGATAGCGCCGTGCCACCTGAAACAACAGCTCTTAAAGAAATACTATGGAATTTGCCGAAGCCAGCTCTGTTTTACACTTATGTAGTTGAACCAAAAAAAAAGCTTTATTTACACAGGAGTCCAGCCTGGACGCCAGGCCGGCAGCTCCAGCTCTCCATCAAACCCCAAAGAGACACAGCAGTGTTAGAAAACTTAATCAGACACTTACAGGCTTAATCCTGCAGGAATAACCTACGCTGGGTTCATCTCATGAATAAAACAGTCTTTGCTAAGTGTTTCATAATAGATTACAGCAGCTATAGAATAGTGTAATGCTATAAGGGGAAACTGGAAGTAAAGAATGTAAAGTCAATGAGAAAGTAAAAATATCTGCAGTTCCTGGAATGCCCACTCTTCTACAGAGAGTATGAAAGTACTAATTCAACAGAGGTCTGGCTAGTTGGTGCTAGCAGGCTCACGATTAGTGTAATAGGGATCACCTGAGAGTGGTCAGTGTGTCTCAAGTGATTGTAGAATAAAGACACCTGTGTCTGGGAGATCCAGTCACTGGGTAATCAGTATTTCTGGCTACCATTACACCATGAAGGCAAAATAACACTCCAAGTGATTCAGAGAAAAGGTTATTAAAATGTATAAGTCAAGGGATGGATCACTGAGCATCCCAGGAGTACCTGGATGGCCGAGGAGCTCAACTTCACACCGGAGGTCGGGGGTTGCGAAACACTTAGAGGGAGTCACCAGATAGAAAAGTGAAGGAACTTTAAAAATGATTTTTTTCCCCACCCAATCTCGTTCCTGTTATTTGGCACTTTTCATCAATTTCTGCACAATTTGGACCCATTTTACCTTTTTTTGACTCACTTTTGCCACTTTACACCAATTTTGCCAACTCTTTGCCCAGTTTTTTCACCTTTTCCCACAAATTTTTGCCAAGCTTAAGACATTTTTGCCACTCTAATTTCTTTCCCATTTAAAACCCTTTCTACCACTTTTTTTTCTGCCTGTTTTTGCCACTTCTAAATCAATTCTTGCCACTTTCTGTCTATTGTTGCCTCTGCCGATCCACAATTGGCACTATGAACCCCTTTTACCACTTTATTTTTTACACATTTTTGCCCATTTTTACCACATTTCGCTATTTGTCATGCCCATTTTTGCCAATTAACCCATTTCTATCAATTTCTGCCTACTTCTCTGCCTCAGGTAATCCATTTTTGCCAGTTTAAACCACTTTTTCAAAATTTTAAATACCATTTCACAAAACTTTCCACACATTTTTACCACTTTTACCCAATTTCTGCCATTTTTTGGTCCTCTTATACCACATTTTGTGTCTATTTTTGCCACTTTCACCCTATATCTGCTACTTTATTTCACCACCTTATTTTTCCATTTTAACCCATTTCAATTCAATTTTAAAAAAAAAAATAACATGCAAAAAATTGATTTTTGTTACTTTGATTAGAGTGGCTATTATTAAGGTTAAGTATAAAATATGGATTTCACAGCTAAGTTTTACAATGAACCAGTTTGCAGTCTAAGAAAGCTCTCCCTTTTATCCCCCTTATGGGATCTTGATTGTGCATGGCTGTGTTCAACCACCTTCAGATACAGTGGGGGTCCCCGGTGTCTGGCACCTTTATTTTGGGCGTCATGGGCATAAAAGGTTGAGAACCCCTGGTCTAAGTCAGTGGTTCTCAACCTTGGGGTCGGGAACACGAGACACTCTGAGGGGGTCATCAGATGCCTTAAAAAATATTATAAATATTATAAAATATTATATTCTTAAAAAAGAATATTTCTTTTAAAATTACACTGTTGCCACTTTACTCCACTTTTTCGTCACTTTTAAACACCAATTTTGCCAATTTTAGAACATTTTTGCCACTTTAAACCAATTTTTTCCATTTTACACCCTTTCCATCACTTTTTTCTTCCTGTTTTTCCACCTCTAAACCAGTTCTTTCCACTCTCTGCCTTATGTTGCATCTGTTGAATCAATATTGCCTCTATCAGTCACTTTTTACAAAACTTTTTGCACTTTAAAGCCATTTCAGCCACTTTTTAATCCCCTTTTACCACTTTTTTGCCTGTTTTTGCCTCTATAACCCAAATGTATTCTTTAGAAATCAAATTTCACCACCTTTCCAACCATTTTTTGCCATTTTTAACCAATTTTAGCAATTTTTAACCCATTTTGGTTTTGTTTTAACAGAAGTTATTTTCTTTTAAAGACGGCTATTCACTTCCCAAATTAATGAATAAAGATATTTGTTTCTTTGATAAGAGTAGTTATTATTCAGGTCAAATATAAAATATGGTTTTCACTGCTTAACTCCACATTGGACTATGGTTTTGCTGACCTCCATGGGGCCCCAGTTTGGCTGAGAAACCTCGCCCTTTTTCCCTCTGTATGGGCAGCCTTGTCTGCACACTATTCTTTAATGTTCCTGGCTGTTCAACCACCTTCAGGTACACTGGGGGTCCTCGGTCTTTAGTGCCTTCATTTTGGGGGTCACGGGCTGAATGGGCTGAGAACCCCTGGTCTAAACTACAGTCTTTGGATGAGTCCGGACTCCACATTGCTGAAAGCAGCGAGCCCAGACAACAGCCATTGGCTGCAGCCTTTCATCGTTTTCTGGTTGCTGTTTTTTCCAACAGTAGAAGAGGTCAGTGCTGGGTAAAAAATAAGCAGGCATATTTTTTTCTACTTTGCCCTAGGCTTGACAAAAGCTTTCTGTATTTTGACAACAAGACACCAGATCCAAAATAGCACCAGCTGGTGAAACTCGACGCAAGATGGGGGTAAATTGAAATAATTCTGTCATATTCCTACAATTTGTTTGCGGACTGCTGTGGAGAACTCTCACACAAAAGCTCTCACAGAAAAGAACAGCACGGATGCAAATGAACATTAATTGGGAGTTTTCAGGCTCTACTTTTTCTGCAAAATCATTGCCAATAAGCTAAGTTACACATGCAGAGAGGAAGGAAATAAGGAAAACAGCTGATGAAAGCAGTGCACAGGGACCGTGGCTGTTCTGCTGACAGGCACTATCTCAAGTCATTTGGAAGAAAAATCCCTTCACTGATTACCTATAAATTAGCCGTTGCTGGCACTTTTCCTTTTTTCACATAAAGCGGTGTTGTTTTTGAAATTGCATTTCCATTAAGCAGAATGAATAGCGAGGGCAAGACGAGATCGTTATTATGTGAAATATCGCATTCACACCTCTTATAATTACGAGGCAAACGGCAAACGCTACAAAGACTGGGACGGCTCGATATGGGGAAACATGTTCAAGGGCCACACGTAGCCATGGGACTTCCACTCCATTAACTTTGGTAAGGGCCTCTGTTTGGGTAGATTGCAGGGGGGCGAGGTGTATGCATCTAATGAGGCGAGACGCAGGGATAGAGGAAGTGTGAAGAGTGTGTATGGTTGTCTGCAGCATAATCACCAGTCCCCCGGTAATGATGAAACAGGAAAAAGTGACGGATATGAAGCAGGCTTGTTTTTGTATGTTTAGAGTATCGCACACATCCTTACTGATAGTCCTCCAGACATAATAGTGGGAAAGCAGAGAAGTGCTCTGGAGGGGAGATGCATTTTGTCAAGTGTTTCATCTCTCTTAACGGCTACTTAAGAGGAAATTTAAGAGCAACAAAGGCAACTTTAGGGCTGTTAGACTATACGACTCTTATTTTGAAGAAAAACATATTTGTTTGCAAGAGTGAAATATAGGACAATGACTCCACTTTCATAAAAACTGCAGCGCCTCTGTGAGTGAGCTGGGTACAAAATTTGGCATCGCCTGAATAAGATATTTCCCAAGGGCCTCTCTGCTTGGCGCTTTGCTGGGGGAAAGCCTGTAGCATCTTTTCAATATCACCCCAAGAGAGAAGAAGCACATTCATGAAGGGATTAAATGAATTGTCGCCCCTACTCCTCTGTGTCTTCGCCACGAATAAGAAGGGGCTCAGAGGGGCTCTCTGGATGCGGTGCAGTGGAAGGACTAGATGGGATCATGTGTTCAGAGGAGTTTCTGTGTTGTTGGCCGGCGCTGGTCAGTCTGAATCTGGAGGCTCTCCATGGAACAAGATTTGGACCAACACTCTACAGAGCATTGATTAGACGTCTGTGACTTCACAACTGTGATTCTTTTCTGACTCTAACCTCCCTGTTCATCAACACAGATAATGGAACATTAAAACATCCTCTACAATTACTTTTACCAACTGAATTTTTCACATAGAAGACCAACATAAATTTATAATTTTCCTTAAAAGGTTGTACTTCCGTTTATATGTCATCTCATAGCCATGCACATATAAAATATAATAGATTCTTTGCAGACGACGCCACATACAGTGCTGAATTCTCGATGGGGGGCAGGAGGTGACTTCTGCATAGATAAATGCTATAAGGCAGGCCGTGTTTTGAGCTGTTTATGACTATGCAAAGCATTCAAAGTGCAAAAATAAGGACATCCTTAATTCTTAAGCCACTTATGTGTTCCGAAAGTAGTAAAATATTCAGGTAAAAAAAAAAAAAAAGTAAAAACAATCACAGAGAAATGACAGCCTGGACGAGCAATGTCACACAACACTTGTGCATTGTCAGTTTCAAGTGATCTGGTATGGTTGAATACACTTTGCTATGTTGTGGCACAGACACCCTGATCTAGGGCTGGTTGATGTGGAAATAAAATGATCATGAGTTTTTATGACTGGATTACGATCTCACTTTTGTTATGATTCCCTTTCATTCTGGTTTTTAGGGCTAATTTTTCAGTTATGGACCAAAAAACAAAATTATTCCATATATATATACGTATACGGTGCTTAACAAATTTATTAGACCACCTGTCATATTTGTCTCAGAGACCATCCAGCATCATGAAGTGCTTTAATGCGGACTCTTTCATTTTCAGTCAGCTCTCCACGTTTTACCATTTTGAACAGGAATGAGGAATTTCAAACTGAACTCACCCAGATTTGAGCTGACTCACTGGGCTTCTCTGAGAAGTCAGAAATGAATCAAGCATAACATTCAACCACTAAAACTCATTTTTCTGTTCAGGAATGCAAGTAAATAACTATAATTTGACATATTAATCAAGAAATATTAATGTGCTTTACTATTTTTTCAGTTTTATGGAATATCAGTAAATTCGACCTTCTACATATTGGTGTATTAACCATTGCAGAAAGATAAAAAATGATTTTGGTAATTACCAATGCTGTTAATTTAGGGCAGCTGTGGCATAAACCTTACTTTGGTTAGGGTTAGGGTGGTCTAATAAATTTGTAAATCACTGTATATATTGTACATTCCCTTTGTACACATGTAGGGAATGATTTGTTGCCATTGTTGACAATAATCAATGATGGCTTCCCATCACATTTCATTGTCGATGATTCATTTGTTACGTCTGCACACCTTTTGTCCATGCAGTGTGTTGCTATCGTGTTTGCAAAATGCTGTGTCTCAAGCTGAGATGCTTGGGAGTGAGCCATCTGTCATTCATACTATCTCTGTCGAGAGTTGCTCATGCTCATCAGTGATCAACAGGGCAAAAAAAACCAATAATCTCAAACTGGGTTTTTCAACATGACAAAGAGTTCCAGTGGCCTCCACAGTCACCAGATCTCAATCCAGAAGAGCAGTTTTGGGATGTGGAGGAAGGGGAGATTCACATCATGGATGTGCATCTGAAAATCTGCAGCAACTGTGTGATGCTATCATGTCAATATGGACAAAAATCTCTGAGGAATGTTTCCAACACCTTGTTGAAACATTCCTAATGGCTGCCCACCATCAGGCATTTGGGATCATGTAATTGAAAACAACCATCTGCCAAACAATGAAAGCACAGAAGAGGGGATTTTGACCAGTGCCTCGTACTTCTAAGATGAATCAGTCTATTCTTGATTCAAAGTGGACACTTGTCAACTGTGCTTCAGTGTTCTTTATAAACCATGTTTACAAGCAAGCAATGAGCATGAGGCACACTGACATTGACCTCTGACCTCCTTGGACAGACATAGGAACATATGGAGGGTTGGACAGATGGACAGCCTGAAACATAACTCTTCTGTCCCTGGTTCGCTTCTGTGCTAAAGCATAAAAGATGCAGTATTTCCTGAGGGTTTATTGGAGTTCTTTGATGTCCTAGCTTTTTTGGTGCTGCAACACCATAAATCAACATGAATTAAAAATGATTTGTAGACAACAGACTGATATTTGTTTGCTGTTTTCACCAAGTGTGCATGACAGTGACCTCAATTCCTGCCTGATTTAAATCAGTGGAACCAAAAGCATGATGGGTACCTTACCTTTGAGAGTTTTAACCATGCTAGAGGCTCCTTGATGTCATGCTAGAGTACAACAGTGACGAAAGACAAATCCTAACATGTAATGTAATGAAGCTTAGAATAGTGCTAAAGAGCTCCATCCCCCCTTTCTTTCAGCTTTTAACCGCTTTTCACCATTTTCCCTCCTATTTTTACCTTGCTTATCGCATTTTTGTAGCTGTTGTCCCATTTTGTCTCTTTTCATCCCTTTTTGCAAATGTTTGCCCATTTTTGCCACTTTGAATCAACTTTTTCAGTTTTTTAACCGCTTTTCATCATTTTTTTCCTGCCGATTTTTTGCAAACATCCAATATTTTTCTTTTTAACCAATTTTTATCCCTTTTTTCTATTTTCTCCACCAATTTTGCTGCTGTTACCATTCCTGAGCTCTGTAACCACTTTTCACCACTTTTTCTCAGCCGAGTCTTTTTTCCTCATGCACCATCATCATCTTTGGCAGGTTGAATTTCTTCACCTGCAACAGGAAGTAGCCTACATCCTCAGTTGGGCTTTTTTGATGAGGGAGCTACTTGAAGTCCTGGGTGAGGAGGGTCCTTAGGTAGTGGAAAGAGTCCACAGCGGAGACTGGGGAGTCACATCGGCTCATGGGGCTCCAGGTTGTTCTGGCCACACCAGGTCTAACAGATGGGCCATCTCACACTTTTAGGTGGACTCGTCCTCACCAGTGATGAGTCAGACGAGGGCCAAAGTGGCCAGTTAAAGTCCCTGTGGTACCCAGACTCAGCTGAAATCCACCCACATTTAGCGGGTTTTAATTTCAACCCCTGAATACAGTTCATAGGTGACTGCTGATCACCTGTTTTGGGCAGACTGAGCATTAAATCATAATTTTCAACCATGTGGAGGCTCTAAAGTGAAGGTCAAAGGATAACTGAACCTGCAGATTGATTAGTTATAGATTTTATTTCAGTCTGGACCTAAGTGGAACTAATAAGCAACACTTCCTTCATCAGATGCATGTCCTCAGCATTTATTTAAAGGTTATTCTGCTGCAAAAGTAGCAATTAAAAAATTATGCAACCTGCCATGTGCAGCACAAAAAAAATTGCATTTTCTGTCATCAAATCGATCACATAAAACAAGGAAGATTTGCAGTGTGAGTCTTCAGTTAAAAAGAGCGTCTGGAGCTGCAAAAATCACCACCACGGTTTAAAATAAATGTAGTTCACCCTACATAGAAAAATGTAGCAGATGGTTTTGGCTTGAAGCTTTAAAATCAGCACTAAAATTTGGATGCTGAGCTACTCCCTGTGGCGTGGTTAATTACACGATGATATGAAAGACCCCAGACCTGCTGATGACATGGAGAGAAGGAGGAAGAGCAGGAGGAGGAGGAGGAGGAGGAAGCAATAAAGTAGGCTGTAAAGCCATCAAAGCTCCAGTAAATGTTGACTGTGTGTCCTTGAGATCATGATAGAAGGCAGCGGAAGAGAGGGGAGGCCTCGGTGTGCGTTCACAACAAACATCGATAAGTCAGCATGGGCCTATTTCATGTTCATGGATGGATGTGCAAAAGCTGCTAAACATGCACATAAACTGTGAAAATGATAGGTCAAAGAGGGATAAGTGGCCAAAGACAGAAGATGTCAAGCTAACAAGCATTTCTCGCTTTGCAGATGACACTCTATTCTTCTACTGCCATCATGCAATTCAACTCAACTGGCTTAACTGGCATGGAAAACATTAACAGTTTCATTTCCAAAGCAATGCACATTCTGGTAAAAAAATAGAAATTCTATATGTATTTGTAGACAGTCCTCTTCAGTGTTTGAAGATCTTGTTTGGTCCCAACAGCTCACCAATGTGCTGCAACATTTGCACACTTGCACTTGACCCAGCAGATATGGAAGTCTTTTTTTTTGGAAAAGAGAAAATGACATATTTGAAATATGACAGGTGCATGGTGATTGGTCAAACAAGGGTTCGGCAGGATCTGATTAGCTTAGTACTTAAGCAAGTGAATGCATATTATCAGCTGATCATAAGAGTGGGAGAGTGGGAAGAGAGAAAGAATGGAGAAAGGGAGAGATATGAACAAGTGGTAGAAACAGTTTTCCCTGCCTGAACTTTGGCTGAGCTCCATTATCAGGGGTTATGTTTCAAGCAGAGGTTTGCAGTCGGGGGCATCAAGGCTAGCCTGCTATCCCTGTTAAAAAAGGAAAATGATTTATATATTTTTTGTCACAACTAAAAAGTTTTTCTGAAATGTGTGTGGAATCAGTGATTTGTTTAGTATGCAACTCTATTCAGAAAATAAATGGTTGTATTTTGTGGCACTGAACAGAAATTTCCTACGTCCTAAATGCATCACAGCTCCTTTCGTCTGCCGGGGCCAAGCCCTGAAAATAAAGCTGGGCGTTACTATTGGGGTTAAAACGTTGAGTGACAGTGTCATCGGCCAATCATATTTTAATGTGTTATTGTCAGAATGCCCAAGGGCCTGGGTGTTGCCATTCAAATGAGCAGAGTTGATTGGCTGATGGGCAGGTGCATTGTGATGATACAGTGTTGAGCCTGATTTATGCTTCTGCGTCGCATCGACGGCGTAGCTACGCGTAGCCCTCTGCGTCGACGCGGACCCCTACCCTGTAGCCTGACGCGCACCTCCAAAAAAATCATAAGTATGCGTCGCAGCGACACAGACCTCAAGGGCTGTGACTGGTCCGCTCAAAACGTCATTCTTCTTCCAGGTCTCTCAGTGGGCAAACCAGTGTGGTAAATTCACCCGTTCTCAGCCTCGACTCATTTAGTGGTCATACAGACCACCTCTGCAAACGTCTTCCCTGTCGCCTGCACCTCAACATTTGCAACAAAAGAATTTCTTCGTCGATACTGATGAGCTCCAATTCCAAACACACTCGCTCCACCTTGGTCACCATGACTGGAAGATAAACAAGGATTCGGATGTGAATCCACACACACACATAGCTACACCCCCCTAGCGACATGGTGGTGAATTACAGAGCGACGCGTTCCCTCGATGCAGAACTTCTAATGGTCAACGACAGCGTCGCGTCGACGGTGTAGGTACGGCGTCGACGCAACGCAGAAGCATAAATCAGGCTTTAGCCAGTTATTATGTAGATATTAATATATGCTTGAATGTAGATTTTCCATGGCATATCACCTTAATAAGAAACATTAGTTAATTTTGGGTAACATCCATTCTTATCTGAAACTAATCAGCCCAACAAAAGTTGGCAGCTAGTCGACAATCAAAATAATCATTGGCTATAGCCCTACTGCTGCCTGCCAAACAATTTTTGCATCCTCTTTATCAAACAGGAAGCAAATGAACAGCAAGTCAACCTCTGACAGGCAAAGTACCACACTGTTTCTATTCCATATTCAGTCTTGTAAGAAGAAAGCCTGTGAGGATCTGGACTAGATGCTGATTAATTCAATGGAGGTGGCTGGGGCGGAGGAGGGTTGCAATGAGACGACATACTGAAAGGAAAGGCTGATTGTTTATGTTTCAAGGAAATACAATAATGTTGCTTGAATTTGTATTTTCCATGGCGTTTTACCTCACTTTAAAAGCATCGGGCAATTGTGGGGAACAACCTTCCAAATGTGGAAGAACTGGCGACCAGTCGACTATCAAAATAGTCGCCAGCTCTATTCCTAATGCTGTCTGCCAAACACTTTTTGCACCATCTCTACCAAAACATTTCAAAACAGGCAAAGTACAAATACTGGTGTGTGTTGTGCTCTTCAATCTGTTGTGATCCACCCACTCTGGAAAGGATGAAACACTGCAGACACAGAACCTGTGGAAATTGCAGGTAAGACCTTTTTAGTGCTTCTTCAATCGTCTTGATTATCTAATTACTCACGCTTAGAAAAATAAATGTCTTACTAGTATAATTAACCTAGCTTTGTCAAAATGAAAGCAGTCTTTTTCTTTCAGCTCAACATAACACATTTAATTAACCTTGTGCATGAAAAACACTCAGATGCCGTCTCTCATCGAGAGCAGTGTAGAATGGATTGATCATTTTTTTTCTTTTTGTTTAGAGAAAACAAAGTTTGGTTGAGAATAAAAACAGCCAATACTGAAATGCTTCCTTGCGCTCACACATTCAATCTCAACAAGCCTGCAGGGTGTGAATACTGTAAGCAACCAACTCATCAGGCAGTCAGCACATGTGCAAATGCAGATAAATGAACATCAGTGTCAGAGCGCGACTTCCACTGCTCACTCTTAGCTGATCACCACCACGCACCTGTCCTATAGAGCCCGGCAGGAGTATCTACACTGTACGTCCGTGTGAGCTGATGTGAATTTGTGCATGTGTGGCAACCAGCCTGCCACTCTGTTTATCCTATAATCCGCCCTCTGAGGGCGAGTGTGCTAAACACAGATTGTGCTCCCCATGTAATCTACAAGGGCATCGTCACCAACATACGTGCAGGCACATATGCAAACATATGCAGCTTCAACTGGGTTGCCTTCAGATATTTCTCACAATAAATCTGTATGCAACCTCACACTGCCATATTAATAAAATTGGCATAAAGAACACAAATAATAAACAGAAACACCTCTCCCCTTGTACAAAAGCAAACACCCTCAGCAGCATGTGATAATTTCATTCAACCAATCAATGCTCATCAGCCCAGCAGCTGGGGGTACATAGGTGAGGCTCTTAGATAACATGTGCTCCTGACAAGATGAAACCACACACGTCCTCTCTCTCTAATACACACGACAAAACTCCCTGCACTCACTAACTGCATTGCTTAGTTGCACCCATGCACGCACATACACATACACTTCATCTCAAAGAATAAGCATAATAAGGGATTTATATGCAACTTCCTCTCTATGCAAAATCTAGCTTGGAGTAATACAGAGAAAAAGCAAAACACAAGGACACTCAGGGAGCTTGGTTACGAGCCTCCGTTTGACTCATTTTTGCTTAATTTCTGCTGTTTAGAATTAATTGTTCCTTCTTGTTGGGAGATGCGTCACGTTTGGTTTTACACGCTGATGTGGAACTTGTTTTCTCAGCACTGCAGGCTACAATGATAGTAGATCAATGTAAGGAAACTAGAAAACACAATTACACTTGCTGGCCACTTTATTAGGTACACCTGTTCCATTGCTTGTTAACACAAAGCTAATCAGCCAATCACATGGCAGCAACTCAATACATTTAGGCATTTAAACATGGTCGAGGTGACCTGCTGAAGTCAAACAGAGCATCTGAATAGGGAAGTAAAGGGATTTAAGCGACTTTATGCGTGGCGTTGTCAGTGGTGCCAGACTGGCTGGTCTGAGTATTTCAGAAAACACTGATCTACTGGGATGTCCATGCATAGCCATCTTTGGAGTTTACAGAGAATGGGCCAAAAAAGGGAAAAATGTGCAGTGAGTGGCATTCATTGGACAAAAAGATGCCCTGATGATGTCAGAGGAGACTATTTTGAGATGATATAATGACAACAGTAACTCAAATAACCACTCGTTACAGCCAAGGTATGCAGAATGCCATCTCTGAACACACAGCACATGAAAACTTGATGCAGATGGGCTAGAGCAGCAGAAGACCACACCAGTTGCCACTCCTGTCAGCTAAGAACAGACACCTGAGGCTACGATTCACACCAAAATAGGACAACAGAAGATTGGAAAATTAGTCTCGATTTCAGCTGCGATATTCAGATGGTAGAGCCACAATTTGGCATAAACAACATGAAAGCATGAATCCATCATGCCTTTTATCAGCAGCTCAGGCTGCTGTTGGTTGTGTAATGGTATGGGGGATATTTTCTTGCACACTTTGGGCCCCTTAGTATCACCTGAGCATTGTTTAAACTCCACAGCCTGCCTGAGTATTGTCGCTGACCATGTCCACCCCTTTATGACCACAGTGTAGCCATCTTCTGATGGCTACTTCCAGCAGGATAATGCACCACGCCACAAAACATCTCAAATTGGATTCTTGAACATGACAATGAGTTGACTGTACTCCAACAGCAAAGTCATCAGATCTCAATCCAGCAGTGACATTGTTGGGATGTGGTGGAACTGGAGATTCCCATGAATGTGTAGCCGACAAATCTGCAGCAACTATGTGATGCTATCATGTCAATATGGATTAAAATCTAAGGAATGTTTCCAACACCTTGTTAAACTAGACCACAAAGAATCAAGGTAGCTTGTTGCACTCTCATTCAGATTCATGAAACTATGGATTAATCACTTTTGAACTCATTTTATTGTATTCAACATGGTCATAAATGTATTCATCCATGGGGGTTTCTAGCCATGTGCTGCCTAGAAAGTCAAAGCATGCTGCTCGACTAACCCAGGGAGCATTCCCAACCAAGTGAAACTGTGTATCTATTTTGCAATGAAATGGTTAAATATGATGAGAGTATTAGTGAATAAAGTAAAAGGGAGGATTGGAGGGCTGAGACTTTCAATAGGGAACCACTAGTCTTGGGAAGAGAACGCCATCTTGCAGGAACAACCATTAGTTGTTCATGATTCCTTGCACACGCTAGCTCAAGGTCCAGGACTTGCACCTGGAAGGTCTCAAAATCAGGTCCCACCGAGATTTGAACTCGGATCACTGGATTCAGAGTCCAGAGTGCTAACCATTACACCATGGAACCAGTGTGGCTGCTGTAAGTGAAGACTGATGTATTATCTCGCATGCTTTTGAACATTGACAAATGTGAACAGAATAGGAACAAATGCTGATTTTTTTCAAAGAACAGCACAGACACACATTGTCACAGCCTAATCCATTATATATTTCTGTGTAGTTATTTTAGGAAACCAGAGTGCTTTTACACCACACAGCAGGGCCAGGCTGATTTAAGTCTGTTCCCAAATTGGACCAAAAATACAATAACACTGAAATTCTACCAAAACTCACTGATAACTTTCTGATACAGTAGAGAATGAACATCAGATACTTAAAAAATGGTTCGATGATAATAAATTATCACTTCACCTTGGTAGAACAAAATGCATGATTTTTGGAAACTAGGCTTTAAGATCAGAATAAATGAAATTGGAAATCTCCTATAAATGATGTTACAACCAAAATATCTAAATCCATTGCAATTCTGTATAAAGCTCAAGATTTCTTAAACCAGAAATCTTTGTGCACTCTCTATTCTTCACTCATTGTCCCATACATGACATACTGTGTAGAAGTTTAGGGAAACCCATATAAAACAAATATAAACTTGATTTTTCTGTCACAAAAAAAAAGCCACTCTAAGTATTATTATACAGTAAAAACCCTATCGTGAACCAACCAATCCTCTATTTTTGCAACTAAATATAGTAAAATTTTCAGACTTAGTTGAATACAATACAATACAAACAATGTATAAAGCTAAAACTGGACAATTACCAGAAAGTATCCAGAAGTTGTTTATAATGAGGCAGTCAGTACAATCTGAGAGGAACATTTATTTTAACATGCAGTACATTGGTAAGGCTCAGAAGACTGTATAAAAGTCAACTGGTTTTGAAATGCACCATGGAAAATGTAAGTTAATATGAATATGTTAGTATGCATGTATTCCTAATGAATGCAAACGACAATGCATCAGCATTGTTCTTGCTATGCACTTATTTCTGTGATGGTTATGTTTGTGTAAAATAAGAGGGGTAGGTTTTAATAAGCTTTGGCTTCTGCCTACACTCTTTCTGTTAGCGTGGTAATCTAGAAATTTCCCTTCAGTCTTGTTGCAAGTGAACCAAAATGAATTTTTCTTTCATTCATTCATAAAACCACTTCCGAGAATTTTACTACTTGGTGAGCGATCCAGCAACTGACTTGCAACTGTGCAGTACCCTCTTGTCAAAAAGAGTTTCAATCTCTATGGGACCTCCTGTGGTGGAACACGTTTGCTTGGTCTGGCATTCTCATACCTACAGATGAAGAACTTCTTTCCAGGTGAACTGGCCTTTCATTGTTTAGTGCTGCCAACTCTTTAGGCAGCAATCTCAGGTAACCACATTTGTACGACCAGAATTCAAAATGTCAGTTAAACACACAATCACAGCTGTCCTGGTCAAGTTAGGAATATGCAGTCTTTAAGAATGACTGATGAATTCTTTACCCTTTTGTTGGCCATGCTTTCAAAGCCAGTACCAGGATTTGAACATGGAAGGTCTCAAAATCAGGTCCCACCGAGATTTGAACTCGGATCGCTGGATTCAGAGTCCAGAGTGCTAACCATTACACCATGGAACCATGCTTTGTAGCTTTAAAGAAATACCTTTGCAACAGCACAAACACACATTGTCACAGCCTGCTCCATGATATATGACCTGGGGAGATATCTTAGGAAACCAGGGTGCTTTTAAACCACACCGCTGGACCAGGCTGATTTAAGTCTGTTCCTAAATTGGACCAACAATACATTTACATTGCAATTTTATCAAAACTCACTGATAAAACCTCTTTGGAGAATCTGTCATCCTGGTGGGTGATTCAACAACTGACTTTCCAGTAGTCCCCTCCTGTCAAAAACAACACCCAAGACAATGGGCACCATGGCCCCATGGTGTAATGGTTAGCACTCTGGACTTTGAATCCAGTGATCTGAGTTCAAATCTCAGTGGGACCTGCTGTTAAAGACTACATCTGCTATGCATGATGTTCAAAATCAGCAGAGCCAACCTTCAGTTTGACATGACAGGTATGGTAAACTGCAACTGTGAAGTACCTTTTCATGATACTTTTATTCTGAAGTGTTTCCGGGATAGTTCCTCGGTTGTTGCAGTAACATGCAAAGTTGATTTGGTGATTAACTTTCCTTTAGTCTTTGCTTGATGTAAATGATTTGAAAATACCGGATTATTTGTATATTAGCTCAAATACCATCTCCATCTCTATTTACATCTTGTTCTCTGCTCAAAAAAGATGTTTTGAATTTCTAACATGATGGGAAATAATCTCAAAAGGACTCATATTCTGGTCTTGTTAAAGACCACCAGTCAGTGCAAAATCTCAGTCTGAGACTAAAAACTCAACAGCTTGTCTTAGCTGTGAGAGAGTCTCAGATGTGAGTCTTTAGAGTTTTTTCACAGTCCTCTGGAGTAAGGCTGGCATTAGTTGGTTAAAGTCTTAGACTGTTCCTGGAGCACGGCAGCCACAGTTCAGGGACTTGCACCTGGAATGGCTTAAAGTCAGGTCCCACCGAGATTTGAACTCGGATTGCTGGATTCAGAGTCCAGAGTGCTGACCATTACACCATGGGACCGACGTTTAAGCTGCACTGATCAGAGTCATTCATTGGCTGGAAGGATGTTGTCTCTGGGCACGTCAAAGTAATGAGAATAAGACAACAAACGCTGTTTTTTAAAAAGAAATACCTTTGCAACAGCACAAACACATTTTCCCAGCCTGCTCCATGATATAGAACCTGGGGAGATATCTTAGGAAACCAGGGTGTACACCACACAGCTGGACCAGGCTGATATAGGTATGTTCCCTAATTGGACCAACAACACATTAACACTCCAATTCTATCAACAAAACACCCAACAATAAGCATAGCAAGGTCCCATGGTGTAATGGTTAGCACTCTGGACTTTGAATCCAGTGATCCGAGTTCAAATCTCGGTGGGACCTGCTGTCAAAGGTGAATATATGAAGCCTGTCTTATGGGAGTTTTCACTGTTGACGACACTCTGTGCTTTCAAAACACTCTGGCTTGGACAGCTTTAACAATTCTTCCACAAGAACCTCTTTCCAAGTAGACTGGTCTTTCATGGCGTTTGTTCTGCTGACTCTTTGGACAGAAATCTCAGGGTAACCACATCTGTACAGCCAGGCGACTACTTCCAAAATTGAAAATATCAATCAAGCAGCTAGCACACAATCACAGCTGCCCTGACATGTCAGCAATACACCATCATATAAGCAAATATAACCTGGGAAGCTATTTTAGGAAACTGGGGTGTTTGTACACCTCATGGCTAGGCAAGGCTGATTTAAATCTGTTCACAATTTGGATCAAGAATACATTAACACTACAAATCTGGCCAGCTGACTACATCCAGAAATGAAAGCACCATTCAAGAATCTAGCACTCACTAGACCAGTGGTTCTCAACACTCAGGACCCCTTTAGGGGTCGCAAGACACTAAGAAGGGGTCGCCAGATGCCTTAGGAAAAATTAAAATATTTTAAAATGGTATCAAACTGTATATTTTAGCCATTTTAATGAAAATATATGCAGGAAATTAGTAAAATGTAAAATAAAAGAGTTTTATCAGTAGCATCCTGAGTAACTGTTCCCTTATCTGGGAGCTGAAAAGCATCTCTAACTGTAATAGCGTTTTTCTCTTAAAAATACCCATTAGTGCCACTGTTTAACCAGTTTCCCTAACCAATTTTGCCACTATCATTGGCAACTTTTCATCAATTTTTGCTCAACTGGGACCCTTTTTGCCACTTTTTACCCACTTGTGCCACTTTATACCAATTTTAACCTGTTTTCATCACTTTTTTCCCACCATTTTAACACATTGTTTACACATTTTTGTCATTTTTTTTGCCCATTGTTGCTTCTGTTGACCCATAATTAGAACTATGAGCTATTTCTGCCAGTTTGTGCCTATTTTTTTTTGCCTCAGTTAACCCATTTTTGCCTGTTCCAACCACTTTTTTTCCACTTCTGACTTCCATTTCAACAAATTTGCCATCTGTTTTTGCCACTTTAACCCATTGTGGCTACTTTTAGAATCTCATTTCACCACTTTTTCCAACAATTTTAGCCATTTGTACACCATTTTAGCAATTTTAACCCACTTTAATACTGTTTATAAGAAAATGTGTTTACATTTTTAAGAAGGCTGTATACGAAGGTGCAAATGAATAAGAAAAGATATTTGGGATATTTGTTGCTTTGATAAGAGTGGTTATTCAGGTTAAATGTATGGATATGACAGCTTAACTTAAACATGGGCCCAAAGTTTGAATGGGTCCCAGAAAGAGAGTTGAGTTCAGTGTGGAAGAAGTTGACTGGCTTGCCCAGTGCCCTGCCTTCAACCCAACTGAGCACCTTTTGGATGAAGTGGAATGGAGATTATGAGCCAGGCCTTCTTATCCAATATCAGTGTGTGACCTTATTTGTGCTCTACAGAATGAGAGAGCACATCTTCTCACTTCAAAATCTAGCTGAAAGGGGCAAACTCCATATTGACATCACAGTCCCTGCTGGTCCAGTGTCCTAATACTTTTGTCCATATAATGTATGTCCTCGCTTTCCCTTGTGTTCGTGCCTTACCAGACTTACGTCAACATCTCTTCAACCTCACTTTACAGTGATGTGCATCATACAATGCTTCTACCAAAATAGCTGGTTTCTTTGTCTGAAATGCTTTCATCTGCTTCGTCACCTGCGGGCCTCCCTGATCCCACAATGACTCAAACATTTGCAGACCTCATCGTCCTAATTAGGCTCAATAGACTATTGAGAGAACACAAAAGGGCTTCTTTTGCATCCACTGTCCATGAGGATGTTTTATGAGAACTTGGAATGTCACTGGCAATCTACCCGAGGGCCGGTCTCCTCCCCACATAAAGCTCTTTTCAGCAGAGCAGGTCTACATCACTCAGAGTCAGCCATGCATCATCCCACGCTGTGGAGGACTGCAGAGTACTTCTGATGCCAGGAGGGTAATGCTGTCTATCATATCCAGCCTTTGAGTTTCTATTAGTGAAGTCAGTGCTTTATATTTGGAGTTGAAGGCCGAGCAGATGCAATCCTTAAAATATTTGTTAAAGAGAGCTGCTTAAATCCAGGCTGTCTTTTCACCTGAAGACTTGTTGCAGGGTAAAACAACTGTTAATACATGTCAGAGCTTGTAGCATAGTTCACATGAAAGCCAGTGAACATTTGTCCATTTTCAGAGAGGATGCTGAGAGTTTGCTGCACTCCTAAGGGAACCTGCCTGCATACATCAAATGTAAAACACTTCTGGCTTGGTTTCGAAGAAAACACCAGATCTTTATCTCTAAATTTTAAGACTACCCACAATGCCTCTGTTCTCAGTTTGTTTATAGGGTAGTTATTAAGTTTCTTGGCCCATATAGACTGGATGGAACATTTGTGCCTTTACACCAGATGAGACACGGACTGTTTTCTACCTGATGTGTAGTCGGCATGTTTTTGCTGGCATACCTCTAGAAGGGCGGATGGGATGAACACGGTTTTTAGTTAAGCCTCTGCACAGAAAAGTCGACAGATGCTAAGTTTTAAATCTGAGCTGTGAGTGACTCAGACGTGGGTGAAAACCAGAGTGAGGGGAGCAAAGCAGAGAAGGACTAAGCAGCAACAATGAGTTGGCGACATTGCAGATTGTGGTTTGATTAGTCAGGGCTCAGGGGATGATTGACATGTTGAAGAGGAGGATGTTGATCATTCTGGTTTGACTGATTACTTAAAAAAATGTAAATGGAGTTTGGAGAAAAAGGCCTTTATTTAAGGTTAAAGCCAGTGGTTTTAGAGGGTGTTTTAGGCAGCCTTAGGTTTAAATGTATTAAGGCTGAACACCTGCAAACTAACCTTGCAGAGCAGATGGGTATGCCTGTTTCTGTGTTTCTCACTGGCAAATCCATCTTGCAAAGCTCCCATCTGAACATTTACAAAGTGACAGGACCAGTCAGCGATGAGGGGCAGTACTTTCAGGCGCGGCGGAGTCGCGAGCAAGCAGCAACAAGAGGCCGGTGCAATCGTGGCAGAAGACATTAGCAAGGATGCTGCTAAAGCTCCAGTTTTGTCAGAATTTGACGACATTTCTTCATTAAAAGAAGAAGAAAGAACAGCAGTGAGTTGTTTTCTTTTCTAAAAATCACAAAGTCATGTACTGACATGTTTACAGTCACCATGGTTTATGTTATGCAGCTTTCTTTGGAGTTTACGCCTCGGTTGGGGCGCAGCTCAATAGTGGCAACATCACGTGTTTTGTTGCTCTGATTGGCTCGTAGAGATATGACAGACAGAACCCTCTGAGTATTTTTCAAAGGCTCTGCCCTTTCCCAAATGCCAGGTTACCCCAAATTAACATGAGCATGAAAAATGAAATCATAGCTATTTTTTTCACCAACATGTCTCATCTAAACTTTTTTTTTTTCCAGGACAACCTGGGATTTAAGAATATAGCTACCACAGTAATGTCAATTGAATGTTTAAAAAGTTTTAGGACTCTAAAGACAAAAGAAAAAACAAATTGGAATTTGAAACTCAATTTTTTTTATTGATAACACACAATAAACAATAGTGACTGAGCATTTTCTTTGCACAGACTTGTTCTCCCATCTCTTGGGGACAAAACAGTGAAAAAATAAACATTTGTGTCCAACAATTTTCAAAATATCTACATACATACAAAGAAGAGTCCATGCGCTGTTTTTGCAGTTTGATTTATTTGTGCTATTCCTTTAAGCAGTAGAGATGCAACATCTTGATTGCCCCTCCCACAATGCATTGCATGTAAACATTGCCCTCAACCAATATGGCGCTACCCACCGAAGAAAGCCAAAGTACATGATGGAAAATTGATTCAAAATGGACAAAAAGGTGCTTATTATCAGATCTAACACAGTGGATTTAATCTTTAAAGACCCTGAAAAATCACCAAAGTCCCGGGCTTGCCAGAATGGCGTCCTTTAGGACTACGGAGACATCGAGGGTAACAAAAAGGTCTGCTTTCAGAGGGAGAAAAGAGTGTCTGAGACCTATGGTTCAAAAGTAATCAACGTTTTAATAAACTGTGTCAGTTCTTGTTGTATACGACAACGCCGCCCTCAGAGACCCCGGAAAGTAAGCCAAGTTCCAGGCTCACTAGAAAATGTTCTGTAAGAGTTACGAATGTATGGAGAAGGTATTAAGAAAGGCACAACACAGAGCTTTCACAGGAAAAAACAAGTTATGAAAAAGTTAGGTGTACGACTTACAGTTCAAAGTTAATCAGTTTACCTGCGGCACGGATCCGTGTCACATGAGCTCTCAGGTGTAATTATGATGCTAACAGTACTACTTTCACACTGGCTCTTTGTTTACCTCTCTGAACAATTTTAGCATGCTAATCAAACAAAAAAAGAAAACTAGACGTTGGACGGCTTGACAACTTCAGCCATACTGTCATATATCTCACTGTATTTCTTCATGTTTAAGTCTATCCCAGTGAATGGATGTAATGTTGATGTCTAACTCTCAGCTGAAGTCCTCCATGTGGTGTTTTCCACTGATTCTATTATCAGTTTCTCCCTCTTAGCAGTGAATGGAGTGTGTTCCATATTTCTTCAGAGGACAAGACAAGCTTTGAAAAGCCTCCTTTCTCTCTCCCAAGGATAAGCAGATTTAATATGAGGAAGGGAAATGGCCCGATGAACCTTCCCCCAGCCTGGCACTGTAACATTCTGTTCCCCAGGACATAAAAGCCAATGTGTCCCTGTAATGTGCGTACAGTCCTGAGGCCTTCAGCAATCTAGTGTGCAATACTTGATAAGATACAACAAGGTTAGTAATAAAAGACTTTTGTCTGGCCCTGTCAGCACAAGATGTACTTCTTTTTTTTTCTCTTTGTGGAAGAAAGAATCAGCGTACAGGGTTGTTCTTTGCCAATGACAGATCAGTAAGATTTGAATACTATTTCTTTTTGTTACAAGCTTATAATTGTCTGCCATATTATTGATGTTTAACTGATAAAAAGTCGCCTGGTATGAGTGACTTGGCTATTTTATGTCAACAAGCATTGCTAAAGAAACGAAATTGAGCTGATTCATGCACAGTTCAGCGTTACAAACGTCTGTTCTTAACTGTATCCACATCTGAGATTCAGGGCGTTTCACATCTAACCTGTGTGGTTCACATAAAACAAAACGAAGCTCAGCGTTAGTTCATGCAGGACATGGCAGCCATGGGTCCAGGCATGATCGGCTAACGGGCCAGTTGCTCCCACAGCCAATCACAGCTCTTTCTCTGAACACAGCAGTGACATACTTCTCACTAATCGCTGCTTGCATTAATGCTGATGCACCACGCTTAACCTCCTCCACCCCAGCCTCCTCCTTTATAGCAGGGGTTCTCAACGTGAGGGTCAGGGCCCTCTTGGGGGTCATAAGACACAGAGAAGGGGTTGGTCTATGCCTTAAAGAAACGACTAATAAAAATATATATTTCAAATTGTATTTTTTACCAATCTTTATGGATGAATGTATCTGTATAAATCTGTAAAAGGTAAGTCTGCTCACAGACAAACCCTCCCCAGCTGTGATTTACTGATGATATCAATGTGTGCATGTTTGATCAGTATGAATGTTGTTGCTTTATTTTGGAGCTGAAAAGTGTGTCGAAGTAGTATTGGGTTCTGATGTTGGAAGTTGAACCTAATTTTGCCACTATTATTTGCCACTTTACATCAACTTTGGCACAATTCAGACCAATGCTGCTTCTTTTAACTCACTTTTTGCCCCTTTGCATCAGTTTTGCCAATTTTTAATCAAATTTCATCACTTTTTCCCACCAATATTTGCTAATTTTAGCACTTTTTGTGAGTTGAATGTATGGCTTTTAATGAACAGCATCTGAGAGTGAGGAACTCTGACAGTAATTTGTGAAATTATGAGACCAGCACAGCAGAAGTGGAGGTTTGACTAATGAGAGGAGCAAATTCTCCTGGTTCGACGAGCTTGATGTAATTCTAGGAACTGAACCAGCTGACATGATGACCAACGGCTTCTTGACAAACATCAACCTACCTTTCAGATGAAATGACCCGCTGGCCCCCAGTGGAAGGAGGCTTTAACCACTGCCTCAAGGTCAGGGGCTCTTAACCTTTTCAGCCTCCAACCCCAAAGGGAAGGTGCCAGACGCCAGAGACCCCCACTGTACCTGAAGGTGGTTGAACAAAGCCATGAACATCAAAGAATAGTCATGTGCAGACAAGGCCGCACATAAGGGGGGAAAAAGGGGAGAGGTTACGGGGCTAAGCCAAACTGGGGGTCCATGAAAGTCAGCAAAATCATGGTCCACTGTGAAGTTAATCTGTGAAACAGTTATTTTATATTTAACCTGATTGATTACCACTGTCATCAAAGAAACAAACATATTTTCTAAATTCATTTGTGTTGTAGTAAATAGCCTTCTTAAAAATGTAAATCCCTTTTCTTGAAGCAGAATTAAAATGGGTAAAAAATGGCTAAAATTGGAGGAAAAGGTGTTGAAATGAGATTTTAAAATGAACAGAAATGGGTTAGAAATATCAACAACTTTATAAGATTGGCAAATAATGAGAACAAAATGGCAGAAACAGGCATACAGCAGTCGGGAAAGACAGAGTGGGTTTCAATTGGCAGAAATGGGTGGCAGATTTGGTGAAATGGGATGATTATGTGATTTGAACAAGTAAAAACGGGCTTAACAAGTGGTTAAATGTGGTTACAATTTAGGAAAAAGGGTGTAAAAATGGTTAAAAAGGGTTAGTAGTGGCAATAATGGGCCATCGGAGGCAACAATAGGTGGAAAGTGGCAAGAATTGGTTTAGAAGTGGCAAAAACAGGCAGACAAAAATGGGTTTTAAGTGGCAAAAAAAGTCTTAAAATTGGAAACAAGTGGTGGGAAAATGGGTTAAAATTTGGTGAAATTGGTGTAAATGTTATGATCCGAAGATCATGGTTTTAATGTTGGACCCAATTTGCAGAACCGGACACAGCTGAAGCAGCTTTAAAAGATTTCTTGAGGGGAAACAGGCAGTGGAGGGAGGGGAATCTTACCTCCGCAGGAGAAGGGGACTCAGTGAAGGCGTGAGGGCTGCAGGAGTGAGGCTTTGAGGGGAGAGACTGGTGAGTGGATCCGGAGAGAGAGTTAGGCAGCGTGGCAGAGATTGGGCTTGCACTGGCGGCTGGTGGAGGCTCGTGGAAGGAACGAAGGAGAAGGCAGGATTAATCTCAAGGTAACTCGCGTAGTACAAATTACTCAGATTAACTCAGAGTGACACTGAAAGCACTAGGAGTCGGCTGATACCACTGTGAAAGTGGGAATCATCTGGCCCTGGTGAAGGCGCTGAGCAGAGCCTAAAGCTGCATTCCAGAAAAGTGGAAAGTCTGAGTTTTCCAACCTCTGACCAGGAAAAGTGCACTGGAACGCCACTCAAACTGGGAGGTCCTGGTCGCGAAGTCGGAGAAAAAATATCTACCCCAACTTCACGGAGTTGCTTCAATCTGATGTCACTCGACAATGGCGGCGCCCATGGAGACTCAGACCGTGAATGGTAAAACATAATTTACTAGATTATAAAAATATATATCGTCTTTTTTCCTCCTCTATTTGACTGATTGTGAGAAGGCAGGTTTGCTGGAGGTCAAAATGTCTTTTGAGAAACAAAACAAAAAACAGCTTATCGTGATCAGCCATCTTTGGTGTTTACATTCGTCTGGAACGCTTTGAGGTCGCAACTGGTACAATCCGAGTGGGATAAGTCCGACTTCCCACTTTTCTGGAATGCAGCATTAGAGCAGGGTGGTGATTGCAGTGATGAGACACAGGTGTGCAGGAGCCGGGAGAGTCAGTGCAGGTGAAGACGCCCAGTCTCTGTAAAGAGAGCACAAGAACTCTGAGCAGGAAGTGGTCACACAGGAAGTCAACAAAATAAAATCGTAAACTGCAAATCGCCACGGTAACCTGGCAAAAGTAGGTAAAAAGATGCAAAAATTGTGCAAAAGTGGATATAAAGTGGGAAGCATAGTGGCAAATTTGGGTTGTTGAAAAATGGCACAAAAAATACTTTCAACATCAGAACCCAATAATCGTTTGACACTTTTCAGCTCCAGAGGAAAAAAGAAATCTATTCATGCTGCTGACAAACACACAAGCCTTGATATCACCAATAAATCACAGCTGGAGAGGCCCGTTCTCTGGGTTTATCAAAGACTTAGAATATTCTACTGGCAGAATTACCTTTATCATCTTTGACTACTTTGATTTCAGCATGACCATCACAGAATGCTTTTTAATTTTTTATGCAACTATTTTTATGTGTATATTTTCATAAAAATGGGTAAAATATACAATTTGAAATCCATTAGGAAAATCTTATTTAAAGGTATCTGGGGACCCATTCTCAGTGTCTCGCAACCCCCTTAGGGGGTCCCAACCCCCATGTTGAGAACCCCTGTTCTACTGACATCAGCTGGATTGTTTTGACCCACATCTGAGGGTGATTGCTGTGAACAGAGCCAAGAAGGGAAAAAGTCTATTTTGGAAAAAATGAGCCAGGAGTGAAAGCACCCTCAGTCTGGATGCTTGTGCCACAAACTAACCATGCATGGGTGTGTGCGTGGCATAGTATGGACTGCTGCAAATCCAGATTTGAATGCAGGAATAACTAAGTTACACCGCTGCATGGGAGGGTTAAACAAGAACCTTATCATACTCCTGTTTCTATAATCCTGCAGAGAAAGCATCCACGCTGGTAGCAGCTCCCTCCAGTTTATTTGCCTGTGATAGATTTTATTCTTCCTTTTCTAATGGAGCCCAGCTCTGTGCCACCTGTTAAACATAGGTGGTAGAAATAGAAACAGAAATCCAGCCTGTGTGTGAATGTGTGCAGGTGTGGTTCAGCTTCAGGGAAACCAAGAGACAATATGTGTGAGAATTAGGGAGAACATTCTGGACCTTCACAGCCTGTTAGTTGAGTGCTGCTGTCAACTAAACTCACTCTAGCAAATAAAAAAAAAAGGAAAACAGAACGAGCAATCAGCAGGCAGAGGCATCTGAGCCCGTCTGGCAAATCAAAACATGGTTGTTTGAATTATCTAGTCCTGCCGTGCCACCCCAGCCCAGTGTTTTCAGAACTGACCCAGTGTAGCTGAAATGAGGCCAAATAAGCCTTCACAATCAATTAAGCGCTTTGGGCCTCTTGGCTTATTTGCTTAGCCAAACTGGAACAACTAGTTTGTAATAAATAAGGTTGAAGAAAAGGAGGAAAACATGATTTTTCGCATGAATTCAAATAGTGAAATATGTAGATTAGTACTTCAGAGAGTTGATAAATGCCATAGATGAAAAAGAAAAAAAAATCCGACAAGGCTGGAAAACAAATCTCTTCAGCCAGCTGCTTCAGCAGCCTCTCATGGTCTGCTTTTATAATGAGTGCTTGTCCATCACCTTTCAACAGTGACTCACGTCCTGATGACCAGTACAGACTGGATGGCCACTTCACTCAAGATGGGTAAATAGAGGGATGAGATGTTATCTTTTTGTTTTTATTCTTTTCAACTTCAGGCTACAGAACAAAGCCCACCATCATGACGGTTTAAACGCATTTTAAACGTAGATCTTTTTTAATCATCAGGAAAAATACTACCACTCACAGTGGGATACATTCCCCCTAACTGATTTCTTATTTTTTGGCATATTTGTCACACTTAAATGTTTAGGATCATTAAACAAATTTTAATTTTGGACAGAAATAACCCTGGAAAATACAAAATGCTCTTTTTAAATGATCATTCATTTATTAAGAGAAGTAAGCTGTCCAATCCCACCTAGCCCTATGTAAGGAAAGTCAATGTTAAGTCATGAATTAAACTGTCATTTACTATATTTTTCACAAAGCTGAGTTCAATTTTACCAGCCACACCTAGACTTAAAGATCTCAAAAAGCAACACATCAAAAGAAATTCAAGAACAGATGAGAAAGAAAAGTCATATCAGTCTGGAAAGGGTTACAAACCCATTTCTACGGCTCTGGGACTCCACCGAACCACATGGAGAGACATTACCCACAAACGGAGAAAACTTGGAACAGTGGTGAACCTTCCCAGGAATGTTTGCCCTACCAATATAACTCAAAGAGCACTTGACTCATCCAGAGTGGGTCAAAATTCCTCCACAGTGATGAGAAACACTCATCACCAGTTATCACAAACGCTCGATTTCAGTTGTTGCTGCCAAGGGTGGAACAACCGGTTATTAGGTTCAGGGGGAAATTACTTTTCAAATAGGGTCAGAGAGGTTTGGATTTTTTTCCACCCTTAAAAAAATTAAATAACCATTCAAACACTGCATTTTGTATTTCCTTGGGTTGTCTTTGTGAAATATAAATATTGGTTTGATGATCCAAAACATTTAAGAGTGATAAATATGCAAAAATGTCAGGAATCAGAAAGGGGGCAAATACTTTTTCACAGCACTGTATATTAATACGATCATTTCTAAAAGCCAGAGTCCTGAAACACAAATAAGATTTCAAACTGCCTCCATGCAGATATGGCAAACAGCCTGTAAAATAGAAAGAGACTAATGTGACTATTTTGCAAAGAAAGTTGTAAGACTGATAAAACTACTTCCTGTTTCGTGGCAAACACCAGTTGCCATGACTACATTTTTGATGTGACCTGAGTTTGGGCTGACTTGTTTTCATGTTCATTTTAAAGGAAATTATAACCTTCCCAAGAATGTAATAAATCCCTCTAAATGTCACTGTTATTACACTTGCAATATGAAGCCATCGCATATGTGGGAAATATATTACGTTTGTGAGAATATTAGATTAAAAGCTGGAGATTTGCAACACACTTGTGGTTTATTACATTTGTGGGCAGTTAAATCTGCTAACTGCAAAGAGAATCAGCATGAGAAGTAAACATTACATGCAGAGCTTCTCCAGCAGTAAACAGCGATTGTGTAAAATGTCATGAATGCTTGCTGCCTGTCATCACTTTCCAAAACAAAAAAACCCTAAATAAAAATGACTGCTCTTTTTCTGTACAGTGGATGAAGGAGAAGTGAATAAACACTCATTCCTGTGTCCTTATGTGTGTCAATTTGTGTTAGAAAGAGCGGTGAATAATGTGCGTGGGAGGATACATTAGCAACAACCTCAGCTCACTTTAAATTTTCCAGGAAAAACCTGCGTGAAAGGTGCGTGTAAATTAGAGGCAGCTTTTTTATTATAATTTGACAGGTTCATGCACACAAAACCAACACAAGGCAGCATTTCCTGAAGCTGAATTAAGCATCTGTCATCGGATGTCTTTTTGTTTATCATCTATTAATTCAGCAGGACATAAACCTGCACTTAGTTGAGTGATAAAATACCATGTTCTTGAGATTCAATATATTTACTAAGTGTCTGGTAAACTACGTGTGAGGCTTGATAATGTTTTATGCTTTCCAAACTCTGCTCTCCCATTGGGCTTAATTTACAGCGAGTATATGCCTCCAAAGGGTGAAATAACTGCGTAACCTCTTGTAGGAATAATTGCTTGGTGTTAGGGTGATGTATGAACAAGGAAATGTTTGTTAACAAGTGCGGACTTTATCATAAAAAACAAGTGTAAAGTAATGGTTCAAAGGCATGAATTATGTAGAGCATAGCAAATCAGAAAAAATGCAAACATGGCAGCTCTTTAAGTTGGGCTCCTTCCTTTGCTGCTGATGTTATGCATGTCTTATTATCTGTCCTCGTGGAGTATGTATTCTGTCTCCTGCTAAGCCTACTGCTCTCACTTGTACATGAAAGTATTGGTTTATAAAAGTAATTTCACATGAGGGACCGGAGCCCTTATCTGAGTACATTAGACCAGTGGATCTGTGGCAAGGCACACTAAGGCAGGTCTAGGTGTGCCGTGGGAATTTGCACCATGCATTATTACTACAACTTAATGCCAAGTACTGTAATAAGGCCTGCCCACAGATCTGGACCCCTGAAAAACCCCAGAGAATGGCGTGGTGATTTATTGATGATGTCAGTGCATGTGTGTTGGATCAGTAGCATTGGTGCTGGCATCCTGGCTAACAGTTCCCTCATTAAGAGCTGAAAAGCATGGCAAGCTATTATTGGGTTGAAATGGTGCTGAAATTATTAATTCATGCTATTTTTAAACATGTTAACCAAATTTTCTACTCATTTTTGCCACTTCTTTAGACAACTGAAACCCCTTTGCTGCTTTTTTTTGCCACTTATTTCTAGTTTTTAACCTATTTTTGCCACTTTTTTGGAACTTTTTGGCACACTTAACCCATTTTTCTACCTTTTTGCCACTTTTCATCCAATTTTGCTATTGTTTGGTCATTTTTTCCATCACTTTTAACCCTTTACCTACTGAGCCGGCGCCGGTGCTGTGTTTTATATGTTTCGGAGTATTATTACCATAACTCTGTCAAAGTTTGTCCGATCAGAAAAATTCTAACGGCCTTGGAAAGTTGAGAATTGTGGGCATGCACACATATATGGTTCATTACAGTACTCACAACCATATGACGTGGGCATTCATAGCAAATCACCAGAAGTAGCACGAGACTGCTACACGGATTCTCAACACTGTAACTCCCCGAAAGTTTGCTCAATCTAAAAAATTCCAACCCTGACAGAGAGCTGAGAATCTGTGCTTTCCGGCAATATATGATGTGTGTTATATATATTACGGTAATGTCGAACAGCAGCAGGAAAACGGCAGCTTTGGCAGAAGACAAGTGAGAAAGGAGAGTGAAGGAAGAGAGTAAAAGTAGAGCGAGCGAGAGGGGTGTTTTGTTTTCAAAAAATAACGTTAGATAGTGGCATTTGTGCATGTCTGTCATGTGCAATAACAATATGTTACTTGAGAATGTTGAGAATGCTTTTTTCCATCTTTATTTGCACTAATTTTCACCTATGTATATAGTATCTTTTGCATTGTGTTTTGTATACCCAGAGTCCTAGACTCAAAAAATGACTGGTGATTGTTCTAAACATGTATAGGTTCACATTTCAAATGTCAAATCAAAACTTCATGAGCAATAACAAAATATCTTCTCATAAAAGCCATGAAAAACAAATCCGTTTTTGTGTTTTTCTTCTCTTAAACTGCTGACAATTCCATATAATGTGCAATAATCATTAACCAGATGTTGAAAAGTCAAGTTCAAGTACTCGTGGGAAAAGGGACCAAAGCTCTCAGACTTAGGGCATTTCCTGACGATTTTACAGCCATAATAACAAAATATGTCCAAATCACCATTTATAGACTCAGTAGGTAAACATTTAACCCCTTTTTACCTCTTTTTAGCAACTTTAACCCTTTTTTGCCACTTTTCTGCCACTTGTCATTTATTTTGCCACCTTTTGACACTTTCAACCCATTTTTGCCCACTTTTGCCCTAGTTTGACAACTTTTTTTGCACAATTTTTATTTGCACTAAAATGCCTGCTCTGGCCACAATGAATGCCTTCTGTCATTGTAGTCAGGACGGCTTTGTCAAAAAACACACATTAATTGCAGTTATAAATATTTTCTTTATCAGCAGTCATGAATTTACTCTTACTGCTCTTGTTTATATTTGGTGGTGAAGCTGTTTTGGGATCCCCCTGCCCTTCCGTGAGCCTACATGAAGGCACCGAGCAGGACGCGCACATGCTCCTGCCTTTCCTGTCCTTATAAGGAAAGCCTGAGGCAGCAAAGTTAATCATTCTGAATCTGCCACAAGCTTTATTCTATGGAGGAGGCTGGGGTGGAGGAGGTTAAGCTCTGCCAGCAGTAGCAGAGTGGCGCAACAGCACTGAGGCAAGCAAGGATTGGTGAGAATTATATTGTATTTGAATTCACCGCTGTGTTGAGAGAAAAAGCTGTGATTGGCTGTGAGGGGTGGGAGGCAATAATTGACCACTGCATCTTATTTTTTGTCGCTCTGATGGGTCCAAATCAAATGTAACAGACAGAACGTTTCCCAGTCGCCTTCTGAGATTTTTTCAAATGCTCCGCCTCTCCAAAACATAGACAATGAACAGTTACCCAGATTAATGTGAAAGATATCCCATGCAAAGGATATGCCAATCATTCAATCCGGCGTGTCAGGTTAGCTTTCATTAAAGACAGCTAACAATCCGCTCTTAGACGCTGTTCCTCAACATCAAGACCATTCTTATTATTAGGTTTTAGACAGCCTGTAAACAACAGCCACACTAGAATAGAAAGTCTTTGCCTTACGTCCTTCAGCAGTCAGTAGCTTAATCAGAAGCCACAAAAGTTGGGAAGCATCAGGGGTTAGCCAAAAGGTTCCAGGGATTCTCAGGCTGCAACAACATGCCCAACAAATTCCCATTTTAAGAAAAAAACCTCCATGAGTGCAGGGAATGGTGCGTTATATATTCTCATAAAACAGCATGGAAGCTGGATGTAAAAATGACAACAGCATCATCTGAAAACCAACTAGGAATGACAGTTATGTTGCACCATGCATCACTCCCACAGTGTAAGACAGGATCCTGACGATTCTTGATGGCTTCATACGGTCTAAGGCTGACATCAGGCAAAATGATAATAATCTAAATAGGACTTACAAGGAAGGAAGTAAACAATACAAAAACAAGGTTAAAAGGGCTTTCTAAGCTGTGCTTTTGGGATTGTACTACTCAAAATTAAATGATTTTCCGTTGTTATAGAGGGGACATGCTGCACAGTAAATATGCCAGTATGAGGAAGACTTTGCCTAAAATTACCCATCCACTCCATTCGAAACAAGTTTTCCACATGTGTAAACTTGACAACAATGGGGCACAAAAACTTCCCTGAGGCCATCACAGGTGTTGATGGAGAGGAGGGAAAAAAACAGGAAGGGAGTGGCATCTCCTTTAGCAGCCAGACAGATCGTATCAGTGTGTTTGCTTGCTTTCGGGCCCTGCGGTGCCATCAGATAGCATTTGATAAGAGTGTGACAAGCTCAGGCAGCGAAGGTCAGGACATGATGGCAATAAGGGCAACAACAGCCCGGCTCACTGCGCTTGGGAGGAAGATCTCGGGGTGCTGGGGTCAAAGATGATGAGATTGACCAAGGCCAGAGATGCTTTAGGAGATTTACAGCTTCAGACGCAAATTGCTTGGCTCGTCTTTTGTCTGATTCAATTGTACAAGTGTGTGGGGAATGAAGGATGTGCTTTTGAGAGCGTTTTCTCAATGCAACATGACAGAATTTACTTCTCAATATATTCTAAAGGCTCCGGATTTACAGAAACGGCTTGTCTTTTTCAAATATGGGGATGTCTTTATAATTAAAGGCTGCTTATTCGTCTCTAGTTGACCCTCTTTTTAATCTTGATGCCATGCATTGCTGCAAGGTCACAAGAGTTGAACTTTTAAGCCAATCCAAACACAGCCAATGTCTCTGCCAAGCAGATCCCAGCAATCCTCCCATTACGCACACATTGTCATGCGCCGTCGCTCAGCTCAAATGAGTTGCAAAGGAAGCAGGGTGGGGAAACATTAGCAGCAGTCGAACGGACTGGATGCATAAAAATATTAGAGAGTGATTTATGGCCCGTGTCGATAGCCAGTTCCAGGAAACAGCGCTTTGTAAGCAAAGGCCCTTTAGGCGTCTCTATCTGCTATTCTGGCACTCTGGATGACAGGAGGGGAAAACTATGAAGGCTTCATCTTTTAACATCCATCACTGAGGAAGTGCACATGAGAGATTCTGCTATCCATGCAGAACTTAAACTCCAAACATAATCCTGTTCATCAAAAAACAAAGTGGCAGAACAGAATAGCAGTGACAGATTAGATTGAACATCCAGAAGAGTCAGATAAGAAAGACAAATAATGCCAGATTATTTCTGAGTGAGATTCATGAGTTGAGATGTGACAATATTAAAAGTTCATATCACGATTATAGAGACCTAGATTATCACAGCTACTAGGGCTGAACAATTTAAGAAAACAATCTAATCGTGATTTTTTCCCCCCAATATTGCAATAGCGATTTAATTAGTGGGGATGCTGAGCATCCACGCTATTGATATTCGCGTCAGCCATTTTGTTTATCCTTTTCTTCCACGCCGGCTATCTCCTCTTTCATACTTTATCGTATCGACACGGTTTGAACTTTAAAAAAAATCAGTTTCCTCGTCATTCGATTGCTATGACTTTTCTCATTTCTTACTTTTATCATTTTAAAAATAGTGCTATTTTCATGCTATTTTCATCTATTTCTACACTTTTTCAACCATCAAATGCAGTTTTCAGCTACTTTAAGGCTATTTTCGGCTATTTTTATCCTTTTTAGAGCTATTGAATGCCTTTTTCAGCTACTTTTATGCCATTTTATGCTATTTAATGCTATTTTTATGCTATTTTCAGCTATTTGTGTGCTTTTGGCTATTTTCAGCAGTCCATCCACAGTTCAGCTCTTAGCAATCTTAGCATAGATTTTGAACTAATATGTGATTATTCTTAGGTCAATCTGAAATATTTTTCGACAAACTCAAACAATAAATAATTCCATAAATAAAACCAGTGCATTTAAAATGATGAAGTTATTTCAGAAGTTATTAATCCATAGTAGCATGAATCTGAATATGGGGCTGCAACAAGCTTTAAGCTATAAAGGAGGTGGCTGGGGTGGAGGAGGTGAAGCTGGCTACCAGCTGATCATAGCTGGGGTATGAATCTCATGAAGTAACACTAGGCCTCATCAGTTTTATGTAGAATGAGCTTACTAATTCTGCTCCTATTGCAAATATGATGTCATTTGCTTTGTTTAAGGACATTAGCATTTTATGTCACTCATTTTGGTTAAGAAAAAACATACCTAAAACAAGAAAAGGAGGATTTTTGTAAATCATTATAAAAAAAAATTACACTTGAATGTTTGCATAATGTGCAGAAAATCTCTGCTGCTGCAAAAAAAATTGATTTATTAAAAATCAATTTGGTATTTTGACACATTTCAAGTCATAGCAATTTTGCAACTTCTGTGATTTGTAAATTGCAGCAGGCCGTATTGTTATTTATTCTAATTTGTGATTAATTTCTCAGCCCTAATAGCTACCAGTATTATCATGGTATGGGTATCATTTGCTGAACATTTTCCAAAAGCACTGATTAGTAGTTAATGAAACTAATGAATAATGAATTTTATATTGCTGAAAAAAAAATACCATGTTAAAATGTTCATTTCCCTGATGTTACATTTAAACACATTGTGACATGACATTTACAATACCTTATGTTAGGGCCAGTCATGTGGGAAATAAAGATTTGGCCTATCAGTATTCCTAGCTGCCATTGCACCATGAAAACAAAAGTACACTTCAAGCAGCTCAGAAAAGGTTATTGAAAAGTAAAAGTCAGAGGATGGATATAAAAACATCTCCAAAGCACTGAACGTCCCCGGGGGAAGGAATATGGCACATGTGTAAATCTGCCTAGATCAGACCGTCCTCACAAACTGAGTGAGCGTGCAAGAAGGAGACTGCTGAGAGAGGCCACCAAGACACCTATGACTACTCTGAAGGAGTTCCAAGCTTCAGCAGCTGAGATGGGAGAGACTCTGCATACAACTGTATGGGTGGCCAAGAAAGTGCCATGGTTGAAGAAAACTCATTAAATCTGGACTAGAGTTCACCAAAAAGTATGTGAGACACTCCATGGTCAAGAGGGAGAAAGTTATTTGGTTTGATGACACCAAAATGGTGTTTTTGGCCATCAGACAGGGCGCTAAAACACTGCATATCACCACAAACACATCGTCCTCACTGTAAAGCGCGGTGGTGGCAGCATCATGCTATGGGGATGCTTCTCAGCAGCCGGACCTGGAAGGCTTGTAAAGGTAGAAGGTAAAACGAATGTTGCAAAACATAGCAATATGTTGAAGAATAATATAATTCAGTCTACCAACAGCTTGGGAGAAGATGATTCTGTAGTGGCCGAGTCAAAGCCCAGACCTCAATCCAATAGAGAATTTGTCGCTTAACTTGAAAAGGGCTGGTCACGCCCAACTGCTGCACAGCCTGTCAGAGGATAAGCAGTTTTGCAAAGAAGAATGGAGTAAAATTGTGGTGTCCAAATGTGCAAGTCTGATTGAGACCTACCCCACAGAGGTGAACATTCATGCCTTCAACTATTTCACACATTATATTTTTGTTTGATTGAAATTACTTTGCTGAAATCTGTTTTCACTTGAGATTAGAGGGGTTTTTTTGTCAAAAAAGCCAGATAATATGAAGCATGATTTATTTATAAAATCAATAAAAGGGTAAATCATCCAAGGGGTGCATACTTTTTATGGGCACAATAAAATCTGACAGCCAGTGTATTAAAGCAGCTGTTTTAAGGACAGTATCAGGTGTTCTATAACCTCCCTATCCAAGTTAGTTTCATTACAATAAGTGGTGCATTTACAACAAATAAGACTCAAAGTCTCCATGCATGCCGCAGCTGCAGCTGCTGATGCTGTTTTAGATTTTTCTTTTTATCAGATTTTATGTAAAGCATTTATGAGTGTGACTCAGAAGGTTCAAAGTTTCTCTAAGTGACTGTCTGCACAGCTGTGTGTACCACCACACAGCTGAGAATGATCCTTCTATATGACGTCAAGCTTTCATTGTTCTGCTGAGCGGTATGTGAGTAGGCATAGTGCAAATGACTGTTATTAGGTGTCAGGGACGTGAGTGTTGTGTTTGCTCTCTGCTTCATATGGATTTAACTTTTATACACCTTCCATAGACGAGTGACAGTACTTCTGTCTTTTTTCTGTGGAATAAAAGAAGCTGTCATATATGCTGGAAGACCAGCTTGACATTTGTGTACAGCACATCCACAGTTTGGGTTCAAGCTGACTCATTTGCTGCAGTGGTTGAGTCACAATGTACAATTACACTTTTGATGTACGTTTATTTTGAGCGCAACAGTTGGCAAGGCAACACGGCCTCATTTACATCGATGAACTGGTTACTCCAGAGCATGCACTAGATAAAATCATGGAGGTAAGTCCAAAAAAATAAGACTGAGCTGCATCATGGGAAGCGAAGGATCTAGATTGCTCTGGCACCTAACTATGAGGCAGCCAATGTTTCCTTGGATAGATGCACCAAGACTCATCTATTCATCAAAGAAGTACACAGAAGTGCACTGCAGTTGCTCATTTGGAGTCATTCTAGTCAGACGCTGCCCTCTAGCACTCCACCACTGTCAAGAAGAATGGTTTTATTGATTGCATGTTACATCCACATAATACAACCAGGCTTATGTGCTTGCATGAGCAATCATACCATACTGAAGCCTGCCTCTTCCATCCATACAAAGTCCAAGGAAGTGCTGCGTGGAGATCTTACAAGAGTTATGCAGGCAAAAGGCTCAGTAGAGGTCAGTTAATGAGGATGCAGCCTCGGTGATATTCAACACAGTATCATGGGTATAGCATGTGAAAGTTGCAAGAAGTCATTTTGACCTCCCTCTTGGTTTTTTCTCTGAATGCTTTCAAAATATACTGTATATATGCACCGTTATTCAAACGGACTTCCTCTGCTCCCTCCTGCGCACGTTCCTCCGTCGCACGCACCCGACAATCATAATACATGGATTAAATATTAAACTCTGCCCGACATGTTTTATTATGCCAGTCAATTTAGTGACCCAATGAAAAACATTGAAAACCAGGACATTTTCATCACTTTATAAAAAAAAAACGCCCGGACGGCCAGGACAGGACCTGAAAACAGGACATGCCCGGGGAAAACAGGATGTTTGGTCACCCTACATAACCTCCTTGGTGGAGGTTAAACATTAAATCTTAATGGCCACCTTTTAGATGTAATTTGAAAAACCCCAGTAAAATTTACAAACTAGCTGTAGCAGCATCATCCATGAATTACTCTATGAAGAACGAATGTTTATTATGTGCTTTTTATAAATTATTCACTCATAGAACAAATATCATCCATGAATTTTCCAAACAATGCAATGTGGGCCATTCCACAGCAGATGTTCCAGGCTGGGTTATACAGTTAGCAGAGGTTCACCTAGCTTTAGCACCTTCCTCTGCACCCGTGAGTGTGCCAGTTCACACAACAGGAAGCATACAAGCTGAAAGTTGTCGCTCCAACACAGCGCCTAAAGCACTTGATGTTGCACCTTAGGGGTTAAAGCCAGAGGCAGTGGGTGCTCTTTGGATGACATCAGCACCCCATAGAAGGGGGCACAAGGTTTTGCGTAGGACAGATTTTAGTTGTGTCCGTGCCCTGTGCCCTGGTTCTGCCTTCAGGCTGGAACAGCTATCCTTTTTTTTAAAACCAGTTTGTTTATTCTGCCTGCCTCCTCCATCTCTGTAATGCATCTTCTGCACACAAAGGCTGGGAACAGAACATTGGCTGCTGCTGATTTAGCAGCAGCTTATGAGTTTTTTGACCAGGTTGATATTTGCTGGTATTTATAAACGACTTCTCTGTCTAGCTTTTCTCCCTCACTGCTAGAAGGTGTGGGTAGTTCTTTCTTTAATCCACCAGTTTCTTCACCTTGCTGACACTGAATAGCAGCGACCAAAGAAAAAGTGCACCAAGTCTGAGAGCTCAAAGGCAGAAGGAGTTCTAAAACACATACTTAAATGCAACTCTGTCTCGTCCAAATAACAGGATAATAATTCTGAGTAATGCACGATTCTCTTTTGCAGCTTCAACATCACGAGTGTTCATTTAATCAAACATTTGGTGGATGATGTTAGATGCAAAGCTGTAAACTTATTTGATATCTGTGCGTCACTTATCACACCTTGTCATCACTGTGTTACTATGGCAACATTCTGAGTCATACTGTACTGAATTCTCTGATCGTATCTGCTGGCAGATCCAGAGATGTAATTGTCCATCCCCAGTACACCAGGATGAATCCAGCAGCGGATTTGCTGCAGGATCACAACAACTCAGGGCAACTGTCATTCATTCCATCCTCATAGCCTGAGGCTTTGGAAAGATACGTGCATACTCACACACGCCTACATCATGTGATAGAACATACATGCATATAAGCATGCACAGATATGAAGTCAAGAATAGAACAGTGATGTTCTAGGGAGTGCAGCGGAGACACTTTAAGCACAGTCTCACCGCAAGGTCACAGCCTGCAGGCAGCAGCAGGAGCAGCAGTAACGGCTCTCCATCTCCCAGCCCCATTTAACTGACTGATGCTTTTTGACATGTTGGAGCAATCGAGCCAGTTAGCCTCTGGGAGGCTTCAATTAGGACCGGGACTTAATGCAGCAGAGAACTTTGCAAAGGCCTGATATGAGGTTACAGCCAGGCTTGAATCAATCAAGGAGAACGTGGTTCAAGGCGGCCGTTCTGAACCCGAGTTTAGCAAAGTGGATCAAAAACTCAGAGATTAGTCCATGGAGTTTGTCTGGGTGGGTTTGAGCTTAAAAACTGATATTTTTGTTAACTGGAATAGTCTGATGTTTTACTTTTCTAAGAAATAATTTGAAACAAACTGGATAATTCAAAGTTAAATTTTTTAAAGAAAACAGAGGATGCATGAACTAAGGATATCTGATATTCTAATATTTCCAATTCAGTTGTGCAGATAACAATACAGACACTATACACACCTACAACCTCTCAAAGTTAATGATCCACGTTTAAGGTGAAGCAACAGAACACATGTTATAAGGAGGGGAAATGATCTTTGAGTATCAAAACAGTCGCTAGAATAAAATAATCTTAATTATCTCAATTTAATAATACACCTCAAAATTAGCATGAAGCAATGCTAAATCTGTTAAACTGGTGCGACTTCTCACTCATTCGCCTCCTCTTTTCACTCCAGTCAGTTGTTACTCTGTATCCCAAGATAAACATTTCTCGCAACATTTCGCTGTTAGCGCTCAAGCATGGCAAATAGCATACAAAATTTCATGGTCACAACTCACAAACTCAGCTCTGCTGTTCATCCCACATATGCATGTTCCTTACATACATGTGGCACCCAGGGCTACCCCTGGTCAAAGTAAGGCTCTAAGCAGCCTCTGGTATGAGGCCTCTCCCAATATTGCCCCATACAGCAGGAAGTTTAACGCCAGGAAGTTTAACTGCATACATCAGAAAGTTTAATGCCATAAAGCAGAGAAAGTTTAAC
The DNA here is from genome assembly GCF_018320785.1 of Cheilinus undulatus. Taxonomy (NCBI): domain Eukaryota; kingdom Metazoa; phylum Chordata; class Actinopteri; order Labriformes; family Labridae; genus Cheilinus; species Cheilinus undulatus. Next base: position 5,604,093 of record NC_054887.1, read on the forward strand.
GCCATACAGAAGGATGGTAAAACACCATACAGCAGTAGTTTAATGCCATAAAGCAGAGAAAGTTTAACGCCATACAGAAGGATGGTAAAACACCATACAGCAGTAGTTTAATGCTATACAGCAGAAAGTTTAACACCAAGAAGTTTAACGCCATACAGCAGGATGTTAAATGCCAGGAAACTTAATGCCTTAAACCTGAAGGTTTAACACCAGAAGTTAAAAGCCATACAGCAGGAAGTTTAACCCCATAAATCAGGAAGTTAACAGCAGGAAGTTTAACACCATGCATCAGGAAGTTTAATACCATAGAGCAGGAAGTTTAACGCCAGGAAGTTTAACACCATGCATCAGGAAGTTTAATACCATAGAACAGGAAGTTTAACGCCAGGAAGTTTAACACCATGCATCAGGAAGTTTAATACCATAGAACAGGAAGTTTAACGCCAGGAAGTTTAACACCATATATTAGCAAGCTTAATACCACAGAGCAGGAAGTTTAACGCCAGGAAGTTTAACACCATATATTAGCAAGCTTAATACCACAGAGCAGGAAGTTTAACGCCAGGAAGTTTAACACCATACATCAGCAAGCTTAATACCATAGAGCAGGAAGTTTAACACCATGCATCAGGAAGTTTAATACCATAGAGCAAGAAGTTTAACGCCAGGAAGTTTTACACCATACATCAGGAAGTTTAATGCCAAAGAGCAGGAAGTTTAATGCCAGGAAGTTTAACACCATACATCATGAAGTTTAATGTCATAGAGCAGGAAGTTTAACACCATACATCAGGAGGTTTAATGCCATGGAACAGGAAGTTTACAGTACCAGGAAGTCTAACACAATATATCAGGAAGATTAATACCATACATCAGGAGTTTTAACGGCAGCAGATACACAGGTGTTTGTTCACTACCTTTTCCTATCCTTTTCAAGTAAATGCTGAGCCCCCATGACCCACACAAAAGTAAAGTAGATACCATGCTGTTAGAACTCATCATGAAAGTTAAGTGTTTCATTAACAAAACCCAAAACAATTAAGTCTCTGCTAATCTTACTTCCTGGTTTTAATCCAAATCCTTATGTGTGGAGATTGCATGCTCCAGTGCTCTTTGAGAACTCCAGCTTCCCCTCACAGACCACACGCATGCTTATTGGGTTCAGTGGAGACACTACATTGCCCATAGGTGAGAGTGTGAGCATGCCAGGTTATCTTTATATGTCAGCGCTGTGATTGACTGGTTACCAGTCCAGGGTGTATCCTGCCTTTCATCCAATGGCAGCTGGGATTGGTTCCAGTACCCATTGTTTGTCTCTGCATGAACAAATGGTCATTCTGAAAATAGCATTTTTATTTTATCATTTTTTCTTTCTCACTCTGTCAATGTGGTATTGGTGGTCTAAGTGCAAATGCCCAGTTACTGTGAACACCACTCTACCTTGCCCAGCAAACCCATTGCCCTGTATATGGTTGATCTCAGCCCAAACATGGACGTCTACAGTCTCCAAAAGGATCAGCAAAGAGATCTGGACATCGCCAATGAAACTGCAGTTTTCTGCTTTTTGTCTGTGTTATAAAACCGCATTCACACATTTTTGTTCCAGTATGAAAATAAAATAAAGAAGCAGAGCTGTGAGTGACACGGCTGCAGCACTATTTCACAGCCCATCCGACAGGTCCATTTCCTTGCAGCAGGCCTGCAATTCAGCCGAGGCTCCTATATAACTGCCATCTCCACCTTGCATCGGCCCTACGCTTCTGATTTATGGATAAGATGGGTGTAGTTATACACTCCCTCGGGGACCAAGCCTATTTGATTTTGTCAGGGGCAATTAAACAGTCCAGGATGGGGCTTGCAAAGTGTAATATGATGAAGTATGAGAAGAAAGCAGTGATGGTTTTCATTTTTTTCAAGGCTTCTTGGTTTAGCTTTAAAAAAATCTCTGAAGGGGAATAATGTTCTGAAAGTATTGCACTCGTTTTTTATTTTTGCATCAGCTTCAGTGAACAGCAATCAAGGGTTTTAGCTTTGTCAATTGTGAATTCTTGCTCTATCTTCAAATGGCCCTCTTTGTTTTCATCATAGAAGAGAGAGGAATGTGGCGTTAAAGCTTGTTTGATGGAGCTGTAGAAAGAACAACTTTGAGCCAGGCAGACCTTGAGGTTCCCTGTGTATCATTTTTCCCCTACAGTGTGAGTGCATCATTGTCTGAGCTTTAACAGTCAGAAATGACAACATGGGGTGACACTGAAAGGTCCCAAAGTTCAGCTGCTTGAAAATGTCACCAGGCTGACTCTGACAGGATGGCACACAGGGAGAGGTGAGGGGAGACGACAGAACAACAACCTGAAAGTGCCACAGATCTCTCTCAGACACATTCGCTCCAGAGAGGTGTTTACTTTCCTTTCTCTTCCATCACTGACTCAACTTTGGCAGGGTGTCGACTGATGCACAAGTGTGCTGTTGTGTTAGGTTAATCAACATTTAAGAGTCAGTGCTTTTTAAACTAAACCCCAGTTTAAAAAGTTTTGAAGGTTTTATTATTTTGGCTGAAAAAGAAATCAAAAGCCCCTACCTTGAAGGAAATTGTCAGATTAATAGACAATTTCAAAAATCAGTAATTGCAGGAAAAGTTTGGTGTGCTGTTTTAAAATGGCTGTCACTAAGTTTCTAAACATTTTCATGAAATAAAACCCCCTTTCTGATTATCTACAGCAGTGGTTCTCAAATGGTGTGGCAAGGCGCAGGCAAGTGTAGGTGTGCCATGGGAACTTGCACCATACAATATTACTACAACTTTATGGCAAGCACTGTAACCAGGCGTGCCCACAGATCTGGACCCCTGAAAAACCCCAGAGAATGGCCGTCATGATTAATTGATGATATCAGTGCATGTGTGTTGGATCAGTAGCATTGGTGCTAGCATCCTGGCTAACAGTTAGCTCATTAAGAGTTGAAAAGCATGGCAAGCTATTTTTGGGTTGAAACTGGTGTTGAAATTATTAATTCATGCTATTCTTAACCAAGTTAACCAGTTTCTCCACCCATTTTTGCCACTTCTATTGACAACTTCAACCATTTTGTTGCCTTCTGGCATTTCTGCCACAACTTTAACCCTTTTTTGCCACTTTTCTGCCACTTGTGATCTATTTTGCCACCTTGCTACCACTTTTAACCCATTTTTGCCACTTTTTTTTTTAGCTTTTTGCCACATTTAACCAATTTTTGCCACTTTTTTTTTTTACTTTTTGCCACATTTAACCCATTGTTGCCATTTTTTTTTTTTACTTTTTGCCACATTTAACCAATTTTTGCCACTTTTTTGGCCACTTTTCACCCTATTTTGCCATTGTTTGGCCATTTTTAGCCAATTCGTTCCTTCACTTTTAACTCCTTTTGCCACCTTTTAGCAACTTTAACCCTTTTTGCCACTCGTAATCTACTTTGCCACCATCTTGCCACTTTGAATCCATTTATGCCATCTTTTTGCCAATTTTGGAGCACTTATGCCTTTGTTTGACAACTTTTAACCCCTTTTTACCACCTTTTGAAACATTTAACCCTTTTAGGCCACTTGTAACCCTTTTGCCACTTCAACAATTTTTTGCCAATTTCAACACATTGTTTGGCCACTTTTTTTTTTTCTACCAATTTTCACCCATTTCTGATTTTTCTTTGCCACTTTTTGCCCCATTTTGCCATGTTTTTTCATCACTTTTAACCCATTTTTGAGACCTTTTTCCAACTTTTTCCATCTCCATGATTCTCCAGTTTGCTGGGCCCCAGAAAGCTCCCCTTTATCTCCCCTTTTAGGCCACCTTGACTGTAACATTATATAAATAGTCTTTTTTGTATCGATTTAAATATGGTGTGCCTTGAGATTTTGGCTTGACCTCAGGTGTACCTTGGGCAACAAAGTTTTGAAAATCACTGATGTACAGGTTTAACAAAGGAAGTTTAAATGTGACTAATGTTCCAAAAAAGAAATGTCCAAAAATTGGTTGAAGTAGCAAGAAGAAGTGGCAGAAATGGGTTCAAAGTGGCAGAAAGACTGACAAAAATGGTGAAAATATGGACAATATGGGTTGAGTGTGGCAAAATGGGGCAAAATGGGCTAAATTTGTCAGAAATGGTCAAAAAAGTTGCAAAAATGGGTTAAAGTGGTAGAAAGGAATGGCAAAGTTGATGAAAGTGGACAGAAAAGGGTAAAAATGGTTGAAAGTGGCAAGAAAGGGTTCAAAGTGGATGAAAGAAGTTGCAAATGTGGAATAAAAGAAGCAAATATGGGTTTAATGGAGCAAAGTACAGCAAGAAAGGGTTAAGGAGTGGAAATTTGTCAAAGAGCTGCAAGAATTGGTTGAAATGCGTTGAATAGGTATGGCAGAATGGGTGGTAAAAAGAAGTTGCAAAAATAGCTTGGAGTGTTCTTTTGTCTTTATGGTGTAATGGTAGCCAGGATTATTATCAATGAATCAGTGATATCAAGAGAGAGAGCACTGTATAACACGCATGACTATGACCAGTTTCACACACTTTTCAAACAATTTAAATGTGCATGTGATTTTGTGATAATTAAAAACAAGATAAAACTCTAAAATGGTTGTTTAAGACTGTCTAAGACTTTTTTTTTACTGTGATGTAAATCAACAATCAATAACCTTTGAAGTAAAATACTGATTCCCAGTGTAAAAAAAACATTTCAAACAAATTCTCCTGTGGTTGATTAACATCTAACTGTAGGGGTTCTTACTATTAACTGTTATCTGAGCCTCATGCCAGGTATTTTTCCTCATTGTATCACTGCAGCCTTAACGGTCAACGTGTATGATTGCTCTTGCTGTTGCCATGGTAACTAACGGGGTCAACCACTTGATCAAGGCTGAAACTTTAATTACAAGCTCTAAGTGACCAATTTACTCTGAGATAGTCATGCAACCATTCTAATGTACATGCTGCTGGCATTCTTGGAAAAACATCAGGCACATGAACTTAGCAGTGTGGATAATAGCCATCTATTAGGAGCCATCATGTTTCTGTGAGTGTGTGTGTTTAAGTGCACACGCAGCAGTGAGTGCTGGGTGTGAATTCAACACAGGCTTTTACTGCTTTGATATTTGACTGAGAGGAGAGAGTAAAGCTGAAACGTCTCTCCTCATTAGCCCTGACTCCCCCTCTCCCCGCTCTGCTGACAGAGAGACTCACATCCTACCTCCACCAGTCGGCTCTGGCTCAGTATGGCACCGGTCCATCCGCATGAGTAACTGTAACACTTTCCCCCCAGTCAAAATCAGTGCATTCGCTTGATCCGATTGGCCACGCACGTCTGCATCACCTTGTGTGAAGAAGGAAGATAAAGAAAAATGGTTTGGCGTCTGAAGTGTGGCCAAGTCCTGGAGCTGTGCAGTCACAAAATTAATGTAAAGTACATTTCCCCTGGGTGTCAACTTATTGTTTCAGCGACTAATCTTTCCATGCTGTCATCCTTGTTTGTGCCATCCGTGCAGTTCCTCTGAATTTGCAAGACAACTATAACAGTAAAAGGCATGAGGGATGAGATATACCTGTTGAAGTATAAGGCCTGAAAACATGGCAGACTTGAACAAGAACGTGAAGAGGATCGCTGTTTATTATAAACTCAGCACAAAAAGTAAGGAAATTTGTGATTGGTAGATTATTTCTTTGTTGTAAGCAATAAATCTTATACCACTGGAAAGTCTGTTTATTTCCCTTTTGAATGATGCCACATTTGTAAGGATCATGCATTTGTGGGATGAGCAGCAGAGCTGAGTATGTGGATTGTACCCATGGAAAATTTGCCAAAACCTGAACATGTGAGGGAATGATATGTTCAGCGATGAGTCCAGATTCTACCTATGGCAGCTGGATCACAGGGTCAAAGTGTGGAGAAGACACGGAGAACGCTCCGCTGATTGCTGAGGAAAACTGGGCTTAACTCGGTGGAAAACTTCACTCATGGTGCAAATATGTCTAACATCAGAAACAACAACAGTCCACCAAAAACATTAGCAGGAGAACCCCAACAGGGATTACTGTACAACGGGCAACAGCAAAACATTTCTAAACAGATAAAAAACTCACCCTAACACTGTCCAAGGGCCCAGTTTTTGCTGTGTAAAACAGCTGATTTGGGATTTGATGTGAAACCATTCTCTTGCTACAGTATGTGCTACTGTGTAGTCAACAGAGGTGGAAAAAGTGAGTATTGTACTCAGGAAAAGTACGCAAAAAACTTCTCAATTATGGTAATTTAAGTAAATGTAATTAGTTACTTTCCACCCCTGGATGCCGGACAGCACAAATGCTTGATAAGCCAATGTGCAGAGCTGTAAAGTTGACCGTGTGTTCACCATTGGACCTACAATGACTTTGATGATTGCTGACTTGTTTTTGATTGTCTGGTATGTGGGGTAGGTCAACTGTAGGTCAAATAGCAACTGGCTAAAAGGGGGGCATACCACTGTGCACTGTAGCGGAGTCAGACAAACTACCATAAAAAATGGATTCTCTCCCGAAACTTGTGTACCGGGTCATAGACAGTAGTCCAATTAAATGGCCACATCACAGTATAAGTGCTTTAAGGTTAGCTAAGTAAAAATGTCAAAAGATGTCATTGATTCTCATGGGACTGTCACATGTGTTGCAGAAAATGTAGTCCATAGCAGAAACAGTCCTAACAGCAGTATTGATCAATCGCTGCCTTTAAGAGGAGTCATTGATTGTAAGAACCAGGGCAGTCAATAAAATGAAATTCACAAAATATCAGGCTGTTAGTTTCAGTATACAGGAGATAAGCTTACAACAGATGAACACATGCTGGTACAAATCACACATTGTGTATTTGCTGTATATCATCCCCTTTAAGGTGAGTAATCTAGTACAACAGAGGTCCAACCAATTGCTGCTAGTAGTCTCACAATTAGAGAAATGGGGATCACCTGAGTGCAGTGAATGTGTCTCAAAAGACTTCAGTATAGAAACACCTGTGTCTAGAAAGTCCAGTCACAGGTTAAGTAGTATTCCTAGCCACCATTACACCATGAAGACAAAAGAACATTCCAAGGAAATTAGAGAAAATCTCATTGGCAAAGAGAAAAGCCAGATTAAACAGATTACATTTGGACTGAAGTTCACCAAAAGGCATGTAGGAGACTTTAAGGTCTATTGGAAGAAAGTTATTTGGTCTGTTGAGACCAAAATGGTGCCTTTTGACCATCAAACACTGCACATCACCACTGTGAAGCACGGTGGTGGCAGCATCATGCTGTGGAGATGCTTCTCTGCAGCCGCCCCTGGAAGGCTTGTAAAGGTAGAGGGTAAAATGAATGCGGTAAAATATCTGAACTACTTGCAGGGACTTGGAGAGCTTACAATGAAAGCTACACAGAAATGGTTGAAAGACAACAAGCTGAATATTCTGGAGTGGCTGAGTTAAAGCTGAGACCTCCATCCAATAGAGAATTTTATGGCTGTTCATGCCCAATCCCTGTTTTCACATTGAAAATTAAATCAAATTGACCGTGATTGATTTATAGGTTTGATTGAAATACCTGAATTCACTAATAAACGGGTGTGGCCAAATACTTTTGTCCATATAGTGCATGCTACATTCACAGTCAGAGCTTAGATAGCCAGAGCTCTTTGTGCCATCTTCATGCTTTTCCCTCCTCAGAATGTTAAATTGTGTAGCAGGTGCATGAATATAGAAGTCACAGCCATACATCGAATGCTGCACAGAAAGCCCCTCTCTCACAGATTATGCCAGCTGCATGAGGGAAATTATTTGTAAGTACAAATAGACAATACCAATCAAACCCACACATATGCAGCTGAAAGGTTTCCCTGGCAACCAGAGGCCAGGAAAAGACTTTTATTGAGCGACGATGTTGAAGTGCATATGACCGTTTGACCACGTATCGAGTCCTACTGCTTGTACTGAAAATGATTTTTGTAGAAAACACAACAAACTTGTGTATTTCAGATGTAAATACTCATCTCTGTCCTCACAGCTTGTGTATGTTCTCTCATGGCTTATTAAATCTATGATAGGAACACTGCCACAGATGTTATCTTTGAGCAGCACAGCCATGCAAATGAGCTTTTAGGTATCCAGTTTCATAAAAACAGTATGTGCAGTGTTAATTGGAAAAGCTGTTGTTATCCTCCAGTCATATCCTGCGCACATAAGGTGTGGAAATATGTCAGTGATATTAACTCACAGGAACGTTACTTGATCATGTGATGGCTGCCAAATTATCAGCTACCAGGCAGAGCATGTGTCAAAGTGAGAGGTGTGATTGCATAGCTTGCATGAAACAGGATAATTTAAGACTAACAAGTTTGCTAATTGTTTTAAAGTGAAGCCCCCTCTCTCATGTGCGTGCATGTCCAATTAGTGGAGCGTTAAATTCAGGATGGAGTCATTTCCTGTTGCAGTTTGCCAATCGCAGCAGCTGAGCGCTAGTCATGAGCTGTCAATTCAGTCAGAAAGTCTGCGTTTGTGTGCAGGAAGGCAGGGAAAAAGGCCTCCCGGGGGGATCTTATACCTCACAGTGGTTGGTAGTTTTAAAAAGCACAGCAGGAAAGAAGGAAAAGTAAATGTCGAAGTTATAAAAGTTCTGATTTAGGTAGTTGGAACATATTAAAAAAAAAAAAAAGTTTCCCCTCTAGGCTTGAATCGATTTGCAAACATGTGTGATATACAGTGCTGATTTACTTGCCCTTTTTCTGTTGCAAAACTCAATCCAGGTTAATATAATTTGGCTTTTAAGGCAAAAAAAAATCCCTCTTTAATGTCAAAGTGAAGTCAGTATTTAGCAGATGCACCTTTGGCTGCAATCTCAGCACTGAGTCTGTGAGGATAGCTCTCAGTCTCAGGCTTGCATATTTGGAAAATATTACCCCACTCTTCTTTGCTAAACTGCTCAAGCTCTGCCAGGTTGCATGGGGATCAGGTGTGAAAGGCCCGTTTCAAGCCCAGCCACAAATTCTCCATTAAATTGGGTCTGAGCTTTGACTCAGCAACTCCAGAACATTCCCCTCGTTGCCTTTAAACCATTTTTGTGCAGCTTTCTCTGTATGCTTTGGGTCATTGTCTTAGAAAATAAATCTTCTCCCAAGCTGCATTTTTCTTGCAGACTGAGTAAGATTGTTCTCTAGGATTTTCCTATATTTTGCCACATTCATTCTCCCCTCTACTTTTACAAGCCTTCCAGGACCAGCTGCTGAAAAGCATCCCCACAGCATGATGCTGGCACCACCATGCTTCACAGTGGGGATGGTGTGTTTGGTGTCAGTCAAACATAGCGTCATGTTTGATGGCACAAAAGCTCCATCTTAGTCTCATAAGAGCAAATAACTTTCTCCCACTTGACCATGGAGTCTCCCACATGCCTATTGATTACTTTTTCTTCAACAGCTGCTTTCTCTTTGCCATTCTTCCGTAAAAGATTGACTGGTGAAGAACTCAGCCAACAGTTGCTGTCTGCAGAGTCTCTCCCATCTCAGCTGCTGAAGCTCGTAACTCCTTCAGAGTGGTCATAGGGGTCTTGATGGCCTCTCTCACTAGTCTCCTTCTTGCACGCTCACTCAGTTTGTGAGGACAGCCTGATCTAGGCAGATTTACACATATGCCATATGTCTTCTGTTTCTTCATGATGGATTTAACAGAACTCTGGCAGATGTTCTTGGATTTTTTTTCTATCCATCCCTTTACTTACACTTTTCAATAACCTTTTCTCTGATCAGGGGTGTTTCAATGGATCTACCAGGTAAACCCAGTGAAGAAACTGGAGCACATGAGAGTCTGACTCTGATGAAGACGCAGTACGCATCAAAACGTTAGTCTGCACCTGGTTAAACGTCATCAAGTGATTTGTGTGCTCCAGTTTCTTCACTGGGTTTACCTGGTAGATCCATTGAAACACCCTTGATTGTAGCTGGTCCTTTCTGTGAGCACCAACCTCCACCAGTGGAGGGGCTGAAGCGCAAGAGACTCTCTCACCAACGTTTTCTCTGAGTTGCTTGGAGTGTTCTTTTTTCTTCATAGTGTAATGGTAGCCAGGAATACTGATCAACCTGTGACTGGACTTTCTAGACACAGGTGTCTCTATACTTAAGTCACTTGAGACACAGTCACTGCATTCAGGTGATCCCCATTTATCTAACTGGGAGACAACTATCACCAATTGACTTGACCCCAATTTGGTCACTTTTAAGGGAGTGAATATTTATGCAATCACAAATTATTACATATTTCTTATAAATTGACATCACTTTGTAGAAATCTGTTTTCACTTTCAAATTAAAGAGGTATTTTTACAAAATTTTTGTGATAAAAATGCCAAATTATATTGAGCATAATTAATTTATAAATTAAATTAAAGGGTAAAACATCCAAAGGGATGAAAACTTTTTATAGGCACTGTATTTTTGTTGATGTTCTACAGCCTTCTTCTATGCTTGCACATCAAGCAGGCAATTTTTTCCAAGCCCTGTCCTCTATTGATGCTCTTTTATTCAGCTATCCTTCAAAAGAAATGAGTTTTCCATTAAACCAGCATCTACCAGCCAGGCTGCATGTTCATTTTAACATGCTTTCATCAAAGAGCAGTCATAAACAACGTGCAGAGGGATTTTTTTCTCCTCCATAAAAATGTGATTTCATCATCTCCTTTGAAGACATTTTGACGTGGATAACGATAAAATAAAACAAAGATGCCAGCATATCATTTTCAGAATCCCAGTCATTTTTTTTCATAACCTTGGGTCTGGTGAAATCCAAGAAAACAGTCTTGATAAAGCTTATCACGACTTTAGACATGAGGCACGCTTAGCCGGACAGATAGTGTCATAACATGAGGATGGTGGGAAAGCTTATTTACAGCAGAGATTAGAGCACCGTGTGAGGGGGAGAACGTGCACCTAGCATTGGAAAATGCAATAAAAAGGTTGCTCATGTGCAGTTCTGGGAGTTGCAGTCACTTCAAGGGTTGCTTCTCTTAGCAATGAACGTCTTGATCAGTGCAAGGGGAGGAACAGGAGGCAGGGAAAACAGCTTGTACAGAAGGTATAATCAGCCGAGGCTTTGGCACGCAATGGCACCGCTTTATTACTCATCTAAGCAAATGTGGAAGTGAGTTAGTCGCTTTATCCACTGTTCTGAGAACACTGGCACGACAGATGAATTTATTCAAAGGGAATTTCAGCAGGGGAGCTGAGTGACATGCTCAAGAAGAGCTGAGGCCACCAGGGCTCTTACAACCTGAAGACATGCAGATTTTGTGAAGCAGCTTATGTAAGATTGAAACTTCATTTCCAAAAAACCCTAGAAATGGTGGAGAATTTGCACTCGCCTCCCCCGGGTTCGTCTTAAATGAGAACACTGAGATCAAACATCCTCGGCACTTTCAATTAGATGCCATCCCACTTGAGCCCACTTGATCTCGAATGTATAAAGATATGTGTTGCAATTAGTTCTGATCTAGTTTGTTTTATTAAAATATAGCCTGGAGGTTTTAAGGAAAGTATGAACTAGTGATGTCCATGTTGACGATCCATCTGGAAATAAATGTTAAAACTGTTCAACTTAACCCTTGAGTTACAAGAATGGAGAATCCAATCCTGAAAGTCTGACAGTCCAGCCCTAACATTTTAGTCTCGCTTCAGTCTCTTTGATGAAAATTAAACATAAGTTTGTCCAAGATTTTATCACCAAAGATCTTTATTTAAAACTAGTCTTAAGCACGAAAAACAAACTGCACACCCACACCGGCGGTGGTCAGACTCATGAAACACTTCAACAAGAAATTTATCCCCATCTTTCATTTGAGGTATAGAATAAGTGGGAGGCCTTGGCCACCATTGGTCTTATCATTATAATAGGAGACAGGGAGGCGAGCATTGAGTGGGCTCTCGACTCTGGTATCAAGCTCCTAGGCCAGTATGGCTGGTGGCTGCCGCACTGGTTTGTGTTTGGCTTTAGTCTTGTCTTCCACATGAAAAGTCAAACAAATTTAATGCTGACACTCACCTTCCATCATTAATAAAATGACAGATTTATGAAAATATGTGAGTTCCAAACTGAAAAACGTAGGACACAAAAGTCCTTTGGAGTCTCATATGTGTGCTTTTACAGCTACAGTCTAAAGCTGACAGGGCTACTATTGCTACATAGCTGATACGGCTACTGTTGCTAAAAAGCTGAAAGAGCCACTAAACCTATAGGGCTACTATAGCTATAAAGCAGAATAGGGCTACTATAATTATGTAGCCTATAGAGTTACCATAGCAATATAGGTGATAGGGCAAATACAACCATGTAGCTGATAGGGCTTCTATAACCTTATAGCCTTTAGGGCTACTATAGATATAGAACTGAAAGGGTTTCAATAGATATTTAGCCAATAGGGCTACTATAGCCATATAGCTGATAGGGCTTACATAACCTTATAACGGAGAGGGCTACACTATAAATCGAGCAGATGGGGCTTTTTTTTTTTTAGATATTTAGCCAATAGGGCTACTATAGTTATATAGCAGGATAGGGCTATTATAGCCATATAGCTAAAAGAGCTAATATAATAGCCTTATAACAGAAAGGGCTACACTAAAAATAGAGCAGATAGGGCTTCTTTACATATTTGGCCAATAGGGCTACTATAGCTATATAGCAGGATAGGGCTACTGTATCCATATAGCCGATATGGCTACTATAGCTATGTAGCCATTTGGGCTACTGTAGCTACAGCTGCAGTAGCACTATCAGCTTTAATAGTTAAATAGTTGAAAGGGTTATTATAGCTATAAAGCATGATAGGTCTACTATAACCATTTACCTGAAAATGCTATATAACTATAGCTAGAAAGCTGGTAGGTCTGCCGTAGTTTCAGTAGCCCTATCAGCTATTATAGCTTTATTGCCAGTGGGGCCATTAAGCTATTTAGCTGATAGGGCTACAAGCCAAAGAGCTTATTGGGCTTCTATAACCATAAGGGGCTATGATAACCATATAGCTTATAGAGCTACTATTGTCATACAGCTTATAGGGCTACTTAAGCCATATAGCTTATTGGGCTACTTTAGCCGTATAGTGGATAGGGCCACTATAACTATATAGCGGGACAGGGCTACTTTAGCTATAAATCAGGATAGGGCTACCATGACTATCTCACCGCTACCAGTAGCTACAGTAGCCCTATCGGCTATTATATCTATGTAGCTGACAGGGCCATATTGTCTACAGGGCTACAGCAGTATAGCTGATAGAGCTGCTATAGTTTTATAGGAGACCATGCCTTGGTGACTTCCTGTTACTGATCCATTTGGTATGGGTTTTCAACCAGTATTGTTTCTGCATCAGTAATAAGGATACTACACCTGTAATTTAAATTTTGGTATAGTGACAACCCATCACAAATCTGGTTCTGCTTGAGCTGTCTGCATGTTAAAAGGTTTCCTGTGCAGCTACTCCTGTGTTTTACTCACACTGAGTCTTAATGATATTTTGAACAGTATGGCAGCTTTTAAATGTGAATATTTTCACTGTTCCCACCAATAAAGGTAGAAAAAAAAGGGCTTATACAAGATGTCTTACTCCACAGAGCCATGGCTTTTTATTATACTGGTGAGGACTCAGCACCACTCAACATTATGGAAAGGGGAACAGAAGGGGGGTTCATTTCCACAGCACTTTCTGCATCATTAACAATGGCTTTGATTAATGGTTCACATCCACCCAAGGCCCCACCTGTGAGAATCACAATAAAGATGATCGTTTGTCGGCAGTCTTCCATTTCCCACAAAGACAAGAAGCACGAGCAGAAAGGTAAAGGCACAGGGGGTTAATTTACACTCACACCTGTACTAAAGTCACCAGTGTTGTAAATATTGTGACTTTTTAATCAGCAATTTTGGTGCCAGTGCAGAAGGGGCACGCAGTAGATGTGTTCAATGGGGAAAATAGCTTTGCATCAATTCTCCTGCTTTCTGCCGACCTCTCCGCTGTTTGCAACCCACCCATGTAATCCATCATGGAGACATTAATTATGTGCTAGGCTCTTTCAGGACAAAGACTCTAATGAAGGGCCTGTCAACACAGGCCGTTACCCAAAACAGTGCAGTCACGAAGGTGGAGGAGATGCTCCTGCTGATCCTCCCCACTTGGATCTTATTTTGAAAAGCAAAGCGAAAACACTTCAACTGTGTTTCAGCACCACAACTGTGATAATGCTTGCTCAGTTTACACCTGGAAAGGCAACTAATGGATACACATGGGCCTCTTGGGGGAGAGCTAAATTGCTAGGGTAGCTTTTGAACTTGATTCATTGTAATTAGCAAGGGAGGAGGCTATTTTTCTATTCAGTAAGACACATGCCCCAATCTGTGACAATTATCAGCTTCATTTATGCAAAAAGCTTCATAAAAGCGCTATTTCAAGATCATTTTAATCAACCCAGACAAAGAAAACACTGAAAAAGACGATTAAAACCTACTTTATTTCTGCAGGTTTACTTTAAAAATAAGCAAAAGTAAAGGATTAAGCCATCCATCCATTATCCATACAGCTTACTGGAGCCAATCCCAGCTGTCACTGAGCAAGAAGAAGGGTACACCAGTCAATCACAGGGCTGACATACAGACACAAACATTCACTCTCACAGTCATGCCTCCAGGCCATTTAGAGTCACCAATTAACCTAACGAGCATTTCGCTTGACTGTGAGAGGAAGTCACAATATATGGAGAGAACCCACGCACGGGGAGGATGTGCAAACTCAGCACAGAAAGACCCTCTCCAATGGGGATTCAAACCAGAACCCTTCTTACTGTGAGGCAACAATGCTAACCATTGCAACACCATGCAGCCCCACAATACACCAGTCCATGCTAAAAGTCATTCTTGAAGACTGCATTAATTATTTTATGTTTTTACTGGAGAACTGCTGACTCAGACTGGGGACATCGTTTAGTGGTAGCAGGCACACTGAGAGGAACTCGACATGAATGGGAAGGAAAACACTGGAGAGTTTTAATTTCCTATGAGGAATATCGTAATTATTTGATCTAGTTTCATCATGCCAAGAGGCTGTTCAGCACCAGTGTTCAAATGATGCAGTTTTAGGGAGAGAAGTCTGGCTGTAGACTATAGATGTCTGATGCTCCCTCTCACAGACCCCAACCCTAAGACACCAACTAAATCAGAACGGAGAGGATGATGCCAGTACGTTTAACAAGTCTGTTCATTCAAAATTCCTCTTTTTTCATTAGACAAAGTCTGGCGGGTGAGTTTGTGAAATAACCACAATGCAAACATTAAAGACTCAGGAACATTTCATAAAAAAAAAAAAAAGTCTGATGTCTAATCTGTGACTATAGTAAGTATAGAAGTTACTATATTAGCCAGTGTAGCTACATTAGCTTTAGCTAAAGCTCAAAAAAGCTAAAGCTACTGTCCACAAACTACTTCTAAACAGGTGTAGCTTTAGCAAACCAACATAATCTAACATAGCTCACAAAGGTTCATTTGCTTTCACTTTGGCTATGTTAGTTATGTAGCTACGTTACCTAAGTAGCTTATGGAGTTATTTTGGCTGTTTGCTTTAGCTTTAGCTATGTTAGTTATTTAGTTACATTAGTTATGTAGCTACATGCCTACATCGATTATGTAGCTAGTGTAGTGATTGTAGCTACATAAGCTATTTTTTGCTTTCACTTCAGCTACATAAGTTATGTAGGTCTGTTACCTATGTAAATGATGTAGCTAATGTGGCTATAGAGGCTTTCACCTTAGCTACATTAGTTCTGTAGCTGAAGCTACTAGCTTATGTAGTTAATTGATCTTTGTGTGCTTTAGCTATGTTAATGATTTGACTATTACCTTTGTAGTTTATGCAGCCTATGTGGCTTTGTTCGCTTAAGCTACATTAGTTAAGGTGCAACATTACCTAAGAAGCTTATATAGCTAACATAGCAATGTATGCTTTCTCTTTAGCCACATAAGTGATGTAGCTACATTACCGCCTTAGCTTTTCTAACTTTGTTTGCTTTAGCTACATTATCTATATAGACATATGACCTATATAGCTTATGTAGCTTTGTTTGCTTTAGCATCATCATTTATGAAGCCCTGTTACCTATGTAGCTTTTATAGCTAACAAGCTTCATATGCCTTCCATTTTGCTACATAATTAATGTGGCTACTTTATCTATGTAACTAATTCTGATTTGTTAGCTTTAACTAGCAACATTAAATATGTAGCTATGTTAAATATGTAGCTTTTGTAGCATTGTTTGCTTTAGGTACATTATCTATATAGCTTTTTTACCTATGTAGCTTATGTAGCTTTGTTTGCTTTAGCTACGTTAGTTACGTAGCCCTGTTACCTAAGTAGCTTTAATTGCCAACAAGCTTTATCTGCTTTCCATTTTGCTACATTAGTAATGTAGATTATCTACATAACTAATGTAGATTTGTTTGCTTTACCTTTAGCAACATTGGCTATGTGAATGTTACCTGTCCAGCCTATGTAGCTTTGTTTGCTTTAGCTACATTAGTTATGTAGCCCTGTTACCTAAGTAGCTTTTATTGCCAACAAGCTTTATCTGCTTTAAATTTTGCTACATTAGTAATGTAGATTATCTACACAACTAATGTAGATTTGTTTGCTTTACTTTTAGCAACATCAGCTATGTGACTGTTACCTATGCAGCCTATGTAGCTTTGTTTTCTTTAGCTATACTTTTTATGTAGCCCCATTACCTATGTAGCATATGCAGCTAACAAAGCTTTATCTGCTTCAGCTTAGCTACATTAGCTGGGTGAGACTGTTCCATCGAGGACAAACTTTTTTCCATTTATCAGACAGTTAGCTCGGCTTTATTAAGCATCTCCTCACCAGATTTTGCCAGTCAGGTTTGACTTTTAACTTTTGGTACCCTAACCCTCACCTTGACCCTGACCAAAAGATGAATCCAGTTATGTTCTAAATATTATGGCATGTATTTTATTTTTTTGAGGCATAACCACCTATTCACTTCAAGCACAGTGAAAGAACATATGGCTGCCTGCGTGGAAAGCATAAGGAATACAATCTCAAGCATATCATTGGAAAATAAAATATATTTCCTCCTTGTTAGTTCTTTGTCTCTCACCCTGCATGCAGCATGTTACCATCAAAGCTTGTTCACATAAAGAGTCCACATATGACTGCTTTATATGGTAGCATAGATCATTTAAGAGAATACTGGAAGTTTTGCCTCTTCACATGTTGGCTTATGGTTTTGGTAAAAAGCAATTCAGTATTTCTAAGTGTTTTAGAGTGATACCAATATTTTTTTTCTTCTTTCTGCATGTCACCAATTTGTTAGTGAGTCCTTTGGCATTGCTGATGCTTAGCCACATTGTCCTTAATGCAGAAAAAAGGGGGGATACTGTGCACTGAATCTGCATGTTTTGATCTCAAGCTTTCAGGTTTTATTGAGAGATTACTGAGCAAACAATCCCTCAACATGTAGAACATTTAATACTGTAAAATGGCAAAATAAAAGCACAAATAAGCATAATAAGATGTAAAAAGAAGGGGAGGAAGAAGAGCTTACAAGGATTTCTGTAATTGCCCAGAGTTAGATAAAATGAGAAAACTGACACTTGTGTTATGAATGCAGAGATAAAACCAGCAGGGGGTTAGCTTAGCTCTGTGGGAAGCTAAATGAAAGCAGCATGCAAATATGTCTCCTGTCAAAGTTCAAACCAGTGCTTCCCATCATGTCTAAAGGTCACCAATTAACACAGTGCCTTTGTCAGCACACAAACAAGAGAGTGGAATCTACAGGTTGTGGCCTTATTTGGGGGTGCATGCTGTGCTCATTGCTAAGCTAATTTTGGTCAAGCTAATCCATGTTTAGTGTGTCTTTTAGTCTGAAACTTGAATCTGTGAAGCGTCTTTGGACTCTCTGACCGGGATCAATAACCTTGCGCCCCAGACAGACTCGACGACTCAGCCAGACGATACACCTCCCTGCCAGTCGGCCACAATGACGCATAAGTGCGGAGGCGGCATGATGGATTGAAGACGGAGCCAGGTCTGTACTGCTGCGGGTCTGCTCTGTGTTTCAGCTGGACTCCTCGCAGCAGCTGCAGCCTCGCTGAGCTCTGAGCCTCGGAGGCTTGGAAAGATGGCTCAAGGTGTGAAACTCGAGCCATAACTGAGCCGAGTGGGCTTTTGTTTCATGGCTAATTACCGCTGACTCCTGGCCCCCCCCCCCCACACACACACCCTCCATCAGCCCTCTCTGTATGCTCCGTCTTGCTGTTCAGTGGTGGAAAAGGTATTACTAATGACAGAAGAAGGTTACCCAATTTATCTTCGGGCAAAACCTCTCAGAGCTAGCTCCTCTCCAGTCCCTGCAGAGCACAGATTGCCTGAGGAAAAAAAAAAACGTACATACACATAAAAAACAGCAGCGGCTGCAACCAGGGACCAAGTTCCTCTCAGCCTGGCGCTAGTTAAGATTATTAAATGTTTTTTTCTTCATTTCTTTTAATTTTCTTGTACTGTTTGTTTATGCCTGAAACCTTAAGAGCGTTGTTTACAATCTAAAACGTATGTTTAAAATTCTACAGAGGGATTTAAGATGCTATTGGCAAAGAAATTTCCATTTTCTGACTAACCTTAATTGAATCTTTCAAGATGGCTACCTCATCCAGGTGGTGTGGTTAGGATGCAGATGGTGTGATAAATTATACAGGAAGGAGAGAGGATGGGAAATCTTGATCTGATTTGATCTGTTGTTGCATTGTGGGTAGCCATGAGTAGGTTAACGGAGAAGCAAATCATGGTGTAGCTTTAGATGACGTCTTACTTCATCAGGGTTCTTTCCTGCTTGTTAAGGCTGTGCCTTTTGAATTATTAAAGTTTTAGTGCACACACTTTATTGTGGAGCTTTAACAAAGCATCACACTGTTTGGCTGCACAGCAGGCCCGCCCCTGCCTATAAGCAGATGACACACAGCGCATAGGGCCTCATCACCCAGGGAGGGCCTCACTTTTACTTTTCTCTCTCTCTCTTTCTCCGTACATCAGGCTAGTATGTATAATATATACAATCCAGGTAAGTATATACAACGTTGACCAAACATAAACTTTACTTGGGCGTCACATGTTAGTAAATTAACCCTCTGCCCCCCTCTGTCTCTCTCTGCACAGAAACTCTCATCACGTCAACATTTCTCCTGCCGTTCTGCATCCTCCATCCTCATCCACAATTTCCACATAGGATGACTGTGCCGTGCACCGAAACGCTGCGGGTCTGCTCTGAACAAAGGCGAGCAACCTCGCCCACTGGAAGTGAGTCCAGTGCAGGAGGACAGCGAGTTCACGCAGGAGTAGCACGTCAACCGCGGACTAGTTTAACTTTTGGGATTAATTTATCATCCTTTCCGATGTAAGTTCATATTATTATTGCTTCTGCCATTGGGATAGTACATTAGGAAGTTAAAAGGATAATGTTTTTTTAAAGGATCTGTGGTTTTATGTAAAACTCTCTGGCTAAATGTCCTCAAAAGTTAACTTTTCCTCGTCAATGGCGCTGTTGTAGCTCTGTGACCCACTGACCTCCCGGTGACCCTTTGCTCTCGCTGCAGGATGAGACATTATGTTGATACAGTGATGATTTGCGATCGGAAGTCCGTGCATTGTGTTGTATTTTGAAAGAACCGGATATTCTACGCTTGTGACTTCCTGTTTGGAGCTTTCTGATTGACGGGTATTGATGGTTTGGCAGGGTCTGGCGCTGAAAGTAGACCTGCTGTGTATCGCATGCGCCGTTGGCGGACTAAACCAGCTGTGGAAACGCTCTGATAGACCAGAGAGGGAACGACGTGCTCTGCAGTACGATTCACCGGCGGATCACGGCGTGGAAATTGGAGGCCTCTTGTCAAACATCACCTTCTACTACTGTTAGTTTGTGAATTTATGATAAAACACCGTACAAATTCCCACGCTGGTTCTGATTAGGAGTTATTTTGCTGTTGTTAAACTTCCATGCGCACATCAGCTGTTTTAAAATCAGATTGTGGGTGAAAACCAATAATGAAGACAGTGGGACAGTGAGGAGGAGAAAGAAGCAAAATGTATGAGCTGCTGTCTGTGAGGGAAGGGGAGGGGTGCAGGGGTGTGTGTGAGGGGGGCAGTCCAATTGGACGCAGGTGCTGGCATGCAGTGTTAAACTGTTAAATATATAGTCAGACATGTTTACGCAGTGCTGAAAACTACAACCAACAACAACAGTAAATAAATCTTGATGTCTTAACAGCAGCGTGTGACACACTCCTGTGTTATCTTGTTTAATATGAGCATGGAGAAGTAGAAGTGCTGTAAGGAGCTTACTCTGATCAGCGATCATGGCGCAGGTGTTACATCACACTCAGACATGCAAAATAAGTTTCTCTGTAGGCGTGTTTCCACACAATCCATTTGTTTTCTTGCTCATACAGCCTGGTGTAATTTCGGACTTTTAGTGTGTTTGAGAGGAAAGGCCATCTCCTCTTGGTACGGTGGCGGAGTGAGCGATGTGTGTTATACAGGGAAAGTGGCGTAGTGGAGTACAGGGACGAGGAGGGGGCAAACTGAAGCAGAAGGCGCAACAATTTTGGATTTTGTTGAAAATTTGTATGTAAATATGATCTTTTTTTCTTGCACCAGTTTTGAACGAAAACATCCAGGAAGTCTTCTGAGAGGAATCGGGAACAATTGGCGTGTCGTGCAATTCGACACGGCCACACAGACAAGCACGCCGCCAATTATAGCAATGAGAAAGATAATTTAGTATCATAGATAGTTAAAAGATAACTTAATAATGCACATAAAACCGCTATTCTGGCATAAATCTGGCTAATAATGAAATAAGGGGGGTGTCACAATTATCTGGTGAAAATTGGTGTCAGTTAAATCAAAGGTGTTAAGTTATTTTTTTAAGTTGACAGTCAGTGTTTCATTATTGACATAAAATAGAACATCCTTTAAAGAAAGGATAAAAACAGGCTTTTTATGATAATAATAGTTTAATGACAAAAACTGGTATCATCCAAAATCTTCAGGAGTAGGAAACACTGTCCTAAAATACAAAATGCACTGTCTGTGAAAAGTGTTTGATTTAGTTGCGGCATGCACATGTGTGCATGATCAGAATAGTACTGTCTCTACCTCAGTTTCAGCCTGTGAACCCCGTTCATGGTAACAAAGGGAACGTGTAAAAATGTGTCTCCTCTTTTCTAAAAACACCCCTGAGTGTGTCACCTCTTCCTGAACTGTTTAATGGCCATTAGTGAAACAATGGCTGTAAAGTCGCAAATGTGACTGTATAAAGGCCAATGCATTAAAGATAAAGATAAATAAATCTCTTGAACCCATATTTTACTCACAAAAGAACATAAACAGCATATGACATTTTTCTATTTCATGAAAAGTATTCGCTCATTTTGAATTTGATGGCACCAACATGTCTTAAAATAGTTGGGACGAGGGCCAAACAAGGCTGGAAAAGTAAGTGTTAATAATTCGAAACAGATTGAGGAGCATTTTGCAACTAATCAGGATCATTGAGAAAAGACCAGCAACATGTCTGCGTATAAAAGGAGCATTTCAGAAAGGCAGAGTCTCTTAGAAGTAAAGATGAGCAGAGGTTAACCAATATGTGGAAAACTGTGTCTAAAAATTGCAGAACAATTTGAAAATAATGATAATTCTCAAGACTTCTAATATCCCACCATCTATAGCAGTGGTTCTCAACTGGCTGGGTCAGGAACCCACCATCAACTCCTCAAGGAGATTTGCAACCAAAATACTGGAGATTTTTTTGGTCAGTTAGTTGTATTTGTTAAAAAAATAGTAGAGCTTGGGCCTAAGACAGTACAAAATATGTAACGAAACAGAACAAAGCATGCAAGTTTTATAGAGTCTCATAGACATTTTGCTGCAATTTGTTTCCCAGGCTCATATCTGCAACCCACTGAAAAGGGCTTTGCGACCCACTTTTGAGTCCCGACCCACCAGTTGAGAACCACTGATCTATAGTACATAATAGCATCAAAAGATTCAACGAATGTAAAGACATCTAGTTACACTTTTTTAGTCATTTTACAAGAATAAGGTGGTAATTACCTCGTGATAAGTTCTACTAGTAATATGTTTTCACCATGAGTGGCGTTGTCCACTGAGTTAGAGTTCCCACCTGTGACATCAGGTAAGCTCTGTCATGTAGTCAAATATCTAACACTTTCAGAAGTGCAGTATAAATAACTGTCATGTAGACCAATATTACCACATCCAACTCTACATGGGTTTAATTAAGACGGTCTATTTTTGTGTTTTGTACTTTATTATAGAGGTGGGACCTCACCTGAACAATCTGGATCTATTCTCTTATTATTTCAGTAAAATAAATATCATATTTAACTGAATAACTCCTCAGTAGCTACTCTGTACTTACTTACTGACCAATTCTTTTATTTGAATTAAGTTAATTGTTAACAAGGCCACTGTGTTTGTTAACACTGTTTTTAGTGAGTCCTAATTACTCAGTAATTTAATAGTAATACGTGTAATAATCTAGTAATTTCTCAAAAATATGGCGGTAATTACCTTGTAGTAAGTTGGCATTTCACCAAGTAATATCTCTGAATATCTATAGTCCCAGTTATAATGTATTAATTATCAAGCATTTCCCTGTAATGTTGTGGCAGTTCTCTGGTAACTGGGTAGTATTTTACCCAAACCTCCTGACCCAGTGGCTCCCAAACTTTTTCTTCCATTGAGCCCCTCTTCATGTATCTAAGAAGAACTGAGGACCCCAAAAACCCACATAAAAAATGTGACATATTGCTGTCAAATTACACCATTTTAAACTGTTTTCATTGTTTAAATCTAAACAAAATATCCCAAACCATTTCTCCCCTTTAGCTCTTATCTTAGCCCTACCCCTTGGTTTTGTGCGTTCACGTCAGGTGAAGTGGTGTCCCAATTCTCTTTTGAATTGAGGGCTAGGTCCAAGGGCTACATACCCCTTGAAATGACGATTTTTCAGGACCACATTTGAACCCAAGGGGTGTGATAAATATCCCATCCATGCACTGCGTTCACTTGCGAAATGGCACAACAGACTACAAAGAAGGCACATAAATGAAAAAATATTTTTGGTATAAGGATTATTGAAAATGCAACAGTTGTATTTTCTCATATATTCAATCTTTAGCCACTGAGGACTGGAGTTTATTGTATTTTCGGTACATGCACACGTAAATGAGGGTTATTAATTGTTTAAATAAGTGGAGGAGATCAACCCAGTATGAACGAGATGGTCGAAGCGTTATTGTCACCTCTGATGACGCAATCAGCAATGTGTGATGATGAACAGCAATCAAGCGGTGTCTCGTTTATGGCTGAGAACCAAGGATCTAACCTTAAAAATCACCAGAAAATGATTCAGTAATGACTGACTTTAATTCAGTGGACCAAAATAAAGAAAATACCTGGGAATTATTCAGCAACTTATAAAGAAAATTTGAATCTTATTTCTAAGAAATTACTCAGTAAATGCCACCTAATTGCCAGAGACTTGCCACAATATTACAAGAAATACTTGAACATTAATACATTGCTACATAAATGATATGATATAGGTAAATACTTCCTTAATATCACTAAGTTACCACCTGGTAAAATAACAAGTTATTACAAGGTAATTACCTATTATAATCATAAAAAACACTGGGTAATTAGGACCCTCTAAAAAATGTTACCAGAAATCTATAACCAGAAGTCAATATTGGATCCTCATAATCTTTGCACCCTCAGGTGGCGTGGCGTTAGAAACAGGCATGATTCTGTACTGGAAATCCCTGCATGGGCTCAGAGTCTGTCGACACAGTTCACCATGCCATCCATAAATGTAAGTTAAAGCTGAATCATGCAAAGAAGAAGCCACTATGAAGGAACACTGCTGTTGTCCCCCTAATTTAAAATGAACTGAGGCAAAATGGAAAACTGTTCTGTGGTCAGATGGATCTAAGTTGGAAATTACTTTTGAAAACCACGGGTGTCATGTCCTGCAGACTAAAGAGGAGAGGGATCATCCAGCCTGTTATCAATGCATAGTTCTGAAATGGTAAAATGTCTCCATTTCAACATCTGATCTGTTGTTTACGTTCTATTGTGAGATAAATATGGGTTTATGAGATTTGAAAATCATTGCATTATGTTTTTATTTAGACTTTACACAGCGCCCCAACTTTTTTAGGAATTGAGATTTTACTTCAAGAAGATTCTTGTGGATAAATTAATGTTAGCACAGAGATCAACCAGCTTGCATGATAAGAATACAATCATATGGACCATGGCTCATCATCTGTAAAGGTTCGGCACTGTGCCTCCTGAGAGCCGAGCTTTTGTTTTGAATGCTTTTTTACTTTCTCCCACTTATTTGAGCTAAGGACCTGACCAGTTTAAATCACAGCCTTGTCTTGAAGGGAATTAATTCTGACCAAAAATGATGTCCAATATTGACACAAATTTTCCCCATAAAAATAACCAATTTTGAAAATATATTCCTCATCTGCTTCCTAATTTTTTAATAAAAATGTCCTACAAAAAAAACATTTTAATTCCTGAAAAAATATTTTAAAAATTCACCAAAACATAAAAAATATATTCCTAGAGAACCCATGCAACTAATGAAAATTCCCCCAAACATCCTAACAAATTCCCTAAAGTTTAAACAAAATTCTAGAAATTTCAAAGGACACCTCACATCCCGATTCTCAATCAAATTCCCAAAATTAAAAAATAAATGTCCAAAGTTTTGATGAGAAAACCTCACAATTTTCAGCAAATTCTCCTCCAAAAATTCCAATAATAAGGACCTGGAATTCTCAGAAATTACGAATACATTTCCCAAATTTACACAACAATATCTCCCTAAATTCCCCTTAGAATTTTCCCAGTTTTTCATACTAATACTCAAAAATTTCACAGCCAGTTCCTCCCAAAACTTCCAATGAAACTCTCTCTAAAAAAAAGAAACATAAAATTATTAATAATATTGTAATTGTTATTTCCATGAAAACATGAACATTTCCAAGATATATTCTCAAAAATATTCATGATAATTTTAGATGAAATTCTGTCAGTATTTAAGATGAATGACTCAAACTAACATACTAGGCAGAAATTCTAATCATAGAAATGATTGCTATGCTAAGAAAGCCAGGGTGTAATGTCCTCATATGTGCATGTAGGGTCTTAGGACTTTAGAAAATGGAACAATTGTAGTTTTGCTGAGTTAGATGGAAAGACTAAAGTCTAATCTGCTCTAACAAATGATCAAAAATACATCACTTAGGGCTTTTGCATGCTGGGTCCTTTTTTCTTTTGCAGATGCATTCGTCAGATCTGTATTCCAATAAAAAAACAACAGTCTGCTGCTTTCATTTTTCCCATTCAGTGTGAAAATACGCAGTAGAAGACCAAATGGTCTCACGCTGCAAAGACACAAAGCAGTGAAGATGATTTTGTGCTTCTTTCACTCATTGAAAACAGAAAGAGCAAACACTCAGCTCATGACAGGGCCTTTCATGTGTTTCGGGTATATGCAGCTCTTGCATCACGGCGCTGTGCCAAGTACTAAAAAGCCTGCTGGAGAAAAACAACGCGCCTTTTCAATTGGAGTCTTTTTTGTTTTGAGTTGTTGTGAGTACAAATTCGTGTCTAAGTGTATTATACTCCATGGTAGAAATCCAGATATTGCATTGGATGGTGTTAAAAGTGAAGTTTTACTGCAAAGGAAAGGGGAGAGATGGAGCTACAGGAGATGCTCTGAGTAGTCCAACGGCCACCTTCATGGCCTGCAAATCTGCAGAAAAACAACCTGTTCTGGAAAAAAGTGACAGAAGTTTAAGAGTCAGATTATAAACAATTAAATAATAATAATAAATAAATAATATTAATAATATATACATAATGAATAACATAACAACAAAAACATAACAGTTACCTCATTTTGAACCAACTGTTGGATATTTTGATTTGTGCTATTTTTAAACACCTTTTCAACATGTTGTTCTGGCCTTCTTATCTTGGATGTACATGCTCAAGTTGGCAACGTATGATCCAATGAGGGAACAGCCTGCCATTGGTTGTCCCAGCTCGATTACAATGCATTAAGGAAAGAAAGTGGACAATATGGCAGACAGCATTAGCTGCTAGCAGCAGAAACGATTGAAAAAATAATTAAAGAATTGATACTGGAGTTACTGGCATCAATTTAAATTCTAAATATCCCAGAAAGTCACCCCAGTGTCAGAGGCCAGAGAGGCTAGAGTTCATAAGGGCTACTGAGCCATGGACAGCATGGTTAGAATGACCAGAACTTGCATGTATTTGTCTGCACATTATTCATCTCAATGATTAAATAAAGGTTAAATAATAATAAACACACTTATCAAAACAACAAAAAATAAGTTTTATCTATCTGTGCTTTGGCACATTAAAGCTTTCTTAATGTAATCCTCTTAAAAACAGAATTATTTTTTTATTGGTAATGTTAATTGTGGATAGGCAGACTGAACAAAATGATTAGTAAAGCAATGTTGACTTAACAGCTAGGCCATAATGTGTGCAAATATCAGGATGTCAGGAAATAAAGCAGAAGAAACTGAGACAACTTTAATTATGAAGAACTGAATTATTGTGAAAAGAAACAACAAATGGGTGAAAAATGGCTAAAATTGGTTAATGGGGCACAATTGGTAAAAAGTGGCCAAACAATGGCAAAAATGTGTGGAAAAGTTGCAAAAATGGCTTTAAAGTGACAGAAATGTGGCAAAACTGGTCAAAAAAGGCAAACTAATGGCAAAATTGTGTGAAAATGAAGAAAAATGGGTTAAAGATATGTGCTAAAAATGGGTTTAAAGTGACAAAAATGTTTTAGAACTGGGCAAAAAGTGGTGAAAAATGTATGAAAAAGTGGTAGAAATAGGTTTAAAGTGAATAAACTGTGGCAAAACTGGACAAAAAGTGGCAAAACAATGACAAAAATGTGTGGGAAAGTGGTAAAAAATTGGTTCAAAGTGATAAAAATGTGGCAAAATATAAATATGGCAAAATTGGGTAAAGGGCTGCACATTGGGCAGTGATCAAAGTGATCAAAACAGCAAAATTGGGCAGAAAGTGTCAAAAATGGCAAGAATGTGTGAGAAATTTTAAAAATAGCTTTAAAGTGACAAAAAAATACGGCAAAATTGGGTAAAAGTGGCAGATTTAGGGGGAAAAACTCCCAAGAAAATGGGTTAAAGTTATGTGGTAAAAATGGGTTTAAAGTGATAAAAATGTAGCAAAACTGGGCGACAAGTGGCAAAACAATGGCAAAAATGTGTGGGAAATTGGTAAAAATAGGTTTAAAGTAATAAAACTTAATATGGCAAAATTGGGCAAAAGGTAGCAAATTGGCTTAAAAGTGGCACATTAGGGGTAAAACCTCTAGAGATATGGGTTAAAGATAAAGGTAAAAAAGTGACAGAAATGTGGCCAAACTGGGCCACTTGACTATGCCAAAGAGGAGAGGGACCATCCAGCTTGTCACCAGTGCACAGTTGATTCTCTGATGGTATGAGGTTGGCTTCTCCAGGCCTGCCAGCAGTCCTGCAAAGGCATGGATAGCATCTTTAGAATGGCTACAATTCTAAAGTTATTTAACTTTTTGTAGCCTGTGTCTTTCTTATATACCAAGACTTGCATAACTAGACATTCTGGACTATGCTATGCTTACAACTCTGTGGCAACATGTTGGGGAAGACCCTTTTCTCTCCCAACATGACTGTGCCCCAGTGCACAAAGCAAGGACTATGAAGACATGTTTGGATGGAAGAACTTGACTGGCCCACACAGAGCCCTGGTCCAAACCCATCAAGCATCTTTAGGATGAACTGGAACTGGAAATTGTGAGCTAACATCACTGCCTGGCTTCATAAATGCTCTTCAGAATGAATGGGCATAAATTCCCACAGAAGCTTGTCCTAAGTTTATCTATCAGGCTGGGTTTTGTCAGCATATGGTCTGCATTTCCTTGTATTAAATAAGATATAGCTTGCAGATGGAGTAGTAACAAGGAGAGGAAAGCTCAATAAGACAAGGCTTGAATTGCAAAGGAGAGTGACTGACATGTCTTTGTTAAATAAATGAGGAGAAGGATGTCCACATCTGTTAGCGACTAAACCCTGATTAAACAGTTATTAATCAGCTCAGGCCGAAGGAGTCACTCCAACATTCATCAGGATTAACTGCTCAGCCGAGGCCCGGATTTAGAACTACTTACACAGCTGCAGCAGGACCTCTATGTATAGCAAGACATGATATTAGAAATAAACATTTCTATAGCATGGAGCTGTCACAGTGAAAATGATATCAGGTGTGTCAGCAGGGGGGATATTTTCATGCCTGATGTCTTGCACCAATCTTCTCCGTCATCACCTCCTCAATCATCCCTGTTCTGTCTTGTTCCACGTCTGCCACAAATGCCAAACAATTCAGTAATGCAATTCATCATGACGGCGCCTATGTTCTCTGTGGCGACTGTGCCTCCTCTGTCACTGCAGCAGTGCAAGCTGTCAGAGAGAAACCCACCCACTGTTTTGACCTTTCTGGGATATTCATCTTATTAATTTTCCTACCCTTTCCTTTTTGAAGGTACACAAAAAGCTGCCAATTACCTCTGTGGTGCGAGGAAAGCACAGTGAATGATTTATGGTGACAAAAGCCTGATTGACTGATACGGCTGCAGACTTGTTTGAAGGGATGTCACTGTAAAAAGCTCCAGAAACTGTGGCATATGGGGATAAACATCCATGCTGGTGTTGGAGGTTTTACTAGGTTTCAGTCTTGTGTGAAAATCTATGAAATGTGACCGTGCCAATATGGATCTGTCCATAAAAAAATATACTGAGTGGAATTAATTTATGTAGATGATGGGTGAAGGTAAGGTTTAGGGTCTCTTAGGACATGGCATTTCATTAATTTTTTACCAGCACTTTGACATAATTGCAAGCTCTAAATCTATGATCGCCCCGTGCGAGCCCAAAACCCACAGTGCTGCTTGACATTTATACACGGGTTTGGTGGAGGACTGTGGGTAAAGAGGAGGGGGTAAAAATGAAATCTAATTCTGACCTGCTGGAGAAAAAAGGCAAAAGATTAGCCTGAGCGCTTGAAACGGACAGAAAATTGCAGGTTGAAGATTATGAGCATATGAAACTGAAGGAGCGTTTAATTAGAGGCTTTGCTATTGATTAAACTGGGCAGAGGTGGGTTTTTTTCATGAGCTGCTTTGGCTTTTGTGGAGCAATTTATTTTCCAGCCGGCAGTAGGCAGAGAGGATCCATCCTGCAGAGAAATGAAGAAATTTAAGATAAGAGAAGGAATCAGGAGGAATGGGAGATAGAGAATAGAAAGATAGATATATAGATCTTTTTTTAAAAATGTACTCGACTTAGATGTACACGTGCAGGAGGGGTTAATCTAGATTTAAATTGACAGCCTGGAGAATGTTCGAACACATGCTGTGTAGAGCAGCAGAATCAATACTGTATAAGATCTCAGCAGAGATGTAAACAGTATGAAGCTGGGGGAAAAGAGCAGAATAACTAGCTGTGCATGGTGCAAGAAATCATCCCAGACTAGAAGACCCTGTGTCTGTGTTTGTGTGGTTAGTGGTGGTGGTGGTGGGGGGGGGTTGATAATCTTGGCATAGCCATCTCAACAGCTGCAGAGTCTGCAAGAAGAAGCAGCAGCATCAGCATGGGCGGCTCCAACATCTGTCTCCACTGCTGTGCCCTTTAGATGGCTGCACATTTGCAGACCCTCCACCACAAGTGCCCCTCTGATGGGCTCAAATCTGAGCTGTATTTAAAAGCAAACACAGGGACTTAAAGAAGAGTATTATAGAGCTGTGGTTTTCAACCTTTTTGCCCAAGGCACACCTAAGGTTAAGCCACAATCTCAAGGCACACCATATTCATATCAGTACAAAACAGACTCACTAAATAATGTTATAGTCAAGGCTGGTTGCAACCAACTGGGGATCATGGAGATCAGCAAAACCAACCTTGAAAGACATCTTTGATCTCAACTGGACTAAGCTGGTTAAATAAAGGTTAAATAATAAACACTCTTACCAATGCAACAGAAATAAGTTTTATTTATCTGTGCTTTGGCATGATATAACTTTCTTAATAATATAAATCGGTCAAAATGCAGCAAGAAAATGGCAAAATGTGTGAAAATGTGGCAAAACTGGGTTCCATGTGACACAAATGTGACAAACCAAGGCAAAAAAAAGTGGCAGAACAATGGCAAAAATATCTGGCAAAGTGGTTAAAATGGGTTTAAAGTGATAAAAATGTAGCAAACTGGGCAAAAAGTGGCAAAACAATGACAAAAATGTGTGGAAAAAGTGGCAAAAATGGGTTTAAAGTGACAAAACAAAAATTTGGCAAGAGGTAGCAAATTGGCTAAAAGCGGTAATTAACAGGAAGAAAAAACAAAGAAAAACAGGTTAAGATAAATGCAAAAAAGTGATGAAAAACGTGGCCAAACAATGGCAAAATGCATGAAAAAGTGGTTGAAATTAGTGTAGAGTGTCAAGAATGTGGCAAAAATGTTTGCAAAGTGGCAAAAATGGCTTAAAAGTGCAAAAAATGTGGTAAAAAAAAATTGCGAGCATATGTAAAAAATTGGTACAAATTGTTTTAAAGTGACAAAAATGTGTCAAAACTGGGCAAAAAATGGCAGAACAATGGCAAAAAATGTATTGAAACATGGTAAATATGGGTTTAAAGTGACAGAACAAAAATAAAATTGAATAAAATTGGGTAAAAGGTAGCAAATTGGCTTAAAAGTGGCAGATTGGGGGAAAAAAAACAAGAAAAATGGGTTAAAGATGATGAAGAGAAGAGGACAAAATGGGCCACAATTAACGAAATGGGAAAACGGGACAAAAATAAGAATGCATGGCTTGTTATAACATGTTGCTTTTAAACCTCTATCTACCCTTTCCAGATGTGTTAGTTGCCCAAACTATAGGCATTGATGTAACCCTCTACCATCAGAGACGCAGGCTAACTGTTCCAGGGTACCAGGATAACAAGCTGGATGGTTCCAGTCCACTTGAGTCCATAGGACATGGTAACTGTGGTGTCCAAAAAGAATTGCAAATTTTGATTCATCTGACCACAGAACAGTTTTCCGTTTTTTCCTTTCCTGCACATGGAGATTTCTCCAGATTTTCTGAGTCTTTTATCAGATTAAGGACTATAGATGGTGGGATATTAGAAGTCTTTCTATTTTTGTTTTTTTCTAAATTGTTCCACAGTTTTTAGACACAGATTTCCACAGATTGGTGAACCTTGGTCCATCTTCCCTTCTAAAAGACTCTGCTTTTCTAAAATGCTCCTTTTATACCCACTCATGTTACTGACCTGTTGCCACTTTAAAGGAGCTGAATACACTGGAAAGTTGTCAGATGCTGTCATGGTGTTCTTAGGAGAATTATCCATGGTATTAATTTCTATTTATTATATTTCTGGAGCTCTTTAAAAAGATAATAATTGATTTTTGGAGGGTGGTTTGGATGGGTCATAAAATACACAAAACGAAGAAGTAAATAAAATAAACTGCCATTTTACTGAAAACCAAAGAAAACCTCATGTATTTTCTGATAAACTGTTAGTGATGTGTCATACAAGCAGCTAAAAGAAGGGTCAAACAAGGAAAAACTGCAAGAAGCAGGTGGTCATGTCAGTGACTCATGGGTGACATCTCAAACTCTGAGAAAGACAGTGTGAGGAACATAACCCTGCACCCACAGCACCCACACAAACAAACTCAGTTTGAAGGAGAACACAGTTTACAGAGGAAACAGCTCAAAGATAGTAGAAAGGTTGTTATTTAGGTTTTATTTTCTAACAATCTGGGCTTTTCATAACGATTCCCAAAATATCTGTGGTTTTAAAGCTTTATGAAGACGCTCTTTCTCTCTGCTTGTGGCAGCCTTCAAATGAAAATACTTCTGTATTCATGTCTTTGTTTTATAATTTTTCGGTACTGTGAAATGCAAAAATAACAATATTGTAAGGTTAAAATTATGTGATATCAAAAAGTATTAATGTACTTACAATTTAACAGTCTTACAAACAAAGTTAACTTATTTAATTATTAGTGCATGCTGCTAATTCCATTATTTAACATAAAATTAGGTAGAATTATTACAATGAGATGTATCATTACTTTAAAAATATTTTCAGCTTTAACAATACTCTGTCACTTACAGGGATATTTTGGTGTTTTTTATGTTGGGTAGTAGTTGCATTAGCCTTTAATGATTTCACTGAAGCTAGGCTATACAGTGTACCAGATGGGTACAGTTGCTCCCTGTAATTTAACGAGTTCCAGGTGAAAATGGACCAAAAACCAATGTTGGCTCAATTGTACGCGACCCTGAAAATGTTTGAAGCTTTTCATGAAAGCCACAGTGTTTGGCACTATTTTGCAATGCAAGCTTTGACTACCAACTAGTTATTCCAGGTCAGTTTTCCACTTCAACAGCTGACCGTTGTTTTCATGAACATATCTTGTAGCCTGGACCATAACCAGGATTTGACAAAATTATTTTTTTAATGCTAAAATATAATTATTATTGTTATCCATGAATTTTCAAACTTACTGATTTACAACAAAACTGAAAAAATAGTAAAGCACATTAATATTTCTTCATTAATATGTCAAATTATAGTTATTTACTTGCATTCCTGAAGAGAAAAATGAGTTTTAGTGGTTGAATGTT
The DNA here is from genome assembly GCF_018320785.1 of Cheilinus undulatus. Classification (NCBI taxonomy): domain Eukaryota; kingdom Metazoa; phylum Chordata; class Actinopteri; order Labriformes; family Labridae; genus Cheilinus; species Cheilinus undulatus. Next base: position 5,637,000 of record NC_054887.1, read on the forward strand.
ATGCTTGATTCATTTCTGACTTCTCAGAGAAGCCCAGTGAGCCGGCTCAAATTTGGTTAGAAAAAGGTGAATTCAGTTTGAAATTCCTCATTCCTGTTCAAAATGGTACAACGTTTTTAGTTTTAGTTTTAAACAAGTTTTTTTTTTTTTTTTTTTTTTTTTAAGATTTCTAAAATATTTATGTTTTCTCGTTTTTATGACAGGTGGTCTGATAAGTTTGTTATGCACTGTAAAAGGCAGAGGCAGGAGATGGGGGCAGCCAGTCAGCATCCACGAAGACTCACTGGGTTATTGCAGGCCTGTACATCATCAGATATTTCTATTTATATGGTGTGTGTGTGTGTGTGTGTGTGTGTCTTGGGGGTAACTGTGGTTTTGATTAATCCACTTGTTGTTCAGAAGGCTGTACTTCTCATCATCATTTAGCTTTTCATTTTTGTACCTGGCAGGATCAATTCATTTAAATAATTGAAATACTAAATAGTGAGAACTCAAATACAAACAGCACAAGAGTAAAAGTAAAATTTAGGTTGTACAATCAAACTATTACTTTAATAGTTGGTATGTTGTTAAATTTAGGCTATATAAGTTCCATTATGATTGCCAAAGAAAACCTCCGTGGTCATTACGTTGTTTGAACTGGATCAGAGGACAGTATTGTTTGTTTAACATCAGTGTGTATATGGTACAAGGATAATCCTGTCCTGGGTGGGAACTGTGGGCAGCACTTGTAATAAGGTTAAATGTAAAGTGAACTTCTACTGTGTTACCTTGGCTGGACTCTGTTGTAGCGGTCTGTACATTAGAAATCAGTACAAATCTGGCAGATTTTTGAGGCAGCCCACCCACAGACCACTGTGATGACCAAAGATCGTATAGTTATGAGAGGATGATCTACTGCACGGTGAAGTAGAGGCACAAGTGATGTCCGACGCAAAGTATATTTGCATTCAGTTATATCACGTTCTTTTTGTCACTTGAAAATAATACAGAGGACATGACCTCGGTGTCCTCAATGATAGTTACATGCTTGTAGCTTGTCGAATAATCAGCCATAAGAAGAATAAAGCAACAGCCATGAGATGAAAAATTTCCATTTAGCTCCTCTGGGCCAGTTTCTCCAATTTATCTCCAGAAAGTTCGGTAAAACACTGGCGTTCACTCGGGCAGGGAACTCTGGATGGAGGGTGATGCAGGCTACAGGCATCTGTGAGTCGCCATCCAGGTAAGGTCAGGTATGGGAGCATATGTCGGTTCGGCACTTCATCACATCAAGATTGGTCCTGTTCTGCTCTGGCCTCCTGGTGGTCATCCTCCAGTCCCATGCCTTATCCCTCCACAAGTCCTTCTAGCTGCCCCCTCAATGCACATGCAGCCCCCCATCATCTGGACCAGCCTACCAGGTTGGTCCAGATGATCTCCTTTTTATGCCCATAGCAGCCAATGACACAGAGGGATTCTTTGCAGCATGAGATGGTGCAATGTCATGCATGAAGATCATTTTGCTACCAAAGGCACGGTTCTTCTTTTTGTACCATGGAAGAAAGCTGTCAGTCAGAAACTCGATATACTCTGCCGAGGTCATTTTCACTTCCTCAGGACCCCAAAGGGACCTACCAGCTTTCTCCCCATGATTCTGGCCCAAAACATGACTCTGCCACCTCTTTGCTGACATCGCAGCCTTATTAGGACATGGTGGCCATCCACCAACCATCCACTACTCCTCCATCTGGACCATCCAGTGAACAAGGCTGTTTGAAAATTAGTCTTCATGTATTTCTGGGCCCACTGCAACCCTTTCTGCTTGTAAGCATTGGTTAGGGGTGGCTAATTAGTAGGTTTATGCATGACTGCAAGCCTCTGGAGGATCCTACACCTTGAGGTTGGTGGGACTCCAGAGGCACCAGCAGCTTCAAATACCTGTTTGCTGCTTTGTAATGACATTTTAGCATCTACTCTCTTAATCTGATAAATTTGTCTGTCAGAAACCTTCCTCATTATGCCTTTATCTGCATGAGCCTGTCTGTGCTCTGAATCATCCACAAATTTCTTCACAGTATGATGATCACGCTTAAGTTTTCCTGAAATATCTCATGTTTTCATACCTTGTCCAAGGCATTGCACTATTTGATGCTTTTCTTTCCCATATTAGTTGAAGCCTGCTTAAAAATTGAATGTTTATGACACTAAATCCAAATTTGCATAATAATTTGGAGTGCGGTGTACTGTACTGTTTGCTAGCAGGATTACAGTTCCACACTGAAAAGAAAGAAATACCACAGTGGCATATACAGTGGACTGATTGTTGTAGACTTTGTCAAATGCAATGAAAAGAGTCACAGCTTGTCTCCTCTGTGATACCCTAGAAACAGACTGGTCTCATAAACTGGTGCAACTATTCTATTGTAAATACCACAATACAACCTATTACTGCACAAATGTGACTATACTGGTTCTTATCAACAACAATACAACAAAAAGAACTATTAAAATCATCAAATAAATGAACAGTTTGCTCCTTTGCTGAGCTAAAATACCCCAGATAAAGAACTTGTCATTCTGTAAGACTGTTCATCACTTGCACTACTTGGCCTTGGCCCTTGCCTGCGTTCCCAATTTGCATAAATATGAGCGGTTTCAAATGCCAGTGTGAAATGAAGCCACCTGATGAACTCATTTCGGGTTAGCTGCAAGTCCATTAAGTTTATTAGCCTGGCACGGGCCGCCACTCGAGGTTAGGCGTGGGAGACATCTTGCATCTGGCTGATCGCTCGACACAAATAATTCACAGTGAGGTATGTACACAGACATGTGGACACATATGACGCCTGTTTGCAGACACAAATACATCTAATTGCACTGATGTTTGTATAAATATGAACACAGAATTATTGGATTAGTTTACAGAATATGCTCTGCACTCCCCTCAGTCCATCACATTAAACCTGGATATTCATAATTAGCACATATGGAGAAATGCATCATCTGTGCATTCATGGATGTTCACAGCTAAAAGCTGCTTCATGGAGGAACATGCCAACAAATGAGACTGTTTTATTAGCTGGAGCATCTGTTACTTGAAAAGCATCATTAAGCTTCTTAACCTCCCTTTATTATGTTACAGTCTTGTCATTTTGACCCTCTCATGACTTCATTTTAGTCTCAATAACCGGATCTATAAGCTCATAGTTAAAATGTTTTATTCTGCTGTCCTTTTCTGCTCTGTGCTTCCATTTTTTAAGCCCCTGTCTCTTTTTTCTTTATAAGCAGGGGTGGAAATGGGTCGGGACTCCCCCCCAAGGAGTTCCAGTGAAATTTAGCAGGAAGAGGGCCCTGTAAAGAGACTAGCTGGGTAAAGGGATTTGAGCCTCTGCGGCAGCGCTTACTCACAGGTTAGGATTACGGTCATTGTTGGGGCTTTTGGGTCTGCCAGCCTTGGTGGGAGGCTGCAAAGGAAGTGGTGCCTGTGGGGCTCAGCTTGTGTCAGCAAGTCTTCTTTATGGTGTTTCACTATGATTAAATACCACGGAGAGCAAAGAGTTATACCGCTCAGCAGTGTTTGGAACGGTTTGTGATTGTAGCACAATTAGCATATTTCCTAAATAATGAGGACAGCACTTTAGTCGAAGCTAGCAGCTGAGGACTGTTCCTGAGTGCAATGGTAAAGGCACAAGGCCCAAGGCACACCTAAGGTTAAGCCAAAATCTCAATGCACACCATATTTAAATCAATACAAAATAGATTTTTTGAATAATGTTACAGTCAAGGTGGCCTATAAGGGGAGATAAAGAGGAAAGCTTTCTGGGACTCAGGCAACTGGGCATTCAAGTGATGAAAAACATGGCAAAACTGGGCAAAAAGTGACCAAACAAAATCAGAAATGGGGCGAAAAATTGGTAAAAGAAAAAAAGTGGCCAAACAATGTGTTGAAATTGTAAAAACTTGTTGAAAGTGTCAAAATAGTGGCAAAAAAGTGGCCTAAAAGGCTTAAATGTTGTAAAAAGGTGGTAAAAATTGGTTTAAATTTAAAAAAGGGGTAAAATTGGGCAAAAAAGTGGTCAAACAAAGGCAAAAGTTGGCAAAAATTAGCTAAAGGTGGTATAAATGGGTTGAAAATGTCAAAAAGGTTGCAAAATAGATCACAAGTGGCAGAAAAGTGGCAAAAAAGTTTAAAGTTGTTAAAAGATGGTAAAAAGGGTTAACAGTGATTAATAAAAAGGAATAAAATGGCCGAACAATAGCAAAATTGTGTGAAAAGTGGCAAAAAGGTAGCAAAAATGGGTTAAATGTGGCAAAAAGTTCCAAAAAGTGGCAAAAATGGATAGAAAAGTTGATTAACGTGGTTAAAAATAGCATGAATTAATAATTTCAACACTAATTTTAACCCTGTAATAGCTTGCCATGCTTTTAATGAGGTAACTGTTAGCCAGGATGCTAGCGCCAATGCTACTGATCCAACACACATGCACTGACATCATCAATAAATCACAACGCCCATTCTCTGGGGTTTTTCAGGGGTCCAGTCAGATCTGTGGGCAGGCCTGGTTACAGTACTTGCCATAAAGATGTAGTCATAATGTATGGTACAAATTCCCATGGCACACCTAGACTCGTCTTACCACACCATTTGAGAACCACTGGACTAGCTAACATGCTCAGAGTTGCCTCGCTAGCATTATGAAGGTTGGCAGATTTTAGCAAGTTTAGTATATTCCATGTTCTCAGGATGCACCAATGAAGGAAAATGAAAAGTATGCACCGATAAATTGTCTAGAGGGATGAAGAACATCTGATAAAAAAATAAAAATAGAAATAATTTTCAGGGCAGTTAAGGTAGTACTGAATACTCAGATTTATGGTTATTCATACTGCTATCAATGAGTATCAAAATGTTAGAACTTGTACTCACACTTGGTGTGTAAAATATGGTAATGGTGCATCCCTCAGTGTTACATGTCAGTATTTCAGCATGGTTATAAAACTCCAGCTTCAAAAAAGAGTTGGTACAAAAAGTCATGATCTATCAAAACCTTTAAAGTAAATGTTTGACAGGAAAGAGCCAAATATCAAATAATGCAGATGAGAAATTGATTGCTTTTTGAAGAGAATAAAGGTAAATTTTTCTTTTGAGTTTGATCAAATCAGCATGTTTCAAACAAGTTGGGACAGTGGCAAAAACTGATACCTTGTGTAACTGAACCTTACGTCAGTTATTGAAGAACTGTATTATAAAGGTAAAATTAAATTTGATTAAACTAAATATGATATACAGGTATTATTAAAACATAGCATATAAAGAAATAAATTCTTTATAATGTAACAGGTTTTGTTTTCCTTTAGCTGTTGACTGAAGTGAGGTAGAAACAGTTTTACTGTATCAAATTAATATAAGGAGACGTACAAGTACACATGCTGATGTATTCTGTATGCTTGCCTTTGGTTTTTTATGTATGCCTTCATGTATCTCTCCCTTCTCTTTCTGCACTGACCCTCTTCTCCCTCTTCATTCTTTCTAGATCTCCTCTTTACTCTTTCTGCACTGACCCTCTTTACTCTCTGCATCTCCTTCTTCTCTTTTTCTGCATCCAACCCTTTATTCCTTCTGGAACTCCCTCCTTTTTCTTTCTGCATCTCCACCTTCACTCTTTCACCACCCTCTTCACTAGTGATGGGTTGTTCGTGAATGAGCTGGTTCAAAAAGCCGGCTCTTTGCTGTGAACGAGAAGTTAGAGAGCCGTTTAATATTATTCTAACTGGTACCCTGATAAAGAGCTGTATGGGAGCCAAAAGAGCTGAACCAAATGATCTGGATCACTGAAAACAGCTTAAATTCCCATTACCACTCTTCACTCTTTCTACACCTTCCTCTTTACTCTTTCTGTATCTCCCTCTTCACTACCTCAGCATCCAGCTCTTCACTCTTTTTGCACCAACAATTCATTCTTTTGTCGATCTCCCTTCTCATTCTTTCTGCATCTCGCCCTTTACTCTCTCTAGACCAGGGGTAATCAACTCTAATTTAAAGAGGTCCAGTCAGAGAAAATGTATTAAACCGAAGGTCCAGAGCATCATGTCTAACTTGAGTTAGTGTGACATGTTGATCTGGGTTTGATTTCAGGGACTTGTTGCACTGATAAAATGTGAAAATGAGTTTTCCTTTAATGCTGTTCATTTCATTTGAAACAAAGAAAAACATAACAGAAGTAAAAGTGGAAAGTATAATTAGTCATTTTAAAGCTAATTTACAAAATGTATTACTCCATAAATGTTCTTTTTAAATAGTCTTTTTATCTACTCTTTCTTTCTTTCTTTCTTTCTGTCTTTCTTTCTTTCTTTCTTTCTTTCTTTCTTTCTTTCTTTCTTTCTTTCTTTCTCTCATCTGTCCCTGGTATGAATGCAGCAGTTCAATGTTTACCGCCTGAAATGCAGACAGTTCATTGGCCGAGTAGCGTCACATAAGATTGCTTCACTTGCATGCAATTAATCTGTGTATTTCCTGATCTGCAAAACCACTACCGTAAATCCTAGAATAGCTGCACCAACTAAAACAGAAGCACCCCGTGAAATCTAAAGTTCCCTTTTAATTTAATGATCGTAGGTCCAGGTCCAGGTCTGTGTCGGATGGCGTCCAGACCCCGGTCCACCAGTCAGTGACCCCTGCTTTAGACCTTCCTCTTCTGTTTTTCTACATCCCCCTCTTCACTCCCTGCCTTCTCCTTTTTATTCTTTCTGAATCCCCCTCTTCTCTCTCTCTGCATGCACCTCTTCTCTTTTTCTGCAATGACCAAATCACTGTCTGCATTTCCCTTTGCATTTTATCTAGATCTTGCTCCTTATTCTTTCTACATCTCTCTCCATATTCTTTCTGAATCTCCCCTTGTACTCTTTTTGCACCTCCTTTTTCTTTTTCTGTACCTTCCTCTCCTCTTTTTTTTTTTTTTTTTTTTTTTTGCATTTCCCTCTTCACTCTTTCTAGCTCTCCCTCCTTATTATTTCTGCACCCCACTCCCCTTTCTCTTTTTCTGCATCCACCCCTTCAGTCTTTCTACATTTCCCTCTTCACTTTGCTAATGTTGCATCATGCTTTGCCCATGCTGGGTTAATGTTGGGTCTTTGTAAATAATTTCTCCAAAAGTGTAGTTTGGACTTGCTAAAAGTGTCTCGACATAACATTGCTTATGAAATGGTGCAATACAAATAAATGTTGATTATCTAATGTAATAAAGAAACATACATTTGAGTACAAAATGGTCACTCAGATGTTTCATAACTAAAAAATATTGAACATTTAAGGATTTCCTTTAATTATTGACTAATCCAGAGGGGATTTACATTTATCTTAAAATGACATTAAAAGTACAGTCCTCAGGAAGTTTCACACGTCATTTTTTACATTAAATATAATATATATTACATTAAAATGACTGACCTGTGGAACAGATATCCTCAATCCTCTGGATTAAGAAATGATTAGACCCCATCCTCCAGATAAAGTATTCATATATAAAGTGTCTGTAGGTAATTTTCTCAGCAAAGGCAAAGACATGTCCCTAAGGGGCATATCTGAGTGCTGACTCTCCACTTTATAGGTCCTTTCCTGTTTCTTCACACTCTTCCAGAGTATTCTCTCTGTAATCTCCAACTTTGTCCAATTATAGCAGCAAGACATCCCAAAAAGTATTTTCCTTGTGACTGCCCTCAACTCCAAAACCCATCTTCCTAGAGCCGGATCCAGTGCATGATCTGGATCACAGCGGCGGTGTTACAGGTGTCATAGAGACAGACTACCAGAAACTCTAAGTTCCTCTCTAGAGTCCTGCTTATTTCACAGCCTCACAGTCCTGAGCTCACAACCATGACAGACAGCTGTGCCGCAGACTGAATCAAATCGAAGGCGCAGCGCTGACATGGATGAAGAGTAGAAGTCACTCACGAGTGAGTGTTGCATTTTTCAAAACTTGCTTTATGGCTTCACACAGAAGACTTCCAGCCACCCACTGATTCACGGGCACACATGCACTCCCAGTATCACTGGAGTGATGTGGATGATGCTGTGCAGGAGGTGGTGAAAGAGTGACTAAACTTCACTGCCAGGAAGCCTCAAAAAACATCAAGACTGAGAATTTGATGCAGTCAGGTCAAGGAAGCCAAGGTACTCAGAGAGAAAGGAAGCTTCTCTGACAATGTGAGAGGACAGTGTGCATGGCTGGCTGGTGTAGAAGGAAGAAATAGCAGGACTAGCAGAAAAATGGAGGTGTAGAGACTGCACTTACAGAAATGAGGGTTATTCCTGAGGTTCCACCAGGATTTTCTAAAATTCTTTTAAATGCAACGTTCCACCTTTTATGAAAGAAGCTCTTTGAAGATTACAGATCCTCACCTCGGAGAAGTTGAATCTTTTTCAGCTGGTTTTATAAATGCTCCACAGCATTTAATATCCACCCTTAGTTAAATTATACTATATGGACAGAAGTATTCAGACAGCTGACCGTTACACCGACGGGGGACTGTAATGACACTGTATTCAAATACATGTACTTTAATATGGAGTTGGACCCCTTTTGCAGCTTTAACAGCCAGAATTGGCTCTCTGTTGGCGATGTTAACAGTGTGGATGGGCACATTGAACTAGAGCATGTAGAAAGAACCAAGCCCTAATGTGCACAAGCATCAGGGTGTCAGAAAACAAAGAAGAAACTGAAACAACTTTAATGGAAAATAATTACAGCCAAATAACGGGCGAAAACTGGCAAAAATGGCCAAAATGCAGCAGAAATAGATTAAAAATGGCAAAGAAGAAGGGCAAAATGGGTTAAAAGTGTTGAAATGGGCAAAAAGCAGCAAAATTGGTAAAAAGTGGCAAAATGGGGGTAAAAATAGAGCAGTAAAATAGTAGCAGCAATTGGATAAAATTGTGCAGATGGTAGCAAAAATGGACATTATGCTGCAAAACAGCATTAACAATGAACATAAGGTGGCAAAAATTGGTTAAAACTAGGAAAAACAGTGGCTAAAATGGATAAAGAGTGGCAAAAATGTGTAATAAGATGCAAAAAAGAGCAGCGAATATTGGATGAAAGTGGCAAAAAGATAGAAATGGGAATTATGTTGCAAAATAGTTGAAACAATGGGGATAAAGGGCCAAACATGGGTTAAGACTGGCAAAAATGTAGAGAAAGAGCAAAGACCAGCAAAAATGAGTAAAAAGTAAATAAACATTGGCCAAAATAGACACAGAATGGCAAAAAATGTGTTAAAGGATGCAAAAAAGGGGTAATATAGGCAGAAAGTGCAAAAATTAGATGCATAAAGGGTCAGAATGGTAGCAAAAATGGACATTGTGTTGCAAAATTAAGTTTAACATGGTAGAAAATAGTGGTCCAAAAAGTGGCCAAAAACGGGGGAAAACTGCAAAAGCAGGTAGTAAGTGACGAAACAGTTTCTGTGTTAGATGTAGAGTGGCAAAAATGTAACCTTGTAAAGCTGATAGATTCACCAGTTTCTCTGCTCCTATCTGAACAGTTTGGGCCCGGTTTGAAAGTTACAGGACCAAGCAGCGTCGAGGGGCAGTACTTTCGGGCACGGCGGAGTCGTGACGTAAGCAAGCAGCAACAAGAGGCCGGTGCAATTATGGTGGAGGAGATCAGCGTGTGCAGTATACTGCCATAGCGTCAGTTTTATCAGAACTTGATGACATTTCTTCGTCAAAAGAAGACCCAAGAACAGCAGTGAGATGTTTTCTTTTCAAAAACGACAAAAGTCTACAGTCGCCACTCACCATGGTTCGCGTTATGAGCTTACTCCTCGGTCGCGGCTACATCACATGTTTTGTTGCTCTGATTGCCTGTAAAGATATGACACACAGAACGTTCATCCAATCACCCTCTGAGCTTGTTTTTTTTCAAGGGCCCTGCCCTTTCCTAAACGCTGTCCATGGAAGGTTTTCCAGATGGATGTGCAAAAACAAATCCATCTGGCACGTCAGGTTAGCAAAAATGTAGTAGAAGATACAAATGAGAAAGGTTGACAAACAGCAAAAGTGGTTTAAATTGGCAAAATAAATGGCAAAAATAGGTGGACACATGTTGAAAAGGGGTTTAAAAGTAGTGCAAATTAAAAAAAAAAAAATCCAACATCAGAGCCCAATAAAACTTTGAGACACTTTTCAGGTTGAAAATGAGGATTCTAACACCTATACTGATCCAACACACATGTGTTGATCTCATCAATAAATCCTCTGGGTTTTTCACGGGCCTTTTCTTTGGGCAGCCCTGATTGTACTTGAGGATGTGAGGCTTGCATGCAGCTGCTTGGCCAGGGAAACCCATTCCATGAAGCTCCTAAAGCACAGTTTTAGAGCTTACATTAATGCCAGTGGAAGTTCAGAACTCTTCATCTACGGAATCAGCAGAGCGCTGTCGACTTTCCCACCATGCATCTTTGCAGTTGTGGACCCCTCTCGGTGATTTCAAATGGTCTTCCACTTCATGGCTGAGTTGCTGTTGTTCCTAAACACTTCCATTTTTCTCACAACCCATTTAGGATCGTAGGTGTTTGTAAAAGGAGACCGCATGGCTAGGTGCTTGATTCATACACCTGTGGAAACAGGTCTGATTGAAACTCCTGAATTCAATAATTAACAGGTGTGGCCAAATACTTTTGTCCATATAGTGCAAGTTATGGCATTAAATGGTGTGAGAAATATTACATACATTACCACAGATGCCCACAAAAATGGCAATTATCAAACATGGTTCTATTTTCTGAAGAGTTAGATGACGAATAAAACAAACTTAAACTTTCAAGTTTAAAAGAAAATAGCTGGGCAGTTATCAGGATTGGAAATAAAGGAGTTGGAATTTATAGATCCAGAGCCTGGTTGATGTAAAGATTGCATTATTTGCCCAGATCTCAGGTTTGACATGTGAATCAATCCTAAATCAGTGTTTCTATCCATTTATGCCCTGTAGTTAAATATTAAAATCGTGATAAAATATATGTGTGGATTTGTTGATAGCAGACTGAAGTTAACTCTTGTGCACTCCTTGGTCCAATTTTTTGCAGTAAAATATTGGTTGATGTTCCCAAAATGACATAAAAGGGTTAAAATCATTTAGAAAATACATGTTAATTTAATAGTTATGATCAGTACTGGAGTTGGTTAAAAGATTTAATGCAGTGAAAATGAAAAAACACATGCATAGGGCATTTTTTTATAACTGAACATTTTTTGCACAAAGGTTGAAACACTAACATTTTCTAAAGGGGTGCACAAGGGTTAATGTAAAAGTTCTTATAAATCAAATAAATGACGTTAACAGACTTACGCCTTGCCACCTACTTTTTTTCTGGAATGTAGAAGCTTAAACACTTGATTCTTCTTTTTTTTTGTTGTGGGCGCTGACTAAACAGCTTCAGAGTCTTAATCTTTTCTGTTATCACCACAAGTAGCTACACTCCTACTGCTCTCACTGAACCTTGCTTTGCTTTTTGTACATTTTAAATGGCTTATTATTCTCCTGGTGATGTAAGGGACCTTGGCATGAAAATACAGCCTTGTTTATCTTTTCTGTTTGTTATATCACTGTTGCATAAGACACCATGAGCTTAAGAGCCAAGGAAAGCCTGATGTGCTTGGACATTCACCTATGAATGTGAAGTTATCAAAATCACCATCCCTGAACTCAGTTTTAATCTGTTTCCTCTGAAATTACACGACCTTCTTCCATGAATGTCCGAGGAAATATATCATAACGGGGCATTCAGTAATTCCCACACATCTATAGATCACACTGAAGTGTTTGTAGAGCTGACAGAAGACAAATCTAAGATGAACACTTGAAAGTTTTATAAGAGTGTTCTGGATAAAGCCTTTAGACTATTCTCAGTTCTCAGTACGCTCTAGATAGGAGTACAGATGGTTATAGATAGATTTCCAGGGATTGGTTCTTAAGGAAAAACTGAAAAATGAAAGATTAACCCACTAGGGTCAAGGGTATAATTTTGACTACTTTTGATTTTACATTTATATTTCACCTTAAAAACAGTTTACATTGCCTCGTTTGGCATTATATTTTCATCACAACCTTGTATATGAGTTTTTATTATTTTTTTCATTTTGACAAACTGTATTACCAAATTGGACCTTATATTACATAAAAAACATACAACCCAAGAAGGAAAAAGTTTGATTTTCTCAATGTGAAAACCACAAGCATGTTTTATGGACCACTTTTATAAGTTAGAATGAAAGTATAAATTGTTAATTTCAAAAACTCCTGTACAAATTTAGCAAAGAACAAAGATATACTAACCTGACATGCTGGATTTGTTTTGACAGATCCATCTGGGAAACCTTCAATACTGAGCGTTTGGGAAAGGGCAGAGGCTTTGATTAAAAAAAAACTCGGAAGGTGATTGGGTGAACGTTCTGTCTTCTGTCTTCTTAACGGGCCAATCAGACTAAAAAAAAACAGTGAAGTAGCCACGACCAAGGTGTGCATGTGCAGATACCGAGGAATAACGCGAACCATGGCGACTGTAGTACACAACTTCTGTTGTTTTTGAAAAGAAAACAACTCAATGCTGTTCATTGTTTTTCTTTTAATGAAGAAATGTTGTCAAGTTCTGTTAAAACTGGCGCTTTAGCAGCATCCACGCTAAGCTCTTCCGCCACGATTGCACTGGCCTCTTGTTGCTGTTTGCTTACGTCACGACTCCGCCGTGCCTGAAAGTACTGCCCCTCGTCACTGATTGGTCCTGTCACTTTCTAACCAGGCCCAGACGGTTCAGACGGGAGCTTTGCAAGATGGATTCGCCAGTGAGAAACAATGAAACAGCGTATCTATCTGCTTTGCAAGGTTCAAGATATACAACATTCAGGAAAAAGAGCAGAGCTAAATTATTCTTATCACAAGTCTGGTTTTACTTGGCCTGTCAACACAATTTAAAAATTGGTATTTAGTTTGTAATCTTCACTTTCATGTGACTGGGACATGCATGACCCTAGACTTCATCAATGCATGTAACTTTTTAAAGAGGTCTTAAGGTGAACCTTTGTAAAACAGACAAATTCTGGGTAGAACACAATGGGTTAAAGACTGACTGTCGATAAAGGAACTTTGCTTAAGATGTCGTGCAGCGGTAGAGAACTTGTGTGAGGTAAGAAGGGATTTCTGCCCAGAAAAACACGACCAAAAAGGACAAATATTCAGGTACAAACAAAGGTGAAATGACAGCAGGCAGGAATTACAAAAGCCATTGTCCAAGGTTCAAAAACGGAGCTCCATAAATGGGTTTCCATGGCCAAACACCTGCATTCAAGCCTCACTTTATAAAGTCCAGAGCCAAGTGTTGGATGGAATGGTGTAAAGCACACGGACACTGGACTGTGGCGCTGTGGAAACTCTGTGGAGTGACCAAACACGCCTCTCTGTCTGGCAGTCAGATGGGCAAGTCTGGGTTTGGCAGAACATTACCTAAGCCAGGGGTTCTCAACATTGGGGTCAGGGCCCCACTGGGGGTTGCAAGACACTGAGAGGGGATCTCCAGATGCCTTAGAAAAATTAAGAACATTTTTGAATAACACTGTTACCACTTTACACCAATTTTGCCTAATTTTAACTCATTTATATCACTTTTTCCCACCAATTTTAACACATTTTGCCATTTAAAACCCATTTTGAATCCCTTTCCACCACCTTTTGCCTGTTTTTTCCGCGTCTAAACCAAATCTTGCCACTCTTCACCTATTGCTCTGTTGACCCACTATTGCCACTATTAACCCCTCTTTACAACTTTTCAGGCCACGTTTCGAAATTTGATATGCCCATTTTTGCCAGTTTAACCGATTTCTGCCTATTGCTGCCTCAACTAACCCTTTTTTGCCAGTTTTGACATTTTCAACTCCTTACTGTGGCTTTTTAATCCCATATTTTGACTTTTAAACTCATAATTTCATTTTTTTCTCATATTTTGACATTTTAAATTGATTATTTTTACTTTTTATATCATACTTTGACCTTTTAGACTCCCAATTTTAAATTTAAGTGATATTTTTAACTTTTTAGGTCATCATTTTGAATTCAAAGTCATAATTTTGATATTTTCAACTCCTAATTTTGCCTTTTTAATCCCATATTTTGACCTACCAGACTCACAATTTAATTTTTTTCCCATATTTTGACTTTTAAACTCATTATTTCAAATGTGATTTCTTATTTTCACCTTTCAAACGTTTGATTTAAACTTTTTCCTCATATATTTGCTCTTAAAAAACATTATTTTTCTATTTTTAATATTGTGTTCTGACCTTTTGAACTTACAAATGATTTATCATCAGTGCTGTTTTTTCCTTGATGTTTTATTACTGGTGGAAATGAGGTTGAAAGTTATGGCTTAATGTTGACCCTGTTGGGCTCTCAGTTTCGACCTAAACCCAGAATCCGGCCCCTGCTGTGATTGACTTTGACACCCGTGCTCTACAGAATGAATGGGCACAAACTGGCTCCAGCCCTCTTCACTTTGAACGGGATAAGATGGATGGATGGTATGACTAGCTTTGCTATGTATTTGTGTTGATTCCATCCTATTCGGCACTAGCTTTCAGGGACCATCCTGCAGCAATCATTTGTCCCCGTGCTCCTGAGACTTTATCCCACAGGATCCCGCTCCCAGTGCAGCCAAGAGCACCAAGTAACCAAGAGTATAAGAAATGCATATCAAGCTTTGATACCTGCTCTCTCCTTCAGGTTGATGTTCGATCTTTCAAGGATTCTGACCCTGCAAAGAAACTCCTCATTTGATGGGCTCTTTGCTCTCTCCACAACAACCTGTTCTCCTCTGAGAGCGAGAGAGGCTGAACCAGACAAGGGAGAGGGAGATGAAGATGGAGAGGACGAAAAATGGTAAAGTATGATTTATGATCACTCCCGTTTTCATTCCCCCTGCCTCCCTGTTTGGGGGTAAACAATACTGATTCCTCGGAGAAGATGTGTGGATCATTCTTCTATTTTATAGCTCAGTGAGAGAAGAGAGCCCTCCTCTGTCTATACCTTCTCCCTCTCTCTTTGTCTTGTCTTTAGCCCGGAGATCTATTTGTGCTGACTTTTAAAAGGCCTTCGGGGTGTCACTTGGACAGAGTGGATTGGCCTAATTGCATTTAGCAAAGTGGCAGCCGATCTGTACAAGCGTAAATGGATTGAATGTTTTGTCTTCGCTGTATTCAATCGCTCCTGTAATGCACCTCTGTCACTTTGTCTGATTCGACAATTTCTTCTTTTTAAAGCTGCTTTAACATGCATCAAATTGCCCTGCAAACACTGACGCTTAAACAATCCACAGAGGCCATTTAGGGCGCGCTGTAAACTCTCTGAACCCCTCCATTTAGCAGCATTTTTACATCTCCTTCTTAATGAGTTGGTCTTTTATTCATTTCACAGCGAGAGGTAAATCATGATGTCTCCCTAATGTCTTTTCTTCCACTTCTGCAGAGTGGGGTTGTATGCAGAGCAGCGCACGCCCACTCACGCGAGTCTTGTTTAGTGCTTTTCATAACGGAAATCAATGAGCGTGATGGTCATAAACTGTATTTGATGATCATATAATTTTATCTCAATAGCTACTCAAACCTAATCAACTCTCAAACTGAGGCTCTTTGTTCTGATAGGTCAATACTGAGCGTGTGCCTTCAGGCAGTTGCCCCTTGTGGTCCATCTTATCTAAAAGCCGTTGATGCTACATTTAGAGGTTGTGGATCGAATATGCACCTTATATGTCCTCGTTTCTGTCTTTTTAGCATGGCAACAGCTCCACTTCCTGTTTTGTGCTAAATTGATCTGGTGTATCCGATAAATATGTGGTGAGCGATCAATAATGGTATCTATATTTTTATCCATGTTTGAATTTATATGAGGTCTTGAACAAGAAATGCTCAAGACTGCCTTTCTGTCTGCTTTTACAGCTACTTGTACTTTCAAAACAAGGGTAAATGCCAAAGTTTAGCTTACCTGCAGTTTGGGGTAATCACTTTGAAACATAAATGCATTTTTACTCAATATGGCAACCCACTTTACTTTTGTCAGAATAAGACAAATGCAATAAAACAACAATATTGTGATTTATGTCTTAGTAGGGAAGTGCTCCCAGTCTAATCTGTATCTTCACAGGGCTGCCTGAGTCAATCAGATTCAAAATGCTGCTGCACTGTTGAGAACTCAGTGTTAAACATTTCAGACTTGATTTCAACACTCGAGAATGAATCTAGGCCTTAATGATAATTCAGATTTATTTTGGGTTAAAGTGTAACCACATTAGCCTTGCAAAGCAGATGGATACGCCCATTTCCATGTTTCTCACTGGTGAATCCATCCTGCAAAGCTCCCATCTGAACAGTTTGAGCCGGTTAGACAGGACCAATCAGCGATGAGGGGCAGTACTTTCGGACGCAGCAAAGTCAGGACACAAGCAAGGCGCTGTTACCACTTTACACCAGGAGATGGCAGACATGAGTAACTTCTTTTTTTGGTGTGTTTCTATTTAAAGTTTATAGAGCTTGAAAGACGCACGCCTGGTCGAGGAGACGAGTCGGAGCGAAACAGAGAGAAAGACAGTGAATTGTAGTGAGAATACTCACAATGCTGGGAGGAATAGAGGAATATTCACCCTCTGCCATGACTTCCAGTTGTCCAGTGAGATCATGGGTGCATCTGATGGCACCATTAGCAAAGCCAATGCTTTGCCTCACTGTGTTTTCACCCCACCAGGGAGGGAGTAATTGGCGAATGCTGTGGTGGGGGGTACATGAGGACAGATCCAGGAATTTTTTAAAGGATTCTTCATTATTGGGAGCTAGGACTAATGGCGGAGGTCTGCGCTCTCCGAGTGCTTTTCTAGTTTCTTCTGTTTTTTCATGTTGTTCCAATGCACATAAAGGACATGAACATATGTATACCAAAAACATTTGTAATTGCAACAATTTCTGGGAGAAATTGTGTATTTTCTGGAAAAATTCCAGGGGTGCCAATACTTTCGTCCATGACTGTAGATTTCTTTTAGTTTGCATCCCTTTTGTACAGCTGTGCCATATCCCTCACCTGTCCTCCAGCCATCTCTGCCGAGTCCCCTCCTCACCAGTCTCTACTTATGAGAGGTCATCCTTAGTGCATATAGAGGACAGATGTTTTGGGACCATCTGCCACCCTCAGCCCCTCATCTGGATCTCATTTTGCACCTGCAATCATGCCTCCTGACCTGTAACTACTGCTTTTTCACCCCTCCTGCTCTGCCTTCCCCCCCATCTGCTTTTGGGCAACTGTGATTCACTTCCTCATCCTACCTCCCTCTATCTCCCCTCCTGTGTGACCTTTCAGAGGTGTGCCTTGGCAGTCTCCTTCTTGGGGGGTGCCATGCCTCCTTGTGAGGGTGATAATGACTGTTATCATGACTGCGCGAGTAGGCTGAAGCAGAAGGTGGGCATACATTACAGTGTGATGTGAATAAGGGTCGGAGCAGAAGGGGAGAGGCAAGGCCGGTTTTTCACAGCACATACGCAGGTACACAGAGAGGGATGTGGAGCATGTGGTGCTTAAAAGGCGTCCTACTGCCTGGTCCAGCTCGGCCATGTATTGACAGAGTTCTTTGTACAGTGTGGTACGGTGTTTGACAGTAAACGTTTTACTGAATATCCAGATTTTAATGGAACACCATTTTAAAAGACCACCTGAAAAGACTCTCCTTCCATCTCGTAGCCTTTTCACACATGAATATACAGTAACAATAAAAAATCCCAAAATATTCTGTGTGGGCAGCATGTGTGAACAGAAAATGTTGGATTTTTCATTCCAATTCTATCTACCTTGTTGCTGCCAGCCCCCCAGATTTTCTTTTTTTGCAAGAAGTGTGGGCCTATGAGTTTATTCAGCAGGTAATATTAAGTAAAGCAAAGTTATAATTCATAAGTCATTGGGATTTCTTTGAAAAAGGTTTGAACAGTCACGACAACCCCCTACACTCCAACCACCACCACTACCTCGCTTCATATGCAAATAAACACAGCGCCTCTTTGACCAAAATCAGCCTTTAAAAACTCCAATGATCACAATAAAATGTTATGCAACACAAAGAGGAGAAAGGCACGAGTATTTTAGAGTAGTGATGAAGCCAGATAGACTGTTACGTATCTCTACTGCATGGATATATTTCACATTCATCTGGTAAAGCTGCCATAGAAAGCGTTTGGGAAGGGCAGGACTTTTACTCTGTTTCATGCAGAAATCTGGCCCAGTTCTAATTAAACTACCGCTATGTGATACCAGCCATTGCAATCGGCTAGTACAATTAAACCCCGCCCATAGCTACTGCCTCATTCTCCTCAAATGATGCTGATTGGACTGAAAAGTTGTGGACAGGAGCATTTCAAGATGGCTTCGCCAGACGTGGAGTCATCTACCTTATAGATTTTACCAGCACAAGGAAAAACCTTGATTTCATGATTATCTCTAATAATATACTTCCTAGCCTATATCTGCAGGTAAAATTGGACATATGTATGGGTAACTTTGCAAAACAATCTTGCTTTAGACTGTAACATAGCCTATGTGACCGCCACTCTCATAGACCCTTAATCTGAGATACTGTCTCTTTCAGAATGGAAGTGTAGTAATTTGCAGATGCAACATATTTATTAAATTTTATTCAAAAGCACATTCAGGTATTTACAGTCATAAAATAACTACGGTGGCCGGGAAGTCTCACATGAATGCAAATTCAAAATGCTTTGCAAAAAGAAAAAACACAACAACATTTGAGAAAAACACAAATACAAAAACTTACTGCAGCGCATGAATACAAACACTCAGCGCCGCGCAAGGATACATAAACTCAGCACAGGAGGCAAACAGATTCCACAACAGCACAAAAATACAACAACTTGGTGCAGCAGATGCAAATAAAAACTCACAACGGAAGTGGGGCCGTTATTAGGGTCGGACCTGATAGTCTGCTAACGGCTCCGTTAGCAATAAAGTTACGTACCACAACTCAAACTTACTGAAGACACGCTTGGATCGAGAAATTAAAGTAAGTAAACACTGCTCGTTCGTCCGTGAGCTCCACTTCTTGCACATTTTATTTTGTAATTGATAAGTTTTAGAAGTAATTTTTAACAGGCAAACAGTGCGGACAGCTACGTTTGGGGTCCGATATGCATGACGTAAGCTGTCAGACGAATGAATGGACTCGATCAATTTGATTTAGATAGTTGTTTACATACATATTAAACTGTAACAGGAGGCTACAGTTATAAAAAATCACGAAAAACACACTACAAATTACATATTGTGAGTACAGAAATTATTTTGAGTAGCGGTGTTGTACGTAACTTTATTGCTAAATAACCACATCGCAAACAATACAGGCTAAAAAAACCATTTCATAAAAAAATAAATAAATATGAGGTCAAATCTGGGATAAAATTATGCACAGACTCAGTTTAGATGTAGTTAGATGAATGGTGGCTTGCTTTAGCCTCAGTAGCTTTAGCTATACTAACATAGCTACTCTAGCTACCTATTTAACATAAATACATAAGCCAATGCAGCTAAGTCAGCTTTAACAATGCAAGCTTTAGCAAACATAGCTAAAGCTAGTGTGGCTACTAAGACAACCTATCTGTAGCATACATAGCTGCTTATAAGCTTAGCTTTGGCTTCATTAACTACAGTAGATACCTACGTAGTGCTTCATCTACACCTTAGTTACTCAAGCAACATGAGCTTTAGCAAACGTGAATAAAGCTAGCTTAGCTGCATATATAACAACCTAAATATCATACAAAGCTGCTTTGTAAGCAAAGCTTTGGCTACATTAGCTATATTGCTGTTATCTATAGCTAAGCAAGCTTTAGCTATTTGAGCTTTAGAAAAATGATGCTAAGATAACGAAGCAAGTAGACAAAATTTCTGCATAGCTTCGATTTCTGCTGCTTTGTGAGCTTAGCTTTAGCTGTGCTACATCAGCTGCCTATCTCATTATCTATACCTCACTTAGCTTAAGCATCATGAGCAATAGCAAACATAGCTAAAGCTAGCTTAGCTGCATTGATAATATAAATATGTAGCTTACAAAGCTGCTTTGTGAGCTTAGCTTTAACTACTTTCGCTACATACGTAGATCTTTTATCTATAGCTAAGTTAGTTTTAGCAATTTGAGCATTTGAAAATGGAGCTTAAGCTAGCACAGCAAGTACATAACATATCTATGTAGCTTACATTGCTGCTTTATGTGCTTAGCTTTAGCTATATCAACTTCATTAGCTACCCATTTCGATTATCTATTACTTAGTTAGCTTAAGAAACATGAGCTTTAGCAAACATAGCTAAAGCTTACTTATCTGCATAAATAATATGCCTTTATCACTTACAAAGCTGCATCGTGAGCTTAGCTTTAGATACATTAGCTTTGTAGCTCTGTTATTTATAGTTAAGTTAGCTTAAGCAATTTGAGTGTTAGCAAATGAAGCTTAACTTAATGAAGAAAGTAGATTACATATCTATGTGGCTTTCATTGCTGCTTTGTGAGCTTAGCTTTAGCTAATTCAGCTTCATTAGCTACCTATCTCCATTATCTATTACTTAGTTAGCTTGAGAAAAATGAGTTTTTGCAAACGAAGCTAAGGCTCACTTAGCTGCCGTTGATAATATAACTATGTAGCTTACAAAGGTGCTTCATGAGCTTAATTATAACTACTTTAGCTCCATAGATCTATTATCTATAGCTAAGTTAGCTTTAGAAATTCAAGCTTTAGCAAACAGAGCTAAAGCTAACAGAGCAAGTACATAACATAGCTACATAGCTTACATTGCTTCTTTGTGAGCTTAGCTTTAGCTATTTCAGCTATATTAGCTACCCATCTCCATTATCTATACCTTAGTAAGCTTAAACAACATGAGCTCTAGCAAACATAGCTTAAACTTACTCAGCTGTGAAAATAATATATCAATGTAGCTTACAAAGCTGCATCGTGAGCTCTGTCATCTATAGCCAAATTAGCGTTAGCAATTTGAGCTTTAGCAAACAGAGCAAAAGGTGATAAAGCAATTACATAGCATTTCTACGTAGCTTACAATGCTGCTTTTGAGCTTAGCTTTAGCTACGCATTCAGCTACATTAGCTACCCAACTCCAACATCTTTAATTAGGGTAGCTTTAGCAGCTTGAGCTTTAGCAGACAGGATTTAAGTTAACTTAGCTGCTTAGCTAATGTTCCTACTTAGCTTACAAAGCTGCTTTGTGAGCTTAGCTTGAGCTACATTAGCTAACTATCTCTACTTTATAGCTATTTCAGCAACATGAACTTAAGCAAACATTACTAAATCTAACTCAGCTACATAAATAATACAATGTATGGCTTACATAGTTGTACATCAGCCCGTTAGCTATGTAGCTAGAATATTTTCATGGAGGATATGGTGTGCTTGTTTCCCCTTTTGGTTTGTGCATTTTTCCTGTTATTGCGTTTTGTTTTGTTTTGTTTTTTTCTTTAACAGCATGCTTCAGTTTCCTTTTTTTCTACTATTGTATGTCCTTTAATTAGTAGCTTGTTTCAAAGAAGACAATGTAGTGGGACTGCCTAGTTAGCCAATGAAATATTTATAGCTCTTATATCTTTCTGACATATATTCCTTATGTGATGGTAGTCAGAACAAAGGCTCAAATACATGTATAGAGAGTTAAACTGTGTAATTTCCTGTAAAACACGGTCCACGTCTGAATCTACTCTTCTCTTCCTACATGTCCTGAATGTCAAATCCTTTCATTGCGTTTAGATCATTAAAGTGAATCTTAAAGCACATGTGACCGACGGCCTTGTAAGTATAATTACAACATAGAATTAGTGCCCACTCAACCTTGAATCAATACCTTGAAACGCATTGGTGTTGGCAAAAAGCAATTAAACACTGACAAATCAAAGAGTACATTCTGTGATACACCCTGCCTGCAAAGCCTGCAGTGAGAGGTCAAACACTGAGAGACATGAAAGATTAAATGTATCAATAATACATGCGGGCAGAATGATTCAGCGGGGGCGCATAAATGAGGCGTCACTGCCTTGTCACATTGGGGAACAGGTGTGCCGCTGCAGAAGCTCCTGTCCCGTCGCATAAGGCGCGTATATTTGGCATGTCAAATGAGCAGGTGTTGTGTATAATTTATCTTTGTTCCATATTTCATGTACAGGAGCCGGGGAGTGGGTTTTTTGGAGTCTGCTGTGGGCCTGTCTGAAAAAAGCTGCCAGCCTTCTGGCTCGGTGTGGTGTTCCTCATCAGGAGGTCTCAGTGGGAGTCTGTGTATCATCTATGTTCATACGTGCATGCATGCTTTTTTTGGCGTAATGTACACTAATTATTGCCTTTTATTCCAGATTTGATCAGGGAAAAGGTTCTGACTCTCTAAACTTGATTCTGCGTGTAAATAAAAGACTCTTCTCTGTTACTCAACTCTCAAATGTATTTTTAATCCTGTCTCATAGGAGCTACAAAAGCCAAAAAAGATGAACATGAAGTAGAATAGTGAATAAATCCACAGAGGAATACGTGAACCCACTACCAAACTTTTCAATTTGCTCCTCTCCTCTTAATATTTTACCGCCAAATTGCTCTGTTTAAAAAGGTATTGAGGAATGACAACAAAACTGCATTAAAATATGAAATTTATAATGAACACAAGCCCTCCTTTATATGAATTACAGCAGATTCTATTACAACCGAGTCAGCAAATACTGATTCAGCTGCACCACTTGAGGGGAAAAGTAAAGAATCCTTTTTTTCACATAATGGCCAATGTCTCCTTTAACAGCAATAAAGTGAGTCGTTGATCTGTCACTTGGATGCCTGGAAGGAATTCTGAACCATAATTGTTTCAACTCAGGCTGTAATTCATGTGCTGTAAAAGCTCACATAGGGTTTTTTTCTTGTGTCAGTGGTTTCTGAGCAGAGGTCTGTCTTTATGACAGAACTCAGTAATGAAACAGAGGTTAAATGTATTTTTTATATGTGGCAAGGCGGTGAAAGAGCAGAGTTTCAATTTAAAGTACAGTTCAAAAGGAATGGAGATATGACACAGCGTTAAAAAATTCAGGTTTTTCAATCAGATCCATTGTCACAGGCGTATAAAATCAAGCACCTAGCCATGCTGTCACCATTTACAAACATTTGTGATAGTAGGTGTTCTGAAGGGCTCAGTAACGGCACTGTGATGGATGCTACCTTTGCAATAAGATGTTTGGGAAATTTCTTCCTTGCTGGATATTCCACATTCAACTATAACATATCCATGTAGCTTACACTGCCGCTTTGTGAGCTTAGCTTTAGCTACATAAGTTACATTAGCTCCCGATCCCCTTTATCTATACCTTATTTAGCTTAGGCATCGTGAGCTATAGCAAACAGCTAAAGCTAACTTAACTGCATAGATAATATACCTATGTAGCTAACAAAGCTGCTTTGTGAGCTAAGCTTTAGCTTCATAATCTACATTGCTATATATAGCCAAGTTTAGCAATTTGAGCAAACATAGCTAAAGCTAATAAAGTAGGTTGATAACATATCTATGTAGCTTAAATTAATGCTTGGTGAGCTTAGCTTTCACTACGTCAGCTACATTAGCTACCTATCTCAGTTATCTATAGTTTAGTCAGCTTAAGCAACATGAGCTTTAGCAAATATAGCTAACACAAATTTAACTGCATGGATATTATACCTATGTAGCTTACAAAGCAGATTTGTGAGTGTTGCTTTAGCTACATAAGCTAGATAGCTCTGTTATCTATAGATAAGATAGCTTTAGCAATTTAATTTTTAGCAAACAGAGCTAAATCTTACAAATCAAGTACATAGCTCACAATGCTGCTTTGTGAGCTTAGCTTTTGCTACATCAGCTACATTAGCTACCTATCTCGGTTATCTATAGTTTAGTCAGCTTAAGCAGCATGAGCTTTAGCAAACATAGCTAACGCAAACTTAGCTGCGTAGAAAATATACCTACATAAGCTAGATAGCTCTGTTATCTATAGCTAAGATAGCTTTAGCAATTTTATCTTTAGCCAATGGAGCTAAATTTTACGAAGCAAATACATAGCTTAAATTGCTGCTTTGTGAGCTTAGCTTTAGCTACGTCAGCTACATTACCTACCTATCTCAGTTATCTATAGTTTAGTCAGCTTAAGCAACATGAGCTTTAGCAAACATAGCTAATGAATATTTAGATATGTAGATAATATACCTGCGTGGCTTACAAGGCTGCTTTGTGAGCATCGCTTTAGCTACATAAGCTAGATAGCTCTGTTATCTATAGTGAAGTTATCTTTTGCAATTTGATGGGTTTTTTTGCAAACTGAGCTCGATCTTTTGTAGTAGGAATGTAGCTTACATTGCTGCTTCATGAGCTTAGCTTTACCCATACCAGCTACATTAGCTACCCATCTCCATCATCTTTAATTGAGTTATTTCAAGCAGCTTGAGTGTTAGCAAACGGAGTTAAAGTTAACATAGCTGCTTGAATAATGTTCCTACACAGCTTAAAAATCTGATTTATTTGCTAAGCTTGAGCTATATTAGCTACCTATTACCTAGGCCACAAAGTGGGCATCCCAAGAAGACGACATCCCAAGAGAACAGTTTCTTCACCCTGTCAGCACTTACAAACCGTAGGCTGTCTTCTACAGATCTGTAGTCAAGGTTTGCAGGATGATATGGCAGACAGCTCTCTGCCTAGACAGTCCAGAACAGACTGCACAGTCTCCTCTTATAAAGTTGCCTGGAGGCCTGCCATGACTACCCTTCACCATCAGGCTGATTTTTACTGGTGTTTGCACCACATACACTAAAACCCTGAACTTGTGGAAGAATGTTTTGTTCAGCGATGAGTCCAGAATCTGCCTACAGGAGTTTGGGTCATATCGTGTGGTGGAGGCAGTGTGATGGTGTGGGGTGGCATTTCCCTCACTGGTGACTTGCAATGATTGGCAGCAATCTCAATTATAAGGGATATCGAGATGAGATTCTGCAACCAGTGGAAATCCCATATCTCCACAGTGTGGGACCGAACTCTATCCTCTAAAATGACAACGCTGGACCCCACAGAGCGGGGTTTATCAGAGACTACCTCCACAGCGTGGGAGTGGAGAGGATGGAATTGCCTGCCAGCAGTCCTGATTGTGGGATCAGCTTGGGCGTACTTAGGACAAATACAGGTTGAAGAATGGGATGCTATTCCACAGCAGTGTGTTACCAGGCTGTTGACCAGCATGAGGAGGAGGTACCAGGCTGTCATGGCCTACTGAGGCTCCTGTTTGTTAATAGATAAACTGTTAAATGGCCGATATGTCTTGTTTCTTCAGACTTCAATCATCCGATCCACCAAACAAGAGTCGAGCAAAAAAGTTCTTACTGTTTGTGCTATGTTGATATTGATAATAAATCTCTTGTTTTTTTACTTTTGAAATGTGCTTATGTAAAGCTGATGGGATGATAGTTTTAAAGACATTTTGCTCAGCTCTTGTAAGCATTTTCTTCTCTTTGGACTAGTCAGTTAATCTGAATTTAACAATGCATTGAACAGGCTTTGCAATTAGTTGTCTAACAATAACCCTAGTTTTAAGAGCCTCCATTCCGCAGACGGTGAAATGAAGCATTTGTTGTGTGATTCACCAGCTAGATTATTAAGCTTTCTGCCAGAGTAGATGAACTATATTGTGAACACCTAGCTGAGGCAGAGTGATGCAGAGTGAGAAGTACCATCTCTGTTCTCTATATTAGCACCAGGACTATTCAGTCAGAAATATCTGTGGTTGAATTACCGTTATCACCGGCTGCTGTGGTAACTAGCTGAAATAATAAAGAGCCACATTTGACACATATGTCTATTTCCTGGTTCTAAACAAGTTGGAACAAATGGAAAAGCAATTGGGAAGCCTGTCAAATGGAACTGGCATTCCTTGAAAACGGAACTGCCCTGGTTATGCTCTAATTGCCACCATTAGCCCCATTATGTTGTCCAAAACTGCAGACTTATTTACCCTGTCAGGGAAAAATGGAGGAGGTTTTAGTGATTTTAAAGGGATGGAAGAACAAATTTGTGTTCTTAGCGAACTTTCTCCCTGGCTCAACACCACACATTTACAGAGTTTATATTGATTAAGACTTAATTGCTTTGTTAACTCTATTCTTACAGAAACCTCCAATTCCATTTCGAGAGGATATACTGCAAAATCCCTTATTATACCACTTATACGCCTTTATGTAGTGTGGATCCTGCAGTGTGATTTAAATGGGATCAGACAGATACACAAACAACAATTAAAAGCTTGGTTAAGTTTGTTCTTCTTGATTACCACTGAGGATGTATGCTGCATACAAATCAGCGCCTTCATAACAAATGTCTGTTGATATGCATTTGTTATGATCAAGGCTTTATTCTGAAGCATCTCCCACAACACCAGACACTCTTCCAAGGCCTTCATGAATGAGGCCAGTCATTTTACAAAGACAGATGGCTATAGTGTACTCATAGAGGGGCTGGCACAGCCATGTGTTTGTACTTCTCTGCTGTTCGGTCATAACAATATACGGTCAAATGAGGTGATTGATTTTGATTGGAAGACATGAGTAACATCAAAGGCCTGCCAGGGTTATAACACATCATCTGCACAGGAAGCAAAACACAAGGCCTCCAACTGTCACAGCAATCCTTCATGGTTCTGGCCAGAATGGGACAGTGTGATTGCCTTGCAAGGTGGTGGCATGAAGACAAATGGAAACCCAGAATATGTTAAGGGTTGCACCGAGCAGCACATTGGCTTTAACAGACAGGAGTCGGTATAAATGTCAAAGAAGATGGAAGGTCTTCTGAGCGAG
Source organism: Cheilinus undulatus (assembly GCF_018320785.1). Classification (NCBI taxonomy): domain Eukaryota; kingdom Metazoa; phylum Chordata; class Actinopteri; order Labriformes; family Labridae; genus Cheilinus; species Cheilinus undulatus. Next base: position 5,663,911 of record NC_054887.1, read on the forward strand.
GTATTTCCCTTGGGCCACTGCTGCAGGGTGAAACTATACACACAACTTAGATAAGTTGTGAAATGTTTGAGAGTCCAGAAACTTTGCTTTCAAATGAAATATTTCAAATGGAAATCAAACAACCTGCAATACTGTGTGCTTTCTGGAGGGTTCTTTTTCTGATAGGTATTCCTTTCTAGTACAAAAACCAAACCTAATATGCAGCCCAGTAGGATATGTGTATTACAGATAGCACCACAACAAGTGAAAGTAATGGTTACATTTGTGGAAAACGTTTTTTCTCTTTTCCCAAAAAATATGTTATTAGCATTGCTTACCATACAGACTCAAAACAAGGAGAATGGGCAGGCTTAGCTTAAACATAAAGATAGACTCCTGTTTCTGCAACTTATAATGCTTAACAGCATTCTAAATGTCTATATATTGAATTAAGATTCAAATCTAATGGTTTAAGCTAAGCTAAGTGGCTGCTAGCTGTATCAAATTACCTGGAATCATAATCATTTCAATGCTTAAGAAATAAATAAATAAAGAAATTAAAAATGGTTTAGTTAGTGCCAGAAGAAACTAAACAAGCTAAGTAAAAGCCGAATAGAAAGTTCTGGGTCTAAGCCAAGTTAACAGGGTGGTAGCTGTATCATCTTGACTTTAATCATGTTACCTCTTTAGCATTGTTAGCATCATATAAAATGAACAGCTCAAAAGTAGTTTGACTGGTGTTGAGTCTGTATTAAACAAGCTTTATGCAATACATTTATAAAAGTTTAAGATGTGCCAAGCACCAGTTTAATACCTGGTTTCATTTGGTGTTAAATGTACTTTTACTGCCTGTTACAGTCAGCGCTACCCTTTGTGAATTAGGCCTCGTTTATACGACAACATTATGCTTCGTTTTCTGTTTTTGTTTCCAAAAAGTTCCACGTTCAGACAGCAACGTTTTCAAAACGATCTCCGTTCACACGAGACTGCTGGAAACACCAAAAACGATGTAGTACACATGCCAGGCCAGTAGATGGCGGTGTGATTTTCGTGCCTGCACCAGATTCTGACTCGACCCATTAGCCCTTCTACGGCATATGGGTCGAGTCAGAATACGTCTCCGCTGATCCAAATGATGGTGAAGTAACTGAACACTTTGGTGGAGAAGTACAGTTAAATTCAAAACAGTGAGGAGCACGAACAGTACACTGGTGTCGGCCATCTTTGTTTTGGGCTTCCCATCCGCGCATGCATTAAAAGCCTACTCATGCATGGATATTTAGCGCAGCTGCAGTGCGCATGTCTGTTTTCAGAAAGTGCCGGTTTCCCTGTTTACACGGAGACAGAGATGGGGACGTTTTGAAAAACTTCCACTCTGGAACCCATTCCGAAAAGTTCTGTTTTCAGGCACCAAAACGCCATTGCTGTGTAAACGGACAGCCAAGACGCTACAAAACGTTTGCATTTTACTTTAAAATGTTGTCATGTAAACTGGGCACTGGTTTCTATGTGAAATGAGGCTAACTGCATATGAGTGGGGCAATTTTGCACTAAATGTTTGAACACTCCTCCCCATACTCCTCATTTCCATGCATACAAATGGGACAGGGTGCCTTATGATTGTCTGCGCAGATTGCATGCTTTTTTGTGTAGTTAGCATGCATTTCCCCTTTGCACTTGCGCAGTTGATCAGACAATATTCATTTTGCTATTGCACAGCTAAAAATGTACAAAAAAGGGACAATATTCTTTAGTGCAGGGGTGTCCAAACTATGGCCCGGGGGCCAAATATGACCCACGGTCACAAATTTATGCAATAAAATTAAATATGGCCCAGAAATCTCAACAAGAAGAGTTTAATGGTGTTTTTTGTTACTAAGCTAAGACAGCACTGTACAAAATAATAATATTGGCAATCAAATAATAATATCTTGTTTCCTACCTCCCTGATGAGTTTCAGCACCAGAATAGCAGTAGCAATAATATCCCTTTGGCTGAGACAGTGGGAGCTAGGACTAAACAGGACCTCCTGAAATCTGATAAGCATCCCCAAAAACCTGGAATTGATTGTCTATTTGCCTTGTTAGCCATCAAATCGAGCTTTTAGCGTTAGTTCAGGCAGGCTACGGAGCCATGCTCTGCCTCGATCGGCTCATCTAATGCAAGCCCTCATCAGCTGATGGCCAGCTGATTTGCTCTCAGCACACCGTTAGCAGTTTGAAAGCAGCATGAGCGTTCATGCTGCCTTCAAACTGCTCTTGCCAGGCCAGGCTCTGCTGCTCTCTCTATAAGCAGCTCTTGCAACCCTCCTCCACCCCAGCTCCTCCTTTATTCTGACTTAATCAGTGTCATATACCTCACCTTGTGGATATTAGCATGGACACAACATCCTTCTTTATTTCTGCATGTGGCCCTCTGTGGAAAAAAGTTTGAACACCCCTGCTTTAGTGGATCTGCCCCTGAGAGTCCCATAAAACTGGCAACAGAATCCTGAGTAGCTGCTCTAGTACACCCTACATCAGTGGTTATCAACCTTTTCAGCCCGCGACCCCGGTGACAGAGACTGGGGACCCCCAAGGTACCTGAAGGTGGTTGAACACAGCCATGCATGTGCAGACAAGGCTGTCCATAAGAGAGGATAAAGGGGAGAGCTTTATCATTTTGTATATTTCACCTGAAAATTGACCACTTTTATCATAGAAACAAATATCTTCTTTTATCTATTTGTGTGTTAAATACCATTCTTAAACATGTAAATCCCTTTTTGTTAATGACAGCATTAAAATAGGTTAATAATGGCAAAAAATGGTGGAAAAGGTGTTGAAACGGGATTTTAAAAGTAGTAGAAATGGGTTAGAAGTGGCAAAAATGGGTCAAAGTGGCAAAAACTGGCATAGATAGAGGTCAAATTGGTTTAAATAGTGTCTGAAATGGATTTAACTGCCAAAAATGGGGGGAAGATTCAGTGAAATGTGAAAAAAAAATTGCTACAAACTGGCAAAGAAAAAAAACTGAGAAAAATAGGCAGTAATCGGCTTAATTGGCAAAAATGAGTATAACAAGCAGTGAAATGTAGTTAAATAGGCAAAATGGGCATAAAATTGGTGAAAAGTGTTTAATAGAGGCAATCATGGGCCAACAGAGGCAACATTAGGTGTAAAGTGGCAAGAACTGGTTTACAAGTGGCAAAAACAGGCAGAAAAAAAGTGTTGGAAAGGGTTTAAAAGGGACAAAATGGGGTTTAAGTTGCAAAAATGTTTTAAAATTGGCAAAATTGGTTGGAAAAAGTGATAAAAACTGGTAAAAATTTGGCAAAACTGGCATATAGGGGCCACAGTGTAATTTTAAGAATATTTTGTTTTTTAAAGGGCATCTGGAGACCCCCTTTTAGTGTGTTGTGACCCCCATGGGGGTCCTGACCCCAACGTTGAGAACCACTGCCCTACATAACTGCTTGCTGCATGGCTGCTTCAATCACACATGTCTCCATAACAAACAATATAAGTCTCTGAAGACGTGACCTGAGGCTTGACACTGAACTCCTACCTGCTTACTCATTCTGTACACTCAATAAAAATGCCAGCTTACTGTCTGAAATGTAAATATGAAATGTGCTGGATACACTGCACAGTAATCCAATAAAGGCAGTATAAATGGTTGTCATAAGAACCTGCATGCTGATGCCAAAACGAAAGCATTTATAAGATCCAATTTTAGGTAATATGTAGAGTCTATGATGTTTTGCACTGATTTGTTTCGCCCAATGAGAGCTGGTGATGCTGCCTAAACTGTTCATTAGCTCAGGCAGTGACCCTGGGCCTGTTCCTCCGATGACTCATCCATCTGAAATTCATAAACAGTGCACAAAACTACTCCCACAGAGGAGAAAATTAAAGAAAAGAAAACTTGAGAATCCCAATAAAAGCTTTCTCTGCCAGGCTTTACAATCCCCCACAAACATTGCCCTGAATGTGCATTGTTGTAGCGTTATGTGAAAATATTGCTGACATATCACTGGAAGGCTTGGGGGATACTATTCTGCACAAACAATGCTATCCAATATCTGGAAATGGTACACTGATCACTTTGTGCGTGGTCAGAATTGAATTTTTCTGAAATGTGATATTTGAACTGACTACGTCTCAACGAAGGCAGAGTGAGGGGAAAGAGCCGTTCATAAATCATTTCTTGACATTGCTGCTTCATTACCCCAAACTCACTTTCTTCTAGCCTCTCTGTGTCTCTCATCAAAACTCCATAATCTCTGTCAGAGCTGCTCAGATTGTAGGTTAAAGTAAGTCACAAACAGGAGGAGAGAGAACGACATGAAAACTATAATTCTCTAGATGAAGCTCAGTTCCATATACTCTTATGATGATTACCTCTTCGCCTTTTTTTTTTTAATGGTACTGGGCGTGCAAATGGCATGTAATTATAACACTTAGAGAGCAGAGAATCACACCCTCTGAGCACATGGGAGAGCTGATCATTGGATTTCTGAGGCTGCCATCAGGCTCCTTTCCCCCCCCCCCCCCTACAGAAATGTCAGCTTGATGGATTCAAGTCAAGGTCAAATTTGAAAGCTCTGATTAAAAACTGAGTGGCGATATGGATCAAAAGTTGCCGGAGCAGAGAAAAAAGCAGAGAGCAGCAGAGGAGGGTGCAGCAGTACAATCAAAGAGCATGCTGGAATAGCTTTTGGTCAGCAGTAAACTAACAGTAAACTGTGAGAAGTAGAGGGCTTTTACTTTGGTAAATGGAGAACAGGAACAGATACTATCTGAAGATTATTGTCCTTTAGTGCACCACGAGAAGCCAACCAAAAAAAAGTGTTATTAGCTTGTTCTCTTGTTATCTTTATTGATTTTTTTTTCCCTTTTTTGTGGCACTGGTGCTACAGAGTCAGGCTTGTTCCCTGCAAAAAAGATGGCATGCTGTAGTGATGAGAGGATCGGTTTAATCATTTAACACAGTTAGCTCTGCTCACCTGCTGTGTTCTCTCAGGCCCAATGCAGATCCAAGAATTGCAAAGCACTGGGACAGTATTAAGGCCCATTTATACTCTGTTTACGTATGAAAATGTATACGTTCTTTTCAATGATGTTACCGTCACTGCTCACATACTTCCATGCGTCCTTTACGTTGGCATGGATGTTAACCGATACATCCACCAGGGGGGGAGGGGGGCAGCCCAGAGTCAAAAGTTAGTGACAAAAACAAACTCAAAAACAAACATGGCGACTGTGGAGGAGGTATTGATAATGTACCTCCTGCATAAAAAGAGGGAGCGTTTCTAACCAACTCGCACAACTTTTCCTCAAAAAGTTCCGCCATTGTTATTTCTTCTTCGTGTCTCACTAGAGCTACGTATCGGGTAGTGACAGCAACACTGCCCCCACAGTTTCTGGTGGTACTGCTCCGTTTGGCCCGTATCCGTAAGCTTTATGGAAACGTGCAGAAATACGGACGAAATGAACGCGGAGCACGGACAGAAGGCTTTGTCCGTATCCAGGTTAACGTTGAGCATAAATGGGGCTTTAATGGGCCTCAGCTGTGGAATCAGCAGTGTTGGTGACTGTTACCCACTGTGTGCCTTAGCTGCCGCTGACCCGTTTCATTGAGTTGCTGTTGTTCCTAAACGCTTTTACTTTCTAATAATATGACTTTAAGTCGACTGTTGAATATCCAGCAAGGATGAAATGTTCTGACAATTTACTGAAGCATCCCTAAAGTAGATGTTTGGCTATTTGTCGGACAGTTGGTCAGTTGTTGGGGTCTTAGGTTAGTAAGAAACGGTGTCAGTCACTCAGTGAGGTATGGTGGAGTAATTTCTCTTATTTTGATGATGGACCACAAGGATCAACAAAAGTTCTCTACTGGTAGATCTAAAATTTCTATAAAACTTTCCTTCCTAAAATCAACAGATATTCCTTTAAAAGGGAATAGTATCCAATAAAGGTACATCAACTTTTTTTCAAATATTCCCCAAATGTTCCTTTAGAAAAAACTAAACAATTCCCTTGTAAAATGTTGTATCAAATTCAGAAGAATTTATAAAATCACTCCACAGAATTCCATTAAAGTGACATAAGGATAAGGACATGCCCCCCTTAAATTTCCAATAAAATCCCTCCAAATTTACCAAAACGTTTCCCAAATTTCCATGTAAAAACCTAATAATCTCAATGCAAATTCCTCCACAAAATTCAGATTTTCCCAAATTACAAATACATTTTCTAAATTTTCATGATGCCTGAAAATCTCTGAAAATCATCTCAAATTATCTCGACAATGTCAGAAACATTCTGAGCAAATTTCCCCCAAAACTTTCAGTGCAGCTCTTCAAAATATACAAACATATCCCTGAAATTTTCCTAAAAATACGAACAGATTTCCAAGCAAATTTCCCCAAATATCCAAACTACTTCCCAAAAATGTCCATGGAAATTCCTTAAAATATCTAGAAAATTCTCCCAGCACTTCAAGCACATCACCTTAGCCGTAACTATGTTATACGACAGCCAAACTGCAGCATCCTCAGATGTACATGCAGGGTTTAGGAGTCAAGATTAAATAAGAAAATCAAAAGAACTATCCTACAGCCATGTTTCATAAAAGTAAAAATGACAGCTCCAAATTTAAGACCATATAATCTTGAATTGAAGACTGAATACTTTTAATAAAATTATCAGCTCTGAATACTTTTTAAGACCCTGTAACCTTATGCTAGTTAACCCTTTAGAACCCAGCGTAGCACTGGCGCTATGATTAGCATATTCATCTTTGATTGGCTGTAGATTTGAAACCGGATAAGATAGATCGATCATTCTTTTTGCATATAGAAACTGTGGAGTTACACTAACATTTCACACATCCACCATATTTCAGAGTACTTTTTTGTTGCAGTGATGGGTTTGTAAAAAACAACACAATAAAGCGCACGTAACAAAAATCTTTATAAACAAGACCACAGGTATCCTACGTTGAAGTAAACATCATCACGTTGTGGCCATGACCTGTCACATGATTCTTACTTGTCACAACCCGACCCCCCCCCCCCGACAACAACAGGAAGTGGCATATTTTCCTGGGATTTGTAGTTTTTTCCCACGGAATACACTGAAGAACTTAGCCTGCACACATGCTCGCCCCCGCTCTCGTTTCACCCCTACTTTTTTATAAAAACTCTCAGACGCACAACCCTGACACACCAGACATCCATCACACACACCTTTGACACACTTCCACACATGTGTAGTTATGGAGCCGCAAAATCTGGTCATGCAGACAGTTTTACAGCTGGCACGAAGCTTTTGAACTACTTAAAGCGTCAGATGAAAAGTCCAACCACTCATCCGGCTTGGATTTTTTTGACAGGTTACAAAATTGACTATATCTCAAAAAGCTAGTTATGTACAGACTCCAAATACATTTCCTGTGGTTCCAAAGGACATTGTGTAACTTTTTTACATTTACAAATTTGAGAGATTCAGCTGTGAAATTTCAGTATTTTGAAATAAAAAACAAAACAATTTTCATATATAAGGGTTATATTGATGTAAAGCAAATAGAAATACTCCCAAAAATTGCACCACATGTAAGAATAAATCCTTGCACAATGGTAGGTTTTAAAGGGTTAAAGCTACAGTATGTCATAGTGTAGAGTAGGATTAATATGCTGCTTTCAGACTTTAATGGTGCCATTACAGTGACATGGGTGAGTTGTATGCTTGGATGCATAACCAGGTGGGAGGTGGTATGTTTTTCTCAGACTGTATACGTGTATTTAATGACAGATCCTGTTAGGTACACACAGGGCTTAATCTATCTATTCATTACAGGCTGATACAGTGTATTAACAGAGGAACAGGAACATTTAATGTAAAAATTGAAATAAGAGGACTTGAATTTGAGAGCTTATGAAATCATGTCTTCTGTGGTGACATTTTGAGTTTCTCCGGCACTCGCTCTGCTGGCGATGAGTGATTCAGATAAAAGCAAACAAATGCTGCCTGAAGAGATGTCTGATGGTAGCTGTCCGTGGTGCTGAATTTAGACTTGGCTGCTGCCTCCCTCTGTTTTATTTTAAACCTCACCCTCTGTCACTCCAGAGGTCTGCCTGCCTCCATCTGCCCTGGGTCTGTGTGTAAGCACACACTGCCAGTGTCACTCAACACTGTCAAAGCAAGGCTGCAGCAACCACCTCCGCCACACAGCAACTATAATGTCTAAGACAGGTGAAATATAGGCAATCTCTGTGTGCATAGTGTCAGAGCTTGCAGTTAATTTGTCCTTTTTACTGTTTGAATACAAGCTTTAAAAGTCAACAGGCAGAAGACATACTACAACATAGCCATGACCCATTCAGATGGATGTCAACTCAATTCACACTAGCATTGGCCTTTCCTATCACACACATACATCAAGTCTTCTAGTATCTTCATACGACTGGAGCAGCTGATGTGATTGGGTGTGTGGGCTGCAGCAAGACTCTGCTGTTGTGCAGCTAAACACACAAGCAGATTGACAGTTGGGCAGTGTGGCAATCTAAGAGATATACGGTTTCTAGGAAGACATCCATCCCTTCCAACGGGAGCAGCTTCCTTTTCTCAAGCCAAACCGTTAAAGGGAAAGAAGGCAGACATATTTGAAATAAGCTAAAAGAAAAACCAAGGAAATGAGGAAGACACACTATTAACCAAAAAGACTGCCCACTTGCACAGTAAATTGCATCGACATAAGTGAAAACATGATGCTTTAGACCCTATTTTGACAGTTAGCAAAAGGCACACAATCAATTAGAGCATAAACATCCAAATTTTTCTATCTAGATGGTGCACATGCATTGAGTGCTTTCATTACACACCGGTGTGTTTTGGGGTGTAGCATCGCTCAAGCCAATCAGAATGTCCGCCCTTATTCTCTTTAAGAATCATGTGCACATGCTTGCTGGTAGGGATGTGCAAGATTTGCTGGTTAAATCTGGGTCCCTTTGTTTGCACCAGAACTACAAATTGGTTGAACTGATTATCAACATTTTTTTACCAGGTCTGGTCAAACGCTCTGACTAAAGGCCGGCTCAGACTACACGAATTCAGCCAGATTTAAGCCCGACTGCGACGTTGCAGCTCGTCATCAAAACTTGGGCCTGATTTTGAGAGTAGAGAACGACAAACGGTCTTGTAGTGTGACATAATTAAAGACGCGTCCAAGACTCCTTACGATTCCTCACGACCACAATTCTACAAGACTAGCATGTCAGAATTTTTTGTACGTCGTCGTCTAGTTTGACACCCTAACCTGACATTAACCACGTGAATCCTGACCTCTAACAACAGGGGAACATTTGCTCCTTATCTTTGCATCATAATTTACTAGATTTACTGCTTTTATCCCCTTTTATTTTATTTTATTGTGCAAATTTTATCTTATTTTATTTACGTTATCACATGCATACCTTAAGTTCTATCTGAAGGAGAGCCAGTCCATATTGTCCTCCTCTTGATACATCCATACTTGTTATCCATAATCCAATCCACAGGTGTTTCTTATTTTCCTTTCTATGAGCAAAAGACAGCTACAATCACACAGAGCGCTTCTGTTGCAGAGTGATTGACACTCTTTGGCCCGCCCCCCGACAACCTGTGAACTCGCACTCAGTCGTGGAGACAGTGGTGACGTCCGGACCACACTTGTAGTGTGGCCAGGCTGTCGACCAAGACGGGACAAGATTTTGGTTGCATAGTCTGACACGGTGCCATCGTGATCAACCAAAAGACCCGGCCTAAAACTGCACCACAGCAATTGTAGGTCGTAGGAGCAGCACAATTTAGCACTATTTTGATCTATGAAATTGTTGCTTAGAGGCTGTGTTGGGGCTCAGTAAGTAGAGTCGGTTGTCTCTATATAGCTGCAATCAGAAGGTTGTGGGTTTGACCCCAGCTTCAGTCACATGTTGATGTGTCTTTGGGACAAGACACTTAACCCTAGTTCCTCCCACTGCTTCATTTGTGCGTGTAAATGGGTAAGGATGTATATGAATGGGAGTAGCTAATGCTGGCCAATCCTCCATAGAAACCTGTTCCATCAGTGTGTGAATGTGGAGAGAAAGGGCATGAATGGGTAGGCGTGTTGTAAAAGCGCATGCTCAAGTCCATTTACCGCTAAATATAACCAAATGCTAGAGCAAACTTTTCACCCTGTGACCCCCAAAATAAAAGTGCCAGAAATCGGGTGCCTACTTACAGTTAGGCACAAATATTATTTAATAGCAATAGGTTTATTTTAAATTGAACTCATTTAAGGGATATTTTTACAATTACAGATGAATTACACAACATTAAATTAGATTTTGTATTTTTGGCAACAACCGCTCCACAAACCCTCGTTAGTATATTGCGACCCCTCCAGGGGTCCTGAACCTCACTTTCGGAACCACTGGCCTAGAGTGATGATATTCAGTTCAGCTTTGTGCATGTTAACCTGCAAAGACGACGAGGAGGTGGCGCTAGCACTGCTAATGTTAGCCACACTCTGTAAACCAACTTTGCATCATTATGGTGTGATATTGTCTCACCACTGCAGAGTGAAGTTTTGTTGCTGCATTTATTTATGTCATTTTATACTAGTTGGCTAAATGATGTTATAATTTGTGTTTAAATAAATGGAAAATTGTAAACCTTAAAAAATTTTCAGGACTTGAATACATTTTCTTTATTTTTCCATAGTTATACGTGTGGTTTTGTGTACAGTGTACACTCCTTGTGTGTTTTTGTAATATAGTTTTATTATCACTAGTCTTCTTGTTTATATTGTTCTATTTTATATTTCTATATTTCAACTTTTTTGTTTTGTTGTAGAGCTGACTTAATTAAGCAATGCACAAAAAATACAAATGTACCTGTGCTGACCTGTACCTGTGTCAATTAAACATCTATTTTATTCTAGCTAGGAATGTCACTAATAAGCTAGCGTGTTGGTATTAACATGGCGGTTTTCAGATCTTATTCTGAAAAAGACTGAACTCCTCCTGGCTTATTCGCTTCTCTTCTTTCATTGTTCCACTGATTTCACACACCACACACAAGAAACTGTCCAAAACATGCTGTTGGAGGATCTAGGGTTATATTTCACCGAAGCAGTACTTCCCAGAGCGTGGACTGCGACCCTCTGGTAGGCCCCAAAGGTACTGCAGGTGGGCCGTGATGTGCCAATTACATGGACATAAAAAGAATTTTAAAGTCCCTGTAAAGTGATACAAAAATTCAGCCTTTTAGTTTTGTTGTATGACAGGCTGCTCTGTTATGAACCACCTGATCAAATTTCAGTCATGAAAAAAAATATCTAAGTTATAATAATAATGATAATAATTTTATTTATAAAGCACTTTCAGTCAAAGTGCTGTACATAGAGAAAAAATCAACTTGACAATAGAAACATCAGAGAATCCACATTTACAAACATAAGCCTGCATATCTACAGATAGACTGTTCCATAATGTCGGTGCACGGAAAGAAAAAAGCCTGGACCTTTGGGACACCCAGAAGCCCGGTCCCCTGAGAACGCAAGGCACAAGCAGGGACATATGGGTTCACCAAATTTGATACAATGGGGCAATACCATTAACAATTTTATACATTAGCAGCAGCACCTTAAAGTCTGCTCTAACCTGAACAGGTAGCCAGTGAAGAGAGGCCAGCACTGGAGTAATATGCTCGTATCTATTACTCGTAAATATGCTCGTAAATTATCAAACAGAGGATTAAGTCTCGCAGGTCCAAAAACCATCATTTCTATCTTAGCAGAGTTCAGAAGCAGGATATTTGTTGAAAGCCAGCTCCTAACAGCTGAAAGACAGGCCTGAAGTTTATTAGTGTCAGATCCACTTTGAAGGACCAAAGTCATGTGTAAGTGTAGATCATCTGCATAACAATGAAAAGAGATCCCAAAAGAATGCAAAATTTGACCTAAAGGTGTCAGATAGAGAGAAAATAGCAGTGGACCAAGTACAAAATTAAGCTTCACAATCATAAAAAATGAGGCAGAAAATCTGCCCCAGGATGGTTTGGGATGTTGGTTGAAAGAAAGCCACACCCACCCAGGAGAAATACGATCCTCTTAAATATAAAAAATGCTTCTGATAAGAGTGAAGCTGCCTGGCTCTGTGCCAGAGCAGACAGATGGAAGTTGAGGCTGAAATTTACTGTTTTCTGGCACAAATCTCTCCGTTAAGAAACTTTAATGACCCATAGTCCACAGTGGCTGATCGATCACAGCATGTAGCTAACTGTTGATTTCCAAAGAAGGCAGTGACATCAGCTACCAACAGACTGTACTGAGATGAACTGCTCAGTGATTTTGTATCAATGTAGCAATAAAGGGGCGGGGTCATTCCATCATCAGCATCAGCAGCAGTGATGTCATGGGCTCCTATATCTGCCCTGCCCAAATCAAACTAAGCCATGAAAGACGGTCTAAATCAAAATTTCAGTCACACATAGATGTAAGTGTTTTCTCTTGTCTACAGCAATCTTATTCCAGCATATCTAGTGTTAAGACTCAAATTTTCACTTTACATGGAGTTCTGAGGGCAGTCCCTTTGACCTCATGGTTTTGGTTTTGCTCTGATATGCATTGTAAGCTGTGAGGCTTTCTATAGAGAGAGAAATTCTGAATACTATTTGTATTATAAATAAATGAGTAAATAACAAACCATTGGTCGTTGAGTTTTTGTTGTCAACAGAGAGACATAAATTGCCAAGCTTGGCTGTACGCGGCTATCAAAGCTAAAACTTTCATCAAAAAAACACCACAATGCCATGCCATTACTCTTTAAATCCAGTCTGAGGAGATGCATGCACTCACAAAAGCTTCTGTAAGTCCTCAAACTTAATCTTTCCTTTACATATTCCCATCTAGTGGTGTTGTGTGTGGGTTTTTTCCATTATTGCTTTTTCCCCCTTTTTTATAATTGAATTTTTTTACTGAGCGAGTACACATGCAGTGGCGATTTTATCCATTCTAATTCATTAACTCGTCAAAGGCTTTCCTCTTTTATGTTCTGAGGTTCTGAGGCACTGGAGGTCCTTTGTTATTTCTTCAGAAAATTATCCTTTGTATTTATGGCATGGATGAACAATCATAACTAATGAAGTATTACTTCACCAGAATGAAAAGAGAGAGACGATTTTCATTTAGAAAGTGTCAACAATTTCTGAAAAGCATGTCAAAACGCTGCGGCGGTTTGGAAATTAACAGTGAGTCTGCTTTTTCTGCAGAGTCTGTGAAAGGAGCAGCTGTCACCCTACTATTAGAGACTTCTGCTCTATCGTCACAGAAATCATAAAGCTCACTCTTAATACAGTGCCTTATTCGATCGATATCTGTGTCACTGAATCACTGAGGTTAAAATCGCTCTAATCAGAAAATTTTATGCCTTCTTAAAATATTAGTCTCAAGCATTAATGTGAGGCCCAAGGCTTACTACAGTCTTAATTTTGTCCTTGTGTTCAGAGGAATAATGTCATGTTAATGCCCCTCTGGTGTTTAGCATCAATTAAAGATGGCTTAAAGTTCAGCTCTATGGTTAAAAGGTTATATATTAGTTACACATTATTTAAAACTAAGACATACAACTAGAGGAACTGAGCCAGTGTTGCCTGCAAAGAGGTCAAAAGAGTCCGATAGAAGGGCTCTTTCTTACTATGCTGGTATGTACTGTAAATTCTGCTGCTCAGGCACTAACAATTAAAACAATATCAGAAATAACATTCTCATATTGAGGCTTCAGTTTCAAGCAGGAAAGCCACTTTTACCAGCTTTTCTCCCTCACCATGTAAAAGTCTTAAAACATCAATGGTGGTTTTACTATTTTGCAAATAAACCATTTAGAGTGCACTTTCAATAGAGTCCTAAATTCAAAACAAGAAGTTACAGAAGTGGGCGGAGCTAATCGTTATGTCCCAACATGGTTTGTAAATGTCTAGTGGGGCCACATTATGGAGGTCGAGGAGTGTGAAAGCTTGAAGTTCCATTACATGTTTGAATGAGTGTTAAAGTAATGTGTGTTTATCCCTAAAGGTAAAATCTCAAAACAAGGTTTTTAAAGTTGAAAATGGCAAGAAATATTTGAATGAATAAATACATTTAAAAATAACACATTAATGAATTCTACAGTCATGTGCATTATCATTCATCACCCAGGGTGAGCCAGAGTCAAGCTGATGACTCAACAGGCAAGGTCAAGGTCAAGCTCAATGGACCCCCTTTGTTTGGGTTTTTTATGCCCAGAGAACACTGGCGGTTTTCAAGCCCTTTGGACAAACAACCCTACTACCCAAGGCACACCTAAGATCAAGCCAAAATCTCAAGGTGCACCATATTCATATCCATGCAAAATAGCCTCTTTTAACATGTGTCTAAATATCTATAGTTGTATATTTGTAGTAATAACATGCGGTTGTACAAGTTCCCTGGGCACACCTGAACTTGCCTCAAGATACACCAGTGTACCTTGCGTCACTATTTGTGAAACACTGCCCTATAGGTTATGCTTACTCGTCACATCCACTCCTTACCGTGCCATGGAGGTTTGGACTTAGTTAATCTTTTAACAGATTATTTTCTAATTCCCTTGGTAATATCCAAGGACCTCCAGAGCATGACTCATTTACTCACTTTAGCCTCAACTTTGAGCCCAAACATGTCTAAAAGTTCTGCAGTTTACTGGATATCTTTCCCCCTGGCAGTGCTAATGTGCCATTTTTTAAGTATTTAATCATTCATCATTGATGTTCAACTTGAAATTAAAAAGAAAATCCTGAAAAAGATCACAACTACAGATTATGTCATTATTTAAAAGGATTCAAGATTCAAGATTTGATTGAATCCCAGGTGGAGCTAAGCTGGCACCTGTGTTTCACACATCCATCTGGTAAACCACTCATGCACAGTGTTTGGGAAAGGGCAGAGCCTTTGGAAAAAAAAAAAAAACTCGGAAGGTGATTGGATGAACGTTCTGTCTGTCACATCTTTATGGGCCAATCAGAGCAACAAAACATGTGACATAGCTGCTAGAGCTGCGCCCCGAAGAAGTAAACTCCATAGAGAACAACATAACGCAAACCATGGCGACTGTAGACATGTCAATACATGACTTGTGTTGTTTTTGAAAAGAAAACAACTCACTGCTGTTCTTTGTTCTTCTTTTAACCAAGAAATATCGTCAAGTTCTGATAAAACTGGTGCTTTAGCGGCATCCACGCTAATGTCTTCTGCCATAAGCCCCGCCCTCTTGTTGCTGCTTGTTTACGTCACGACTCCGCCACGCCTGAAAGTACTGCCCCTTGATGCTGATTGGTCCTGTCACTTTCTAACCGGGCCCAAACAGTTCAGACGGGAGCTTTCCAAGATGGATACGCCAGTGACAAACAAGGAAAGCTTTGCAAGGTTAAGGTGGAGCTGGATCATTTCTACAAACACTGGCTGTGCCACGCTCCACAGCACTCCGCAGCGCCACGGTTTTATTACAACCACACTGGAAGCATGTCGATAGCGCTGTACAGCGCAGCCCTGGTCAGCGTGAGACAACAGGGACCTGCGAGTTTACACAGGAATAGTATAACAACAGGGGATGATTTTGCCTTTTTTTGGTTGATTTGTCATTCACTTCAACATGATTCACTGATTTTATTGCTTCCACCATTGTTGAGTATATTATGAAGTTAAAACTTTGTTTTCTATAATGGATGTGGTTTCACCTAATTTTGTGGCTTTTTACCTTAAGAGTTCAATTTTCCTCGTCAATGGCACCGTTATAGCGCTGGGTCCCTCTCATCTCCTGATGACCTCTCTCTTGTGCTGAGACGTCATGTTGATATAGCAATGATTTACATTCGGAGTCCGTGCCATCTGTTGTCATTTGAAGTTGGCTTGATTCGTTGATGGGTCGCTCCCCCCTAGGTTGAGAGAGTGTTCTTGACCCAAGTGAAGGAGTTCAAATACCTCGGGGTCTTGTTCAGGAGTGAGGGTAGTAGGGAGCAGATCGGTGCAACATCTGCTGTAGTGTAGTGATGTATTTTACCGTTGTGGTGAAGAGGGAGCTGAACTGGAAGGTAAATCTCTTAATTCACTGGTCAATCTTTGTCCCATCCCTCACCTATGGTCATGAACTCTGGGTAATGACCAAAAGAATAAGATTGTGGGTTTAAGCAATGGATAGATTCCTTAGGAGGGTGGCTGGGCTCAGCCTTGGAGACAGGGTGAGGAGCTCAGACATCCAGAGGGAACTTGAAGTAGAGCTGCTGCTCCTTTGCGTCGAAAGGAGCCAGTTGAGGTGGTTCAGGTATCTGATTATGATGCCTCCTGGTCGCCTCCCTGTGGAAGTCTTCCAGGCACATCCAACTGAAGGGCGACCTCGGGGTAGACCCAGAACTCGCTGGAGGGATTATTTATCATATCTGGCCTGGGAACGACTTGGAATCTCCCAGGAGGAGCTGGAAAATGTTGCTGAGAAGAGAGATGTCTGGCTGGACTCGCTTAGCCTGCAACCGTGACCCGATCCTGGAGAGAATGGATGGATGCATGGATTGATATGTTGCATGTTTTTCTGGATGTATTGATCGATCTGCTCTATGTGGATTGACGTAGCTTGGTGGTGGCCTGTGCCAAGAACAGACCTGCAACGTGCCAGGGCAGTGGAACTGCTCAGAATGGAAGGCATTGATTTAAGTCGCAGAACAGCTCGCCGGGAAATCATGGCACAGGTATGCAGTTTCAAATGCAGTCTTTAGCTGTGAATTTGTACAGAGATGTAATCAGCTCAGCTGGGCTGGACTGACTAGCACTGGAAGCTAACACTGGATGGTTCCCCAATAGATAAGTTACTCTTTAAATACAGCAATGACTCGCTAACATCTTGGTGAACTCCTGAAAGCCTCTAGAAACATCTCTGACTCATGCTAACTTTTAGAGATTCTTCCATTTTGCAGTTAGAAATAAAATTATTTTTCCCAGTAAAAACTTACCACAAAACTAGAATTGATTTTAGAGATTTACTGACAGTAGAGTTATTTTCAGTATGCATTGCCATAATAAATAATCTGTGGTTCAAACTCTATCCACAGTGAATTAACTGACAGTTGAATCTTTTGTGAAATAATTTATAAATGCAACTTTTTTGTACCACATGTATTAATGGTATCATTTTCTCTTAGAATTATTTAATATACTTGAATGCTGATATTGTGAGCTCAGAGGAAAAGCATAAATTTCATGAACAACAGTCTCATACTACAAATCTCTTTGAAGAGATAAGCTTGGAGAGCCATCCCTCCCCCTCATATGACTTTCATATTCCCTTTCATGAAAAGCCTTTGCAGTAGATTGAAAAGGCCTTTTTCTGAGAATGCTTTCCTCCCCAAGTCCCTTTAGGTAACATGAGAAATCAGCAAGAAGAATGAGCTCAATTCAATTATCTCCCTCCGTACTCAGGGGTGCCAAAGAGCCTTTAACAAATTGAAGATGGCTGGAGTTGATTCAGGTAAATGGACTGCATCTCACTAAAGTATTTAGAGGGCAGGATAGAAGGAGGGAGACCATATCTTGCTGTTGAAAAGCTGAAGATATAATTCACCATTGAAGGTAATAAAGCTGGAGAGGCCACGACGGCTTTGCATCCAGGCGAGCAGGAGCGAGGCCAGGCTTGCTTTCGTTCCACTTACCGGGATTTACCTTCTTTGTTCACAATGCGAGATGACAGCTTTGATGTTGGGCCTTGTCTTCCTGCAGAATACCACATCAGACTTTAATGTAGAACCGATGCTTTTGTCTCGGTGAATCACAAACATTTTTTGTTAAGGCTGGCTTTCATGTCCAGAAACTGTTGACTCTAAAGCTAAAGCAAAGGAACCGGTGATTTTTCATGCAAGGCTGGGAAGAGTAAGGCTGGATCATTTAGCATGTGCCTGGGACTCTGTTCGCTCTAGTCAGCATGCTGACCTCAATAAAATGTGTGGGCGCTGAGCCGCAATACATTTTGGAGGTGACAGAATATTATGTCCTGTTTGTTGCTCTTGCAGCTCTGTATACAGATCATCAGTGTTCGTATGTGGGGGGAAAAAAGCAAAGAAAATCATTAATATGAGGGGAAAAGATCAGATAAGCTAGAGGACAACTCGTCCAGAATAAAATCATACATAGAGTCGATATAGCTGAACACCGACTCTGAAAGATAGCAAACGCTGATCTGACAATGGACGGCTATGAATGAACTGGGTAGACAAGTAACCCTCAGGTATCACTTTAATTTACTACCCTTTAAAGCCATGAAGGACAAAAATGTCCACTTCCAAAAAAACCTGATGATTTTAACCCTTTAAATGCCAATTTGATTACTTAAAGATCCAAAAATGTGGTTTGAATGGGAGTCAATGGGACATTTTTGTCCACCAGTGATTCGAAAGGGTAGTAAATTTTAAATCAGATGCTTTACAAAAAACTAATAATGCATCAAAGTCAATATTTTGGATAATGTTTGACATACCCAGGACTGATTAAAAAAAAAACACCCCCCAACATAAGTTATCTGGAAAATAATGACTGTTTTGTGTGTTTTTTTTTTTTAGAAAAAATATGACCATCCTGTAATCAAACTGGCATTTAAAGGGTTTAAATCCTGAAATTTTTTCAATAATTGATTGTTTTAATCAGAACTGAAAAAGCAGAAAAAATTATTAATGTTTACTATTTTTATTGCCACTTTTGGAAGTGGACATTTTTGTCCTTAATGACTCGAAATGGTAGGAATTTTAAATCGGATGCTATACAAAAACTAATGATGCATGAAAGTCAATATTTCTGGCTAATCATTGACATGTCCATGCTGGATGTAGAAATAATGCCCCAGCCATCCAACATCTGGTTTAAGGAAGATATCACTTTTATTTTATTTTATTTTTTTCATAAAAAACAACATTGACTTTAAGTAATCAATCTGGCATTTAAAGGGTTAAAATCCTCCAAATGATTAAATGTTTGGTAGTTTTGAGCAAGGATGAAGTTTTTTTAGAGATTTATGTAAAAAAAAAAAAGCAGAAAAAAATTTTAATCTGTGAAGTTTTTATAGCAGTTTTTTGGAAGTGGACATTTTTGTCCTTAATGGCTTTAAAGGGTAGTAAATTTGTTTCACAGTGTTCCCCTGACCTATTAGAGCATTGAAATTCTAATTCAAAATTCTACCTCAAAAGAAACTTTGCCGCAAAAAAATCAGACCATATGCACTAACACAGCGAAAATGTTGAGGAGAGAAAGAAGAAAAAATTGCCCAAATGGACAGAAATGTCCCCGGTGATGCCTGAGGGTTAAACATGGTCTAGGAGTGAACCGCGGTGCATCCATTACAGAGTTAGGTTTAGGAGACTCTAGGAGGATGGCTTTCCTTGCTCAAACATCCGTGGCACTGTCTCCTTGATGTAGTCAAGACGACTTCCTGACATTCAAACAGAGCATCAGAACGGGGACGAAAGGGGATTTAAGTGACTTTGAATGTGTTGAGGTTGTTGGTACCAGGTGGGCTGGTCTGAATACTTCAGGAAAGCAGATCTACAGGGATTTCCATACACAACCATCTCTAGGGTTTACAGAGGATCATCCAAAAGGGGGAGATATCCAGTGAGCGGCAGTTTTGTGGATGAAAATGCCTTGTTGATGTCAGAGGTCAGAGGTGAATTGGCAGACCGGTTTGAGATGATAGAAAGGCAACTGTAACTCAAATAACCACTCATTACAACCAAGGAGCACCATCTCCACCATCAGATGGGCTACAGCAGCAAAAGACCACACAGAGGGCCACTCTGGTCAGCTAAGAACAGGAAACTGATGCTGCGTTCACACAGGCTCACCAAAACTGGACAACAGAAGACTGGAAAAACTTTCTAATGGTCTGAATCCAGAATTTAGTCACATGTAGATCTGTGTTTTCACATGTTTACAGCAACCATATTCCAACATATCTGGAGTGTTACTTTACAGGGTCTTTAAAACATTTTTTTAAGCTTTTTTTGTTTGGTAAGAAAATGCTATAGACCATCATCTATATGCAGAAATAAGTGCTGTTGCCACTAAAGTAACTTAACCTTTTTTATCTATTAGTATTGTTTTATGTCTAGTATCACTTTTCAATGAAATTCTACCATTAATTTTGATCCTCAGTCGTTGTCATGGAAATCTACGAGATGTTGTTGCTAAACGTTTCAATCGTGGGACTGCAATGACATAAATGCCCATGGCCGGAGCTCAAATCATTTTTGTGTTTTGCAGTTCAGTCCACTATAATGTTCACTTTATGCTGATCACTATATAGTGGATAGGGAGTAGGGAATGAGTGTGTGGTTTCAGACACAGCCACTGAGTTTGTGTACTCCAGTGGCCTCCACAGTCACCAGATCTGAATCCAGTAGAGCAGCTGGATGGATGTGCAGCCGACAAGTCTGCAGCAACTGTGTGATGCTATCATGTCTATATTGACCATAATCTCTGAGGAATGTTTTCAACACTTTGTTGAAACAATGCCACGAAGAAGTAAAGCAGATCTGAAGACAAAAGGGGGTCCAACCTGATATGAGAAAGGTGTACCTAATAAAGTGGCCAGTTATCTGTAAACAACACGTTTTAATGCCTGCTTCAACCCCATGACAATGAAGTTGAAGAATGAGTTTTTTATGTTAATTGTCAGAAAAATTGCAGGTAAACTTCTACATCACGGGTGTCAAACTCAAGGCCCGGGGACCAAATCCGGCCTGTAGTACAGTTAAACCCATCCCACTGGATCACATCATATTTTTATTATAACTGGCCCACCAGTATAAGGTCTGCAGATTTCCACCACTACAAAAATGTAAATTTAACCTCAATGATTCAAGATATCCTTGTTAAGTCATAAAAAAATTAAAAAACTAGAGCAAAAATTAATCGGATAAAAAGTCAGGAATGTGGTGAAAAAATAATTTGTGTTTTCATTTCATACTTTCAATATTGCATCTCAGAATCATGACTTGAATCTATGACTTTTTATTTCATATCTTAACTTTTCAGTTCATAGTTTTAACTTTTATCACATGTTTTGACCTTTTGGATTCACAATTTTAAATTTTAAGTCATATTTTGACCTTTTTAACTAAATATTTAAAATTTCATCACAAGTTTTTATACCTTCTAATTCCTAACTTTCACTTTTAATCTTGTATTTTTACCTCTTAGACTCAAAATTTATGATTTGAACTCATATTTTGACCTTTTAAACTCATTATTTTGACTTTCTATCTCATATATTTACTTGTAAAAACATTATTTTGACTTTTAATAATGTGTTTTTATCTTTTGAACTCATTCATTTAATTTTTTAATCTCAGAGTTTGAGCTCTTAAACTTACCATTTTGATCTTTTTTAAATTTCAAAAGTTTTTTTGCCCATTCTTATCACTGGTGAAAATGAGTTGACAGTTTATAGTTAAACGTTGACTGTGTTAGGCCCTCAGGTTAGACCTAAATTCAGAATCCAGCCCCTGCTGTGATTGAGGTTGCATCAATAAGTTGTCAGCTTTTACAATGGTAAGACTCAAACACCTTTGTGCAATCTAGACAGTGTGTAGAGCTGCTTGCAGTTTTGATCAATTTTCTCTTTTCCTCAGCTGCTGTCAAATGAAATACATTTCATATTTTTAAAAGCTTTTTCACTTTTAACATTGCTGATCATTAAATGGTATTAAAAATGATCTAAGTTTTTAAAATCCTGAATTCTTATGTGAGAGTTTTGTGATTAGGCTTTGAAATGTGTCCATGAATACTTTAAATTTCCAGTTCGCCCTCGGCATTATTGAGTGGGAACAGCTGCCCTATATCACGTCGGACCCAGTTTGTAGCCGGTGCCCTGTTTCTGTGAGGAGCAATTTGTCTGTTTCCCTCCAGGCTCCGGCATCAGTGGCAGCAGCGACACCTCCTCTACCTCCAAAATGAAGAGGCTTCTGCTGTGGAAATCACCTCTCAGTTTGGCCTCTCCACTCCAAGATCCCTCATCTCCTGTGCCGTAACCTCTGAAAGCACCCGCCGAGCGACCATTACCCAGGCACTGGGGCTTTAAGCAGGGGAAGATAGATCTAGAGGGTGTCCCCAGCCAAAGCTCGGCACATCCCTCCTCTGTATTCCACACCATTAGTCGTCTGCCTAGCTTTTCCTGCCTCCTCTTTCTCCCTCATTGCCTTTTTCCCCTCCTTTTTGTTTTGTTAGCCACTACAGTACGTGGCTGTAAAAAGATATAAATATCTGGAGGCGTGAGCCACATCCAATAAAACAAACTGATGTGAAGGGCTGTGACAGGCGATCACACCATTTTGAGGAGTGTGACAGCGATTTATTCGCTCAGTGAAGGCTTGTAAGGCCTTAAAGCAGTCTGCTGGAACCAGAAGACAAATGAACATGGATCTGGGTAAAGCATTGTGCTGGGGCGAACATTACATTGGTTCCCTTGGTAATTTCAGCCTCTTTTAAGGACAAAAATCTGTTTCATGATGAGAATAAAGAGGGAATTTGTTTACTGAGACACTGACAGTTTTGAACAAATACCCAGCTGTCTGAAATAAACTTTGACACTGATTTAAGTCGATAAGCTGCTAATACTGTCAGATATTTCCTCGTGCACAAACTTCTTACTATATGAAACCTCAGCGAAACAATGCACTGATGCATGCTTTGATCTGCCATGTGGGGCTCTATCGGTAGGACCCAGCAGGTGGTGGGAATCAAACCTGAAAGGGAATTACTCTTCTACCTTCCCAACATTCAAATCTGTTTCTTATCTCCCAGACCCCACAAAACAGCCCCTCTGTGCGCCACACATCAAAACATCACCTTTAAAGACGGACCTCAACAGTGTCGTTTACAAGGCTCTTTAAAGAGCTCAAATAACCGAGCATTTCACGCTGAGATCTTTCTCTTCACATGTTTTGGAGTCGGTACACACTGTGATATGTCGTGGGTTGGGGATAACAAGAGTAACACTGGATGAATGTCAACACGTCAGTTATTATGGCTTGACAACAGATGGATTCATTTGTCTGGTGATGGATATACGGTTTCCTCGTTAATACAGAGTCCATAAATGACTCTGGCTGACGAGTGTTTTAAATGTACATATATTTTAGAGCGTATTGGCGTCTTTCCCATCTCACATGACAGGCCGTGTCATGGCTCGACACTGCTAGAATTTGAATGGTGCATGAGTGGCCCTCTGGGAAAAACCACGATAGCTGCAGTACGGAAGCATTCAGAAAGTCACGGAAAGAAAAGATCGATAAGAATATGGATGCACAGGCACAAAAACCTGCAGTGATTTTTACAGATTCAGTCTAAATGTACACCGTGTTACTACAGCTATGATCTAGCCATGAAGAATACAGATGTTACTACACTCAGAGAGTTTACATGCAGTTAAAACAGACCATCTCTGACGGCTACTTCCACAGACAGTTCATCTGAGATAGAAAGGAAGTGCCATTCATGAAATAACCATGCAGCAAAAAATTACAGACTGAGAAACATTCCTTAAAAAAAGCAGAGAAAAGGTCAGAGGTCAGATACAGGATTAAATTATGTATAAACCCAGAAGGTTTTAGAAGTAGCTACACGAAAGGTGACTAGCTCTAGTCAAATAAGCTTTAGCTAAAGACAACATATCTTGGCTAGTTTTGTGATATAACTACATAAACCAGTGTAGCTTAGTTAGCGAGAGCTAATGCAGCAATATAGAAAACTTGACTTCATAGTTTACAAAGCTGCTTTGTGAGCTAAGCTTTAGTGCCGTTAGCTACATAGCTCTCTTATCAATAGCAAGGTAAGCTTGAGAAAATCTAGCTAAAGCTAACTCAGCCACATAGATAACATAAATATGTAGCTTATGTAGGTGATTTGTTAGGTTAACTCCTATATCTATAACACCCTTATCTATATTCAAGTTAGCTTTAGCAAATCTAGCTAAAGCTAGTTAGCTGTGCAGCAAACATGGATATGTAACTTAAGTAGCTTATTTAGCTGCTTTGTGGGCTTAACGTTACCTCTGTTAGCTACATAGCTTCATAGCTCTGTTATGTATATTCAAGTTAGCTTTAGCAATGTGAGCTTCAGCAAATCTAGCTAAAGGTAATTTAGCTGTGCAGCAAATGTAGACATGTATCTTAAGTAGCTTATTTAGCTGCTTTGTGGGCTTAACTTTACCTCTGTTAGCTATATCGCTACATAGCTCTGTTATCTATACTCCAGTTAGCTTTATCAATGTCAGCTTCAGCAAATCTAGCTAAAGGTAATTTAGCTGTGCAGCAAATGTAGACATGTATCTTAAGTAGCTTATTTAGCTGCTTTGTGGGCTTAACTTTACCTCTGTTAGCTATATCGCTACATAGCTCTGTTATCTATACTCCTGTTAGCTTTATCAATGTGAGCTTCAGCAAATCTACCTAAAGCCAACGTAGCTATACAGCAATAATAGATATGTAACTTAAGTAGCTTATGTAGCTTCTTTGTGGGCTTAGCTTTACCTTTGTTAACTACATAGCTCTGTTATCTATATTCAAGTTAGCTTTAGCAATGTGATCTTTAGTAATCTAGCCAAAGCTAATGTAGCTATGTAGCTTATGTAGCAGCTGTGTGAGCTTAGCTTTAAATCCATTAGACACATTGCTTCATTGCTCTGTTATCTATTTTCAAGTCAGCTTTAGCAACATGAGCTTTAGCAAATCTTGCTAAGGCTAACTTAGCTACACAGAAAATGTAGATATGTAGCTTTTCTAGTTTATGTAGCAGTGTTGTGGGCTTAACTTTACATTTATTAAATACATAGCTACATAGCTCTGTTAACATTTTTCAAGTTGGCTTTAGCAACATAAGCTTTACCAAATCTAGCTAAGTTAACTTGGCTATGAAGAAAACGTAGATACATAGATTACACAGCTGCTTTGTGAGCTTAGCTATGGC
Organism: Cheilinus undulatus; assembly: GCF_018320785.1. Taxonomy (NCBI): domain Eukaryota; kingdom Metazoa; phylum Chordata; class Actinopteri; order Labriformes; family Labridae; genus Cheilinus; species Cheilinus undulatus. Next base: position 5,688,910 of record NC_054887.1, read on the forward strand.
TCTGTTCGCTACTTAGCACTATAACCTATATCTAAGTTAGCTCTACAAGCACAACATATGTAGCTAAAGCTAATGTAGAAGTGTGGCTGTTTTGTGAGCTTAACTTTAGCTCTGTTAGCTTGTAGCTGTTATCTATCTGGCTTATGCAGCTAATTGGGCTACATAAGCTACGCCTGCTGCGTTACAGTGTTTACATCAGGGGTGTCCAAACTTTTTCCACAGAGGCCCACATACAGAGATGTATTAGGATGGTGGGACCACTTTCATATTCCTCGCCATGATGATTTTAAAGTTATTAAGACCAATCCAAAGTTAATACATGCTTGGTGATTGAGTATGCCCAGATGGCTAGTTGATGCCTGACAGAGCCAAGCCAATCATTTCAGATTTCAGGGGGAGCCGTTTAGCCTTGGCTACCACTGGCTCTGCCCTCCAAAAGTTATTATTGCTGCCATTTGCTGTGATAATCCATCAGGACATTTTTAATCAAGATGTCTTCTTGTCAAAATGTTTGTTTACAGGTTTAACATGGTAGCACTGCTTTGTGCTGAAACTAGGAAGATCAATACAGTTAAACTCAAGCTTCATGTTTTAATGTGGGCCATATTTCATTTTAGCTCTAGAATTAGCTGCGGGCCAATCAAAAATGAGCTGCAGGTCCCATTTGGCCCCCTGGGCCATAGTTTGGACACCCCTGGTTACATGGAGGATGGGCTTTTTTCTGTAGGCAGACTGTTCACTCAGCTTTATCAAACCTTTTGCAATCAGCTTTTGCAGGTCAGGTTTTCACTTTTAACTATATGTACCCTACCCCGTACCTTAAACCAAAACAGACGTTCAATCAGATTTAATTTGAAAAGTTCAAGTGTGTTGGTTTGTTCCTAAAGAGACAGTCTGCAGCCAGACTCCTCTTAGAATGTGTGCAAAGTTCCTAGTCCAGTCTGGTTTGATTAAAGTTGCTATACATGCAAGAGTAAACCACATTATCCAAAAAGAAATTTCCATAAAGTTTGATTACAAAATGCAAATAATTCACTTCTTTGGGTGCATTAAAGTAGTTTGAGAATCAATATTTTTTATTTCACACTTTGAATGCTTGGCATAGTCATAAAAAGCTCAAAACATGGCCTTTTTGTGGCATTTTTCTATGCAGAAATCCCTTCTTGCCCCCCACTGAGAGTTCTCCACTGCTGTATGCCGTCATCTACAAAGAACCTGTGTTACTAATGTGAAAGCAGACCTGTGGAGGAGAGGAGAGGGAGAGCAAAAAAGATTTGTTTAAAGACAATTTATGAAGTTCAAGAAAATTTTGTTAAAATATTTTAGTCCAGGAGCAAAGTGGTGAACCAGTAAACAGCCCCATTCCCTGCTCTAAGTAGCTGACATGGCTACATGCCCATGTAATAAAAGCTGTGACCTCCGCTAGGTCGGGTGCTTGGCAAACGTGCTGTACTTTCATCAGCCATGGTTCACACCAAGAGTGTGTGGGAAAGGCTTTAAGAATGACAGAACATGCAGACACATAGAGAAGGCGCAAAGCTGCAGACATAAACACTAATGAAGGAAGTCAGGTGGAAAATGTAAGCACAGTCGTACTAATTGACCTGACAGACACCTCCAGTGTGTCCTAGTGGAGAGAACTGGTGGCATGGATGTGTGTGGGGCTGTCACTTGCCTGATCTCCACCCCCCCCCCCCCCCCCACCATTCTTTGTCCTCTTTTTTTACATTGCTTTGTTTTTGTGCCCTTGCACTCTCTAAATATTGCCTCTCCCGTTCCATCCTCTGCTTGTCCATTCATCTGTCATTCACTGCAGCCCCACTTTCTGTTTTAAACATACCCTACCGCTGCGCACACAAAACATACCCACTCAGAGCAAATCCCAGTGGTGCTGTCCCCAAAACGCCTCCTCCATCAGCGTAACATGGTGCATCTAAGTGCCGGAGCGGATATCGCTGTGTGTTGCTCGCCCGTCGAAAGTGACAAAAAGCACACTTGCAGCAGCACAGAAAAACAACATCAGCACTGCGGGCCACACCGGAGCGATTCCTCAGCACAGCAGAGCAAACCCAGGAGCAAACAGCACAAAGGAACCGTAACAAAAGAGCAGTTAGAGTCCTTCCTTAATTGAATGAGATTTATGTTAACTTGAGTCACTTTCAGGCTTTTCAAACCAGCATCTGTCCTCTATTTTTACTCTGCTTTATAAGACTGTATCCCCCTAACACTGTCACACTGAGGTATTGCGTACCTCTGCGATGTATCACACACCTCTTGGGGCGTGGGGGCAATGAGCTGGCAGTAATTGGGTTTGATTTAATGCAGCAATGTATCCAACACAGCTGTCATGCTAAAACAAGCTAGCGCACGCGACTTCCATCTATTTACCTCTGGCGTGAATGTGTTATCTCAAATGCACTGCCTGGTGCGCTCAATTATAAGCTCCAGAGTGCAAACGTCATTTGTTTTATTTAATTCTAGATCATTTACTTCCAGTAGATTCATAAATTAAGTTCCTGCAAGTGCAGGGCTCCATCTGAAAACTATAATCATGAACAAGTGGAACTTTTGTTATACAGTTACAGCACTTTGAAAGTCTTCTGGAAAATAATGTGGGAGATTTGCACATATACAAGTCAGCTTTGCACTATTTTTATTCTTCATAAAAGTATTTTCAATGTAAATGGATTGTTTAAGAGAACTATTTTTGCATGTTTGTCAAGCTTAAATGTTTCATGTCATCAAACATGTTTTTAATATTAGACAAAGATGACCCGGATAAATACAAAATGCAGTTTTTAAAGGATGATTTCATTTATTAAGGCAAATTAGGCATCTTAACCTACGTGGCCCTATGTAAAAAATCTGCAACTGCAACTGCAAGCATTTGCAATAACTGGCAATGAGTCCTTCCATCACTGTGGAAGAATTTTGTCCCATTCTCCTTTGCAGAATCATTTAAATTCAGCCACATTTGAGGCTTTTTGAGCATGAGCAGATGCTTGCAGGTCTTGTTGCTAATATTCAGGGTCCTTGCATTGACCTTGGATTGAGGACCCTATTGAAACTCAAGGAATTATTATTATTTAACCCTTTCTTACAGCAAAGTGCTAATTCTGGGAGCCTTAACATTTCTAAAATGTCCCCCAAAAATTCTAGTAAATTGCACCCCAGTGAAATGTATGATTTCTAGTGCTTTTGTTCAAGTCAATCGTGCAGGGGCCCACTGAGTAAGATCTACATGCATGATTATAAGTAACTAGCAACTCCTGGCTAGCTTAAAAGTTAACAACAACTGCCAGTAACTGCAATGGGGACACTGCCTAATCAACTGGAGAATACTGAATGCTACCTATTGAGGTAGCATGGGACGGCACGTATGAATGCAGCAGCCCGGCGCTCCATGACTAGCAGCAAAACAAAGCCCTACACTCACACCAGAACTGACAGTGTGCCCACAGAGTTTACATCTTTCTTGATGGAGATTATCCGGAGAACGGGGCGCTTGGAGACTGACAGGACGTGGAGCAGCACAGCACCTACAGCCAGTGGGGAGGAGGCAGAGACGGCATTGGGCGAGAAGGCGGAAGTGGGGCAAACAAGCCGGGCTGCAGGCTAGGCTGAGGGCGGCCCCACGCAGACCTGACATACTGAGAATCTTTCTCCCGGATGTCCACTCCCTCTCCAGCAGGATGGATGACATGAGGCTGCGGATTTCTAACCACTGCTTGGACAACTGTGTTTGCTGCTACAGAGGAGACGGCCAAATGAAATTTCTACGCATTTTTACAATGCAATGACAATAAATGACTATCTATCTATCTATCTATCTATCTATCTATCTATCTATCTATCTATCTATCTATCTATCAGACACTTGGCCTTGGACTTGGTGTTGTAAGGCTTGCATGCAAACACTCGGCCACAGAAACCCATTCATGAAACCCTCGTCACACAGTTTCTGTGATTACGTTACTACCAGCAGCAGAACTCTTCAGCTCTGGAACCAGGTGAGCTTTGGGGAATTTTACTCACCATGCACTGTAGCATTTATTGACCCCGGCCTGTTAGTCTATGTGGTCTTTTGCAACACGTGGCTGTTGTTCCGAAACACTTCCACTTACAGCTGACTGTGGAGTATCCAGTAGAGATGCAATTTCCTGAATCATCTAAATAGCGGGAATGCTGAGCATCCACACTATTGATTTTGGGGTTGGCCATTTTGTTTATTATCCTTCTTCCGTGAAATTCAATTTCTTCGTCATTTGACTGCCATGACTTTTCTCATTTCTGACTTTTATAATTTTTAAAATATAGCTGTTGCTATTTTCAGCTATTTCTATGCTTGTTCAGCCATTGAATGCAATTTTCAGCTACTTTTAGGCCAAAATCAGCTATTTTAATGCTATTTTCAGCTATTTTTAGGCTACTTTCAGCTATTTTTATCCTTTTTTGAGCTATTGAATGCCATTTTCAGCTACTTTTATGCCATTTTATGCTATTTTATGCTATCTCTATGCTCTTTTCAGCTACTTTTAGGCCAAAATCAGCTATTTTAACGCTATTTTCAGCTATTTTTAGGCTACTATTGACTATTTTTATCCTTTTTTGAGCTATTGAATGCCATTATCAGCTACTTTTATGCCATTTTATGCTATTTTATGCTATCTCTATGCTATTTTCAGCTATTTTTGTGCTTCTGGCTACTTTTAGGCCAAAATCAGCTATTTTAACGCTATTTTCAGCTATTTTTAGGCTACTATCGACTATTTTTATCCTTTTTTGAGCTATTGAATGCCATTATCAGCTACTTTTATGCCATTTTATGCTATTTTATGCTATCTCTATGCTATTTTCAGCTATTTTTGTGCTTCTGGCTATTTTTAGCAGTTCTTCCACAATTCAGCTTTCAGCATCCCCATGCAATTTCAGCTAAAATTGCAATTTTGATCTAGTTTTAAAGGTGGCATCCATCATATGACTACGCTTCAAGATACTGATGGAGCCTGCATGGCTAGGTGCTTGATTTTATACCCCTGTCTTTATGAACCCCCTGAATTCACTCATTTACAGGCATGGCCAATTACTTTTGCTGGTATCGGGTACTTTAAGCCCTGCACTCCAGAAAGCATCCTATGTGATTTTGCAGACTAAAACAGACTCCGAAGGAAATGGGATTTCTGTCTGGATGAACTGAAGTATCAAACTAGACGCTAAAAGACTTTTAATACCACACTAATCACAAGGGAGGATACTGTAAATAAAACACTTCTCATGTCTTATTGAAGCTCTTAAAATGGACTTATCTGCTGTTTTGTTCAAGTTAGTTTCAAGTTTCCTAAGGAAACAGAGCGCTCCTGTGGGAATCCAGCCAACTTTTCCCTTTCTCTAAATGTAGGCCAGTGCTAGATTAATTGTTTAATTAATCATTGACAAGCCAATTTAAATTTTTATGAAAAAGAGCATGCAGGTGGTATTTGATTTGAGCAGATATGGAGCAGCTTGTCAAATGAAATAACATCATCCTTGGCCATCCTGAACCATTAGGAAGTAGAAACCCATCTGCGGCTCTCCCCTGTGGGCTGCCATGTTGAAGAATAACCGTCTGAAACACTGTGCACTGTCATGTCACGGCAGATACAAGCATCAGATGGAGAAACGGAGTAAAGTGATGCTACACTGCCTCAAAAATGTGTGTATATGCACTTTTCTTGATGTTTCTATCCAGCCGGGACCACAAACGCATTTAAGAACCATGTGTTGTCATGACATTTTATATTATTCCATGTGCCTTAACACGATAGGACACAGTAACGTCATGCAGGCTCTACAGCATGAGCGAGTAGGCATTTTTCTGCCTACTCTCAACCGGGCAGCTTAATACCAACTCAACCTTGTAAATCAATTCATGAACAGAATTTCATTTTCATATTCCACGTCTGGATCGGTCAGGTGCCCCAAAGCACAAACAGTTCCCATCTAACTCGCAAAGCAGGTGCATAAATCATGCACTGACCTTTATTTGTTGAAACAAGCAGTGACTTTAGTTGTCCCAGGGCGTAACTTCTCGCTGTGTGTGAATATATGCATGACCCATGTGTGCTAACTAGAACACAGACAGTAGTCTGGGCCTGAAGGACTCTCTGAAAACTTTAGTTGAAAACATCACAGCACCAAATTAGTGTTTTTACGTTGTCAGTGCACATTCAACACTTGGCAACATGCAAAATGTGATATTAATTCAGGATGGCAACTTAAAATCTCATAAAGAAAAAAGCAGAATCTGCTCTAGAGTTGGTAACTTTATCTTGAGTCACAGATACAGTCTGCATCAGGAGGAACACCCAGGAAATGTCACATCTGCTTCATTCTCCAAGTGGAAACAAGCCACTACACCCAAATCTGAAGAACTTTGTTTGGCCTTGTGCAGAAAAAATACACTTTAAATCTTTCATCTTGCTTTTATATCTTGTCCAACTGAAGCAACAGAGCCAAGCAGCAGAAAACAGTGGCTGTAAGGGAAACCAAAAGGGGCCTGTGGCATCCAAAATCTGGACGTGTGTAACTGGATCATATGTGCAGCTGATGGGCTTTTATGAATTACCAGGCAGTTCAACCAGGTAGCAGAAGTTATCAGGGAGTGACACTTCGGTCATTGGGTGATATAATTTAAAGCTCCATGTAAGACACGATAGTTTGTTAGCATTAGCATCAGAGTTCAAAATCTGTACATTTGAAGACCCTGTGAAGTGAAATCCAAAGTTTGTGTCTTAACACTCTAGATTTGGAATGTGGTTCCTTTAAAAATGTGAAAGCACTGAAATCTGCATGTGACTGAATTCTGGATTTGGAGTGTTAGAAAGTTTGTCACCTCTTTCCTGGCTTGGTTTCATGTGGGCGGGGCCAATATGTGGGCATGAGCCCACAGTAGGGAATGACCCCGCCCCTCTAACACTACAATATAAAATCACAGAGCAGTTCATCTCAGTCCAGTCTGTTGTTAGCTGATGTCACTGCCTTTATTGAAAGTTAACAGTCAGTTAAATGCTGTTTTTCTGTTCATTGTGAGGTAAATTTGCCAAATCTATCAGCCATAGTGGATCATTTAAAGCAGTGTTATTCGACATGTGGCTTTTGGGCCACATGTGACTCCTTTGGTGATGATTTGTGGCTCTTTTATGTCTTAATTTGAAATCTTATTCGCCCGGAAAATCTTTGAAATGGGAAACTTTGACCTCAGAAATTTTCCATTGCAGGTCTTAAGTCAGTTTGTTTTCCTATATTTATTTAAGAAGGCTTTGATTGTCAAACTTAATTGTCAACCTTTATTTACTGTCTGTATATTTCCATTGATCTTACTTGCATTTTTTTTTTTACCCTTTATTCCATTTTTCCCATTTTTATTTAACTTCTGCCACTTTTATCCTGTTTTTACTTTTACCCACCTTTTTGCTATTTGCATTTTTTTCCCCTTTTTGCCATTTCCTACCACTTTTCACCCATTTAAGCTGACTTTAACAAATAAATGCCACTTTTTGCAGATTTTTTCCACCTTCTGCTGCTGGCATTTATGCCACCTGTGATTCATTTATTGTCACTTTTCACCCATGTTGCCAAGTTTTGCCTTTTTTGCCACTTTTTTTTAGACAATATCTACACATATTTCACTTGCATCTTTTCCCACAAGCGCATTTATTGATGCACATGAAACTTTTTACAGAGAATTACAGCCAATTATATCATGTAATTTCTTTGAAAGTACTAAACCTATAACAGAAATCAAAGATTATAAAAGAAATGTTTCTATTTCCATGTTTTCATGGCTGTTTTTTCATGTTTTCCTCATGTTCATAATGCAATAGTACTTGAAATCAACTTACCTTGACTTTGAGCGGGGTGGAGGGCTGCCCCAGATCACCAGTTCCCTACCCCAGTCTGATATGACCAGGAGTTATGAAGCCTGAGTTTAGCATATTTTAGCAAAGGTTTAGAGATTAATGGAAAACAGCTGATTGCTTCGGACAACTTGACATCAAACTCTGTTTTAATTGATATGAAACCTGGAAAGGATGTGGTCTTCAAGAGGTCAGGGTCACCCCATTATAGAGTTCTGCTACAGATGAGCTCAAAATGCCCCTCAGTAGAGGTCTGCAGCCAGTCTCTGTGCTCCTCAGCTCTAACTTGTATTAATCACTGCCATAGCTGTTTAGGAGGAACAGTTTAATTTTTCAAGATCCAATGTTGTAGTGGAAAAGCTGTGAAGAAACTTCAGAATGGTTCCTCCCATCTGTCCACACTTGAATAATTTGTACTCACTTCACTTCTATTATTTAATTTGTGATAACATCTTGACTGTTATTTTGACAACATATGGAGATCAGTTTTCAGGAGCAGTTAAACCATCCAAGATGTGCAGGTCAATTGAATAAATTAAGCCCAGACAATTACAAAATCCCACTTCAATCACTACATTTAATTAGCAGCCGTTTTAAGGTCCATTAGGGAGTGTAGCAGCACGCTACAGCCTGTGACTCCTCTCAGGTTTGTCTCTTTTATTTTCATGTTAAAAATGCAACTCAAAGGCAATTATCTTATGAAGACAAATGCATTCAGTTGCTTTAAATTCTGATACCAGTGCCCTTGAGACAGCATAAAAGGCATATTCAAATAATGACATTTCCCTTTAGATAAACACACATGTGCAGCCAGAGCTGCAGCACTGTAGCTTACAGCAACAAGATTCCTGGTTTGAATCCCTGTCGGACAGGTCCTTTATGTGTGGAGCTTGCTTATTCTCCTCTGTATTCTTGGGTGCTTCAGTGGCCTCCAAAGACATGCTTGTTAATCTAAGTGGTGCCTCTAAATTGTCCATGCTAGTGTGAGATTGATTGCTAATAACAGCTGGGATCGGACTCAGCCCCCCATAACCCTTAATGGGATAATCTGTATGGTTCACAGAGGGAATGGAATAAGCAATGAGTTTGATGTTATTCTAAAGGTAGGAAGGTAAGATCTCTGCATTTGTTGTTTGTAAGAAAGTGATGTACCTTCTGTACCAATTGAGCAAAAATGCTGCCATGCTCATGTTGATCAAGTCAGATGAAACAAAAGTTTATTACTGACCAAGAACCTGATGGTCACTCTGACTGAGCTCCAGAGATCCCGTGTGGGGATGGGACAAAGTTCCAGAGGGACAAAAATCACTGCAGCCCTCCACTGCCATCTATCTATCTTCTTCCTCTTATTCGAGGTTGGGTCACAGGGGCAGCAGCCTAAGCAGGAAAGCCCAGACTTCCGGCCACTTCATCCAGCTCTTCCCAGGGGATCCCAAGACATTCCGGGAAATGTAGTCCAGGAGGCATACGGACCAGATGCCCGAGCCACCTCATCTAGCTCCTCTCAATGCGCCCTCAACTGATCTGGGCTTTATTGCAGGGTGGCTAGATGGAAGCCTCTCCTCACTGTAAAACACATGAGAGCCTGATTGGAGACTGCAAAAAAAAAAAAAAAAAAAAAAAAAAAGGACCTGAAGGACTCTCAGAAAGTGAGAAACAAGATCCTCTGGTCTAATGAAACCAAGATTGAACTGTCTAGCCTAAATGTTATGTCTGAAAGAAACCAGCCACCATCCCAACAGTGAAATATGGTGGGGGCAGCATCATGCTGTGGGGTGTTTCTCAGCAGCAGGGACTGGGAGGCTGGTCAGGGTTGAGGAAAAGCTAAATTCAGCTAAGTGCAGATATTCTCAGCACTCAGGACCTCAGACTGGGCTGAAGGTTCACCTTCCAACATGACAGTGACCCAAGACAACACAGGAGTTGCTTTGGGACCATGCTCTAGATAACCTGACACCCGAGATGGATTTGTTTCTCACATCCATCTGGGAAAGCTTCAACAGCAAACTTTTGGGAAAAAGCAGGGGCTTTGAAAAAAAGTGAGTGTCATTGCCAATCAGAGCAACAGAACAAGTGACGTAGCAGCTATCGAGCTGCACGTGCGCAGCTACCGAGGAATAACGTGAAACATGGTGACTAAAGACATGTAAGTACTCAACTTTTGGTGTTTTTAAAAAGAAAACAATTCACTGAAGAAATATCGTTAAGTTCTGATAAAACTGACGCTAATCTCTTCTGCCAGTTGCACTGGCCTCTTGTTGCTGCTTGCTTACATCATGACTCCACCGCGCTTGAAAGTACTCCCCCTCATTGCTGATTGGTCCTGTCACTTTCTAACCTGGCCCAAACGGTTCGATGGCAGTTTCGCAAGATGGATTCACCTGTGAGAAACAAGGAAACTGGCGTATCCATCTGCTTTGAAAGGTTATGTTCTAGAGTGGCCCAGCAAGAACCCTGACTGGAATTCTATCGAACATCTCTGGATAGACCTGAATATGGCTGACATCATACAGTTGAAACCAGAAGTTTACATACACTTTATAAAAAGGCACATAAACTTTTTTTTCTCACCATTTAACATTAAATCAGATTAAACTTTTCCTGTTTTTGGTCAATTAGGATTACCTAAATTATTTCTATTTGCTAAATGCCAGAATAATGAGAGAGAGAATTTTTTAGACATTTTTTTATTGTTTTCTTGAGAGTCAGAAGTTTACATACATTTCATTAGTATTTGGTATCATTGCCTTTAAACTGTATGACTTGGGGCAAATGTTTTGGATATGCTTCCACAAGCTTCTCTCAATAGTTTGCAGGAATTTTGGCCCATTCCTCCTGGCAGAACTGGTGTAACTGAGCCAGGTTTGTAGGCCGCCTTGCTCGCACATGCCTTTTCAGCTCTGCCCATAAATTTTCAATGGGATTGAGATCAGGGCTTTGTGATGGCCACTCCAAAACATTGACTTTGTTATCCTTAAGCCACTTTGTAACCAGTTTGGCAGTATGCTTAGGGTCATTGTCCATTTGAAAAACCCATTTGCGCCCAAGCTTTAACTTCCTGGCTGATGTCTTGAGATGTTGCTTCAGTATTTCCACATAATGTTCTTTCCTCATGATGCCATCTATTTTGTGAAGTGCACCAGTCCCTCCTGTAGCAAAAAAAACCCCACAACATGATGCTGCCACCCCCATGTTTCACAGTTGGGATGGTGTTCTCAGGCTTGCAAGCTTCCCCCTTTTTTCTCCAAATGTAACGATGGTCATTATGGCCAAAAAGTTCAATTTTAGTTTTGTCAGACCACAGAACATGTCTCCAAAAATTAAGGTTGTTGTCCCTGTGTGCATTTGCAAACTGTAATCTGGCTTTTTTATGTTTCTTTTGGAGTAATGGCTTCTTCCTGGGAGAGTGGCCTTTCAGCCCATGTGGGTACAGGACTCGTTTGACTGTTGATAATGACACACTCTTACCAGCTTCAGCCAGCATCTTCACAAGGTCTTTTGCTTTTGTTCTTGGGTTGAGATGCACTTTTCGGACCAAAGCACGTTCATCTCTGGGACACAGAACCCGTCTCCTTCCTGAGCGGTATGATGGCTGGACATTCCCATGGTGTTCATACTTGTGTATAATTGTTTGAACAGATGAACGTGGCACCTTCAGGCATCTGGAAATTGCACCCAAGGATGAACCAGACTTGTGCAAGTCCACAGTTCTCTTCCTGATATCTTGGCTGATTTCTTTTGATTTTCCCATGATGTTACACAAAGAAGCAGTGTGTTTCAGGTGTGCCTTAAAATACATCCACAGGTGTGCCTCTAATTAACTCAAATGTTGTCAATAAACCTATCAGAGGCTTCCAAAGACATGACATCATCATCTGGGCTTTCCCAAATTGTTTAAAGGCATAGTAATCTTAGTGTATGTAAACTTCTGACTTTCAAGAAAATAATAAAAAAAATGTCTAAAAAATGATCTCTGTCATTATTCTGGCATTTAGCAAATAGAAATAATTTTGGTAATCCTAATTGACCAAAAACAGGAAAAGTTTAATCTGATTTAATGTTAGACGGTGAGAAAAAAAGTTTATGTGTCTTTTTATATAGTGTATGTAAACTTCTGGTTTCAACTGTACTAGCTGACTGAGCTTGAGAGGATTTGCAAAGAAGAATGCAAGTGTGCAAAAATCATTGCATCATATTCAGAAAGACTCAAGGCTGTGATTGCTGCCAAAGGTGCGTCTACTTAGGACTGAGAACACCATGTGATATTTCAGCTTTTTTATTTTAATCAATTTGCAAACATTTAAAGGATTGAAGCATCAGGCTGCAACATGACAAAACTGAAAAAGTGCAGAGGCTCTGATTACCTTCTGAATGCACTTTATTTCACTGCATTAACAAAACTTGCAAACTTGCCTGGTGTAGTGACCCCGACTTGTACATTTTTATCTCATGCTTGTACCCTTCATAAATAGTAAATGGTGCATTAACTATTATGGTTATTCATAGTGTTGCTTTCTCATTGGCTTCCACTTTAATGCACATTCACAAATCTTTTCATTATCTACCCAATCACTCCATCAAAGCCTCTGAGAACATCAAGATACGAAGACAATGCAACACAATCAGTCTGACAGGCTGACGCAAGTGTTGGGCCGCTGTTTCACACACAACACAGCACGAGAAAAAAGCTAATTCTCCCCTGCTGATTATGTAAATACCACTAGATCCCGATCTCAAAACACCATTAATCATGTCCGCATGCTTTGACTGCGTGTTATTTCAATTTCCTTGTGTAGGGCTCATTGGAGGAGCAAAGCTAATCAATTGTGCCTTGTTATCGCCGCATAGATCTATGTCTGTGCTGCTATATACTCTATGTTGATATTGACAAAAGACTGAAACTTTAAACAATTCAGCATTAAGACAGAACGTCAGCTGTCTGGAATACTGCTGTGCAAATATGGTTTCATCTGTCAGTGGAATTAATGACTGGGGTTTTATCACACAGTGCCAATTTGAGTAATAATCTCAAAGATCTGTTTAATAAAGTCAGACAAGACGTCCTTAAAAACAACTACAAATCCAAGGAAGAGAAACAAATCAGATATTTATCGGATGATGAATTATCATGTTCAGACAAAAACATCCCTGTAATTGCTGCTTATCACCACAGGAGCCAGGGGTGAGAGCTAAACTTAACCCTTCAAGGATTTTATGCCATTGATGTATTTATATCAGGCCCAAACAGCAAAGAAAAGCCAGTGTAGAAATGCAAAAACTGCAGCTCCTCCAGTGTCAACTTAAGGCCAAGTATTTTCTATGGGAGCCATTGTTAAGTTCTCATTCTAACAGCAGAAATAAATGTTTACAGCCCAGTTAAAACTGTTTTCTCATTATTGGCAAGGACTGATCCAGCGGTGAATACTTGCACAACATATCCACTAAATGAAGGTGTCCATATAAATGTGAGAAGCCATGAACAAAAGGACAGCACTGAACCATTCAGAATGGACACTTTTCTCTTTCTACACTACTACAGAAAAAACACTATGGTTGAATTTTAGAGCTTTAGCTTAGGTTACAGTTGAGATCATCAGTATATAAGAATGATAGGATACATTTTTAATAGAAACGCAGAGCTTATGGTGCACTGGTTAGTCATTTGTTTTGACAATATGTTGGTGTTTTCAGTGTTTAAGTCATGGTAGCAGTTAATGTGCTAATGGTCTAACTTGGAGCTAACAGTGCAGATTTGAAGCTAAGTGTTGTTGTTAACATGTTAAACATAGGCATATATTGTGCAACTGACTGCCTCGGTGAACCACATCAGAGTTTCAGTGTACAGATTACTTTTTGGGAACCATCCACTCTACTTTCTAATGTACTGTGCAATATCTCCACAATATAGAGTGTAATTCTCCCTCATACACTAAATAGCACAACACAGTGGAGTATCTCCTATTGAGTAAGGCCTGTGCTCCAATAATCAATACAGCAATATATTGTCCCGTGCACCTTGCAGATATGTGTATTGATACAGATTTTACAGAATCAATTCTCCATGGTGCAGTTATCAAAAGAGCCAGCATATGGCAGCAGTGGTAAAACTGCATGATGCAGCATATACTCAGACCAGGTAATATGGATGGTGCTTATCTACAGCCAGCAAGAGTAAAAGCAAAGACACTGGATATTTTTCAGGTTTCTTCAAAGACCTGAAAGTCAGGAGTTGGATATGAGTCATGCAAGCTGTGCAAAAACAAGGTAAAACACTGCAACAACACCAAACTTTATTGACACATGACACCAGTTAGCAAAAACAGCGGAGTTCACTGTGTTAATCTGTGTTGTCCCAACCATAACTAAATGACTGCTATACTTGCAAAGACATGAGCCAGCCAGCGGTGCTGATAACCACGGCTTCAAGCAGGTGCAGGCACAGTTTGTGACACTCTTAAAATCTCACTCATCCATACTGTACCGAAACTGCAGTGATAAAGCAAAAACTCATTCTTGCAATTGCAAGTGGGCTGATAGTGAAGTGAAGCCAGAATATCATATGAAAAGTGAAAAACAGTAAGAGAGACAACAGAGAGGGCCTTTAAATTTAAAAAGTTAAATATTACTTTATTTTGTTTAACCAATTACTTAAATGATTATAATTACACTATTTTTATTACCCCTATCTCTGAGGATCTGAGTATAAGTGTTTTAAATCATAAGAACCTTAAAACTATATCTCTTCTGTTATCCTCTATAACAGTGGTTCTCAATGTGGGGGTCCAGGCCCCCTTGAGGGTCACAAGACACTGAGATGGGGTCACCAGATGTCTTAAAAAACTAAGAATGCTCTCTTAAAATTATTTCAAACTGTATTTTTGTCCAGTTTTTTTAATGAAAATATGTGCATTAAGTTAGTTAAACGTGAGATTAAAATTGGTCATTTGGTGAGATTTGTGCAGAAATCAAAAAAATGTTTAAATATATCGGTAAAAAATAAGCCACAGATTTTGCTGGGCCTCCAATAAATCCAGAGAATGGCCACTTTCTTCCACTTCTAGGCCATTTTGTCACTTTGTCCCTTTCCACCACTTCATCTTCCAGTTTTTGCCACTTCCTAACTAATTCTTTCAACTTTTCACCTATTGTTGTCTCTGTTTACAAGTTGATGCCACTATTAACCCCGTTTCACCACGTTTTACGTCCATTTCTGCCACTGTTACTAAAATTTCACTGTTTTTGGTGCCCATTTTTGCCAGTTTAATCAATTTCTGCCCCTTTTTGGCCTATTGTTCTGCCTCAGTTAACCTATTTTGCAAGTTTAAGCCAATTTTTCCCAATTAACCACATTTCCGCCCATTCTTTCTACTTTAAACCCACTTCTACCAATTGTTAATCTAATTTTACCACCTTTTCAACCAATTTCAGCCACTTTTAAGCCAATATTGCCACTCTCAACCCCCTTGATACTTTATATGCCTATTTTTTGTTACTTTCCCTCATTTCTTAAATTAAGTCATACTTTTTTAATCCCTGGAGGGAAATTCACAGTTTACACTCTATTGTTACCTCTGCCAAGGAGGTTATGTGATCGGGTGGGTTTGTTAGTTTGTTTGTTAGTTTGTTAGTTTGTTAGTTTGTTCATTAGTTAGCAACATAACTCAAAAAGCTGTAGGCTGATTTTGATGAAATTTCAGGAAATGTCAGAAATGGCATAAGGAAGATCTTTTGGGAGTGATCACTACCTGGATTCAGGAATTTTTTACAGGATCCTGTACTATTGGGAGATAGGGCTAATGGCGGAGGTCTGCGCTGTTACCACTTTACACCAGGAGATGGCGAACATGAGTAACTTCAATCCCAGCAGCATTTTGGGTGTGTTTCTATTCAAAGTTTTGGAGTTTATAGAGTTTGAAAGACGCATGCCCAGTCGAGGAGACGAGTTGGAGCGTAACAGAGAGAAAGAGCGAATTGTAACGAGAATACTCACAATGCTGGGAGGACTAGAGAAATATTCATCCTCTGCCATGACTTCCAGTCGTCCAGTGAGACCATGGGTGAGACTGTCAGTGCATCTGTTGGCACCAGCAGGCAATGCTTCCACCATGACAGTCCACCTGTAGTGAAGCCACTGCTTTGCCTCACCGTGTTTCCACCCCACCGGGAGGGAGTAATCAGCAAATCAGCCGTGGTGGGGGGCACATGGGGACAGATACAGGAATTTTTTAAAGGATTCTGCACTATTGGGAGGTAGGGTTAATGGCGGAGGTCTGCACTCTCCGAGTGCAATGCTACACACACATAGGCTGAATTACATGCAAACACACATGCACAAACAGGAGCACCATAGACATGCATGCACTAACGGAGAGTTATCAGAGTGATAGCCCTGCTACTGGAGCGCTGCCGTAAGCTGTTGGGGGTTCAGTGCCTTGCTCAAGGGCACTTCGACAGTGCTCAGGAAGTGACCTGGCACCTCTCCAGCTACCAAGTCCCGATATGGCCTGACCAGGACTTGAACTGGCGACCCTTCAATCCCCAGCCCAAGTCCTTCCAGACTGAGCTGCTGCCACCCCTAGACACTTTATCTAGTTTTTGCCAGTTTATACCCATTTCTGCTACTTTGAAAATCCAATTTCACCTCCTTTTCTGCCAGTTTTTGCTAGTTTAACCCATTTTATTTCTGTTTTTAAGAAAATAGACTTACATTTTTGAGATGGTTAAATATTGTTGCTTTTGATGAAGGTGGTTGTTTTTCAGGTGAAAATAGTAAATATGGATGTCACAGCTTAACTTTACAATGGACCATGATTTTGCTGGGCCCCAGAAAGTTCCCCCCTTTATCCCATACCAGCCCCGTTTTAAGTGTACCATTTAATAACAGAGTGTAATTTTGCGTGCATCCAAGGCCTCAGCAGTTTGAGCTAAAGGTTAACATGGTCAATGCTAACATGCTGGTGATTAAAAGGTCCTTTTTTCCATTTCCAAGATATGCTAATAAATACTAAACATAAATACTGCTAAGTAAAATGGGAATTTCATTAGCAGCAAAGGGATTAGGTAATAAACCAAAGTTTATGGAGCCTTGCAGAAATGCTAAGGACTGTCGCATTTACATGCTACACTGATTAGCATAAAGATGTTTTATAATGTTGATACCTACTATTATTCAGAATTGAGGAAACCCATGTTTCCTAGCTTTGTCCCTGTCTCTAGACACTCATCCATGAACACACATGAACATAAATATGTAAGTACATCATTTATCACTGCATGGGCTAAAAATGGCTGTTCAAATTAGTCAAGGAAATAAACAACACGCCACAGCAATACTAATGAGACTTTCACCTCTCACTCGCATGGGTATTTTAATTATAAATTCTTGTGCAGCATGCTTTTAATGACTTGGTTTTAATAGAAAGCACAAATTAATTGTGTACATCGTGTTGCCATGCCACATTGGAATAGACCAGGGAATTGGAATAATGAAGAATCAATGGAGCAACATATTGGGTGTAGATGTTCATCAATGTGATTGCAACCAAGGAGCAGGCTGCTCGCTTGTGAATTCACGCCATAGCAGAAGCATTTGGGGCGGGTGTTTTTGTTTTTAGTTTAATGTGTTTGTCTTTGAAATGAGAGCACATGAGGCTGTTATTAATTAATCCCACATTCAGAGAGAAGATTTCTATTCATGCATAATAAATAACACTTTAAAAACTCACTGACCTATAGACTTATTAGAAATATCAGAGGACTAGCATGAAAGACATTGTTATATAAAGAGTGCTGTAGCTTAAAAGTCAAGAGAAGTGCACCGTCTAGACAGACTGAGAAATTATTTGCATTTTCTGTCACTCGGCCCAGCAGGAGACACATTTTATGGCTTCTCCGCCAGACATGTCTACTCTGTTTCCTGTCCCCCAATTGCTCTCTCTCCACCAGCTCGAATGAGGGACAGTGATCCCATATTTGAATTAACATGCAATCCACTTGGATTGCCTTCTATGAAAATAACATGAGAGGCGAAGATGGGTAGACGGACTAATTTAAAAGCAGGCTGGAAGAAAGCAATTGGCAACAGTGATGGAGGAAGCAGGAAATGGAGAGGAGAAGAAAGGAGAAGGGGGTTCCTTTGACAGACATGCAGCGCATGTGAGGAGATGCATCTTTGTAGTGTGTGTTCATATTTGAGTCATGCTAAAACAACAAATAAAAATCTCATTTTAAAAGGTGAGATGTCCCCCTGTGTCCCCCCTGCAACAGACTGTGAAAGATCACATTAGTGGGCGTCTGCTGCCTCTCATTTCACACCACAATCTTTGCACTGATTAAATTTTGAGCCGTTTAGGAGTCAGGAAGTGGTCAGATGGTGCGACAGTAGGGAAGTCAGAAAGGGTGCAGTTGGTGCTGGTTTGATGTGTGATCTGATAAAGGAGAGAGTACTCGTGTTTCTGTAATATTCACTGCAAAACAGGAAATCAAGGAGGATAAAAAACCTGAAAAATGAAAGAGAGAGGGAGATGCATAAAGAGAGAAACCGAGCACAGCAAGAGCGATGAATAGCTGTCACTAATCCATCTTGAACTTCTTTAACCTCTTTTCACCATTTCTGCCCATTTTTGCTTTCCTATGCCAATGTTTGCCACTTTTAGACCCTTGTTGTTCCTTGTTTCTGCCTATCTTTATATTTCTTAAAAACTTACAACCCAATTTTGACTCTTTTAACTATTCGTGCCACTTTTAACCTTTTTTGCTACATTTTAACCACATTTCACCCTATTTTCTGCCCTTTTTTTTTTTTACCACTCTTTGCCTTAATAAGCCCATTTTTGCCAGTTATTAAATTTTTGCCACTCCCATTTTGATTCCAGTTTTTGCCCATTTTGACAACATCTTTTGAAGGTCTTTACCCATTTTTGAGTCTTTATCCAATTCTTGACACTTCCAACCTATTTTTGCTTCTTTTATTCCCAATTCACTACATCAGATGCTCATTTTTGTGACTTTTTTTGCCACTTTTAACCCATTGCTGCTACTTGCTTAACCACTTTTCACTTTTTTTTTTTGGTCATTTGTGCTCCATTTTGCTTGCCTTATCCCATTGGATTGAATTTTGCAACTTTTAGACCCCTTTTGGTCTTTGTTTTTGCTTCTTTTTACATTTTTTCCAAACTTTTAACTCAATTTTGACTCTTTAAAAGGGCTCTATGTAAGATTTTTGCTTTAAAACTTCCCTCTTTTGAGTATATAATGGTGTGCACTTTATCCTGATGTGAAGAATGAGGCTCTTTATGTCTTCCTTGTTTGCCTGTATAAGCCTGTGGAGTCGTTTCTCTGTGAAGAATTCGGGCCGAATTTTCCGTAAAATCTCAGTGGAAGTGACGTCGGGTACTACGTAATGCGTGCATCCCGTTGCTCTGTTAATACCTGACAACGGCGTGTTGAATGGAGAAGGCTGCTTCCGCGAGTAAACAGCCGGCTAGCTCAGCCCAAACACCCACACAAACTCAGCGAAAACATAAAAACGAAAACAGTTTTATCTGCTGAAGCCCATCAGGCTAAAAGAGAGAGTGTGACCGACGCAGGGGGAAATCAAGGATAAATATCGGTGGAGTATTTGAGAAATAGAAGGAGCTACGCTCGGTGCATGGGATAAATACCTATCCAGAGATGGCCGTCTTTTTGTGGAAAAGGTAAAGCATCACTCTGGACCATGAAATACAATGTAGTGTTTTATGTTCTATAAACCATATGCTACATCATGTTAGCTTGCTTACAAAGATGCTATCCAAACAACGAGAATGTCACGTTACTCATTTAGTGTTTTCATAATATTTCATCTTTTTCTTGCTTCCTGGCGCTGGACTCAACTTACTGATGTTATGTTTTGATACTTAGTTCGTAAAATATCTTCAATACATAATGTCAGCTATCTGATATCCGTGGTCGAGGCACCATTATCAGAGCTAAGCAAGTTAGCCCTGTTGTTTCTGCTCTAAAACGCGTCCCATTCAATACACATTACACATTACACACACAAAAAGACAATTAAATTGGTCAATACTGCACTAAGTCGCTAAGTTGGTCATACATAGAAATGGTCCCGAAAATATCGTCCTTTTTTAATAGCCTTTGTGCTGTGTCCCCACTAGATGTTCAAATATGCTTTATTCATTTTCATTTTTAGTTCGTGGAACTTTTAAGTGTTTCTTCACTTACCTCTGTATACATGATGCAGGTAAATCACCTTGGTCTGTGTGTGTATCAGCTGATAAACCGGAGGCTCGTTCATGAGTAAGGAGCGTGCCGTCGTGGACGAGCAACACAATGTTGTTGTAGTTCGCCTAATGGCCGGTGGTGTTGCTACACTGATATTTTTCTAAACCTTGCATAGAGTCCCTTTAACCCAATTCGTGCCACTTTTAACCTATTTTTGCTTCTTTTATCCCCTTTTCACTAAATCAAATACCCATTTTTTATGTGATTTTTTTGCCAGATTTAACCCATTGTTGCTACTTTTTTTAACCACTTTTCACCCTATTTTCTGCTTGTTTGTGCCCCATTTTGCTTGCCTTATCCTATTCTGATTGAATTTTGCCACTCTCAGACCCCTTTTGGTCTTTGTTTCTGCCTCTTTTTACATTTTTTTTCAAACTTTTAACTCATTTTTGACTCTTTAACCCAATTCGTGCCACTTTTAACCTATGCTTGCTTCTTTTACCCCCCTTTCACTACATCAAATACCCATTTTTTGTGACTTTTTTGCCAGATTTAACCCATTGTTGCTAGTTTTAAACCGCTTTTCACCCTATTTTCTGCCCATCTTTTACCCCCTTTGCCTTCCGAAATTAAACTTTTGCCACTCTCAGACCCTTTTGATCCCTGTTTCTGCCCATTTTTACAACACTTTTTGAAAACTTTTGACTCTCCAACCCAATGCTTGCCACTTTTAACCTTTTTCACTACTTGTGATTTACTTTATTTTCCTGACCTTGATTGGACCCCCATTTGGCTGGGTCCCTTTATTCCCCCTTTTGCCAACATGTATATGGATATAATCAGTAATTCATATCTTGGCATGCCTGCTTTTATCACTGTTATCACAAATTTTTAAACATCTCTGATGGTCATATGTCAAAATATTGTTTTAGCTTTGATTCTGTTTGAAATCCTTTTGCTCCATTTTTTGGATTTCTTTTTCTGTTTTGAGTGCAAACTTTCAGCTCTGTTCTTGTGTTCTGAAAACTGAAGCCTTTGCTCCTAACTCATAAGCATATTATCACTGGTACTGCTGGTGACAGGGTCTTTGTTCCCTGCAGTTGCACAGCTGCAGAGGCATGCAGCACGATGAGAGTCTGCTGACAAGCGGTGGGTGACGACGTGTCAAGAGAAAGTGCAGCAGGCTGTCATATCAGGTTACAGGTTTGTGCAGAGTTCCACTTGGCTAAGCATTCCCCTCTTACTAAACACAACACTGATCCTGGATGTTGCAGGAAGTCTATACAGGGGCTCCACTCTTATGTAATATAGGATGTAAATTAGGGTGAGCGCTATATCGAGCTAAATAAATAAGCTGTTAAAGTCAGCACCCATATTATTTTGACAAGTCGCTGTCCCAAATAAAGCTCTTGGTTTGCATATTTGCTGATGTGCTGGTAATCTTGTTTCATGCTCTCCTGGAGAGGAGTCGCACCATCATCCCCAGGCATGACAATCCCACCTACAAGAGAGTATCAGCAACCTCCGCAGCACCACTATGACGGATGTGTTTATGCATTCTCTTATCAAATTTACCCCTCAGTATCCTCCGCTACAGAATACTAGTGACTCACAAACCGGCGAGAACAGTGGTGCATTATTTGAAAACGTGGGGGCAGCTCTTACTGCTGCTGCAACATTTTTCTTCATATAGCAGCATATTGACTAGCAGCCACCATCCAGGATGTGAGGAAATAACAGTAATCTCGTTTGAGGAATGTGTAGCTCGGTTTTAGATAGTCAACTTAGTTCTCCCACTGTGGGCCCTAAATGCTCCAAAGGGCCTGGAGAGAGAGGGAATTCAATCACACCTGCACACAACCCATATCACGGTGCAATCGAGGAGTAAATGGCCGTCTGGTAGTCATCTCTTACCTCATAATAAGTGTGACTTTCAATCCCGCTTGATAGCCCCAAAATGTACAACACAGGGAGGGCAGCCATCAGAGAGAGACAAAATGATTTAGGTGATATCAGTGACAGCTGAGGTGAGGCTCTGTCTCCGTCTCTGGGCTCAGGAAGAAAGAAAGGAAGGAGATGGAGTTAGGGGGAGATAAAGAAGAAGAAAAAAGGCCGTCTGTTGACACTGCTGCAAATTTTCCCCTGGCCAGAGCTGACGAAAATGGATGATTTTTATTAAGAGCCTTGGCTTTGTATCTTCTATCCCATATATCTCTCCTAACAGAGGAAGGCCATCTTTGTAACAGTCGGAGAAAAGATTGGTGTGAGGCTCTTCTATGAAGGGGGTTTACATGTTAGCAGCTTCTCGGAAAAGTTGAAACTTTCGCAATCTCACTGAGAAAAAAACGCTACTGCTACCGTTGTGCTGATTTTCCCTTTTAAAGACTTCTGGACGTTTGTGGAATCTTACTCTGCTTTGTACCTCTCTGTCGGTCTCTGTGACTCCCTGAAAATCGAGGACAGGTGTTGCTAGGAGGCATGCTTTAACCCTTTAAAAGAGCGCCATCGACTGGAGCCAGCTATATCCCCGCTTGAGTGCTAAAACACATTTCTACTATTTTGAAGAACATTGTAGGTTACAACTCAAACGAGGTCCTGTTCCTTGGTGCTAGTGGTCTCACAGTTCTCTCTCCTTAAAATGACTAACTTAAGTCTACAGTGGTCCAGTCAATCAGTGAAATGGGGATCTCCTGAGAGCAGTGAATGTGTCGCACTTAATGTCGTATAAAGACTATTGTTGCTAATTTCTCTGTTTTTTCCCCACTGTTTGCCTCTGTTTGGCCAGTTTAAAACTTTTTTTACTTTCCCCTGCACTTTTTTCCCATTCTTCTGCCACTGTTTTACCACCATACACCCATTTTTTGCCACTGCTTTTTGGCAATTTTATCCCATTTTTGCCATTTTTCACCCATTTGGCAGTTTTTTGCCAATTTACCCCGCTTTGAAGTTTTTCAACATTTTTGCCATTTTTGCAATTGTTTTGAATTGTTTTGCAACTTTACTCCAATCATTTAACCATTTTGCCAGTTCCTTTTGCCACTTTTCACTCATTTTGACCATTTCATTGTTTGTTTTTCTTTGCAACTTTTCACCCATTTTGGACAGTTTTCCCACATTGCAGTTTCTCAACATTTTTGCTAACATTGACATTGTTGTGACACTTTACAAGTTTTGTCAACTTTGCTCTTTCTCACCATTATTTTTCCAGTTTGAACCCTTTTTTTTTTTGTTAACATTTTTTCCAATTCTTTCCCATTTTTACCACTTTACTTCCATTTTTGACAGCTATTGGCCATGTTGCCAATTCTTGTTGCTTATTCTTTTTCTTTGCCACTTCTTTTTGGCATTTTTTTTTTTTCCCATTTTGTTACTTTTCACCCAGTTTTTGCCACTTCACCTGACTCTGCCATTTTTTTAAAAAACATATTTGCCTTTTTTTTGCCATTGTTTTACCACTTTACATCATTTTTTTTCCAATTTTTTTTTGCCGAATTCTGTGAATTTTGATTTCTTTCTTTCTTTCTTTCTTTCTTTTAATTTTTGAAATTTTTTGAAATTTTAACCTGCTTTCACCTGTTTTTTTTTTTTTTTGCCATTTGCCGATGTAATGCCATTTATTGCCACTTTACTCCCATTTTTGCCACTTTTTGGTCATTTTGCCACTTCCTGTTGGCACTTTTATTCAATTTTTTTCCACTTCTCACAGATTTTGGCTGTCTTTTTCCTTCTGCACATCCATTTTTCCATTTTTTTGTCCATTTCTACAACTTTTAAGCTCCTTTTATTTGTAGTTTAACCTGTTTTTCTTGATTTTGCTTTTTGCCAATGTGATGGAATTTTTAACCATGTTATTCCCATTTTTTGGCCATTTTTTGGCCATTTTGCCAATTCTCTTTGCCACTTTAAACCCTTTCCCTTAACATATCATTTCATTTTAGAGCTTTTTGGCTCTCTTTGTCATTGTTGTCACTTCTTTTTTGCCATCTTAACCCATTGTGTATAAATATTCCCCCCCTATAAAATGACTCACCTACTTCAACAGAGGACAAGACAACTGGCGCTAGAAGTCTCACAGTCAGTGAATTGAGGATCACCTGGGTTCAGCTAATGTGTCTCAAGTGGTTGTAGTACAAAGATATATGTGTCTGGACGGTCCAATCACTGGATGATTAGTATTCCTTGCTACCATTACACCATGAAGACAAAGGAACACTTTAGGTAATTAAATCCATCATCAAGAAATGTAAGGAAATGGCACATGAGTACATCTACCTAGATCAGGCCTTTCTGACAAACTGAGTGACTGGACAAGAAGGAGACTAATGACACAACAAGACACCCATGACTACTCTGAAGGAGTTCCAAGCTTCAGCAGATAAGATGGGAGAGACTCTGCAGACAAGGTTTAAGGGAGAGAGTGCCACTGTTGGAGAAACCTCATGAAATCTTTACTAGAGTTTCCCAAAAGCCATGTGGGAGACTCCATGGTCAAGTGAAGAAAGTTCTTAGGTCAAATAAGACCAAAATGGTGATTTTTGGTGATCAGACAAGACATTTAAAACACTGCACATCACCACAAACATACCATCCCCATTGTGAAACACAGTGGTGGCAGCATCATGATGTGGGGATGATTCTTAGCAGCTGTCTTTGTTGGCTTGTAAAGGTAGAATGTGGCAAAATACTGGATAATCCTGGAGGACAATTTTATGCAGTCTTCAAGCAAGAAATGGAACACAGAAGTGGTTTAAAGTCAACAAGGTGAATGTTCTGTAGAGGCCGAGTCAAAGCTTAGACCTCAATCCAATAAAGAATTTGTGGCTGGACTTGACAAGGGCTAATCCCTGTGCAACCTGACAGAGCTTGAGCAGTTTTGCTAAAAAGAATGGAGTAAAATTTCAGTGTCTGGAGTAACTGATGTTACTCTGTAAAAATCTGTTTCCACTTTGACATTAAAGAAGATATTATTGTGTGGAAAAGCCTTTTTTTATAACGACCATTAATGGTTTATAAAGGCAATAAAAGAGTTAAACATCCAAGGCAGTGAACTTTCTGCAATCTAGACAACATGAGATGATCATATCATTTACCTTATGGTGGGTTTATGCATACATTATTAACATCTTACAGGGTTTTTGTGGCTTCTTGTTTTCTCTGGTTGTTGTTGTGTGACTCTTGTCACAGCAGCCATCTCATCTTCACCATGGCAACATTACATATCACCTCAGCTGACAAGGCCAGATGTTCAGGGGGAAAAAATACAACTACAAAGCCATCTTCACTACGCATATGTCAGGAGGAGGAAAAAAAATACTTACAATTCAGTTATTTGCGGGTGGAGGTGAAACAATATCAAAGAATGTCACGGCTGATTTGCAGTCAGGAGGAAAATGATTTCTTTGTATCAGAAACAAAAGTAAATATAGCTTCTGGCTCTGACTAAAACATCTCAACATCACTTCAATGTTTGGCGATCAAAGTTTGCATAGCAGTGAATGGTATATTCAGTTTAGTGATGAGTCCAGATTCTGCCATGCACAGTTGGAGCGTAAGGTCAAAGTGTGGCGAAGACGCAGTGAACACGAAGCAGATTGCCTTGCTACTTTTAACAATTTTTCCTCATATTTTCTGCCTGTTTATTGCCACTCTTTGCCTTCCTAAGCCAATTTTTGCCCGTTATTAAACTTTTTCAACTTTCAGACCCCTTTTGTACCCTGTTATTGTCCATTTATTACATTTTTTTTCAAGCTTTTAAACATCAGATGCCCTTTTTTGTGATTTTTCTTGCCACTTTTTACCCAATTCTTGTTACTTTTTAACTGCTTTTCACCATAATTTTTGCTTGTTTCTGCCCCTTTTTGCTTCCCTCATCCCATTGTGATCTCATTTTCCACTTTAAGTTCCCTTTTGGTCCTTGTTTTACCCTCTATTTACTTTTTTTTATTATTATTTAAATTTTAACCAATGTTGAGTCTTTTACCCAATTCTTTCCACTTTAAAACAGCCAGCAGTCCTGACCTCAACCCCACTGAACACTTGTGGGATAAGCTTGAGCATGCCAGAGAGACCAACACAACCACACTGCCTGACTTTTGTCCACTGCTGGTTGAAGAATGGGAAGCCATTCCACAGCAGTGTGTGACCAAACAAGCGTCAACGACAGAATCAGCTGTTTGGCATTGGCAGAGAAGATTTGACAAAATTTCCATGGGTGCAACCCACATACTCAGCTCTGCTGCTCATCCCACAAAAGCATGTTCCTTACAAATGTGGCACCATTTAAAAGGTAAATAAACAGGCTTGCCAACAGTATAAGAATTAGTGCCAAGAAGTTCTGTTACAAAAGAAAAATAATCTACTTCTTTACTTTTTGTGCAAAGTTTATTTTGATAGATAAACAGAATATTAATGAGCCTCCAGGAATTGTCTCTCAAAACCAACTTTTTTGGCATCTCTAGCTTCTAGCTGGACTGTTTACAAAGGCAGCAAACAAAACAAAGGGTCTTGGTTGGGAGTCCTTTATTTTTACCTGCTGGCTACACTGGAAGATCTGAAATGTTGGCACTTCCCTCTCTCTGACTTCCAAGATTGCCAGTTGGCACAAAGCAATCTTGGCTATAGTTTTTGCTCTTGTTTACCCAAAATGTTCTCCTTGATGTCATCCAAATAGATTAAGAAGACTGACACCAAACTTATGCATATTTTAACTATATAAATCAGGGGTTCTAAACCTTTTCAGCCCACAGCCTCCAAAATAAAGGTGCCAGAGCCGTGGGACCCCCACTGTAGCTGAAGGTGGTTGAACACAGTCATGCACATTAAAGAATAGTCATGTGGAGACAAGGCCGTCCATAAGGGGGATAAAGGGGTGAGCTGTCTAGCAGCCAGCCAAACTGGGGGCCCATGTAGGTCAGGAAAATCATAGTCCACTGTAAATTAATCTTTTATATTTGTATTTCATTTTTTACCTGACCAATAACCACTTTTATCAACAACCAGTTATATTTTTTCATTTATTTGTGCCTTATTATAAAGCCATCCTAAAAATGTAAATCCCTTTTCTTAAAAGGGGTAAAAAATTAGAAGAAAAAGTGGTGAAATGGGATTTTTAAAGCAGCAGTTTTTGTTTTTAGGGAGAAAAGTGCCACAAACTTGATTAGAGTGGCAAAAACTTTAGAAGAAAGCGGAAAAATTGTCATAAAAATTGGTTAAAATTAGTTAAAAGTGACAACAGTGGCTTAATACTGGCTTAAATTGAGGTCAAATGAGATTAAAAGTGTGAAAATTTGTTTTGAACTGGCAAAACGGGGTTAACTGAGGCAGAAAGTGGCAGAAATGGGTTAAACTACCAAAACGGGCATAACAACTGGTGAAACGTGGGTATAATGTGCAAAAACAGGCGTTAAAAGTGGTGAAAAGGGGTCAATAGTTGCAATATTGGGTCATCAGAGGCAACAATAGGTGGAAAATGGCAAGAATTGGTTTAGAAGTGGAAAAAGGAGGCAGGAAAAAGTGTTGGAAAGTATTAATAAGGGACAAATGGCTTAAAAGTGGAAGAAATGGGCAGAAGGTGGTGAAATTGGATTTTCTAAGTAGCAGAAATGGGCTCAAAGTGTCAAAAATTGATAGAAGTGACCAAAATGTTTCAAAGTGGTAAAAATGGGCTTAAAAAGTGGCAAAACAGGATAACAATGTCAATAATGGCCAAAAAGTGGCAAAAATTGATAGAAAAGGTGGTGAATTTGGATTTTAAAAGCAGCAGAAATGAGCAAAAATTCTAATAAATTGTAATAAAAGTGGAAAAAATGGGTTGAAGTTGTAAAAATTGTCATAAAAAAGTGTCAAAAGGGGTTTACTGGCAATACTGGCTTGAAATTTGCTTAAAAGTGAATAAATGGGATTAAAAAGTGGAAGAAATAGGTGCAAATGGCCAAAATGGTTGGAAAATGTGGTAAAACTGCCAAAATGGGGGTTAACACAAGCAGAAAGTGGCAAAAATGACTTGAACTGGCAAAAAAGAAGGGCCATAACACAGCGAAATGTGGTTAAAATGAGAAAAAAGGTGGAACAATGGGGTTAATAGAGGTAATACTGTGTCAACAGAGGCAACAATAGGAGAAAGGTGGTAAGAATTGGTTAAGAAGAGGCAAAAACATGCAGAAAAAGTGGTTTGAAGTAGAAGGAATGGGGATAAAAGATGGTGAAATTGGACTGAAAAGTGGCAGAAATGGGTTTGAAATGGCAAAAATGTGATAAAAATTGCAAATTTGGCCTTCAGAAAGTGATGAAACAAGATAACAGTGTCAATATTGGCTTATAAGTGTCAGAAATGAGCAGAAAAGGTGGTGAAGGGTATTAAAATTAACAGAGTCAAAAACGGATTGAAGTTGCAAAAACAGTCTTAAAAGTGGTAAAATGGGTTAACAGTGGCATTAATGGCTTAAAATGGGCTAAAGGGTGGTGAAATGGAATTAAAACACGACAAAAATGGGTTCAAAGTGGCCAAAATGAGTGGAAAAGGAGGTAAAATGGTTTAAAAAGTAGGAAAAAGATCATTTAAACTGGCAAAAATTAGTTGTCTGAGGAAAAAAGTGGCAGAATTTGGTTTAACTAGCAAATAATGAATAATTACATGGATAAAATGAGCAAAAATGGGCTTCAAAAAGTGGTGCAAATTATTTAATAATGGCAATATTCAGTCAACGCGGGCAACAATAGGAGAAAGGGGGAATCTAAATCAAGAATGATTTAGAAGTGGCAAAAGTAGTGTAATGCATTTAAAAGGGACAAAAATGGTTAAAAAGTGTAAGAAATTGGCAGAAAAGTGGAGATTATGTTGGCAGATATGGGTTAAAAGTGGCAAAAAACTAATTTAAACTGGCAGAAATGGACTGACTGAGGCAGGACGTGACAGAAATTGGTTAAACTGGCAAAAAGGGGCATAATAAATAATGAAATGTGGATAGAATGAGAAAAAAATGGATGAAAAAGTGATGAAAACATGTTAATAGTGGCAATATTGTTTCAAAAGAGGCAACGACAGGCAGAAAGTGGAAGGAATTTGTTTCAAAGTGGACAAAATGGGCCAAAAAAGTATTGTAAAGCAATAGAATGGCCAAAAAATGGCTTAAAAGTGGAAGAAATGGGCAGAAAGGTGGAGAAGTGGAATGAAAAATGGCAAAAAGTGGCAAAATTGGTGGGAAAAAATGATGAAAATGGGTTAAAATGTGACAAAATCAGAGCAAAGTTGCTAAAATGGTTAAAAAGCAGCAGAATGGGCGGTAAATAATGAAATGTGGCAAATGATAGTAGCAACAATGGGGTCTTGACCCCTACAATGATAACCACTGATGTAAAAGACCAGTGAGAAAATTCCCATGAATCACTTTTGTGATGCATTGTTAAACATTTAGGGAGGCACTGACTGATGCATCTTTGCAAAGAAAAGGTAATGTTACATGATTACTGGAAAAGGAAAAATGTTGCAGGGTTTTCTTTCTTCAGCTCAAGAAAAGTGAAAGCCAAAGTAATCCAAGTTAAAGGAAAAAAAAACAGCATGTTCTTTCCAATCCCTTTGACGGATTCATCTGTATCAGGACCATTACTGTCCAGATTTCTATTCCAGCACTCCCCTCTCCTCCTCAGCGGGCCCGTTTTCTGTCAGCCCTAAACACCGTGTTCTGCTCTGCTCCTCTCTGTCCGACAGGCAGCCCCCTAAAAGCTCATTTTTGGTACAGCGAGTCGGAACACATGGAACCTGTGGTAGAAACTCTGGGAGTGCTCATCTCAGGCTGACAGCAGGCAGTCCCTCAAGCATTGCCGTAGTTGGCCGTGACTGATTTCTCTGCGGCAGCCGGAGCCACGGGAGGCTAAATGTTCTGCTTTGGCTCGTCCGTTTTGATTTGCTGGAAACGTAAGGCTGTTTGACATTTTGTCTTTCGGATGTGCCGTCTTTCACAGTTAGTGACAGTTGTTTACGCTTAATAAACACCACTCAAGGACACAGAGAGAGCCGGGGCGGCACAGGTAATTTATTTTTAGATATGTGCTTTTGCATGACCTTTCTCCTGTTTTTTGACTTCATTAAAGTTTGCTGCATATTTGCTCTTTTGCAAGCATGGGAATTACTGCCTGGGGGCGCTTTAACCTTAAAAAATCAAGTTTAAATATGATTTTTCCTTTGTTGGAGTCTCTGATGCCCACTGTGCTCTAAAAGCACATGAAATGTTTATCCCTGTGTACGCAGGTGTCACCTGTTTAACAGATGGTGGACAGAGACGGAATGATTCATGCAGCCAGCAGCTGCACAAATCCAGCTAAAAGTGGGAAAAAACTCATTATATTTATTGAGTTTAAGCCTTGGATATTGATTAGCTTTTTCTATTTGCAGGTGTTCATTTGGCTGCACAGGAAATGTTCTGTACGCTGCTTTTGTCATGTTTGTGTACGAAGCTAAAGAGGTTGCAGAGCAGCAAATAAAACATTTCATTTACGCTGCTGAGGGTTTGAGCTATAGGAGGATGTTTACAGTGACAGCCTGCCAATAGAGGAAGAGACATTCAAGCTTGGAAAAAGAAAAGCAAGAGCTGGGGGCCCGTATGGCGCGTGTATGTATAAGAGCAGTTGCCAAGGCGACGTTATCACCCATTATCCATCACTGGAAGCGACAAATCCCGACTCCGCTATTTATTCTGTTGTTTTTTTCAGGAATGGAGGTGACAGATTGTGTGATGCAGAGAGAGTACATTATTGATCAACACAAGACTTGACTTCTCCCCATGTCTGAAACTGATAGCAATCCCACAGGCCGACCAGTAAGCAGAGCGCTGGGCTGGGCTGTTTGATGGTGCTTTATGGGGCCTGTCACTGGGATGTGGACGAGCGTGTACCTCAAAGAGAAACAGAGGGAAAGACTCCCTAAGGAGGCAGGAGATGTCAACGGGTGGTGGAGGGATCAAAGGTCATGAGCTCTGAATGCAACAGTCTAGAGTCGATTCGAGGGAGGAAGAGTGATAGGCTGACCTGTGTGGGGTGGTAATGGAAGAGTTTAACATGCTCTGAGCAAAGAATTATGGGTGGAATAGAAATAAAACCCTACCCTAGATTGAACTCAAATGAGTAGCATCTTAGTGTTAATGATGCTAACTATCAAACCCTAGGGATGCACAATATCGATTTTTGTCAATACTATATTTACAATTAAAAAAAACATAGGCCAACACCGAAATTGATATGATACTGAAATGTAGTTCAGACCTAAAACTTCAGACCATTAAACACAGAACTCACAGTGTGAGGATGAAGAAGACGTAAGTCCTCAAAACACTTGAAGTTGTAAGGAATGATGATGAATAAACAGAAAGACTGACGTACAGTGCCCGAAAGCATCTACCCCTTTGGATGTTGGGTTTATAAATCAATCATAGTCAATATGATTTGAATTTTCTGACAAAAACAATACTCACAAACTGTCAAAGTAAAAATAGGTATCTACAAAGTGATGTAAATTAACCCTTAGAGCTCACAGCTATTTTTGCACCATTGTGTCTTGTCTGGACTTGTTGTCTTAAAAAGCTTGTAAAACATCAACCCTGAGGGACACATAGTAATTTCACTTGAATTTAAAAAAGGTTATAGGACTCCAAAGACAAATGTCAAAACAAATCTGAATTTGAAACTCAAAGATTTTTATTTATAACACACAGTGAACAACAGTGACTGAGCCTTTTCTTTGCACAGACTTGTTCTCCCATCTCTTGAGGACAAAACAGTAAAAAAAAAAAAAAAAAATTCTGTCACTTAAGCTTTTCAAATATCTACATATATACAAAAAAGTCCATGTGCTTTCATGCCGTTAGAGTCATTCATTTGTGCTATTCCTTTAAGCACAATTGGCTGACAGCCCCACCCACAATGCATTGCATGTAAACAGATATGGCGCTGTCCACTGAAGAAAGCCAAACAACATGATTGAATATTGATTGAAAATGACAAAAAGACGCCTATTATTGGATCCATTGGATCTGTGGATTTAACTTTTACAGATCCCGAAAAGTCACCAAAGTTCCGGGCTCGCTAGAACGGCGTCCTTTAGGGCTACGGAGACATCCAGGCTAGCAAATGAATGACAAACTGGTCAGCTTTCAGAGGAAGTAAAAGGTAAGTGTCTATGAAAAAAGTTAGTACCGTTTTTATAAACTGTGTCACTTCTTGTTGTACACGACAACACCGTCATCAGAAAGTCAGCCAAGTTCTAGGCTTTCTCGAAAATGTTCTGTAAGGACTACGAATGCAAGGAGGACATAATCAGAGGAGCACAAGTTAGTGCTTCAGACTTACGGTTCAAAAGTTAGCAAGAAATTAACAAAGGGGTGTGCCTGAGGGCTTTAAGGGCTAAGCAAAATATATGTATACAAATCTTTGATCAGATTTTTTACTTTCTGCCTTTATTTGCACTTTTTCCCATACATGCCATTTATAATAAAAAAATATAATAATACATTTTATTTATAATGTTCTTTTGAAAAATTCAGACACTTTACAATTTATTTCCCCATTATAACATTTTTTACCTATTTATGCAACTTTCATGCACATTTTTGTCATTTTTGCCCCGCTGTGCAATATTTTTTTGCTCCTGTTATCCACTTCTGCAATTTTTTGTCAATTTTTGCCAATAAATGCCTTTTATTGTCCATATTTGCCACATGCTGTATTTTCACTTTTAAAGATAATATATTATGCAAAATACTTTTTTTAGGCTTTTCTAGCAAAAATATGTGCCTGTCCACCATTCCACCAAGAATCAGAACCTTTGATAAGAAGTTATTGTTCAGGTTTAAGATAAAATATCATCATTTCACTAACCTTCATGGGCTTGCCCCTTTATAATAACCTTTTCTCTGAGTTGCATGGAGTATTCCTTTGTCTTTGTGGTGTAATGGTAGCCAGGAATACTGGTTAACCAGTGACTGGACCATCCAGACACATGTGTCTTTAAACTACCATCACTGAGACACATTAGCTGAACTCAGGTCATCCCTATTTTAATAACTGTGAGACTTCTAGCACCAGTTGGCTTGTGGATCAGTCACTTTAAAGGGGGTGAATATTTATACAAAATGGGTTAAACTGGCATGAAATAAGTGACAAAAATGGCAAGCAGAGCCAAAAAAGGCTCTGAAATGAAATGAGGTTTAAAGGGAAAAATGGGTTCAAAGTGGCAAAGAGAATTGGCAGAATGACCAAAAAATGGCAAAAAATGGGATTAAAGTGGCAAAAAATTCCACGACATTGGCAAAACAAACAAACAAACAAAAAAAAGAGGCAAAAACAGGTAAAACTGGAAAAAAATCAGCAAAAAACAGGAAAAAATATATAAGTGGCAGAAATGGCCAAAAAGTGGAAAAAACTGATGTAAAGTTGGAAAACTGGATAAAAGTGCCAGTAAGAAGTGGCGATAAAGAGTGAAAAGTGGAAAAAAAAATTGGCAAAATGGCCAGGTAATTGGCTAAAAAGGAAGTAAAGTGGCATTGCATAACATTGGCATAAACAAAGGGGGGCAAAAAAAGACCCAAGCAAAAACAGGTTAAACCGGCAAAAAATTGCAAGAAAACATCAACAACAACAACAACAACAACAAAAGTAAAAACTAAAAACAAAAACAAAAACAAAAACAAACAAACAAAAAAAAAAGAGAAATAAATCAAATAAATAAGTAAAAGTGGCAGAATGGGACAAAAATGGAAAAACTGGATGTAAAGTGACAAAACAGTGACATATAAATTAATTGACATATTAATTGCAAAAATGTTGAAAAACTACAAAAAGTTGCAAAAACTGCCCAAAATCGGCAAAGTGGCAAAAATGAGATAATAATGCCACAAAGAATAAAAAGAGGGAAAAGTGGCAAAAAGAAATGCCAAAATGGCCAAAAACTTGTATAAATGAAAGTAAATTGGCAAACAACTAGAAAACACTGGAAAAATTGAAAAAAAATGGTTCAAACTGGAAAAGAAGAGCAAAAGTTGGCAAAATGTGAAAAAATGGATGTAAAGTGGCAAAAAAAAAATCACAAAAATGTTGAGAAACTGCAAAGCGGGGTAAATTGGCAAAAATTGGCCAAAATGGGTAAAAAGTGGTAAAAATAGAACAAAAGCGCCAAAAAATGTAAAACAGTGGCAGAAGAGTGGTAATAAACGTGCACAAGACAGTAAAAGTTTAAACTGGCAAAAGAGACGAAAACAGTGAGCAAACTGGAGAAAACAACAACAATAATCTTTACACTATAATCACTGAGACACATTCACTGCACTCAGACGATCCTTAGACTACTAACTATAACTGGCTGGACCTCTGTAGAATTATGTCAGTCACTTTAAGGAGGGTGGATATTTATGCAGTCATTTATTTGACCTTACAGGAATAGTCTAATATGACTAGATGAACTATAAACAAATATATCCCATAATCCTTCATGTCAGTAGTTCAGTTTATCCAATGCATTTCCAAGCCAACCCATCCAGCTGAACTTTTGCACGAGTGCAGCACAGAATCACTGAAGAGCATTCATCTATATTGAACAGCATTTAAAAAAACATGCATATGCTTTGGGAGAAGACGTTCTCTGAGTGACTCATAAAAAGTATTTAATAATTGAGGAACATCCCTTGTATGTTCTGTTCAGATAGCTGCACTGAATTCACACAAGCTTAAGACGGCTTCCTCCCTGACAATTCCATTTTTGCAAATCGGGTCCTCTTCAAATTAATTAGCCAAGATTAAAAACAATAAAGGCAGAAGCGTTGACTGGAACTCTTGTTTTAATTCAAAGCCAAGTTGTATGGAATTCACTCTAATGAAGGCAAAAAGCAGAAGCGCCCGCTCTCTTTGTGATGTGCATGGAAATACTTTGACTAACAAAAGGCAGGCGTTTAATTCTTAAGCAGAAAAAGAGTGCTCCGGCATTTTGCCTCCCCTTTCATGGCAGTTAAAATGGTTTATAAAAGTGTTAGTAATGAGCTCTTATTGGCCATGGAGGCCATTTGGAAAAGAAATGGAAAAAAGTCACTGACATGGCCAGTGGCTGCCGCCAGGTAAAAGCCTCAAGGACCAATTACTGAGCCGGTCACCACACAGCAAGAAACACACATAAAGGAAGAGCACTGCCTGCGATGCTACTGCCTCTTTTTTTGTGTGGTGAAAGTGCCAGAAGCATTGTTCTTGCCGGCCATAGTGTGCCATGCTTAGATCTGGTTTGGACTGGCATTATGGAGCCAAATGGCCACACAGAATTTCTTCAAAACTCAAAGCAAGCATGATGATAAGGAGGATTTGGGTTCCTTGAAAGAGAATATTTATGCTCTCTAATTGGGCTGCGGTGGCTGAATTCACAATGTGCTCCAGCAGTGTTTTGCCACCAACTTAAACGTGCATTTCTTTAGAGGCTTATGTGAACCCTCCCTCTTCCTTCTGCTCAAGGACAGCGGGGAATAAGATAAAGCAGTACACAACAAGAGACAGAAACAATGATGGCTTGGAAATCAAAGGGTAGACGGGGTGCTCAGAGGAAAGGGATGAAAAATGAAGGGAGTTAATAGAGGTTGAGAGGAGGGATTAGGAAAGAACAGGGGGAGAACAAATGAATTCCACACTGTCCATTATACCAGCCGCTGTGTGGTGTAGTGCCACAAGCCAAATGCCCTATTTATTCCAGGCATAATTACACGGCAATGAGGCCCTGCTGATGCCCAATGCGGGGTTAAGTCGATAGGTGACCCAGATTTAAAGCAGCCGTGTCCTGTAATGGCATCCGCAGTCAAAGAGCCTTGCCTGGATTCCAATAACCCATCTCATCTGTCATAATAAAAATTTAGCTTGCAATTTCTGCAGCCCACTCTCCGCCTCTCATGTTCCCTCTCCTCGCTCTCCCTCTCCTACTTTGTCCCCTGCACTCTAGTATGGAAACACATACACAGAGAGGTTCAGCTGTATTACTTTATGTCACTGGGCTCGTATCGATTCCAGAACAGTATCCGCCGATTTAATTACCCAAGCTGCATATAAAATACCCCGGCAACCAATCACTATGCTCCGAGCAGCGTGAGCCAGTGAGGCTTGAGGTTTCTAGTCTAACAATCCTGTTAAAGCATAAAGCTTTTAGTGCCTTTGACCACACTCCAGAACGACCGAATCCTTGACCCCTTGGCTTTTTCTCTTCTCCGCCAACCATTCCTCATTTACTCTGCTTGCACTTCTGCCCTGGTACCAACTGCTTCTCTCTGCCCAACAATTATTGCCTTCTCCCTGTGTTACCAGAATAATTTAGAACCCTTTAATTTTTCCAAAAAAAATGCAGCAGAGCTCTGCCTTTATTTCTCTCTCTTAGGTTCTAGATTACACGTGGACAAAGTTGTTGGTACCCCTCTGTTAAAGAAAGAAAAAGCCTCAATGGTCATGAAATAACTTGAATCTGACAAGAGTAGTAATAAATCAAAATTTACTGAAAATCAACTAATGAAAATCAGACATTGCTTTTGAATTGTAGTTCAACAGCATCATTTAAAAAACAAACTAATGACAAAATTGATGGAACCCTTAAATTAATAATTTGAGGCAATCACTGCAATCAAGCGATTCCTGCACCTGTCCCAGGTATTTTGGATCACTCCTCTTGAGGAAACTGCTCCAGCTGTCACAGGTTTGAAGGGTGCCTTCTCCAGACGCCATGTTTCAGGCCCTTCCACAGATGTTCACGAGGATTAAGATCAGGGCTCATTGAAGGCCACTTCAGAATACTCCAGTGTTTTGCTCTCCTGCAACTGAGACCAAGCTTTCTGACTCTGGGCAGGACATTTGGCTCCAGAATTCCTTGCTAGTCTTGAGATTTCATTGTATACTGCATAGATTCAAAGTCCCCTGTGCCAGATGCAGCAAAACAGCCCCAGGACATAACGTAGCCTCCTCCATGTTTCACAGTAGCTACAGTCTTCTTTTCTTTGGATGCTTCAGTTTAATCTCTTCCACCCAAAGGACAATTTCCCAGAAGTCATCCTCAGTCGTCTTCAATTAAGTGCACTTTGGCTTGAAGAGCGATGGATGGTCAGTCTGACACTGATGTACCCGCCATGTACCCATCCATCCGTCTTCTTCGGCTTATCCAGGGGCTGGTTGCGGTGGTAGCAGGTTGTCAACCCTGACATTCTTCTCCCCAGCGAAACTTTCCCACTTCTCCTAGGGGTATCCTGAGGCATTTCCAGACCAGACAGGACATACAATCCTTTCAGTGCATTCTGGGTCTTTTCCATAGTCTCCTCCCACCCAGGCGTGCCCAGAAAACCTCCAAAGAGAGGCATCTAGGAGGCATCCTGATCAGATGCTGGAACAACCTGCTAAGGAGCAGCGATGCTACTCTTAGTTCCCTCCAGGTGTCTGAACATCTCCTTCTATCTCTAAGGCTGAGCCCAGCCAACTCATTTCAGCCTCATGTATCCACAGTCTCATTCTTTTGGTCATTACCCAGAGTTCACAACCATAGATGAGGGTCGGGAGAAAGACTGACAGGTAAATGGAAGGCTTTGCCTTTTGGCTCAGGTCCCTCTTCACCACAATGGTCAGGCACAACGCCGCAGAACTGCTGACATTGCACCAATCTGTCTGTCAATCGTGCTCCTTTTACCCCCACTCGTGAATAAGATACTTGAACTCCTTCACCTGAGGCAGAGACTCAGATCCATATTACCAATCTCTTCAGTTTGTCATCATTTTTCCTCTTGTTGCCATGTCCAGTGAGGTTCGTCCTGTGGACCTTAAACTTCTGAATAAAATGCGTGACTGTAGTCACAGGAACTTTAAGTTGCGTGAAGATGGTCTTATAGCTTTTACCTTTAACATGCTTGTCTATACATTTATTTCTAATCTCCAGGGACAACTGTCTCCTTAGCTTTCTGTGGCCCATGTTCACACCATGATACAAAACAGCACAGTGACTACTTTTCACCCTTTAAACAGGCAGACTGACTGATTCCAAGTTTAAAGACACCTGTGTTGCTAATTACAGGACACACTTGCGTAGCATTGATAGGAGACTGTGTGATACAGTATTATTTTGCCAAGGGGCAGCATTCAGATAGAAAATAAAATAGGACCTAAAAGCAAACCTTGTGGTACACCACAGGTAATGGTGGAGGTGGAAGTGGAGTGAATAAACATATCAACATTCTCAGTCAGAGGGTTACAGAGCTACAACACTGATGACAAATAGTTAAATTATAAAGTTTAATCACTCGTGGCAGAATCAATAAGGTCAGGTAGGTTGTTCCAAAGTGGAGGAGCCCTGACAAGAAGGTTACGTCTCCTTCGGCTTTCAGTCTTGACTTTGGAAAGACCAGGAGGACCCCACCCAAGGTTCCAAGGCTTGGTGCTGGCTTGCAGGGGGTTTATAATTCTGAAATTAAATTTGGAGTCAGACCCAGGGTTGTTGCAACAGGGTAGGCAACCCAGGCAACGGCCTAGGGCCTCAAGGTGGAGGGAGACCTCCCAGAGGTGGCTGACATTGATTGATATCAACGACAACATGGAATCCCCTTTAAACACTGCAACCACAATATGTCAGGAATCCTCTTAATGGGGCCCCTTCTAGCCACTAGCCAGCAAGAGG
The DNA here is from genome assembly GCF_018320785.1 of Cheilinus undulatus. NCBI lineage: Eukaryota > Metazoa > Chordata > Actinopteri > Labriformes > Labridae > Cheilinus > Cheilinus undulatus. The sequence goes on from NC_054887.1 coordinate 5,727,685, forward strand.
GCTGCCATACGTGTGTATTTATGATAGTTGGCAATAATTGATTGACGCCATGAAGGGAATCCATCCTTTAGGCCGAACAAAAAGAAAGAAAGAGTAAGAGGAGGATGAAAAGATGACATGAAATCATGTGGAAAAGAATAGCAAATTTAACCCACAAAAGGCAAAACAATCTGCTGGTGACATACTTTTCTTGTGTGAACTTGCATTTCCATCCTGATCTCTGCCCTTCTTCTCTCAAGCTGATCAGAGCTGTGCTGCACTGAGTAGGACTATGGACTTACAAGGTGGTTCGCCTTTGGTCAGAGCAAAAACATGGTGCTGGGTGCTGCAAACAGAAATTTGATTTACTTTCAATAAACTGTTTACGGAATCTTTATCAAACGATGAATTAAATCAGAATACCTTCATATCAGCTGTACAATCTGACTGTTTTTTGACACATCACTCCACTTGAAAGGTGGGTGTTCAACAGCAGGATTCCTGTCCTTCATAAGGGAACAGGCTGTGAAATGAAAGATGGCCATGAGTTGTATTAAATAAGGCTCTGTGTCTGCTCATAATATCAGGGATATTAAGGACGTTAAGTCAAAATATCTTGGCCTCTGCTCTCCTGATTTTCACCATTCCTTTTTCAATGTTATTTTTTGTGTACTTCAGCTCAATGAGAATGCTGGAGTGGCCCTTCAAACTAACAACTCAAGAGCAATGTCGCCTTGAAAGGTGATTATTAAAATGTTGAATTTTACAGTTGACAAGGTCTCACAGCAGAAATGGCAGGAATAATCATAGAATCATATCCATTTCATCCACTCTTTCAGTTCCCAAGAGTCTTTTGAGGTTTGATTCTTTTGTACCTCTGAAAAAAAGAGTTCCAGATTAAGTAACATCTGAAATGATGCCTGAGTGAAGAGCTGCCAAATTTGGATCTAAGTCTCACGTTGTCTGATTGTTCAGATCTATTTTAGAGATAAGATCTTAAGAGATCAAATTGCATTATGTCTGACAATCTCTGCTGCAAAGATCCTGGATTGTTCAAAAAGAGCTGTAAACTCAAAAGACAAAAGTATATTATTCTGAGAGAATCACAGCGGGGGATCAAAAAAGAATGGAAAAAAAAGTCATATGACCCGCAGTAATCGAAGTAAATATGTTAAAAAGGACATGTTTTTTTAAACAAATATTGCAAGCAATGGAAGCAACCCAAAAACTCTTTGCTTCTTGTGGTCAAATACAGTGATATTTGTGTTGTTAATTTTACAGTTTTTGTGTGTGTGTGTGTGTGTGTGGGGCAATTACTTAACCTTTCAGGATAAATTTGAGTATTATATGTTTGCTCATGAAAGTAAGCAATGTTCATTATGCATCTGTTGAGTAGTGGCGGGAATTTCGGCTCTTTTCAGTGATCCAGCTCATTTGGCTCGGCTCAGCAAAAAGAGCCGGCTCCTTTGGCTCCAAACGACTCTTCATTCAGGTAACAGTTTGGCTTCATTTGACCTGCCAATCAGTGTCAATTTCATCCTCTAAAACTTTGACTGAAAATGTTCATCGACAGCCTTTCTTGCCGTGACGAAAACTAGACGAAAACTAACAAAAATAGATCTTTGATGACTAAAACTGATAAGAAGAAAGTCTAGTTTTCATCAAGATGACTAAAACTATACTAAAATGTAATGTAGTTTTCATTGGGCATTCAAAATCTGTGAGATTTCTCCACTGTGGGTAAATCTTAAAAAAAAAAAAAAAAAAAATGTATTAGTATCTATTCCGCCTCACAGCTGTGGAAATCAGCGACCCCAGGTTTGGCAGGGTGCAGAGAACACACTACCATGATTTAGTACCAGATTTAGGAAAGAAAATAAATGCTTGGACTAAAAGTAAAGACTAAAATGTGAGGATTTTTTATGGACCAAAACTAGATGAAAATGTTGAGTTTTTGTCGACTAAAAATTTTTTACCCTTTAATAAAACATTAAAGGGTAAAAAATGATGAAAGTAAGACTAAAACTAAAAGACATTTTGTCTAAAGACCAAGACTAAAATTAAAAAGAGCTGCCAAAATTAATACTGCTGCCGATTTTAACAAAGTTATAACATTTGATCAATATTTCGTCAGGTATTTTACTCCAACTATGCTCAATTTTTAAAACTGATGAAAATATGTAATTTTTCAACAACACCTTGTGGTGATAAAAATAAGTGTAAAAATATAAAACGGCTCTCTAAAGGGATCCGGCTCTTATCATTCTTATCTCTTATCTCTTAGCTCTTATCTGGCTACCATTACACCATGAAGAAAAAAGAACACTCCAAGCAGCTGAGAGAAAAGGTGATTGAAAAGTGTAAGTCAGAGAAAAAAACAATTCCAAGGCTCTGAAGATCTCCCAGAGTTGAAGTAAATCCATCAAATCTGCCTAGATCAGGCTGTCCTCTCAACATGGGTGACCATGAGAGAGGCCACCAAGACACCTGTGACTACTCTGAAGGAGCTACAGGCTTCAGCAGCTGAGATGGGAGAATCTGCATACAGCAACTGTTGCCCTGGATCTTCACCGGTCAAAGCTTTATAGGAGGGCAGCAAAGAGAAAGCCACTGTTAAAGAAAACTCAATTCACCAAAAGGCATGTGGGAGACTCCATGGCAGTGTTTATTTTGTCAGCTATTTTTAATTTTAGTCTCAGTTTTAGTCTTTAGATAAAATGTATTTTAGTTTTAGTCACATTTTAGTCATTTCTACCATTTTTAGTTTTAGTCTTGTTTTATTGATGAAAACGAAAACATTTTAGTCTAGTTTTAGTCTATCAGAAGTCCTCACATTTTAGTCTTTACTTTTAGTCCAAGCATTTATTTTCTTTCCTAAGTCTGGTACCATATCATGGTAGTGTGTTCTCTGCACTCTGCCAAACCAGGGGTCACTGTTTTCTGCAGCTTAGAGGCAGAATAGCTACAGATGCATTGTATTTTGACAGATTTACCCACAGTGGAGAAATCTCACAGATTTTGAATGTCTGATGAAAACTGAATTACATTTTAGTCTAGTTTTAGTCATCTGGACAAAAACTTAACTACTTTTTGCCAGTTCTAGTCATCACAGATCTATTTTTGTTAGTCTTAGTCTAGTTTTTTTCATGGTATAAAAAAAAAGGCTGGCGACGAACATTATCATAGTTTTAGTGGACGAAATTATCACTGCTCCATGGTCAAGTGGAAGAAGCTTCTTTGGTCAACTGAGACAAAAATGGTGCCTTTTGGCCATCAAATAAAAACCACAAACACCAAACCCTATGGTGAAGCAAGGTGGTGGCAGCATCATGTTGTGGGTATGCTTCTCAGCAGCCAGCTCTTGAAGGCTGGTAGAGGTAGAGGTTAAAATGAATGCGGCAAAATGTAGGAAGATCCTGAAGGACAATTCTATTCAGTCATTAAGAAAATCACGGCTTGGGAGAAGATTTATTTTCCAGCAAGACGATGACTCAATGCATACAGCAAAAGCTGCACAGAAATGGTTTAAAAGACAACAACAAGGTGAATGTTCTGGAGCGGCTGAGTGGCTGGACATGAAAAAGGCCATTCCCTGTGCAACCTAACAGAGCTTCAGTGTCCAGACATGATCCTGATCATCCACTCAGACTCAGTGCTGTGATTTCAGCCAAAGCCTAAAACTGGTTAAATTTATTTTGTTCACTTCAGTACTTCATCATGCAGAGTTGGGGCTCATTTTATAGACTTATTTTGTGATTTAAGAACTCAAGCTGTTGCAACAAATGACATTAAAATAATCAGGCAGCTTTTCTTTTAATCTGTATATTTGTTCAAAAGCTATCCTCATTTGCAGACACTACTTAACCAGATTGGAAATTAAGCCCTGGTAATAATGCTCAGATCTGATCATAGTTCCTTGATATTTCATATCAGCAGATGCATTAAGACTTCCTTTTGGAGTCTGAGTTTTTAAAAAGGAAATTTATGTTCCCGCAAAATGGCACAAAGAGAAGAAAACATGGAGAAGCAGCTTAAAAGATCAGTTTCTTTGGGTTTACTTGGAGTGACGATGAGAGCTAAAAGGAAAGTTGTGTTCATCAGATGGTGAGGAAGGTGACTCAAAATCTATACTAGTGTTACTCCTTTTCTTCTGAATGTGTAAGTAGGGCAACTGTTTGCTAGCAAACTTCAGAAAACTCCATTAGTGACCCATCAGATGAGCAGAGTCTTCCTTTACTGATATTGCAAATGGCAAGAATGCACGTCATGATTCATTGAGAGGTGTGAACAGTGGGTCTTTCCAGACTTAGCTGAACCTTGTTAACAGAATCATTCACAGCTACCTCTCTGAAAACTCTCCAGTATGTATAACGATCGCAGCGGTGAGAGAGAAACTGAGAGGAGCCGCCATTAAGACAAAGGAGATCTGGGACTTCGGCCAATTAACATTTAACCTGGATACGATCAACTGGGGGTGGAAAATGAAGGAGGAGGAATGTGAATTGGATTACTCTCATCCTCTATGCCAATCTTCAGAGGCTAGCATTTTCCGTGTAAATTGATAGTGATTTAACTGAAAAAGTGTGGACTCCTAATAAGCTTTTTAAGCTTCTAAGTGAATATTAGAGTGCATGTTTGAGAGGAGAGGTGGACAAAATATAGAGATGGCAATATATCTTCATTCTGACTCGTATGATAGAGCTGCCACATCCCTGGGGCTAAAAATATACATTTCACTGAAGAGATTTCTCTGCCAATTTTACTCATCAAGTCCCTACTTCATGACTCTGTACCCAAGTGGCACTTGTGACATGTAAGAGGGTCATGTGAACACACATTCAATGGCCAAAGAAGTACTTGAAAACAGGAAGAAGAAAGAAGACAGTGGGATAATGTCTGGTGAAAAGACACTAAAGGATGAAGCATGACGTGGTAAAAATTAAATAAGTTATAGTGAATGACCAGTGTTGGGAGTAAAGTGTTACTTTAACCCCACTACTATTTGTGACAACTAGCAGGGCTCTTTTCTTCAGCCCGCTCCCACTGGATTTCTAACCATTACCGCTCGCTCCCCAAGCTTGTGCCTTCCACTCCAGGACAGGTGTGTTAACCCCGCCCACATCCTGGACAGATGCTGTCATCCATGTTGACTATGCAAAATGACAGACAGTTACTCAAAGGCAATATAGACAGGTTAATTTATGCACCACCCACATTTGGTTTCATCTCTGAATGCCCTAAGGAAACCACATCCTTGCCATGGTTCCTCACATGGATATAAGCTGGTTTCACTCCTGGTTGTGGCGACTTCATTTACTGATCTCTAAGTTTGTGCATCATAAAAACTTCAGCACACTACCATCAGCTCTGACACAGAGTAGGTTGATCTTTACTGTATTTATGCTGTGATATTAATGTCCTCATCATTGAATGCTTAATGAAATCAGACTTATCTGCATGGTAAGGGGTGTGTTTTCCCCAAATAACTGCATAATGGCTCAGTGTCTCCACCTGCCAGTGTATGTGCACCAACAGTCCAACAGCACAACAAGAGGAGCATTAAAGCTGTGCGCTCTGACCTCCTGTGTTGTGTTTTTTAATATAAGCACAGAGAAGTGCTTTAAAGAGAGCTTAATTTTATCAGGGATCGTGGAGCAGGTGTATCGTCTCATATCTTTCCTCATGGGTGTGTTTCCAGTCGTTTTCCAGCTTCATCACTTAATCTTTCAGCTCAGGTGTGATGTCACTCCCAGCTCTGACATCCGACTTCTGAGGCAAATGGAATGCAGCACAGAAAAAATCATAAGTAAATTCAATCTTGTGTAGTTGAAAGTAAATTAAAAGGCTTTATCTGTGAAAGTGTTGTGCTCTTTTTGGGCATTAATTCTAAATGACACTAAACTGGAACGGGCCGGCCCACAGAGTCAGCTAGGCCCCTGAAAAACTGGGAGCTCGGTCCCTACCCAGTTACGATTTATTGATGATGTCAATGCATGTGTTGGATCAGTAGCATCGGTGCTAGCATCCTAGCTAACAGTTCATGTTAGAGATAAAAAGTGTGTCAACTATCACTGGATTCAGATGTTGAAATTATTTATCAGTGGTACTTTAAGACAGCTTTTCCCATCCATTATCACTACATTCTTTAAACACTTTCAATTTTACTAGTTGTTGCAACGTCTTGCCTATTTTAGCCACCCTTTGCCATTTTTTGCCCATCCACTTTTTTCCATTCTTTTCCTGTTTTGCCCTTTTTCACCCATTTCTGACACACTGATTTATTTTTTGTACCAATTTTGCCCATTTCTGCAACATCTTCTTGCAAATTTTGCCTACTTTAGCAAGTTTTTTTATATATTGTTTGCACAATTTTTAAAGTTTCTTGCCTATTTTTGTCACTTTGTATCCATTTTTGCTAAATAATGCCACTTTTTGACATTTTTTGCATTATGTTTTTGCAACAAATGAACATTTTTGTCACTTTTAAACCATTTTTGCATTGCCTTTTTGCAACTTTTTGCCCACTTATGCAACTCCTTTTTGCTCCCTTACCCTATTTTTTGCCACATTTTTCCCATTCCTTCAACTTCTTACACACATTTTGCCCATTTTTGCCTCTTTTAATCCATTTATTTTCTTATAATTTTTTATCTTTTCTTGCCCATTTTGGTCTCTTTTCACAAAAAAAAAAACATTGCTTTGCCTTGATAGGATTGTTTATTATGGACCATGATTTTGCTGGCCTCCATGGGCACCCAGATTGGCCAGGTCCAAGAAAGCCTTCCTCTTTATCCCACCATATGGGCGGCCTTGTACTAGGTCTATATCCATCTTGGTTTTGAACGTTATGGTGGGGTTTGCAGGTGTGTCCAATGGCTGCTGCTGCAGTATTAGCTTGGATGTAGCTGAAACTGGCGTTTTTTTCAGAATCTTTTTAAAACAAGAGCATAGAGCCACACCGAAAGCTTGTCTCGGCAGGGAGGACATTTTTGCACATCTCCAGACCAGCCTTGGCATCAATTTCATTCACTAAGAAGCTTTGCTATTTATCTACAGCAGCACTAACCTGCCAGCTCAAGAGAAACACATGCACAACATCATTTAGTTTTGTTGCTCTGACTGGCCTGTCATGATTGTGACAGAATGGTCTTCCAATCAACTTCTGAGACCTGCCCTTCCCAAACGCTTTCTATGGGAGCTTTCCCACATGAATGTGGAATATAACCATACAATGGAGAGATATTTGAAACAGTCGATCTGGTGTGTCAAGTTAGGTGGCGATAGCTTTGTACCCAAACAGCCAGAAATGTGATGCCAAACAACCAACAAGGAAGAAAAGTAATCAGAGAAGAAATGAAAGATTTTCAGAAGAAAGTGTCCTTGTCACTGCAGGGTTTATCCATCCAATAATTTTGAAAAACACTACCCAGAAAAGTGAATGCATGTTCACCCTGCAGACTGATTGGTTATGCATGTCAGCTGTCTCTGTTTTTGACTGTTTAGAGACTCCAGACGGTTTCTTTCACTTCACTGAGAGATCATTAAATGCCTGTTTTCATGTCCCGTCAGCTCATCTGTTTATATACAAGAACTCTCTGTCCATCTTTCACTGTTGCATCATTACTTTTTAATATTCAAGCCTGCACCACTTGGTTACAGAATTGTTGTGTGTGATTAAAAACTTATTACCACAAATAACAGTCACAGTCTTTGAGGCACAGAGGGACAAAGAGATCATAATTATATAGTCAGGATTTGGTGAAGAAGTCACAATAAGCAACACAACAGCAGCTTGACATTTTAACAACAGTTTTCAAGCCTGAACATACTGTTCAATAAGGCATAAGTCTGTAAGGAACAAACATGCAAAAATAGATGTTTCCAATGGCAACCAAAAATACTGAAATTTAACAATGTTTGAAAAAGGCTGATTCTGTAAGGAGAGCTCTCTCTGGCTTTAACGGCGTCAGCATCAGACGACAGTTTAATGATGACACTTTATATCTGCTGGGAAATATATTTGATCATTTTTAAACCAATTTAATCCCACTTTAAGTGTCTCTTTATGTAAATGATTACATCTATATTTACTAAAAGTAATTTTCTGGATGAACTGGTGTGCACAAAGTCACAAGAATACAAGAAATCAAGCTAAGGACTAGAGAAGGGATTTTAACAGAGTTCCAGTTCTCAGGAAGAACCCGTTCTGTACCTGAAGGTTGTTGAACACAGCCGTGCACATGTGCAGACAAGGACGCCCATAAGGGGGTTAATTTGTGCGGCAGTATAGAGCCTTCTTTAAAATGTGAATCCTTTTCTTGAAAAAACACATTTAAACGTATTATTTTTGCATTAACAATGGCTAAAATTGGAGGAAAAAGAGAAAAGGTGGGGAAATATAATTTTAAAATAGCGGACATTGGTTAAAGATGGCAAAAAATAGCCGCAAAGTAGCAAAAATGGGTTCAAATTGCAGAAAGGGGCATAAAAAGTGATAAAAGGGCTCCATAGTAGCAATATTGGCTTGAAATTGACTAAAAAGGTGATGAAATGTGATTAAAACATAGTAAAAATTGGTTAAAATGTGTTGAAAGGTGTTGAAATGGGATTCAGTTCAAAAGAAGTGGGCATAAAAATGTTGACATGGGGTCAGTAGTGTGATATTGGGTCACTACAGGCAACAATAGGCAGAAAGTGGCGAAAAATGTTTTAAAAGTGGCAAAATCAGGTAGAAAACCATAAAGGAAAGTTTAAAAAGACAACAATGGCTTCAAAGTGGAAGAAATGGGTAGAAAAGGAGTGAAATGGGATTAAAAAGTGGCACAAATTGGTTTAAACTGGCAAAATTAGTGGCAAGTGAAGACATCGGTCAAAATTGAGCAAATATGGTGGTAAAAGTGGGTTAAAACAGGCAAAAATGGGCACAATTCAGCATAATTGATGAAAAGTTGTAAATAAAAGTTGCAAAATCAGGTGGGAAAAGTGGTTAAAAAGTGGCAAAAACAAATAATTTCAACATCAGGAGCCAATTATAGTTTGACACAATTTTCAAGTCTAAAATGAGGGAGCTGTTTGCAAGGACACTAGCACCAAAGCTTCTGATTAAACAGACATACACCAACATCATCGAAAAGCTGGGGAGGGCCTGATCTCTGGGTTTGTCAGGGACACAGCCAAATCTGTGTATAAGTCTGTGTGTAGGTGCTCCTTTAATAAACTACTTAAAACTGTTTGCCGTCTCCGCAGTCAGGGTCAAACACCATCTACACATCACAGTAGGCTTACTTTTTAATGATTTGTTTCAACATTACTTTGATTTTGGCATAAAACTCACCAAATGACCATCTTTTTATATTACATTTTCTATTTTTATGCATACATTTTAATAAAAATAAGGCAAAATATACAGTTTTAAATAACCTCAAATGACCTCAAACGTTAACTGTTCCTCGTCAATGGCGCTGTTGTAGCTCTGTGACCCACTGACCTCCCAGTGACCCTTTGCTCTCGCTGCAGGATGAGATGTTGATATAGTGATGATTTACGATCGGGAGTTTGTGCACTGTGTTGTGTTTTGAAAGAGCCGGATATTCTACGTTCTAAGCTCTATTGGAGCTTTCTGATTAATGGTAATTGATGTGGTTTGCAGAGTGTCTGTCTGTCTGTCTGTGCTGATTTGCACAACACACTGTTGCCCAAAATTTGTCCTTGGTACCTCTCAGAAGACATCTGTGTGTACCTCACACAGATGTGTGCCATAACAAAATTGTAAATATGAAAAGATTTTATATAAAATTCAAAATTGAGTACCTTTTGCTTTAGTTTGACTACCTTCGCTCTTGAAAACACACAAAAATGTGTTCATGAGTCTGGCTTTTCTATATATCTGATAGAGAAAGTGACAGAGCTGGAAAACAACAGGACTTTGTTTTAACACACCCACAGGGAAACGTATTTGGCACACCTGGATGCAGGGGTGTAGCTAGGGGTTCTCGGCCCTTAGGAATAATATTACACAAGGCCCCCCTTAAGCAGCTAGCCAAGCAACAAATGTTGCGTCATTTTTACAAATACCAATGCATTTCAATGCATTTTTTAACTATAATTTCCCCATTAATGAGCATTATTTTTAATATGGTTAAATTGAATTTACCCCCCCCCCAGTATTTTATTTTATTCTATCTTATACAAATTTGAGTCAGTTCATTTAGTCACTTTTGATTCAATAATGACACTAATTTCAAAGAAAAATAATAATGATAAAAAAAATTTTTTATCATTGCAGGCTTCTCAAGGGCCCCTGCCTACTGTGGGCCCCGGTAATCAGTGCCCCCCACCCCACCCCGTGCTACACCCATGCCTAATTTCCATGCTGATATTAAACAAGATAACACAGATGTGTCAGATATTGGTGTTAGAAATCAGGGTTTTTTTCGCTGTCATTTGTCAGCTGTAGTTGGTGGTAGTTGCGTAAACATGTTTGAATATGCGTCTGTCTCTGTACAGCCAAACAGTGTGATGCTTTGTTAAAGCTCCACAATAAAGTGCATGCTGTAAAACTTTGTAAATAAGTCAAAAGGCACAGCTTTAATGCTCCCTTTATTACGTTATGGGCCAATCACTGCAAACATGCACTAGCGTGCAGAGACGCTGAGCCATTATGCAGTCATCTGGGGATTTCCGTGCAAACTGGCCTTATTGCATTAAGTACCAATGATGAGGACTGTAATGAATGCACTGTATGTGCTGTGATTTTTTTTATTTTCTTAAAGGACATTTGATGTTCCCAGTTAGTTTTGCTCAGAAACAGCTAGAGGACAAGCCTTCAGAGAGACTTGAAAGGTTTAAGTAGATTTTACAGCCCACACTTTTTATTTTACTTCAGCAAAGAAGTTCAATCACTTCATTCCAGAGTTGTTTTTGTTATATCGGTATCTGTTCTTCTGCTCGAGTAATAAATTGTGTTTCACAACCTTGGGGTATAACAGAGACATAATGCAAACAGCAGAGAGATGTGAACCTGACAATCAAAAGTGAGGGATAATTTCTCTCTCTCTGCCTGGTTCTCAGCAGTAAGCCCTCTCTGTCAGAATCCATGCTGTGCAAGACACAATGTTGTTTGTTCCCATTAAAAAAGTTCAAGCCCTCACTTTAGAGACAGGGAAACAAGGCTCTCCCAGCCTGACAGCAAATCTTTACTAAAAGCACATAATAGGAAACTTTTTCCCGCTGCCAAAATGCCAACATAAAACCAAACAGATGAGTAATGGAGGCAGGTTTAGGGCTCATGCCACTCCACGCTTTGATCAAATAAATATTAGAAACGGTTGCCAACGTAACAGAATGCTTAATTGTGGCATTTGAATGGTAAATAAGGAAGTTTGTTCCATTTAAAAACACGGGTTAATTGGCCTGTCAGACCCTGGTGTTGACTCTGCTCCAAAGCAAAGTTTCTGCTGAGTGGTGCTGAATCGGAGGCATTCACTTCATTCCAAGTGACATTTTTAACCTTCAAACTCAAACGGTTCACAAACTATTGGCATCGGAGCGTGGTTCTGTTTTCATTTCAATCTAAAACAAATGCTCTCACAGTCAGCTGTTCTTGACTAAGCAAGCTGTTTCACCCCGCTCATCCCTCTCTGCCTATTCAGCATGTGAGGAGGAGGGGGGGTGATAAATCAAATTCCCTATTCCCGCTGTAGTGCTCCACAGGTCCAGGAGGACACTGTCCACTTCCTTACATTAATCTTTTAATGGACTCTCCTTGCTCCTCTTTGGCAGCTGCACTTCCCCCGACAGGTCAGCAACGATTGGCGGGGTCATTAGTCCTCTGATAGGCCCAACGATAAGATCAGCAACAATGGGGACAAGGTGTGGGGAGAGATGGCGCTGAGCTAGCGACACAGCTCTGGGTTAAAGAGGAGAGTTGTCTCCGCAAGGTCGTTCAGGGAGGGAGAGAGACAGCCAGAGTCGATTTAGCACTGAAGAGCAGACGCTGGAGTTGTGGTGCATCGTGAAGACTTCAATGTGGACAGACTGCAACATGAAGCCTCTATTCTTTTACATAAGACTAATATGTGACTGACAAAACGCTGCTTACCTTTCTCTTTTGAGGCCACAAAAACAGATAGGAAGAAAAGAAGAGGCTCCATGAAGCAACTGCACAGTTTCTGTTTCTCTCCTATCTCTTGGCACATTGGCACATACAGTGCTGTGAAAGAGTTTTAACCCCCTTCCTAAAGTCTGACTTTTTTGCATATTTGTCACACTTAGATGTTTCAGATCATCAGACAAATTTTGAAATGATAATGTCATTTTTTTAGGGAACAAAGCCATCCATACCTACCTGACCCTATGTGGACAAAGTAATTCCTCCTGAACCCAACAATATCTGAGTAAGATTGTGAATGGCTTCAAATAAATCAAATAAAATAAAGGTTTTTAAGTGACATAGTCAGTATCAAGACTTAAATCTGAGCGAGATTCAGTGGCATGACCACAGGCAAACAGGCAGTTTATAATTGGTAACGCTCCAATGATGCTGAATTGAAATGACTCTGCAATAAATCCCTCCACAGTAGAATTGATTTCCTTGCTTTCTTGGAGTTGTTGCCATGAGGTTTAGGGGAAGTAATGTTTTTACAAAGGGCCAGGTAGGTTTGGATGGCTTTTTGCCCTTAATACAGTGGCTCCCAAAATTCATTAAAAAAAATTATTAATAATAATAATGAGTAGAAGAAGAAGAAGAGGAAGAACAGCAATCATAAAATAATAATAAAATAATAATATTTTTATTTTTTATTTATATTTTTAAAATATTATTATTATTATTATTATTATTATTATTATTATTATTATATTATTATTATTATCATTTTATTACTGCTGTTATAATTATTGTAATTGTTATTGTTATTTGTAATTTTATATAATATAATATAATATAATATAATTTTATATTATTTAATATAAAGTGATAATATATATAATATGAATAATATAATAATATTATATACTATAATGTATATTTAATATTTATGATTATATATAAACATACATAATTTATATATATATATATATAAAATTATATATATAATTATAATTATATATATATATATAATTATAAAGTGATTTAATGTTTAGAATATTGTGTACTATAATATAACATACAGTATAATATAATATATATCACATTATAATATAATATAATATAATATAATATAATATAAATAATATAATATGATATTATATAATATAATATAATATAATATAAAAATTCAATAATTGATACAATACGGAATAATCGCCATGCAGAATTTTTGGCCTGAATATCACCAGCAGTAGTAACCTTGCCAAGCAGATGAATTTGCCCCTTATTGTGTTTCTCACTGGTGAATCCATCTTGCAAAGCTCCTGTCTGAACAGTGTGGGCCCGGTTAGAAAGTGACAGTGATGAGGGGCAGTACTTTCGGGCGCGGCGGAGTCGTGACTTTTGCAAGCAGCAACAAGAGGCTGATGCAGATATGGTGGAAGAGATTCACGTAGATGCTGCAAAAGCGCCAGTTTTATCAGAACTTGATGACATTTCTTCATTAAAAGAAGAACAATGAACAGCAGTGAGTTGTTTTCTTTTTAAAAACAACAAAAGTCATGTACTGACATGTTTACAGTCGCCATGTTTTGCATTATGCAGCTCTCTATGGATTTACTCCTCAGTAGCGGCTACGTCACAGGTTTTGTTGCTCTGATTGGCCCGTAAAGATGTGACAGACAGAACGTTCACCCAATCACCCTCCGAGGTTTTTTTTCAAAGCCTCTGCCCTTTCCCAAACATCGTCTATGGAAGGTTTACCAGATGGATGAGTGAAATAAATCCATCTGCCGTGTGTCAGGTTACAGCAGTTTATTGTGTATAAAAAAAGAACAAGTAGTCATAGCAGTTATAACAGCAGACAGTGTCTTCAGACTGATATGCATTCTGAGAATGGCATGTTTGCTCAGTGCAGTGATAGGCTGTGGCTCCCACTACTGTTATTAAGTCTGGTGGCAGTGGGCACATAAAAGCATCTGAAGCGTTCTCTTTTCCACCTGGGTGGGATGAGGCGGCGGTTGAATGAGCTGCCTATGTGCCACAGCTCGTCATAGTGAGGGTGAGAGGTTTTACTCATGGTGGATGTGATTTCATCCTTCATCCTCCTCTCAGCCACAGTCTCCTGAGTGTCCAAGCTCTACCACAGACTGGTGGACCCTAACCCTAACCCTTCAGGAGCCTGGTACAAACTCTGAGCGGTCTGAGTCTCCTCAGGAAGAACATCCTCTGATCTTTCCTGAAGTGGTCTGAGTCCACTCCAGTTTCATGTAGACTCCATGATACACGTATGACCCCGCCTTCTCCACTTCCTCTCATCATATTTAATGATGCATCCAACAATAGAATGGTCATCGGATAACTTCTGGAGGTGGCATGAGCCAGAGTTGAACTGGAAGTCCAACGTGTTGAGGGTGAAGAGGAATGGAGCCAGAATAGCTTCTTGGGGAAATCCAGTAGCCAACTCTGAAGTTGGCTCTGAATATTAGCTCTGACTCAGTTGTCATTCCAGTCCAACATAATGAGATTAAAAATATATGTTGTGCTGCAAGAAGCTTATTTTGTAGTTCATTTAGAGGAGGCTGCAAGGAGGACATAGCCTGCTGTCCCTCCAAACGATCAGCTGATTGGTCAGTGTGTGGGTGGCTCCAGTTCTAGCTCATTGGTGGATCACTGTTAGGTCTCTGCAACTAATATAACTTTCAATGTGAAACGGTTATAAATAAAACTTGATTAATTCATGTGTCCATGCAGTGAAAATCCCATTTTAATGAGCAGACTTTTGCTCTATAGAAATAATACATTTTCTCTTTAAAGCTGACTCTGTTCCAAGTGTGTGGCTCGGTTCTGTGTTTTTGGACAAACTCCCAAAATGTTTTTTAAAACAGCGACAGCCTGCAGATGAAACTTGACTTTGAAGTGTGTGACTGAGTTCCTTGGTTCAGATCACAACGGATAACGCTGGAAAAAGCCACACGTCCTCTTAATGAGCCCGGGGGAGAGCATTTCAGAAAACAAAGGAACAAGATAAGAGGGAGGACATTTGTTCTGGGGGAAAAGCTTTGGGCCTGACCTCTGAAGCTGTTTCCAAAGCTGGATGCGCCCCAGTAAAAATTAACTACAGATAGAAGAGTTGGCCAGGGAGAGCACATGGGCTGCACATGATAGGCTGATAATGGCTAGATGTATTTCTTAATCTACACTAGAGTATAAGGCTAACTGGGTAAATGTGGCCAACCACTCACTACAAGTCCCTTGAGAGATTGTACCAATTGCCATTTCAGGAATGAATTCAGTGACCTACAGTAATGTGAATTTCATTTGCACACAATTTGCTGCCAGGCGGTTATGTGTGCATGTATGTGTGCTATATAGCTCCTCCTATTGCCAATCAAGCTCTGGCAATGTAAACATTAAAAACACCTCATGCATAGGAAAGCAAAATGGAACACCAGATTAATTGTTGAGTGTGAAGCATGGACTGTTTGTGGCGTGGATGTTTAGAAACCTTCAGCTGACATTTGGGTTGTCACAATTGTATGTGCAGGAAAAGAAAAAGGACGAAAGAGAGGAGGCAGATAAAGGCTGTTTGGGGTAAATGGTGGATGGACTTGAGCTTGTATTGCACATTTTGAGTTGTATGACTACTCATTTGTACCATTGGTCATTTATTCAAAAGCCCTTTTCAAGTCCAGCTACAAATTGACCTATGGCTAAGCCACGCCCCCTCCACAGTAGGAGACATTTCACAGGAGGCCATTGATGATTTCTGAAGACAGAAAGATCCCATATCATCTAGAAGTCACCAAAAGGGTCTAAACTACGCATTGGAGGGATATATTAATCACTTTATTGTCAAGAAGGTCGATAAAAAGCTTCAGTTACAAGCCCAAACTTACAGGTCCTAGTGGGAACGTGATAAACCGCATCTCATTGTCATCACAATCGCAGACCACAAGATAGAGGATCAGCATCAAAGTGCCACTGAAGTTAAAGTTTTAGGCTCAGAATATGAGAAAAATATAACGGTCTTTTTATCATCTTTACCAAGAGTGTCTCTCCGTTAGTTTGGTGCTATAGTATATTTACGCTGCCTCATTCAACAACCAACCTTTGTTGTCTCGGCTATTACAGATAAGTTAACAAAGCTAAGCTCCAGAAGTTAACGTTAGTTTAAGTGGAGCCCTTTGGACAACAGCTAACAATGATGTACGATTGCCAAAGAACAAAATCTAGAACTAAATAGGCCAATGAACTCCCAACAAACAACGTGACACTACAAACACTAGGAGGCTAACGTTAGGCTAACTTTAGCTAACGTTAGAGATGTTAAAGACAACATTATATTTCTTTCCAGCAAAGTGACAATATGTTGCCTCAAACACAATGTTGGCTTACCTTAGAACAGATATTGTTAATTTTATCCACGTTGAGTTGATGTTGTGGTCTACCGCAATACTTGAATCCAAAGAAGACACTTTTCTCAGTTTAGACGTGGCTTAGGAAAGGGTAAAAAAATACACTCCGTCACCCAGCCTCTCAGCATACCTTGTGTTGGAGTCGCATGTACCCCATGAACACCGTTTGACCATTTTTGAACTTAAAATCTCAAAAAACCTCATAAAACCATACGAAAACGGACTTTCTCCCATTCATTTCAATGGACGCACTGTGATTGGCTCATCGTGTTTGAGGGCGGGACCTAGCCATAGGTCAATTCTCTATTGGACTGAGGTCTGGACTTTGATTCAGCCACTCCAGTACATTCACCTTGTTGTCTTTAAACCATTTCTGTATGCTTCAGGTCACTGTCTTGCTAAAAATAATTTTCTCCCAAGCTAAAGTTCTCCTGCAGACCAAAGATTGTCCTCCAAGACTTTTATTCTCTGCATTCATTTTACCTTCTACATTTACAAGCCTTCCAGAGCTGGCTGCTGAGAAGAATCCCCACAGCATGATGCTGCCAGGACCGTGCTTCACAGTGGGGATGGTGTGTTCGTGGTGATGTGCAGCGTTTGGTGTCTTGTCTAATAGCCAAAAAGCACCATTATGGTTTCATGACACTAAGGAAGTTTCTTCCACTTGGCCATGGAGTCTCCCACATGCCTTTTGGTGAACTCTAGTCCAGGTTTACTCAGATCACGCTGCCATAAAGCTTTGGCTGGTGAAGAACATCTTAGTCTTAGTAGTCATATTCATGTTTCTGTGTCCATCCCCTGACTTCTACTTTCCAATAACCTTTCCTCTGAGTTGCATGGAGTGTTCTTTTGTCTTCATGGTGTAAAGGTAGTCATGAATACTGATTAACCTGTGACTGGACCTTCCAGGCAAGGGTGTCTGTACTACAATCACTTAAGACACATTCACTGCACTCAGGTGATTCCCATTTCACTAACTGTGAGACGACTAGCACCGACTGGGATAGTCACTTTAAAGGGGGTGAATATTTATGCATTTATTGTAAATGACATATTTTTGTTTAATTTACATTACCTTGTAGAAACTTTGGTCTGACTTTGTAGTTTTCACTTTAACATTGAAAAGGGTTTTTGTATTTGTTTTGGTCAAAAAAGCCAAACTAACCATGATTGATTTCTAGAATCAACTAAAGGGTAAAACATCCAATTATAAGCACTTTATATGGCAAGTAATATCGCAAATATGAAAACCACAATATTCAGATCAAAAACTTGAGTCCTTTGCATGTAATTTAGGGTTCAAAGAAAAAGTCTTCAGCTGATATAGGTTTATTAGCCCCCCAAACTTTGAAAGCACATTTGTTCATATGGCTGATATCCAGAGCCAATATAGGCCGATATGTTACAGCTGATATTTCAGGTACTAACATTGGCATACATTTTATACATCTGCTGACTAGGTGTTATGTCTGCTTCCCATTGAAAAACCATTGGTGATTCCACAGTTTTTACTCTATGTCATAAAAGGCTTTATTCCAGGATTCAAAAGCAAGCCATTAAGTAGGATTTTGTTTATTGTTGTTATTTTTTGCATACCTCATAAACAGTGGTATCTACAGATGTAACAATAGCAGTCTAAAACAGTGGTTCTCAACCTTTTCAGCCTGCAACCCCAAAAATAAAGGTGCCAGAGGTCGGGGACCCACACTGTATGTGAAGGTGGTTGAACATAGTGTGCACATTCAGGGATAGTCATGTGGAGACAAGGCTTCTTTATGGGGGGGATAAAGGGGAGAGCTTTCTGGGGCCCAGTCAAACTGGGGTCCATGGAAGTCAGAAAATCTTGGTCCATTGTCAAGTTAAGCTATGATAACCATATTTTAGTTCAACCTGAATAATAACCACTCTTATCAAAGCAAAATATATCTTTTTCATTCATTTATGCTGTAGTGTAGAGCCATCTTAAAATTATAAATCACTTTTCTGAGAAACAGAATCAAAATGGGTTAAAAATGGCAAAAACTGGAAGAAATGATGGCAAAATTGTGTTTTAAAAGTAGCAGAAATGGGCAAAAAGAGCCAAAAATGAAATATGGTTGGCAAGTAATAGGGAAAATAGTGGCAAAAACTGGCATATAAAAGTTGTTAAAGGGGGAAAAGTGGCAAAAATGGGTGGAAAATTTGGCGGAATGGGATTTAAAAGTGGGAAAAGGTGGTTTAAACAGAGAAAGAAAGAGTTAACTGAGGCAGAAAAATGGGCAGAAATGGGTTAAACTGGCAACAATGGCAATAACATATAGTTAAATGTGGTTCAAATGGACAAAAATAGGCATTAAAAGGGGTTAATAGCAGCAATAATGGGTCAACAGAGGCATCAATTGGCAGAGTGGTAGTGGCAGCAATGTCTTAAAATGGGCAGAAGAGTAGAGAATTTGGATTAAAGTGGCAAAAAATATGTTAAAAGTGTCAAAAATGGTGGCAAAGGTCATGAAAACAGGTTCAAATGTGGCAACAATGGACGAAAAGGGGCAAAAATTGGCACAAATAATGCAATACTGATGAAAGTCTGAAAATAATAGTGGCAAAACTGGGTGGGAGAAGTGGTTAAAAAAGTAGCACAAATAAATACTTTTAATACTGGAACCCAGTAATAGTTTGACACACTTTTCAACTCCAAAGCAGGCAGGACACTGGCACTAATGCTACTGATAAAACGACATGCATTGATATGATCAATAAATGTCGTGGGGATGTCTTACTTTTAACAGTTTCAGCATAAATCTCATTAAATGACCAATTTCCATTTTACTTTTAACTAAATCTATGCATATATTTCCCTAAAAATGGGTAAAATCTACAATTTGAAATCATTGTTTTTAAGAATTCCTGTTTTTATAAACATATCTGGCGACCCACAAGGGATCCCGCACTCAGGTTGAGAGCTAAAAGTCTACAGAACATAAAACCCCAGAAAAACAAGCCATCCAGTCATTTTCCAATAACTTTCTACAAAAGCCCAGCAGAATTAGAGTTTAAGACAGGAGCAGAGTGATTTACATAAACAGAAAAATAGCATATTTTTGTTAAAGTCTGTTCAAAATGTAAACAGGCAGTTAACACTGATTAGCTAACACTGACTGTCAGCCTAAATTGTGAAATCAGTTTGCCTGCCTCCAGCTTCTGACTGTATCTAATAAAGGCAGTGCAGGATCCAACTAAATTATCACTTCCCTCTAAATTAAGACGGAAGCACCATGCAATGTAAACAATCTGAGGGTTTTTATGCAAGATAACATTTATGAAGATAGATCTTCTGAGGAACCCTACCGTGTTCTTTCATTTGCTTAGTAATTATATTCTAACCGCTAATCAAATTAAGCTACGGTTTGCATAACAACAACCCCACACACGAAAATGCAACACACGAGTCATATTTAGTAAGAGGCGTGGGCTGTTGAACCCTCACTTAGTGCAACAGCCTTCTCTCATGTTATTATTTAAGAAGACACAAAAACACTTGGACTGATTAGTTCTGGGAATAAATGATCTCTAATTAGGCTAAGTGCTTCACAGGGAATATTTCAGAAGAAGTGGAGCTCTGAATGGCTTCACACAAAAACAGCAAAAGCACTAAAGTATGTTCTGTTTGCTTCTGATAGTGCAAGGCAGTAAAACAGCGAGGCTTGTTGGGTGATTTGGTTTGTGTAGCACTCAATTAGCGGCATTGTAGTTTAATTAACAAACTATAAAGTGATGCACTGAAAAACTCATTGTAGAACTCTGGGATCAAAGAGTTGTTCATGTTTGAAGTCTTTAAAATCAAAAGTATGCAATCTGCGATCAGTGAAATGCCTCCATGGCACACATAAAACCCCCACACTGGCAGTCATCTACAAACAAGCCGCTCTAGACGTACTGCTTGTGGCTACTGAGGGTAATCAAGAATCCAAAATTACTTTATTTGCCTCCTTTAGCTTGTTTAACATTTCCATATTTAATGTATACTTGAGTGTAAGCCAGCAGCTGGAAGCAGGTCTGTATTGCAAACAAGCATCCAACTGCCTGGTACCAACCTGCTAACAAAACCTAGCATCAGACAGACCCTCTGTTTGGCTAAAATCAATGGTTCTTGGAGCTAAATGCCAAAAGTAAACTGGTGTTAAGTGGGTAAATCATGCTGTCTCAGTTTAGTATGTTAGCATTTTCTAATTACACCAAACACAAAGACCTGAGGCTTGAGAGAACATGTGATAAACCTGTTTTATCATGTACTTGATGAAAAGTACTTTGCAAATTGAAATTGACCCTTCGTTAGCCCTCTGACTGGTCTGCCGACCCACCAATCAGAGAGGCCTCTCTCACAGCAGCTGTTGTCAAGTCTACCCTCGTTTAAAACCGTGGCTAAATTAGACAAGCTCTTTAATCGCTGGGCTCTTTATTTTTACCGGTTTGATTATCCTCTTGATAAATCTTTAACTTTTGGTGCATCTAATCTTCCATGAGTTCTAGATTCATCTCAGACTTTTTTTGTTGTAATCTCTGTGATTAAGGCTTACAACTGAAATTCCACTATCTAAAAATATTAGAATATTGTGGAAAAGTCCAATTTGCCAAGGTTTCCTAAGGCCTTTATTCTCTTACTTAATCAGTGAAAGGGTTCACAAGTAGGGTAAGCCACAGAAGGTCATTGTTAAAAGGTCAAGATGTTCACAGAGTGCTGTTTTAAAGTATACTAGAGGAGGGTAAGCCACAGAAGGTCATTGTTAAAAGGTCAAGATGTTCACAGAGTGCTGTTTTAAAGTATACTAGAGGAGGGTAAGCTACAGAAGGCCATTGTTAAAACGTCAGGATGTTCACAGAGTGTTGTATTAAAGTATACTAGAGGAGGGTAAGCTACAGAAGGTCATTGTTAAAACGTCAGGATGTTCACAGAGTGCTGTATTAAAGCATGTTAGAGGGTTAGCCACAGAAGGTCATTGCTGAAAGTTTGAGCTTTTCCCAGATTCTGTATCAAAGCCAATTCAAGGAGGGAACTCCACAGAAGGGCACTGCTGCAAGGGCAGGATGTTCTCAGAGGTGTCACAGCATATTCCAGGGCTCCAGACTAACTTTTTTACTTGGAGCACAGTGGCCCCTAACTTAAGATTTTAGGAGCGCAGGCAGGAAATTTAGGGGCACACATTGTAAATCAACTTGCGATATAAATATTCACGTTTCCTCTCATTTTCGGACCTGGGAACAGGTTTTAGGGTAAAGCTGCATCTGTGATCAGTTGAATCCTGACTGTATGATGTGAACTCTGACCTCTTTGCTCTCTCTGTCTCAGTCAATGTTAGTAGCAATAACGTTTCTATTTAACTGGTATCTTATCATCAAAATGTAGTCTTATGAAATGCGTCAGGGTGCCAAAGGATTTTGAAAAAAATACGCTGAAACAAAGATGTGCAGGCGCTGAATTTTAAATACTTAATTAAATGCATAACGTGCACACACAGGAGAGAGAGAGAGAGAGAGATGGAGAAAGCACCTGATCAAGGCTTGAATAATGAAGCGTGTCTCTCTTCAGTGAAGTTTATAAAATCCCCTGAAGTCTGCAGACATAAATGGACCGCTATCTTGTATGAGCGCGTGGTGCAGGCTGCTCCTAATCTCTGAGTTCTGCACACTTTCACCCGTTAAAGGCTCTTCAATCTCCGTAGGAAACTGTTTTTCTTTATTTAAACTTTTTTTACGCTAAAATATCGCTACAGTGTTAGCATAATGCCGCATCTGCCATTTTTTTCACAGCCAGTGAATGTGTAAAAACTGTCTGTCAACATGAATGCATCGTCTTCTTTCTCTTCACTCATGATTTTCACACAGCACAGCGCATGTTTACTGCATGTTACGTTATAATAACAGTTAAACAAACACATTGTGCCACACAAATAACCATCTGTGTGAAATACAGCACGCCATGCGCCACAGCGCGATGTCAAGCTTGTACCACGGCATATATGGATACATGACGGATTTAAGGGAAGCCTCGAGGCAGATGATATGCCTTCTTCTTTTGGGGTTAATGTCGGTTGGCAAACCAGCCAACAACTGGGCTGAAGTGTGGAGCTGAAGTTTGTCAGCAACTAAAAATATTTAATAATAACGTTAAAAATCAGCAAATTTACTGGTCGCACATGCACGAGTAGATGAAACATTTACTCTCACTGTCTCAAATTTTAGGGTCAAAATGCGACCATTTAGGGGAGCCCTGTATTCAAGGAGGGTAAGCCACAGAAGGTCACTGCTGGAAGGCTGTGATATTCCCAGAATCTGTATCAAAGCAAACTCAATGAGGGTAGGCCACAGAAAGTCACTGCTGGAAGGGCAGGAGGTTTTTTTGAGGTGGAATCGAAGCATTTAATGGATGGTAAGCCACAGAAAGTCACCACTGGAAGGTCAGGATATTTTGAGATTCTGTATCAAAGCATTTCAAAGGAGGGTAAGCCACAGAAGGTCATTGCTGAAAGTTCAGGAAATTCTGTATCAAAGAATATTCTAGGAAGGTAAGCCACAGAAAGTCACTGCTAGAATGAGACAGTGGATCAAGAGCCACCACACAGAGGCGTCCAGGAAATGGGCTACAAATGTCATGTTCTTAGCGAGGAGCCACACCTGAACAGCATACATTAAAGTGTCTCACAGAATTTAAGTGCATTCTCCACTCACATCCAGACTGATAAATGCCGATGTGTGCTCCCAAATTGCTGCCGTATGCAGGTTTGATAAATGAGGGCCCTTGTGAGGCAGTTTCACTTTGCGATTGATGCTGATGAGATGAGTGCATTTTCATAAACTTCTGAGTGAGCTTCAAGATCAAAGATCTTGAAAACAGTAGATTAATTTAATCATAATTGCAATCTTGAACTCAAGATGTGCTTTACAGAATCTTTCTGTTTAATCACCTATCTAAGCATTGTTGTTGACCGCTCTTGTATGATGGCTATGAAAGATATTCTTCCTCCTACACTTCACTGTATATAGGATTATATGCTAAACCACAGGGCCAACGGGAAGATGAAATGTCATACTTGCATAACTTCCTCCTGCACTTTATATTTATGCTGTTCTTTTCAGTTTTTTAAGCTATTTCATCAGCCACGCTTCGTATATGTAGGTGTATGATGAACAGAGAGAAAATACCTTGGATGCCTTATAAGAGAGCTTTCATTTTGTTGGCAGTGATTGATTCTCTGAAGGTTAACTTGAACAGCTTGAACTGCTTGAACAGAAAAGGACGCGATTCAAACATCTAATCTTAGTTGAGGGGCAGAGGTGAGTCATAGAAGAGCCATTGACATTGAAAGATTTCAGGTTTTTATTCTAAAGGATGCTGCATGTTGTCAAAATTCTCAAACCAAAGCCTTTCCTGTGTTGCACTGTCAGTCTAATAACACAGATGACATGCTGCAATAAAGCCACATAGAGTACTGAGCCCCTGAATGGGCCCTGCCCAGTTGTGATTTAGTGATGATATCAGTGCATGTGTGTTTGATCCAAGCGGCCTGAAAAATGAAGCCGGAGAGGAAGGGCAAAAAAATGAAATACAGTGAGTGTCTACTTGAGGCTGGCTGCAGGAAGTCCCATCTGAACACATGTTAAAAAATGAGACAGGCCCTTTTTCAACCCTTTTTGCTGCTTTTTTGCCAACTTTTAGCCCAATTTTGCTACATTTTTGCTACATTTTTGCCACATCTTATCCCATTTTGCCCTTTATCATCCATTTCTGACTAATTTCTATTTATTTTTTGTACCACTTTTTCCCACTTTCTGTCCCTTTTTGCCCATTTCTGCAATACCTTTTGACAATTTTTGCCTACTTTAGCTGTTTTTTGCACTTTATTCCCCATTGTTGAAACTTTTTCCAATTTTTGCCACTTTTTGCCCCTTATCTTGCCTGTTTGGCCCATTTTTGCCACTTTTTGAACCATTTTTGCAAATACTTCTTGCCATTTTCTGTCCCTTTTTGCCCATTTCTGCAATACCTTTTGGGAATTTTTGCCTACTTTAGCTGTCTTTTGTCCTTTACTGCCCATTGTTGAATCATTTTGCCCCTTATCTTGCCACTTTCTATCCATTTTTGCCTATCGATGCCACTTCTCTTGCCACATTTGGCCCATTTTTTGCCATTTTTCTGCCTTTTTTGCATTACATTTTAGCATTTTTTACCCATTTTTGCAAGTACTTTTTACCACTTTCTACCCCTCTTTGTCACTTTTCACCCATTTTAGCCACATTTTGTCCATTTCTACAACTTCTTTTTAACATTTTTGCCCATTTCTGCCACTTAAAATCTATTTATGACATTTTCCGACGATCTCCCCTTTATCCCCCTGTGTTGGCGGTCTTGTCTGTGAAATGACAGACGACTAATGATCCGTTCTGTTTTCATCCGGCCTGAAAAACCTCGATTTCTATGAAAATTTGACACTTCAAGAGTCGGAAGACTAAAAAATAGATACAATTGCATCCGGTAAGCCTGAACAACAGCGAAAGCTCTTCCTGCTGGGCTCCTATAGGACATGGTGTAAATAGCTGTCTCAGCGAGCCCCGTCTTTGCCAGCCTGTGATTTCTAAGGACAGTTCCATTACACATCAAAAGCGAGCGAGGGTGGTTTATTTATCTTGTAAACACATGCGCATCGCTAATTACACCACGGATCACCTTAAAAGAATTCCACCTCCATCAAAGTCACGACTGCTCGATACACAACGATTTCTCCCCCTTTTCTTCTATTCTCTGGCCAGGACGGGATTAAAAGCTAGTTATCGTTCAATTCCTTTAATGTCGCCTCTCTCCCCGGCTGCCGTTTCAAGCTAATTAAATTTCTTCCGGGGCGATGCTGTATTGGCTGGCTGACAGGTAACATTATAAAGCGTGACCTTCCTGGCGTTGTTATCCTTCTGACAGCTAAGCAATCCTGCTGGTGGCAGAGACGTGGGATGAAGGCAGGACAGTCATCAGGTATTTCTTTTTTTTTACACACTTGTCAAGTCGAGTCAACTCAGATTTATTTGTTAAGCAAATTTCATACAGATATATTTGTTTTGCTCTAAATTAAATTGACAAATAGCTGAACATGTACTCTTATTTTAGACTGTATAAAAAATATATAAATCACTTGAATGGCGAATGAAATCCCATCAGCTCTGAGGTATTTCTAGGCTGCTGAACAATGACAGAAATCTAACGTTGACTCATCCTTTTGAGTAGGAGGAGAGAGGAGCTGCTGGAGCATCCTCCGCTACCAGCCAGGTGTGTGTTGTTAGCTGTATGTTTTATGACAAAAAAAATCATTAAAGTCACAGCAATAATGAACAGTTACTTCAGTATTGCCCTGAAGCAGGTGGAAATCACATTTTTTATGCATCTTCAGCGTCTATCCAGACCTTGCCTTTGGGTCTCTTCCTCCTGCCTCGTCTGCAACTGTGTCTCCATGTTTGTTTGTGAGTGCGATGTGCGTTGACAAGCGAGCACTATGTTCAATTGTCCATTCACTGAGCTCAGCAGGGTGTGAGGGCCCTCTGGCCCGACGGCCCAACACTGTGACTGGTTGTCAGGTTTCATTTCAGGGCCTGAAATAACAGCTTCTTGTCCTGCTGAGGCCAAAAGAGGGCATTTTAAGAATCACAAAAGTACTTTTTTGTGTGTAGCATTTGAAAACAGGACAAATACAAAGAAGACTGTTGACAGGAAAGGAAAGATAGTTAGAATATAATCTGAGCTAATCCAAGGTTACTCTGTGCAGAGATTACAGTTATTTTTTGAGGGAGTGTTATTTGTATACTGCTAATGGAGAGGGAAACAGTTGATTAAACAGTGACTATAAAACATTCAGTCCCTTGGATATCTTATAGGGTTTTTTTGTTGTTGTTTTGTTTTTTCTTTCTTTCCAAAAAAGAAGACAAAAAGATTTTGGTCAAAACAAACAAACAAAACAAAACAAAACAAAAAAGAACGAAATAATATATATATACACACACAGTGCTGAACAAATTTTTTAGACCACCACCCAGAGTGGTGTAGAAGCTCTTCAACCCAAATGATATTTTTAATGCTAAAATATAGTTTTTATTGTTATCCATGAATTTTCAAATTTACTGATTTACAAAAAATCTGAAAAAAATTGTAAAGCACATTAATATTTCTTGATTAATATGTCAAATTATAGTTATTTACTTGCATTCCTGATCAGAAAAATGAGTTTTAGTGGTTGAATGTTATGCTTGATTCACTTCTGACTTCTCAGAGAAGCCCAGTGAGCCGGCTCAAATTTGGGTGAATTCAGTTTGAAATTCCTCATTCCTGTTCAAAATGGTAAAACGTGGAGAGCTGACTGAAAATGAAAGCACTTCATGATGCTGGGTGGTCTCTGAGACAAATAGGGAAAGACATAAAGTGTTCTCACAGTGTGGTCAAGTATGCTTCAGAGTAAATTGCAGAGACTGGTACCTACAAAATGTGCCAAGGAAGAGGCAGGAAACCAAAGTTAACTGAAGCAGATGTCAGACACCTCAAGATTTGAAGTACTAGAGACAGAAGGAAGACCACTGCTGATCTTCAGGCAGAGATGAATGCTTCTAGATCAAAGTCTGAGAAAGTCTCCAGAATGACCATAAGCAGACGACTGACGGAACAAGGCTTAAAGGGAAGAACAGCTGCTAAGAAGCCATTATTGAGGCCTGCAAACATCCAGAAAGGCCTCAGATTTGCCAGGAAGCACAAACACTGGACTGTTGATGACTGGAAGAAGGTACTCTGGATGGACCAGTCCAAGTTTGAACTCTTGGGTCAGCATCGTCATGTTTATGTCTGCAGAAAAGCTGGAGAATGTTTTGATACCAGATGCACCCACAGTGAAACACGGTGGAGATTCCAGTATGGTATGGGGCTCCATTTGTGGATACGGCGTGGGCAAATGAGTGAAAATCCACGGTATCATGAACAAGGACGTCTACCACAACATCTTAGTGCATCATGGAATCCCTTCTGGACTGAATCTGATTGGTCGTGGGCTCATATACCAACAAGACGATGACTCCAAGCATACTTCAAAGCTGTGCAGAGACTATTTGACCAAGAAAAAGGAATCTGGAGTACTGGAACTGATGGACTGGCCAAGTCAAAGTCTGGATTTGAATCCTAGTGAACAAGTTTGGGATTTAGTAGATTCAAAGATTGATGGCACAAAAGTTTAATCTAAAACAAGTCTGTGGGAACAGCTAGAAACTGTTTGGAACTCAATAACAGAAGAGACTGTGGAAAAGTCCATAAAAACAATGGCAGCAAGAATGCAAGCTGTTATCAAGGCCAAAGAGGCCATACAAAATATGAAGTTTTTTGGTTATTATGTGTGAAAAAAGACTATTTAGTTGTTTCAGTTTGTTATTTGCCAAATAAATAAAAATAACATATTTAGTTTTAAACAAGTTTTTGAAAGATTTCTAAAATATTTATGTTTTCTCGTTTTTGTGACAGGTGGTCTGATAAATTTGTAAAGCAGTATATATATATATATATATATATATATGTACACTATATTGCCAAAATTATTGCTCACCTGCCTTGATTTACATATGAACTTCAGTGACATCCCATTCTTAATCCATAGGGTTTAATAAGACATCGGTCCACCCTTTGCAGCTATAACAGCCTCAACTCCTCTGTGAAGGCTTTCCACAAGGTTTAGGAGTGTGTTTATGGGAACTTTTCACCGTTCCTGCAGAAGTGCATTTGTGAGGTCACACACTGATGTTGGACGAGAAGGCCTGGCTCTCAGTCTCCGCTCTAATTCATCCCAAAGGTGTTCTATCAGGTTGAGGACAGGACTCTGTGCAGACCAGCCAAGTTCATCCTTACCAAACTCTCTCATCCATGTCTTTATGGACCTTGCATCCTTAGCTCCTTAGTTCCTTTCACTGGACTAAGGGGCCAAGCCCAGCTCTTGAAAAACAAGAGAACGTTTTTCCACTGCTCTAGAGTCCAGAGGTGGCATGCTTTACACCATCCAATGCTTTGCATTGCACTTGGTGATGTATGGCTTGGATGCAGCTGCTCGGACATGGAAACCCATTCCATGAAGCTCTCTACTCACTGTTCTTGAGCTAATCTGAAGGCCACATGAAGTTTGGAGGTCTGTAGTGATTGGTGACCTCTGCGCACTATGCGCCTCAGCATCCACTGACCCCGCTCCATCATTTTACGTGGCCTACCACTTGGTGGCTGAGTTGCTGTCGTTCCCAATCTCTTCCACTTTGTTATAATACCACTGACAGTTGACTGTGGAATATTTAGGAGTGAGGAAATTTCACCACTGGACTTGTTGCACAGGTGGCATCCTATCACAGTACCACGCTGGAATTCACTGAGCTCCTGAGAGTGAGCCATTCTTTCACAAATGTTTGTAGAAACAGTCTGCATGCCTAGGTGCTTGATTTTATACACCTGTGGTCATGGAAGTGATTGGAACACCTGATTTACATTATTTGGATTGTGAGTGAATACTTTTGGCAATATAGTGTATATGCATAAACTACATGTAAATGGGATTTCTTTGATAGCAGTTATCATAGCCTTGGATATGTCAGAGATGAGCAGCAACTTTGAAATGTATATAACTATTATTTTTTTTATGTTGTAAAATTTTTAAAAACTGTTACATTCAGACTCCTCATGTCCAAAGATGGATGCCGTACATGAACCACAATAAAAATATCATCCAAAAATTAACATTCCACTTTTTTACATTCATTTTTTGATGAGAAAAGTCATGAATATGATTAATTTTCAGGAATTTTATCCCTTCACTTGCCAGCTCAACTTTTTAAATCTCGTTTTTTTTTTTTTTTTTTGTAAGATTTATTTTTAGCCTTTATTAGATAGGACAGTGGATAGAGTCAGAAACATGGAAGAGAGCAGGGAGAGACATACAGGAAATAGTGCCAAGGGTATTAGACTCCATGTGTCTAAAAAAAACACCCTTCTTAAATCGCAATAAAATAAAAATTAAAAAAAATAAAAACACAAAAAATGTTTTCCGATTTCTTGTGTGGTGAGAATCTATCCAGAACAACTAAAGATGAAACCACAATCTAAGGCTGTTGATATCACACCCTCTAAGGAGGAAAGATAGTGATACAAGGGGGGAGAGATCCTTTCTCCTTCCTAAACCCACACCTTCAGATTATCCTTCAGGAAAGAAGAGTTTCTCAGGCAGTAAGACTCTTAAACTGCCATTTTGATGAAAGACAGCTCCCAACAGAGATAAACACCTTAAAATCTGAATCTTTTGATTGGTCGACCAAATGGTGAACCTCCTCAGACTAAATCCTGTCTTCCTGAAAGCTGTAAGAAACTTTGCACCACGCCTCATAAATCTAAGGACTCTGTCTTCCTACAGAGCCGTGGCAGAAAGCAGGCGCATATCGTAAATTCCCGGTGTTATCTCGACCACATGAAGCTGCAAGGATTGGAAGTATCAAAAAACTGTCTTAAATGTTATGTTTCTAACAGGACATGTTCATATTTGGTTGAGTCTGTTTACAAGGAACAGAATGACTTGCCATACTAATCTCTGGCATTTTCCCTTACTGAATTATGGTTTTATGATATAATTTAGTTGTATTTCTCCAAGTTGACGAACAGAGACTAACAATCGTCCCTGGATCAACATTGCCACCTTGTGGTCAAGTTCCGTCACACCCAAATGCAGAAACATTTTCTAATGTATAATTGTGCGTATAAACAATTAACTGTGTTTCTAATGTTTGTGTGATAGTTTATTGATAGTATTCTAGAGTTTTTATAACCATGTTGTGTTATCTCTACATTATCCGATTAACTTGATGATCTGGTGGAGTGCATTTAATCAAACACTGGGAGGGCTTCAAAACCGAAACCCCTCCCTCTTGTATAAGAGTAACTTCAGAACTCACAAGAGTTCAGAGAGTGTGGAGAGCAGAGTGAGTGTGGAGTTCGGTGCAGAGTTGGGTTCAGATCAGAAAGCGGTCAGGTGTCAGGTCTGGACAGTCCAAGAAGATGCTCACTGAGGAGAGCTCTGTTGAGTCTCCTGGGCCTCCTAGGCCCATTCTTGATCCAAGCATTGTGCCAAGTCTGATAAACAATCAGACTTAGAATTTTCCTTATCCAGTACAAGATTTTTCCTAACCTTTTTATAGCTTTCGTGCTAGATTTTTGTAACACAGAGTTTTTGTTTTTCCTTTTTGTCACACAATCGACTTCACTGTGAGCCAGCAGTCACGTGGTGTCGATGCGTTTGAGTTTATCTGATTTTTTAATTGGACGATCAAGAGCTGTTTTTTGGAACGAGAGACTCCTTCCCAGAGTCCGTGGACAAGAGTCTGTACAGCCGTCCCTACAGTCTGAGCGACCCATCGGCGCTGCAATGGCCCAGCTTGAACCCATCCGGGTCGGACCAGAGTTGGCACGCGGTAGCTTCGGGATTTCAGAACTTGACAGGCGCCTTCCTCCGGGCCCCTCCAGACGGGTCCTCTCCTCCTCGCCTTCGCCGAACGGCTGGTATGATCCAATTCATCTCTCTGGTGCTGATGTTTCCAAAGTTCCAATGAATTAGTTCAGATCTATTATTCTTCCAAATTCACCCTCCAAAGTCTTAACGTCGGTTAAACTCTTTCCGTTAGGATTATTAGAATAATCCACTCTCACCAAGTAAGTTAGCATCCTTTCTCTTTACCATATTTAGTCATGTTCTGTTTATTCATTTACATTATCTATTCATATAACCTGTGATTTATGTCTGTTATTTTGTGATTTTATAATAAATCTTCAAAAGACAGTCGTAGTTCGGGAATTCATTCTATTAAGCAGAGAAATAGAGTCAATGTTATGAGAATTTACTACTTTAGAAATGAAACTGATTTACAGTTAATGTTCTTGTTAATTAATTAAAGGTTTTGATTAATTAATATTTACAATATTTTATTGGTTATTAAATAACCAATCCGCGTAAGCGGTAGTGCCCTATTCTTTACGAGGTTTACTTGATAATATTAATTTATTATCAACACATTTTCACTACACTTGCATGAGTGTTTTTCATCAATATTAGTCTGGCTGAGAAATCTTAGATTTTGACAGGTTTTCAAAAATGTAACCCTTAAACTTCCAGTTTAATAACATAAAAGCCCTGCATATTGATGTAAACCACACAAAAAATGAAACAGATTTCTTAAACTACATGCAAATTGAGTTTTCATGAAAGAGGATGTCATAACCTTGGGTATGTCGATTTTAAACAGCATTTTTTATTTATTCATTTATTTATTTTTTGTATTATTTTTTCACACTGTTAGATTATTAAAAAATGGACACCGTACTTTAATGGCAAGAAAAATATTATAGATTAAAAAAATTTTCACCTTTTATTGCATATTTTTAATCAACATGAGACCTGATGAAAAACATCAAAATTTGACTTTTTCTCAGGAAATTGACTTTTACATGCCAGTTCCACTGCTTAAAACCTTTTCATTTTTAATGACAAAATTGGAAAGAAAAAAAAAAAAAGATTTTCACTAACTACATGCAAATTGGATTTCCCTAAAAGGGGTTATCACAGCCTTGGGTATGTCAATGTTCAACAGCATTTTTTGATATTTCTGCATTATTATTTGGAAGTGTGATATTGTTTCAATTTAATTTCTTCAGATTTTATATATTTTATATATTTATTATCTGTCTGCATATGGAGTATGCAACATTTGAAAACAACTTTTCCGTCTCTCCAGGTGCAGCTACACCCCCTTAACTAAGAACCTGTCTCAAAAACAGAGGAAAAGGTCACTTTTGGGTGAGTGTGGATCTTGAATGTTGAGTTTAACCTTCAATATAAAGACTCTTAACTCATATTTTAAAGCCGTTCACGGAGTTTGACTGCATCCACATGCACTTTTATGCATCTTGTTCACTTGGAATGCATGTGTGTGAATGATGAGTGATGTGTTTATGAGAGAGTAGAGTGAGATACTGTGACCACTGTAAAATATAATGTCTTTTTCTGGAAAAACTTTTTTTTTTTTTCCAAACATTACACTGACACTCTCATTGGTCTCTCATCATTGGGAAATTGGAAACCAGGAAAAAAGCATGCAATTTCCCTTTCAGCTTGACATTGAAAAATTTGCAGACATTTGGTGACAAACAGGGTAAACTACAAATGTGAAGCAATGACTTCAGAATGAAAGCCAAAAATTATGAAACGCATGATTTTTGCTGTAATGTCTTGTGGATCAAAAGTAGTGTTTTTAAATGGGTTTCAATGGGGCTTTTTTGGTCTAGAGGGTACTGA
Source organism: Cheilinus undulatus (assembly GCF_018320785.1). Classification (NCBI taxonomy): domain Eukaryota; kingdom Metazoa; phylum Chordata; class Actinopteri; order Labriformes; family Labridae; genus Cheilinus; species Cheilinus undulatus. The sequence continues at coordinate 5,760,534 of NC_054887.1, forward strand.
GTGCGTACAAAAATAAATGCTTGCAGGCAATGGCATTTAAATGTCAAAATCCTATGCAAAAAAAGAACATGCCCCCCAAAATCTATGCTGTTAGCATTAACACAGCCAATATAATCAAATTAAGAAAACAATAAATTAGAAAAAAAGATGCAAAATGGACACAGGAGTCTCTAAGAGAAACAATCCCAAACAGCTTTATGCAAATCCCCTAACATAAGACATAAACTCAAAGGATTAAACATGAACTGGGTGATTGTTTCTTCCTGACTTTTACAACGTTGTTCCCCTCATGTACAACCTGACTGATCTTAATACCTCTTGGGGCCCCCTGGGTGGGCCCGCTTATGTGGTGTATGCGTCTGGCCAGCTCTGGACATTTACATATCAAGATGACAAAAATGCAGTTAATCATTCAGCCCTGACAGACAGTGGTTAGTACGTGCACCAGTTAAAAGTGCTGTGACTGCACATATAAAGGTAGAAATTCAAAAAAGATGACACAGTAATGGCCACATACTTTGATTGCAGCAGTTAAAAGCTGTCAGAACTAACGGGGAAATTCCTGCTGTGCGCTGTCCTTTTGGAAGTATACATAGATATCCGTGAAGCGGAACTACAAGCCAAAAGGAAGGGAAATCTGTGTGTGCTGGCCTCAATAAAAAAGCTCCTGCTGAAGGTTTTGAACTCAGACAAACTCTAACAGGCTCCACCGAAGCATTCACATCGTTTTAAAGGAGCTCACAGGCCAGATAAATCTGTGTGACTGTAGGATGGGACAACGTTAGAGGATGAAAAAGAGGGAGAAACAGGCACAGAGGTGGAAAAATTAAAAAAAAAAAAAAAACAAGGACAAACATTCTGACGGATAACTTTGCCAGAATTGTTTTTTTACCACAAATGATTGGTGCCTGTGAACACATTAGGAAGAGAAAGTGCCAAGAGCTTTTCAGCCAAATTCTCCAGGCTGGCAGAGAGAAATGTAGCTGGAAGTATGAAATTGTCTTCATGCTAAATCACACATGGCTTCCCAAACCAAAGAGCCCATCCTGCCTTTTGAAAATGACGTTCTGAGAGCTTAGCCGGGCATATTTTAATCTTTTCTCAGCTGTTATGAGTTCATATTTGAAGATCCTTGGTCCATAATGAGATTTAGAAAAGATGATACCAGGATCAACAGAGCAAAATTAAAACAAATGATTTCCAAAAAATGGGCAGCAATTTAATGGCTCAAGTAAAAACACAGTAAATAATAACCCGTGCCCACCTTTCTATCTTCTCTGTGCTTCATGAGAACAGAAAATGTTCTAAAATTCTGTACAGTTGAGTGTTTAAGTGGTGGTAAAGGAGCTCTTGTCCCCCCAGCAGCATATAAATCCCTCAAAAGCTTAATGGGATCGTTCACCATGACCTCCATGGGCAAGATTTAAAATGCAGAATGGATGACCTTGACACTGACCTTTCTGATACAGGTAGATGTTGAAATTTCATAAGCTGCCTAGAAATAAATCCAAGCTATCATTTGTTTATCAAAGTGACCTTGACAAGCAGCAGAACAAACCTGGTAACATGCAGGAAATATCCTACAACAGTAGGAATATTGTAGTGCTAGTGTAGCTCGGTGTGCCAGATGTACAGTGATTAATATATTTATTAGACCACTAGGTTCACGCCACAGCTGCCCTAAATTACCAAAATCATCTCATATTTCTGTAATGTTTAATACACTAGTTTGTAGAATCTTTTTAACCATAATAACATTTTAATGGTAATATGGGCTGTGCTCTGACCCTATTGTATCTGTATGTATAATTTTTCTGTTGCTAATTTGTGGGGATGCTGAAATAGGGGACTGGGAAAGAGCTACATGCATGAAAATCAGCACAGTATTTTGCGGTGAAAATACACCAAAAATGTCTTATAACTTTTTAATGCTAATGTCAATCATTACCAAACTTCACAGGAATGATCACACAGTCATCCTGAATGTGTTCGTGTATACATATCATTACTTTGTCACAGTGCCCCCTTCTGGCAATTGATCATTTCCGTGTCATTTCCCTTATAAATAATCAGCCCCTACACACCATTCAACCCAGGCTTTTGATTTTTGGTCAGCATATGGGTCATCATAAGACCTATAAAAAAGCCTCATGGACCTATGTGCAAATCCCGACAGGAAGTCCACAAGCTTCATCTCAATTTCAAACTAAGGCCTTTTTGATTGTGCCAATTACTGTAGTGCGCAATATTCTGGGACCTTGTGGTCTTTCTTGCAAGACAACGGTACCACAATGAATACACTCACATGCAAACATCTCATCATAGCGCCCTCTACTGGCAACAGGAAGTGACACAAATGGGTCTTATCCTCATTCCTCTTATTGTGCTTAATCTGTTGAGCTCTGATTCTGAAAGAAAGGCCTCAATAATTGGCCACAACACAGATATGTTTCACTGAACGAAGTCTCACTGACAATGGCGAACCTTTCAATATCAGTCAATATTTCAATATTCCTATCATTTTATGGTACTTGATGTCTGTGTCTTGCCTGCATCCTGATGATGTTCATGATGTCTTAGCTGTACAGTATGGTTTCATGTCTGCACTCTGATGTCTGTGATGTCTTAGTTTGCATGGTATCACAGGTCATCTAGGTTTGGTTCTATATTGTTGCTCTTTATCGATGTAGATGAATTATTATCTGTCTACATGTCACGTTCTGTTTCTTGTCTTTTGTCTGGGTTGTTGCTTTGTTTTTGTACTTGCTTCTGCACTTGTCAAAGCACTTTGTAAACCCATGTTTTTTAAAAGTGCTACACAAATAAAGTCATTATTATTATTATTATTATTATTACATCTTGCCAATATGACAGGAAGTATGCGCAACTTTCATACCAAACATCCAATTGTCTTCAAATTTCACATGTAGGATCAACATCTGTCCATCTACATATTTAAAGGTTAACTTTATTGTTTTGATGTGGCACCCCTACTGGCGACAGGAGGTGACAAAATTGGGTTGTTTTTTTATTTGCAAGTGATGTGTTATTTTCCTGTTTCACAGGAAGTCACTGTAACTCTTAAATTAAACTTCTGATTTGCAGCCTCACATGTATGATTAGGGTCTGCCTCTCTACATATTTAAATGTGTACTACATGTTTTTGCTATTGCGCCACCTATTGCAAGAAAGCAGAGGCATCTCTAACATACAACGTCGTGTTTTTTTCCCGTTTTACACGATAAAGTCCTAGGAGGATCAACATGCTTCCTGTGCTCCCTGTTATTCCCACACTCCGGCAGTTGCAGCACATCCCAACATGCACTGGGCAGCATCAAAGCACATTAGAACGGTAGTGGGACCAAAGGTATAGGTCCTAAGACCACTGGGGTACCCCATTGGGGTACAAGGTTACTGTGACATTGCAATACTTAAGCTCGCAGTAATTTAATCAGTTTTCCCACAAGCACATCTGTAAGTTACTGACAAATTTGGTGGAAAACCACTTATTATATTTTGTGAAATATTGTGCTTTTAAGATTTGAGGTCACAGTTACCTTGAACTTTACCACCAAATGCTCATCAGTTCATTAGATTACAAATAAATGCAAAATTTGGGCAAAGTTTGACAAAAAGGCTTAAATGCATTTTTGAAAAATCCCATTCACAAGCAAGGGAGGGACATCTATGACCTCCAAAAATCTTATCAGTTCTTCCTCAAGTCAAAGTGGACATATGTGAAAAGTTTGATGTGAATCCCACAAAGTGTTCTTGAGGTTTAGCATCCACAAGAATGGTCTGGATAGACATACGTATGTACGTACATACAAACATGTGGATGAACAATGGCTATGATTGACATAAACGTACATACAAACATGTGGATGGACAATGGCTATGATTGACATAAACGTACATACAAACATGTGGATGAACAATGGCTATGATTGACATAAACGTACATACAAACATGTGGATGGACAATGGCTATGATTGACATAAACGTACATACAAACATGTGGATGGACAATGGCTATGATTGACACAAACACAAGAGATGCATAGATGCATCAGTTTTGACAGAAATTGTCTATCTGCAAATGATGTTGGCATGAACAGATGCCAGTAGCAGATGCTTATCTGTTCTGCAGTATCAATTAACTTCTGGCATTTAGCTCACCTAATGGCTGATTCAGAGAAGAGATTTATTTCTGAATGGAAGCTGTCATGGACAAACTGGTCTGTTTTTGTGGCCAAACACAAGAAAAATGTTAGTATTGTGGGAGTGTTGTACCAAATGAATGGATGACAAAAAATTGTCAGATGATATCAGCCTACATTGTTTCTCAGTATTGGCATCAGCCCTGATTTTTTATATACAGTGCATCTCTAGCAGACACATAAAAGGGAGCCTCAAGATAAATGCAGGTTTGAAGGTATTTCATAAAGTTTTTCAAGTCATGCATTATTCCATGTTCTAGTCATCTGCTCTGGTGTTGGCCCAACATGGACATTACACACTCCAAGGTAATTCAGAGCTCAATTTTATAACATGACTAATCTTATAGATATGAGGAGATAAGGTAAAACTCATCAATCAAATTAACGTACCTGGCAAATGTTTCGTGGATTGCAGTAACTAGCTTTATTATCATTTTTATTTTTAGTCAAAATAATTGCTAATTTAGGGTCTTTATCATGCCCCAAAACTCAACAGACTTTCTAGAAAACTGTCCCCCAGTGGAACTTTATTATTCTAGTGCTAGGGCTTCCTCTCACCACTAAAGACATCCTCAGTGGATTAGCTGGTGGCTCTAAATTGGCTACAGGTATGACTGTGAGTGTCCCTGATCGTTTGTCTGGAGACTAAAAAGGCCGTTTCTAGCTTTGTGGGGGCCCTATGCAAAATGCTGTCTGGGGGCCCCTAGTTTGCCAAACCATGATGGAGAGATTCCTAATCCAGTAGATGATCCACAGACATGCTAACGGTGCATGTATGATATGCATGATAACCTCTCATATTAAAATTAACCCCTTAAAGCCTGTTGTATCATATTTGATACATACTTTTATGATACCTCTATTTCATCAATAGGATCAATAAATTACTAAAAAAAAAAAAAAAATTGAATACAATCTAAAAAATGATCAAAAATACCCTCAAGTGGATTATCAGTTACTGAAAACACCTAACATATTAAATGAGATACAAAAAATATAATTGTTAAATTTTACAGAAACTTAGATTTTTTGGATTTCAGTAGAAAGTGAAATAAACATTTCAGTTCCAAAAGATGAGAATTTTCTGGATATAATTTGTGTTTTCAGGCTTTAAAGGGTTAAACATCTTAAGTTGAGCCACTCAAGCAAAATAACGATGAAAACAAAAATCCTCTATATGTCAATAAAATAAACACATATCCAGTGTTTTAAAAAATCTTTATTTTAAAAAGAAGAACACAGCTGATGTCACTCACTAACTAGCCTTCATCCAAGGCTATCTGAGGACAAATAAACTGTTTTTTTTTTCAAACAGGAAATGGATATGCCAGAAAATACACTGACCCAGTCATTCCCATGCTACCTGATGCTGAACCTCAATCACTGCGTGACAGTGGAGTTCAATGATTTTGACTTAATTTTACCTCAAAAACACTGGCAACAGCTTATCATAGCTGCTTGTTTCATTCTGATATCTTACGTTTATTTTTAAGCATATACAGTGAGGAATTAACCTTGCAAATCAAATCAAATCAAACTTTATTTATTTTGCACTTTTCATACAATAAAATCTAGCATAAAGTGCTTTACAAACAGACAGCTGCAAAGCAGATGGATTCGCCTGTTTCCTTGTTTCTCACTGGCAAAACCATCTTGCAAAGCTCCCGCCTGAACCATTTAGGCCCGGTTAGAAAGTGACAGGACCAATCAGTGACGAGGGGCAGTACTTTCAGGCATAGCAGAGTCATGACGTAAGCAAGCAGCAACAAGAGCTGGTGCAGTTATGGCAGAAGCGCCAGTTTTATCAGAACTTGTTGACATTTCTTTGTTAAAAGAAGAAATACGAACAGTAGTGAGTCGTTTTCTTTTCAAGAACGACAAAAGTCGTGTACTGACATGTCTATATTCGTCGTGGTTCACGGTATTCCTCTGTAGCTGTGCACACACACCTCGATTTGCGGCTACGTACATGTTTTCCTGCTCTGATTGGGCCGTAAAGATGTGACAGAAAGTTCATCCAGTCACACTCAGAGTTTTTTCAAATCCTCTGCCCTTTCTCAAACCCTTAGTGTTTTGAAGGCGTGTCAGGTTAGTAAGAGATAAAGACAGGTCATCTTAATTCTCCTCAGGTGAGGCTGAACATTCGGCTTTGGGGCCCCCTATTGGCTTGTGGGGCCCTACGAATTTGCATAGTCCGCATATAGCAAGAAACAGCCCTGTAGTAGGGTTCCCATGAGCCCTGGACTACTGTGGCTCTTTCAGGGGCCTGAAACATGCCAGTGGTACCCAGATGTATCACCAGGGTATGCTGTTGAACTTGACCATGCTGCTTATAATCAGACATGTCAACATGTGTCAGACTTGACTCTCACTGCCCTCCCCCCTCTCTCCATCCCTGTGTTGTGTCATATAGCGCCCTACATGCCTAAACCTTATGCACCTGACTGTATGTCATGAAATGGAGTAACAACACATGACCCTTTCTTGCACATGCTGCAAAAATGAAACAGCATGGTGTTTTATGTGTCAGACTGAAGTCTGAATAATCTTCTTTGGCGTGTGAGAACCTTGAGTTGAGACACTTTTAAATCTTATTTGTCATAGCCCTGCTCACTTGAAGCATAACATGACTGCTTGGCTAAGTATCAGCATGGGCGGTAAGAACATATTGTAATGCCGTGTTCTCACTGCTCACCCACTCTGAAGATTTCTGCATTTAAAACGAGGCGAAGGCAGAGGCTCTGTTTTTGTAGCTGTTTTTGATCTTGCACGCTGTGACGCCCGGTACCCCCGATGGTCTTGGCTTTCACGAGTCCTCTGTAAACTTCTCAACTTGGCGTCGTGTTGGCTGATTAAAGAGATGGAGGTAAGACTGGCTCGAAAACTGATGCTAAGTCCTCTACGCTCGATGCTCACGGCAGTCTCTCTTCAGAGGGTTGCACGGAGAAGAAGCAGCTAACTAAACAATGTTTGGAATCATGAAAAAGGGACAGAAAGATGCACTCTCTAATCCAACCCCTCATCCTCCAGTATGGATCCTAGTTCTGCTGCTTCTATGAAATATGAAAGATACTCTCCTCGCCCACGTTCTAGTAGGACACATGGTTCATTGTAGATAATTATACAAATATTGTCAAAGACACCATGCTGTGCTTGTTTTCCTTTTATTTGACCATCATATTCAGAGACACTTCAGCTGACCTCACACACAAACAAAAACACACACCGCCTCCCTGTTTTGCACATAATGCTGTGAACTAAAACCCATGGAAAATCATCACCTGAGGGGTCCTGCTATTTATAGTCGTCTCTCTAACCAGTTCCTAACTCCCCCTCTGCGACTCCTGCAATACATACCTCCGTGTTTTTCTGTCTCTCTCTCTTTTCTCTCCTCCTATCTGCATGGTGGTAACATATTCCTGGCAGCCAGCTCCTGAAACACAATTCCTCCCCTGTCGATATCCTGCCGCCTCCCTCGCACCTCCATCCATCTGTCTCTCTCCTTCCCTCTCCCTGCCTGCATCTTTTTACCCATCTCCCTGTGCTCCTCTCTCGTCCAACACCCGTCCTCCTGGCTGACTGATCTCTGGCCAAGACTCCCTGCATTGTCCCTCCCCCCACCCCCCCTTCCCCTCTCTCTACATCACCTTACCCTGCTCCCTCCATCCCTCAATCCCTCTTCACAGTCGATCTTCATTCTGGGTAATTTCCTCCGTTCTGTAATGCCAGTATAGTGTGAATCGCTCTCCCCTTGCACCCCTCCATTCCTGTCACTCCACCGCCACCCGTCCCTTTTTCCCTCTCTGTTTTTCACACCATCTCATTCCATCAGGTGGGGACGGCGCCTTCAAATCTCTTCTGAGGATGTTGTTTTTTTTTTTTTTCATCAGGTGTTAACATGGAAAGCTAAACACACCTTCCTGCTCGCCTACTTCCACAAACACTGTTTGGCTACACCACACAACACGCAGCCTAAAGCTATTGACTGGTGACAATGGCAATAATCACCTACACTAATCCATTTAGAGCCTTTGTCATTGGTGCTAGAAGTGGCAGAGAGGATTGAGTGGGATTGCGCTGGCTCTCCTCTATGTGATAAATTCCCGGCAGAGCGGGTAAGATGTGTCAAAGTCAGCCTCACAAACCTTGTTAAACAAAGCTAATCTGTCCATGGATTGATCCGAAGCAAGGCAACCAAGACGAAGACGAACTCTCCTTAAAGACAGGTTAGAAATAACCCTCTGCTTCTGAAACAGAGAGGTGACCTTCAAGTCTGACCTTCAAGACTTCGTGTGTGTGTACTGAAGTGGCTGATACCAAAACACACAACCTTCTATGCGAGAAAAGTTGCATTGAAAAATTGATTGAGCTCTAGTATTTCAGAGTCTCTTTGTCATGTTGACCCAGGGGGCCAAATGCAATCCATCCTGTCAATTTTTCATTGGCCCACAGCAAATATAAGTAAATATAGTTTGCACTATAACATTTCAGCCAGGAACACTCTTGCCATGCACTTAACCATTTACTTAGTGGAGAGAGCTCCACTCAAAAGATGGGTTAGTCAAGCAGCATGCTTTAACTTTCCAAAGAGGGCATAGCTTGAAAACTCCATTGGGAGAGTTAATTGGGATTGGTTAAACACAGCTGGGTGTCCTGAGCCTCATTAAGCTTGTGTTTTACTGTGCTGTGTTTCATAGTTTTAGCACTTGATGCTACTGTTTTTTTTTTTTTTTTTGTAAGCAAACATTTGGAAAAGAATAGTTTGCTTATACAGTTTTTTCATTGACATGATCATGACAAGTTAAGTAATGATAACTTAATTAATAAGGCCTGACCGATTGATTGGCCGGCTGATTATAGTCTATTAATGGTCACATGTTTTACCCTTTTAAGACAAGTTTATACTGGTCTTAGAGGTCCCCAAAACATGCCTGTGAATTTTTTGCTGAAAAACACTCCAGTGTGAGATGTTTTTATGTCCCCTGTTAAAGCCCTGCTCAATGTTTCTGTGTCTGTGGCTTTAAATGAGCTGTATGACTCCACCCCTGACCACGCCCCTCTCAGGAAATGGATGTGGCTCTCCAGGAGAAAAGGGCAGAACCTTATTCCAAGCGGGGAGGGCCAACCGCACCTGGGGGCGGAGCTAGCTCCCTACATGATATAATGGGGGAAAATCTGAGAACGGCTTGTTTCAGCACACATTTCCTCAAAGGTGGAGAAAGAGAGGGGGGAGGGAATGGGTTTTTTCTTATTCTTGGGGGGATTGTGGACAAGCCAGGGGCACATATCTGTGTTATCAAAGACTGAAAAAGTGCATTTTGCATAATCTGGAAACAGGGTTTGACATTTACACCAGCCAACTAGCCAAATGTAGGTGGATTTCAGCTGTGGCAGGTACCCGATTGACTTCAACTAGCCACTTTGGCTAGTGGAATTTATCAGTGTCACAATCTCAGCATTCTCTGGTGAATATTTGTCTGAATGAGAATTAGATGAAACCAGTTGCACTTCTGATTTTTGAATAAAGTTAATTAAAAGTCAGTGTTTTAATATTAGTATAAACTTAGTGTCCATTAAAGAAGGAAACGGAGCATGTGTTTCATCTCATGCCAGACATCCCCAATTTGGCTTGTCACATATAGTTTCCCATCAACACAATTGTGGACAGTGGGAATGCTTAGTGGCTAGTAACTTTTCAAAAACAAGTAGCCACGGTGGCCAGTGAGCAAAAAAAGTTCATGTCAAGCCCTGTCTAGGAACTTTAAAAATAATCGTTAATTGACCAAAAGTTGGTGGATAGATGGCGATGTTAATACTTGTATTTTCACTAATAAAGTGCAGGGAATGCAACTTGGTTTTGCTTGCTTGGTGTCTGTATTCTATTATTTATCTAGTTGAGGGCACTCAGACTACATTCATGTCACATGCTCCATCTTTACCTCCTTACAGCAAAGTGACTAGAGCTCCGAACAGTTTGGCTGAGCGTTAAATTTGTTTAAGAGAGCCGTTTGCCTCTATGGTAAGTTTATAACAAGTTTGTGAAATAAACAAAACTCCAGTTTGATTCATAATGACTTTTGAGGACACCACAGAGGAACATTTCAAATCGTGTTCACAAGTGACTTCTATGATGGTGCTTATCCACTCACCTATCTACAGATAATTATAAATTTATCATCTGTAAATATCCGGACTTTTCCAAGAGCTGGTTGCCCAGCCAAACTGAGCAACCAGGGCAGAAGGGCCTCAGTAAGTGAGGTGACCAAGCACCTGACGGTCACTCTGACTGAGCTCCTGTGTGGAGATGAGACAAAGATCCACAAGGACAACCATCCCATCACTGCAGCCCTCCACTGATCTGATAGACAGAAGCCTCTCTTCAGTGCAAAGAGCCATGATTCACTGGCTTCCAGGAGACTCCAGTTATATCTAGCTTGGAACCAGCATAAAAGTTGATTTGAGTAAACAGTAAACACAACACAAAACACATAAAATCCCAGGATACTTTAAAAATCCAATGAAGTGAGCAGCAGAACGCACCTGTTGATATTGTAACATGAAACCTTTACAGAAATCTGGTGATATTTCAAACTTGCACCTGCTGCTGTTGCACTGCTAGAGCTGCTTCTTTTCTAATTTCATATTTTAGATGAGCATTGTAAGTGCACAATTCGATCTGAGTTTCTTTTGTTCACTTCTGGTTGTAGTGGTGTAATTTTAAAAACACAGTTGTGGTGCACACCGAGCAAAAATCAATGCTGATAAGTGGGTTGTTTCTACATACAAGCTCACACACATGAGCGTGAATTTGCATGGGGACTGGAATCAGCAGGGACCAACCAGATCAATTCTTACCGAGCTAGTTCGATATGTTTTGGTATTCTTCTGGGTTGTTCTGTGTTGTGTTGAGAATCAATACTAGTTCTTGTTTTAAAGTCAACAATCTGACCGGAGAGGAGTGGAGGGGTTTCTCTAATTATATTCCATTTCAGTGCAAGATTTTTAATGAGAGCCACATGGGAAGGCTGAGGGTGTAAGAATACCTGTTGTTTCAGGCTGTTGAATGAAGCAAAAATACAAAGAATGATCAAATGCCTGACATGAGAAGACTTCAAATGCTGAGTAAAGAGTCATTTATTGAGCAAACAGCTGTTTTCTAATAGTTTAGCATAAACTACAGTTATATAGTCAAAAACATGCAATTCACCTGATTTAAAGCTAGAATGAAGCAATTTATTTTAGTGGGCCCTAGTATTTTCATCATAATAAGTGGTAATTATCTGTTAACTTCTCTAGAATAAGGTGGTTATTACCTAGAAATATGTTGGCATTTAACTGTAATAATATGTCAATATTAAGGAAATATTTACCCAGTGACAATGTTTTTATTATCAGGTAATTCAGTGTAATATTGTAGCAGTTCTCTGGTCATTAGGTGGTACATCACCTTAACCCACAAACCCTAACCCTACCCCTCTTACCTTGACCCTGCCCCTCTAACCCTCTAAACCAGGGGTGTCAAACCCAGTCACAGAAGGGGCCGGATCCTGAATTAAGGTCTAACCTGAGGGCCTAACGGGGTCCACATTTAACAAAACTGTTAACCCATGATAAATTGTGGGGAAAAGAAACTAGCACTGATTATACATGATTTTGAGATTTAAAAAGTCAAAATGATAAATTAAAAAGCTCATAATCTGAGATACAAAGTCAAACGTATTAGTTCAAAAGGTCAAAACACAAAATCAGATGTTAAAATAATGCTTTTAAAAGCAAAATATATAAATGGAAAAAGCCAAAATTATTAGATAAATGAATATTATAGATTGAAAGGGTCAAAGTATGAGATATAAAGTGAAAATAATAAATTTACAAAGTCAAAATATGACACAAAAAGTCAAAATAAAACATTTTAAATGTTAAAATATGAAATAAAAGTCTAAATAATAGACTGAAGTCATAACTGTGTGAAGCAAAATTGAAAATATGAAATGAAAACACAATTTTTTTTTTTTTTCCATGTTTCTTTTTTCTAATTATGTTTATTCTTTATTTTTTCACATTTCTATGACTTAAGGATATCTGATATCATCATGGCTAAGTTTACACTTTTATACTGGAGGAAATCTGCAGACCTCATATTTCAGGGCCAGTTATAATAAGAATAGGGTATGATCTTGCTGGCCGGGTCTAACTGTACCACTGGCTGGATTTGGCCCCCGGGCCTTGAGTTTGACACCCGTGCTCTAAACCTAACCTTCATAATATTGTGGCAAATCTCTAGTAATTAGACAGTAATTTACCCCAACCCTACACGTCTAACCCTCACCCTTTAACCCTTACCTTTATAATATTGTGGCAGTTTTCTGTTCATTAAGTGGTATTTTACCCCAACCCTACCCCTCTTAACTTGACCCTGCCCCGCTAACCCTCTAACCCCAACCCTAACTTTCTTATCGTAACCCTAACCCTAATCCTGCTCATCTTACCCTAACCTTCATACCGTAACCCTATCTTCTACTAACCCTACCTGTTTTACCCTAACCCTCTGACCCCATACCTGCCCATCTTACCCTAATCCGAACCCTCTTACCCTTACCATCTAACCCTAGCCCTCCAGCCCTACCCCTAAAACCCTAACTCTGGTAGTATTGTGACAACTTTCTGGTAATTAGGTTCATTAACTATGTTTTTAAAACAGTGTAGAGTCATTATAATATATATGATTAAAGTTGGTTTATTTTAACAGGCCACAACAGAAAGTGTGTTCCAGACCTACCCTCTTTGTAAAGTTTCTTAAGAAAACTTCTGTTATAAACTGAAGCTACACAAACAAAGATTGATTAACCCTTAGAGCTCACAGCTATTTTTTTCACCATCATGTCTCGTCTGGACTTTTTGTCTTTAAAAGCTTCTAAAAAAAAAATCAACCCTGTGGTGCACAGTCAAGCTCTATACATCCTTTTTTCAGGACAACCTGTCACCTGTCACAATGTCACTTGAATTTTAAATAAGTTATGGGACTCTAAAGATAAAAGAAAAAAACAAATCGGAAGCTGAAACTCACAGGCTGGCTAGAACAGCATCCTTTAGGGCTACAGAGACATCGAGGGTAGCAATGAACAACAAGAAAGTCAAATTTCAGAGGAAAAAAAGAGTGTCTATGACTTAGCGTTCAAAAGTTATGAATGCTTTTATAAACTGTGTCACTTCTTGTTGTATACAACAACACTGTCCTCAGAGACCCCAGAGAGTCAGCCGAGTTAAGGGCTCACTAGAAAATGTTCTGTAAGAGCTACAGATGCTTGGAGAACATGATTAGAAAGGCACAACAGAGAGCTTTCAGATAAAAAAATAACTGTCTACGACTTACTGTTCAAACGTTACCATGTGATATACAAAGCGCTGTGCCTGCTGCATGCATTTGTGCTGCGTGAGCTCTAAGGGTTAAAGTCTGCCTGACATCACCCTCAGTAGTCAGAGTACTAAGTATTATGCAGGCAGAGTCTTCTGCTATCACAGATCCACCAGCATGACATCAGAGGCAGACGCTTGATTACACAAGGTTGATCTTAAGTGTGTTTATTCAATCTATTAGCAGCACCTTGTCCAGCACTTTAAGGCTCACTTAGTGCTCTGCAGTGTGATTCATAGCAGCTCGCCAACACAACATCGTACCATTTAATCAGTAGGGTAGTCAGGTCAAATAAAGATATCTTTAAATGTCATGAGAAATGCCTGATGCCTTTTAAGTAACACAATAACAAGTTTGCAATGCATTTATCCATTTAGTTTGCAATATTAGTTTTTTCAATAATGCATACATTACAATGTTTTCCTAAGAGATCCATACTATTGGATTATGTTTTTCTAAATTCTAATCACCCTCCCTGTTTCATGTCTTCTCTCAATACTTCCTCTGTAAGCTTAATCAATAGACTGCCACTGGCTCCGTATCCATCAACAAATAACTATGCAAATAAAAATCAATGGTCCAACAACAGCAAACCACTGCCTCAACAATTAAAGCCTGGCATCTTTCCGACAGCCAGTGAGCCATGCAGGCCCTTTGGTTTAGGTGCTACAAAAAAGGGTGACAAGTGTCAGTGTTGGCAAATAATAGGTTTTGTTTAACTGCCGAGCTTGTGATAATCCTTTCTGATGCCATTAATCCCTGATCTTAAGATCATCATAAGAAGTAGACTGGTATGCTTGAAGGAATCAGAGCATGAAAGCATGCCAGACTGTCCTGCTGCAGGTAAAATGTGTGGTAGCAGACAGCCTGTGCTTAGCTGCTTTTAGGAAGCCCTTGTCTGTCAGCGTGATCATTATCCTCATAATCCAAACACTCAGTCATTGACCTTATTCAATTGGTTTACTGTTTGAACAAATTATACTGCTCATAGCCTTTCAAGAGGTTTTGAGCCATTGGGAAACCCTCGTATAATCAGGCTGCTACAGTCCTGCAGACAGGCAGCGGACACGACGCACACACCAACACACAGAAGCGTATACATGGAAGTGAGCACCTCTTTGATTCAACCTGTTACCCTAGCAACCACATGAGAAATCGCCACCAAGGCCTGTCATTTCCAAAACCCTGAGAAAGGTATTATGACTAAAGGTCTGGGCATTGAACTGACAATCCGCAGAATCCCACAGACTAAAAGCAACATATGCCGTACAGTATGAGCCTGTATCACATATTTCTGAAAAATGGCACATTTTATGTCTGCAGGAAGTCATGGAATGCACTAAAGCTAAGAAGGCCTCGAATCCTTAGAAAAAGGCTGGGAGACAGCAGTTATCTAAAGTGCCTTAATAAATCGATTAACTTCAGAATCACATGCATTGATTTCTACGTCAAAAACAGATGCATCTCAAAAATTAGATTGTTGTGAAAAAGTTCATTTTATAACTATGATTTAATTCAAAATATTTGAACGACAGAAGAAAAGGTTGGAGCTGCTTTTGCATGAGTAACTGCATCAGTGCAATGTGTCACGGAGGTGATCAGCCAATGGCACTGCCAGGGTGTTGTGAGGTCCAGGTTGCTCTGGTAGCAGCCTTCAGCTCGTCTGTATTGTTGAGACTGGCGTCACATCTTTCTCTTCAGACCAGTTGGCTGGCCAATCAAATACAATCATAACATGATCAGCAAACCAGTTCCTGGTAGTTTTGGCTTCACTCTTGGCAGGTGCCAAGTCCTGCTGGAAAAGGAAATCAGTATCTCCATAAAGCTCCTCAGTGGATGGAAGCATGAAGGTCTCTAAAATCTCCTGGTAGACGCCTGACTATTTGGACTGTTTTTACATAAAACACTCTATATTACATGGAACAGCTTTACCTGTCTTTGGCACTGCATAGCCTACTTTCTGAGAGTGCATCTGTTTTGAAGGAACAACTCTCACAGATTTCACTGGAGGGGAATGGCACTACCAAGTACCTCATACAATCCAACTTACTGAATTACCTCTTTTAGCTCACGCTTTTTACGTGTGGGCTCTCTGCATTGAGATCGCCTCCAGTCTTGTTTTTCCAGTGAGCAAGATGCCAGCTCACACCATCACACTGCCTCCACCAAAAGATGTTACTCTATGGGTGCAGCCATCAGCAAAGCATTCTCCATGTCTTCTCCACAATTTGACCCAACCACCCAACTGCAAGTAGGCACAAGCTGGACTCATTTAGTTCATAATGTTCTAGCACATGTTGTCCAGTACACGTGTTGATGTCATCAGTGCAAAAGGGCCTGATGGTGAAGAGCAGTCATGGCAGCCCTGTGAGACCGCAGATTGGCTGTCTGCTCCTGATTGTTGCCCATATCGCCCTGCAAACCTTGACTACAAATCTGTAGAAGACAGCCTATGGTTTCTAAGCGCTGACAGGGTGAGGGAATTGAATTCTTAGGGTGTTGTCTTCTTGGGATGCCCACTTCACGGCTCTGACATCCCCCGTTATACGGAACTTGGCCTGCAGTTTGAAGATGGTAGTAGGGCTCACTCCTAATAATGCCGTGTTGCAGAACACCAGCATGAAGTTGCCTTATTGCATGGGCCCTATTTAGAACAATCAAACGTGGCATGCAGATTCTTAAAGGAGACACCTCCTGACCACTGTTGCAGCGTCCATGCTCACAGGTGCTGCCAGTCAGGTGCCAATCTGGCTCTGCTGCTCATCCCACGATAGTATGTTCCTTCCTAATGTGGCACCATTCAAAAGGCTTCCATCAGTATAAATTTCATTGCCAAGAAGCATTGTTACAACAAAATAATCTACCAAACACATTTTTTTTACCTCTTATGCTAAGTTTATTACTTAACAGCTCCTTATTGTACAGCAGACTGGAGTAGATGCTGAATGCAGAATCAGAATCAGATCAAACTGTGAGATACTGGAAGACACTGAGAGAAACATCTCTACTTATCTACAATTTAAAGACAAAATTCCCCTTAGTTTCATATCGTATCATATTATATATTATATCACATGAAAACACTGCGACTCAAACTGCTCTGGACATGGACGCCATGATGAGTATGACCTATAACCTTGCAAAGCAGATGGATACACCCGATGACCCGGCCAGGTCTGGTCCATGCAATTGCAACAGAAGAACCTGAAATGTATCATATGGTATGGTATCCTATCATACTGCCTGACAGCAAACCATGTCATATCTAATCCTATTGTATACTGTTTCCCATCCTGCCCTATTGCTTCAAATATCATGTGTAACAGTGTGTCATGCTGTGTCATGTAATTTGCACCAAATGCTTTTTTTTTTTTTTTAATCGGTTAATGCAGCATAACAAGGACAAATACGACACAACAAATAGCAAACGCTGTTACTTTTTGTCTCAGTATTTTACAAACCAAGCCAGCAAAACACGATATGACTTCTGCGGAAGATTACAGCATCACTGACACAGAAACAGCTGATAAAAAAGAGACTAAAATAGAGGCACTTCCTGTCAGCCTGTGCAGGCTGGAGACCTGAGATGGGTCTCGGAGATGAGCCGGCAGCAGGGTCTCCACCTCCCACTTGCATTAATCACTGTAAAGATCATCTCAGATAGGAGAGCGCAGGTCGAGGCTGGGGAATGGAGGGGGGGCTGAAGGTGAGGGCTGTAGGGCCGAGATGATGGAATACGGGGTTATGGAGCTAAAAGGAAAGAGAGAAGCAGGAATGAGGTGGGCTTTTACTCTTGAAGTACCTGGTGAGGTGATGGGTAATGAGGAATGTGGGTGAGATGGTGAAGAGGCTTGGGGTCCATGTTGTTTAAGGCCTAAGTGTCCTTGACCTATTTTCAATATCAAGTGGGAGAAGGCTGGGGGCGTTGAAATATAGATTTTTCCCAGAGTGCACTTTTTTGTTAATGAAACATTTTCTTCTCAGCCTACACACTGAAGGTTTTAATGTAAAATGTATCCTTAGCTCAGCACTTTACACTGGAAGTGCACGATTAAGTATTTCTAATCAGGAGGAAATTAGTGAGTGAATTTATAGACCACTTAAAACAAAGGTCGGCTGCACCTTTGGAAGGTTGTTAGCATCCAGCTGCTGGGACCAAGTGTAGGGCTGCAAACTCAGATTTGACATAATGATGATAAAATGTGAAGACTACTGTGTGCAAAATTAAAACTGTTAAATAATTTTTAAAGAATAAATAGCAGTCGTTTGTATGGACAATTATCATTCGACTCTTCAGTGCTCCTCAGCTCTGACAGCTTCACTTACAGCTGGATGTTTTGGTTTGCAAACCCACAACTTTTGTTTTTGTTCCCTCTTTCAGCTTTGACGAGTGTTATATTTGAAGCAGCTGTTTCACCATAAGCTCTCACAAGTAGGATTCTTGTCTCGCATCCAATAGCAAATAGACACAAAGCAACTAGCTGTTCAATATAATGAGGCAATTAGAAGCTTAAGGGCCAGGGATAAAAATAAACCAGAGAATAAGCAAATGCTGCAGAAAATAAACTTTAATTAAAAGCAACAAGTGTTCTCTTGATATGTTAATGAACAACTGTTGGTAAGAAGGTTGTCACATCAGTTAAAGGCTAAGATATGTTCAGATTCTTTCTGTTTATTCTAGGTTTACTGTGGTACTGTGAAGGATGCCACCTTTGCAATAAAACAGTTCATGAAATTTCATATGTGCTGGATACTCCACAGTCAGCCGTAAGTGACATTAGAAAGTGGAAGTGTTTAGGAACAACAGCAACGTAGCAACGAAGCAACGACCTAGTAAAATCACAGAGTGGTGTGTAAAAATCGCCAACACTCTTCTGATCCAGTAGATGAAGTTCTGAACTTCCACTGGCATTAATGTTAGCACAACAACTGCAGTGGGAGCTTCATGGAATGGCTTTCCATGGCCAAGAAGCTGGAAGTGTTGGATGGAGTGGCGTAAGGAACACCGAAACTGGACTGTGGAGCAGTGGAAACTTGTTTGAAACATGCCAAAGTGAAGTTTGGTGGAGAATTTGGTGGATTTTCATGAATAATCGATGCAAATCGATCAGTTTAGTTTTCAAGTCATCAGCCATTTGAGCATAATTCAGATTTTATTGAACAATCCTCCCAATGATAATGATTTTTTTTTTCAAAATAAAAAACTCAAAATGCACTGTTCCAAATTATTATGTACAACATAATTTAAAAACATTTTATAAGTTGTAAAGAACTGAAAATGGTCATTTGTTGAATTTGCAGCATTCGGGGGTCATATTTACTGAAATCAAAGTTATTTCAATCAAAAACATCTTAACAGGCCAAGTTCCATGTTAACATAGGAGCCCTTCTTTGATATCACCTTCACTATTCTTGCATCCATTGAACTTGTGAGTTTTTGGAGAGTTTCTGCTTGAATTTCTTTGCAAGATGTCAGAGTATCCTCCCAGAGCTGCTGTTTTGATGTGAACTGCCTCCCACCCTCATAGATCTTTAGCTTGAGGATGCTAAAAAAGGTTCTCAGTAGGGTTGAGGTCAGGGGAGGATGGGGGCCACACCATGAGTTTCTCCCCTTTTATGCCCATAGCAGCCAATGACACAGAGGGATTCTTTGTAGCATAAGATGGTGCATTGTCATGCATGAAGATAATTTTGCTACAGAAGGCACAGTTCTTCTTTTTTTGCCATGGAAGAAAGTGGTCAGTCAGGAACTCTAGATACTTTGCAGAGGTTGTTTTCACACCTTCAGGGACCCTACCAGCTCTCTCCCTATGATTCCGGCCCAAAACATGACTCAGCCTTGTTGGGACATGGTGGCCATCCACCAACCATCCACTACTCCTCCATCTGGACCATCCAGGGTTGCAAGGCACTCATCAGTAAACAAGACAGTTTGAAAATGAGTCTTCATGTATTTCTGGGCCCACTGCAACCGTTTCTGCTTGTGAGCTACACCTTGAAATTCATGGGACTCCTGAGGCACCAGCAGCTTCAAATACCTGTTTGCTGCTTTGTAAAGACATTTTAGCAGCTGCTCTCTTAATCTGATGAATTTGTCTGTCAGAAACCTTCCTCATCATGCCTTTATCTGCACAAACCCGTCTGTGCTCTTAATCAGCCACAAATTTCTTCACAGTATGATGATCACACTTAAGTTTTCATTAAATATCTCATGTTTTCATACCTTGCACTATTTGACGCTTTTCAACAGCAGAGATCCTTTTTCTTTCTCATATTGCTGAAACCTGTGGTCTGCTTAATAATGTGGAACGTCCTTCTTAAGTAGTTTTCCTTTAACTGGGCTCACCTGTCAAACTAATGATCACAGATGTCTGAGATTGATTTCAGTGATCCAAAGAGCCCTGAGACACAATACCATCCATGAGTTTCACTGAAAACAAATACTGAATGTTTATGAAACTAAAATGTAATTTGCATAATAATTTGGAATGGGGTTTAGACCCTTTATACTCCATTTTTCAGCTGCTTCTCAATCAAGGCACATTATTTAATACAAGGCCTGTAAACCTTTGATACAGCAGAGCTAAACAAAGAAGAATTTGAGTTTCCCTACAAGAGGAATGGCAGCTCTGTGTTATAAATAATAATGATTGATGGTGGGTTATGGATGAAACAAAAAAAACATTGACTGTAGCATACCAGCAGAACTGCTGGGAGAAAAATTGACTTGCGAAAGCACATGGAGGCCACAGTGACCCAGGTTGATTGTAGCCTAAAGGTAAATAACTGCTCTGCTTTATTAAATGCTTTTAGAAAACGGCGTGCTGTTGTGCAAAGAAGTAAAAGTCAATGTGCCCAGAAAGTCTTAAAAGTGAAAATGAATTCTGGTTTAAAATCTCACGTGTAGATCTGTCGGCTGAGCCTTAGGCAAACACATACACGTGTACACACATAATAGTCGGGGTCATATTTCATACCTTTAATGAATAGCTGCAGCGGCCGCTGACATTCCTCCCAATGCAGAGAGAGAATAATAAGCTCTGCATAATAACTGTCCTTCATCAGCGTTCACTCATCATAACACTATATGGCGCATTCACTCCCTTCCTTCCTCCTCATCTCCCCCCTTCACAGTTCAGGGAAGGAGGAGGGGTTAGCAAAGCAGAGCGGAGCAAGCAGCGAGTCTCCCATGGGAGCTGGCTACACGATAGAGCCATTATGGGGAAATAGGCTCGCGCATTTCAGGGGCCAAAAGGGGGCATGCTTAAGTAAAGAATCTCCACTATTCACTTTCATCTGTGCAGCCGTGGAGCAATGCAGACTCTTTAACAGCGTCTCACAAAGCCTACACAAGCATGCAAATTTATATGAACTCCTGCATCCATAATGGAGGCAGAACACAAATCTGAAATATGTGCCCAGGTGTTTTTACAGTTGGCAGCTCCCCTTTCATTCAGTGGCAGATTTAAATTACCATCAGGCATTTTAATACACGCCCCAGCTGTTTAAAGAGTGAATGGATTTGTTGGGTAAATGCATTTTCATTATTCAATGCCACTGCACATTCAAAAAATGTTTTCCGTTGGAGTATTATAATAGAATCGCTGCCACATTCTTGTGCTCAAACTGCATCGTTCTCAAGACCTATTTCCAACGAGGAAGGTTTGTTGTATTTCAAAATGAAGATTAAGTTTGAATAATTTATACAAATGCCTCAACAGCTCTTTACAACAGCACAGACTCATTCACAACCCCGCTCAACACACTCTCTTTCTTCTCTCCTTACTGCTCTGCTAACAGGCTACTGTGTCTCACACAAAACGAACCAAACTACTGCATCTTTAAAGTTCAGCGCTTTAAATTGGAAGCGTATATATCATCCATTTACTCTGGTGTGATAGGCAATAATAGAGTTGCGATCTGCAGGGAGTAATGAGGCGCTTTGATGATTGCTACAGTCGGCCGGGCAGATCGCTCACTGATCCAATAATATTCAAGGCCACGTTTAAGTGGAAACATGCTGTGTACTTACAAGACTTTACTAAATTACAGTAAACATACTGTTAGTTCTGACCAGAGTGGAGTATGAGACAGCCCTGAAAACTCAATCAAGCGGAGCTGGCCCCCCTTTTGCTGCTATAACAGCCTCCACGCTTCTCGGAAGGCTTTCCACAACATTTTGGAGTGTTTCTGTGGGAATCCGTGCCGTATAAGGTCAGGCAGTGGTGTTGGACGAGAAGACCTGGCTCACAATCTCTGTTCCAATACATCCCAAGGGTGTTTGATGGGATTGGGGTCAGGGCCAGTCAAGTTCTTCCATAATGAAGGCAACAAATCATGTCTTTGTAGCAGAGGTGGGAGAAAGTCACTGTTTTGCAAGTCTCAAGTAAGTCTCAAGTCTTTAATCCCAAGTCTCAAGTAAAGACGTGCAAGTCCAAGTCAAGTAAAGACAAGTCGAGTCAAGTCCGAAGTCATAGGCTTGAAATGTTCGAGTCCTTAAAAGTCAGAAGCACTGTTTACCAAATAAAATGCCATTTTATCAATGTAACAATCTGTTAAATTTGACAGATACAATGAATGCATTTTGAATTGTTTTATTTTATTTTTTTTAATAAAATCAGACCAGTGTGACAGAACTTAATCACACAGAAATAGAGTGCTGACAGCATTCAGGATATAATCAGTGCTAAGCAGTGCAACAAATGAACTTTTGAAGACGTTGTACAGTCATTTTAACTGATCTAATGTGAGTGTGAGTGTGTGTGTATGTAAAGGTTTGTGAGTGGATATATAGGGTTTGTGTGTGTTTGTAAGTGAACATGATTGACATTAGGTTTATCTGTTATAACCAGTTCTTAACCTCAAGTAATGTGTTTTGTGTTAAGATATAAGACCTAAAGTTATGTGAACACAATGACTGCCTCCTAGTGAATAAACGAAAAAACAGCTGATGAATCATGGGTGTCTGTTTGGGCATTAATATTTAATATTTGGACATTTACTGTAGTTCTGTGATTCTGTTAATTTAAAGTTATTCTTATTGCTTTTAGTTAAAGGGGGAGGGTCTCCATATTGGTCTTTGCCCTGGGCCTCCAAATGGCTAAAGCTGGTCTTGCTTCACACCTGCAGCTCCCCCCACAGATCATTCTGTCCTGCCAGTTTGTTGCTTTTATTTTTCTGTTTCTGCCCTTTTGACAGTATTTATCATTAGTACATTTAAGATCAAATAAAACACCCACATCTAGACAAGTTTTACTCAATTTTACATTATTTCAAAATGTGATCCGTGTGTGTTCGGCACGTTGATGATGAGGCGCATCACAAAAGTCATCATCAAATATGAGTATGGGAGAGCATCGGCAGGAAGTGACTGAAGAAATGTGTTAAAACGAAGCATTAGAAGCTTCAATTTGAACACAATACAGCACACCTCTATGAATTAACTTAATGAAGAGATGCGCCACCAGCGGACTTTTTCTGTGCTCTTTCACGCACGTTCCTCTGTCCAGCATGCATCCAACGGTGATAATATACAAGTTTTCATTTGAATTTGGAAGTTAAAGTCTGTCTTCTTTGTGTGGACTTATGTTTATGGAGGATTTCGGGAGGAATTTTTAAAGTAAGCCTTAAAAGAGCCGCAACTGGTCACTAAAGAGCCACATGTGGCTTTAGAGCCGCTGGTTGAGTATCACTGCATTAGTTGATTACTTTGAATGGGGGCACATTTTAGACAACAAACTCACCAAAAATCTCAAGTATTTTCAAGTCATCGGACTAAAGTGTGAGTCAAGTCTCAAGTCATTGATGTCAAAGTCCAAGTCAAGTTGCAAGTCTTTGATGATATTGTCAATTCGAGTCCAAAGTCATCAAAATTGTGACTCGAGTCTGACTCGAGTCCAAGTCGCGTGACTTGAGTCCACGCCTCTGCTTTATAGTCCTTACTTTGTGGGGCACAGTCGGAATAGAAAAGGGTCTTCCCCAAACTGTCGCCACAAAGTTGGAAGCATAGCATTGTCTAAAATGTCTTGGTACGCTGAAGCATTAAGATTGTTATCCACTGGAGATAAGGGGACTAAACCAAACCCTGAAAACAGCCACATACCATTTACCTCCTCCGCCACACTTCACAGTCGGCACAGTGCAGTCAGGCAGGTACTGATCTCTGGGCTTTCGCCAAACCTAGACTCACCCATCTGACCGCCAAACAGAAAAGCATGATTTGTCACTACACAGAACATGTTTCCACTGCCCTACAGTCCAGTGTCGGTGTGCTTCACATCACTCCTCTGACACTTGGAATTGGACCCGCTGCTCAGCCAACCCATCGGTGGGTTCAATGAGTTCTCCTGCCTCACAGTTTTTGTGCTTACGTCATTGCCAGCAGAAGCGGAAGTTGACCTCGCTCTCTGATTTTACCCGGCCTTCCATTTTGTGGCTGCTGTTCATAAACACTTCTACTTTCAAATAGTATCACTTACAGTTGACTGTGGAATATCCAGCAGGGATTAAAATTTCACCAATTGTCTTTTTGCAAAGGTGGCATCCATCACAGTACCACGCTCGAAGTCACTGAGCTCTCCAGGACGACCCAAATTCAAATGCAATCATACGAAGTGATATAAAAGTAATATAATATCCTAAATAGTCTAATTAGGAAAAAATGAAGAAAAAAGTGCATGCATAGTAATTTTAAATACAGTGTTTGGACAGAAACAAACTCTCAAAAGCGAAGTGAAACCACAGAGTAATGTGATACATCTCCATGGAGAAAAATAGTAAAAACTGGTCATTAGAAAACCAAACACTTTTAAAAGAATTTTTCCCAAAAGTGATGGAAATGGAGAAAGAGATGCAGAAAGTCAAGGACATAGTTTTTAGCCTGAAGGTTTTCCCACCACATCCTAAGCAAATTGCCTTAAGGGAGGACTTTTCAGAGGAGCTTCATTTGAACCCAGGACATTTTTCCTTGTCAGAAGAAAGAGGGCTATTTTTATCTTTTCCTTCTTGTTCAATGAACCCACAGGGAGTTTTGCAGCCCTTCCTTGATCTAGCTTGATGGTGGGTTTAAAGGGATTTTTGTCCTTTTCCAAAGGCTCCTACAAACAACCTGTGGTTAACGGTGAGCTGCATTCGTTTGGTTTCTCTTTTACTTACTTTTCCCTCTCTAACTATCATCAGAGCTGCATTTAGTTACATTTTTGAAATACCTTTAGCAGGTGGATTGCAAGACATTTCCACATCTCAAAACAGCACATTATGCCTATTGACACGAACCTCAGATATCCTGGAAGAAAGGAACTGATGCAATTCAACATCAATAGTTTTCTCCTTTTTTTAAAGTTTTTTCTACAAGTATTACAAAGAACCATATTACTTTTGGGGCAAAAAGCCCATTCTCTGAGCCTTAATATGCCATCTCTCAACACTAGTTTCTGTACTCACAAAGGAATTAGCTCGCTTTCTCAACTCCCTTTTCTCTATTCCCATTTCTCTCGTCTCTATATCTCTCTCCGTCCTCCCTAAGCTCCAGGTTGTATTGTTCTTCAAGGCTGGAATCAGACTGGAGATTTAGAACTTGGAGGATTACAGGAGGCAGTACTGTCCCCGGTGGCTATTCGCTTTTGTAGAGCAGACCCAAAAATACAGGTCCAAAACCGCCAGAGGATAAAGCAACCAATCCATCATACAGGTGAAAAAAGCCCACGTGTGGTCAGTCGAAATGAAAGTGTATCTGTATATGTAGTGTGTTGTTGTTCAAATGTGCAAGAGCATGCAAGAGTAGGCTCCACTGATACCAAATACAACTCTTGACATTTTATGCAATACTATATATGCATCTCAGAGGACTTACAGCCCTGGTTTCGCTGAGATTCACAATGAAATTCTGTCTTATGAAACACTAAGATCAACACCACTGGGATTATGCAAACATGTGTCTTTTGTTTTGCTTTTTTATGATCTCCACTCAGCTCAAGGTGTCTTTGCAGAATACATTTAAGTATAAAACAGCAATACAAGAGACCCATATGAAATGTCTCATTTAACAACCTCTTTTGAAGAATACTCTCAGGTTTCAATGCTGCATTTGGCACAGATGATTAAAGAACTTGCTTCTTCATAATTACAATTCTGGTTGGGAATCTTTTTTTTCTGACGCTGGTGCTAAATAAATGCTTTCAAATGGAACTAGTGCAGAAAAGCTGCCTGAATCAATACTTCTGAGAGAATAAGAGAAAAAATGGTATGATTGCAAAGGCCATTTCTAACTTCAAACTGATCAATAGTTAAAATTTTAAATAAAAACACACCACGTAGAAATCTTTCTACTGCAATCAGTGGCATGTCTGTCTGTCTGTGTCGATTTGCACGCCACACCGTTGCTCCAGTTGTCCTCAATAACTCCAAGAAGACTTCTTGGGTGTACTGGTTTGATACTGCTGCCATTATAAAATCATAAACATGTACAGATTTTCAATAAAATCCCCAAATTTTGTACCAAGTCTTCTTTCCACAACTGCTGCATTGCATTTATGGAGCCAGGAATGATGTCACACAAGCAACTGAACCATGTTAACCCTTAGAGCTCACAGCTATTTTTTTCACCATCATGTCTTGTCTTTTTGTCCAAAGAAGCTTCTAAAACATCAACCCTGTGGTGCACAGTCAAGTCTTTTTTTTCAGGACATCCTGGTCTTTAAAAATATATCTACTACAGTAATGTCACTTGAACTTTTAAAAAGTTATAGGACTCTAAAGACAAAAGAAACAAACAAATCAGAATTTGAAGTCAGCAATTTTTATTTATAACACACAGAAAACATCAGTGACTAAGCCTTTTCTTTGCACAGACTTGTTCTCCTATCTCTTGGGGACAAAACAGTGAAAAAATAAACATTTTTCAAAATGGTTTTCAAAATATCTACATATACATATACATAGAAAAGTCGCGCTATTTTTGTAGTTAAATTCATTTGTGCCATTCCCAAAGCAGTAGAGACGCAAGTGGTTGACTACAACTCCCACAATACTTTGCAGTAAACAACATGGCCCTGCCCTGGGCAAAAAGCCAAAGTACATAATTAAAAATGGATTAAAAATGGATAAAAAGGTGCTTATTATCAGACCTAACAATGTGGGTTCAATCCGTAAAGACCCTGAAAAGTCACCAAAGTTTTGAGCTCGCTAGAACGGCATCCTGTAGGGCTATGGAGACATCAAGGGTAGCAAACGAACGACAAGAAAGTCAGCTTTTAGAGAAAAAAAGTAAGTGTCTATGACTTATGGTTCAAAAGCTATCAGCGTCTTTATAAACTTTTCCCTTCTCGTTATTTATGACAACGCCATCCTCAGAGACCCCGGAAAGTCAGCCCAGTTCCAGGCTCACTAGAAAATGTTCTGTAAGAGCTATGAATGCAAGGAGAACATGATCAGAAAGGCGCATCAAAGAGCTTTCAGATTAAAAAAAAACAAGTGTCTACAACCTACGGTTCAAATGTTACCAAGTGATCTATAAAGGGATGCGCCTGCGGCACGGATCTGTGCCAGTGAGCGCTAAGGGTTAAAACACATGTACAAGGAAATGTATCTGGTGATGCATCACATGTTGCTGCTAGAATCATTCACCGAGAAATTATGGTTTAAGAGCTGTTTTGTCAGCTGTAGTCACTGGAGCTATGTAAACATGTTTGAATGTGGGTCTGTCTCCATGTAGCATGGCAGGTGGGCTGTGCAATGCTTGTTAAATCTCCACAAAAACTATGCACTCTTAAACTTTGTAAATAAGTCAAAGTTATTGTGTTTTTGATCTATCAAAGAGACGCTGAGCCATTATGCAGTTATTTGGGGAAAAAGCACCCCTTTCCATGCAAATTGGCCTTACTGCATTTGGCATATCATGATAAAGACAGTAACAGCACGGCATAAATAGAGGAAAGATTGTCCTGCTGTCTGCGAGCCAGCCCAGAGCCAAAATTTTATGACAACAACAAACTCAAAAACAAACATGGCGACTGTGGAGGAGGTATCGATAATGTACCTCTCCAAAAAGGCAAAAACAGAGGCAGCATTTCTAACCAACTCGCACAACTTTTCCTCAGAAAGTTCCACCATTGTTATTCCTTCTTTGTGTCTCACTAGAGCTACATATCGGGTAGTGACAGCAACACTGCCCCCATGGTTTCCAGTGGTACTGCTCCATTTGGCCCATATCTGTAAGCTTTATGGAAACGAGCAGAAATACGGACAAAATGAATGCGTAGCAAGGACAGAAGGCTCTGTCTTTATCCAGGTCCATATTTAAAGGCTCCCTTAATTGTGTTGTTGGCCTATCATAGCCCTCGTGCACCTGTGCACAGAGACGTTGAGCCATTATGCCGTTTTTAGGGGACAAACACATCTTTCCATTCAAATTGGTCTTATTGTTTTAAGCATCTAATGAAGACTATGGTTATAACAAAATAATGTAAAGTTTAGCTTACTGTCTGTGAGGGCTGAGTTTTTATGATGCTTAAACTTTCCAGAGATCAGGAAATAAATCCACCTCTGTATGAGTTAAAAATTAAATGATGTGTAAATGAAATCTGTAAATATTACTTTGACATTGCTTTCACAAAGTCATAACAAGGAGTTAAATCAGTCTGAGGCTCCAAGCTGGGAGTGGATGGCATGTGGACGGTAATGGTCAGAAATCCATCAGGAGCGGGTGGTAATCGGATTAAGAAGAGTTTATTTAAGCAGGTCCACAATTTTCTTTACTCTGTGTACCAATACCCTATGAATTTAACCCTACATGGTCCTGTCATTTTAGTTTAACCAGGATTCACCCTTACCCCATGGCAGTTAAACTCGTGCCTGCCTGTTTGCTCCCTCACCAGCAGCTGGGACACATACATCAATTAGACAGCAATGCAAATAGTCCTTTCCAAAAATATACTTTTGAATTGCTTTGGCATTGTTGCTCAACTACAATGATATGACTTAAAATCCATAACAGTAAAGGCTTTTTCAGTCAGCGCCAGAGGTTATATAAATAATTTCATGAACATTACAGCTTGAGAAGCGGCTCCATGAAAGAGTTTGTCAGCTCTTGTTGCTCCTTCAGCTTACACTGGGAAAGATACTGAACCTTTCATAGTCATTATTGTGTGTTTTTGTGACTCATTTGCTCCAATGGTGACATTTTATATTGTATTATCTGCCATTGTGAAGAGTGAATATGGCATTTGTAGAAACCCCTATAGAAATCAATTTGCATTTATTTCTTTGTTGTACATTCCCAAGGTCAACAGCTTACCTTTCAGAGAGAAACTCCCGTACAACCCTGTATAGAAATGTTACGCAGCACTGATCTGAAGCATACGAGAAGAAGGACGCTGAGTGTTAAATAGACCTCTCACAATTCCATCTGTTCTTCTATCACACATAGTTGTTTTCAAGAGAATGGAATATCACAGCTATTATTTCCTTTAAAAGTGGGTGTTATACATTCCAATTAACTAGACATTTCTTTATACCAAAGCAAGCAAAAGCCATGTCAAATGCATCTTTTGGATTGTTTTCATCATTTTGAGCAGTGATTTCCAGCTGAATTCGTGCAGCCATTCAAACTGTTTCACACATCCCTCTCAGAAGCTGCTCAGAGTAACCAGAGTCATCCTCTGTCTCCTGCAACTAAGCAGCTTTTCTGTCCAAGTCAGGGATTAAGCACCTTGCCTCTGGCCACTTCAACATATGATTTCTATGGTTATTACTCAGAGCACAGAGAGCATTGCTCTTTCACTTTTGTGACTGCTCTGAGGATTCAAACTGGCCAGCCTTCAGCTGTCTGCCAACTTTTCTGAACTGGTGCCATGAGGTTGTTGCCAGGCCAGAGGGCTGCATTTGCCTGGTGTTAAACCTTTATGTTTGGAGCTACACTAGCAGAGCAGCACGTAGGATACCCAGTGTACACCGTCTGATCCCTTCTTTTAGTGTGGTTAGCATTTTTGTTTTGTTTTTCTTAAAATTTTTACGGGATTATTGTGTGTTTGTGTGATACATAAATACACTACATTGCCAAAAGTATTTGTTCACCTGCCTTGACTCACATATGAACTTCAGTGACATCTTATTCTTAATCTATAGGGTTTAATATGATGTCGTCCACCCTTTGCAGCTATAACAGCTTCAACTCTTCTGGGAAGGCTTTCCACAAGGTTTAGGAGTGTGTTTATGGGAATTTTTGGCCATTCTTCCAGAAGTGCATTTGTGAGGACACACACTGATGTTGGACGAGAAGGCCTGGCTCTCAGTCTCCGCTCTACTTCATCCCAAAGGTGTTCTATCAGGTTGAGGTCAGGACTCTGTGCAGGCCAGTCAAGTTCATCCACACCAAACTCTCTCATCCATGTCTTTATGGACCTTGCTTTGTGCACTGGTGCACAGTCATGTTGGAACAGGAAGGGGCCATCCCCAAACTGTTCCCACAAAGTTGGGAGCATGGAATTATCCAAAATCTCTTGGTATGTTGAAGCATTCGGAGTTTCTTTCACTTGAACTTAGGGGGCGAGCCCAGCTCCTGAAAAACAAGCCCACACCATAATCCCCCCTCCACCAAACTTTACACTTGGCACAATGCAGTCAGACAAGTACCGTTCTTCTGGCAACCGCCAAACCCGACCCGTCCATCAGATTGCCAGATGGAGAAGCGCCATTCGTCACTCCAGAGAACCTATATCCACTGCTCCAGAGTCCAGTGGCGGCACGCTTTACACCACTTTGCATTGCACTTGGTGATGTATGGCTTGGATGCAGCTGCTCAGCCATGGAAACCCATTCCATGAAGCTCTCTCTGTTCTTGAGCTAATCTGAAGGCCACATGAAGTTTGGAGGTCTGTAGCCATTGACTCTGCAGAAAGTTGGCGACCTCATTCACACTATGTGCCTCAGCATCCACTAACCCCTCTCTGTCATTTTACGTGGCCTACCACTTCATGGCTGAGTTGCTGTCCTTCTCAGTCACTTCCACTTTGTTATAATACCACTGACAGTTAACTGTGGGATATTTAGGAGTGAGGAAATTTCACCACTGGACTTGTTGCACAGGTGGCATCCTATCACAGTACCACGCTGGAATTCACTGAGCTCCTGAGAGCGACCCATTCTTTCACAAATGTTTGTAGAAACAGTCTGCATGCCTAGGTGCTTGATTTTATACACCTGTGGCCATGGAAGTGATTGGAACACCTGATTTCCATTATTTGGATGGGTGAGTGAATACTTTTGGCAATATAGTGTATGTTAGAGGGCCAAAATCAAACCAGCATCACCTATGGTAAGGACTTGGACCTGAGTAGATCAGGTGGCATGAACAGCTATATAGTTTAAGCTCATTTTAATGATATGAGTGGACATATATGAAGTTACAGAGCGTTTAGAAAGTATTAGCTGACAATGCATATCAGAGCAAAACCAAGTTAGAGGTCAAAGGAACTGCCTGCAGAGCTCAGAGATAGGATTGTCGCAAGGCGTTAAAGGTTCCCAAGAGCACAGTGGCCTCCATAATTCTCAAATGGAAGAAGTTTGGCACCACAAGGACTCTTCAAAGAGCTGGTCTCTGAACAATCAGGCGGCGGGTTCTTAGTAAGAGAGGTTACTAAGAACCTGATAGTCACTCTGACTGAGCTCCAGACATCCAGAAGATCAACCCTCACTGCAGCGCTCCTCGGATCTGGGCTTTGTTGCAGAGTTGCTTGATGGAAGCCTCTCAGTGCAAAACAGATGAAAGCCTGCTTGGAGTTTGCAAAAAAGCACCTGAAGGATTCTCAGAACCTGAGACTGGGCCAAAGGTTCACCTTCCAACATGACAGTGATCCAAGACAACACCTATTAGTATATCTCTATATATCAGCCGTGTGATTGGCTGGCAACTCGTCAGATTGTTTTCCAGAATTATAGAAGGGAGTGAAGCATGCACAAAAGCTTACACTGAATGATAACAGAGCTTCATCTGAACTTACATGCCAGGAGTAAAACTTCACTGTACCACACTCTAAACACACACCCACTGAGCAGGAGATCGCTGTATAATGACAGAGTTTCAGAGATGCACATCGTCAGACTAGCGTAGATTCTTTAAAGTCTGAAAATATTTTACCGTTGTTCAACACACTGGGCCAAATCTCAGGACAAAACCATTAACAACGGGTTTTATTCACAATAGTCTTATTCTGCTCACTTCGTCTGGCTTTCTGCTTATTTCTCCAGCAGGTTCAGTCCAACTGATGAAAGCTGCCATTATAAAGGTAGTATAATAGCAAAGTTTAGTCACTTAGACAAGATTCTGCATGCTGTTTTCATTTTTCATTGTCAAATATGTTACATGCACTGCTCCACTAATCCACTTCTTTGTTGGTAGCCTATCAAAAAGGCTAAAAATAATAATAATAACTCTATTTGTATAGCACTTTTAAAAACAAGGGTTTACAAAGTGCTTTGACATGTGTAGCAGCAAGAACAAAGCAACTAAATCCCCCCAAAAAAGGCAGAGACAACAGAACAATGACACCCAGAAGCATCAACAGAACCCAATCAGCTCAAGAACCTGAACAAAAAACATGATCAAGATAATAAACTAAGGATCAGAACCTGGATGTCACAGATACCAAGCAAACCATGATATCCTAGACATCATTAGAGTGCAGGCATCAGAAGACATCATAGGTACCATAAAAACAATAAAAACAGTAGGAACTATAGCTGCACAGGTTGAGAGCAAGAGGACCAAAATGTAAGATGTGAGTAAGTTAAAGAGAAATAGAGAGGTAAAGAGAGGACTAAAAACAGTAAATGGAGGGTAAAGGCAATCAGACGTGATAAGAGAAACAGAACAAGAGCCAGTAAAAATGGTAAAATTGCAAAAAAGGGGAAAATTCCATGTAAGATAAAGCTCTATACAAATAAGGCATTAAAACAGATAAATTTAAGGGCAAAAGCAGAAAGAAAGAAAACAATAAAAGAGACAGAAGCATTACAGGGGTGAGGTACATAAAGTAGATAAAAGAAGAATAAGAATAGAAATTAATCTGGTTAAAGATTAAAACCAAATTAAACCATTAAAACCAATTAAAAGTGAGATTTAAGAAGTGATTTTTATAAAAGTGACTGATTCCGCATGCCTTATCTACTCAGGTAGGTCGTCCCAAAGTCGAGGAGCCCGGAGCCCTGATGGAAAATGCTCGATCACCTTCTGTTTTTTGCCTCGACTTTGGAACAACCAGGAGGTTCCTACTGGAGGATCTGAGGCTGTGAGCTGGCACATAGGGGGTTAAAAGATCTATTTAACAGTTTAGAGCCAGACACTTTAGTGCCTTGAAAGTAATAAGTAAAATCTTAAAGTCAATTCTTAAACTAACAGGAAGCCAGTGTAAAGATGCTAAAATCGGGGTGATGTGATGTCGTCTGTTGAAACCTGTTTAACATCTCCCACCTCTGAGTCCAACAGTATAAATGTGTATGGATGCATATGAATAGGATTAGCTAATGCTGGTGGCGTTTCTACATAGCAGTGTAGCATACAATGTAAAATCCATTGAGTTGTCAGATAACCAGAAAAGTACCATTCCTTCAACAGAGTCTGGACTCCAAAGGTAGATAGATTTTGCTACCTCTCAGGGTAATCTTTAGCCACTGTGTTTAACTATAGAGCAGCGGTACTGAACCCTGCTCAACCAAAGAGCCAAACTGTTGAAAAGTGCCTTTGCAAGAGCCACAATGCAAGTGGTGAAAAGTGGAAAAAACTGATTAAAGTGGCAATAAAAACAAGTTAAAGGTGGCAAATAATGGTCAAACAGAGGCAAACAGGGAAAACAGGGAGAAAATGTGGCAAAATAGGGCAGAAAGTGGCAAAAAATGGGTAAAAAGTTACCAAAAAATTAATTACAGGTGGCCAAAAAATGGCCAAAAAAAAAGCAAAAACATGGCAAAAAAAAGAGTTTGAAAGAGACTAAAATGGACAAAAATGTGGGGAAATGGTCATAAAGTAGGAAAGAGTGGCAAGAATGCTGAAACAGTGGCATTTAATGGCAAAACGTGGCTTAAATGGGCAAAAAGTGGCAAAAAATGGAAAAACTGCAAATAGCAAAAAGCAGTATAAAAAACAAAAAGCTGATGGCAAAAATGGGATGAAGTAGTAAAAATGGACAAAAAGAAATGGCAAAAGTGGGTTTAAAACAGTAAAAATTGATTAAAAGTGGCAAAAAAAATTTTTTTTTAAAAAGGCAAAACATTTGCAAATAAGGGAAATGGAAATATACATATAAAAAATAAAGGTTGAAAATTAAAGTCAACTGTATTAAAGTGGGGATTCAAACTGATTAATGGGACTTGTAATGGATAATATCTTAGTTCATAGTTTCCCATTAAAAAGGTTTTCTGGGGAAATAATATTTCAAATTAAGACATAAAAGAGCCACAAATCATCACAAAAGAGCCACATGTGGCTCAAGAGCCATATGTTAAGTAATACTGCTCTAGAAATTCAATCATAATTCAATATCACACTTAGAGTATTTTAAATAATTGTTTATCTTTAATTATCTTCAAGTCTGTCATTATTTCATTTTTTTATATAAACTCAAAAAGTAAGGCAATTTGTGTTTGGTACATTATTTCTTTGTTGTAAAAATGCTTCTTGGTAATAAATCTTATACTGTTGGAAAGCCTGATTTTTACCCTTTCAAATGATGCCACATTTGTAAGGATCATGCATTTGTGGGATTAGCAGCAGAGCTGAGTATGTGGGTTGCGCCCATGAAAAATGTGCCAAATCTTCTCTGCCAATTCCAAACAGCTTATTTTGCTGTTGCTATTGACTCTTGTTTGGACTAAACACAAATTGCCTTTCTTTTGTTTTAAGTTTATATATTGTATAAGATAATAAACTTATTTAATAAGCTAATCAGTGTCACTAATATTACACCTTGCCTGTATGACATAGAGATGGAACTCGTGTAATTATGCAACCTATCATTCTGAGCTTTGACATTTGTCAGAAGGCAAACAAATAAAAATATTCCCTCAGATTAATTATTCAGATATTTTTCCGGACAGAAAGTCTACCTTCAGCACAGATCTCTAACAAGCTTCCCTGGAACCTTACACGACTCAGCACTGTCAGACAACACCACACACAGAGAGGCGTACACACTCATGCACCAAACCAGATGAAACCATCTCGAGGCTGCAGACAGAGCACTGCAGGATGCATGTAAGCACTGCACTCGGGGACCGAGTCAGTCAAAGTGGCGAACAAAGTTGCACTTCTAAAGAAACACGCAACTCTGCATCACCGCGCCCATGCTTCCTGCTGACACACGCGAGGACAAACCGACCGAAATCAGCTGAAAATTTGGTTTGTAGCAGCAATGGGGGGATGAGTAATGCGTGTTGAAGGCTGTCTTTGGGAGCCCTTGGAAGGATGGATGTGTGGCAGCTTGCGGCCTGGTGATCTGTCTTCCAGTGTCCGCACGTATAAATACCTGAGATCTGACAGACAGGGACAGCTCCTGGATGCCATCAACGTCTGTGTACAGCACAGTGCACAGAGAGAACACACCTGTGCTCACACACACACACCCACACACACACACACACCAAATAGAAACACCTGCACTCAAAACCACAGAGACGCTCTGCACAGAGGCATTTTTATGTAAAGACCACATGCTTTAGAGCAATCTTTCAGAGGAGATAGGGTTCAGTCATTGTAAATGGACTGATCAATCTTCATAACTGCCCTCGGTGCAAAAACAGATGTTTCCCCCCTCCTCTCTATAGGGCAGTTGTTCAAATGAGTCCATCCTTATTCCGCAGCAGCTGCACTCCAACCTAAACCCCGAGTCATTTGTTCTATTTTAAAAATAAAAGTTCAGGTCAGAACAGTCAAAGTCAACAGTCTGTTCTAATGGTGTTAATCATCCGTTGATCTAAACTAATGATGTGGCACAAATTAAGAGCAATCATTGAACTCTGGGTTTTTTTTAACCTCAGTTTTTTGCTCCCAATGTGTCAGCTGCAGTGGCCTAGTTGTCTCATCAGTGTCATTGTCAAAGTCAGTGTGACAGAGGTTGTCCTCAAGCGCTGATGTGAGTGAGGATGAAGAGATTTTGGAAGACGAGAAAGTGAGGGCTGAAATACGCTTTTAAATGTTTTTAAATCAGTTACCAACAGAACTGTGGTGCTCTAGGATGTCCTAAACTTGGGGTCGTAACTGGGACAATCTTTATCAGGTCACTGAGAATATTCTAAAAGAACTAACTGCATTAAAATGTCCTTATTTAAAAAGAAATGGTGTTCCTACTTTGGTACACATGCTGAGTGATGAGCTGTCACTCTGCTCCCTCATCTTATTGCCACCTTCAGTGACACCGGCATGCACCCTCTGGCTTGACTGTGCCTTTGAGAGAGGTAGTAAAACCTGACTGGGAGTGACACCTGAAATTGCATTGTACATGACGTCAAAAATGTTGAAAGAGTTTATACAAAAAAGGTTTATCCTGTGTTTCTTTTTTCAGACAACTAATTGAGTATTTTTTTTAACCTTTACATGTCTTGACTGTTCTTCTCAGGTGTGGTCAGTCTGATAAACCTATCGCCTGGGTGTCTGGAGGAGAATCCCAGGTAGGAGAGCATGAATACGCCCTCAACCAGGACGAGACCAGTCTCCTAGTCCCCGCTGCTGAAACACACCCCCACGGCATGATGCTGCCACCACCATGCTTCACTGCTGGAATGGTACTGCACAGTTGGTGAGCAGTGTCTAGTTTCCTCCAGGCATAAATGAATCAATCAAAGAGTATCTCGTTTCACAGTCTGAGAGTCCTTCAGGTGCTTTTTGCAAACTCCAAGCTTTCATGTGTTCTGCCCTGACGAGAGGCTTCCATCTAGCCACTCTGCCATCAAGCCCACTGTTATGACGTTATTCCCTACAGTCAACAGTAGAAGTGCCAGTGCTGTGACTTGGCTGCTGTGCATTTTAGATCATGTTCTAGATGTTTTTGGAAGCAGTGAAAATAAGAACACAAATGTTATTGACTGTCAAATTAAGTAATTTACCTTGAGGGCGCTCTCAAACAAACAGAGAAACTTATTTAAGGGGACATATATGCAAAAATCCCTTTTTTAGGCTTTTCTGACAAAATATGTGCCCCTTGCCTGTCCACAATCCACTCAAGTACCAGAAAAATCCATTACTTTTCCCCCCTCTCTTTCTCCACCTTTCAGGAAATGTGTGCTGCAACACGCCGTTCTCAGATTTTCCCCTCATGATGTCAT
Source organism: Cheilinus undulatus (assembly GCF_018320785.1). Taxonomy (NCBI): domain Eukaryota; kingdom Metazoa; phylum Chordata; class Actinopteri; order Labriformes; family Labridae; genus Cheilinus; species Cheilinus undulatus. The sequence goes on from NC_054887.1 coordinate 5,797,480, forward strand.
GTGGGGTGTTAGCTCTGCCCCCTGGTTCGTTTGGTCCTCCCCCCTTGGAAGTGAAAGTTCCGCCCTCCTCTCCTGAGGATCAGGTGAGTCACATCCATTAAGCCACATCCATTTCCTGAGAGGGGCGGAGTCAGGGGTGGAGTCAGACAGCTCCGTAACAGTTAAAGCCACAGACAGAAATAGCTTGTTCTGAGCAGGGGTTTTTAGACATGCAACAATCCAATGCTTGAGTGTTTTTCAACAGACTTCACAGGCACATTTGAGGACCTCTGAGAGCAAAATAAACTTGTCTTAAAAGGGTACATATGTCCCCTTTATTGCCTACCTAGCTGTCCTTGCAAATACTTCTTTGTTTTGTGCTTCAGTAAGTGTCAAAATATGCTTATCTGACTAGACAAAGAGATATTTGCTGTTTCAAACGGTAACACTGACATTCTCTCACATTAACGCTTAGCCCACCCAGCGCTTCGAGACATTGCCAGGAAAAATACTTTCATATCTTATAATGACAAGCCTTCTTAACTTTCCATGTACAAAATGTGCACTACACCGATGGAGAATTGTTAGACAGGAGTATTTCTTTAGCAATGGCATACAGTAAGTAACATCTACCTTTTGGAATCCTGCAAGGCCAGACAGAACAGACATTATGACAACATAAATTGATGTGTTTTCTACAATAAAACACCAATTTTGCATCCAGTCGACTATTCTATTATGAGTTAGTATACAATACTATTCAGTTAGCTGTGTCTCATCAAAGAGTTAAAAAACAGGGCAAGAAACCTTGCAAGCAAAGTCCATTTTTTTTATTTTTTTCTTGCAAAGCAGTGCACACTGTCCAACCTCAGTAATGTGCTTCCATATTCTCCTGCAAATTTGTTGCATCCTCCCAGAGGTTCTCATTTTACGGCAGAAATAAATCGGCCTTGAGATAGGGAGAGATGTGGGCAGTTTGAGAGTCACTACTGGGTGCGTGGGTGGCAGTGGGTTTGGGGCCATTCAGGGATCTGTGCGGTAAGTAGACAGCCCGAGGCTCTTTGTGTCAAACCTGCTTATAAAACTGGCTTATTCACCCTGTCCCTTCTACTACTCCACTATTTGGCCTGGCCGCTTATAGCCAAGTGATCTTTCTCCTCCCACTCCACATTTCTTGGAATGACACTATCCCCTGCAGTTTATTTTCAATTTCAGCTCAGTAGGTGTTCTCTCCATCCATTATCATTTTCTTTGGCTCTTTTTTCAACAGTTTGATTCCTCCGCAAGCTTGTTACCCAAAACTTTTGAGTTTACTGGAAAATGTGCAGTGTCAATACTGCGAGTTGAATATGAGGATCTTCACCAGAGCTGCTGGTTCCACTTTCAGACTGAGGTGAAAGCAATAAAAGAAAATAATGGAATTTGAAAGCAAACAAGGCACTGTGTAAGATAGAAACCAGCTATCCAGCTCAGCAGAAAGGCTGTGTGTAAGGATGATTCAGCAGTGGAAACAGAAATACTTTAACATTTACAATCTTTTGTTACACCGTTTATTTTTCTATATCTAAACACTATCATTGACCCTAATTCTGAGTGCATGATTGCTGGATTTTGATTTAATACACGTAAATCATGTTTTATAGATGCTTGATTAAAGGTCATCAGGTTCAGCTGCAGTCAACATCCTGCAATCCGTATTTCAGTAGGCATTTCTCTCTTCAGTCACACAAGCATCATTTGCTGACACATGCATTGAATACATACATATAAAACCAGCTTGCACATGCACACATACTTGTAGTCATTGCTCATCTTCATCGATTTAACACCATTCTCTCCTTACACCATCTTCAGTTAGCCTGCTTCGGTTAGAGCAGTGCAATGCATCGCAGCAGTACTTTAATTAAAGTTGGCTACTAAATTGCCTAGTGACTCCCTAGCCATGTGTTCTCGTTACCACTTGAATACTCTCCAATTTTTAATATGAGGCCTGGGTAACTCCCTAAGCATCTAATGCTGACTCTCAAATTAATGTGCATTTTTACTGTAAAACTAACAAGAACCAGTATTGAATAAATAAAGGATTTTTGATGCAGCTTTCTAGGTGAGTGTATTCTCAAGCCTTCAGCATGGAGATGATTTAACTTACAACAGTGAACAGGCAAATAAGTTACAGCTCTTTAAAGATAAGGTTTGCAAAGAAGATCAGCAAGCACACATAAGAAAAAACTCCCAAAAAACAGCAGTAGAACCTGCACAGAACTCAGCCAATGAGGCTCAATTACTATTCATTTAACCCCTTCAGACTTATTTGCATATATTTACTCTTAAGACCAGATAAGATGCTGAAGTGCTAACCATGTGTGAAACACATCCATCTGGCATGTCAGGTTATAAGTGAAGGGGATGGATGAGAACCATGGCTTAGGAAAAGATTTTGTTACCCAGCAAGACAAGACACATTGATCCAATAGAGAATTTTTGATTGGACTTGAAAAGGGTAGTTTACACCTGACTCCTGTGCAACCTGACAGAGCTAAAGCAGTTTTTGCAAAGAAGAATGTTAATAAGAAGAAGAAGTCAAATTGTCCAGATGTGATTGCAGCCAAAGGTGCATCTGCTTAACATTATCTGCACTTTGACTACAGCTTTGGAGAAGATTTATTGTCCAGCAAGACAATGACCCAAAGAAAACACAGCGAAACGATTTAAAAACAACAAGGTGAATGTTCTGAAGTGGACGAGTCAAAGCCCAGACCTCGATCTAATAGAGAATTTGTAGCTGGACTTTTAAATGGCTGTTTAAACCCTACCCCAGTCTGATGTTTTATGATATTATATAAATTCTTGGTGTTCATGTCAGCTCATGAATTATATGTTTCAGGAGTTTTAATTGCAGACTTATGATCGTTTTTAACTGATTAAAATAATCAATGCAACCGCTGATTTAAGTGTCTAGAAGCCAGATGTTGTTTTCACTGCTTATAAATGTTTTAAAAGGATGTTGAATAGGGAAATCATATATCAATACTTGCTGTTTATCATTTTCTATATCATTGTTTTCATGCCACATTGGCAAAATCAGTATTTTTATGTTATTTCTCCTGTGTTATATTTCTGTACAAGCACAGTTCACCCCTTCAATTTCCATAACCAACCTCTCAATACCTTCCAGGCGTGATATTGATGTGTTGAGAGCTGTGTCGAATCGCAGATGAATGTTGAGATGTGAACCTATAATATCCTAAAGCCCAATCACGGAAATAGCACATGATCTGATCAGGATTCTTGGCATCAAGGGTCTGCACCTAAATCAGTCCGGACACGGACACACAACAGGGACACACATATCATCTATTGTTCCAGGGTGAGATGAAATCTGCAATGTGTGCACAAAGGCCCGTCTCATACTAAATATTTCATTGACAATAAACACGGCTGTGATTGATGTGAAGCTGAGTCAGTGAAGAGGAAGGGCACAGGAGGGAAAAACAGGGACTGAGGGAAAGGAAAAAGGCGGATATTCTGCAGACAGAACAAACAGACTGTGCTCATCCTGTTGCGACATTAATGGAGGTTTAGAGGTCAATGCATGCTTGATTTGAGAACACTTCTTTAATTTCACACATTAAGGCCCCGGCCTTGTTTGTAATGAGGCCCTATGACTCATAACACTTGCTACGTTAAAGAGGGGGCGGACATTACCACACTGGAAGAGAAGGCCAAGCGCTCACTTCTCCATTGGCAATTTAATTACTGCAATCAGGCGATCAAGAGTTACCGAAAACAACTACCATTTCTCCACAATCTCGCTCAGTATATTTAGAAACATCAATGATAATCTACTTTATATTTTCCAGCCGTTAAAGCCAAGACATTTAAGATAAAACAGGCTTTTCCCTGCTCTTGTAATGGTCATGCCATGGTCAAACCAAGGATGAAATCATGTTTTTCTAGTCAGTACAGTCAGACTGATGTACCATACAAAGGAGCAGAAATGATACTAACAAAGGAGATACAACTTATTAGTAGAACCTGTGCATTCATCTGTAACTTCAAAAATTCAAGTTTCAGTAGACACGTTCAAGAAAAAGCCCTTGGTGGAAAAGGCTCTGCTCAAAAGATGCTCCCTGGGTTCATCAAGCATCAACCATTGAGCATCAAGCATTGACTTTCCAGGGGGCGCATAGCTATAAAAAGCCCCAAATGGATAGATACATTCACAACAATGCATACTGAATACAATAAAATTAGTCTAAAAGCAATTAGCATGAATCTGAATATGAGGGTGCAACAGTTTTATAGCTATAAGGAGGAGCTATAAAGGAGGAGGCTGGGGTGGAGGAGGTTAAGCTTCGCCAGCAGTAGCAGCATGGTGCATCAGCTTTAATGCAAGCAGGGATTATTGAGAAGCTCGCCATTAGCCGATCACTGATGGGAGAAAGACTACTGTGTCCTGCATGATCTAACACTGAGCTTCATTGAACTTAGCTACGCACTGTGGCGACTGTTGTCAGACCTAGTAAAACACATTTTTGCACTAACAATAATAATAATTAAGTCATCTTGCTATTTAAACCAAAGCTGTCTTTACAGATAAAAAACAGGCTTATACATTAAAAGTGTGGCTTACACAATGGACTTTATAGTGATTTCAAATGAAGGCTAATGTTGTGTGAAGTTGGTCCACTGTCCCACCACCAGGGTGGAATCTGCATTGTTCCTCCTGAGTCTGAGGTTTGACAATCAGCCGTAGCCTCCATTCCAGCACCTTATGGTAAACTTTCCCTGGGAGGCTGAGTAGTGTGATACCCCGATAAGTGGAGCACACCGTCTGGTCCCCCTTTTTGAAAATGTTTCCACCACCCCAGTCTGCCACTCCACAGGGGCTGTGAGATCGACAGGTTGGTTGGTGAGATTGGTGCAGTATCTGCTGAATTGCAGACGTTGTACCGCGCGTCATAGTGAAGAGGGAGCTGAGGCAAAACTCTCAATTTACCGGTCAATCTTTGTCCCAAACCTCACCTATGGTCATGAATTCTGGGTAATGATCATGAGAACAAGACCGCGGGTTTAAGTGATCGAAATGAGATTCCTCAGGAGGGTGGCTGGGCTCAGCCTTAGAGATAGGGTGAAGAGTTTGGACATCCAGAAGGACCTTGAAGTAGAACCGCTGTTCCTTCAAGTCGAAAGGACTCGGTTGAGGTGGTTAAGGCATCTGATCAGGATGCTTCCTGGTCGCCTTCCTGTCGAGGTCTTCCAGGCACACCCAACTGGAAGGAGACCTCAGGGTAGACCCAGAACTCGCTGAAGGGATTATATATCTCATCTGGAACACCTTGAAATCCCCAAGAAGGAATTGTAAAATGCAGCTGGGAAGAGAGATGTCCTGGTTGACTTGCTTAGCCTGATGCCTCTGCGACCCAACCCCGGATAAGCAGAAGAAAATGGATGGATGGCTAATGCATTCACGCCAGATGTGAGTAAAATCTTTCATGCGAGTGCAGCACAAACACCGCAAATGTGTGGCGGGAATGCTGGGAGTGTGTGGCTTGACTTGCACGATTAAGGAAGTAATTTGTACCTTTCACTTCACTGGCTTATTCACAAGAGTATCACTTGCACCACGATGGCCTACCACTATGGAGATCCTTAGGTGTCATATTTCACATACAGCACAGGAGGAACACCAAACAACCAGCCTGGGGGGGGGGGGGTTCATTGAACTAGAAAAATGAAGGTGAAACTTGTGGAGTCTGTCCGTGGCTACCGCCAGCTTTACGACACCATGTGCCTATTTTACCGACACAGGAGCTTGCTTGGAGGAAAGGGAGGAGGAGGTCAGATTGCCTGGAAAACCTGGGACAAACTTTTGTCTCTAACTTGATTTCAGACATCTACTACCAAGTTAGCACCATGGTTAGCACTCTCAAAGTAGTCAAGCTCAGCCATGTTTGTTGACTGACTAAAATGCCAGATGTGGGAGATGGAAGCCCCTACCCTCTCACGAACGCAAATGGCATGTGAGTGGAGCAAGTTATTTGCCCATATTGTATTGTTGGTGAAAAGTTTGACAGTACACTCAGAATTCAATCACACATACTGTAACTCACAGTCATTTTTCCAGCATATCTGGTGCGTTTAAAGACATGCTTGTTTTACAGCGACTTTGAAGTGTACAGAGAAGATAAATAGCAGCACCGCTGACCTTCATGCTTTGAAACGTTTGAGCAGTCCAGGGCTTAGATAACATTATGAATCTAATTCACATAACCTACTTATTCTATACCCCAATGACAGCCTCTTCAAAGCTCCACTCCTCCTCCTATACGGATGCGTTATTCAGTTCTCTCCCTTCATGTCCTGTTTAAGGCTAGCTAGCTGTGTCAGTGGATCAAACATCCATTTAACCTCCTATTGACCTAACACAGCATGGGAACTCAAAAGTACCTCCAACACATTTGGTGTATCAGCTGTGTAATGGTCCCTAATGACCCACGCTGCGTGGAATATAGATCTCAACCACTGAACTGTGGAACCTAAACTCAGTTAAAGCCAGCAGATGAAGAGAACATGCTTAATACTTCCATCACTTTATATATATTTTAGCAGCTATGTCATGAATATTTGATTTAGTGCTTTAGCACTGATAAACAGATCAAATGGTTGGATGTTTAACACATTAGCTGCTCATAAACTTCAGCTGTCCTGGCAAATCAGAAAGAGAATTTACATAAGAACATATAATCTGTTTTGAATTTGAGGTGGAGTGTTTTAGATGAGTACAGCCCTAATTCCAAAAAAGCTGGGGCGCTGTGTAAAATGTAAATAAAAACAACAGAATGATTTGCAAATCTCACAAACCTACTTTTTATTAACATAGACAACATAACACGTTGAAACTGAGACATCTCACCATTTCATGAAAATAGTAGCTCACTTTAAATTTAATGGCAGCAACACATCTCAAAAAAGTTGTTGGAGTTTAGGGAGATGGATGCTGTCCCATTCTTGTCTGATGTAGGATTCTAGCTGCTCAACAGTCCTGGGTTATCTTGCTCGATTCATCGTTTGTGATGCACCAAAGTTTTTTATTGGTGCAAGGTCTGCACTGCAGCACCCGGACTCTTCTCCTGTGAAGCCATGCCGTTGTGATGGATGTGGTATGTGGTTTAGAATTGTCAAATTTAAAATGAGCTAATATTTTCCTTGATTTGGTAAAATATCTCAGTTGCAACCAGTGCTGTAGTTGAGTCACTAATTCAAGTCCGAGTCAGGTCCAGGTAATCAGAGAAAAATCCAAGTGGAGTCTGAGTCGAGTCCCCATTACCCATGTTCGACTCCCAAGTACCTAAAACATAGACCCAAATTAGATTTAATTATTACATTTTTCAAGCTTTTTACAGCTTCCAGGGTTCATTGATGTCAATGATATTAATGTATGAATTTCTTCAGATTTCTCTTTTAAAGGACCAGAGGAGCTGTTTACAGCAGATGTGCAAAAACAAAACCAAACATCTAAGACCCAGTGGTGGATTAGCCTTAGATTTAGTCTTTAGACATAAGATGTGTTTGGTTTTAGTCACACTATAGTCCTGATCACCCTTCATAGGTTTAGTCTAGATTTAGATGATGAAAACTCAAAAACATTCCAGCCCACTTTTAGTCCATAAAAAGTCCTTACATTTTAGTTTTCATTTTTGGTCACAAAAGTTTTTCTCTCTGACAAACTTAAGCAGCCAAATTGTAAAAATTAAATAAACCCTCATTTTGCACTATCAGTAGCCTACTTGTAACAATCCAAAATAAACTGAAATACTAAAATACATTGGATAACGGACTTTTAAAGTGAAGATCATTGATTTTTATTGATATTGATACTTTGATTAATACTCCTTAATGATTGAACTCTTTATTGATAATATTACCTATATTAACAGGAATGTTTTTGACACTGCTGGTTCATCTATCCTTGCACTGATTAATACCTGTCTTGTGTCTGGATGTGTTTAAGCTACCTTTAAAGTCCAACTTCAGGCCTATCTCTAATCTGCCTTTCTTGTCTAAAGTATTGAAGAAAGTTGTCTTGGCTCAGTTACGGGATTTTCTTACTCGCCATGAACTATTTGAAAAGTTTCAGTCTGGTTTTAAGCCCTGTCACAGCATTGAAGCTGCTCTTTTAAGAATTTTTAATGATTTGACTTTGATAGTTGGCCCAGGAGATGCTGTTATCCTGGTACTGTTGGATTTAACTGCTGCTTTTGAGGTCTACTGGTCTACTGTTGACCACGTGATCCAGTTAGCTCATTTGGAGACTTGTGTAGGGGCTCCAGTCATAACTAACAGATAGGACCTTCTCTGTTCATCTTGGGGATTTTTCCTCATCTGACACGTGGAGTCCCACAAGGCTCTGTGTTGGGTCCTATCCTATTTTTGTTGTATATGTTGCCTCTGGGGTCTATTTTCAAAAAATATAATGTCTCCTTCCATTTTTTTGCTTACGATGTTCAAACCTACATGCCTCTTAAATTTAAATAATAAGGGGAGCCTACAGCCCATATTTGACTGTCTTAAAGATGTTAAAACATGGATGACCTTGAGCACTCTGGGCCCTCTTGCTTGTAGTGTGCGTTCCTCAGTTAAGAGTCTTGCAGTGTTAATTTTGGCAGCTATTTTTAATTCTAGTCCTAGTTTTAGTTGTTAAATGAAATGCATTTTAGTTTTAGCTTCATAGTTTTAGTGTTAACACTGGATTTTTGGTGTTTATTTTGATGAAGCATTTAAATTTGATAAGCAGACCTCTTCTGTAGCAAAGTCGAGTTTCTTTTAACTCAGGCTAATTGCCAAAGTAAAGTCTTATCTCCCTCTCAAAGATCTAGAGGGGCTGATACATGCTCTTATTTCTTCAAGACTAGGCTATTGTAACTCTTTATATGTGGGTTTGGACCACTCCTCAGTCCAGCACTTGCAGCTAGTCCCCTAACAGGCACAAAGAAGAGGTACCACATTACCCCAGTGTCAGACCCCAGTCTGTTATGCTGTTTATGTTCTATTGTGGATAAAATATGGATTTATCAGAATTGCAAGTTATTGCTTTCTATTGTCATTTATATTTTAGACAGCGCTCCTACTTTTTTGAATTGGTGTTGTACCAGTGTGGGTGTTATGAATGTAAGAAAACAACTAATAGGTAAAGTGAATGCTGTGTAACTATCTGTGCAGTAAATGACAAAGCAAATATAAAGGTAAAGATGCACCAGACATAAAGGAATATTTTTGCTGAGACTCTAATGATGTGTAAGTCTTCTTTGCAGTATGCATGTTTGAGAGCAAGCCAGTGGGCTTCCACACTCCTGACGGATGAGAAAGAGAAGGCACGGGGCCCACCGGGGACCAATTTCCCCAGCCTGTTCTGCAGGCCTGTTCATTACCTGGAACAGGAGGGAACAATACTCTACAGCCCGCCAACTACATTTGCTGCCATTTTCTCTCATTCTCTCTCTCCCTCTCTGCTTCCTGAAACACAATGACGTGCCACCCCAGCTTCCCACGGTGCACCGCTGCACGCCTGTGAAGAGGAGATTGGTTGCAGTGGGCTCTCCAAGGTTTCAAAGCTGTCGCCGCCGCCTTGAATGTTTTCCCTCTGCCTTTATTTTTCATCTGTCATGTACTGAGAGTGAAAATAAACCAGACATCTTGGTTTTTCAGTTATTTATTTATTTTTTACGCCGCTGCAAGTGGGCTCGACAGTTCCAAGTTGTCACTGGAGAGGAGAGAGTGAGGGAGACAAGAGACAAAAGCAGAGATGCAGGCCGCATTTGAAGGATACTAATACACTTCGATAGCAGCAAATGGAACTTGAAAGAGCTATCATGTCGTGGACTTGTCTGGTGAAGTTTGGATGCCGGGTACTCCATTGCACATGCAGAAACATTTGTAAATTCAACACTAAGAATACCTAACTCTAACAGACACTAAAGAAATAAAAAATGCTATGATAAGTCTGCGGTTTAGAGCGAGATGCCATCAGTGAAGCAGAAGATGCGATTTGTGTTCCGTCAGAGAGAGACGGCGCTAAAATTAGATGGCTGATGTACAATAATGACACTATATCATGCCAACGCATGCAGCATATGAAGGATCCATGCGGAAAATGAGATCTCATTTCACATTTCTTGCAACACTTATTCTTAGCGTGCAGGAACACAGACAAATAGAACCATCAGATGTAAATTGATCCTCTGCACAAATCAGTTTTACAGGCAGCTCACATATGGGTGTGCTCACAGCAGCATGCCAAATAAATCAGATTTGTAATGGCCCCTGCTGCAGGCATGACAAAAAGTCTAAGAGAGGAACTGACGCACATTTAGGCTCCTGGAGTGAACAGTGACAGGTCGTTTTTTTATTTTCTGAGACAGAGGCCGTCAGTTTTCAGCAAGAGAGGAAATACTCAGAGGACCTACAGTGCTTATAAAAAGTATTCACCCACTTGGATGTTTCACCCTTTTATTGAGTTTATAAATCAATCATGGTCAGGATTATGGATGTAGCACAGGAGGGGAGAGGGTACTATTTACCAAGGCCCAGAGCAGTCAGGGGCCCTGAAGAAACCTTTTTTTTTTCTTGGTAATTAAGGTCATTATTGAATCAAATGCCACTAAATAGATTGAACAACACACTGATTTTTTTTTTTTTTAAGTAAAATAAAAAACTGAGGAACTCGTGCTCCTCCCTTCAAAAATGTCAAAATGTTATAGTCCACCCATAGTGCTACAAGAGAGAGCAGAGCCTGGAAGAGAGGAGAAAGGTAGAATGATGGAAGAGAAGAGAGCAGAGACAGAGAACAAGGTGAGGATGATGAAGGAGAAAGCAGGGACAGAGAGCAAGATGAGGATGATGAAGGAGAAAGCAGAGACAGAGAGCAAGATGAGGATGATAGAGAAGAAAGCAGGGACAGAGAGCAAGATGAGGATGATGGAGGAGAAAGCAGGGACAGAGAACAAGATGAGGTTGATAGAGAAGAAAGCAAGAACAGAGAGCAAGATGAGGATGAGGATGATGGAGGAGAAAGCAGGGACAGAGAGCAAGATAAGGATTATAGAGAAAAAAGCAAGGACAGAGAGCAAGATGAGGATGATAGAGGAGTAGAAGGCAGGGACAGAGAGCAAGATGAAGTTAATAAATACATAGATTAACTTGAAGGAAATATTACAATTCAATTTAATCCAACAAAAGTAAAATATTGCTCATTTTCAGGGATACTGTGGTTAGAAACAAATTGAACTACATTGATATTTGTTCAATAATGCAACATTTTTTGCATGGCTGGCTGGCCAAGGGGGGTCCTGTGTATTTTTTCTTTCATTTGTAGCTGCATCCCTGGTCAACATAATTTGGCTGTTATGATTAAAAAAAAAAAAAAAGGTCAAAGTGAAAACAGATTTTTACAAGGTAATGTCAATCAGATTAAAAAAATGTAATGTAAAATATGTGACTGCAAATATTCATCCTCTTCGAGTCAGTATTTAATAGAGCCACCTTTGGCAGTAATCACAGCACTGAGTCTGTGTGGCTAGGTGTCAATCATGCTCACATCAGGACTCTGCAATTTTACTCCATTCTTCTTTATAAAACTGCTCAAGCTCTGCCAGGTTGCACGGGGATCAGGTGTGACCAGCCCTTTGAAAGTCCAGCTGCAATTACTCTATTGCAATAGTTCTCAACAGCTGGGTCGGGACCCAAATGTTGGTCACAGAGCTGTTTCAAGTGTGCCAGAGAAAAAAAATCATCAGAGTCTATGAGGGGCTTTCTTATTTTTTCTGTAGTTTAATCATTTGACAGCAGAAAGGAAATCAAAAAAGTGCCTGACAGAATTGTTTCAGGATTATTCTGCACTTTCATTTTCAATTTAACCATTTTGGCAGCTATTTTTAATTTTAGTCTCAGTCTCTTGACAAAATGTCTTTTACTTTTAGTCCCACTTCAATCATTTCTACCCTTTTTACTTTTAGTCTAGTTTTAGTCCATTAAAAAGTCCTCACATTTTAGTCTTTCCTTTCAGGCCAAGCATTTATTTTCTTGCCAAAATCTGGTACCAAATCATCATAGTGTGTTCTCTGCTCTCTGCCAAACCAGGGGTCCCTGCTTTCTACAGCTGAGAGGCAGAGGAGATGCAGCTGCTTTGTTTTTTTAAAAGATTTACCCATGTTTGAGAAATTTCACGGATTTTGAATGTCCGACAAAATCTATATTATATTTTAGTCTACTTTTAGTCATCTTGACAAAAACTAAACTTACTTTTTGTCAGTTTTAGTCATCACGCATCTATTTTTGTTAGTCTTAGTCTAGTTTTTGTCAAGGGAAAAATGGCTGTTGACGAATAGTTTTAGTCATAGTTTTAGTCAACAAAAATAACATTACTTTAAATGACATGAAATGTCACAAAGAACTAGAACTTTTTGGAATATTTAACAGTATTTATTAAAACTATCCCCAGAACATTTCAGCATTCTTTTCCAGGAAGTTTCCAGGAGTATTTAGGAACTTTCACTTGAAACACTTAATTATGATAACGCTTCAGGAAACATTTTGGAAATTTATATCGGGACTGTGTCCCAGAAACTTTTGGGAAAGTTCTACTTTTCCGGACATGTTGAGGCTTATTTTACATTGCATATTTAATTAAGGTTATGTTGTATAAATCTGTGTCCACTTTGACATCAAAGAGGTTTTCTATCTATTTTTTGTGTCAAAAATGTTAAATTATATTGACTGTGATTGATTTATAAAACCAATATAAGGCTAAAATATCCAAGGGGAGAACTTTCTATAGGCACTATAAATGTTTCCTTCAACTGTCTTATTTCAAGATTGAATGTCAATGACGTGTTGGATTGAGGCTATAAACAAACGTGTTTCAAACTGAGCTGCACAGAGACTATAAAACATGAGACACTCGTCTAAAAGATTAGTTTTGCGACACTGAGATCAAACCCCAGGAGCCCTGCCTGCAAGCTCAATGCAAATCACGCCCTTACAGTTTAGAATTTGCTTAACCTTGTGTTAAATAGCCTTCAACAGACAGCTTGTAAATTTCTGTAGCAAAGACAAGCACATTATGCGTGTTACAAGATAAGTGTTTGGCCTTTAAAATGAGTCAAATTTCAGCTGATACTTTGGCTCCGTCCTTTGTCCTCACAGGAGCTGATCTTGAGCTAAATATCAGCTCTTGTGCTGACTGAGTGTCTTTGAGTTGGTCTAGACTTCTTTTCACCTTTCTGCCAAATTACTGTCATTGTGTTGAATGGCAGATATGGGGAGCTAATACACATCAGGCAAATTAGTATGCCCCCCGAGCTCTCAGTGTACTTTGTCAGGATGAGAGGTGATGTAAGAGGGGATAAATGTTGCAGTTTCCCTGTGACCTAGGGCCAAAACTCCCCTGGAAAGTGACACACTGCCCTCTCTGGGCTGGTGCTGGAGATAATGGACTTTTAGCTATTTATAAAGAGGCATTTGATCTTGGTTTTCAGTCATCTGGGAAAATCAAAGCTAAGTTATGAGCAGAATATAAAAAAGCAGAAATTTCCAAACAAAAATTGGATTTTCAACAACATAAATATTTGCTTCCCCCAGCTTATGAAATGTTTGTTTTGCAAGCTTTGAAGTTTTATTACCTACTCAATTTCTTAGTGAGGGGAATGTTATGAAAAACAATTTATTCACCACCATGTTCATAAAGGTGTCTTAAAACTCTTATAATAAAATAAATTTACTTTTTGTAGAAAATCCCAAAAGCTACTGAAATTTGGAGACACCCAAAACATTGTAAGTCATGATCTGAGCCCTGTGGACAACAAAGACTCAGGCCTAGCAAGCTTTGAGGAAGCCTGTTTTTGTAGTGTGGAGAGAAATTTCAGTCAAACAACCAGGAGGCCTGAGAGACTTATCTTATCTCAGCAGCTGTTGCAGCATTTCACACTGTGGTGTGAAAAGGACACAATCACTTCTCTGATAGGAGAAGGCCTGAGGAAGTAGTCCACTGGTGAGAAAAGCCCCTGTGACCCCACCTCTTTTCCATCGTCATTCCAGCAGCAGACCAGCTGCCTTCAAATGGGTTGTTTTGTCTCCCAAATTCAGCTTAATGAAGCACAGTCAGCATCTACTTGATTGAGCACTTAGAGTTTTCTTGCTGCAAGAAACCATGGAAGAAACATTAATGGCCTGCCTCTGCTGAATCCAGGATCTAGTTGGACATCGGACTCTAATCACAGAGTGTAATCACAAATAAGAGGCTTTGTTTGGGCAGACATATCTACATGATGTTTTTTCATGTGTATGAGTTAAAAACTGCATTTTTCATCTTATTTTCTCTGCTTATGTGTTGTTAATATACTTTGCTGTGTCCATTTATATCCGTACATTGTCTTCACCTATGCAAACCCTAGTGCAGTAGAATCAAAGTCCAGCCACTGGGATTCTGTGTGGTGACCATACTGAGTTTGTAGCTGTGAGCCAAAGTTTCTTTCTTTGCCATGTGGCTTTTTCTTTAGTTTCAGCCCGCCATCTCATTCAACCAATCAGGAGCAACTGATCAGTTTGCATGTGCTTTTGTAAACAAGACAGCAAGCAACTCCCGATCAGGCTGAAGTTCATTCTGACTCCGAAACAAATCCTGTGATTCAATAATCAGATCAGTTGAGGTGGCATCTGATTAGGATGCCTCCTGGCTGCCTCCCTATGGAGGTCTTCTGGGTGCGTCCAACCGGAAGGAGACCCCTGGGTAGGTCCAGAACTTACTGTAGGGATTGTATATCTTATCTGGTCTGGGAGTGCCTTGGAATCCCCCAGGAGGAGCAAGATAATGTTGCTAAGGAGAAAGGTGTCTAAGTTGACTGGCTTGCCACCGTGACCTGACCCTGGATAAGAGGAAGAAAATGGAAGGGATGGATGGAACTAGCTTCTTTTTTCCATCCATGAGAACTGTAGAAAGGGGGAGTTTTTATATGACTCAGTCCCTTTAAATTAATATTGTGAGGGACACTGTGTTCAACTGTCTTCTTCACAGCCCTTGAATGTTATGGACAGCAAAGCCAAAACCACTAAACTGGTTTCCAGCTTAACATTTACAACCAAAGTTGGTCACTATTGACTGCAAACAACAAACATGGCACCTGTCATGATGCCATACCTGCCAACACTCCCATTTTTCCAAGGTTTCTCCCATATTTTTGGGCCAACACCTGCCCATCTCCTGTTATTTCCTCTCCCAGGAATCTCCTGTAATTTTCATGGCTCAACTAACACGGTAATCATACGTTAGGTATTTATCACTTGGGACAACAAGGTTGCCAAATTTTGTATAAATTGTGCAGCATAAACACCGTCCACATCAACATAAAATCTCAGCCCCTCTATCCTTGTGACCTGATTAAAGGAGTGAGCTGAATTCTGCCATGTACTCAAACATTGAATTGGGGTCATTTTAAAGTTAACCCTCTCAGTATGTTAGAAACTGGATAACCAACAGTAATGTTGTAAATGTACTGTATATGCTGTTGCAGAAGAATTATAAGACTGTAAGTGACACTAAAAACAGACATTTAGGTAATTCAATGGAATAGCATAACTGTTTTTTCTTCTCTTCCACAAAAGAAACACAGAATCATGATAAATAAGTGCATAAAACTACATGTGAATACAAAAAAACAAGTTTTAAACCTCAAAATTTTCTAAGGGAGGACCCCCACACCCTGTTTCTATTGATGCAACTAAAACTAAAGGGTCAATCATGTATGCATCTATTCTTTCTATTAGTGAAAAGATTAATTCCTCATCTCCTCCCAAAAAATATCTTGGTTCTGCACAATGCTTGAGTGACTCATTGGTTTTTTAGTTATTCTGAGAAACATGAAGGATGAATATTTAATGTAAGAAAGACTCTCAGCATGTGAAAGACCGTTGACAGTTTTGTTTTTAACATCTAAAGGGTCATAAGTTCATCCATCATTTCCATTTGTTGCTTCTAGATTTTCCTTTAAGCAACTCAAGGCTAAAACGGAGATAAAAGTTATTCATAGTGTGAAGTGTCTGGTCGTGAGCTATGACCACTCATGTTTTTACACAGAGGCAGGCCTGTTTGTTAATCCTTTTTTTCCCATCGCATTGCTGCTGCAGAGATTGACAGTCTTGTATCACAAGACAAAACACGTGGAACAATATGTGTATATATATATTTATATATATATGTGTGGGTGTGTCTGTGTGTGTGTGTGTGTACAGTAGTGTGCAGAAGTTTTAGGCCCTCCTTCCTGCCTTAACAGTACCCGAGGCTGTGTTTAAGCACCACATCTATCCATAACTCCACCCTAAAGCTGTGGTTTTTGTTTTGCTTTCGTCAGATTATTTTCCCCATGCCCTTGGTAATGTACAAAGACATCCAGAGCATGACCTGGGTTGGGTTTTCTTCAGCACGGGATGATGCATTGTCTTGCATCAAAATGATTTTACTCGGGAAGGCACAGTTCTTCTTTTTATACCATGGCAGGAAAATGAGCTGTTAGGAACTCCTCATATGTTGCTGAGGTCATTTTGACATCTTCGGGCACTTTAAAGGAGCCTACCAACTCACTTTCTAGCCCAAAACATCACCCCACCACCTCCTTACTGATGTTGGAGCCTTGTTGGGACATGGCAACCATACACCAACCATTCAGAGCTCCATCCATCTAGACCATCCAGTGTAGCATTCATCAGTGAATAAAACTATTTGAAAATTAGTCTTCATGTATTTCTAACCCTACTGCAGTAGTTTCTCCTTGTGGGCATTGGTTAAGGGGGGCTGAAATACAGTTTTACACACATCAGCAAGCCTCTGGAGGATTCTGCATCAAGAGGCACCTGTTTCCTACTAATCAGTGGATTTTTCACTGCTGCTCTCTTAATGAAATGGATTTGTCTTGAAAAACATTCCTTATTAAGCCATTATCTAAATGAACTCATCTGTGCTCTGAATTAATGTCTCATGTTTTCATACCTTTTGTGTGATACTGCACTATTTCAGGCTTTTAATCTTCAGAAAGATCTTTCTTCCCCCTATATTACATGATACCTGTGACTTACTGTATGTAATAATGTGGAACAACCACCTTAAGTAGTTTCCCTTTAACTAGGCTCACCTGGCAAACTAATGACCAAACCTGTCCGAGTTTAAACTGGTCCAAAGTCCTGTTTTTAGATCAAAGAAAATTTTGCAATTAATGTGGAAATCAAGGTCCCAGAGTCTGGAGGAAGATCAGAGAGGCACCGAATCCAAGGTGCTTGAAGTCCAGGGTTTTCAGTTTCCACAGTCAGAGTCCAGAGTCAGCACTGTCAGCTGTCTACCAGGAGATTTCAGAGCACTTCATGCTTCCATCTGCTGAGAAGCTTAGGGAGATACCGATTTCCTTTTCCAGCAGGACTTGGCACCTGCTCACAGTGAAGCCAAAACTACCAGAAACCGGTTTGCTGACCATGGTGTTACTGTGTTTGACTGGCCAACCAACTGGTCTGACTTGACCTCCATAGAGAATCTCAAGAGGAAGATGAGAGACACTAGACTCAGCAATCCAGACGACCTGAAGAGCAGCCTGGGCTTCACAACACCCCAGCAGTGCCACGGACTGATTGGCTCCATAACATAGATGCAGTTTTAACAAGAAGAGCTCCAACCAAGTAATGAGAGCACAGAAGAGCATCATTTTCAAGAAGGGCACCATTCATGAAAACAAGATCAAAATGTTATTTCCCAAATACAGCTGAGCCTCACTGATGTAACGGCTACCAACACAAAGCAACACTGCAGATTGGATCGTCAATGATGAGGTTAGCTTGGCAATGCCTTCCTTCTTTCTTTCCACAACCTTTTTAACACTGTGCAAATATAGAAGAAAGAAACAGACTGAAGCTTCGTGCTCTTATAAAGAGTAGAAGTGCTTGTTAACTGCACCTAAATTTATTCATACACTGCTCTTAACCGAGGATTATCACCAGGTGTTTGACAAGGAACAGAGGTCATGAATAATACGAGAACAAAATCAAGAACACTGTTTTGCTTTGATATGGGCCAAAGCTTTAGAGTGCATGCTCCATTTTCTCAGTATAACCTAATGTTAATCCGTTTTTAACTTGGCAGCTTATTACTGAGATGAATCAATGATGCCCTGCAAACTTAAATTATAAATGATATTTTTTAAATGAGAATTCAGGGTCAAAGCCATGCCGGGATCATTCACAAGCTGATGAATAAACTGAGCTCATGTTCAGCTGTGTTCTTTTATTGCCATGTAAAACCAAATAGTACATGGACTGCAAGCATACAGGAATTAATGCATAAAAAGTGTGATTAAAACTCGCATAGGAAACATGCTCTGCTGTGATTTCTCTGTGTTTGGCCTCTGCCTTTATTAGCAGACTGTCTTTTAATATGAGTGTCACTAATCCTGATACTATGAGGGTTGAAACACATTTATTGTTGCATTAATGGATATATTGTTTATGGCTGAAGTAATTCCCTAAAGTTCATTAAATACAACACAAATGAACCCCTGCTTTCTGAATTAATAGTTTTATTGTACCATCACCAGCGCCTCCCAATTTTCTGATACCCATCATCTAATTTTAGACTTGAGTTGAATGGATTCTTGTTGCCTCACAGCGGCATGGGTAGAGCCTCATAAATGACAGCATTACTCGTCCCAGGACTCGGCCCTGAGGGACTAAGTGGAGGAAAGTGAATCGGGTGATTCATCGCTTTGTGTAGACAAATTATAATCCCTCAGAGGCAGTGTGCTATAGTTAGTCACTGGGAGCAGGTGTTTTGTTTCACGGCTCTTAATAATGTGACTTCCAGGTAGAAAGACAGGAAGTCTTGCTTTTCCTGGAAAGGATGTCTGAAGCTGGAGTAGCGCATAACTGAGAACAATTTACTCTGGTCACAGTTTGATCAGTCCTGGTTTAAAAATGCATGACCAGCATTTCATGCAGTCAGTTAGTGACCCATGATACAGTGCCTATAAAAATATTCAGGCCTTTGGATGTTTTATCCTTTTATTGATTTAGTAAATCAAGTTTTTTGACAAAAAATTACAAAAAAACATTTCTTTAATGTAAAAAACAAAACAACAGATGTCTTAACGTTTATGTCAATTAAATAAAAATATGTAATATTTAGAAGTGACTGCATAGATATTCACCCCCTCTAGTCAATATTTAGTAGATGCACCTTTGGCTGTAATTTTAGTCTGGACAATTTGACTTCATTCTACGTTGCAAAACTGCTCAAGCTCTGTCAGGTTGCACAGGTATTGGGTGTGAACAACCCTTTTCAAGTCTGACCACAAATTCTCGATTGGATTAATGCGTCCTGTCTTACTGGGGGAAAAAATCATCTACAAATAGTCTTTACCCTCTACCTTTACAAGCCTTCCAGGGCAGGCTGATTAGAAGCATCCCCACAGCATGATGCTGCCACCATCGTACTTCACAATGGGGATGGTGTGTTTGTGTTTGGAGTGTTTGGTGTCTGCTGTCTTGCAGATGAACAAAAAAACACCATTTTGGTCTCATTTGACCAAAGAACTTTCTTCCGCTTGACCATGAATTATTTATGCAGTCAAAGACTTTACCTTACATATTTTTATTTCATTGGCATTACTTTGTAAAAATCTGTTTTCACTTGGAAATTCAAGAGTTATTTTGTATTTTTTTTTTTTGGCAAAACAGCCAAATTATATGTCCCAAGGGGGTTAATACTTTTTTATAACAAACATTGTTTCAATAAAAAGCACATACATTTCTCCAGGTTTATACTTATCTTACACCATGGAGAAACTGGGTTTAAAATGAACCACCCTTTTTCATTAAATATGCATTCTTGAATAAGGCTGAGCTTACACAAGGCCTGAGTAATCTAAGGTTATCAAATAGAGTGGATCTTCCAAAGTGAATACTTATTTATAACAGAATTCCCTCTCTGTGTTTGAAAAGCCAGTGTTCCTAGTGTGATCTGTAAATGTCTGACTGGTTTATTACCATGATTTGGATGGCACAGGGACTGACTTGCAACAGAACAGCATACATTTCATTAACAGTCTGTAGCGTGTATGCATGTTGATGCACGGTGTAACCTGGGTGGATTGGTAATGATTTCACTGAGGAAGAAAGGCACATATTTCTGGATGAAAACCCCCTAAAGGCAAACAGCTTCCTTTACTTTTCTTAGCTCTGCAGGCTCAGTGTGAGTACTATGGCAGATGCAAGTAGATAGAAAATGAGACTGATGGAGGATCAGTAAATCCTCACTGCCTTATGTTCCTTAGCACAAGCATTCAGTGTACAGAAACTACAACTTCAAGCATAATTTTTACTTGAGAGCTAAGCATGAAACAGCGTATCCCATAGCCATGAAAGCTGGCATCTCACTTATTTCTTTTGATAACTGGAACATATTGGGGTGCTGATGGCATAGTGGTTAGTTCAAGTGCCACATGTACCAAGGCTGAAGTCTTGACAGACTTGTTGGACAGATTGGTTGGTGTTTGTCAACAGCAATGAGCATACTAACACAAACACAAACTATGCCCCTCTTCAGGGGCTGCACCCTTGGGGGGGGACACTTTTGAAGACAGAATACCTCACAGTCCCACGATAGAGGACTATCCAAAGTCTCCAACAATTGTGTTTGACGAACGCATCCTTCTTTTTCTGGCTGACTTTTTCTGGTGCATTATTTAAGGCCGGACATATCCTGAGTTTAATTGTGCTCAATTTCTAACCAGCTGATCAGCAGCTAAGATATACAACTTTAAATGTAAGTTAGTGGTATCTACTTGATTAAACACCTACCAATGAAAGCACCAATATCAGGGGTGTGACGGTACACAGAGGTCATGGTTCGGTGGCCTCTGTGCAGTAGTAGCACAGATCTGATCTTAGAAAAAAGGGAAAAGTCACACAGTGCTAGATCAGGGGAACAGGGAGGGTGATCCCACTCTGTGATTTGTTTTTGGGTCAGAAACTGCTTCACTGAGAGTGCAGTGTGAGCGTTGTCTTGATGAAGAATGAAACTATTTTTTCACAGTCGTGGTATTTTTCTTTAGATTTTATCTCAGTTTTTCTAGAACCTGTTTGTAACAATGTTGATTCCTAAATGTCAAAGAAAACAACCAACATGGCCTCAAATTTGGCCTTGCTTTGAGGTGTTTTCTTCATCCTTGGTGACGATGGTGTTTTCCAATGCATAGACTGTCGTTTTGTCTCATGATCGTACTGGAAGATCCAAGTTTTATCACATGTAATGACTCCTTCTAAAAGATTTGTTCCAAAACATCTACACAAATCTGACTGTGTTTTTCCTTTTGATCAAGAGTCAGACGCTTTGGCACACACTTTTGTTAAGATCAAATTTCATGCAAAATTTGCTGAACTGTCTCTTTATCAACGGAGACCATTTCTGCTATCATTCTTGTACTGAGTCATCCATTATTTCAAAAACATTTGTTGTAATTTGTTGAATGTTGTCAGAAGGTTTTGATGTGCTCGGGCACCCAGAAAGTTCATGGTCACACATGCATGCAAGGCCACCCATAAGGGGGGATAAGAGGAGAGCTTTCTGGGGCTGAGCCAATGGAGGTCAGCAAAATCACAGTCCATTAAAAAATTAAGGTGTGATAACCTTTTTTTACCTTAACAATAACCACTAGTATCAAAACAAGAAATATATATATGTGTGTGTGTGTGTGTGGGGGTGGGTGGGTGTGTGTGTGTGTGTTTTATCTATTTATGCCGTAGTATAAAACCTAAAACCCTTTTCTTGAAATGGAATCAAATTGGGTTGAAAGTGGCAAAATCTAACCTTGCAAAGCAGAGATACACCCGTTTCCATGTTTCTCACTGGCGAATCCATGTAAGCAAGCAGCAGCAAGAAAACGGTGCAATTATGGTGGAAGACATTAGCATGGATGCTGCTAAAGCACCAGTTTTATCAGAACTTGACAACATTTCTTTGTTAGAAAAACAAAAAACAGAAGTTTCATTTCAAAAATGAAAAAAAAGTCGTGTACTGACATGTCTACAGTCACCATGCAGCTCTATGGAGCTTACTCCTCGGTAGCGGTTACATCACTTGTTTTGTTGCTCTGATTGGCCCGTAAAGATGTGACAGAATTTTCATTGAATCGCCCTCCAAGTTTTTTTTTTTTTTCAAAGGCTCTGCCCTTTCCCAAACGCTATCTATAGAAGGTTTACCAGAGTGAAACACATCCATCTGGCATGTCAGGTTAGCAAATATCTGCATAACAAACAGTGAAATGTTACCCTGGCATGCCAGATAGATGTGTTTCACACATCCATCTGGGAAAGCTTCAAAAGGAAAGGTCTGAGGAAAGGCAGAGGCTTTGAAAAAAAAAACTCAGAGTGTGATTGGATGAACATTCTGTCTGTCACATCTCTACGGGCCAATCAGAGCAACAAAACACATGATGTTGCTGCTGTCGAGCTGCGCATGCGGAGCTACCGAGGCATAACGCAAAACATGGTGACTGTAGACATGTCTGTACTTGACTTTTGTCGTTTTTGAAAAGAGAACAACTCGCTGCTGTTCTTTGTTCTTCTTTTAACGAAGAAATGTCGTAAAGTTCTGATAAAGCTGGCGCTTTAGCAGCATCCACGCTAAGCTCTTCTGCCATAATTGCACCAGCTCTTGCTGCTGCTTGTTTACGTCACGACTCCGCCGCGCCTGAAAGTACTGCCCCTCGTCGCTTATTGGTCCTGTCACTTTCTAACCAGGCCCAGACAGTTCGGACGAGTGCTTTGCAAGATGGATTTGCCAGAGAGAAACAAGGAAACAGGCATATCCATCTGCTTTGCAAGGTTAGTGAAATGTGGTTAGAATTGGTAAAAAAAAAAAAATGGTGTTAAAAGTTGTAGAAAGGGGTTCATGGTGACAAGATTTAGTGAACAGAGGCAACAATAGATGGAAAAGGACTGAAATGGGTTAAAGGTGGCAAAATCGGGCAGAAAAACTGGTAGACAGGGTTTAAAAGTGGCGAAAGTGCCTCAACATTTGCCGTTATGGCCAGAAAAGGTATGAAATGGCATATAAAACTGGCAAAAATGGGTTAAAAGTTGGCAAAATGGGATTTAAGAGTAGCAAAATATGGTTTTAAGTGGCAAAAATGGTCAGAAATATTGATGAAAAGGAGTTTAAATATGGCAAAAATGGGCAAATGTTGAGCAAAAATTATGAAAACTGAAACTATGGCAAAAATTGGCAGGCAAGGTGTTTAAAGTAGTTCTAAAGGGGCACAAATTAAAAATTTTACCATCAGTACTTATTAATAGATTGACACCCTTCAGCTCCAAAATGAAGTAACTGTTAGCTATGGAGCTAGCACCAATGCAACTGATCTGACACACACATATTGATATCATCAATAAATCACATCCATTCTCTGGATTTGTCAGGGGCGAGCCTAAGCGCATTTGACATGCAGTGTTCCCCACACAACTATATGGTACTAGTGCATCGCTATGGAGATCTGTGACCCTCATACTATGCAGGCTATGTAAGCCTGGAAGTAGAACCCGGACGGGACAAAACCCAGAAGCAATAAAACCCTCAATACTGCTCCACAGCCTTGTTTCATTCTGCAGAGTATCCCTGGATGTTTCCTGTGTAATTTGTGAATATATTTTAATGAATTTGAAGAAAAGTGTTTGAACCTCCACATGTTCAAGAGTCAGTGTCTGTAATCATTGCATGTGAAGTGAGACTGCTCGTGGGCTGTGAGGTTTTCAGCAAGCTCGGAGGTTAGTCTATGTGATGTTGCAAACCTCTATTTTTTCGAGCGGGCTAAACATCACTTGCACTGTCCACTGATGCACAAAATGGTTAGGATAGTTTGATTGAGAGCACTGAAAGTGATTCAATACTTGCCTGTTTGCTTTCTGGCACCATGCTATGTTAAGGACAGGTATTGGGTGTTAAGAGAAGTGTCGTACGTGAGCGCGTCCTGAGTTAACCTCATCTATTTATATGGGAATTCTGAAAGCAGGGGACTGTGAGGACACTTCCCCTTTGAAATAGGGAGAAAAGGAGTCCATTGAAAAAAATGCTTCTGGGAATAGATCAAGCTTATTGGATATCATTTGAACAAGGAAGAAAGAAAAACCTCTGGCTTTATCTTGTTTGGAAAATGATGACAGGGGTCTGCTGGAGGCCTGGGCACACAGACATCAACAGCTTTGATCCACAGTTAAATCCATGCAGAATGATAATCTTATTGTGAATATAGTCTGCTATAAAAAGTATTCACACCCTTGGATGTTTTACCTTTTTAGTGAATTTATAAATCAATCATGGACATTGTAATTAGATTTTCTTACCTTTGAAAAAAAAAGAAAAGAAAAGAAAAAAAGCGTCTTTAATGTTTAAATGAAGATCAATTTCTACAAAGTAATGCTAATTAAATAAAAATATATAATGTTAAATATTTGACTGCATAAATATTCATCCCCTTTAAAGTGACTGGCCCAATAAACAGAGGTCCAGACAACTGGTGCTAGCAGTTTCACAAGGGTCCAGTCACTGGTTGATCAGTGTTCATGGCTACCATTACACCATGAAGACAAAGGAACACTCCAAGCAACTCAGAGAAAAGGTTATTGGAAAGTGGAAGTCAGGGGATGGATACAGAAAGAATGCCCAAAAAACGGAACCTCCTCCAGAGTTACAAATCCATCCTTGAAGAAACTGAAGAAATATGGCACACGTGTAAATCTGTCTAGTTCAGGCCATCCTCACAAACTGAGTGAGCATGTAAGAAGGAGACTAGTGAGAGTCTACCTAGATGCCTATGACTACTCTGAAGGAGTTCCAAGCTTCAGCAGCTGAGATGGGAGAGACTCTACAGACATCAACTGTTTCCCACGTTCTTCACCAGTCAAAGCTTTGTAGGAGAGCCACTGTTGAAGAAAACATTAAATCTGGACTAGAGTTCACCAAAAGGTATGTGGCAGACTCCATGGTCAAGTGGAAGAAAGTTCTGTGGTCTGATGAGGCCAAGATGGTGCTTTTTGCCCATTAGACAAGCTGTCAAACAGTGCACATCACCACAAACTCACCATCACCTCTGTGAAACATGGTGGAAGCAGCATCATGCTGTGGGGATGCTTCTAAAGAGCCAGCCCTGGAAGGCTTGTAAAGGTAGGGGTTAAAATGAATGCTGCAAAACATAGGAAAAATCTGGACAATCTTATACAGTCTGGAAGAGAACTACCACTTGGTGGAAGATTTATTTTCCAGCCAGACCCACACCATCCCCACTGTGACCAGTGGTGGTGGCAACATCATACTGTGGGGGTGCTTCTAGGCAACTAGACCTGTAAGGCTTGTAAAGGTAGACAGCTTGGGAGAAGATTTATTTTGCAGCAAGACCATGACCTGAAGCATACAGCAAAAACTATATAGAAATGTTTAAAGACAAGAAGTTGCATGCTCTGGAGCTACCCAGTCAAAGCCCAGACCTCAATCCAATAGAGGATTTGTGGCTGGACTTGAACAGGGCTTCGCCATGCAGCCTGACAGAGTTTGCACAGTTTTGCAAAAAAAAAAAACAACAACAAAAAAACAAAGGAGTGAAATCCAGATGTGCAAGCCTGATTGTGACCTATCCACACAGACTCAGTGCTGCAATTGCAGCTATTTTGGTCACATTTTCGCTAAAAAAAAAAAAAAAAAGCCAATTATATTGAGCATGACTGATACTCAATAAAAGGGTAAAACATCCGAGGGGGTGAAAACTTTATACGGTACAGTATGTTTAATATTCTAAACCATAATGACCTCACTTAGATTGAAAACAGGATGACTTCTTGCAATAAGCTCAAGCTGCTGTGCTCAAAACTGTCTAATTTTTACCCATAATGCCCCGGTGAATCTACACTGCAATAACCAGGTGTCAAAAATAATTGAATTAATGGATGAGTGGAAACAGTTTGATACCAATCTAATCATGAACTGAATGCAGTCATGCATGTGGGTCTTATACCTGCAAAAGGCAGATGAATTTACCTCGCCTTGGCTGATCTGAATACTTAAGTCCATGCTCCTTGATGAGGTTGTTTTCTCACACACTCTAAATCTGTTCTCCTGCGTGCATACAATCTGTCTGTCTGTCCTTGTATTTCTTGGCTCAGATCAGTCTGTACTCATGCAGCTGAACTAGCCTTGGCTCTAAGTGTGTCAGCCTAAGGGGCCCTGTTTGTGGATATGTGTGTAGAAGTGCGCATGCGTGAATTGTTGTGTTTGTCCTACCTGGCACAGTGCATCGAATCCCTAAGGGTCTTCGTGTGTGTAACTACGAGTGTGTGCGCTTGCTTTTTCTCCAGCTGTCTCCTCACATCCGTCCATCCTCTGATGACTGAACTTCACAGAGAATCTTTTTTCAGGCTGCTATCTTTAGGGCTCCACCCAAAGAAACACACATTTCAAACAAAGCCTCTCGGGACCCGAGCCAAATCACAAAAATGAAAAGTGGAACTTGCACTTCAGTGCGTGCAGGGCAACCATCTTTTTTTAAACAGTCCGGCACTGCATGGACAGTCAGATTTGAGTTTGTGTTTTTAGACCAGAGAGTGCTCCTCCTCTGATTTAGGCAGGAGAAAGTATGCAGTTCTCTCTCGCTGAAGTTGGGCTGAGTGCATGCTAAGACATTTATAACTACACATGCAATATGACTGACAAGGACAATAGGTTGTTTGCGATCACAAATGTCTGCTGGGGGGTCAGGAAGTGTGGGACAGCCATTATGAATGAATGGGACAGGAGGGAAGTTGGTACTTTACAGCTCTAAATAGACCTCTGGCCTGTTGTTTCCAATCAGAACATTCCTATACACAGAGTGAAGACGATTCCTACATTTCACCAAAAAGTGATTTTTGATAAAGTTTAGATTTACCTGTCATGAAGGCGATCAGAATCACAAATTACTCAGATCTGCTAGCGTTATCTATCCAGATCTACGGAAGAGTATTAGGGCCACTGAAAAAAAAAAAATTGAGACGAAATTTTTTTTTTTCACTTGGGAGAAAAAAGTCAAAATTCTGAGATTAAAGCCAGAATTCTGAAAAAAAAAATTGAGACTTTTTTTTTTCATTTGAAGAATAAAGTCAGAATTCTGACTTTTTTTCTCAGAATTCTGACTTTAATCTCAGAATTCTGACTTTTTTCTCAGAATTCTGACTTTAATCCCAGAATTCTGACTTTTTTCTCACAAGTGAAAAAAAAATTTTTGTCTCAAATTTTTTTTTCAGTGGCCCCAATACTCTTCCGTACAGATCAGACCCGGCTGCAAAAACAAATTAAATTAATTATTTGCTTCAGGCTGACAGGGGCATTGTAGTCACTTCTACAGTGCTGAGAAATCATTTTCCTCTCACTAAAAAGGGGCAGTTCATCCCAAAATCTAAAAAAATAAAAAAACAGTAGTGTAGTGCTATGTGTCGATTTATTTGACTCAAAAGTCAAGCAGTTCTGTCAAAAAGAACAGCAACGGGGGCTGCAGCATGCAGAGAGGAGCACCATACAGCTTCACTTCTATTAGAAACATAAGCACTGATGTCAAACTGAACACTGGAGTAAACATTCATGCCAGGAGAGGTAGCTACAGCAGCTAGGGAGAACAAGGAGCAGTGCCAAGCAGCCTAACTCATCCGAATGGAAGAAACGTGAGTGACGATGTCAACAACAACCGAACATTACAGCTGCGAGGAACAGCAACAGGCCAGCACACATGCCACAAACATGGTTTTATTGAGAGACTGATATGTTGAATAAACCTTAGGAAGCAAGCTAACAAGGGATGATAGGCCTATCACAGATGAGTCTCTTCTGACAAATTGTTTTTTATGTTAGCCGTGGTAGCTAAGTCCTGTTTGAGTGCCAGTTTCCTTTACCTTTTTGGTATGACATCTCTGCCTCATACATGTTTGTGAACTGACATTTTCAGTTTTGCACATAAGCAGACTCTATGCATTATATTAGCATCTTACTTTAAACCAGTATCAATATGGTCACCGGTAAATATGTTAAATTTGGAGTTCACTTTGGTGTCATAATTGGCAGTGAGCTGTCCGGCTTGTTGTTCTTTGTAGAGACAAATGAATCAGCTGAAGGGAAAGGTAAGCCAAAATATATACATAAATCCTTATGCTTTATGCCACTTCCTGCCTTTGATTCACTAATTGGTCTACTTTGCTTTCCCACCTCAAATGAAGCAAACCAAGATCCAAGATTTTTTAG
Organism: Cheilinus undulatus; assembly: GCF_018320785.1. Taxonomy (NCBI): domain Eukaryota; kingdom Metazoa; phylum Chordata; class Actinopteri; order Labriformes; family Labridae; genus Cheilinus; species Cheilinus undulatus. Next base: position 5,825,801 of record NC_054887.1, read on the forward strand.
CAGACCAGAGTTTACTCATTTGTTTTGCACCAGAGATTGAATGAGCTTTCACACCACTCCAAACGATCTGGACTATCCTGGGAAACGAACCAGAGTTCATTCAAAGCTGCTCTGGTGTGAAAGTGACCCATGCTGCAACGTCTTCCCCAAAACAAGACTAACTGTGTTTCCATCACCCTTAGAAATGCAGAAAAATCTTAATAGCACAATAACAAACTGTTAATGGAAACAGTTGAATTTCGGAATATCACTAAAAAGCTTTTACGCTCTCATGAGGAGGTTTGTTCAGACGTTTCGATATAGAAATGTATCGCAGTACAATGGAAACACTTTCCCGCATATACACGTCACAGTAAAGTAACGTACGGTGTCACATGACCAGTTCACTCCCAGACAACATGGCGTGGTACGTGTGGACAGAAGACATTTCTTAACATCAAACTTATACCCTTATACGTAGCTTTTGCCATCCATACAGACTTTGCCTCTGAACTATTATCCATTGCCTTTGTCTTTTGTTCAAAATTATCAAGGCAACCACTGTAGGTGTAATCAGAACCGTACCAACATGCAACAGGTTTTGAACGTCCAGCTTCCTTGCAGCGGAGTCTTGCGAGATGAGATTTTACAGGAACTGCACGGTTCATGCCCAGAACTCTCTTCATTGGAAACACATTCAAAGCACAATTGAACTTAGTCAACATTTAAGAAATATTGCTTCTATTTTGTGAAAATCTGTAAAGGAAACCCAGCTACAGTTGTGTTGAAACTGTACAGATTCCACAATTCTAAATGCTTTTATGTGGATCTCTAAAGTGTTTCCCTGGGGTACGTTTTAATAAATGTAAATTGGTTCCAAATATCAGTTAGCCGTCTCATGAAGAACTAATAACTTGTGTCTGTATCGGCCCTGAAAAAAACAATATCGGTCGGCCCTTAAATTGGAGATTTGGAAGACATGCTATGAAAGTATTAGGCATCTCAGGTGTTCTCATCCAGTCCTCTCTATATTCTGGTACAGCGAGTGTTGTGTGGTTTCACCTCTGACTTCTCAGTTGATTCTGGGTGTGTCTAGCTCATACATTCTTCAGTACCTGTGTGGACTGGATCGTGGGGCAGGTAACAGGGGCAGCAACCTGAGTGTCATTTGGTTGGTATCCATATCTGGACTTTGCTGGTGATGCTGGGAGCCTTATGGTGACTGTAGATGTCCTTGTCGGGGCACTTAACTTGCTGAGTGAGGAGGCTGAGGCGTTGGGAATCCACATCTCCTGGGACAAAACAAAGATCCAGGCATTTGGGGATGACTTGGATGCTGCCATTCAATCTGTGTCTGTGAACAGTGAGAGCGTGGAAGTTGAGCAGTTCACCTACCTTGGGAGCTAAATCCATTGACTGCAAGGCTGAGATTAACCATAGGCTTGGGGCTTACTCATGGGGTGATGGGTTTGCCGAGCAACCTTCAGGTCTTTCTATACTCTTGTAAGGCCTGGACTTTGACTGTTGACCAGAGGTGCTGACTGGACTCATTTTGTAACAACTTCTCTTCAGCGCATTTTTGGGTATCTTAGGTAAGACATGACTCTAATGCTTGACGTCTTCAGGCACCTGGTGCGCTTTCCCCAGATGATCCAGCTTACTGCATACTGGGTGCCCAGGACCCGGTGGGCTGCTCCAGATGCCGCAGGCCCCTGCGTACATCATGGAGGGGGAAGCTGGGAGGATACCTGAACAGATGGGGCATGGGCCTGGCGCAGGCGTGGAGTATGACCATCAGGTAGCCAGAGCAGTACAGGACCAAGGCTGACGATGTGAAGTGCCGATCCAGTTTATGCTCCTGTACCTGCCCTGAACTGAAACCAAAAAAATCTCAGCCCTTTTGACCTCCATCCTACTTCATCTAACTTCCTCCTTTTTGTCTTTGCAACAAAAGGAGGCTGCAGGACAATTATAGTAAATAAAGGTGACAGTATGCACTATCCTCAAGCCTTTGGATCTTTGAAATTACCAGAATTGGTCAGTCCTGATGCTATCTGAACACTACATCCATTAAACCATACAGACAGAAGAGACTAGCTCATAATGTTTTTGTGGAACATCAAGAAACAGCACAAACACACAATGATTCACAATAAGAAACAAACCTAAAACAAAACACATAAATAGATTTTTCCGCCCCAGAGTAAAGATTTGAGCTGACTAACATGCTAGCATATCAGCAGTGCCAGAGATAGAGTACAACTGTTGTCAAGTTCATGCTGGTTCTAACATTTGGTCAGCGCTGCTGTCTCTTACACCCCTCACCAGTGTGTTTGCTGTTGTCAAGGACTGAAGAGGAAAACTCAGACTGAAAATCTTTGACAAAAAAACACAGGAAAAAAAGTCAAAGGAGCTCTCTGCTAAAGTCCTTTGTTATTATTTGTTATTGCATTGTGTATCCAAGAAATAAAACTGCAGCAATTTTGAGTTTTGAAAGCTCCAGTTCCAGGCAGCAGATGTGACCATTTTCTGGCTTCACTTAACATATGAAAGCCTGAAAAGACAGCTGTCACCTGTTTAAGTTGTTTAAATATTCCTGAATAATGAAAATGCTGGCAAGAGGACAGGGGAAATCCTTGAGTGCTGCAGTGTAGGTGCTGAAGCTACTAAAGAAAGGGGGTCCAAGAGTGTGTGGCGTTATGTTGTCATGACTGGAAAGGGTGAATAATGATTGATAGCTGAAAGACTTCCATCTATTCATCCATTTTCTATACCACCTAGCCTGTTGGGGTTCTCGGGGAGGCTGGAGCCTGTCCCAGTTGTTATTAGGTGAGAGGCGGGGTACACCCTGGACCGGTCGCCAGTCAATCGCAGGGTTGACATATAGAGACAGACAACCATGCGTGCTCACATTCACACCTACAGCCAATTTAGAGTCACTAATTAACCTTAATGAGCATGTTTTTGGTGGTGGGAGGAAGCCGGAGTACCCAGAGGGAACCCATGCATGCACAGGGAGAACATGCAAACTACGCACAGCAGTGTTTCCCACAGGACCGGAATCTATTTGTGGTGGTGGTGGGTTGCGGGGTGGGGTATATTTTTGCTATATCCTGATACACGATATATATCGCGATATTTTGAAATGGCGTCTCAGCAGCTGTAATTATTTCGGCCCCAAATGACACTAGTCTGGTGATTAAAATAGACTGTTCTATTGGATTTTTAACAAAACTGTATGCAAAAAGTCAAATCAATATAAAGTCAAATTTAGCAGTTTTATTTTGAAAAGGACTTAATTCAATCTTTTACCAATAAATCAAAAATACATAAATCATGAAATACTCAGTATTTTACAGTGTATGGAAAGTCCTGAAATGTTTTCTGTGTTATGTTTACTATTGCTGATAATAAAATGATTGTTTTCCTCATTAAGGGTGAAGAAAACCTACACAAAACTCACCAATCCTACATGCAGCCAGAGGCCAAAACCCTGCAGTCTAGTCCTCCATTCAGGCTCACAGCTGTGATTATATTAGTCCATTATCTGTGCTGATGAACGCTGGACCAGTTTCTGACAAGTTCATAACATGAGAGCGTCTTTAGACCTTGTTCAGTAAACTGTCCTGTGTGATCATGGGGGAAAAAGCTCATCTGGAGGCGGGACCATTTTAACTCCTTGTTTCGGTGTTTTGAACTGTAAGGCTGAGATAGGTCTCCGTTGTTGTAGAGAAGTGGATCACATTTGTCTGCTGCTGCTGCTTCTCTCTGACATGTACGACTCTGGCAGGGAGTTTTCAGCAAAATGTTTGCAGCCAGGCAAATCTCGTATTTTGGGTTAAGTATCTTCATGAGATTTTTAAATCCTGGCTTTTCAACAACACTGGGCCCATGTCTTTAGCGGCATGTTGTGTTACTGCCGCTGTTATCTCGGGGTCATCTTGCAGCGTATTTCTAAGAATACAGCGTGAGTTTGACCTCTTCCTTTTCAAAGTTGAACGACTGCTCAACGCTGCAGATCCAGCGCTGTTTCTCATTAAAAGGCATCTAGCTGCTCTGTTTACCTTCCTGTCCCTTGCATCTCTCGCCGCTGATACAAAAACGCGCATGTGCAGTTTTCTGGATGGGCGGTGGAGAGAAAGACAGCTCTCTGCTGTGAGAGATGCGTTCAGGGACAAAGGGAGAAGCGAAACTCCAGCAAGAAATGCATGCTGGCAGCTCAAAACTTCCACATAATTTATATTTACGATTTAGTCATTTTAACGTCATGCTACATTCTTAGAGCAAGGACCAACAGGTAGCGCCAGAATCTATTTGGATTACATCATTCTAGATCCCGACCTGGTGTTTTCTGTTGCACAAGGCTGGTAGAAGGCATTTCAACTCCATCACATAGGCTTTTGTCATATGCTCAATCCCTTGGGCCTTCTGTGGCTGTCTGGTATGGAACACATAGTTTCTTTTGAGCTAAGCACCAGTAATTGTGACTTAAGCCCTTTGGCCATCCAGAGGCTGGCAGGGCCTTATTGTGTTTTATTATGGTGAAGAGGGCGAGTGCTTTAGTGTGGAGCCCCTGAAGTGGTTAGAATGTGTACAGCAGAGATAAATGTCGCTGTAGTAAAGAAATTCTGCAAATTCATTAGGCGATCCAAAAGAAGGATTGGTTCCTGAACCAGACTTTGAGAGTGAGTGCTGTAAAGCAGTGGTTTTCAAACTTTTTTCACCCAAGGCACACCTAAAGTTTAATCCAAAATCTCAAGGCACACCATATTTAATGGATACAAAAAAATACTTTTTCAAATAGCGCTACAGTCAAGGTGGCCTATAAGGGGCGATAAAGGGGAGAGCTTTGTGGGGGCCAGCCAACTGGGGGATCATGGAGATGGCATAAGTGGGAAAAAGGTGGCATAAATGGGTTAAAGGTGATGAATAAACATGGCAAAAGTGGGCAAAATGTGGCAAAACAAAGTCAGAAATGGGTGAAAATTGGTAAAAAGTGGCCAATCAGTGGGTTGAAATTGGCAAAAACTTTTTGAAAGTGTCAAAATACTGGCAAAAATGGGTTACAAGTGGCCTAAAAGGGTTAAATGTTGTAAAAAGGTGGTAAAATGGGTTAAAAGTGACTAAAAAGGGCAAGATGGGGTAAAAAAAAGTGGTCAAACAAAGGCAAAAGTTGGCAAAAATTAACAAAAAAGTGGCATAAATAGGTAGAAAGTGGCAAAAAGGTGGCAAAAAAGGGGTAAAGTTGCTTTTGTAAAAAGGGGTTAAAAGTGGGTTAAAAAATGGCCAAATAGCAAAAATTGGTTAAATTTGGCAAAAAGTTCTAAAAAGGTGGCAAAAATGGGTCAAAAGTAATAAGAAGTGGCAAAAACGCTAAAAAGCATCAAAATATTTAATTTGTCAAAAGAAGTTGCAAAAATGGGTAGAAAAATTGGTTAACTTGCCTAAAAATAGCATGAATTAATAATTTAAACACCAATTTCAACCCAGTAATAGCTTGCTGTACTTTTTAGCTCCTGGTGAGGTAACAGTTAGCCAGGATGCTAGCACCAATGCTACTGATCCAACACACATGCACTGATATCAATAATTCCCAGCTGGGGAGGTCCCATTCTCTGGGGTTTTTCTGGGGTCAAGCTAGATCTGTGGTGGGCCTGGTTACAGTACTTGCTATAAAGTTGTAGTAATAGCATATTGTACAAATTCCCACGACACACCTGGACTTGCCTTAAGGCACACTAGTGTGCCTTGTCACACCATTTGCGAACCACTGCTGTAGCGACCAGTCATGCTCCTCTGGGTGAGTCTGGGTTCAGCCCTTTATCTCCAGTGATGGCCAATCTTAATGCTGCAGAATCCCAAGACATTTTAGAAAATGCTATGCTTCCAACTGTGTGGCAACAGTTTGGGGAAGGCCCTTTTCTAGTCCAACAGGACTGTGCCCCAGTGCACAAAGCAAGGACTATAAAGACATGGTTTCATGAGTTGGGTTTGAAAGAACTTGACTGGCCAGCATAGACCCCTGACCTCAACCCAACTGAGCACCTTTGGGATGAACTGGAACGGAGATTGGGAGTCAGGCCTTCCTGTCAAATATCAGTGCCTGACCTCTCAAATGCTCTGCAGAATGAATGGGCAAAAATTCCCACAGAAACTCCAAAATTTTGTGGAAAGCTTTCCGAGAAGACTGGAAGTTGTCAGCTGCAAAGTATACAATGCCATTGTCCCTGCAGTCCCTGTTGGCCAGGTTAGTCCAAAGTAAGCTACTGTCACTAAAAACAAACAGAAAAATCAGTGTTTAAATTTCTAGAGCTTAAAGTAGATGTAGTGTGTTTCCCTCACACAAGCTCTCACATACACACTGAGGTGTGAACTCGCGACTTCCCAGACCATTTAGATTATTCTTGTAAAGGAAGTGTTGACAGAGAGCTACCAGAGTGGAATCGGCAGCCAGTTAATTAACAGCTACGTTTTCAGCTGCCCAAAGGGAAACAACACCTGCGAGGGGAAGACGGGGTGTGAATTTGACCTAACACACACAAAACCGGAGAAATCTTGACAATAATGAATATGCATCCAAGCTCCACACAGTGCAAACAGCACTGCAAGTGTGAGCGTTGTAAAACACAACACATCCGCTCTACACCTCACATCCTTTTTAGTCAAGCATAAATCACAGAGAACAGTCTTTAAAACTGTACTATATCTGCGTTTCCCAACTTTCCAACAAGCAAGAGTTTAATTGTTGTTTATGTTAATGAATTAATTCACAAAGGTCAACCAGTTCTTAACATATTACAGAGGAGGTAACAAGCAGCGCAACAAACCACTGCATTGAAAGTGTATTGCCTAAAGCCACAAATCGCATTAATTGGACTGCCATCCGTAGAAACCAATGAATGGTCCATGAAAATGTGCTTTCATACATTTATTCTGAAGGTTTTTATGCCCTCCTGAATTAGAAATTAGTATAGTTTCCAAAGCTAGACTTAGAGACAAGCAAAGGTGAAGGTTTTGACTTCGTTGCTGTTGATTCTGTCTCCACAATGCCTCTAATTAACACAAACAAGCAGGTCCTCTGATGGGGTCAGCTGTCTGCGGTTGAACTCTAGACTGATGTCTAAAACAACTCTCATAAAGAAGCATCTCGTTTTTTCTTTGTGTTTCTTCTTTGGTTGTCACATTACTAGGATGATGTATAATTTTGAATATTCTCTAACCCTGCTGTGCTCTGGAGGAAGACTTAAGGCAAGATAGGCATTTGTCCTCCAGTCATTAGTCCAGGTAAGGATGTGACCTAAGTCATATTTTTCTAGCACTTTAATGATGAATTGCTTACATCTATGGGTAACTGTACTTTCAGTTATAGCTGAAAACACTGTTTCCCACTAATCAGGCGTATAGGGTTAGTTCAGACAGGCCATGGAGTCGAGTGCTGCCATATATTTGCTGATCTCATGCTAGCCCTCATCAGCTGATGGCCAGTTTATTCACTCTAAGCTAATTGCTAACAGCACTCATGCTGCTGTATTATCTGCTCTAGCCTGGCTGATTTTGCAACCCTCCACCCCAGCTCCTCCTGCTTTATCTTACTTATCATTCTGTTGCCATCGTTCTCTCTTCTACTCTGGATTTTTTTTTTTTTTTTTGCTTTTCTCCCTGCCTCAGGTTTTCCTTGTAGGCACAGGAAGTGCTTATTTATTTATTTATTTATTTATGACAAGGGACAATGCACATTAATGAACATGAACATGTAAATGTGCCAGATTGTAGCCATCGGCTGTGGTCCCCGGCAGGTTGATGGTGTATACAACAAAGAGTACATAAAAATCTACATAAAAATCATACAACATCAAAACCAGATGACATGGACAGTACAATAAAATACAAAAACCCAAATATAACAATACTTAGCTTAGGACAGACTAGAAATAAAGTGACCATTGCAGTTAAAGGCAGATGATGAAGTGCTTTAGTGCTAAAGTGCAAGTGTGCAAATATATTACACATGATCATGAGTGTGCTTAAAAAAGAACTTGCACATCGCCCTTGGCCTGGTTAGTTAAAGTGCTAATATTATTGCACACATCCCTTGGCCTGGTTAGTTAAAGTGCTAGTATTATTGCACATAGCCCTATTGCACATAGTTAGCATTAACAGATATGTTTATGCATATATTATTGCACCAAAAAACATACATAAGTGTATCTATGTATGTAATATTGCACGAAATATGCATAGATAGCTGTATGTAAGTATGTATGCATAGAGACACTGAAATGGTTAAACATGGTCACAATTCTGGTCTATCCTGAGCCACACTTTCAGATTACCCATGAAACTTGCAAAGCTGGAGCATTCCCTGAAAAAACCTGGAGCTGGAGCATGTGCTGACCAATCGGTGATGAGGGGCAGTACTTTGGGGCACAGCAGAGTCATGACGTATGCAAGCAGCAAGAAAAGGTTGGTGCCATTATTGCGGAAGACATTAGCGTGGATGCCGCTAAGGCGTAAGTTTTATTAGAACTTGACGACATTTCTTTGTTAAAAGAAGAACAAAGAACAGCAGTGAGTTATTTTCTTTTCAAAAACGACATAAGTCGTGTACTGACATGCCTACAGTTGCCATGGTTTGTGTTATGCAGTTCTATATGGGGTTAACACCTCAGTAGCTGCTACCCCACATGCTTTGTTTCTCTGATTGGCCCGTAAAGATGTGACAGACAGAATGTTCATCCAATCACCCTCCAAGTTTTGTCAAAGCCTCTACCCTTTTTCCAAACACTTTCTATGAGTGGTTTAGCAGATGGATGAGTGAAACAAATCTATGTGGCATGTCAGGTTGGTGTTTATGTTTGTGAACGGTGAAACTGCGTATGATCCGGCTGGTGACGCTACCTCGTCTGCTCGCTGCCATTGGTTGCTGTGGGCATTCCATCAGACGCAACCACACAACCAAAAATCTTGAATATCAAACGTCTTTGATATTTCAGACTCTAGGTCTAGGAGGGTACGACGTGATTTAGTGCAGTAAAATAATCGTGTTGACACCACACACCACAAATAATAATTTGCGACAGGCACCACTTGGAATATGCCCACACGATCATCAGGGGAGGCATGCTTAAGGTCCGAACGTACTCGAGCGCACTGTGAGCAGAGTGGACCCCGCGCAGAATGTCCGCAGTCATCAGAGCTTCCATAGTAAAGTTTCCTGTGAAATCTCCTTGAAATCCTACATTTCCCACAATACTTGCACATTGCTTACATTTTTCTGTCATGTCGTCCTACACTGACGAAGCCTGCTGGCTTTGCAAAGCAATAAAATTAAGAGACAGTGGTATGTACGGCCATTAAATGCCACAAGAGATGAGGAAGGGGAGTATGCCATGTTGGTGAAGGTCTTGCGAAGTATTGACGTGGAAAAACATTTTCAGTACCTCCAAATGACACGTGAAAACTTTGATGATCTAGTTGGGCGACTAGCCCCACTCCTTCTCCACTCTGGGAGTCACCGCTCACCCATCAACACTGCACAGAGGAACAAAATGCAGGTCGGTGTCACATTTAATGTGGGTCGATGTGAAAAATACATGCCGAGCAGTGTTTTGTGTGACACTAGTACGCCGTCGTAAAATTTGAGCTTTGCTCACGTATACTGGAAGCCTGCTGGTAACTTTTCAAAATTAAAGCATTATGTACATACGTAGTGAGTTTCTGGCGCATCCTGTTGACCAGCCACAAAAATAAAAGTCACAAGGTCACTTAAGTAGATCATGACATCATCAGCAAAGAGACTAATTAGATGCTTTTGTGCATTGATCTTAATTCAGAGCTTATGACTCGATATATAGAGCGAACAATGTGGAGCTAAGACAGCAACCCTGTCTAGTCCCCCTTTTTACTTGAAAACGTATCAGAGCGAACTGTTTACCTTTAGTGTAGCTGTAGGTTCATTATACAGAGATTTAACACACTAAATTGTAACTGTAGACATTTCTATAGTGATTTCACTGCATTTTTTTACTAAACCAAGATATGAAAGAAAAAGATTGGACTTGTATACTTGAATTTACTGTGAAGACAGCCTCTTCTTTCAAAGAAAAGCTTATAAATGAGAGGCATTACAGAACACTCCATTCACAGCAATCAGGCTCTTTTGAGGCAGACACCATGCTCAATGATTAAGTGCCATTCTCTAAAGATTTCTGCCTCTTTGTCCAGATAACAACGCCAAGGCAACACAATGTAGCATCCGCCCCACAGCTCGACCAATCAAACACAGTAATATATTTTAAACTCCCTTTTATTAATTCAAATCAAATGGAACATGTTGAGCGAAGTCTCACAATTCATCACACCAGCAGTGTTTAAGTGATGCACACTGTTTGAAGAAAGTATTGAGAGTCTAGTGAAATCTGACAAACTATGAAATCAACATCATTGACGATAAACGCTAACAGCATGACCCAGCAACACAGACAAATTTAATCTGACATCACCTCTAGATTGGAGTTTTCACCGGTCTTTAAAAAGGGGGAAATGAGGCAGGCTGTGAATAAAAAGAGGGAAATATTCATTCCTGCACCCCACGTGGAGTAGTATGATATGGCTTTCATTTCACTGCAGCAATCAAATTTGAGAGTGGAAATGGCAACAAGCATCCGAAGGCCTGCTGGTAGCAGCGTGCCTTGCAGACAAAGGCGCTGGTGCCCTGCAAACAGCATGCTGCTTTCAGGAACACTATGATGCCTTCAGTGAATAACAGGCATAATAAATCAACCGCTGAATGGAGAGGCAGAGAGGAAGGGTTGGAACGGGAGCATGCAGAGGTTTTTGATTTGAGCAAGATCAAAATAGGAGGAGTAAAAAACAAATATCTGAAAGCAAAAGAAGCCAATATAACGTTTGAATTAAGCTGTATGCTACCTTATATTATTGATGCAGCAACATTTCCTGGATAGCTTTTAGCACAACATGGCCTTTCAAATGTGAGCCGCATATTGGTGTAAGAATGCCATAGGAAGCTGTCATCTAAATTTAATATTCAGAAAAGTATTAACTCCCTTGGATGTTTTACCCTTCTATTGGTTTTATAGATTTATCATGGTCAATATAATTTGGATTGTGTGACCAAAAAAAGACAAGGGATTTCAATTATAGCAACTTGTCTGATGGTCAAAAGGCACCATTTTGGCCTCATCAGACGAAACAACTTTCTTCAACTTGACCATGGAGTCTCCTTCATGTCTTTTGACAAACTCTAGTCCAGATTGAATCTGAGTTTTCCTCAACAGTGGCTTTCTCTTTGCCACTCTCCCATAAAGCTTTGACTGATAAAGAACCCGGCCAACAGTTGTATGCAGAGTCTCTCCCAACTCAGCTGTTGAAGCTTGTAACTCCTTCACAGTAGTCATAGGTGTCTTGGTGGACTTTCTCACTAGTCTCCTTCCTGCATGCTTACTTAGTTTGTGAGGACGGATATGGCCACCCATTAGTGGGGATAAATGAGAGAGCTTTCTGGGGCCCAGCCACACTGGGGGCCCGTGGAGGTCAGCAAAACCATAGTCCATTGTAAAGTTTAGCTGTGATAACCACATATTATATGTAACCTGAATAATAATCACTCATATCAAAGCAACAAAACTAAATTTCATTTAAATATGCTGTAGTACAGCATGTACTTTTACAAAATTAAACCCCTTATATCTAGAATTACCTTTTTTGTAACAGTGTTGATTTCGTCCACGAAAACTGACTAAAATTGTTCATCAACTACCTTTTTTTCCATGACAAAAACTAGACTAAGACTAACGAAAACAGATCTTTGATGACTAAAACTGACTAAAAGTAAGTTTAGTTCCATCAAGATGACTAAAACTAGACTAAAATGTAATGTATTTTCGTCAGACATTAGAAATTTGCCAAATCTTTGAAAATACAATGAATCTATAGCTTTTCTGTCTCTCAGCTGTAGAAAGCAGGGACCCCAGGTTGGGCAGGGTGCAGAGAGCACAGTACCATGTTTCAGGTTAGAAAATAAATGCTTGGACTAAAAGTAAAGACTAAAATGTGAGGACTTTTTATGGACTAAAACTAGACTAAATGTTGAGTTTTCATCGAGTAAAACTAAACAGGGTAGAAATGACTAAAATGTGACTTAAACTAAAATGTATTTAAGTGAAAGACTAAGACTGAAACTAAAATTTAAAAGAGCTGTCAAAATCAACACTTTGTTGTAAATGACAAAAATTAATAATGTGGATGGGCACAGTGAACTAAATGATTAGGAAAGTAATGTCAGACTGTATAGCTTGGCAAGAATGCTAGCAAACGTAACGATGCATGAAGTAGAAGAAACTGAGAAAATATTTTTGTAAAAGAATAGAATAAAAGTGAAAGGTGGCAAAATAGGATACAATGGCCAAAAAAATGTATAAATGGGTGAAAAGTTGCAAAATATGGGCAAAAAGCAGAAAAATAGGTTGCAAACAAGGAAACAAGGAAAAATTGGTTACATTGGCAAGAAAGTGGCATATATGGATTAAAAGTGGAGAAAAGGTAAAAAGTTGCAATAATGAGGAAAAAGTGTTAAGGGAAGTTGCAGAAATTGGTGAAAAGTGGCAAATAAGAGGGAAAAAATGGGTTTGCATTGGCAAAAACTGTCAAAAATGGGGATAATGTGGTAGAAAATAGGTAAAAAGCTGCAAGAAAATGGTCCGAAGGCTGCAAAAATTGGAGAGAAATGGCAAAAAGTGGCTAAAATAGTGAAAAGATGCAACAAGATATAGCAGCAATGGACATTAAGTTGCAAAAAAAGTCAAAAAGGGGCAAAAATTTGCAAATATGTACCATAGGGGCAAAATGGGTGGAAAAGGGCAAGAACGAAAGTGGCAAAAAATGTTTGTTTGTTTTTTAATGGCAGAGAAGTAGCAAAAAACAAATGTTAAAGGCGAAGAGAAGGCAGCAAAAATGGGTGGAAAAAAGTGGTGAAAAGCGTGTAAAAAAGTAACACAAATAAATAATTCCAACAACAGACACACTTTTCAGCTCCATAATGCAGTAACTTTTAGCTAGCATGCTAGCACCAATGCTACTAGTCCAACACACACGCATTGATATCATCAATAAATCACTGATCTAGGCAGATTTACACATGTTGCGTATTCCTTCCATTTCTTCATGATGGATTTAACTGAACTCTGGGGGATTTGTAGTGCCTTGGAAATTTTTTGTATCCATCCCCTGACTTATACCTTTTATCTGAGTTGCTTGGAGTGACCCTTTGTCATCATGGTGTAATAGTAGCCAGGATTACTGATTAACAAGTGACTGGACCTTCCAGACACAGGTGTCTTTATACTATGATCACTTGAGACACTTTCACTGCACTCAGGCGATCCCCATTTCACTAACTGTGAGACTACTAGCACCAATTCATATTTATGTGTTCACTTATTTTACCTTTAACACAGGTGTCACATAACCTTTAAATGTTAGTTCAAGAAGTCCTTGAGTGAAACACACTGAATATTCTGATGTGGTCATGTGACTGGCTCATAAGGGGGGATACAGGGGAGAACTTCCTTGGGCTCAGCCAAACTGGGGGCAAATTGAGGTCAGAAAAATTATGATCCTTTCTAAACTTAAGCTGTGATAATCATATTTTATATTTTCAAATGTATATATGGTAGATATATATATTTAGTTATATAAATGGGTTAAATGTGGCAAAAAAATGCAAAAATGACCAGATATAGTAAACAGGGCTACACATTGACAAAAATTTGTTAAAAGTGGAAAACAATGGATTGGATGTGGGGAAAAAGTGGCAAAAACGAATGAAAACAATGGTGAAAAAGAGGCAAAAATGGGAGTGAAGTGGCAAAAATTTGCTACCAAAAAAAAAAAAAATGCAACAAGGGGGAGAAATGGGTGAAAAATGTTGAAAAGTGGTTAAAAAGTGGCAAAATGGGTGAAAATGGACCAAAACTGGCAGCAAAGTGTCAAAAATGGGTTAAAATAGCCAGATACACTGGTAAAATGTGTTAAAAAGTGAAAAAAGCTAAATACAGTCACAGAATTCTTGTTAAGATAGGCAGAAAATGGGGGGCAGACAGGCAAAAGGGGTTTAAAATGGGTGGAAAATGTTGAAAAGTGGTTAAAAAGTGGCAAAAATGGATGTAAAGCAGCACAAATTTGCAAAAATGACCAGATGAAGTAGGAACATTGGGTTTAAAAGTGGCAAAAATAGTTAAAGGTAGAAAACATGGTCTAAAAGTGAAAAAAGTGGCATAAATGAGCAGGAACAGTGGTGAAAAGGAGTTAAAAAACCCAAATTCTTTGAATCCAGCACGCATATGTTGATGTAATCAATAAACCATGAATGGGGAGAGCCCATTCACTATTTCTGTGCTGGGAAAAAAAACAAAAACTAAAAATGACTTTTTTTTTTTAGTTAAATATAATTGATTTTGACCTATGCTGTATAAATACAAATGTAATGTATGGTTAGTGTTATGTCCCCCATCATCTTTCTATCAGGACAACTGGGTGTGGGTCCTTATGGGTTAATTGGCATTACTTTGTAGAAATCTGTTTTCACTTTGAACAAAATGTTTTTTTTTTCTTACAAGCCAAATTATTTTGATCATGATTGATTTATAAAATCTAAAAAAAGGGTAAAACATCCAAGGGGTTGAATATTTTTATAGGCACCTTGTTTTCTTTGAGTAAGCCTGGACAGGAAGCATGCTTAATTCAGGATGTAGGTTCTCTCCCTGATTTAACACAGAGCACAACAATTAACATTTTAAAGCTTCGTCTCTCCACAGAGAGACAAATGCATGTCGTTCCTAGCACAGCACATATGGCACAAACTCCATTCTGCCCTGCTTTGCGATGCCAGTCTTGTTTACTGCATATCTTAAGAGTTTGACACAGTTAGGGTGGAATACGAGCTTAAAGGTTCGAGCATAATCCCTCAGAGAGTGGGGGAAAAAGTAAGATTATGAGAAAATGATGAAAAAGTGAGTAACATGCTGCAGGAAAGCAGGGTTTCGGCTGTGTTTCAACATAGGTAAGGTGCAAAAAAAAAAGCAGACTTCAATCAAGTGAGTGGGTCCAATAATGGAGAGAGAGAGAGAGAAAAAAAACCTCTGCAGCGCCTGATCCAACTTGGATTGCATGCCGTTGCCCTCTAACAGCTAAAAAATAACACAACTATGCCAAAAAGGGAGCGAAATCAAGGCCTATGCAAATTATCTGTCTAGCTAGATCCAACACAATTAGCCTCTGGTGCTCACTGTCACAGTATCACTACTCCAGAGAGAGGCGGCTAGAAGAGAAGTTGACGAGCCATCTCCTGTCTCATGTGTGGGAATGAGACCTGAGCATGCACCTGTTTTTTGTTCTTTTCCAGGCAGAGAGCCGACTATTCCCACTCGACGCCACCTCTCCCTCGCCGTACATATTGCAGAACCAGCTCAGATAGTTGCAGAGGCCGCAAATCCCTGTGTGATTTCTCTTTGATTCACGCCCAAGACTGTATCCACACTGTGGACTAGAAAGAAGAAAGAGATATTGAACCAGGGCACTTGGAATAAATCACGGTTAAATAGACACCTCAGTAAGCCATGCATATATTTACAAGACTTGTCAGGGGGCACTATAGTTTGTGTATAAAGCAAATAAAGAGTAAGAAAAATCCCAAATGCTTAATGGCAACACCACAGTGGCACTTCCTCCATGCTATATGACTCCCAATATAGTTCACTCACAAAAACATGCTTATAAAAAAGCTCTCACATCCCATCATACTGCTGCATACATGCCTTGGCTCCCAGTCAGCCAGCACATGGGATCATGCTGCTCTACTATAGTGCGAGCATAGTGGGACATTTTCTTTTATTGGCCTGCCAAGAGATGTCATTGTACTATCAGTATCAATTGGACCTCAGCTGTTGTCACACATCAGGGCTTTATTGTAACGTGACTGCCAACGCTAGAGTGCATTAGATTCATCCCTCGCTGCTGAAAACATCAAGACCAGAGCAGCATATAAAAGAATGCCAGCGGGTGGATTTCATTACATCCTGGAGCATGAAGCGCATACAAGTTAGGAGAGGTCTGCAGCTGATGGCTCATAATGCAACCACAGAGGGCATGTGCAATCTTTCTCTGCACCATGCAAGTGTAAAGAGTTCAGTATGACTGAATGGAAACTTCTGTGGCATTGCAAATGTTATTTATTTATTTCAGGTTGCACGTGCTGCAAACACAGCTGTGGCATAGTTACAAAAATAAACAAAATGAAGATTAGATCACACATTGTTTGCCCGTGTTGTCTGCAGCATCCTGTTCAGAAAGCATGTGACGCACATGGCATTCAAGCACAAGCACACCCATAAAGTTTAGCAAATCTGTGCAGTTTGCTTTTGTTTTGTTTCTGACTGTGGAGATGAGAAGTGTTGCCTCTGTCTGCTGAGGGCTCAGCTGATCCAGACAGAGCTTGATTCAATCCACATACAGTATTTATGGTGAAAGTCTTGTAAAAACAAATGTTATGCAGCTTTCATTATTTATATTAAAAAATTCCACCATGGACAGAAGCAAAATGTGCAGTCAAACCTGGGAGGAAAAGCAGGGCTGTATAGGCAAATGCCACTCGCTCCAGGAGGTGCTGGTGTGAGCCCCGATTATTTTGAATGAAGCCCCACATCTAAAAGTACAAAGTGTTGACAACATCCCCACTCATCTCCCTCCCTGCTTTACTCTTTCTTTCTCTCTGCGGCCGCAGACCCCACCTCTTCTATCACATGCATGCTCAATATTGCAAGACTTCCCTGTTCACATAGGCGCTAATGCATTCTGACTGAAATGTGCATGCTCATGCATCATACATTTGATCTGAATAAAGCTGCTCTAACATGCTTAGTACTGTCCCACTGGTCAAATCTACAGAAAATTTGCCACAGAAGACCTCAACTCTCTCATTTCTGTTCCTTACTTTATCTGATAAACAATTCCACATTTCCAAATGAGCCCAATCTGAGAATTTTATTCCCAATTAAGTGTTTATATGAAGCATTTTTATTCAGATCAGGCATTTATTCTGATTACAAGTGGTCCATGTAAACATAGCTAGTAGAGGTAAACAGAGTCAGCATACACACGAGGGTAGGAAATTTGCACCTGCCTCTGGCCAAGTGTGGGTATTGTTTTGCAGTGTTGGGTTAATTTGCCCACCCTGCTGACTCTCACACTTACTAACCAAAGAGCCACCTCCTGCCCGTGTCAGGGCTGGGGTCTCACCAGTGAATCCGTCTTGCAAAGCTCCCATCTAAACAGTTTGGGCCCAGTTAGAAAGTGACAGGCCTCGACTTTGGAACAGCCAGGAGGTCCCCACTCCAGGATCTAAGGCCTGGCTCATAGGGGGTTAAAAGTTCTGTTAAGTTGCTTGGAGCCAGACCCTTATGTTAGAAGTGATGAGTAAAATCTTAAAGTCAAGTCTAAAATGTGCAGGGAGCCAGTGTACCGATGCTAAAACAGGGTTGATGTGACGTCTCTGATAAGTTAGAACATCTGCCTCATCCCTAAGTCCCTAAAAATTCTTTAACAAAGTGCCCCATAAAAAGTACCCCAAAATTTCTTTAAACAGTCCTTAAATCTTTCAGTGAAACTTTACCATAAAGCCTAAATGTTCTCAGAAAAAAAGGAGAAAATTCCACATAAATTGCTGAAAATCTTCCAGCAAATTCCCCCTAAAATTTCTTATATAATAATGTTTAAATGAAACATTCCAAAAAGGGTTCAAGTTCTCTCATCCATGTTTCCGATTCTGTCCCGCTCTGTCAATTAAGGTATAAAAAGTACATCTTAAAAAAAATACATTCCCAAAAATTCCATAAAAAGATGGAAACATATAAACATATAAAAACAAATTCCCTGAAAATTCTGTGAAAATTCCTGAGAACTTCAAAACACAACCTTCCCCCCAAGTTCCCAGTCCAAATCCCTACTTTAAAACAAATTCCAATGAAAGTAGTTAAAAAAAAAAATCAAAGCAATTTACCAAAATCTTCCAATGAAACTCTCCAAAATAAACACATATCCTCAGAATTTCCATGAAAATATTTGATAATTTTTCAAAGTCCCCAAAATTTCCAAACCACAAATCCTCCAAACATTTCAAGTAGATTTATGAAATTTAATTGGATATTCTGGACGATTATCTGAAAGTATCATAAATTATTACTGTGTTGTAGGAAAGCCAAAATGTAACGTCCTCATATGTGCATGCAGGGGAATTGTGATAACAATATTAATAAAGATACAAAATATTGTAAATAAACTGTGGAAAAATAAATGCACAGAAATATCAGATTTGAACAATGCATGCAGAAGATGACCAACTGAATTATCACTGAAGTATCACTTTTATAGTGAAGAAAGTGTTTAAAATGCATGAAACAGCGTGAAACGGCTTTTTAAATCAAAACTCCTAGTTGAGAACCCCCCAGACCCCCTACAGAGGTTTGGGACTCTATAGTCTTAATAGGCCCAATAATCACCCCAATCTCAACTGAAAAAGTAATTTATGTTTTACTACGTGACATAGGAATAATCACACTTGTGTTAAACTCCTGTACCAGTGCACAGTTAAGAGACAAGCCTGTCAAGCACTCGATGCTTCAGTTTAAGTATCTGAAAAACAGCATACCGAAAATGAAGACATATTACTTCATCTCGGTCTCATCACACGGCCGTTCCGAAGAGCAGCTGGAATAGGAAGGAGATCATGTTGGGAGGTGGAAAGGAAAGTCGAAGGATCAGATCAGTACTGCGATAATCTCATTGCCATTTAGACCCAAATTGATTTCCATAGGAAGGAACCACAGCCCCAGGCCCTCTGCAGGCCAGTCTCATCATTCAGAGCCAATGGCCTTGTTCAATAGGAGCTAAAGGCCAAGCTGCTGTTTATAAGGGAGCTAATTAGCTTAGTGTCTCGCCATGTTAAGTAGCATCCCCTCTGAATCAATCCAACCACTGTGACCCACTCAGGAGGGTCACCTACCTCTGATACTGGCTGAGGAGGAGGAGAATTAAAACATTTCTATGAGCAAATAGATGGGTAGATGAGTGGATGCACAATGAATAAAAGGTTCTAATATGAAGCAGTGCATGGGGAGAAAAGTATAGAAGTGCTTCTCTATCATGCACAGAAGCTTTGGTGAAAATGTGAAGATGATAAGAGGGGGAATATCTGCATGTAACACCTTTAAAATGTACCCAGATTATCCTGAAGTATTAACCAGCATGTAATAAAGATAAAAGCTCTTGGTGGTGAGCAGAACATGTGCCCAGTGAACACCTGGCAAACACCTCCTTCCTCTACCTCTGTGCACATGCCCTCTCTTCTCCTCTCTGTTTCTCAGTACGTTTCTATTAATATCTGCCCGCTGTACGGCAGAAACATCTGATCATGCTGCTCTGTCCAACAGATCTTCAATTTTTCTAACTATGTTGGGAAAAAAACGATGTAGTGGTGCCCGTACAAGTGCAGTTTCTGTCCTTGTTCTCCGGAGCACATCAGCATTAGACACACAGTCTTACTATCAGTACACAAGGAGTCCAGTAGGCGACTCTGGGCCTCAGTTAACATCCAGGCCCCAGATAAAAGTATAAGACTGGAAGGACCAAGAACCTACAGGGTCATTGTATTTTCTGGCAGATCCATTTCCTGGATGAGATGTAAAAACCGGGAGAAACTCTCGTTATTCTGTTTTTTGTTTCTGAATTTTTTTTAAAAGATCCAGTCAGACTTCATGAGAGAGCTCAGCAGTGTGCCATCACTTGTCGACTTGAGTGTGAGCACATCTAGATCATGAGTCCTTTCATGGCAAGTTGTTCAGTCGTCAAAGACATAAAGTGCCTTTAAAAAGTATTCAGCCCCTTTGAAAGTGTTTTATCCCTTTACTGATTTTATATCAATCATAGTAAATATAATTCATAACCTTGAAGAGCAGATGTATATGCCGGTTTCCGTGTTTCACACTGGCAAATCCATCTTGCAAAGCTCCCGTCTGAACCGTTTAGGCCCGGTTAGAAAGTGACAGGACCAATCAGCAACGAGGGCCAGTACATTCAGGCGCGGTGGAGTTGTGACGTACGCAAGCAGCGAGAAAAGGCCGGTGCAATTATGGCTGAAGACATTAGCATGGATGCTGCTAAAGCGTAAGTTTTCTCAGAACTTGACAACATTTCTTTGTTAAAAGAAGAACAAAGAATGACAGTGATTGAGGAGAATAACAGCAATTTTTAACTCAGGACATTTAGATTCTATGATGACGTTTCACTGACAGACTGAAGGACTGTTTAAAGAAATTTTGGAGTACTATTTATAAGACACTTTGAAAATGTGTTTAAGAATTTTCACAGAGATTTTAGGTTATTTCTTTGAAATTTTAGGGAAATTGTTTGGATTTTAGAAAGGAAAATTTACAAGAAATTCCTGTTTAAAGACAAGGCCTACTCGTCGGTAGGGCGCACCTCCATTTGGGGCTACAACATCATGTGTTTTGTTGCTCTGATTGGCCCGTAAATATGTGACAGATGTCAAAGTGAAAACAGATTTCAACAAAGTAATGTCAACTAAATGAAAATATTTAATGTAAAATAAGTGGCTGCTTAAATATTCACCCCTTTTAAGTCAGTGTTTAGTAGGTGTCTGCTAAAAATAGTCTCTTGTCCGATGGTCAGAAAGCTCCATTTTGGTCTCATCCAACCAAAGACCTTTCTTCCATGTGACCATGGAGTCTCCCACATGGCTTTTGGTGAACTCTAGTCCAGATTTAATCTGAGTTTCCTTCAACCCTCCTGTAAAGCTTTGACCGGTGAAGAACCTGGCCAACAGTTTTCTGCAGAGTCTCTCTCATCAGAAAATCATAGTCCTACTAAAATCTAGCTTTGATAACCATATCTTATATTTAACCTGAATAATAATCACTCTAATCAAAGCAACAAAAACTAAATTTAGGTGTCATAGGTGTCTTGGTGGACTCTCTCTAGTCTCCTTCTTGCACGCTCACTCAATTTGAGAGGACAGTCTGATCTAGGCAGATTTACACATGAGCTTTATGCCTTCCATTTCTTGATGATGGATTTAACTGAGCTCCAGGGGATGTTCAGTGCCTTGGAAATCATGTTTTATCCATCCTTCTGACTTATACTTTTCAATGACCTCTTCTCAGAGTTGCTTGGAGTGTTCTTTTGTCTTCATGGTGTAATGGTAGCCAGGATTACTGATAAACCATTAACCATAATTGTAATAAAATCAAAAAGTGTATAAAAGTGTAAGGGGGTGAATACTTTTTATAGGCGCTGTACAATCTCAAGGCAGTTTTCCCCCTGAGTGTAATTAAAGGGATATTTCTAAACACACCAGGAAACAGTGTTGCTGTTTCACTGCACAACCAATAAAAGCTTTAAGTTTAGCATCATGTGTGAGCAGAGGAAAGAAAAACAGACCTCAGACCTGCTGAGAAAATAATTAGCATTATTTAACACAACTATATTGCCTTTCCCAGAAGCCTTTTCTACATCACAGACAAGCACACTCTAATGCTCTCATGTTAACCTCTGCCTCTTGAAATATGAGCTGTATGGAGACATAGAGGCAGAAAAATTAATAAGCAGGCCAATGAAGGTCAGGCTCTGAAGGTTCAAGAAATTTCACAGACAGATCTAAACCACAAGAGGAAAAAAAATACACGTTCTTAGAGCTGTAAGGCCCGACCACGGCGCCTGCGTTACTGTAAATATGTCCCTCTTGGTGGGAATCAGTGTAAAAGGCAGCTAGCAGCTGGTGCTTAGCGGGGTCCTGCTGGCTGAAGCCCACAGCCGCCCCGGCTCACTGATGAAGACAGATGGATTGGGCCACAGCCCCGACGCAGGAAACACACCCCTGAGCCGAGAGATTAGAGCCAGGCCTCCAACGGAGCGCTGATAGCCCGCTGAGGGGGAGAGCGCAGTCTGGGAAGAGGACTACTGCTCCGTACTCAGGTGTGTCTTCAGGTGAACTTTTGAACCAGGAGATGATATGGAATGAGGTCAGTGCAATGTCAATGGTTGTGTGAAACAGAGCGAGAAGACGTTTTAGAGAGATTGTGAAAATTCTCACAGGAGCAGGATGTTCCTGACTTTGCTGGGGAAACAAAAATATAAAGCACACCATAGTTTGGCTGATACCTTTGCATGTTTACACTGCTGATAGCAGAATACCCAAGGAGCTAAAAACAACATCGCTTTGTCAGATGCTGTAATTTCTTTGTCTAAAACCAACATCATTGACAGATGCTACAGTGCACATATTAAGTGTTTTACCCTTTTAATGATTTTTTAAATCAATTGTGCTCAATATTATGGGGCGATTTTGTCAAAATATGGGACTGTATAAATATTCACCCTCTTTGAAGTGACTGACCTAATTTGACAGAGGGAAAGCCACCTGTGGAACACCTGAGTACAGGTGCACTGGAGAGTTTGAAAATGGAAATCTATAGGAATCTCAAAGGAAACCTACCATACCAATATGCCACTCTGTCTCATTTAAGATCATTTGGTTGCTACACTGTTTTGCCTTGTTTCTCCTCTTCCTTTGTCTTTCTGCTCTTTACTCTCTATTTTATTTTATAATTATTATTTTTTTTATGTTCTCTCCTCTTTCTTTTCCTCCTTGTTTTTGTTTTCTTCCTTTTTTTCTCTATGTTAATTTGTCTCTTATTAATCTTTATTATGTATATAATTTTGTAAATCAACACTACAACTTGCTACCCATTTATCTGTCTGTTCATGTTTATTTGTTTGTATGCACTAACTGGTGAACAATAATAATAAAGAAAGAACAGTCTAAGCAACTCAGAGTTATTGAAAGTTTACAAAAACATTTCCATGGTACTGAATTTCCCCTAGAGTTCAGCTGAATCCAAAATGAAGAGAGTGTCAAGCTACGACTGGATTAAAAAAACAAAACTTTTTGGCCGCTTTCTTTCCAGCACTTTTCGGCCCATTTTTGCAACTTGTGTAAATATTTGCAAATTGTGGGCCCTTGTTTCCAATATTGCAACTTAATGCCCATTTCTGCAAAAACCTTTTTGCATCTTTTTGCTATTTAAGCTGCTTTTTGCCATTTTTCCCATTTTTTTCCCCACTTTGTGCTGTTTTTTTGCCTATTTTCTTGCCACTTTTCCTGTTTTTTTCACCACTTTATGCCCATTTTTCCACTTTTTGCTCATTGTTTGCTCATTGTTCATGTTGTTCCCCCCTTTTTCTTCCTATATTTTGCCACTGTACCCCATTTTTGTCTCCAATATGCCTCTTTTCACCTATTTTTTGCTCCATTTTGCTACTTTTTGCCCTTGTTCCACTTCTAACCAATTTTGCCCTGCTTGTAATCTCTTTTTCCACTCTATCCCCATTTTTGCCACCATTAACAATTTATGCAGTTTTTTGACTATTGTAACCTATTTTTACCTATTTTCACTTTAATTCTATTCTTTTCCAAAAAATATTTTCTCAGTTTTTTCTACTTCATGCATCCTTACCTTTGTGAGCATATTTGCCTAGCTTTTAAGTCTGACATTACTTTCCTCATCATTTAGTTCACTGTGCCCATCCACATTGTTAACTGTGAATAAATAAAGTGAAGAGACCACCAAGACACCTATGACTACTCTGAAGGAGTTCCAAGCTTCAGCAGCTGAGATGGAGAGACTCTGCAGACAACAACTGTTGGCCGGGTTCTTCACCAGTCAAAGCTTTATGGGAGAGTGGTAAAAAAAGAAAGTAGCTGTTGAAGAAAACTCAGATTAAATCTGGACTAGAGTTCACTAAAAAGCATGTGGAAGACTCCATGGTCAAGTGGAAGAAAGTTCTTTTGTCTGAAGTGACCACAATGGTGCTTTTTGGCCATCACACAAGACACAATATTTGGCACATCACCACAAACACAACACTCCTACTGTGATGTATGGTGGTGGCAGCATCATGCTGTGGGGATGCTTCTCAGCAGCCGGCCCTGGAAGGATTGCAAACATAGGCGGCATGAATAAGATTTATTTTCTAGCATGAAAATGACCTGAAGCTTACAGCAAAAGCTACACAGAAATGGTTTAAAGGCAACAAGGTGAATGTTCTGGAGTTAAAGCTAAGACCTCAATCCAAGGGAGAATTATGGCGGGACTTGAAATGGGTTGATCCTGGTACCACATGACAGTGCTTGAGCAGTTTTGCAAAGAAAAATAGAGTAAAATCAGTGTCCAGATGTGCAAGCCTGATTAAGACCTATCCACACAGACTCAGCTGTGATTGCAGCTAAAGATGCATCTACATATGACTTTTTATAGGCCCTACATGTATGTAAACAGTGTAGAGTTGGCAATGATGGCTATGTTTTGCCCCTCTACTACTCAAAACAGAGAGGTAGCACTCCTTTTTTTATTTTCTCTGAGAAATGTGTTTAAAATACTGCAAACAAGAAAGTTTAATAAGTGGGATAGGTTTGCAAGATATTTTTCCTTCTTTGTCAGAGGCTATAAGAACTTATATTCCCTGTAGATTTCAGCCTGGGAGTTATGTCTGCACACTAAAGTTGCTGTTTTCTTTTGTTTGTACATGCTGATAGATTCAAATGTTAAACATTAAAAAAAACACAGCTGAGAACTTTATGTTATTCTGCACTGAGGTTCATGATGAACTTCCTTTACCAGCTCTCTAACAGCCCACACAGCTCAGTGTTTTTAAATACATTGTTTCACTGAGGCCCCCTGGCTTCACCACTTCAACTGCTCAGTTTCAGAAACACTTTGCTCTTCATGCTTATTATATGCAGTCCTACACTTCTTTTGTCAGTGCAGAGGAAGTTGAAGTCTCACTCAGAGGTTAAAACCAGCAGATATAGAGTATTTCTGTTTTCAAAGACCCTGGACACCAGAAACAATGATGTAACATATCACAGTGGATGGTCAGTGCTGTATCAAAGATCATGAAACTGTTTGTTAGGTTTATGAATAAATTACAATAAAATATTCATTCAAAGTAACACAGAGTGTCTACACTGAGCTCTCAACACACACTTTTTCTAAAACCATGCTGAGAGTGCTTGAGTTAGAGGGTCCCAGCTAGTGGAAACTACAGCAGCCCTGAGAGAAGCTTATCGATCAGTTAAGTTCCTACTAGGTGAGCTAGAGTTGGCTCAGGCGCCTCCCAGATTGACTTAGTGTGATGAGAGCATAATTAAGACTGCAGCGCTTTAACAGATGGCTGCAGTATCACACAGAGTTAGTGAGAGAGAGAGAGAAGGTGGAGTGCATAATACAGCGGACAAGGTACTTTAAGTGTACAGTAAGTCATCAAGAAGAAAGATGCGTTTATACTTCAGGATACCTGGTGTTTTCTCTGTTTTGGTTTTTAGGCACATTTTCTGTACGTACTATTATTCTGTTCATATATTCCACTACTTTAGTGAAGCTAAGACTTTGGTAAACCTATTTCAAACACCAAAAAAATCGCCCACATAAGCGAAGGTGTGCTTTCACAAGATTCAAACATTTTCAAAATCATGAATTTGGACATCCAGGACAAAAATGGGCCTCATTATGCATAAAGGCAGAGATTGCTCTGATCATTCTGATATAAAACACCTGGGTATCATGTTATTTTCAAGTACCTTGAAAAGATGAATTAAAAAATTATGTAAAACTTGAGGAAATACCCCTAGACCTCAGAGGGTTAAGCAATGTACAGAGCAGATATGAAAAGACTGAGAGCCTTTAATAAAACAAAGTTGGGAGCAGAGAAATAAAGTCTGTAAAATCCAGAACATATTAGGACTGAATGATTTGCAAAATCAATCTGTGTTTTTTCCCTCGATATTGTGATTTAATATGCATGTTATTCTCCTCATCTATGGGTTGTTCAATGAGCACGGTGCTTAACAAATTTATCAGACCACCCTAACCCTAACCAAAGTAAGGTTTATGCCACAGCTGCCTTAAATTAACAGCATTGGTAATTACCAAAATCATTTTTGACGTTTCTGCAATGGTTAATACACCAATATGTAGAAGCTCTTTAACCCAAATCATATTTTTAATGCTAAAATATAATTATTATTGTTATCCATGAATTTTCAAATGTACTGATTTACAAAAAACTGAACAAATAGTAAAGCACATTAATACTTCTTGATTAATATGTCAAATTATAGTTATTTACTTGCATTCCTGAACAGAAAAAATAATCTTAGTGGTTGAATGCTATGCTTGATTCATTTCTGACTTCTCAGAGAAGTCCAGTGAGCCGGCTCAAATGTGGATGAATTCAGTTTGAAATTCCTCATTCCTGTTCAAAATGGTAAAATGTGGAGAGCTCACTGAAAATGAAAGAGTCCGCATTAAAGCACTTCATGATGCTGGATGGTCCTGACACAAATATGACAGGTGGTCTAATAAATTTGTTAAGCACTGAATATATTAATTACACATACATATATATATTTATTGTATCATTAATAGTAATTTAATTACATATAATTCTATATTATAACTTGCACTATATTAGATCAAATAAACTGGGGATAAACAATTAAAAATTTTTGTTCTAATTGCAAATTTGATTTAAATTGCCATATTGAAGGGGATTTTGATGTTTTCATTTTATTTACGAAAAAAGTCAACATAAACATGAAAAGTAGGATTTTTGTATCAATTCTTAAACATACACTCGAATGTTTGCATAATGTGTAGAGCATAACATCTCTGCTGCTGCAAAACAAAATTTCATTAAACTGGTATTTTGACACAGAAATATTATACTGTCTGTGATGTAAAAATTGCAGCAGGCCATATTGCGATTAATATAATTTGGGATTAATTTCCCAGCCGTAATAACTACCCTGGTGTATAAGTAAAAAGGTAGAGATCATGAATAAGTTGGGAAAGATTCCAGATGGTATAGGCATTTACAGTTATAAGCCCTTTTCGCACGGGATTCATATCACCTTGGGACCTCTGGCAAGTTGCAATAATTGCTTGGGATGTCTGTCTTTTTAATCCCATGCAAATCGACCAATTTGCAGAGTAAAAATTCAGGCCAAATGACCTTCTTTAGCACACACAGAGGTCCACATGTAATACTAATGTGGTGCAAATCAGCATCGCTTAATTTAGGGTGGCAATTACCTGTTTTTTCATGGCCTGTGTTGCTTTTTCTGGTTGAAATGTTAACCTAAATTTATTGCCAAACCTGAATACTCTCCACTACTTGTTAAGGCAACAAAATAAACATTTTGTTAATTGCTGTCTGTTCCAAAAGATAAAGCACTTCCCTATTCTCCTAACGGGTGCGCCGTGCCATGACTAGCACAAAAGTCAGGGATGCCAAAAAAGAATGGACATGAAAAGTGTTTCTCAAATTGGTTGAACACAAACTCCAAAAGCTTTTTGGATGTTAGTAAATTTGAGTACAAAACAGACTGCACTTATGCCATGCAAATGCACCATAACAAACATCAGGGGGTCATTCATAAATTACCAGAGGTCCACAGGTAATACTAATCCTGTGCGAACAGTGGTTTAGTCTGTTATATAATATAGAAAACTAGAGAACGAGACATTTTTAAGGGTAAAACTAATACAGGAATAAACTTTCTTTGGATTGAAAATCTTGAGTCCAAGAAAGTTTAAAACTTTCAGTAAAATCGGACTCTTGCAACATTACATTTGAAAAAGGCAGAGAAGATGACGCAGGTCTCAGCAGGACTCCAAAAGAAAACCTTCTTGGCAGACTCTGCAGAGTCTTCACATGTCTGTAAAAAACCTGATTAGAGAGCTGCAGCTTGTTCAAAACACTTCCAGACTTCACTAAAAATCAAGAAAGTAGAGCACAACACCCTAGATCTTTGAACAGGACTCTGTGAGTCATATAACAGATTTTCAAATGTTGCTATTGATTTATGAATCTCTGAATGATAGAGAGCAGAAATACATTTATGAATGGCTTTTATGCCGGGAATTATGCGGGCCTCTTGTCTTTGTCCTCAGACAATTCTATCAACTCTCCTCCCAGCCACCAAAAAAAGGAACAATGGGTTATTTTGAACTACATGAGAGAAAGGTTAAGCATTCAAACAGTTTTTTTTCCACATGCTTTTGCTCTTTTGTTGTTTTCAAACATCTACCCAGTCTTTTATTTCTTTTTCAATTGTTTTGCTTCTGCAAGTCTTGTCTGAAGCATTTTGAATTGCCCTGTTTTGAGTGATTCACCAGTGATGTCTGCAATCACAATTAAAGGTGTGTTATACCTGCATACACCTTTAACATACCACTTCACACACACATAATAAACTGTAAGCATTCAAATCTGCAGGGTTTTTTTTGCATAATAATCTAAAAAACATTAAAAAAATGTCCAAAAATGCCTACTGCACATGTGATAAATCTCCCACAAATGTAATTACAGTTACTTTGCATTGTTTATTATGTTCGAGGGAAAGTAAAAAACTCTGACTTTTAAAAATTCTAATTGTTTCCCACGAATGTGTTGTAGCCATTTTACAACTGTCTGTGGGGTCCAGTCAGCTTAAGCTCAGGTCACATTAAAAAAAACCTAGCCGTGGCCTTTTTTTGTTTGTTTGCCTCAAACAGAAAGTAGTTCAACAGTCTTGAAACACTTGTAGAGCCATGAATCTCAGCAGAGTGGATTAAAATGTGTCAATATGTCAAAACACTTGTTCTGTGTCAGCTATAGCTCAAGTCACATTAAAAAAATAGCCATGGCAATTTTTTGTTCGCCATGAAACAGGAAGTAGTTTTTACAGTCTAATAACACTGAGAGAGCCACAAATCTTTGCAGAGTGGATTGAAATGTGTCAATATGTCAAAACTGAGCTTTGTGTCAGCTATAGCTCAAAACAAATCTCAACAGACCAATCAGAGCAACTAAACATGTGACATAGCAGCTATCGAGCTGCGCGTATGCAGCTACGGGGAATAATGCGAAACATGGCAACTATAGACATGTAAGTACTCGACTTTTGTCGTTTTTGAAAAGAAAACAATTCACTGCTGTTCTTTGTTTTTTGTTCCGATAAAACTTACGCTTTAGCAGCATCTAAGCTTGTCTACGTCACGACTCTGCTGTGCCTGAGAGTACTGCCCCTCATCGGGCCCAAACAGTTCAGATGGGAGTTTAACAAGATGGATTCGCCAGTGAGAAACAAGGAAACGGGCGTATTCATCTGCTTTGCAAGGTTAATGAATCTTAGCAGAGTGGATTAAAATGTGTCCAAACAGTACTCTGAGGAAATTATAAGTAACACACAGAAAAAACTGTTCACCAAGCCAGTTTTACTGTTTTACAATAAGTCAAAGACTGAAGTCCTCCTTGAAAAAGAGATCTCTGATCTCAGTGGGACAAACCTGGCTAAACAGAGGTTGAATAACGAAAATAAATAAAATCATCCAAAAACTGAAGACCATTTCA
Source organism: Cheilinus undulatus (assembly GCF_018320785.1). Taxonomy (NCBI): domain Eukaryota; kingdom Metazoa; phylum Chordata; class Actinopteri; order Labriformes; family Labridae; genus Cheilinus; species Cheilinus undulatus. Next base: position 5,855,321 of record NC_054887.1, read on the forward strand.
CTCAGAATGAAGTTAAAATTAGACTTTGGTAGGCAAAATAAACTCAAAAATGTTTAACCATGTGATATCAACTCTCCAGTTTTTGCTGTTTTGGTATGTGGTGTGAAAATATAGAGTATAGTATAAGAGTACTGTACTCAAGTAAAAGTATAGTTACTCTGGATAAAACTTAGTAGAAGTAAAAGTCCTGATTTAAAAATGTGTTCAGAAAGTTCAAGTACCCCAAACAATACTCAATTACAGTTATTAGAGTGGATGTATATAGTTACATTCCACCCCTGGTTACTACATAGCTTACTGTTTGCTTACCACTTGTATGCCCAAACAATGATCTATTACAACAGAGTATCAGAGACACTCTGAGAAAAAAGAAATGGGGGGGGGGGGGGGGATGACAGGCCAGGGGCACATATTTATGCTAAAAAAGCCTGAAAAAGTTTATTTTGCAAAACATGTGACCTTCAAATGTACCTGAACCCTGGATCAGAATTTTTGAGATTATAAAGCCCTAAAGTTTAAATCCAACAACCGTCTTCAGTTTGGTGTCTTGTAAACTTTTGACTTTACACTGTCATAAAAATATGATTTAAAAGTTAGACATTTGTAAGTTTCTAATGTCAAAATGAAGTCTTTTTAAACTCTGAAATTTAATTTTTTATTTATTATTATTATCATTATTATTATTATTATTATTATTTTAAATTCCTGACTTTTAAAACTCTGAAATGTTGTAAATGTAAGACTTAATAATCTATTTTTTTTTTTATTCCCACCCAAATTTTGACCTTTTTGATCAGAAATCAACAGATTCTCCTTTTATTTTAATCTTTTAGGTTGGCCCCTATATGCCTTCTTACATTATGTTTCTGATATATATATTTTTTTTTCAAATATGAACATCTATTTTTGACATCATCAGAGTAGACAAGATCTTTGGCACCCCCCTAGGAGTCCCTGAACTAAAGGATAATATGATAGTAGCACCAAGCAGCATTTGTTAAGTGTTTTCTGACGTACAATTTAAAATTTGGCCACTGGTAGCAATTATTAGCCACAATTTACAAAAAGAACAAGGAAAAACTAAGCAATAAAATACAAATACATTTCCATATGGAGCTCATTCATGCTATGTTGTTAAATGTTGTCAACATAAGAACTATTGGCTGAGGTTTAACATTCAGCAGATGTCCTGGAGCATCATTGAATGAGTGACTTACAGAACACGTGAGCTCACAACCTTCACTTTCATTTTCCAGTTTCATCCCAGCTCTCGTTCTCCCTGTCTTTTGTTTAGTTTTTCCCCATCCAAATGGGATAAAAAGTTAATAGAGGAGAAGAACCTCGGGGAGCAGATGAGAAAACAGTCGTCACGATGCAAGCCACATACGATTTGATGACATGACCAGAAAAATCAATAGGAATTCATTGTGAGACGCCCCCTCAGAGCTTCAGTGCCAGAACAAAAGAACAATTCAGTGCTGTCTCGCTGAAGCGGTAATAGCCCAGTAAAATCATTCTCCTGCAGGAATCAAACCATGCGTGCTCAAAGCAGTGCATTATCCTTTCCGTGGCTTACCCTCCTCGCCGCCAGCCTCCCCTTCATCACAGACCCGGGCGCTAAGTTCTGACAGCGTTAGCTTTTGAAACTCCATTTACAATTTGAGGGCAGTGGAAAAAACAAGACGTGAAATGAAAAGTTTGCAAAAAAAAAAAAAAAAAGGCACAGAAACAAAGCTTTGGTGCTGTTCTTTTGGCAGCGAGATAGCAGCTTTTGTTGAACTCTGCAGAAGAAGTCTTAACCTCTTTGTAAGGTCAAGGGAGATAAAAGCAGCTGCTGTTGGCTCTGATATCAAGACATGAATGATGGGTTTATGCACTAGAAATACCATTATTATAAACTAATACATCTAGAATATGTCCACTATGTACAGTATTGAACTAAAACATATTTAAAACAAAGAAACCACATTTTTCCATGCTTTCAAATGCTGAGCTGTTCACTTCCACCTCTGACTCATAACTGCCCTAGACCTCAGTGTCACTCAGACTGTTTAATCTGCATCTTCTCATGTAGTTTCTAACAGTATTTTATATTCCATGGTGGTGCCGGTGCCTTCCTCAGTCAAGCTGAATGCTGCAGCAAAATGTGCAAAGCTGCATCTCCCACAGTTCAACATATGCTTTCTACTGGCTCAAATCCCGGGTTAACTTCCAACATGCTCTTTACTTTCTATTTTACTAATAACTAGGTCAAAATTGCAATGTCAGCTGAAATTGCGTGGGGGTTCTGAGAGCTGAATTGTGGAAGAACTGATGAAAGTAGCCAAAAACACAAAAATAGCTGAAAATAGCATAAAAATAGCATAAAAATAGCATAAAAGTAGCTGAAAATAGCATTCCATAGCTCAAAAAAGATAAAAAAAAAAAATTGCTGAAAGTAGCCTAAAAAAAGCTGAAAATAGCATAAAAAAAGCTAATTTTGGCCTAACAGTAGCTGAAAATTGCATGCAGTTGATGAAAAAGCACAGAAATAAATAGGTGAAAGTAGCATTAAAATAATAATATTTTAAAAACTATAAAATTTTGAAATGAGAAAAGTCATAGCAGTCGAATGAAAAAGAAACTGAATTTTTTAAAGTTTAAACAGTGTTGATACGATCAAGTATGAAAGAGGAGATAGCTGGTGCGTAAGAAGAAAAATAAACAAAATGGCTGACGCGAATATCAATTAAGTGGATGCTCAGCAACACCACTATTCATAAATAGTAACTGATAGCAGATCACTGATGTGGCATACCTTACATACAGATCAGGGGTGTCAAAATGAAGGCTTGGGGGTCAAATCCGGCCCCTGGTACTGCTAAATCCGTCCTGCAAGATCATTTCATATTTCTATGTTAATAAGCCTACTGGTATGACGTTTTCTGATTTCTGCCAGTATAGAAATGTAAACTTAACCATGATGATTTAAAATATCCTTGTGAAGTCATAAAAATTTGAAAAAGGAAAAATAGCTAGATTTAAAAAGTCAGGAACATGGGAATAAAATTTATTTGTGTTAACATTTCCTTAATTTCTATTTTACATCTCACGCTCAATTTAGGATTTTGATTTTTCAATTCATAATCTTGACTTTTTGTCTCATATTTTGAAATTTAGATTCACAATTTAAAATTTAAACTCGTATTCTGAACTTTAAAACTCATGATTTTGAATTTTATCTCATATTTTGACCCTAAGAATAACAATTCTATTTTTAATGTGCTGCTGTCTGTCTTGGCCAGGACACTCTTGCAGATGAGATTTTTAATCTCAATGAAGTTTTTTCCTGGTTAAATAAAGTCAAAAAAAAAAGAAAAAAAGAAAAGAAATTTAAACTCACAATTTGCCCTATAACAGCACAATTTTGAATTTTATTTCATATTTTGACCTTGATTCACTTTTTTTTTTTTAACCTTTACACATCATGATTTCAACTTCTATCTCACATATTTGCCTTTTCATTTGTTTGTTAGTTTGTGAGCAACATAACCCAAAAAGTTGTGGACGGATTTTGATGAAATTTTCAGGAAATGTCAGAAATGGCATAAGGAAGAACTGATTAGATTTAGGTCTGCGCTGTTACCACTTTACACCAGGAGATGGCAGACATGAGTAACTTCAATCCCAGCAGCATTTTGGGTGTGTTTCTATTCAAAGTTTTGAGTTTATAGAGTTTGAAAGATGCACGCCCAGTTGAGGAGATGAGTCGGATCGTAACTGAGAGAAAGACAGCGAATTGTAGCAAGAATACTCACAATGCTGGGAGGAATAGAGGAATATTAACCCTCTGCCATGACTTCCAGTTGTCCAGTGAGACCATGGGTGCATCTGATGGCACGCGTAGCGAAGCAAAGGCTTTGCCTCACTGTGTTTCCACCCCACCAGGGAGGGAGTAATCGCAAATGCTGTGGTGGGGGGCAGATGGGGACGAATCCAGGAATTTTTTTAAAGGAATCTTCACTATTGGGAGATAGGGCTGATGGCCAAGGTCTGCACTCTCCGAGTGCTTTTCTATTTTTGACTTTAAATCTTGTGTTTTTACCTTTAAACTCATAAATTTTACCTTTTATCTATGATTTTGAGTGTTTTAACTTATTAGACTTTTGTGAAAACATCTCAAAATCATCTATCATCAGTGCTTCTTCTCTTTCCCCATAATTTATCACAGAGTAGACCTAAATTCAGAATCCGGCCCCTGTGGTGACTGAGTTTGACACCCTCTACCTTTACAAGCGTCCCAGGGCTGCCTGCTGAGAAGCATCCCCACAGCATGATGCAGCAGCCACCATGCTTTACAGTGAGGTTGGTGTGTTTGTGGTGATGTGCCAAATATAGCATCTTGTATGATGGCCAAAAAGCTCCATTTTGGTCTCATCACACCAAAGAACTTTCTTCCACTTGACCATGGAGTCTCCCACATGCCTTTAAGCAAACTCTTGTCCAGATTTAATGAGTTCTTCAACAGTGTCTTTCTCTTTGCCACTCTCCCATAAAGCTTTGACTGGTGAAGAACCCGGCCAGCAGTTGTTGTCTGCAGTCTTTCCCATCTCAGCTGCTGAAGCTTGTAACTCCTTCAGAGTAGTCATAGGTGTCTTGGTGGTCTCTCTCATTAGTGTTCTTTTGTTTCATGGTGTAATGGTAGCCAGGAATACTGATTATCCTGTGACTGGACCTAAAACAATCAAAACCACCTGCAGAAAATGTTCAACAAATATTGTAGACCAAAGTGACAATATGTTTCGTCTCACTTAGAGGGTCGGTAGGTTGAATAGCAAGAGCAAGAGTGACAGGTAACCACTGGGTCTCAGCTCAGACATTTACTCATTAGCATGTAAGGCAATGGAGAGACCACTTGCACGTAAGCAAACTCAGCAGCACTCGCAGTTACTTGTCACAAGAATCCAGAGCTCCCTTTGCTTACACCAGCATACAGTTTTATTCAATTAAAAGTTACTGAAGAGGGAAAACAGAGTCATAAGAGCCAGTGAGCCAGCTGAAAATCAGTCAGAGAACTCATTTGATGCTCAATTATCCTGGCCTGTAGCAGAGTTTACTCAAAACACTCAGTTGTAGCTCTCATATTGTCTAATAACTGTCTGACAAGATTTGCTTTAATGCAGTGATACTCAACGTGTGGCCCTGGAGCCACATGTGGCTCTTTTGTGATTATTTGTGGCTCATTTTTGTCTTAACTTTAAATATTATTCCTCCAGAAAACCTTAAAAAAAGGGAAACTTGTTTGCCGTTTTCACCATTTTTGCCACTTTAAACTAATTTAAGCTATCTTTTGCCAATAAACACCCCTTTTTTCCTATTTTTATGGCTATTTTGCAACTTCTTTTTGCCACTTTTCCCCATTTTTGCCCTATATTTAGCATTTCTTGCCACTTTTTGTCCAAATAAGCTACCTTTTGCCATTAATACCACTTGTTTCCTTTTTTCCAAAATTTTTGCCTCTTCTTTTTGCCACTTTCTTCCCATTTTTGCCTGTTTTCACCACTTTTTTTTTGCCACTTTTTGCCCATTTAAACTACCTTTTGCCATTACATACCACTTGTTTCCTATTTTGTTGCCCATTTTTACCACTATTGACTGCATTTCGCCCAATTTGGTCACTTTTCACTCATTTTTTTGGCACGATTTTGCCACTTTTTGACCATTTTTGCCACCTTTAACTTCTCTTTATTGCTACTTCAAGCCATTTTTCCACTTTTCACCACTTAGACTGTGGCTCTTGCAAAGGTATTTTTCAACGATTTGGCTCTTTGGTTGAGCAGAGTTGAGTAACACTGCTTTAATGTGAAACACTTTTTTTTTTAGGGTTTAAGACGGGACTGAGCAGCAAATAAGCAGCAAAACTTCACAATAATAGACTTCTTTGCTTCCTGGCTTCTTTGAAAGTTGGCACAGTCCTTCTGTTCATCAAACCTGCTGTACGTGACTCAAATTTACCACATCTCCTATATGCAGGGCCTCTGATCAGCACTAAGATACAGAGGTAGGACAAAGACACTGTTTTGCTAGTCACAAGTAAGTCTCAAGTCTTTGGTCCTACGGTCTAGGAAAGGATGTCAAACTCAATCACAGAAGGGGCCGGATTCTGAACTAAGGTCTTACCTAAGGGCCTAACAGGGTCCAGATTAAACCAAACTGTCAACCTCATTTTCACCTGTAATACATTATAGGGAAAAAATAAGCACTGATTATAAATGATTTTGAGATTTAAAAAGCCAAAAGGCTCAAAATCTGAGGTAAAAAGTCAGAATTGTTAGTGCAAAAGATCCAAACACAAAATTAAATATTAATATCATGCTTTTAAAAGGCAAATATATATAGATAAAAAAAGTCTTAATCATATTTTTAAGGCCAAAATATAACTTGAAATTTAAAACTGTGAACCTAAAAGGTCAACATATGAGATAAATAATCAATTTTATATAGAAAAAGCCAAAATATAAGATGAAAAAATCCAAATAATAATCTGACAACGTCAAAATATGAGATAAAAATCAAAATAATAAATTGAAAAAGCCTAAATATTAGCTAAAAGTCCAAATACTAAATGTGAAAGGTCAAAATATGGGGAAAAAAGTCCAAATATTAGATTGAAGTCATAATTGTGCTATGCAAAATTGAAAATATGAAATAGAAACAGTTTTATCTTATTATTTCTACTCTTTATATTTTTCATATTTTTCTGACTTGATGGTATTTGATATAATCAAAGTTAAATTTACATTTTTATACTGAAGGAATTCTGGCCTCATATTTTAGGGCCAGTTAAAGAATATGATGTTATCGTGCAGGCTGGGTATAACTGTACCATGTGCTGGATTTAGCCCCCGGGCCTTGAGTTTGACACCCGTGGTCTAGGACAAGTCCCAAATAAAGATAGGAAACTTTCCCTTTAACTTAAACTAACTTAACTTCAGTGCTGTAGCTCTGTCACTGGTCTTCTAACGCTAAGTAGGGCCATACATGCTAAGCTGTAAAGGTAGCACCATGTATAATGTGTAATTATTCACTGTTTACTAATTTTGTTATTGGTGTATTTGTCAGCTGGACATTTTGGCTGTTAATATTCCGTCAAAGATCGGTTGACTTGAGTCCAAATCAGCGACTGGAGCAAACATCTCTGCAAAATATCATCGACTCCTTTCATCATAAATCATCTGATTTGATTTGCAAACCATCCACCATGGTGAAAATTGGGTTGAGGTTGAATGCAGACACATTTTAAAAAAACTCCAATCATCTAAAGGGAAATTTGTGCCATTTATTATGGACCTGTTCCCAATATCCAATCCTGCCCCAGTTATGTCACTCTCCTGTCATGGGAATTCCCCTCTAAGCTAACTACAGTGTGTTATTTCTTCAGCTACTCCAGCCAAAGTGGTTTATTTCATGGTGTCAGAGGTTAACTCTTCCTCTGCCCTCACCGTACCATCCTCGCTGCCCTTATGCAACCCGAGCTCTGTTTAGCTCAACAGCAAACCCCTATAGTGACTTTGCTTGAAATCTCACCTAACCTTATGTTTATTCATGTGTGTAGGAGATACAAGAACGGCCTCTTCACAGCTGAGCCAGCCAGGCAGAACTGAGGCGATCACCCAAGAGAGCGGAGACGGCGAGAGCCCAACATTTAATTTAATACACACCCCACAGAGAACGAGAGCGAGCGGGCGACAGCGAGAGGTTAGATAAGGGCAAGAGAGTACCTTTTAGCATGGCTGGCCTGATGCAAGACTCTGTGCAGCTGCCCTCCGGTCCTGCCGTGCAGACTTCTTAACCGTGAGGTCCAGAGTGGAAGCAGGGATCGGGAAGTCTTGGTGGGCACGGAAAGCTCAGTAAACAGGGTTGCCATTTGCTGACCTTCGGAGGATGACTCACTGGAAAGGATAGGGGCGTATGGTAATGAGGGAAGTGCAGCAGTGTGGTTCAAGGGCTGGATGAGAGTCTCAAGAGGCTTTCAGCTACAGCAATGCCTGCAAAAGAAAGTAAAGACTTTTCATTATTTTGGGATAAAATGCTGTCAAAGGCAGGGTAAATGTATTGAACAGAAGTTCCTGCAACTCCACGATTTCATTTTTTTTTTAGCATTTCAGACTTACACAAGCCTTTCAAATCAAACTAATATACAGAGCCTATGACAAGTATCCACCCACTTAGACTTTTTTGACAGAAAAGCCTCTTTAATGTCGAGGTGAAAACAGATTTCTACAAAGTAATAAAACTGAATGAAAACATGCAAGGTAAAATGAAAGAATGTGTCTCAAGTGACTGTAGTATAAAGACACCTGTGTCTGGTAGGTCCAATGACTGGTTAATCCATATTCATGGCCATGGGCGTAGCACAGGGGGGAAAAAGGGTACTGATTACGCGGGCCCACAGTAGGGAGGGGCCCTTGAATGAATAGAATAGAGTGCAATGAATAGAGTGGTTTTTATTTCTTTTTATTTAGTAATTAGTGTCATTATTGAATCGAAAGCAGTTAAAAATTATTTTAAAAATAAAATAAATTCAACCATAGTAAAAATATTGTTCATGTATGGGGAAATTATGTTTGAAAAATACTAAAAATGATGCAATATTTGTTGCTTGACTTGCCAAATAAGGAGGCACTGTGTAATATTCTTTCTGGGGTCCTAAAATCCCAAGCTACACACCTGTTCCTGGCTACCGTTGCACCACAAAGAGAAAAGAACACTCAAAGCAACTCAGAGAAAAGGTTATTGAAAAGTATAAGTCAGGGGATGCAGACAAAAACATTTCCAAGGCTCTGAACATCCCCTGTAGTTTAGTCAAATACATCATCATGAAATGGAAGGAGTGTGGCACGTTTGTAAATCCGCCTAGATCAGGCCGTCCTCACAAACTGAGTGAGCGTGCAAGAAGCAGGCTGGTGAGAGAGGCCACCAAGACACCTATGACTACTCTGAAGGAGTTACAAGCTTTTTTCACCAAAGGTTTCTTCACCAGTCAGAGCTTTATGGGTGAATTGCGAAGAGAAAGACACTGCTGAAGAAAACTCAGATCCAATCTGGACTAGAGTTCACCAAAAGGCATGTGGGAGACTCCATGGTCAAGTGGAAGAAAGTTCCTTTGCCAAATATGTTTGGCACATCACCACAAACATATCATCCTCACTGTGAAGCACGTTGGTGGAAGCATCATGCTGTGGGGGAGCTTCTCAGCATCCTATTCATTCTGCAAGAGAAGTGTGACAGAGGAGATTGATTTTTCAAGAAAGATGACCTGAAGCATACGGCATAAGCTACAAATAAATGGTTTGAATGTCCTGGAGTGGCTGAGTCAAAGTCAAGGCCTCAATCCTGTGCAACCTGACAGAGCTTTAGCACTTTTGCAAAGAAGAATGGAGTAAAATTGCAGCATTCAGATGTTTGAGCCTGATTGAGATCTGTTGATTTGATTTATAACATCAATAAGAGGGTAAAACATCCAATGTGCAATACTTTTGTGCTGATTTAAAACAATCTGCAGTACAAAATCCTCACTCTGATCTGAACTGAGGTTTGCCTGATGCAATGCATCGCGGCTCTTTAGTGAGTAAAGCTGCTCAAACAGATCTATTGGAGTTAAAGTGTGCAAACTTCCCTCATTTCCCTTTATTTAAATCACAAACCCTACACTTCACCTTCCTGCAGCGGCTTGGAAAAATTCCGCAGATTGTTTCTTCCAAGACAACAGATTCACACACAGGTATGCACTTAGAAACGCACACACCTGCATCTCCCTGATCCCTTTTTGTCTTCGGCATACAAAGCATCTTGAAACTAGCAGTCAACTCCCCGTTCAGCTGAGGCAATAGTTCTCCTCTGAGGACACAGAAGTCAAAAAATTAAACTTCACTCATCGTGCCATTAAAAACAACCTGGAGTATTTGAAGCTGTCAGGTGAAAATCCCCCCATAAGCTGCCGAACACAAACAGAGCAGATATAGGGGAGTGGAGCAGAAAGATAAAACACACCATCTTTTCTTGCGAGTTTCTCTTTGAAACTTCACTTCAGTGTGCCTCTGAGATGGAGGTGCTTTGCTCCCTGCAGAGCTGCTCCAGCTTCTCTTCTCCCTGGAGAGATTTGCAGAGCGAGACAAACACCTTGGGTTTCTCTGCGGCTGTGTGTTCTCCAAAATTCGCCCCAGGCAATTTTAAATTAATACCTAGCGCTGCCTTTCCCCTGATAATTATGTATCATCACCCATGAATGCTATAAACGAATGATGTTTAGTGCTTTAATAATGGGGCTAAAGCGTTCTGCATAGCTCGTGCTGAATATAATGAATGCAGCATCTTCAGGCATGTGCTGAGCGTCTCCACAATTACAGGCTGCTCTGCAGGTTCACAATATTTACATGTTATTACCCAGCTCGGCTTCCTTTTGTTGTAAGGAAGCTATCTGTGCCCCACAAATGTGAAATGTCAACGCCTTGGATCAGCAGGAGTGTGCTGCCAGCTTAACTCTCTCCTGTCCTTTAACCAGGACAGGCTTTGTTTGCTGATGCTACAAGCTGAAAGCAGCTCTTCTCTAAATAATAGGCAGACTGACAAGCCCGGTGAGGTTTGTAACCGGCGACGATTCTCCCAGGCTCAGAGAATGGCGGAGGCAGGTCTCTGGTTGATGCCGTATGCGCCCTCTGCTGCAGGGAATCCATTTTCTGACATGATAATTGCTGTCAAATTACAGCCAGCCACCAACAATCATGATGAGCGCTGGCAGGTGAAGTGGGCTCCCAATGAGAAACACACAAAATGTTTACAGGCTAAGGGAGGGGATGCACGACGGGAACGCACATCAAACAATTTACAATTGCTCAAGGTCCTCCGGTCAAGCCGCACAGCTCCGGCAACACACGAGTGTTGTTCTGATTATAGAGCAAGCGCAGCCTTCAGTTCATCTGTGGGGGCGGAGTAATTAGATGCTTTGTGATGAACAGGGAACTCGCTCCCTCGTGTGAATGTGTCATCTATTATCACACACCAGTAACTCATCTACAGCCTCTGAACTCCATGTGCCAAGGCGAGATTTCTTCAGGCGTTAACGCTTCGCACGACTGTGGATGCCCAACCATTTGAGCAGATTAACAATGGAGCCGATTACATCATTATGTAAACTGTCAATCTGAATGACATTTGGAATAAGAGGAGTGGAATTTACAATTACATCCCTGCCATTGTTTCTAGTAAGACAGTCTTAAAGATACAGTTCCTATAAAAGAGGATGTTAAAACCTTTCATTAAATTATTTTTAAATCAGTCATGGTCAAAATAATTTGACTTAATGATGGTCCAGTCACTGGTTAATCAGTATTCATGGCTACCATTACACCATGAAGACAAAAGAACACTCCAAGCAACTCAGAGAAAAGGTTACAGAGAAGTATAAGTCAGGGGATGGAGACAAAAACTTTCCAATGCACTGAACATCCTCCAGAGTTCAGTTTAATCCATCATGAAGAAATGGAAGGATTTACATGGGTAAATCTGCCTAGATCAGACCGTCCTCACAAACTGAGTGGGCGTGCAAGAAGGAGACAAGTGAGAGAGAGTCCACCAAGACACATATGACTACTCTGAAGGAGTTCCAAGCTTCAGCAGCTGGGATGGGATGGGAGAGACTGCAGACAACAACTGTTGGCCGGGTTCTTCACCAGTCAAAGCTTTATGGAAGAGTGGCAAAGAGAAAGACACTGTTGAGGAAAACTCAGATTAAATCTGGACTAGAGTTTGCTTAAAGGTATGTGGGACGCTTCAAGATCAAGAGGAAGAACGTTCTTTGGTCTAAAGAGACAAAATGGTGCTTTTTGGCCATCAGACAAGACATCACAACAAACACAGCACCCCCACTGTAAAGCACGATGGTGGCAGCATCATGCTGTGGGGTGCTTCTCAACATACGGGCCTGGGAGGCTTTTAAAGGTAGAGGGTATTTCAGCTTTGTCTTTTTGCTAACTACAGTTTTAAACTTCTGTTTTCACTTTGTCATGATGGGGTTCTGTCGTATTAAAGTGGATAATGGTGGAAAGAGGTCCTGTAGGGGAATTCCTCAGAGTTAGCCTGGAAGAGAATTCGATGCTAGCTGTAGCCTGGAGGGCAAATCACAACTATAAGGTAAAAATGACAGACCTTACCTGTTCAGTGGGTTAAAATCTTCTCATTCATCCTAAAAAGAATCAAAAGAATAACTGGATAATTATTAGAATCAGGATAAAACATTAATAAATTCTGATATAACTAGATCAAAATTGCAATTTCAGCTAAAATTGTGCGGGGATGCTGAGAGCTGAATTGTGGAAGAATCGCTGAAAATAGCCAAAAGCACAGAAATAGCTGAAAATAGCATAGAAATAGCATAAAAGTAGCTGAATATGGCATTCAATCACTGAAAAAGCATAGAAATAGCTGAAAATAGCAGGAAATGGCTATATTTTAAAAATGAGAAAAGTCGTAGCAGTCGAATGATGAAGAAACTGAAGTTTTTAAAGTTTAAATGGTGTCGATACGACAAAGTATGAAGGAGGAGATATCCGGCGTGGAAGAATAATAAACAAAATGGCCGACGTGAAATATGGAGTTTTATTTCAAAAATTTAACACCAAAGCTTAAGCTTACTTTTCTTTTTAAGTAGACATAGTGACACTGCTGCACAATTACCACCAAAACAACTCTTCTTCTTCTCTGAATTGTGGTAAATTGATTTGGTTGTGAACCAGTATAACAATCATTCACAAACGAGTATTTTACATGTCACAGGTTAAATACAGAATTATATGTTGCCTGTTGCTCCTTTCCTATCCTCTCGTATCCACAGAAAACAGCACTTCATTGTCACTCTAGTCCAAATCCCTCTTTTAATCTTTGTTTTGGCTTTGGGTAGAGTTACTATCCCTGTAGAAGCCCGCAGACCCACACAGCTGATCAGGGGAGAACAGCAAGCTGAGGCGGAAGAAGACAGAATGCTGAAAGTTGCAGTGAAAGTAGAGCCCAATATATGAAGTGCTTTGTGTTTTATGACATTAGCATGTGAACAAACATATTGTCATGGCCCATATTTATGTAAAACTCCTCAAACTACACGGATTGAACATACCCATTTATAGTCAATATGCTGGAAGGTTCTCTGAGCTCGTAATAATTAAAGGACTTTCACATAAATCCCTGCAGGCTAATGCCACTGCTATAGCCAACTCATACGACCCTACTTCAAAAATCCCAAAATACCCCTTTAAGGCTGGGTTGAAGACAAAGCAAGTCAACCCAGTCATCCTTTTCTCCAGCTGCTTTTTCCAGCTCCTTCTGGGGGATACCAGGGTGTTCCCCAGCCAGATGGTACCAAAATCCTCCAGTCAGGTTCTGTGTTTACCCTGGGGTCTCCTTCCAAGAAAGAAGATCCTGTCCTCCAATAAATTTGAACCACTTTGAGCCTTTTCTGGCAGCCATCTTTAATCTGATTCGAGCAAAATCAAAGTTCCCTTGCAGCCTCTTCTAATCCTGAAATGATGCATGCATTTTTAATCTGAATAAATATTATTTCAGACCTGATGTGTGGAGAAAAAACCCTGGAATTTATAATAAAGGAGACATTCAAAGTCATATCAAACCTCTGCTGATGTAGAAATGTGTCAGTGAGTCCGTTTGTATTACATAGGGCAGTTTATTGAACTTGTAAATGTGTTAGGCGTCATTATGCATGACCTTAGTTTTTCTACACTCACAAAACCATAAAAGTTTGAACATTTATAATAATTTGCTGCTTCAACATTACATTCAAAGCTGTAAATTGTTATAGCTACATTTTGTTAAAAACACCATATTTACATTAATTGTAATACACAAATGTAATATTTGGCATACTTACATTAATCTCATCATATAATTTACATGTTCTCAAGTACTGATTAATGTGAATATTTAATCTCAAAAATTCACAACAAATCAAAAAGTAAATTAACCGTACAAAAATGAAACATACAAACGATACTAAAGCTAATCCCATCCCCGTCAAAAAAAAAAGTGGCACATTGTTTAAGATTGATGAATACTTTATGCAAAAATGTTCTCTATTTTACAAAACAATGTGAAATCTGCCTACACTTACTTCACTGCAGCAACACAATGTGGTTGAACTGAGCCGCTATTTATAGAGCAGTCAACCCACATCCATCTTTTTTAAACACTTAGTAAATCTCAGCTGTACAAATATTCCACAATTAGTTGTAAATATTTCTGCAATAGAGCGTCAGTCCTCGTGTTTTAATGTGACTGCTCGTCTGATTACTGCTTTGTCAAATAGAGAGTTTGTAGTAACAGTACTGGTCATCAAACACGTCTTATTGTGCTTTAGTTAGATTTGTTCGGCAGATTACATGTGAAGAAGGACTTTTTGGGTTGGAGAATGTTTGATCTGATGAGCATTTCTACACTCACAGTTAAAAAAAGAAGTCTTTACAGCACATGGTACATTTTCCTTTGGCACAATACTTAGTAAGCACGCCCCCTAAATATCTGTAGTCATGTACATCATGCAGGAAAGAGGAGCTGTGTTCACATAAATGGTCAATATCCAGTCTCTTAGCTTGTGATTGCACCATTTTAGGTAGCACTTTATTTCAGTGGGCTCCTATTACCCAGTAATTTTATAAGTGTAATTATGTAATAATTTCTCAGGAATAAGGTGGTAATTACCTAGTAATAAGTTGGCTGGCATTTTAACTAGTAATAACTAAGAAATATGGTAATTTTAAAGAAGCATTAAGCTAGTAAAAATGCATTAATTCTCAGGTAATTCCTTGCAATATTGTGGCAATTCTCTGGTAAATAGGTGGTATTTACCGTAAATCTAACCCCCTAATCCTAACTCTATCCTGAATCGATTTTGATATTTTAGATTTTCTAAAATTTTATCAATTAACCCTGACATAAGGGAGCTCCTTTAAACCACTTTTATCTTATGCATATTGATAAAATATGTGAGACTGATTTTTTTCTGAATTACAGCACTTATCAGTTACATTTCTAATCATTTATTTAACTCACTAAAGGTTTTATCTTTCTGGATTTGATCATGTTGTTTTAGCTTAAATAAATAAATACAAGCTCCTAATTTCACCACGTGTTTTCTTATAAAACATTTCAAAGTTTGTTGTGTTTGACCTGAATGACTTATTTTTATGTTTTAGCACTTTACTTCCAAGCATTTATTTTATCTTGTGTTTCTTATTATTTTAGCACTTACATTTTTTTATTAACTAATCCTATGTAGCATTTTTTAAAATTATTTGTAGCTTCACACATCAAATCAAGACAGTTATGATAAAAGCTTATTTATTAAACATGATCTGATAATTAAGGTATTTATTTGATTATTTCTTTTATTTTCAAATCATACATAAATGAACCTCAGGTCATTTCTTCAGAGTCCTTGGGTGTCTTGAGTATTTTGATAATAAAATAAAGTTCATGTTGAGTAGACCAGCAATCATAATTTTCAACCAATTTTTAAAAAACTGTCATGGTTTTAAAGCAGTTTTTAGTATTTTTAAGTTCCCAAGAGACCATGCCCCTTGCAGCGCTCTTATCATAGTGCTTTGCTTTCACCCTACCCTAACCCCCTAACCCTAACCCCCTAACCCTAACCCCCCAACCCTAACCCCCTAACCCTAACCCCCCTAACCATGACCCTAAAAATTACTTTGAAATTATTCAGGAAGGACTCACTTTAATGTAGCAGGCCAAAATAAAGAAATTAACTGGCAGAGAGACACCAGAAATTTTGTACACTATAACAATGGTTAGGGTTAGAGTTGGGTTAGGGTTATAGCAGTGGTTCTCAACTGGTGGGTCGGGACCCAAAAGTGGGTCGCGGGGCAGTTTTCAGTGGGTCATGACTGGGTGTCTGAAAACAAAAGTCCTTATTGGACATGCATTGATACCTTTTATTTTACTCTGTTTTACTCAAAATTGGGTAAATTTAGATGCTTGGTAAATATTTCAAACAATTTATCTCCATCAAAATATTTATCTCCTCTACTAGCAATGAATGGACTAACTTATAACTTTTCCATGATAATGAAGCAATTTCACAAGTTTTCTGAAAAACTGGCAACAATTGACACAAATGATGGGGAAAGAGGCTAAAAAATTTGTCAGTTTGTCCCTTTTCTTTTTTAATATCAGGCGTTTTGGTCCAGTCATGCTCCAAACTACAACATATTCAATTAACTAAACACGCATTGTTGAAAGTTTTTTGGAAACCTGGGTCACGATCTGTCGTAAGATAGACTAATGGGTCCTGAGGCTGGACCATTGAGAACCACTGGGTTAGAGGATTTGAGTAAGTACCACCTAATAACCAGAGATTTGCCACAATCTCACTGGGGGTTCCTTGATAATGAAAACATTATTACTAGTGGTGTAAAGATAAACTGATCCGGATCAGTTAACCAATCTTTACGTCAAAGGTCTGAGTGCATCGGTCCGTGGAGTACTGGATCGGTAAAAAATGCACCATGAATCTGTCTAAGCACCGGTGTTAACGTTAGAGATCGTTTCACTGAGGCTCTGCTGCTCTTATCAAACCTCGTTTCGCCATGCTTTGGTTCAGCGCCTCTAATCTCACACAACTCACAGTAACCTCTGACCTTTGAATAGGTTATGTTAGCTGTACGTATTCACACTAGGTAGCTGGATGTGTTGCACTGATCAAAAGTCTGCCAGTTACTGCTCTCCACTTCAGAAATCAATTCATATGGACTTAAAATGAAGGAAGGAAAACTTTGAAATGTCTGCCCTTCTGTAAGCTTTGGAGAGATTCAGACAATTGATTATGACTGGGTAAATACTTCCTTAATATTACCGACTTATTTCTTGGTACAATACCAACCTATTCCCTCAGTAATCACCACCTTATTCTTAAAAAAATTGCTAGATAAGTTCCACTTATTATTATATACTAAGTAAATAAGTACTACCCGAGTTTTTCTTGTTTGTTTGGTCCAGGCATGGCATTTTCTTTATCAATAGGGGCAGTTTTTGGTAAGCGTAAAATCTCAGAGGCTAAAAGGGTAGAAGAGTGTTTTTTGAGGTGGTAATTCCCCTAAAACCCTCTCTGTTTTATGAATTTCCTAGTTTAAAACCAAATGCAATTGGCCGCCATTCTTACCACGTCAAATCTGAACTTTTCATCATATAAAATGCCTAAAGTGTTATTTATTTAACTAGAGTTTTTAAAAGCTTTTAAAATGCTTTGCCACTTTCTTTGTGCCATTGCTTGTGTGGATATGACTATAGGAACACAACCTTGTCTCCTAGACTTCACTGAAATGCATACTCGAGGCCTCTAGCACCTTTTAGCCAAACATTTTACAAAATGTACAGAGTTAAAAAAAAATCGTGCAAGACTCACGGATAAAAGACTCTGTTTCCAATACTTAAGGCAAAAACAATTCTCATATATACCAATATACATATATTTCAGATTATTACATCTATCAAAACGGTGTTTTTCTAGAGTGTTCTGGTAAACATATGCTGTGATTGACTGTGGTGACTGTAATGTACATACTAGAGCTAAAAGTGCAGAATGACCAAGTCAGAGTCAATGCCCTCTAGCAAATACAAAACGAAATGTCCATTATTTGACAGTTTCCTCTGTTTATTTTTACCGCCTGTTCATCTGTAGGCCTGTGTCTTTTATGGGAGTGTGGGTTTAGACATGCCACCAAAAAAACAAGTGTGTGCCCAGTAGAAAAGTGCAAAATACGCCAGTGTGTTTCTTCAAGCTCCAGATGTGGACCCAAATCAGCACCTATAGCTGGGACACCTTCCTGGGCAGAGGTCTGGGTCTGGGGACTCGAGGGTCAGCTGTCCCGTCCAGCTTCATGCTGCCTGTGCGGAGCTGGTGAGGCTTGGGTGGCAGCGCCGGAGGGTCCACCTGTGGGGGGATGGAGAGGCTGTGGGGCAGCGGCACAGGCCTGCGTGGGTTGTTCCTCTCGTACACGCTGTAAGGAGGTGGGGTCTTGTTCTCCCGGCGGATCGGCTCGTCCGAGCTGCTGGAGACGGAGTTTGGTAAGGTGGTGGGCGGGTGGGGCGGGTGGTCACCAGCGGGCAGCTCTGTTCCAGAGGCTTCAGACACGCTGCAGCGGCTCAGGGAGGAGATGCCGCTGCTGTAGCTGCCGGAGAGGACGGGGGAGTTGGAGACCAGGCTGGCTGACTGGCACTCGGTGGGCGAGGGGGTGAAGGGTGGCACTGTGGTCTACAAGAAGAGAGAAAATAAAAAATCATTACAAGTCCTCATGTCTAGTGTCTGAATTTAATATTGTTCTGATGTATTGTATAAGGGGAAAGCATTTTAGAGCTTTGCCATTACTCTTAGAAATGGTCAAGTCAAACAAAATAAATTAAAGAGTCACTGTTTTCCTGATGGATTAATCAATAGAGAATCATCTGCACAGCTTAGAAAATAAGTGTTTTCAACAACTTTTATTGGTTTATTTTTTCTGCAGTGATCCTGAAGTCCACAATAGGTGTACTTGTTCCTCATCTTTTTACTTAAACCCCCCTACTTCTGCTCCCAAGGACACAAAAAAGTGACAAATTACAGTTGAAATTTGATATAAATGTACACCTTTGTTATTTTAGCTAGAATAAGAAGTGTGCCTTACTGAGCAGCCTGATATTTTAGAGTGAGGAAACACTTTATCACTGATAAGTGGAGATGTTAATTAGTCAATCATAAAGACAATAAATCAGTAGAGGCCATCAGGAGACTGGATGATCCTTCAGAAAATGATCTGTTGTTAAAAAGGCTTTGGATCCCGTGCTTATATACTAGCGTTTGGCAGTTAATAGCAAATTAGATTAAATTGCAATATTGCCTGCTGCAACTTACAAATTGCAGAAGATGCGATGTTTCTTTAACTTGAAATGTGTCAAAATACCAGTTTAATGCATTCATTTTTTTGCAGGAGCACACATTTTGTGCACATTATGCAAACATTCAAATGTCCATTTTTTTTTTTTAAGAATCTTCCTTTTTTGGTTTTTATGCACATGTTTCTAACTCCAAACTAGAACACAGAGGTGTTTTTATGCTCTGGATGAATACGACTTGAAAACATCGACCAAATGGGCAGAGAAAAAAGAAAAACTTTTAACTAGTTGTTGAATTACTGAGTACATAACAAACATAAGGCAGTTTGTACTGTGCACATTAAAAAAATAAAATCCATACAGTAAGACAAAATCATGCACAATGCACATTAAATGCCAATTTGATGTGTGTTGTCTCTTTCCCTTAATAATGTTCAGTATTAAACAATTACAAAAACAATACTGGTCTCCAAATCAACTACAGGCTAATTGACTCAGCTAAGCAGCTTTGTACAATGAATACCAGTGGGTTTATTTCCTATGTTCTCTCATTTGGTAGAGTTTGAAACTTAAAGTTTTCAAAGCCAATTTAAATTGGCATGCATGAAAACAACATTGCATGGTGTTATTTTTTGCAAAGCTGCTGTCTTGAAGGTACAATACAGGCTCAAAATGGCTATCTTGCAGGCTGCACTTGCAAGGAGTTGACACGAGCAGGAGCGCTCATTGTTCTAATGCGTTTCCCCTCCCAAAGTCTCTCTCTGACTATTGGTTCTATGTGTGACGAGTCAATGGTTATGCCTCCTATACAAGACAGTCAAGGTGATAATCAAGAGAGAAAAGAGGATGGACAGAAAGCGGTTGTTTTATGGAGGAATTTTACATAAGGAAGGAAAGCAGGAAGGGGACTCCTCATTATGTAAAATGTATTTATGAAACTGAAACAGTGGTTAATACAGCTTATGAAATGGAGTTTTTTTTTTTTTATCAAATACAGTCCTCAATTCAAAACAAAAGGAAGAAGATGTGGGAGAAGCTTAGCACCGCCTCTCTATTTATGTCATTGTTTTGATTGAGAGCCCGTGGCTGCAGAATTTACATACTATGCGTTTAAGTACAGGAAGCACTGTCATGGAAATAATGCCGCCATATTTCATCCATCCTCCGTTCTGCTGCTCCCAACATGTGAGCCGTCTCAGCCATACACTGCCCATAAATACTTAAAAGGCGGCTCAGTGAACAGATTGAGCCAAACTGTCCCTGTGCACCCAGACGAAAAAATACAATATGCTGCTCAAAAATCTGATCACTCAACAAAAAATGTTTTTCTAAGCAATTACACTGTGCTGCCATTAGAACTGTGAAATTTTAATTGGATGTAGTGGAGTATACAATTGATCAGTAAGGTTGTATCGTTCATGCTAGACGGGGCACGCACAAAGAGAGGTAGCCATTTGAGATGCATGATTGGACAAACCTTTTTACATTTATGGTGAGAATGATTAAAACGTGTGTCGTGACCCAGTTTTACAGCTTAATATGACTTCAACCTCTGGAGATGAGTAAAAGCAGCCCTGTCAGACTGGCACCATGTGTTTTTTTTTATTTTTTTTTTTCTGCAGGTTGTTTGTTGTCCTAGGGATGGTGGTCTGGTAATAAGCCTCTGGCTGCACTGTCTGATGTGTGTTTGACGTGTGTGTGTGTTCAAGCGGCAGATAATGGGGCCTCCTGTAGGTCCGCAGAGGCCCCGTCTCTAGCTGTGCCGTGATGGGCAGCTTGGTACTTTCGCTCCAGGGCTCTTCTTTTGCCACAAACACACTCACACATGGACGTGGCAACATGCACACACCTGACTGCACGTAGAAATCTGATTGACAGAGCATGCTGAGCACCAAGCTGTCACTCACACTTTACTCTTCTTGTTCTCTCTCTCCCTTTCCCTCCATTCTCACTTCACATGCCCAGACCACACAAAAAAAACCCCACAAATCTTGCTAGCTGTCACACGTAAAAAGACATCACACTCGCAACAGAGCAGGAAGCTTAGCAATGTTACTTGTGACAAGTCAACAAAGAAGATGATTGTTAGCAGGAGATGAGCAACAGTTCAGCGGAGTTTCAAAAACAACTTTTTAGCCTCATTAAAAACTCACTAGGCGCTTAGTTAACCTCTCCCAGACCTCTGCCGCTTCTGCAGACTGGTGTTAACAACTAAGAGGCTCATTAACAATAAATGAGAGCTTGGAGACAACGCAAGCGTAATGAGTTTAAGTGTAAATAAATGGAAAAATGGATGTTAGAAATAGTGTCTATAAAAATGATGAGCCCCCTTGGATAGTTTACTCTATTACTGATTTTACAAATCAATCATGATGAATCAAATTTGGCTTTTATGTCAAAGTGAAAACAGATTTCTACAAACTGACTGCATAAATATTCACCCCCTTCAAGTCGGTATTTAGTAGAGTCACCTTTGGCTGCAATCACAGCAATGAGTCTGAGTGGATAGGTCTCAATCAGGCTTACACATCTGGACACTGTTAATTTAACTCCATTCTTTTTTGCAAAACTGCGCAAGCTCTGTTAGGTTGCACAGCAATCAGGTGTGAACAGCCCGCTTCAAGTCCAGCCAAAAACATTGCTACCAGATTGAGGTCTGGGCTTTGACTCAGCCACTCCAGAGCATTCACCTTGTTGTCTTTAAACCATTTCTGTGTAGCTTTTGCTGTATGCTTCTGGTCATTGTCGTGCTGGAAAATAAATCTTCTCCCAAGCCGCAGATCTCTTGCAGACTGAATAAGATTGTCCAGGATTTTCCTATAATTTGCCATGAAATATTTCTTTTACCCATCACCTTTACAAGCCTTCCAGGGCCGGCTCCTGAGAAGCACCCCCACAGCATGATGCTGCCACCACCATGCGTCACAGTATTTGGTGTTTTTACCACAGTAATATGGTGTCTTGTCTGAAGGCCAAAAAGCACCATTGTGGTCTCGTCTGACCAAAGAACTTTCTTCCACTTGACCATGGAGTCTCTCACATGCCTTTTATCAAACTCTAGTCTAGATTTATTCTGAATCTTCTCTTTGACTGGTGAAGAACCCGGGCAACCATTCCTGTATGCAGGGTCTCTCCCATCTCAGCTACTGAAGCTTGGAACTCCTTCAGAGTAGTCATAGGTGTCTTGGTGGCTTCTCTCACTGGTCTCCTTGCTCGGTCACTCAGATTGTGAGGATGGTCTGATCTAGGCAGATTTACACATGTGCCATATTCCTTCATTTCTGCACGACTCAACTCTAGGGGATGTTCAGTGCCTTGGAAATGTTTTTGTATCCATCCCCTGACTTATATTTTTCAGTAACCTTTTCTCTGAGTCACTTGGAGTGTTGGTTTGTCTTCAAGGTGTAATGGTAGCCAGGAATACTGATTAACTAGTGACTGGACCTTCCAGACACAGGTGTCTTTATACAACAATCACTTAAGACAAATTCACTGTTATCAGGTGATCCCACTTTCGCTAATTGTTAGACTACTAGCACCAGTTGTCTAGACCTCTGTTGAATTAGGTCAGTCACTTTAAAGGGGTGATTATTTATGCTGTCACCTGCCTTATCTGACATTTTTTTTTATCAGTTGACACTATTTTGAAGAAATCTGTTCTTATTTTGACATTAAGGTGTTTTTTTGTCCAAAAGACAGTGTCCAAAAGGGGACATTGTCCAAAAAGGGGGGAATACTTTATTATAGGCACTGTATTTATACCTGCATTTAAGCTTCCAGTAACATGTCTGAATTCTTTAAAAGGTGGTCTTAATTTTAAATGTTTAAACTACAGCATGAGCACATGCAGCTAACCTAAATTAACACATCTTACTCTGCTCTTTGTCAGGCAGGCCAGGTGACATCCTCTCTAATCTTGGATTGTGGACACCGGTCTGCGTTAAGCAGTTCTACATTTAGCCACAATGGTTGCCCTCCAGCAAGTATCATTTTGGCTCTTCTTTTGGGACCACTGTGTCATAGAAACTACAAAATCAGCAGCAGCGGAGCTGTACGCAGCTTCACTGAACAGTAATGCGAAAGCTCCCAGGCTTTAGGTTTGACACAGACGAGGATAAAGACCCTGGAGCTGGCCGGTGAGACGTTAGCAGCACAGGATGAAAGCCCCGAGGCTGTCACAAAGCAAGGTCAGGCTGTCTCAGGAAAAGAAGAAAAGGAGAAAAAAGTCCCTAAAACTCAGAGGAAAAGAGTGACAGAGAGGGAACCAACCTTTTGCGGCGATCTGGATGCGGAGACAGGGGACTGTGACCTCATGTTTTTAGCTGAAGAGCCTGCTGACAACCAGATGAGAGAGAGGGAAGAAAGGAAAAGAGGGCAAATTCAAATTAGGGGAGCATTTTCTTCCATTCACCGTGATGACACAGAATGAGTCATGCAAACATACACACACACAGAGCTGAGAGGGGCCTGTGGCTTAAAGCATCAATGAGTCAAATAAGCCCTGATGTTGTGCAGGTCCTTTAGGCCGCCTTAAGCTGTTTCTACATCCAACAGCTGCTACGGCTTTATGCAATGAGGGCAGGAAAAAGTGAGGGGAAGAAAAACACACTCCATCTGCTTATTGCGCTAGTGGGCTGCACAATATATCATAAGGCATCAGGGAATAAGTCAAGTCTGTAAATAAGTGAATAAGTACGGTTCGGGTTGATGGAAGAGGATACTGCTGGTGAGATGTAATGGCATGCTTTTCCCAAGGTATTTTTAAACTCTTCAATAGCAGGGCTAAAACATCTCATTGCAAAAATAGCAGCATTTAAAGCCAGTAAGTACAGAAATATAACCGTTAACACATAAGAGGATGATATTAGGTGCAGAAAGCAAAGCCACAGTAGCTAAGAGCCTCAGAGAGAGAAAAAAAAAGTCACACTAGGAGGTGGAGAAGCACCAGGTGTCAAAAGCCAGAGAGGAAAATTAGTACCATTCTTCATCTGGAAATACACTGGGATTGTCGAGTTTACCTGAGTATGGCGGCCTAGGAGGAACAGGAGGGCATAGCAATTTCCCGACAGAGTCAGAGAAGGATGGAGCGCCCTCTTTGACACTGTCGAGGCTCCAGCTACTGGGTGTGGGTCTCACTTTCAGCACACAAGAAACATGACAAGTCACTTGAGAGGTTATGGGATCACACGGCACAAGACATCATGGGGAACACGGTGGGATCATGCATGTGTAATGGATGGTGCAATTACTAGAAACACATTGGAAATGGTTGGTTCTACATCAGAAAAACAAGATTATGCCTGGCATGGAGTGTAGGATTTGTTTCGTCATTAAAAGGGCCTGAAAATGTGATTTCTCAGTCAGGACAGTAGAAACGTGTGTGCATGAGTATATCAACAAGAACTTTGCAGCGCTGGGATCTTAGGACAGTTGGTATGTTGATTGGTCATTGTCACTCAACTCTGATTAAAAAATAAATAAATAAATATACAGCTCCTACAAGGGCAAATTGAATAAGTTTTGCATTATAAATACAAAACTATTCAGCTACCTGACCATTGTACCAACAAGGACTGTAATATTCAAATACATGTACTTTAATATAGAGTTGGTCCCCTTTCTCAGCTATAACAGACATCACTCTTCTTGGAAGGCTTTCCACAAGATTTTTCGAGCGTTATTGTGCCCATTCATTGAGGTCTTCGCCTGCATGGCTGTAATGCTGTTGTTCCTAAATGCTTCCATTTCCCAATAATATCACTTAAGAGTTGACTGTGACGTATCCAGCAGGGATAAAATTTCATGGATCGTCTTGCTGCATAGCGGCTTCAATCACTGAGCTCTTCAGAATGACCCAATTTGTATCACAAAAGTTTGCAAATGGAAACTTCATGGCTGAGTTGCTGTTGCTCCCAAATGCTTCCACTTTCTAATAACTGTTTTCAAATGAAGACTGCATGACTAGGTGCTTAATTTTGTACACCTTTGGCAACAAATCTGATCAAAACACCTGAATTCAGTAAAAAAACAGGAGTGGCTGAATACTTTTGTCCATATGGTGTATGCAATTTCTGGTATTTTCTTCTTTCTTTCTTTTATAAATTAATATAAATACTTGATCTGTGAAGTTGAAGGGTTTTTCAGTGTTTTTTTATAATTACATGCAGGCTTTGCAATGCTCCTCTATACTAACAAATGACCTCCTCGACTTTAATGCCACTTATACTGTCTTATTCTAACCTCTTGTTATAAAAATTACACCAAGAGAACCTGAAGTTTCTTGATATCAGATGACTGTTTGCTTGTCTGCAGATTAATTTTGTTCTTAAGTAGATATTTTATTGCTCCTCAGAAAAAGTATCATGAGCTAACATTGCACTGATTACATATATAAGTTAAGATCTGAGGACAGTCAGCTAGGGAAGAGGTGATATCAGTAGATGGATGAGGAAAGTGTGTACCAATTATAAGTGAAAAATGTCAGGTTATACAGCTTATATTTAAAGGTACAATGTGTTGAGTTCTCCAGCTGGCGTGTCTACATTAATTACTAAATGACAAAACCACCGCTATATATATTTTTAGTAAAGTACTTGCATTGCCTCACATATTTCCAACAGTTTACAAAGTCAGAGAAAATCTTAATTTCTACAGTTATTAGCAGTCCTTTTTTTTTCTTTTTTACAGTGACCTTCATAACAGCTTTTCTTCCTCATTATGTGCAGTGCAGTGAGCAGCAAGTCCACACATCATCTTTGTGACTGTTTTGACTGAGAGCCCCCTGGCGATGGAATTTATATATGATGCATTTAAAACTTTAGCAAGTTCGTTCGTTTTTGTAGAACTACCATGTTATTTATTGTTTTTTATTTCCTATGTTGTAAATATTCAAATTTAGGTTGGTTCATTTATCTTCTGTCTACTCCAAATATCTATCAATCCTTGCCTGACAGGTCCTGATAATCATCTTTAAGGCCTGCAGCAGGAAAATTTTACTTGTTGATTTTCTTGAAAACAGCTATTTGACATGGATGCACTATATGGACAAAAGTATGTGGCCACACCTCTTATTTACTGAATTCAGGTGTTTCAATCAGGTGTATAAAATCAAACACCTAGCGGTGCAGTCTCCATTAACAAACATTTGATACAAAATAAGTCCTTCTGAAAAGCTCAGGGACTCCAAGTGTGGTACTGTGATGGACACCACCTTTGCAATAAAATAGTTCGGGAAATTTCATCCCTGATGGATAGTCCACAGTCAACTGTAAGTGATATTATTAGAAAGTGGAAGCATTCAGGAGCAACAGTTGAAGCAGATGACAATGTAAAATCACAGACAGAGGTCAAAGACTGTTAGGGTGCATGGTGCATAGAGCACACTGTCACCGAACTGTGGAGCATTGACCAATCACGCATCTCTGATTTGCAGTTGGATGGGTGAGTCTGGGTTTGGCGGATGCCAGGAGAGCTTAACCTGCCTGGCTCTACTGTGCCAACTGTGAAGTTTGGTGGAGGAGGGATAATGGTATGGGGCCATTTTCCAGGGTTTGGACTTGGCCTTTATCTCTAGTGAAGGCCAACCTTAATGCTTAGAATAACAAGACATTCCAGACAACGCTATATGCTTCCAACTGTATTACAACAGTTTGGTGAATCATGTAGAAAGTCTTCCAAGGAGAGTGGAGACTGTGGCTGCAAATGGGGACCAGCTCCATATTAAAGTACAGCACATGTATTTGAATGCAATGCCATTACAGTCCCTGTTGGTGTAATGGTCAGGAAGCCAAATAATTCTGTCCATGTAGTTTTTATTTAGATATCAACATCTAATTTGAAGACACTCAACAAGTTAAGTTTTCTCTGTGCATTGTTTGATATTTGGAATTATTATTACAAGCAATTCAGGCTTTTTTCCTTTTAAATATTGAAATATGATGTTTATTATTTGGACTTTTATGGCTAAATGTGGCTTTAATTGGATGTATAAGTAGGCCTGTCAGCATTAATTATGATTAATTGAGGTTCATAATGTGTGATATTTTTGTAATTAATTTCATGCTTTATTGCCCCTTTCAGCACACTCAGTTGACAAGTCAGGAGTCATCTGAACAGTCTTTTATCAAACATTTACCTTTTTTGGGTTCCTTTTTTCCATTTCAATCCATAACAAGTTCCTTTTTCTGTAGTTTAAGTCATGTAATAGTTTTTAATCAACCTATAGTTCCTTAATGTCTTTCAAAATAAAAGCAGATGTGTATCCAAACGACAGGAAGTCAATTAGCCTTAGTCTAAGGAGTGCACAAAAACAATATGATACAGTTTTAAGTGCAAATTAGTAGGATTTACAAATGGGAAAATTAATCACAATTTGGAATTTTGATCGCTTGAAATCTGACAGTGACTTAAATCTAGATTTTTGCAGTTCAAAATAACCGTTCTAAACTAAAGGGTGAATAGAAAATGTGTAATAACAGTGACTTTTTTTATGTGGAGGCAGCATACTGTCTCTGAAGGTAGATTTTACACTTTGTCTGAGGTCTTTTATACGTCTCAAGATTAATAGGTCACATCATTTCATCTCACAAGTCCCCACCGCGAGTGTAAGAGCTGCTTCACATGCAGACTGGTCCTTCAAAGTTAAATGTAATCAGACACTGTGCTGGAATCACAGTCGGGGTGATTTGGCAGGTCAGGGAGGAGAAAGTGGAACAGCAACTGAAGAGTCACAGAAATCTTTTTGACATTGTCATTTCACAAAGACAGAATCTTGAGTGTTACATTTAACAGCTCTATATTTGATATCTGGGATCATAATATCAGCTTCAATTAAAGACAATGTGACAGATGACACTTTTACACAATCGCAGGCTTTGTGTTAATTCTGGCACCTTCAGTTACTGCCGCATGCATAAAAGGTGTCATGTCACCATATTGTACGAGTTCATCTATCTCTCGCTGCATTAGTTACCGATCACACTCGAATCACATGGAGAGGTGTGCGTTTGTGTGTGAGGAATTGCAAGGAAGCTATCACTTCTGCAATGCCGTATTTTAAGGTGTTGCTTACACAATCTTGTGAAATTACTTCACAAAGTGTTATCTTTTATGGCCGCG
Organism: Cheilinus undulatus; assembly: GCF_018320785.1. Taxonomy (NCBI): domain Eukaryota; kingdom Metazoa; phylum Chordata; class Actinopteri; order Labriformes; family Labridae; genus Cheilinus; species Cheilinus undulatus. The sequence goes on from NC_054887.1 coordinate 5,883,368, forward strand.
CAGAAGTTCAGGGAAAGTTTTTAACTTTCATAGTCATGCTGCATTTTTAAATTTATCTTTGGGGGTTGTCTACACTTAATTCACAAGCTTATCTCTTCAAGAAAATGCAAAAATGTGGCATTTAACTCCGGTATATGCTGAGACAAAACCATAAAATAAGGGCTTAACTAATAAATATGCAGTAATTCATATAAATGTCACACATCCATCAGCACTGCAGGAAATGTACATGCCATTTCGGTGCATTTTCTACAATGAGGGAGGCATAAAAGCTGCAATCTAGGCATTGTGTCTGGAGAAAAATGGACCTGCCATAGATGTGTTCATTCTTTGTGTTTCCTTCTGAGCGTTCAGAGTTAAAAAGGAACATGCTTCACATCACTTTGGTCAAACTGTCACACAAACTACGAATAAATGACACACTTGATGGTGCCGTATGTGCAGAAGAGTAAGAGAAAATGTGCCTGTTACTTCAGCAGCACACCCTGCATCACTCCTCCTCATTTAAGTTGGAATTTATTCAATTTTTCCTCAAGAGTCACGGCATGCTGGGGACTTTTAATGTGAAATTAGGGTAAAGCTTTTTGAATAGCGCCAGGAAGCACATAAAAGTAATCTAAACGTACACCTTAGAATAGATTTAATGAAAAGCATTTAGTGTTATTATTCAGCAGGAGGGGACTCCCTGCCATGAGAGTACACTTAAAGGGTTTTTGAGTGAGTGCAGAATCAGCTAAACATAGTGTTTTACCTTTCTCCGGTGCTGAAAGGTTGGGGTCACTCCTTGGTAAAGTGGTATCTCCTATCTGATGAGGAGGAGCTCTCTGCACACAGAAAAAAGCTCCAAATTAATATCAAATACATGTCCAGAATGAAACAGTGCATCTGAGATAACAAAGGTAAATGCCAGCTGTGGTGGAATAATTGAATATCGGATGGTTAAAATAAATATCAGAGAGTGAAATCCAAGAGGAATTCAACAGAATAGACACAGGCAGCTTTAGAGTCAGACAGACACAGACAGAGAGGAGGAGAGTTGAATGTGTAACAACCTTTATGTCGAGCTGCAGGGTGATATTTGAAAAAGTGCAGGAACACTCCTTCACCTAGTGCTCTTTTCATGCAGTGTTGTTGCTCTAATTACATGAAACGATGCAAGTCTTTAATGTTTCTAATTCCCCATTAGCAGCTAGCTTGAGCGCTGTCTGTTGGAAATAATTCCATGATTTTGTTTAGATCCAATGCAAACGGGTTATCAAAAACAAATGGATGGCACTAGAAGCGTTAGAAGAGATGAAAGGCTGTGGAAATCAAACAATATTTTTCTGTTACAGTAGCTTTGTCACTGAAGATGGAGTGTGTGATTGCGTTATGTGCTGCCCTTCAGATGGAGAGAAAACTGTAATATCTTGCTGTTTGTTGGCTCTTGATCTTGTTGTGGCTAGAGAGTCTTTTCTATTTTGTCTACTGAAAATGATGCAACTGACTAATGGAACTACTGCTCTTGTACTGAACTACAAAAAGCCCCAGCTAGGACAGAAGTTTACCATGTCAGATAGATGTGCTGCCATACATTAAGCTGCCCCAGTATGCTCCTTAAAGTACTCCTTTTCTTTTTAAAAGGAGCTAAAGATGTAAATATAAAAATTTTCATTTTTTCTAAGTAAGTTTGCTGAGTTTATTAGGATGCACCTATGCATCTGTTTAGCATCAGTATCAGACTGTTGCACATATCAACTGTATGGAAAAAAGCTGGCGCTATAGCTACACCAGGCTAATCATTTCATCGGCAGCCATTGTTCACCTGCTTGCAATACAGTCAAACCTCAACTACCAACAACAGTGTTTCCACCAAGAAAAGCATACAGTGTGGTTGTTTTCTCTTCTTTTAACCCACTAAGCTATTTTTAACCTTTTTGTCTCGCCTTGACTTATTGTCTTTAAAAGCTAAGACTTTTTGCACAGACTTGTTCTCTTATCTCTTGGGGACCAAAAAGTGAAAAAAAAAATAATTCTGTGTGAAAAAGTCTTCAAAATATTCAACCAAAAAAGTCATTGCATTTTTTTTTAAATTGGCTAATTATGAGCCATTATTCAAAGCAGATCCTGTCCACAGAGATGAAGAGGGATAAATCTCAGGATCCCTGTCTGAGTCATTCAGGCTCTCTTCTTCGGTTTCTAATGGTGTATACACATGCGCTGTTTGGCAAAGCATGACGTGAAGAAGGAACAACCTGCCATTGGTTGCCACAGCCCATGTGATGTCTGTTGTGGGAACCCAAAAGGGTGGCTAATGCTAAGCTAGAGGAAGAAACTGTCAAAATATGGATAAAAAGATATTCAACATCAGAGTTACTGGCGTGGATTTAATCTTTAAATGCCATGGAAAGCCACCCAAATTCCAGGCTTGCTAGAAAAGCTACCATAAGGCCAATGAAGGCATAGATAGCATCATTAGAATGATTAAACAGAGGGCTTCCAGAGGAAAAAAGAAAGTAAGTGGCTATGATTTCTGGTTTAAAAGTTATGTAGCCATTTATAGGATGTGCCTCTTCTTGCCTTTTAGCTATAGCTACATCTGTTCTAATCTCTTCACTGGCAGCCATTGTTTTAGGGGTCAGGTATGGGAGATATATGCCAGTTTGGCACTCCACTGCATCACCCTTGGTCCTACATAGATCTGGCCTCCCGATGGTCATAGTCCAGGCCTGTGCCAGGCCCATGCACCTTCCTCACCGGGTATCATCCCATCTGACTCCTCTACACCACACACAGCATCCCAACCAGCCCACCAGGTCCTTGGCACTCAGTATCTGGTGAGCTGGATCAGGAAAGTGTACTATGTGCCTGCAAAAGCACAGCTACCAGTCCTGTATTAAGCAGCTGACCGAGTACAAACAGTTTTGGTTTGAAGTTTTCCAAGATGTGCCCACCTGATGACAGACATGGAATCTGGAAATACAACTGCTTTGCACAATATTATCCCTGTTGGCAAACATTATCACTCTTAATGAGGCAGAAAAGCCTCCAAAAAGGGCTAAACCACAATTTTACAAAGTATAACAGTCAATGCACTGACGATCCTTTACAGTACTCTACAGAACCCTGTTGCATTCACATGAGCAAACAGGACTTGACTCTGTTTTTCTGAATTAACCAGATGATTATCTCAGAATTACCAGCTACCTTTTTGGAAAAAATAAAATTCTGCTCTCAGCTGATCCTGGAGAAACACCGCCTCTTCCTGCAGATCAAAACATGCTTCCTGAACAGCCGCGAAGGTGCCTGAGCAGAGTTGACAAACTACTTACAACACCATATGTTCCTTAAAGACATGAGTATCTCCCAAACAAAAATAAACCTGGATCAGACTAAAGAGTCGGGTTACCTCGAACAACCTGCAACAGAGCTTCTGCTGGGATTTTAGGGAGATAAATTCAGAAAGCCTCTTTTTTTCTCAGGTGAATGCACATGCTTCTGTAGAAGCCTACCCTCTCTATTTAAGCTATCTAAATTAACGTGCATCTCCTGTCCCATTTCTTTCTTATTTGGTTCATATTTGTTCAACTCCTACTATGCGATGTTGGATTATTTTACAGCTGTCTTTCACGTCCCCAAAAACTGTTTTCTTTTGCATTCTTCTGAGCTTTTATTGTTTTCATGTTCTGACGCAGTAAATAAAAAATTCGAAGCCACCAAATATCTATAAACAGTGCATTCAGAAAGTATTCAGACCCCCTTCACTTTTTTCAGTTTTGTTATGTTGCAGCCTGATGCTACAGTTGTTTAATTTCATTTTTTGCCTTATTTATTCTACAATCAGAATTTTTCTTTCTTTTAAATTGATATAAAAAAAAATGAATTATTACACTGATATAAGTATTCAGACCCTTTAGTCAGTACTCAGTTGTAGCACACTTGGCAGCAAATACAGCCTCAGACCTTTTTGAATAAGATATGATCACCTGAATCAAGGGATTTTCTGCCACTCTTCTTTGCAAATCCTATCAGACTCAGTCAGGTTGGATGGGAACTGTCAGTGGACACTCATTTTCAGCTCTCTCCAGGGATGTTAAGTGGGGTTCAAGTCAGGGCTCTGGTTGGGCCACTCTAGGTCATCCACAGAGTTACCCCTAAGTCACTCCTGTGTTGTCTTGGCTGTGTGCTTACAGCAATCGGAACATTTGAAGGAGAACCTCCAGCCCAGTCTGAGGTGTTGAGTGCTGAAGGACAGGTTTTCATTGAGGATATCTCTGTGCTTTGCTTTCCCTCAACCTTAACCAGTCTCCCAGTCCCTGCTGCTGAAAAACACCCCCACAACACGATGCTGCCACCACCACGCTTCAGTTTTGGGATGGTATTGGAGTCCTTCAGGTGCTTTTGTTTTTGCAAACTAAAGCATGCTTTCATGTGTTTTGCAATGAAGTGAGGCTTCTGTCTGGCCACTCTGCCACAAAGCCCAGGTTGGCGGAGGGCTGCAGTGATGGTTGTCCTTCTGGAACTTTGTCCCATCTCCACACAGGGTCTCTGGAGCTCAGTCAGAGTGACCATCAGGTTCTTGGTCTCCTCTCTCACTAAGACCCTTCTCCCTTGATTGCTCAGTTTGGTTGGGCGACCAGCTCTTGAACGAGTCCAGACTTTTGTAGCCTTCCTAAAATCTCTGCCTTACAACAATCCTGTCTATGAGCTCTGCAAGCAGTTCTTGGTTTTTGCTCTGATATGCATTGTCAGCTGTGAGGCCTTCTATAAAGAGGTGTGTGCCTTTCCAAATCATGCCTAATCAATAAAATGGACCACAGGTGGAATCCAGTGAAGGCGGAGAAACATCTCAGTAAAGACTGAGAGAAATGGGAGGAACCTGAGCTACATTTGAGGTGTTATTTCTCCTTAATGAATTTGCCAAAAATTGTAAAATTCTGTTTCACTTTTCCATTATGGGGTACTTGGTGTCGATTAATGAGAGTAAGAGTGGATTTAAACTGTATCACTGTTTCAAAGCAGCGAAGAAGAGCAGTGTTCTGCCAATGGAGTCTATAACCTTAGCCAAAGCTAGTAAAATATCAGCCCTCAGTTATTTATATTTACTAGTTAAATGCAGCTTTTTAGAAATTTAGGGTTTAGCTTAGCTTAAGTTCCAAAGTTTTTTGGCAGGAAAAGGGTGGTTTAAGCCAGCCTATGGAGCCAAGCTCAACAGTGGAAAAATTATTCAGTAATTGAAGCATATTGCAGCAGTCTAAGTATACATACTGGTAGGAGAAAAATGGTAATAAGACAGTCTCCCTTCTTGTGGACTGCTGCAGTATTGCTCAATAGACATGCCTGTAAGGAAGGATGTGTCAGAAATGACTAGATTCTGTTATCTCAATCACACTACACACGGTTGGAAGACGCATGGAGCCAAATAAGCATGACTGAAGCTAACCAACCATCTGCAAGGGCTGCAAATAAGACAAAAAATGTCTGTTCTTCGTCCATTATTCTCTTAAATAGCACACCCAGGGCCGAATGTCCATCTGCTTACAGTAAACAGTTGAAAAGTGGAAGGAAAAACGTTTTCCTCGTTCTGTTTACTCATGTCAAAAAAAATTTCCTTTGATGCGATTCTCAAAGTTAACTTAGCGACAGAGAATGTTTTTTTTTCTGGATACCATTACATACAGAAGGTACAGAAATTCTGTTTCAGGTTTTGTCTGCTACGTTGGCATGAAGAAGCTCTAATTACTGAAAAATCCATGAGTTTGGCATCTGTTGCCAGAAGGATGAAATGGTGTGCTATCAAACTCTTCTTTGTTGTTCTTTGAAGGAACAAAACACAGCCACACTGTTGCTAAATGTACCACCAATCTTTTCAGCGTGGTAATGGTTGGTTTTTGTTGACAATCAGGAATAGTTGGAAAAAAAATTCAAACTTGGTGAGTGGATTTTTCATGCCAAATTTCACCCTAGGAGTCATGATTACCTTCTCCAAATACAAATGTTCTTACTCTAGAGAGCAATGACGGCCTCGGGGAACAACTCTTCTGTGTTTTATCTCTAAAATTGTGCAGAAATACATGTGTATTTAACTGAAGGAGTTCTCCGAAATGACTTGGTCATAATGCAGCGCTGCATTTTATAACTCCAATTCCAAAAAAAGTTGGGTTGCTGTTTAAAATGTAAAAAAAACAAAAACAAAAAACAAAACAAAACAAAAAAGAAAGAAAGAATACAATGAATCACAAATCTCATAAACCCATATTTTACTCACAAAAGAACATAACCAACATATCAGATGTTGAAACCCAGAAATTTTCAACTTTCTGAAAAATATTAGCTCATGTTGGATTTGATAGCAGCGCCACTTCTCAAAAAGTTTGGACGGGGCAACAGAAGGCTGGAAAAGTAAGTGGTATGGATGAATAACAGCTGGAGGAGGGTTTTGCAACTATTCAGGTTAGCTGTCAACAGGTTAGCAACATGACTTGGCATAAAAGAAGCATCTTAGAGAGGCAGAGTCTCTCTGAGGTAAAAATGGGCAAATGTTCACCAAAAACTGCGTCACAAAAATTGTGGAACAATTTCAGAAAAATGTTCCCTGTTGACTTTGGATATCTCAAGGTCTAAAGTCCATTATTTCATTAAAAGATCAAGAGAATCTAGAGAAATCTCTGTGAGCAAGGGACAAGGCTGAAGGTCAATACTGGTGACCCCCAGGCTGCACTGCATTAAAAACAGGTATGATTCTGTTCTGGAAATCACTGCAGGGACTCAGGAACACTTATTGGTCGAAACAGTTCACTGTGCCATCCAAAAATGTAAGTGAAAGCTGTGTCATGCAAAGAAGAAGCCGTAAGTGAACATGATCAAGCAAAACTGCCATCTTCTCTGGGTCAAATCTCACTTAAAAATGGACTGAGGCAAAATGGAAAACTGTACTGTGGTCACAAGAATCAAAACTTGAAACTCTTTTGGAAAGCACAGGGGAGAGGGACCATCTAGCTTGTTATCAGCACACAGTTCAAAAGCCTGCATCTCTGATGGTATGGGGTTGCATTAGTGCCTATGGCGTGGGCAGCGTACGCATCTGGAAAGTCTCTATTAATGCTGGAAAGTAGATGAAGGTTTTATCAGCAAAGGAATGCTAGGCCACATCTATCACAACAGCATGGCTTCACTGTAGAAGAGTCTGGGTTCTGAACTGGCCTGCCTGCAGCCCAGACCTTCCAACAATTTCTAAAAAATTTGGAGCATCATAAACAAAATCCAGCAAAGATGACCCAGGACTCTTGAGCAGCAATAATCCTACATGAGAACAGAACGGGACAGCATTCCTCTCCCAAAACTTCAGTATCTAGGCCCTGTCCCATCTTTTATGAGATGTGCTGCTGTCATCAAATTCAAAACGAGCTAATCATTTTCATGAAATGAACCCAAATGTGTGAATAAAATATGAGTTTATGAGATTGAAAATCATTGCGTTCGGTTTTATTGACATTTTACACAGCGCCCCAACTTTTTTGGAATCGGGGTTGTATTTGGCAGATAAGCTAGGATCCATACTGCTCTGGAAGCTGTGCTATTTCCTCTACCATACTACAGTGCATTTGTGAATCACAGTGAGTGTTTTCACCTGTGCAGGGTCCAGGGGGTTGGGAAAAATGGCGCTGACCGGCCTCTCTCGTGGCGACAGACAGGCGTTTTCCCTGGAATGTTTGTGTTTCTCTGCCATCTGTGGTGAACCTAGAACAGAGCGTGTGAGGAGTTAAAGCAGTAACATACTCGGACACATAAACACACAAGAGCATGTGCAGCACATAAAGGACTGTATAGCAGTAAGGTGTTAGACTATTACCCACAAACACTGGCAATCAGGAAAGACCAATCTCTCATTCTCCCTGCAAGCCTCTCTGCTGTTCTTTCAGCCACTTTCAGCTGGGCTGCACAACATGATAAATGGCCTGCTTGTTTGAACACACACACACACACATAAACCTCTCTCACCCCCCCACCATCTCGGTTGGACTGGACAATCCCAACAGACAAAGAACACGTGTATCACACGCTCGGAGATAAACAAAAAAGCCCACACATGAACGCATAAAACACCTCACTCACTCTATTTCCACTGCACTTCCCTTCATGTGGTGTTAGTCACTGTATAGATCTCGATCCATTAGCCAATGTGATACCACTTGGAAGCTGATCATATGAGTATGAGATACCCATCGCTGGCTCTCATTCAGATAAAACACTAGCCATAATTCTCCCATGGCTTTATGGGTAGACAGAGGCCACTTTTATAAGGGCGCCGCCTTCTGCCAGCTGCCTGCCAAAGGGGAGTGTATCTGCTTCCATAAAAGTCTTCATATATTCTTACTTTTTTTATGATGTGCATCAGGTTTGGCGAACGAGAGATAAGCATACAGATGGGGAAGGCATTAGGTATTCACACTCCCCCGTGAAGGAGAAGCTCAAGCTATTGGGGGATACTCCATAGAGCTGTAATCGTCTCTTACTCGCTCTTGCTCCGTGTTTCTTTCAGCAGCGTTTGTCTCCACGTCTCAGCCAATTTCATTTTTCATCCTAGCTCATTTTGTATTCCCTCTATTTTTCCGTCTCTCTCGCTCCTTGTTCCTCTCTCGCTCCTTGTTCCTCTCCCGCGTGTCCCTAGCTGTCGTCTAACCCCGCTAACCTCGCCTCAACAGGATCCAGAGAACACCTTGTCGCTGAGAAGGTCACAGGATGGGTCCCCATGTCAGGTGTCTGGCTGAAGTGCTGTCCGCTTCACTTTGGATTGAATTATCAGCTAAGGGGCAACAGTTTGAAGCTTTGGAAAATGAGGCTCTCTAAGGCAGTGTTTCTCAACTGGGTCTCTGGGATCAAACATTTCTCCAGAGTAAAAAATCTGAGCCCAAATTTGGAATATTTTCAATCAATCAATCAATCAGTTCATTAAGATAGAGATAGAGCAATCTGGACCTCAGATGGTAACAAAAGTAAGAGAAAAAAAAACACTCATGCAGAAAAATTTGGTAATAATGTGTGACTATGATAATACATGATGTTAATGCAATTTGCAAGCATGATTGGGATATAATACATAAATGGTATCATGAGTCTACCTGCTTGGTTATCAAGGAAAATGCAGAAAATGATAAAAGTTTAGAAGTGTTTATGTCTTAACTCAAAACATATAGATATTAAGCAGCATAAAAAATACACAACTGGAACTTTTAAGTGTACTGCTTTCAAAAAAAAAAATTTTTTCAAACTAAAGTAATTCCTCCTCTGAAAATAAAGGTACTTCTACAAAGTGCAACATTGTTACTTTCGTAAAATTATAGGCCTTTCTGCAGGTAATTTTGGACCCTTCTACTATTAGTATAATAATAAATGCAGCCTTTTATGCAATTATGTAATTGTGCAGCCACATCATAATAACCATGCAGCACTAAAAGAGGCAGCAGAAAATATTCCAGGAAACTATCAGAGAAGATCTATGAAAGTTTCTGAGAAAAAATCCATCCTAAAAACAAGTACAAAAAAAGCTTCCAGAAAATTTCCCTATTTTCAAAAGAAAATTCATGAAATCTAATTAGCAATTTTCAGGAGAAGATGGTAACAGTTCCCAGGAAAAGTCCTCATAATTACTGGTTCATTTTCTTTAGATTTAATTTTTGAGAAAATGCCCTAAAAAATGCTGCAAACCAAATTTTATGATCGTTTTAGGAACACTATCTTAACATTACTCAATGTTACAGAGAAATTCCTCAGATATTTCAGATAAAATCACAATAACCATTCATGTAAATTTATGCTTAAATCTGTGAAGCACTTTGTGTTTCACTTCTGCTGTCAAAAACTTTCATGAAAACAAAACAAATCTGGAAAACTTTAATTTAATTTAATCAGATTCACTAAAAGACTGAGCAATTTGGACCTTAGATGGTTAAAAGGTGACAGAATAGAGAGACTGCAGAACACATCTCCAAGTTACCAGGAAAATTTTCAGAGAAGGTTCATGAAAGTTTTTGGAGAAAATTCCTGGATAAGTTTCAAGTAAGTTCCCCAGAGATTCCCCAACATTTCAAATGAAAATTCATGAAATCTAGCTCGAAGAAGACTGATGAAAGCTCCTGGGAAAAAAAAAACCTTCATAATTACTGGTAAAACTCTGTAGATTTACAAGAAAAGTCCCAGAAAAGAATTCAGAAAGTTTCTAGGAAAATGAGCACAAAATGCTGCAAAAAATTGGGGAAAATTAGATGATTTTTGGGGAATAAGACAATTTGTTGCCTTTAACCCTTTAAAGCCGATTACTCAAATGAAAGCCAGAAAATTTTATTTTATTTTATTTTTTTTACTTAGATATTATTTAACCTTCTACCAAAATCTAAAAAAAAAGGCAAAAACATTTCACATGATTTTACATTTCTGGCAATTGATAGTCCACTGGAGGAAATTTTTATGATTTATTAGATAGTATAGATTATGTTTTTATGGAAATATTTGATCACGTTGATTGGACAGAGGTCTCACAAAATCTTGTATCAAATATGATGCAATTTGCTTCAAAGGATTAAATTTCACAGAGAATATTCCCCAGACATTTCAGGTAAATTCATAACAATCATTCCTAAATAATTTAGGGGGGAAAATCTGTAAGTAATTTTGATTTCCTTTCTGCTGTCAAAAACTTAAAACCAAAAAATATTGGTGCTTAAATTTTTGAATATTTTCAATCAATTAATCAGATTCCTTATGTTAAAGATGGAACAATTTAGACCTCAGGTCTAAAGTGACAGAACGAAGACACAGCAGAAAATATCCCAAAGTTTCCAGGATAAAATTTTGAAAGATTCCAGGAAGGTTCCTGAAAATTCCCTAATGTTTCCAATGAAAATTGCTAGAATAAACTAGCAATTTTCTGGAGAAGATTAACGAAAGTTCTTTGGGAAAAAAAAAAAGTCTCACAATTACTTGTTAATTTCCTTAAATTTACAGGAAAAGTCCCAGAGAAGATAACAAAAAGTTTCTGCGAAAATGCCCAAAAATTCTGCAAAAAATGTGGGGAATTCTATGATCTTTTTGGGGATAAAACCACAAGTTTACTCAAAAGTTCACAGAAAAATTTCCTCAGATATTTCAGGTAAGATAATGCATCACAGACTCTTAGACTCAATATTTTCCTTGCAAACATTCGCAACCCACTTTCTGGTCTGAACCCACCACGGCTTTAAAGGTGTGTAATCTCACCTCTGGCACTGGAGGGGGCAGAGCTGGTGACGTTGGGAGAGGCAGAGTGGTTGGAGCTGAGGCTCGAGGTAGACGGGCTGGGCTGTAGGGGGGAACACAGCAAGAACTACATCATCATTAAGCAAAACAACATTTCTGAATCGCTTTATCCATCATACACAGTGATAGAATATCTGTCAGTCTTAATATTTGGGGTACAGTCTGTTTCCGTCCAAAGCTGCTCTGTGAAGAATTGTTTCTCGTGGCTCAGGAGAATCGTGCGTCATTCTGATGTCATACGTTTGGTGTCTCACCAAATAAAAAAAAAAAGGAGAAAGTCATTTGGTGACAGCATCTATTTTTGATTCTTCCCCTGGGAGACTTTAAAGTGGCTCCAAATCATAAGAAACTTTATTTTTTCTCCTGCCATGTTCCAGATGAGTAGAAAACACAGCACTAAGGTGCTAAGGCCTTGATTTTTTCTTACAGTAGGCTTAATATAAAAAGCATATGGCGTCATTAGCAGATATTCTTTATTGATTTTTATGTGTGCATTGTAAATATGACGCCACGGCTTGAAGCTGGTTGACACTGTTTAGCATAAAGAGTGGAATCATGGAGCGAGCTGGTCAAGGTTACATAACCACCCGACACACATCTACCAATTAAAGCTCACTGTTTCACACATATCTTGAAGTTTGATTGACAGAAGTGCAACAACATATTTAAAATACGTCTTATAATGTGCTTCTCTTAGCCCTGGGCACTGATTTCAAGAGTCTCAGCCTGAAATCTAAAATGACCTTGACAGAAGCTTAAAGCTACACAGATGCTACTGACAGCTACCGTTTACTGTATGCACACTTATCAAACTCATCAATTGGATGTCCTTGGATGTTTAAAGACTCTTGTGCTGTCTTTCTTGACTGCCGCCGTTTCTATTGTCAGTGTGTTTACATCCTTTGCTTCAGCACTGCTAAAGCATTGATGAGCCACTGCCCTGTGTCTTTACATTGGGGTTTGCATCAACATAAAGAGCAAGTTAGAATGAACATAGCTGCATTTAATCACTACAAACTAGTTGCACTGATAACTGCAGTACTGTGCATAACTTTTAGGCATGTTTGGGCCAAAAATGGCAGCTGAAGTGAGGTGCAGATGTGGCCAGTAAGCTGCCTGAGGGCACCGTTTGGCGGGAAGGAGGTTTGACACAACCCAGGTCGTGCTCTGGATGTTGCATATTACCAGGGGCATGGGGAAATATCCATCTTTTAATTTTCTACACTTCTTATCCCGTTTAGGGTCATGGAGGGCTGGAGCCTATCCCAGCTGTCATGAGGACAGCCAGTCAATCACACTCACATTTACAGGCAATTTAGAGTCACCAACTATCCTAACCCACACATGCTCAGGGAGGACATGCAAACTCTGCAAAGAAACCTTCTTGCTGTGAGGCAAAAGTGCAAACCTCTGTATGGCCCTGCAGCCCTATGTGAAAATGATCTGCTGAATAACTAACAAAGAGGAGTAATGGGTGGCAAGTAAGCAAAGTGTAGGGTACTGTCTGGGTAGCGGGGCTGCCATGAGCCCCTTGCTTTGCTGGGATGTCTTAAGGGCCCAAAAACTGCTGGCGGTCTCTAGGCATATTACCAAGGTTAAAAAGCCCCGGACAAAAGAGATGCCGTCGAGCTTGACCTTGGCTGGCAAGCGACACGTGTCAACGTGTAGTGCGCTGCATCGGTCTCCTAAAACTTCGGCACATGTCTGTGCATTTTTTAACCCTTTAAACCTACAGGATTGCCTGTGCTCCATTTGCACATCTACTTTCAACCGTGGGTAGAATTGTAACCAAATGAGATAGAGCGATAATTCTTTTTGCATATAAAACCGGAGGAGTAACACTAACATATCACCCAGTCAGTGTGTTCCAGAGTACTGTTGCCTTCTAGAAATATCCTTCCTTCTTTTGCAGAAATGTAGTACAAAGCGCACACATCATAAAACAATATAATGTAATATAATCCGGGCTATAAATGTGTTGTTTTTCTTGCAGGTCACGAGTCGCACTTGTTATTGTTCCAACATGGTCTTCTACATACACATGTATGCTCAAAAGTATCCGGCACACATAGAGATTTGATTTCACTACTGTAAATAGTTTATTTCTTCTATAGATGCTGCCTTTTTTGCAAATTGAGCACAATTTCATTTTATTTTTGTTTTCTCCATAGTTTATAAAGATGAGGGTATTTCAAAAATGAAGTTATGAACATACTCAAAATATTTTTTTGTAGTTTGTAATGATCTTGTGCAACTTACAATCACAATTTTGAAGAATACAGCTATAAAATCTCTGTATTTAGAAAAAAAGTGTAAAAAAACAAAAATGTTTTTCATTTTTCTTGTGGTTTTTGCTCTTTTGAGCAGTTCAATTTGTTACTATAGACTTATCACATACTTGTCATTACTATTTGGATTCTAAGGGTTTGTACTGATGTACAGCCAATTCAAATACTCCAAAAAATGGCACTACAGCATGTAAAAATGTAAAGATATGCTCTGGCAGACTTGTTCTATGGTAGGTCATAAAGGGTTTTAAACAAATGCTCATGATGTATACATTTTCAATTTTACATGTGAGATTATTTCATGAATCCACTGGAGATGATGATGATAAAATGGCATCAACGAATCACTCAGAGTGGACAAAGTTCTGATTCTATTCTTGTTCTCTTCTCAACATTAATGAATATGTTGTGTCTTCTATCATACAGGGGGACTCCTCGAGACATAAAAGCTTGTATAATGCTCATTTCCTGCTTTTTTTTTTCCTTCCAAAGTTTCAGTTTGTAACAATTGTTAGAGCTACTAAGAACCACAGGTTCTCCCTAGTGTCCTGTATATCGTTGTCCGGAATAAAGTTACATAAAGTCATTTTAAAAAGGAAAAATCTTCTCTCCTCCAGTCAGCTCTTGTTCAAATGCCTTAAATTATAGTGAGAGCCCATCACATCAATGTAAGCTTGTTTTTTTTTCCCTCTTGACTGTAAAAACAGGCGAGCCATCTTTTTCTAAATTTGCTGTGCTACAGCAGCTTCTGAATGGTGCTTAACCTGGCAGTCTGATTGCTGCTACCTATTAACATGTAAGCTCTGATGTAAATTATAAGGCTCTCATTGTGTTGGGTGGGCAGTGTAAAGCATCAGCTCATATTCATTTGTTATTTCAGAGAAGATTGATAAATGGTTTAATTACACAATATTTTACAGAGCTTTTAGCCACAATGTGTGAATTTCTTCAGAGTAATCTAAATTGAGGTCAAATTGATAGGTTAAATGAATAAATCTGTAGCATTATGATTCACATTCAAGGTCAGCAAAAACAGTAACACAAATCTGATTATTGCAGGCAATCGGTAATGCCCATTAACTAAATTTCTGCTATATCCATTAAAATAAAGAAGTGGGTCTTTAACATTTAGGATTTGTTTCAGTAGAAGGGCAGTGGTTTAAACTAAAGTGCATATCAAAAAGCATTCATCCCTTTGGAAGTTTTACCCTTTAATCTATTCTATAAATCAGTGGTGGTCAATATAATTTGGCTTTTTTGACAAAGCGAAAACAGATCTCCACAAAGTAATGTCAATTAACTGCACAATTATTCACCCCCTTCAAGTAAGTATTCAGTAGAAGCTTCTTTGGCTGCACTCACAGGACCGAGTCTGTGTGGATAGGTCGTTACAGGCTTGCACATCTGGACAATTTTACTCCATTCTTCTTTGCAACACTGCTCAAGTTCTGTCAGGTTGAAGGGGAACAGCCCTTTTCGAGTCCAACCACAAATTCTCTATTGGACTGAGGTCTGGGCTTTGACTTGGCCTCTCTTGAACATTCAGTTTGTTGTCTTTAAACCATTTCTGTGTAGCTTCACTGTATGCTTCAGGTCATTGTCTGACAAGAAATAAAATCTTCTCCCAATCCGTAGTCATCTTGCAGACTGGATAAGATTGTCTCCCAGGAGTTTCTTTGTTTTTCAGCATTCATTTCACCCTCTACCTTTACAAGCCTTCCAGGGCCAGCTGCTGAGAAGCATCCCAAACGCATGATGCTGCCACCACTGTGCTTCACAGGGGATGGTGTGTTTCTGATGATGCTTGTCTGATGGCCCAAAAGCTCCATTTTGGTCTCATCACACCAAAGAACTTTCTCCACTATGACCATGGAGTCTCCCACATGCCTTTCGGTGAACTCTAGTCCAGATTTAATCTGAGTTTCTTAAACAGTGTCTTTCTCTTTGCCACTCTCCCATTAAGCTTTGACTGGTGAAGAACCTGGCCAACAGTTGTTGTCTGCAGAGTCTTTCCCATCTCAGCTGCTGAAGCTCCTTCAGAGTAGTCATAGGTGTCTTGGTGGACTCTCTCACTAGTCTGCTTCTTGCACACTCACTCAGTTTGTGAGGATGGTCGGATCTAGGCAGATTTACTCATGTGCCATATTCCTTCACTTCTTGATGATGGATTTAACTGAACTCTGGGGGATGTTCAGAGTCTTGGAAATATTTTTGTCTCCATCCCCTGACTTATACATTTCAGCAACCTTCTCAGAGTTGCTTGGAGTGTTTCTTTGTTTTCATGGTGTAATGGTAGCCAGGATACTGATTAAGCAGTGACTGGACCTTCCAGATATGGTTGTCTTTATACTAAAACCACTTGAGACACATTCACTGCACTCAGGCGATCACCATTTCACTAACTGTGAGACTACTTGTGCTCAAATTGGATGGACCTTTGTTAAATTAGGTCATTTACTTTAAAGGGGCTGAATATTTATGCAGTCGCTTGTTTGACATTATATATTTTTACTTCATTGACATTTCATTTTGGAAAACGGTTTCTCTTTGATTTTAAAAAAGCTAAATTATATTGACCATGATTGATCATCCACTGAATCAAAGCTACCATATCAAATGTTATATACTGATAAATTCAGTCAGATTCCCTGAAAACAGCCTTCTTCCTTTGAAGTTTTTGTTATTCCAGGTCTGCCAGGTGCTGCAGACAGCTTGCCAGGAGTTGTCGGCAGCTTTCTGAATTGGCCAAATCTAGTTTAGATTACTGCCCAACCCCAGCAAGCTCCCTGGATGGACTGCACAAAGCATTGTGTCTTTATTTGATATAATCTAGCCAATTTGCTTGGCCAGAGTTAGCTCCAAACAAACAGGGACAGCCAGAGAGAAAAAAGTGTCAGGGTTAAAGGAGATTAAAATATAATGCAGGGAAATCTGTAGGGAGCAGGAGAGCAATGAGTGATGTCGGCTACTGCCAAAAGAGCATTTGTGTTGCTTATATTTGTCTATATAGGAGATAGAGAGGAAGATTACCTGCATGTTGAAGACTTCATCTGAACTTTCAGACTGCCCTGTGATATTACTGACTTCATTGGAGGCCTGAGACGACAGAGAGGACGAGGAGTAGCGGTTCACTGCAGGATAGCTGGGGGAACTGAAAGTGAAATAAAGACGGAGAGATTGTCATAGTGGCTTTGGCTTAAGGGAGATGGGTTGTTCTATTTAGTTTCTTTAGCTTTTTTCGGAGGTCGCACTCACCAAAAGATTCCAGCAGGAGCCCGACAAAAGGCCAGCAGCGATGAAAAAGACAAACAGAAATGGAAAATGTCAGATTTTAAGAAGATTATCAATGCGGCAATCGTAGCAGAAACTTGTCTGAAGAAAGACAAAAGTTTAAAAGAAAGGTTAGATAGAATCACAAAAGGGTTTAGAGCAAAAGACTTAAAGCAAAAATGTTTAGAAATATATGTAGCCTGGTTATATGTTTGCAACACAGTTGAAAAAACATAAATCAAAACTCTGGACGCAAAATGTCACTGTGAGATTGAGGTGATGTGTGCGTCCCTGTCCTTCCGTGTGGCTGTGCCCCCTGGGATCGCGCTTTGGAGGCAGAATGTCACAGGTAGACAGAGTGGCAGGGTCACTGAGCACATCAAAACATGCACACACCTTCACGCACACAGATTCTGTCTGGTGGCCAAGGCAGCGGACACACAAAAATATCCCTGTGGATGCCGGCCAGCCAGCCAGCCAGCAAGCCGCCCCCACTTTTTGTATGGCCAGACGGAGCCACACTGTCGCAGAACGGAAGAAGGGAGAGAGCAGAAGCATAAAGTGTGGTGTCCGAGGTGAGGTGGGGACAGGAGGATGTGAAAAAATGGAGGCAATATGAAGGGAGTGGTCTGCTGCGAAGGGCAGAGCATCAAAAAAATGAAGATGAGGCAGCAGTAAAAGTGGAAAAAATTTGCTTTTTAAGTGCTTCTTCTATTTCTAAAATATAAGACAAAAAGGGGTAAGATAGATCAATAAGAGACAGGAAAATGACCATTACCTCCGCCTTGTAACCCCTCTGCCACCGTCAGGGCTGATGATGTTTGGCACCGAGTTCCTGCATGTTCGTGGGCTCCCGTTGGTGAAGTGCACTGGGCTTGCGCGCACATAAGCAGGAAACTCCTGGGGTTTTAAATTGGAGAAGAGGTAGTGTACATGATTAAACGCTTCTTTGTGCCAGCATGAGGTGCATAAATAAAATGCTAAAATATACAGAAGAATGAAGTGTGTTTAATGAGGCATGGCTTTCTCCTTCAAGGACCGACGGGGGTCATTCAGTTGGAAGTCTAAAACACAGTGGTCGGTTTCTGTTGTTTCAAAGTGAGGGAGAGACTTTGCTAGGACTTAATGATTTGAGGAATCATTAACGCAAGTGTTTTTGTTTTAATCTTAATCAACTGGCTGTCATTACTTCTGCTTAACTTCCTATCTAAGTCCCTCATTGATCCACAAATATGAAGCAAATGGAAGTCTTTATTTAGAGTCTATCAGTATGTCTTAATGTAGCTTACCTGTATACCCAGACTGGATTTCATCAGATGGAACTGGTCCACTAGCTTCTTATGGAGAGGTCTCATGTCCTGGGGGACAAACTTTTCATGCACAGCGAGGCCGTACTCCAAAATGTGTGCCTGCAACAACAAAACTAGTTGACACATCTATCAATCTTCAGGTTAAAATCTGATAATAATCAGGGCATTCAGTGCATTCAAAAGTATTCAGACTCCTTCAGTTTTTTCCATCATGACACTCCTGGGTTGTCTTGGCCGTGTGCTTAGGGTCATTGTCATGTTGGAAGGTGAACCTTCGGCCCAGTCTGGGGTTCTGAGTGTTGCGGAACAGGTTTTCATTTAGGATATCTCTGTATTTTGTTACATTCAGCTTTCCCTCAACCCTAACCAGTCTCCCAGTCCCTGCTGCTGAAAAGCACCCCCACAGCATGATGCTACCACCACTGTGCTTCACTGTTAGGATGGTATCAGACAGGTGATGAGCATTGCCTGGTTCCTTCAGGACATAATGTTTAGAATTGAGGCCAAACAGTTCAATTTTGGTTTCATCAGACCTGAGAATCTTGTTTCTCACAGTCTGAGAGTCTTTCAGGTGCTTTTTTGCAAACTACAAGTGAGCTTTTATGTGTTTTGCACCGAGGAGAGGCTTCCATCTAGCCACTCTGCCATGAAGCCTAGATCAGTGAAGGGCCCTCAGGATCTCTGAAGCTCAGACTGTGTGACCATTGGGTTCTTGGTCACCTCTCTTACTAACGTCAATCTCCCCTGATTGCTCAGTTAGGCCAGGCAACCAGCTCTTGGAAGAGTCCTGGTTGTGCCAAACTTGTGCCATTTGAGAACTGTGGAAGCCACTGAGCTCTTGGGAACCTTCAGTGCAGGAGAATTGTTTTTTTCGCCATCCCCAGATCTGTGCCTGTCGACAATCTTGTCTCTGAGCTTTGCCATCAGTTCTTTAATCCTCATGGCTTGGTTTTTGCTCTGATATGCACTGTCAGCTGTTCTACAGAGACCTTTTGAAATCCTGTCCAAGTAGTTTCACTCAACATCGTGGGACTCCAGTCAAGGTGTAGAAACATCTCAGCAACGAGTAAGGGAAATTTGGAGGCACCTGAGCTAAATTTCAACTTGTATCCATCCTTTGACTTATACGTTTCAATAACCTTTTCCCTGCTTTGAGTGTTCCTTTGTCTTCATGGTGTAATGGTAGCCATGAATACTAATTAACCTGTGACTGGACCTTCCAGACGTGGCTGTCTTTATACTACAGTCACTTGAGACACATTTACTGCACTCTGATCCCCATTCCACTAACTGTGAGCCTACTAGCACAAATTGGCTGGACCTCTGTTGAATTCGGTCAAAGAAATAAGGTGAATATTTACACAGTCACTTATTTTGCATTACATATTTAAGTGTTATTGACATGACTATGTACTAATCTGTTTTCACTTTAACATTAAAATAATGTAATGCAATTTTATTTGTCAAAAAAGCCCAAATATATTGACCATGATTGTTTTATAAAATCAACAAAAGGAGCTGAACACCTCTACAGGCACTGACTGCATATGGGCATACTCCAGCTTAATGTCCTCCTTGCTTTACAAACCTGCTCAAACATGAGCTCTCTCAGTCGCCCAATCTTCTCACCGTCCTCCGGGTGATTCATAATATAGTCCTTCACGAAAAAGGCCTGCGTGGAGACAAAATGCAGAACATCTGTTATGCACACACCAGGAGTTTGAAGCAGTCGGCTTTCTGCACTGCGGTGTTACCTGGTTCCCCTGCTGGGCTGACACACTGAATTAGCGTCCACATGTTTTTGTTGAATCCCTTAAAATAACATTCACCGGCAAACACCAAACACGGTAAACTATCATCCAGCTTTAACGGAGCGTAATACTCTTGGCTGGGATTTATGTGTTGTGATATTAATATCAAGTTCAGGGACCAGAATGAAAAAAATACACAATGGATAAAAATAGACAAAACACTCAGCCAAATGGATGTAAGTAAGCAGAATGAAAGGATTGGTTTAACTTTGATTTAGAAGCCTATTTGGTCTCAGATTGTAAAAGCTTTTGTAAAAATCTCATTTATTCGAGCTGCTCTTTCTTGTTATAGATTAAGTCTTTCTCTAAAACATAATACCTCTTCATTATGGCAAACAAACTGTTTTTTTATTCCAGATATTTCCTCAAAAATGCCATTTAAAGGAAAGGCAGATCAGATTTAAAACTGCCCCTGTCAGCTTTGAAGAGTGATAACCACTTTTTTTCTGTGGCATCCATGTATTTAACGTCAGTTCCGTGTTGTTTACAATACCATCAACACTTGTGATGCGCCTACAGATTATACTAAATCCTTTTCAATCAGCCTCAGTGTACACAAAGAGGAGAGACGATAAAAGACCCGGCTCATAATCTGCTTTCAAATCTGCCACAGAGGGAAACGCAAAAAATAAAAAGGTAAGTAAGGGGGAGTAGACAGTAAAAGCTCCGTAGGGTTCTCAGCTGTTTATCTCCAAAGAGACAGAAGCAGATGCAGCAGGGGGAGAGAAGATGCTCAACTCAAACGTGACACACAAACACACAGACATAGATTCCTTTGATGTGAGCATGCTATCATGACATGCAGACAAAACAACTATCAATAGGGATTGCATTTAATAGAGAAATGGTTGCATTAAAAGTTGCTCTTCATGCTGCAGCACAAAGATTGCAAAACTAAAAATACAAAAGCTTCTTTAACATGAATCTTCCAAAAAAAGCTGCAAAAATAATCAATAATCCTCCACCAGTGATGGAAATTCCTTGTTGGGCTGCAGGGAGTAAGATCTTGCAATGATGCGGCTCAGTTAATGATTAAAACGAAGTCCAATTAGAGATGGAACGGCTGAAGGGGAGGGGGGTATAAATCAGACGGCATCCCCCCCTCAAGGGTTCTGACTCAAACTAAAGCAATAAATCTGAATATTAATAATGACAATTTCTTCTTCATTTGTAGCCCAGCAAAGCGCCACAGCTGTCAATCGGCATTATGCTGGGAAATTAATAGATTTATGGCGGCTTTCGTCGGGGCTGCTGCATGCGATATTCTGCCATGAAAAATGGGGTGTCGATATCAGTGGCTGTTTGTTTGCTGCAGAATGAGAGCCATCTGTGTCCACTGCATGCAGAATAATTGGAATATGTGTCGCTTTCTGCACTGTTTGATATGAAAATGCAAAGCAGAGAGGA
Source organism: Cheilinus undulatus (assembly GCF_018320785.1). Lineage (NCBI taxonomy): Eukaryota > Metazoa > Chordata > Actinopteri > Labriformes > Labridae > Cheilinus > Cheilinus undulatus. The sequence goes on from NC_054887.1 coordinate 5,904,728, forward strand.
AAATGTTTTAAGCAAGAGAAATGCCACAACATATATTTAAGGTTGCCAACAGTGTATACAAATAAAAGGCTGCTCTGTGAGTTTATTGGAGCAGAAAAACATTACATATGCTTTCAACAAATAATGGCAGCAAAAGGGGAAGAACTTGAGCGCCCCTTTCTTTTGTCGCCATACCTTGAACCTTAATAATCCACTTCAAAACTGAGGCATGCTCTTCTGCACAAAGCTAATAAACCCTTATAAACACACATGCAGTGTATTTCTGCACATACACACATGCATGCCTGCACAAAAGTGAGCATGCACCCACACATAAGTGCTCTGGCTAGAAAAGAGCGGTTGCTATGCGACACAGAGCGAGTCCTCCAGTTTGTTGAGGGTAAAACCATTTTTCTTGAGTAGATTTGTAGATGTCTTTTCTCTCATTTAAGCCCCTCCTTGTTACAAATTGTGCTATCCTGCAATAAGGAGAAGCTTCTAGAGATCAGAATCCCTCTTCCAATCTGTGTCCATGTCAAAGAATAATAAAGCAGCTGCATAAACACTCCCATCTCATTCATTCAGCCATTATTAGCCATCCAGCTCTCTATAATCCTTCCTCCCACTCCTCTATGTGCCATTTTTTGACCTGACCCCTCTTTCTCCCTACATCCATCCTTCCATCCATTGACCCAACCCTCCATCCATCCGCCTTCCATTTCGTTTTCCTGTTTCCATCCCCTCCCTCTCTCCCATCATCTACCCGTTCCATCCATCCACATTATCTGTCAAACCTTCACCCGACCGTTTCACACATCCATCCATCTGCTCCTCCCTCCGCAAAACGCTCCCTGTCCATACATCTCCCCCTATGCTCTAACCCACCTTCATGCATCATTAGGAAATCCATATGTCTTCGCTCCTGCACTCCTGCATCGGTCTCTAAACACCCTCCACCCTCGCCCTCCCACTTCCCATCTATCCATGCGTGCGTACCTCTTGGTAGCGGGCCAGCCCCCCGTTGACTGCGGCGTCGATGACCCCGTTGAGGCACATGGTGAGGGGGTTGATGTTCTGCATCTGCCGGCTCTGACACTGTGTGATCAATGTGCGGAGCTGCAAGTTCTTGTTCTCGATCACCTCGATGGCGTTCTCCAGCGGGCTCACCTCCACCTGGGGAAAGGGACGATGGAGAAAAATGACAGGGGGCATTTTTTTTCAGCTCTATAGGAAGTTTTTCGACATTTGAAGGCTAGATGAAGGTAAAAGATGTGGGCGAGTTGAAAAGAAGTTGGCATTTATCAGAGGTACAAAAAATGCTACTGAGGTGCATTATTGGAAATGTAGGATCTTTTAATTTTTGATGGGATCTTCCCTCCTTTGATGCTTTGATTTTGACCATTCTTGAATTTTTAATGCAGCTCTCCTTGTTCGTACAACTTTGTGGAAGCAAAAAACTACATGTCTGAAGGAACTATCACTTATTTTTCTTTTTTTTATGTCAATCAATTTCTTTGTTTTATTTTACTGATCCTTTGAATGTTACAGGGATCTGATGAAATTGGTGTCCTTTGTTACTTGCTTTATTTTATTTTTTAAAGGAAAACATAAGGAGATTTCTATAACTGTTTTTATTCCTAGGTTATTTTGTGTAATATTTGAAGACATTTTCCACTGATAATTAATTTTCAGTCACGGAGAAATAAAGAAATTGGGATACTGGCTGTAAACAGAACCAGTGTTTAATTTCCAGCCGGGCGCATTTACATTTGCTTTTAGTAAACAGGTTTGAAGTAATGGTTAATGCCTGACGAGGTGTCCAGTTATCAGGGATTAATGGACGACGTGGAGGCCTGAAACATCCGACGCTGCCTCCAGTCCATTCATCCCTGATGAATGGACATCTCATCAGGCATTAACCCGCTTATAACATGGCCACTTACAAAAGAAAATAGTTATTGAAACAACTTATTTATCATTTTATATATTTTGCGATCAAAGTGGGAAGTTTCACTGAAGCAGCAATTCCATTTCCCTAGCAACAGGAAGAGTTGACTAATAACTGGAATAATCATTCCAATCCCATAATGTTCTTTGGGAATGTAAAAACATTAACTACTTCAGTAAATAGGGCCGGCCATAGATTAAAAGCTGTAACGATACAAAAAAAGTAGTCCGCTCAGCGCACTTTCTCCACAGATTAATCAATGAAAAGGCATGAAGATGAGGGAGACGGCGAGTTGTCCGGGATCAGACTGTTAACCTGTAAGTTAACATGGACAGTTGGTCGTTTTTAGCCCACCAGCTCTGTTTGAACAAATAGAATAAAACCTCCTTTGCAGATTGAAAAAAATCTTTTTATAATAACCATTATTACAACAGTGTATTAGCGCCACTCTAGAAAAGAAAATTAGAAAGAGGTTCTGTTAATTTTCAAGAAAAGTGTTGAACTTCTCAAGTTCAAAAAGTTGATAATGTAAAAGAAAGCCCCCCCAGTAAGTCATAAATGTGTGAACCAAAATGTAGAATTTTTGAGATTATGAAGTCAAAAAAACAAAAATCCGACCACTGTTTTCAAATTGGTTACCTGTAAATTTTGACTCTACACTTCTGAAGACTAATCATTTTGATAGCTTGAAATTTTTGAGTCTCGAATGCCAAAATTTCAGATTTGTTGAACTAACAAATTTTCAGTTTTTTTTCTTACAAATTAATGGCTTTTTAAAATCTGAAATTCTGAGTTTGTTTTCTTGCAAATAAATGACTTTATAATCTCAAAAAAATCTGTTTTCCCCAAACATTTTCAAACATCACCAGATGAAGTTTGAGAAATCTCATGGCGTTAATAACACCCCGGACCAAAGTCTGACACTAAGGAAGAGGAGACTCACGTCCTGATTGTGGACGGCTTTCTGTTTACATCTTTGACCCTTCGATCGACGTGCTGAACCAACGTTACTTTATTTCTATCCTGTACAAAGAATGCAAAAAGAGGGGATGCTCTAGGAACTACACGGTGCCAGATCCAACCGATGGCCAGGTCTGGCCCATGTATTTGAAAGACAAGTACATCCCTCATCTTCTTTATTTTTTAAAAATGTGTTTAATACACGCTGTCACACATTATGTTTCTAATTAGAGCTGAACAATTTGGGAAAATAATCTGTGATTTTTTTCTCAGATATTGCGATTGCGATTAAATATGCAATTATTTTTAGGATCCTCATCTTATATATAATTCAACAAAATTAAGCTTAAACCATTCTTTATTATAACCAACATATTATTAGAAAAAATATCTAATTGGGATTTTGGCTCATATGGCAAATTTGAAATCGATTGCTATACTAAAAGGGATAATAATTTTTTTATCTATTTATCTTATTCTCATTTTGATCAAGAAAATCATATACACAAACAGGAAAAGTAGGATTTTAGTCAACTATTCTGAAAAAAAGACACTTGTATGCATGCAAAATGTGTAGGGCATGAAATCTCTGCTGCGAAAAATTTTATCAAACTGGTATTTTGACACATTTCAGGGTTAAAAACTATTGCACTGTCTGCGATTTGTAAATTGCAACAGGCCATATTGCAATTTAATCTAATTTGCAATGAACTGCCCAGCCCTATATCTCATCATGATTTGACAAAAATATATATCGCTGTCAATCACCATTTTTCATTATTTTAATTTTTTACATAAATTAGTGCTATTAGTCACCCTTTCCATCTGTCAGTGGGTTTTAGCCAATTTTAAAGTGATAAAAGATGCTCCCTATGACCATTCAGTGTTAAATTAATAAAAAGATAGAGGTTTTTGCCTGATTCCAGGGATATTTACATTTTAGTTTGAGAATGCAGAGCAGGCAGGGCCCCACGCACCTCCTGGGATCCTTGTTGCCCCCTAGAGGACCCTGGACCCCAGGTTGGGAACCACTGTTTTAAGTAAACATCTCAAATTTGTTATCTTAAAGTGGCCAATGTGCACATCTAGTAGACTCATATAACTTTATATTTCATCTGGATTTATGTTCTTTCTTCCCAGTGAATGTGGAAAAACAAAATAACGGTGACTTAATATATAAAGTGATACACTCTCTTGTTGTAAACACACAATTAGTTTGTAGTGACTGTAGCGTGTGGTTTCAAATGCATACCATAATTCTTCCATCCTGCATTTCTGCCACTCCTTATTTTCTCATTTCTACTTCTGCCTATTTCTTCCTCCTTTCTCACACAAAGCCTAATCCTCTCACTAATAGAGCTTTTGCTGGTTCTGTATTTTATATGCTATTGCACTGCACAAAGCATAGTAGAATAACACTGGCTTTCAAATCCACAATTTCACACCACACTCAGCAGCTATGCGCTGAAGAATATGTGCTTAGACCAAAAGAGGCAGACATTGTGTTATGTTTTTGCATACGCTGGACAAAACAGTATTTGAATTCCTCCCACTCTGCATGAGAAGATCCAAGTCTGAAAGATTTAAAGGGATTTATTTGACAGTGATTTCAGGCTTAAAACAGGGAGCAGGTACTGGTAGAAATTGTCTAATATTTTCTGCAACATTGGACATGTTGGTAATCAAAGTAAGGCCCTATCAAATAAAGGAAACAAAATACATCCAATAGCCTGAAACCCATGACCCTGATCATTACTGTTCAAAGTAATGACTAGGATCAATACTCTGGTATTGGATGGCAGGGCTTTAGACTGCAACGGCAAAATAAAAGCATATTACAGTGTCCCCTCTGAGGGAAGAGTGTTAGCTGCTGGTATGTCTTCATGCTTATTTCATCAGTCACACTCACCAGCTCTCTCTTCTCCACTTCAAACCAGCGGGAGATGCCTGGAAGACTCTGCACCAAAGTCAGGGTTGTCCTCTCCACCCACAGGCTCTGCATTAACAAACATCAAGCCACGAGTATTAGCTGATTGCAGAACGCACTTAAAGAAAAATCCATAGCTACTTATGCACACATGCACTTTATCTCTGGCAGACAGTATACAATTTAATTAGCGCTACATAGTTTGAGATGAGAAAAAAAAAACAAAAAACATGTTGAGTACACCTACTGCCAAACACCCACTTGTAGGTGTAGGTTAGATGTCATTCCTTATATTTCCTATCATCATTCATGTTCCACCACTTACACTGTCAGGAAGCGTGCTTGTCAATACGCCAACATCCTGCAAGGTCAAACTGACAGCGTGTAAACTATGGAAACTGTAGCACTCGCTGCAGGCTATTAACATAATAGATCAACTGCAGTGGAGCACCTGCAGCTACTGATGTAGAAAATATAAAGAAAACATTAAGAATTCAGTATTTAAGCAGTTTAATTGCTTTATTTTTAGGAAGCAATCTTTCTTTTAAAGCTCTGGTGAGGGCATTTTGGTTTGAGTTGATTTGGCGCCCCCTGTGGACAAATCAGTAAATATTATGGCTTGTCTTGTGCTCGCGTAAGTATTGTACTAGCGAACAAATGTCATCTAATTTTGGTTAAAATACGAAATGCACCACTCACATTGCATTTTTGCTACAAAAATTGTACTAAAAGGATGTTTAGCAGTATGCTGAATGACACAGCTAACTTTTCTTGTCTCACTCTCCCTGCATCACTGACTGTTTTTATTTTAAATATTTGAACGATTTGTCTTATTTTCGCAGATTGTTTATCGATATACTGTGTTTATTAATTGGTGTATAATGCTCGCGGTTCATCTGATTTTTTTCTTTAAAGTTAAAATGTTGATTTTTTAACACAAAATTGCTTATTTCTCTAAAACGTGACAAGCCATGGTGCTAAATATTGATTTCAAAAAATATCCTGGTGAATTATTCTGCAGAGAGAGGGGAAAAGGTGCAGACATGAGGGAGTGAGTATGAACATGGACAGAGACCTCTTGATGCTTACTTTACAGCCATCATGTTGTTGCCATCGCTGTTTTCTGGAAACGCCTTAAAAAACCATAACTCCTCTCTTTGTGGATTAATTCACATCTTCTTCTTTTCTTAAAATACTTAGGTGTAATGCTGTTAACTGTAACATTGGCAAGCATTATACACAAAGAATGATCTGAGTTGTATAACGCCGGCTACAAAATGAAGATTGGACAAAGACCTCTCATTAAAATCAGACTTCAAGACTTCATAAGGCCTTAAATTTCAATATCCAATTTAAGACTTGTCAAGGCTCAGTGTGAACCCTGTTAAAATAAACTACACCTTTATCCTTGTAATAAATAAGAGCCTTACTACAGTTCTATGTGTTGCCTTCAGCTAAATGCTAAACCCAGCATGCTAGCCTCTGAAAATCATTATGTTATTACTTTTGAACTCTCTCTGGACATTCTGTTTTCTGCAGGGCATTTGAGGATAAATGCACCGATACAGCAGAGTTTAATTTATCTCCAAGCTCAGTCTGGATCCTTTAGTCTTGCTCAAGGACACTCCAGACGAGCAGATGAGCACTGACATGTGATATTGATCCTGGGTCCTGAGGTTGAAGCAGGGTCTTCCGACACACTACAAAACCCCGATGCCCTTTATTGATTTCCTGCTTTTTAAGGCCAAGAAAAACCCACCTGAACACCTCTTTGGAAAAAAAAGAGAGACATGTATTACCGTTTAAGAGCTGGAAGTTGAAAGGAAGATGTGACAGAAATGAAAGTCTTGACCTTTTCTGTGGGTTTTTTTTTTTTCAGCAGTTCACAACTTTTGTCTGCTTTTGGAGCAGTTCTCCTTCCTACTTTATTATGACTGATTACACTACATCCTGGCTGCTGCACGCTCATGTCCCCATGCAGAAGTTTACCATCCCTAATATGCTCACTTGAGGCCAGAGATAACCAGCTCTGCAGTAAATGTAATATGATTAAATTTGTCCAAATAGCTTTGATGGAGCTGAAATGAAATGACTGCATGTAGCGAGTATATATGTGTTAATACTGAATATTTATGAGCAGAATATCAGGGTCTATTTGGTGTATGTGTTTAGAGTGCGTGCAGCGCGTGTATAATTAGTGATACAGAGGTCATGATGAATAAAACATGGGCTACACACAGACTTCTACCTGAGTGCAGGAGAAAAATAAAGCTGTTTTACAATGATCTGCAGAGAAAAAATGCTAATGATCATCGATAGATTACTTCGAATCCTGACATATTAAAATAAAAGTACTTTTTTAACGGCACGTGCTGCAGTGCAGAATTTTAAGTTCATGATTTCAATGATTAGTTTCAAAAAATCTACAAATTTATAGAGCAGCAAAAGGAAAAACTGGAATGGCTGCATGGGATTTTCTGCAATAAATTACCATCTTATCATGCCAATATGCTGCATTTATGTCTTGGATCAGTTTTAGCTGAGTCTTTTTGCCCTACCTTGAACTCATTCTCCTTGTCTTTGGTACCCTTGTGAAAGGGCCGGTCGTATCTGAACCTCCAGATATGATTGAACTTGTAGAAGCTTTTGATGTTGTCAGGCACTCCATCTCTCTGCAGCACATCCTGACTCTCTGGGATGGGCGTCACGGCGTAGATCTGCAGGTCTGGAGGCAACGGAAGTTAAGGGAAGTGCAGTGGAGTGACAAGAGAAAGCACTAAAGGAGAGGAGAATTCTTCAATGACCTGAAAGGACGTGAGAAATCAAAGGTATACTGACACAGAAGACAAGGAAACACGAGAGCAGGGGTCAACAGGATGATGAAGGCTCAGTTTTTGGACTGAAACATCCCAAATCTTTAAAAATATGGTGCCACTTATTTCTCTTTGTTTAGGATCAGAGCAGAATCCTGTACGTTGCCAGCTAGTTTGACTTTTTGTCTCCTCTATTTTTGACTTGTACACGAGCACATCCAAAAACATCTCACACACCACAATCAACACAATCAATGCGCTAAAACCACAAAAGAGGAAACAAAAGAACAAAACAAGAAAGGAGCCAAAGAAAAGAAAAAGTCTTTCATGAGGGAAACAACAAAACAAAACTTGTCACTGTGAGCAAAGGAAGGGGAAAGAGGAACGACTCAGTGTTGTTGTGCGCCGCTCATCATCAGACTCACAACAGCAACTGTACACACATTGGTATGCACAACTGCTCGCGACAAGGATGTAAAGATGGGTGAGCATTCTGAGAGACTCCATGGAGTAGCATCATCAGACACAGCAGTGAGCTAATTGATTCAAACCATCCCTGTCCTTGTTGAGTGGGGAAGCACACGTCAAATCACACATCAACATACTGAGATATCAGATCGATAAACCAGAAAGCAAAGATGCTTTCTAATGTGCCAAAGACTTTTCATCCCAGTATCTTGCTTAAGACAAAAGGCTTCTTACATATCGTTGTCTGTATTTCTTCTCAAGTCTACTGAATTAAAAGGCTGAGGGAGATTAGTCAGCAAAGATGTATAGCCCGCACTGGATGATCACTGGTATCTTTTTTATGTAAAACATGTGCTAGATAGCCAAAAATGAAAAGATAACCCGTAGGCTACCATTGTTGTTAACACTGCAGTGCATGCTGGGAAGTGACATTCTTTTCATGTAGCCTGGTTAACTTCTGGCAAATACTGCCAATTACCTAGTTTTACATGCTGTCTCTTAACCTCCTCAGTCCCTGCATGAACATAAAGGATCATTACATTTAGGCTTCTCTACCACATGATAATCATCTCTGCTAACAGAATCTTTAAAAATAATTGTCCAGAGGGTCCATTAAGGGTTAAGTAGCTTGCCTGAAGAATTTTCTGTGAAATTCTTGTGAATATTTTAGTAAACATGGTTGGATATTTCAGGGAATTTGCTCAGAAATTTTTTTAAACCTACACAAGGAAATGGGAATTTGTGCAATGCACTTAGATGCTTGGGGCATTTTCCTCAAAACTTGTTGGTATTTTCATGGAAATTAAGGAAATGTATTTGGAATTTTTGGAATTTTTTTAACTTTTGTTCGGGAAATGTTCTTGCAAATTGTTAGGTAGTTTCATGGAACTTTAGGAAATGTATTTGTATTTATTGGAACATTCTTTCGACTTTTTGTGGGGGGGGGGGGATTTGCTTTGAAATTTGTAGTTATTTTTATGGGAATTCAGGAAATGTATTTGTAAATTTGATGTTTTGGGGTATATTCATGAAATTTTGGAAAACGTATTAAGATATTTGCAAATTTTATTTGATTTTTGTTCAGTAAGGGGGTTACATTTTAATTTGTAGGTATATTAATGGAAATTTAGGAAATGTATTTGAATTTTATTTAAATCTTTTGGAGAAATTTGCGAATGTTTTTCATGGAAATTAAGAATATTAATTTTAAATTTTGGGGGGAATTTTATTTTAATTTCTTGGGGAAATTTGCTTTGAAATTTAAAGGTATTTTCATGGAAATTAAGGACATCCATTTGTAATTTATGGTTATTTTATTAGATTTTTTTTGGGAATTTTAAGGTATATCCGAGGACATCTAGGAAATGTATCTTTTTTTTTTATATTAGGGGGGATTTGATTTGAAATGTCTCTGTAGTTTCATTGAATCTGATGTTTTTATTATTATTATTACTATTATTATTTTTATTTACCGAGGAAATTTGCCATCAATTGTTTTTTTCTTCCATGGAAATTTATTGTAAATTTGGGTGAATCTGACCTAAGGGGGGTCCTGTAAAATCCTGAAAATTTATGGAAATTTCAGGGAATATGCATTGTATGTTGAAGTGAATTTGAATGTTTTCCTGGAATTCAGGGAATTTTTGCACACTTTTGAAATTATAATACATTTTTTTGGGGAGATTTGCAAAATGTTTCAGGAAATTTTATGCAGTTTTTAAAGGGACCATTTTATTGAAATGGGTAGGCTTTATAAAAAAGATTTTACTGAAACATTTAAGAATTGGCTGAAAAATTTTGGGTAGTTTTTATGGTATAATAATGGTATGTTTAAGAATTTTCACAGACATTTTAGTTCATTTTTATTTGAAATTGTTGTGATTCTTTTGTGTATTTTGGAATAGAAAATGTTCAATAAATCCAAAAGTTTTAGTGGAACTTTTGTTCATGTTTGGGCTTAACAAGTTCTTGTGTTCCATCTGTGGACTTTGTTTTTGGCAAAAACTATTTCCTGTTCAAAGATGAGGCTGAGCTTTTAAACTAAGCAGGTCCTACTGATCCCAAATAAGAGGGAGAAACTGAAAATAAACTAGAAACAAATGCTCTTTCTGTGAAGGCTACATCTTAGTGCATTATTGGTGTCAATAAATGTTGTGAATTTTGCAATTACCAGCAAGCATTAATCAGTGCATGAATAATGCAGCAGCATTAGGTAACCAATGTTTCATAATGTGAGTCTCTGATCATATAAGAATAAAACAAAGGAAATAAAGACATAAAGGACAGTATAATTAATGCACAGATTGTGCTCAGTCTCATTATCATTTCATGTTTTAATGGTAATTGAAGGTAAATGGGCCTCTGTGTTTATTTGCATATGAAGTGGGAAAGTGCTCAGGTGATCACTGGAGACAACCAGAGATACGGTAATCTAGCCAGGAATGAATAGCCGTGCTTAGAGCTATGAAGATATGACCATCAACGACACACCACTTCTATCAGGTGGTGCTCCAGCTCCTCACCTCTTTGATTATATTCACTCATATGTACACTGTTAGTGACTTCTTCCTTATTGCGCTCTTCACCAACACTTCGATTAAGTTAAAAAGGCTTAACGGATGACGATCATGTAGGGAAAGAGTCAGGGGAAAATAATGAAGCAGTCAGGAAACGTCACCACCCAGCATGCACTGCAGTGTAAACAACAGTGGCAGCCTACAGTTAATTATTTCACATTTCCTTAAAATATAGATATCTAGATTGTGTTTTTGTACAACATTCATATTAAAGAAATTGAACATAATTGTTAAAAGTCTGTTTAATTTACTGTATAATCACCTGATGAGCCTTGTGTGCAAAAGTGTCTGTTAATAGAGGTTTCTGACAGAAAAACTTGACAAATAGAATATCCATTTATGATGCACTGCAGCTGAATGTGTGATCACAATGGGTCAAAATTTTCCCTTCAACTTTATCTGAATTTTTTCTTGGCAGACCCAAAAACAGGCAGCAGTGATGATGTTTAACTCTGCAGCTGATGTGCAAGCACTGCAATCTTTATGCACGTTATGAAGCACATAGCTATCCTCATTTGGGTGAACTACCTGCTCTAGGAGACATGTAAATAAGGGACACAGGAAGATTTCAGGGGCAAGTTGCCTGAAACATATTTAAAGAAAAAAGCTTTAAATGGATAACTGTATTTCAACAATACAGTCTATAAAGCTGCACAGCTCTTTTTTACTTCCAGACATCTTCTATACTAAATCTTCTGCTATGTAATGGTAACATTCAAAACCAATGCTATCAGTTAGCATTGTATGGCAACTAGGGCTATCGAGATTAACCCCATTAATCATAATTTACTATGATCTGCAATTAGTGCATTAATTCTTTATAATCCTGAATTAATCTCATGCTTTGTTATCCATTTCAACAAACTTTGGTTAATCTTTGTCAGCGTCTCTCTGCAGGCACGGTGAAGTAAAATTAGTCCACAACAGCTCACAGAAAGCTCAGTACACAAGTCGCTTATTTCTTTTCAAGCCATAAGTTATTTTTTCCAAGGCTAAGTCTTCGATTTATCTATAAATGCAGGTCAGCATCCTAATAAGTCCATTATCCTCAGCTATGGACAAAAATGACACATTAACAGTTTTAAGTGCAGAACAGTGAAATTTTTGAATGTGTAAAAAAGGGTGTGAATGACTGCAATTAACTACAGAAATCCTGAGATTAATCACAATTACAAATTTCAATCTTTTTACAGCCCTATTCGCAAAATATCCTCAAAGAAACAATTCAATGCTCTGCTATTCTTCTGAATGCTGTCAGCACTCTTCTACTCAGAAATGTTCAGTAATGGAAGGGCCATCACAAATTTCCTGTGCTTTTGAAAACACAACACCAAGAGCTGGAGCTTTGTAACCTGACACACCAGATGGATGTGTGAAGCACATCCATCTGGGAAAAGGCAGAGGATTTGGAAGAAACTCGGAGTGTGAGTGGATGAACGTTCTGTGTGTCACATCTTTACAGGCCAATCAGAGCAACAAAACACGTGACGGAGCCGCTATCGAGGTGCGCGTGTGCAGTTACCGAGGAATAACGGCAACCATGACAATCTCTTTTAGTTGAGAATGCTTAAAAAATAAATAAACAAAACATAAATTTGGTAACATTTTCAACCAAAAGCAGCCATAAGTAAAACAGAGAGCGCACCGTGTTAACTGCCTAAATATATTATCTCCATAGCTGAGATGGAAAATAACTAATTACACTGACTCATGTTAGGGGAACTGAGTATTTTTTGGGGGTACTCGTACTTGTAACTTGTACTCTTGTCCACACAATAGAGAGAATTATTCCACATCACACTGTAAGTAACTCCTAAGTAGATACTAAAGCTGGGAAACTGATTGAAATTTAGATTTAATCGCAATATGTCCAGGCGGGATTTTCAAATTGCAGAAGTTGTAAAATGTATGTGTATAAAAAATGTTTAATACAATTTTTTGCTTCAGAGATACTATGCTCTACACATCATGCAAACATTTAAGCATCAATTTCTGCTAGAATAGTCTGCAAAAATGTAAGAACTTTTTTTTGTAAATGTTTTTCTTATCTAAAATGAGAATGAAATAGAAAGCTGATCCCTACAACTCAACAATTCACACTGCATCTGTAATATGAGAAAAAAAATCACAGTTAGATATATTTTTCAGACTTGTTTAGTCCTTGTTTTTATATTGAATGCTTAGAAGGCTTAAAGTTAAACAAATCAGTCAATTTACTACGGTGATCCAAGTAGATAAACAAAGATTTGTGATGCATATTGATTCATGCATCATGTTATGTCATTCTTACATATAGGCCTGACCTACAGGAAAGAACTAGTTAAGTTAAATCTATTTCATATTGTGCTGGTTATCAGATAGAATGATTTATTGCTTGTGTTTGCTGTAAAACACACAATTACATTTTCAATCACAAAATTGAAAAAAATGCAATTATTACTATTATTAATCAGTACTTAAAGGAAACTTTGAATTTAATACTTTTTTTGTACTTTAATAGATTTAAAGATCAGTACTTTTACTTTTTTCCAGTGAATTTTAACCTGAATAACTCTACTTTTACTGAGTAGAATAGTCTAGTTTGCTTCTTACCAAAAGATTGCTAGCCATTTTTGCAATTTAGACAATTTGAAGGAGTTTCTAACAATTTCTGTCAAATAAAAAACAAGCATTTAACGGTGCCTATGAATGCTATTTTAATTGCCCTTTATCATAATAGGTATTGATTTTGGTTTATTTAATTTTTCTGGTATGACATCTACATTCAAATATAATAGAAGTGCTTCATTCAGCTTCTAGTCCAGTGTTTTCTTATGTTGCTCTGCTTTCAAACATCCAGTTTACCCACTGTCCCTTACACTGGTGGAATTATCTTTACGAGTCTTTCAGCTTTTACATAACTCACTGCTGCATGTAAAGATCATCAATTTAGCTGTAGCAACCCAGATGACAGTCAACATTTCTCCTCATCTGGAGACTAGAAAGCAAAAGGATGGTGCTGTGAGTGAATCATTACACTGTGAAAAAATTCACTGTGAGAATCGAGTGCTTTGGTTTGTGTCTCTGCATATGGATGAGGGTATCTGGTTTGATTGTTTTCTTGTGTGAGATTCTGCATACTCCAGGTAATATGAAATATATTGAGTGTGTGCACTTTCCTGTAAATGTGCCTTTGATAATGACAAGAAAGAGATGAGGCGAGAAAAAGATGGAGTCACTGTGCGTGGAAGAGCGTACCTCATTACAGGCAATTTTTGTGTATGTAAACACAAAGAATGCTGTGTGACAGCTCATGTTTGTGTGCAAATGTGCATGTGTACTGTGCCGCTGTTGTTTTCGTTGCACTTTTTTCTGATTAGAATGCATGCTCTCCACCTGTGTGCGAGTATTTTGCATCTCTAAAGGATACACTGAGCCTCTGCCTGGTATATGGTCTGATCGGGCTGGTTGACGTGCTGCATGGCGATGGCGTGGGGGAACTCGTTAAGCATCCGCTGCTGGAAAGCTTCCAGCCTCTCGTAGTCATGGCCGCGGCACACAAACTCCTTATTCTGCAGAGGCAGGAAAGCATGGAATTAGTTTGACATCTAGTGGTCGCACGCTGCAGCTGCAGCCTCCACTGCAAACCTTTACCAAGGACAGCTCATGTTACATCATTAAATGGCATTGAATAAGAGTTGCTGAATGTCACCTCACAATGGAGGAGTCTTATGTAAGAAAAGTTCATTCTTCCCGCAGGTCTGTTTCTTCTTTGTAGAGGTTATTCTTTTCAACTTAATATTCATGACACAAGGGGAATATGGAGATGTCTTTACCCGTAGGAAGAAAGGAAACTTCTTGCCGTAGAAACCCACTCGGAAGAATTCAGGTTCTAGTCTCTGCTGGTCCATGATCTTGTCGTAGAGAGAGGCTTCCATCATCTGAGGATTGGAATAATAAACCAACTATGTTATGCAAAATATTTAAAAGCAGATTATTTAGTGAGTGCATGACAAAATCATGTCACAATTCTGTGCATTGACTGTTAAATGTGCAGAACTCACCCTCATCTTGCTCAGGTTCCTGTAGTCATAATAAGACTCATACTGGTCAGCCAGCTCTCTGCACAGGATAATCCCATTCTCCCAACACTGAAATAGAAATACTCATTTTCATTCTTCTGATCTCTGATTTTTAGTGAGGAAAATATAATTTCAGGGAATATATGTGAGACAGAATCAATATCCCTAATCAGTAAAACTGATTTAATGCTCTGCAGTGCTGCTGAACAACTCTCTCTCCCCACTAGGGGGCACTGGTGAGTCAACAATATCAAGAAAGCTCTCCATGCAGGTACATGCAGCACCCAGCCATCTTGCTAATTAAATGAAAAGCTTTCCTTTCCTGCTGCCTTCAAGTCCCCGCGCGGCAGCGCTGGCAGATGGCAAAGCTCATGAATGTGAAGGAAAATTGGACTATGAGTAACGAGTGGAGCAGTTTTAATGATTCCGTAGAGCTATCTTTTTTTCTTCTGGGATGATGAAGTTTTATTTTAGTGGGTGTGAGTGATTTGGAGGGCTTCCATGATGCCACTTTTCAGTGAAAGTGCAGAATGAGGGCAGAGGTAGTTAGGATAAAGAGTGGAGCAGATCAGTGGGAGGAATAAAGAAAAACACAAGTGAAGCAAATCCTGCCAGTCTTAGTGTTTATTCTCAGCTGAAGCCCTAAACTGATTCACAGATGCAAGTCACGCTTCACCTGTCAGTCTCCCCACTATCATGCCCTGCAATATTTCTTATAGGAGTGAAGCAGGACGATACAGATCCCCCTTTAATTACAGCCGCCGGCTTTTCATCTGATTAAACCGAGGAGGTGTTGATGCCTCGAGCCGGTGTCACAGTTCACAACAGGAAGATATTAAATGTCTGACCGCCAGTGACATATATTTCTGCTTTTTCTTCTTAAAGGATTTAATTTGTCACATCTGCACAAAAGAAGCAGCCCTGTAATCTTCCATCCTGTTGCTTCTTTCAGCTCACTATGTGAGTGCACTTCTCCATGAGAGTTAAAGTCATGTATTATTGAGGAGATTTTAGTGATTAATATAGCTGCATGAACTTTGGTTACTCTAGAATATGCATGAGAAGCTGACATGGTGTTTCAGTATGGTAAAAAGTTTTCTCGATGGAGCTAGAGTGCGCTATCGCTGCCAGAGAGGAGTGATGCATTCACTGGCAGTAAGCAGTGTTAAGAAGCCATTAGTCCATCTGGTTTTAAAGCTCATGTCTGAAGTGTTACTCTGAGCTGGCGTCATTAAAAACAGAGCTGTTCCTTCGATTACTTTCCCGTAGCACAATATGATCAAGGAGGGAGAAGCTTTGTTTTGCAACAATGCTTCTTAACATAAAACAATTAAAAGTTCCTAGCTTTGGGGTGCCAGCGGTCTAGCTGTTATATCTGTTGGCCCCATGTAGAGAGGCTGTTGTCCTCGAAGCGGGAGGTTCATATTCTAATCAATCAATCCCCCCTCCAAAAATGAACCTTTTTGGTAGCAATTGATAGTAAAAACCCTATATGTTTTTAAATATACAGAATACACCCGTGAAATTAGTGCCAAAGCAGTGAGCAATACACTATCTCAAAAGAGGAATCCATGTTTAAAATGTTGCAAAATAAAAGGATGAAATCGTGTAAAGATTTTGCTTTTACCTTCCCCCGGTCAAAGTTCTGGATGATGGTAAGATGCAGATACTCTTTCCTCTGCCACTCACTCTGCATGGGGTAGTTGAGAAACTCTCTGAGCGGCCTGTCTGACCATTCTAATAACTCGTCATACAGCAGCAGGGTGTAAGAAGCCTCTGCAAACAAGCAACAGATCACACATGAAAGAGCAGCAGGAGAAGCAGGAAATACAGGTGCATCTCAATAATTTACAATATCCCAGAAAAACTGATTTTTACAGCACCTCAACTCTAAAGTGAAACTCATATATTCCATTGATTCATTACACACAGAGTGAAAAATTTAGTGTTTGATTCTTTCAGTCGTAATGATCATGGCTTATAGCTTACAAAAAGCCAAAGTTCAGTATCTCATGAAATTAGATTACTGTTAAAAAGTTCAACATTGTAAACTAATGGTGTCACACCAAAACATCTGATAAGGTTTCTGAGCCTTTAAACCAGGGTTATCAATTACACATTCAACTGGGCCAAATTTTAAAATCAAGAAATGTAGCCGGGCCAGACATTTTTGGCGCCCAGTAAGCAGCTGGTAATGCCAAATTTCAGACCATACAGATCAATTTGATGAAAAGGATGCACTTTTTATTCATAGTCTCCCTTTTAAATTTGGCAACATGACAAAAGCACAACAAAGAGTGCATGAAAACACAACAACAGAGCTGTATTCTAACAGCCTGAGGTAGCAGAAAGGTTTTTTCACTTGAATAAAAATAAAATAACTGGAAAGAAAAAAAATTAAATTCTGTAAACAATGATTTTGGTCACATCTTACCCAGGCAAATCTTAAAGTGCAGAAAAACTAAATTTTCACAGTTGTAGCTACAGTTGAAAAGGACATGTTTTATACTCTGTATCTTGGGGTTACTTCTGTCAGCATTGCTGGCTACGCTTCAAAACAAACGCAGTGCATCGTAGGTAGACTGTTGCTAGGCTACATGGAGTGTTGCTTTCACTGTCTGAAGTACTGTGGGAATTTATGAAAACTTGTGAAACAGGTTGCCCTCTGCATCTGTTGCATGACCACAGGCTGGGCCACTTGGGGGTTGGTTCTGGGCCGCATGTGGCTCCTGGGCCGCTAATTGAATAGGCCTGCTCTGAACCATTGGTTGCAAATATTGACTTGAACCATGATTAAGAAGTTATTTCATAGTTTATACAAAGGTGTTTAGATACTTTTTAGGGTTTTATCTGTGAAATAGTTAAAATCTATGATGTTTTTTTGGCATCAGTGTGTCACTTTTTCTTCTCTCTTGGGTCCTTTGGGGGACTGCTCTTCTTAGGTGCATATGACAGGGGGGCTCCAAGGACAAATGGTTGGAAAACACTGCTTTAAATGGTCTCTCAGTCTGGATTAGTGGGATACAGTATCATAGAACCAGAGGGTAAGCCACAAAAGGTGAGTATCCAAAGTTGCTGGCTGTTCACAGAGTGCTGTATCCAACCATATGAACAGAAAGTTGAGTGGAAAGTTGAAAAGGTGTGGTAGCCTTGAGAAGGGAAGACTGTCAAGCAAAACCCATTCAAGAATTAGGGAGAATTTCACAAGGAGCGGACATATCAAATGAGGAAATATGATTTTTATGTATTAATTCCATAGAAAACAAACTAAAACTGTGAGAACTTCAGTGGAAAATAAATTATTCTGAAATGACCCAAAACTGGGCAATAAGTGGCAAAATGGGTTAAAAGTATTAAAAACAGTGGCAAAACTTGGTATTAATTGGAAAAAAACATGTCAGAAATAGACTAATACTGACTAGAAGGTGTCTAAACTAGGTTAAACATCCAAAAGACAGCTCATATGGATTACAAGGGCAAAAGCTGGTGAGCATCTGTTATAAATGGCAAAAATGCTTAGAAAAAAGTGGCAAAAGCATGCTAAAAAAGTGGCACAATTTAACTATTTAAACATGAGACCCAATAAAAGACAGACTTTTCAGCTCCAAAACAAAGTATCTGTTAGCCAGGATGCTAGCACCAATGCTACTGGTGCAACACACATAGATGAATATCATCATAAATCACAACTGTGATCACAAATCACAACCAGAGACAACATCAAAGGTGTAGAGAAAGCACTGGACTGTTGTTCATTGATCCGAAGTCCTGGTTTCAAATGAAAGTCAATTTTGCATTTCATTTGGAAATCCAGGTCTCAGAGTCTAGAGGAAGAGATGATTGGCACAGAATCCAAAGTGCTTGAGGTCCAGTGTAAAGTTTCCACAGTCAGTGATGGTTTGAGGAGCCATGTCTACTGCTGGTGCTGGTCCACTATGTTTTCTGAAGTCTAAAGCCAACTCAGCCATTTACCAGGAAATGTTTGAGCACTTCATGCTTCCCTCTGCTGGCCAGCTTTATAAGGATGCTGATTTCATTTTCCAGTAGGACTTGGCACCTGCCCACACTGCCATAAGTCCCAATACCTGGTTTAAGGACCATGCTTGACTGGCCAGCAAACTTGCTGAACCTAAACCCCGTAGAGAATGTCTGAAGAATGTCAAGAGGAAGCTGAGAGACACCAGACTCAAAAATACAGGCGAGCTGAAGGATGCTATCAAAGCAACCGGGCTTCCTAACACCTTAGCAGTGCTTCAGGCTGATCGCCTTGCCACGCCAAACTGATGCAGTAATCTATGCAAAGGAGCTACAACCAAGAATTGAATGCATATAAATGAACATCCTTTCCACAAGGCTAACATTTCTGTATTAAAAGTCCTATTTTATTGGTTTTATGAAATATTCTTATTTTTTGAGAGACAGAATGTTTAGTTTTCATAAGCCATAAATTCAAATAAAGACTTTAAATATTCCACTCTGTGTGTAATCAATCTATGTAACATACGAGTTCCACTTTTTGAATTGAACTACTAAAATAAATAAACTTTTCTAGGATATTCTAATTCATTGAGATGCACCTGCATTGTGCATCAAATGTGTAGCAGAATGAATGAAAATGTGTATAAACAATGTATGTAAGACCAGTATAATGTTTAAAATTTGTTAACACCCACAACCTTACAAACTTCATTCCTTTAGGCGTACCTGTGTAGTTTTGTGCTTTCAAGTGCAGGTCGTAGAGTTTGTGAATGTAGCGGATGTACATCTCCTCTTTGTTCAGCTCCGTTTTGTAGAAGTTCTGGCAGAAGAAGTGGGTGTTTCGGTGGCCAGAGATCATCACAGAAGAGAGAGGGGGAGGATGAAGGAGGGAGGGATAATAAAATTCACGGAGCAAGTTAGAGATGCAAATGACAGGCAATATTAAAAAGTAACAGACTGCTCTATGGAGAGGTGAAACGTTATATTTTAGCTGGAGATTTGCAGTGACTCCTGATCCATCTGCCTACACAACCAGGTGCTCTTACAGATGGCTGCTGTTATGTAAGGAAACCTAGTGGGCAGAAGAACTGAAAAATTCAACAAGTAGAAAATAAAAGGAAAAATACACTTTTTATGTCTGAATGAGTCTCACTTTGACCTAGAGTATACAAGCATGAGCTAACCATTGTCAAACAAAAAGGCTGATTGGGTATTCAGCAATTTCCCTCAAAAAATTAAGCCTGTTAAATTACTTATGATGGCTGAAACTGAAGAAATTAAAAGCAAACATGCTCTGTTCTGCTATTTTCAGATAACACATCATCAAGAAAATGAGGGAAAGTCCATAAGACTTGAAGCTAAAGCAAATTAAAGACAGAAAAATCATTCATGGTCTGTACTTCAATGTCTTAAAAAGCAAACTCAAGACCTACCTTTTAAGTCTGGCTTTTGCCTGAATTTAATCTACTCATCTTAATGTGTTTTAGTAATTTAAGTTTTATTTTATTCAGTTTTAACTTCAGAATGATCTTTTAGTGGGTTATCCTCTTGTTTTATCATTTCCCCCCCAAGTTTTTTTTAAGTGTTCTATTTCTCTATTTGAGCATACGGCTTTAAGTTACCTTTTAGTGTTTTAATTCTCATTACAGCACCCTTCTATTATTTATGTTTATTTCATTTTAATTTTATTTGATGATATTTTATTCTACACTTTAACCTAACCTCTAGAGTTTACTCATTTTAAACCTTTAAGATGGCGTTTCCTCGGTGCGTACTGGATACAAACATTTCCTGTTCTTATGGATTCTTTCATTTATGATGCATTTTGCCAATACTGTGTATGGATTGCAGGGTGGGTGGGTTAGAGGGTTGGGTGGAGTGGGTTTGGGTCGCATTTCCTTTTATCTTTTTTTAATTATCTGTTTGTAAAGCATTTTGTGCTACATTGTCTTGTATGAAAAGTTCTATATAAATAAAGTTTGACTGATTGATACTTCATTGGCTAAATTGGTTAAATACTGCAAAAGGGGTGAGTCAAACAAACTGAAACCCTTGTTAAATTCTCAAAATGTAAAGGTACAATTTATCTTTTGGGAAACAAATTCGCTTAATTTCTTGCCAAGAGAGCAGCAACTGCAGCTAAGAGTCATCAAATACATCAGATCTCGTTTGTTTACTTTGATAGTATGTAAAGAGCAAGTTATAGCTGCATGTGAGTTTAGGGTGCCATGTACTTTATGGTTCAAGCTTGATTTCAAGTACTAAGGCAGGTAAAAATGGGGTTAGCATTTGGAGCTCACTTTTATTTCCAAGGTAATGTCTTTTATTTAGTTCAGAAAATAAATTTTTGCTCTTTGCTGGACTTCCACATAAAAGAATGGTTTAACTACTTTAGAGGTACAACACTCATAGAGAGTTGATCAGATTTATTTCATAAGGCATGGGTATTCACTGGGATTTTCTTTCATAGCTCTTTTTCTTAAACAGATGTAGATTTAGACAGAAACTTAAACTTTGCATTATCCCTTTTGTCTTGTAAAGCTGTTTACTTGTTCTTCAGCAATCGGGGATGACGCTGCAATGGAAGCATGCCTAGGTGTCTCTTTAAAAGTTGATCCCTGTGCCGTCCTTCATAAGACTCATTAAAACAAAGGTTAAACTACATGCTTTAAGCACTATTATAGCCCAGTCTGATAGATGTGGGGTTCAGGACCCATCAGCTCCAAAAATTCAGCCATTTCTTTGAGAAGCGTGTCATAGTGAATGACAATCAAGGAAAGGTTTGTTGAGCTCTGGAAATAAAATCCCTGACTTTATAATGCTTTGTTGAAGGACTACCACAGGAATAGCAGATCATACTTCAGCACCTCATTGAGTTACTGCTGTAAGCATTTGCATCAACTAGTGTATATCCATTTAAATGTTAAGACAGAAAACAGTTTAGCTGTAACTGCAGTTTGATTGTTTACATTCTTCTTTGTGGTTGCTATCTTGCCTGGTCAAAGCAAGGCTAAACAACACCAGCTGATGATGTCTGCACTGAAGAAGAGGAGTTCATTGTTGTCACCTCAGAAGCAACAACGCAGTTGCAGCTCAGGTCTGAGACATTGTTTGCATTTTAAGTACTCACTGTTAGGCAGGAGAACCCTGAACGCACTCCTCCCTTTTGCAACATCCTACCTGTGTGAGTTTTTTTTTTTTCTGCTAGACAAAATACAGATCAAAGCTGGACATCGAAAATGACCTGAAAGCGTCAGTCTCACAGCTGCATCCAAGACTCAAGAAGACATGTAGGTTAAACAAGCCCGCAGTAGTCACTGAAACTATTGCAGGACACAAGACGTAAATCTTAAAAGATTTTAACTAAGTTTTAGTTTTAGGGAATCGTTCATCTTCAGAGAGTCAGATTTTTAAAACTCTGTTTGAGGTGATGATTGTTGTTATTTCTTCAAAGTTTTGAGGTTTTATGTGACTGACATTTTTACACATAGATGTATTCGGCAAGGGCTATGGGGGCCTGGAAATATTTTCATCTGCCTAAGGGACGCCTGGCAGAAAAATCCTAACCCTGCTGTGTAAAATGTAAGAATTACAACTGATTTGTTTGGCAAGAAATCTATTCAGATTAGAAATAGAAATTATAACAATTATTTGTTTTATAGGCAACTGGACATTTCAGGCTTTCTTAAATCTCTTTTTAAGTCTCGTGAACAGTAGCCGAAGAAGAGAGCAGTTTATCTGCGCCTTATACCAGTGTATCACCGTCTGCCCCTGAGTCTTATAGTTACAATAGCCTTTGTATTATTATAATAATAGCCTATGTTAGTAATAATACCTGAAGCTGAGGTATCACATCAACTCTTCTCAGTAGGCTGGCTTCATTCTGTTTGATGCAACTTCTTTAAATAGCAAAAACACACACACACATATATATATATACCCCCAAATTCAGATCTGATCATGTTTTTTAAACCCAAATGTAAAGAATATTGATCATATTTTAAACTGAACATGAAGAATTATGATAATATAAATATACAAGTTATATATAAGGGACATATAAATTAAATGTTTGCTTATCAGCTGGAGATGTAATATTGCTGTTACCTGCATCAGGGATTTTCTTCCACACGCTGTGTTTCGGATTCACTTCAATGTCATTTTTTTAGGCTTAAAATCAACAAATATTTAATTTTCTTTTACTTCTCTGACTTGAGGACTGAAACCACAATAGAGAGAGCAGGTATTTATGCTCTATTACGTATCTCCATGCAGTAAACTCTGGGGGCAAGGTTGGTTTAACTGCTAATTTACAGGGGCATGTTATAGGGCTGGGCAATTAATCGCAAATTAGATTAAATCACAATATGGCCTGCTGCAATTTTCAATTCGCAGAAGGTGTAATATTTCTTCAACCTGAAATTTGTGTCTAAATACCAGTTTAAAACGTTTTTACAGCAGAGACGTTATGCATTATATATTATGCAATCATTCTAGTGGCATATTTTAAGAATAGTGTACAAAAAAAATCCTATTTTCTCTATTTTTTTTGTTTGTTTTTCTTGTTATATATGAGAATTATATTAAAATTATCATTCCCTTTAAAACATTAGTTCATATCCAATTTGCCTAATGAGTCAAAATCATTACAATTACATATTTTTTCAAAATTGCCCAGCCAAAGTTTTTGTTGGAAAATACATGAGATGAGGAACTTCAGACCTAACCGCATATTAAATCACCATCACAACACTGGGTAAAAAAATTGCAATTAGATTAGTTCCCAAATCGTTCAGCCCTAGCATGTTATTTAAACGACGACTGTTTTAAGCCACTGCAGGTTTTGCAGCCGCTCAGTTGTACGTTGTGATTGACCAGATATGCACGTTTTATAAATCACATGTGGGCGCTGTTGTAAGAGGATTTCTACACCCAAATCTACGCTGGTTACACAAGTTTGATAAATGAGTGCCAGTGAGACCTCATCTATGTCTCTAAATAGTGCAAAAACTCCCCTTTAATCTGCCTAAGTTGATTCAGAAGCTGTACTTTCCATCTCCTTCTATGCTTCCTCTCTTTTCTTCTTGCAGTATAATCAACAGCTGCTTGTAATATGCTCAGCTGATATGGTTTCCTGCACACAATCAAGCAGGAAATGTGGCAACAGGACAGAACTGGCATAAATACGGGATAGCTGAGTAGCATTTTGGTGGAGAATCACAGAGCACAATGGACACACCAATGCAAAAATATGTGGTGTTAACAACAGTGTAGGCCACTATAGTGATGACTCTATGCAGAAGCTTAAACCAGGCCTAAGAGTCCTGATTACTCACCAGTAAACTGACAGTACATCCAATCTTTTTCCCATCAACCTCTCCGAGCTTCATACAGTCTCTGAAACATCATCAAAGAAAGTGTTAAGGAGATTTGGGGACCGAATTTGGATAAAGCATGTATGCATGTTTCTAAGAGGATACACTTTCACTTGCCTGTAGTCCAGCAATCGCTCCATTAGCCGAGTGACGGTTGCAATCAGAGAGATGCCGCTCTCCCTCCACGTCTCTCTCTCAATCTTCTTTAGCAGGCTGCAGGACGAGATACAGAGATGTAAGGATCAAAAGAGACAGGAGGAAAGAAGAGCACATGGGAAAGGAAAGGTGGCAAGGAGGGGGAGGGAAAAAGAAGAAGAAATTACTGCAAAAGAAAAGGAGGTGAAGCAAAGAGGAAATTAATCCCAGTCACACTTTTTATCACCTATGCTTGTTCGCCTGCCTGTGAGAGCTGGCACAATAAAATACCCACAGAATATCACAAAGGCTGCCCTAAATAATTTTTTTTTTGGAATTGATTGGTTATCTCGACTGGGCCGGGAGGAGAAGACAAAACACACCAAACACAGCGAGACAAGCAGCTTTTTGCCCTTGCCGCCGTTTCCCCTCACACAGACGACACAGAGAGAACAAAGAGGAAGAGCGTCTTACCTAGGGTACGGACCAAACAGAGGAATTCTACTCCAGGCGGGAAGCATAGGCGGAATAAATTAATATTAATACGATTAATATCAGCACACACACACACACAGGTTAGTTTTAGGGGTTAGTGGAGTTAGTAGCAGGAAAATAAATCAAGGAACAGAATCAAAACAATCAATTAAGCAAGAAAGGAGAAAAACGGCTAAAACTGTAAACATTAACTCCAATTTGTATTCTGCCTTTTCTACATGTTGCTATTTTCATTATTGTGATAAATGTTAATTTCATATTGCACATTTTTAGTATGTTGTGTTAATAATATGCAACGATACAGACTATTTTTAACATGTAAATGATAGGAAGAATGATTGACTATGAAACACAAGAAGGACAATTACAGTTTAGTCTGTGGAACAGAATTTCCCCCCTTCCTGATTTCTCTTTTGTTTGCATATTTGCCACACTTAAATGTTTAAGAACACCAAACAAACGTAACAGATAACCTGAGTAAAAATGAAATTCTGGTTTCAAATGATGATTTGATTTATTTATGAAAAAAGCAATCCAACCCTACCTGGCCTATGTGGAAAAAGTTATTACCCCATCTTGTAAATCATGAGTTATTTTGGAAAGCTGAGTTCAATTTTCCTAGCCACACTCAGCCCTGAATTCTGCCAGACCTGTTGAATCCAGAATTCCCTTCAATAGAACCTATCTGACAAAATGGAGTAGATTAAAAAATCTCCATGGAGCCACGGTGAGAGCCATTGTCAACAAATGGGGAAAACTTGGAACAGTGGTGAACCTTCCCAGGAGTGGCTGGGCTACCAAGATGGCTCCCAGAGCACATTAACTACCCATCCAGGAGGTCACAAAAGAACCCAAACAGCATCTAAAGACCTGCCCTCCAGCGAACCATGGTGAGTGCCAGTAACCACGAATGGAGAAAACTTTGAACTGTGGTGAACCTCGCAGGAGTGGTTGGCCTACCAAGATGACTTCAAGAGCACATCGACTACTCATCCAGGAGGTCCCAGAAGAACCCAGAACATTTAAAGACCTTCAAGTCTCCCTTGACTCAAGTTAAGGTCAGTGTTCATGGTTCAACGATGAGATAGAGACTGGGGAAAAATGGCATCCATGGGAGAGTTCCAAGGCCAAAGCCATTACCGACCAAAAAGAACACAAAGTCATGTCTCACATTGGAATAAAAGCATCCTGATAATCCCCAAGACTTTTGGGAAATCTGTGGACTGACATGACAGAAGTTGGACTTTTTGGAAGGAGTGTGTAGTGTGATTAAGCTGCTTTGCTGCTTCAGGACCCAGACAACCTGCTGTAATTGATGGCACTATGGATCTTGCTCTCTACCAGAAAATCCTGATGAGAGTTTCCAACCAAGCTAAAGTGCACTTAGGTTATGGAAAAGGGTAATGATCTGAAACACACCAGCAAGTCCATCTCTGAACAGCTTAAAAAAAGAAGGTTTAGGAGCAGCCAAATCAGGAGATCTGGACTTAAATCTGATCGATAGTTTGTCTTTGTCTAAAATAAAATAAGTTTGATGATCTGAAACATTTAAGTGTGACAAATATGCAACACAGAACATAAATCAGGAAGGGGGTAGATGCTTTCTCACAGCACTGTATGTATATTGATAAATACTTATCAAGATCACACTTGGATTCACATTTATGTTATAGACATACAGTGTGAATGTGAATCACAATTAGAATCAATTAATTACAATGTCTTTGGACTCCACATATAGTTAGTTTTTGTCAAAAGGAGTGTAAACACAAGCACGGAGAATACACACGCGCTAACACAAACATAAAGAGTGAATTATCAGCATGCAAGAAACACAGAAGGGGCGAAAAGACAAGGAGCGGCCAAACAGGAAGTGTGAGTGAAGATAAAGGTGACTCAACACTGATGACTTACCTTTTACTATAATTGAACAATACAAATACACCCTTTACTGTTCTTTTATGCTCAGACAACACTTAGTGAACATTTTCCTCACCATCAGCCTGATTTTAACACTTTTTACAGTGATTCTTAGCTGCCTTTGAGCATTAAGGCTTTTTGTTGTGTTCTTGGGTTTCAGTGTTAAAAGCTCAATTTCAAAAGACGAACACTCAGACACTCCACTTATATAAAAATGGATAAAACAGCTATTTACTCAGAAAACAACCTGCAAGTCGATTTTCGCCTTGTGTGGGCTGCATCATTTAGGTCATTGAGACAGCTTTTTTGTCTGCCAGAAGAAGTGTCTGAACATCCTGATCAAGCCTTCCTATTCAGTCCTTTAATGTAAAGCTTTCTGTAGCTCTTGAGAGGATAAAGTTACATAACTGACTGGGCTATTGGCCTCATCTGCTTTCCTTTAAAAACTAGAGTTATTAAGACAAGTCAAAGTAATAATCCACCTGTCTTTGTATTTTGCATTATTTATGCAGTGCTGTTCTCTGACTCACATGCTGTTGAAGAGCTCCCTGTACGTCTCGTCTCCTTTGCCCTCCGACATCAGGCTGTCGAGCTTGTCGATCAGTTTGGCCTCCACCTGTCACAGAAAAACATTTAATTTTCAAAGAAATGGCAAATATAATTCTTAAAATGAATGTCAGAAAGAGCAGCAAGTGTAAAAGGAAGATAAAAATATACGAAGCTTCAGAGCAATTGAGGACCACCAGCAACGGAGAAGGACAAGCCAAGGGACTTGTCAGGGGATAGTTTTAAAAACATGGTAACCACATCCATATAAATACGTGACTGCATAAATATTCACCTCCTTTAATGTGACTGACACAGTTCAACAGAGGTCCAGTCATTTGGTGCAAGTAGTCAAATAATTTGTGAAATAGGGGTCACCTGAGTGCACTGAATGTGTCTCAAGTGACTCTGGTTAATAAGTATTCATGGCTACCATTACACCATAAAGACAAAAGAACACTCCAAGTCAGGGGATGGACACAAAAAAAATAAAAAATCCAAGCCATTGAACATCCCCTGAAGTTCAGTTAAATCCATCATCCAGAAATAAAAGGAATATGGCAAATGTGTAAATCTGCCTAGATCAGGCCGTCCTCACAACTGGGCGAGCGTGCAAGAAGGAGACTAGTGAGCAAGGCCACCAAGACAACTATGACTACTCTGAAGGAGTTACAAGCTTCAGCAGCTGAGATAGGAGAGACTCTGCATATGACAACTGTTGGCCAGGTTTTTCACCAGTCAAGGCATCATGGGAGAGTGGCAAGAGAAAGCCACTGTTGAAGAAAATCCAGATTACATCTAGACTAGATTCCACCAAAGGACATGTGGGAGACACCAAGGTTAAGTCGAAAAGAGTTGTTAGGTCTGAGGAGACCAGAATGGTGCTTTTTGGCCATCAGACAAGACGCTAAATCACTGCACATCACCACAAACACACCATCCTCAATGTGAAGCACAGTGGTGGCAGCATCATGCTGTGGGGATGCTTCTCAGCAGACAGTTATGGGACACAGATGGCCTTGTTGTTGCATCCCATGTAGGCAGCTTATTTCCTGCATGTCTCTCCCCCACACTCTCACCACTGTTTCTGATTCTGTCCGCTGTCTGCCTCTCTAAATAAAGGCATAAAAATCCCCCAAAATCTTTCTTAAAATGTGCAGTGAAGTATGAGTTTCAGTAAAGTAAATCTGTTTTCTTACCTGCTTGAAATTGCCGCTGCGCCTCTGCTCCCAGTCCATCATGTCATGGAAGATGGGGATCATGACATTCCTCAGATCAGGCTGAGGCACCAGTGTCACCTCCAGGAACGGACCAATCATGGCCGGGATGAAGTTCAGCTTGTGCTCTCCTGGAGGAGAGATGGAGGTCAGAGGAGAGGTGAGGCTTTCACTTTATACCTGAACACAGCAGATTGTTTCTGTCTGAGGCAATTTGGACAACTGGAGAGAAGTCTGGGCTCTGGCAAATTCTACTGCACTCACACCCGGGCTTAACCATGTGTTTAATAAAGCACCCAAGCATAATAAAGTGACTCAGTAGTGGATTTTAAATTCACTAGAACTGGAGATTAAAACACAAAGTTAGTCAATCACAGACTCAGACTGTGCTAAAGTACAAAAGCATCCACACAAACAGAAAGAGGCTACCAGCTGGCTACCATGGTAACAAATACTTCTCTAGTTCAGAGGGGACTGCTGAGTGTTATTTTAGTTTCCATCAGTACAAAGAAATACTGAAGAATTTATCAGCCTTTAGTTTCTCTGACGTATGTGCAGCATACAAACTGAGAGCACAGCTTGTGCATCAAAACAGAAATAAAAATAGAGACATTTATGAGCTTGCTTTCATCGTGCTGGTAGAGAAATGTACTGCTGGGATGGAAGAGAGCAAGCAGTACATTGATTTGTACCAACACTCAGAATCAGATAGGATATAAGTCAATGTCAGGGTAAATAAATGCAGTCTTCAAAATTTCCTGACATGGTCCGGATGAACACAAAAGGCTAGTGTTCATCCAAATGTTAGTGTAAATTCTACGCAGTGTTTTGCAAATGAAACCCCTGAAAATGTCCTGAAAATATCAGGAAAGTCATGTATGCAAAGAGCTGAAATAGGAGTGCCAGTGGCTTAATGATAATGTCTGTTTTCCCCAACATAAAGAGGCTGTCATCCATGATGCAGCCTATTTTAAAGGCCAGCTGTGGCTCCTCTCCCTCATGTTAGTCCCAATCTTGCCTTTATTCTCTCCACCTCTCCCCAGAACTAAATTGGCATCAAATCCCCAAAACATATCTTATAAAAATGACTTAAACAGACTATTCATAGTGAGACACTGGTGTTAAGGTCTTACCTAAATTCTGCCACATACTGAAGATCTCACAGCCCATCATCACCCTCATGTCTCCATACCTGCACGATAAAACATCAGGGTTAGAAATGAGCACTCGCTGCAGGCAAAATAGAGAAGCTGCACAGAATAGCATGTTAAGTTCTTCTCTGCGTTGCCTATTTTTCACTTTCCATGCTACTGCAGCAGGATGGAATAGCACACAGCTCCTTAGAGATCATCCTAACACTTTCAGCAAAGAACAGCCAGTGTACACGTGAATTTTAAAACTCACTTTTCCAGTATCTTCTTCCTTTTGGAGGGGGAGAAGGACTCCAGCTGAAGACACGGCTGGTTGATGAATATTACAGACAGATAGAAGTATGAATCCCACACCTGAAAAACAACATGGAAAAATGATAAACACACTGCTACTACTGCAGTTTTCAGGGATACAGACAAAAAATCTGGTGTAGTTTCAGTGGGTTGTGTGGTATTTTTATTTCATACAGCTAAACAAAAGTGAAGTTAAGATTAGCAGATATTAAATTATGCTTAAAAATCTTGAACATCCTTCTAAGAGTATTATCTAAACACATTAACAAATGAAACTTGGATCAACACTAATATAAAACAGGGAACAGTAAATCCTTACCCTAATTAAATTAACTCCTCTTTTTAAGAGTTCTTACTGCTGTGCTAATACTTTTTTAGCTTTCAGCTAATTTAAAAATCAGCTGTAATCCCCTGTTTAATGGTATTATCTTTGTATTATGCTTCTGTATCTGTGGAAGCGTTTCAAAAGTGTAATAAATAAGTCATTGATATGTACTATGAATAAGGATCTGCCTGTTTGCTTGTTTGTGCATTTTGGTGCACTTCAGCAGCTGCTGCCTTTTAGAAGTGAGACCGTTTGATTGTCTGGCATCTTTGCTGCATTGTTGTTTGGCTCAGATGTACACAAACACAGACGCACAACATTCTTCCTACCTTGTAGTCAAACTTGTCATTGAGGAAGTTTTTCCTCAGAGCGTCAGAAAGGTAGAGGACGGTTGTGATGATGACACTTCAGAAAGCAGAGACGGAGAGAAAAAGTTGAAGAGGGTTATTTTTCTTGCCTTGGATGAAAATGCACCATTTACCTCTTTTCAAATGATCCATTTATGGAGTACTGTGTGAATAAATATTTAAAGTGGTGAAGCAGAATGATTTGTGATGATTACTTCTATATTTTTGTTCTTGCAGGCCAAATACAAAATACCAGAAGTGAACCAAACATGCAAGAAAGTGAAGTAATTATCTTCCTCTGACTCATTAGATAGACGTTTTTATACATCAGGCCACCCATGGGCAGAATTTGATTGTGTTCTCATAAGTGACTCGGAGCAGGAGCCTTGGGTTTAATGAGAGTGCTACATCAAAAACACCTTAATCCAGAATTAATATGATAAAGAGATATCCCCGTGGATCACTGATGGAACTTAATGACATTTTAGGAGACTTAAAATAGACAGAGAACACCGTCCATCGAGAAAACAACACTATGTGTACACTTTAAGCAGATTAAAGCTCTTTGTTTGAACAAACTGGGAAGCTATTGTTAAGAATAGCTCCTCCAGGGGGTTCCAAAGTCTGTCTGAGACTTTGCTCCATGCCTTGGTCCCAGATGTACCTAATATTTTTAATTTCATCCATGTTTTGCTGAGTCATACTGATGTCTTACTTGTTTGTAACCAACCGCATCACAGTCCAGTCTTTGGGAAACATTTCTGGTCGGATTAGGATCCTGAAGACAGTGAAGATCTGAAGAAGAAAGTCCTGAAACAAAAAAGGAAATGAATACATAGTGATGTTAAAATGTGTCTGTATCAAAACAAATACAGCTTGAATCGCTTAATGACAAGTTTTTAACCCTATTAAGAAGAGTTAAAGGATTATTCAGGGGTGTTCATGTGCATGTACCCTCAACTGGCTCAAGCAAACACATTTTTACAAGTCGTATTTTGCAATTTAGGAGAGTGTTAACTACAAGATTTTGGTGTTTTTGAGCAGGTGTTACAGACAACAACAAACGGACATACAACACCTTCTGAGTAAGAAATGACAGTGGTGGGATTCGAACCCACAACTGCTGAGAGACTGGAGCCTTAATCCAGCACCTTAGACCACTCAGCCATACTATCCTCAGGAGTATACGACACCCTATAGGATAATTAGAGTATGGTAGGAGAGACTGGATCATGGCGAGGCACCATAGTCTATGAAATCAATAGGAAACACTGTAAAATATTCACATATTTATGAGACACTGCTTCCAAAAAAATGGTTTTCATGACATCAGAGCTTTTAGAGTGGCAAAAAATTTGCTGGAGGCGACCACCTCGTTATTCTACATGCAGGAAAAAACCCTTTTATTGGTAAAGAACAGGTTTTAATTGAATTTAATTGAAGGATAATGCAATCAAATACTGTGAACACTTAGTCTCTCTCCATGGTGCTGAATATTTTGTTCTGTTTTACCTTGTGCTCGTGTAATAAAGGTACTTAAATAAAACCATGACAACAGTCCTTCTCAGATAAGTAACCTTCAGCTTACAAGAGCATTTTATCTGCCTACTCATCCCTAAACTCAGCAGGTTGATATTTCTCACTGAGATGAACTCATGGCCTTATTAACTTTCTCTGGCTCTCTGAGTCTGTTTCCATCTTTCTGCTCCTCTTCATTATGCATCCTACGGTATCACTGCTGACCTTGCACAAATGTATGCACGCAGAGGACACAAACAGTAGCAGGTACAGTCTATAAACATGTTTTTCAGAAATCTCTGCAAGCACAGCTGGTGAGTCACTTTGAAAGTGGAAAGTTTTTGGGAAACTATTTAGAAAAAGGCTGAGAAAGAAGCAGAGACAGGGAGGCAGAGAGCATGAGCAAGGACTTGAGGAGGGAAAAACAAATGTTGTAGAGAAAACACTGATTAGAATATCAAATTAGATTGTACATTGATGCCAGTACTTCTCTATATTGCTACTCAATATTTGAATATCATAGCAATGCACACAAAGAAAAAAAAATAACCAAATATGCTTGAAAAATAATGAATATAGTAAATATTGACAGGGTGCAAATGTAATCTAAGTTTTGCAAACACATCACTTTGTAACTCCCACTCTTCATATTTACATTTTTGTATCTGTGGGTCTTCCACTCAAACATTTTCACTAGTTAAACTGAACAAAACTAGACAGCAAATTCAAGCAGCAATCTGATTTCAGTTAGGTGTTCTCTGGTGCCCACCAAAGGTCTCTGATATCCTTTTTCCACCAAGCCGGTTCCAGGGAGGATTCAAAGCCGGTGCTTAGACTAGCAGCACTTCTTTCCTTTTCTATAGCCAAATAATTGGCTCTGCGGCAAAAAAATACAGTTTCAGCATGGCAGCAAATCCTTGCTGGACCAAGTGAAGGAACCGGTTTAAGATCAGGGCTGTGTGCTTACTTAAAGTCCCTGTTCAGTGATTAAAAATATCTGTATTTTACAGTTTGTTTAATGACAGGTGGCTGTGTTCTTAACCACCAGACCAAATATTAGTCATGAAAAATATCTCTTAAGTATATATAAAGAAAGATCATGAAAAATTAGGCGTTTGAATGCACCAAAGCACACCCAGTTATGAAAAATAAAATTGTCTCTCAAAAAAAAAAAAAAAAATTGCTACAACCTAAATGGAAAAAGGTACAGTTTCATATTCTCATCCTGTATCCAACACTTCAGGTATTCCTTACTTCTCATTATATATTAATTTTGATGTTACGGTATGTTTCTCAGTTGTTTATGCGATGCGTTTGTTAAGCTGCTGCTAAAACACTTCCTTTTCTTATGTTGCTCTTCAAAATAAAAGTCTTTAATGATTAGAATTGGAGGCTTTTACTGTAACAGAGTTAGCAGGAAAAGAACGTGTCAATTGTTGGTTACTTGACTGAACTTTAGCAGACTGGAGCTGAGAGGTGGGATTGAATTGTTGCTGCTTTGAGAGAGACAAAGCCACAGCCTGCTTCAGCAAATCATTCCGACTAATCACAAGTGAAATATAGATTAAAACACATCTTCAGCAGGTAACATGTTTGTTCCCACTGCCCCTTGTTGAAGTAAAAAATAGACAAGCACTCCAGCAATTAGATGGTCTCTTGACCTTACGGTGACTAGTGCATGGCTGACCCGTAGACCAACGTGGCAAGTAGTTTTGGCCCAGTGATCGGATTTTGTTGTAGCTTTAGGGGAGGCAAGATAATTCAAACAGCACCTGTTTACAACATGGGGCGCTACATTTTTTCCCTGCTCAAAATAAACCAAGCTGCAAAAGTGGTGAAAAACATTCTGTATCAGGTCTACATCCAAAATACAGTCACACAAAGAACTGGGTGTTTTGATACGTTTACAGCAACCCAATTCCAACACACCTAGTTTTGACCAAAGACTGTAAAGAATGAGCTTGACTTCCTGTCAGCTGAGCTTGCACTAAATCTATCCTTTTGGTTGACAGGTAGCGTCTGCCTGTCAAGTTATCTGTCAATCAAATGAGATGCGCCAATCAGTGCACAGTGAGGTTTATCCTTAACATAATTAAAACAATTGTGGTACAAAAAAATTCACCCCCAGTACATAGTGTGCACATGAAGACATTAGCTAATGAGACATGCTTCGTTTTTTGAACCAGGCTGTGAAACAGTTTATTTCTAGAGTGAAAAAACAGCTTTTTAACATGTGTTGTGTACGTGACTTCTGGTGTTTCTGCAGCCAACCTCAAATGGACACTTGCCGTATTGCAATTTTTGCACTTCCGCATTGGCTTCATTTTTCAGGACAGGAGATTGCTGCTTGGTTTTGTTACAAATTTTGGATTTTATTTACAGGGACTTTAAAGTTGCAAGCGTATAAAACCAGCTTTAAGATCAACAAGGAAATAACTATTTGGCGTTAGGTGGATTTATCTTTTTGATTGTATGCAAGCTTGAGACATAAGTCAGGTGAAATGACCTTACGCCCCTGGTGAAGCTGCTCTAGCCTAAAATTATGTCTCAGTTTGTCAATAAAATCCACAGGAACGTACACTCTGCCGTCAGATTGCTGGTGTTTTCTTCTCTTCCATCTCTAGGCCTCAGTCATTAGCTCTTCTCACAAATGTTCCTCTAAACTAGGAATGGGCGATATCCTATCGTTTGCGATATACCGCGAAAAAAAACTTTCCACGATGAGAAAACAGCCTTTAACGAAAATAACGATAAACTATGGTTGATAACGTATGTGTCTGCGATTGTCGTGCACACATACGTCATCAACTGTGCCGCATTCGTAACTCACATGCAGAAACATAACAAACATGGCCGAAGGCGGAGATGAAACGGAGGATGAGTTTGTTAAACGAGGAGCTACCTCTATTATCTGTAAATAGTTTGATTAGAGGAAATCAGACGTGGAGCAGACAATGGTCATTTGCACAGTGCGCTTTATTTTACGATCCCCTATTCCTCCATTTTACAGCCGCAGAAATTATGCACGGTCCCACAGTTTATACGAGGAAATAACGGAACGCTTAGTCTAACATTTAGAAAGATGTGAGTAATAAACTCGCATCTCATGTAGATTTCCTATAAGGTTAGCAATATATAACATTTACAACAACATAGAATGTACATGATATGATAGATAACATGATGCAAGTTTATTTTGTTAGGTGCATAGGTGTCTTTAGTACACACCTTACAGACAGACAGACCGACAGAAGTGTATGATGGAGGGACAGATAAACACCAAACTGTATTATATCTGAAAACGTGATTATAACTACTACTACCACATTATAAGCTTCCGTCTTATTATACATCATGGACTTAATCAAACTTAGTTAAAAATAATTTATCAAATTTACTTATTCTTATTTTTATCAATTTAACAACAGAAGTTTTAACTTGGACTTGCATTGAGTGACTTATCTCTGTAAAAGCAAACATGGTGGAGCCTGGCAGCTCTGCTCCACTGAAGGACCCTCCAGACTTAAAAGAGGATATCAGACTGTATTTTACATTTAAACACTAAAGATAGAGGCAAACTGGACAAAAAAGACCATATCCTGGAATGGCCATATGGAGGTAAAATAGTGCTGTAAATACTTCTAGTTTAGGGTCAATTTTTAATGCTGACACTTAAATTTTTAATAATCTGCCAAGTTGGAACATTATTTGTACTATTTCCAACTAAATTTCTCTTTGAATCTCTTAAATGTAGAAGCAACATAGTTTTTTTATTTTTTACTAAAATATCCCTACATTAATAGATATCTATTTATATAAATATAGAAATATTTATATATCTATATTTATATATGTAGCTGGTGTAGTTAAGCAGCCAATTTGATACATATTTCCTAGTCAGAAAGGTTGTGTTGAATGGTGCTATTTTTTATCGTGATTTATATCGTTATCGCAATAAATACAGCAAAATATCGTGACAATTTTTTTAGTCCATATTGCCCATCCCTACTCTGAACCTACCCAGAAAACTCCTGACATGCTTGTCCACCTGTTCCTCAAAGCAGGAAGCAGTTATGTGCAAGTGTGGATAGGGTTACTGCATGAAAAATT
This sequence comes from Cheilinus undulatus, assembly GCF_018320785.1. Taxonomy (NCBI): domain Eukaryota; kingdom Metazoa; phylum Chordata; class Actinopteri; order Labriformes; family Labridae; genus Cheilinus; species Cheilinus undulatus. Next base: position 5,940,871 of record NC_054887.1, read on the forward strand.
ACAGAGATAAGGCTAACTGTCTCTCTTTAGCTAAAAGATAATGTGCCATTCACTAATACCCACTTCTCACAAAAGAGCCATGAAAGCAGGTGACTGGGCCTGTGAAACTGGCCATTCTCCCTGTTCTAAGTGCTTATACTGTTGGAATGACTTTGAAACTACTTTGTAAAGTCGAAAAGTTGCATATTGTTGCTTAAATTTTGATATTTGCCTAGTTTATGTATAATTTATGAGACACAGGCTCAATTGTTAGTGATCTGGCTTTGTGTGGTACAGCTTGTGCCATTAAAAGCATACATAACCACTGCTACTGAGTTAATTTTCAGAATATATTTGGAAGTAGAGCACAAAATGAGGCACTGCCTGGGACTAACAAATATATACAGAGAGAAATAGAACTGTTGCTCTCACCCTCAGGTTGTCTTTGCTGTTGAACGCCTGCAGCAGCTGCTGGTAGTGTCTGTCGCTCATCTGTCGCAGGAGGGCCAACAAACACGCTACAAACTCTCCCTGACAGGACAAAAACACAAGAAGGGAGGAAGAGAAGGATGTGTTTAGTGACTAATAATGCTGTTTTACATATCAGGGGCTGTCCTGAGGAAATTAGTTTAGAAAAATGAACTCTGATGCTACAGGAGGAGGAAAAATAAGTACTTTTTTTATCTGGTTCACATAAAGCCTTTTCTTAACCTGTTCTGGTGATTAGCAGAGCTCGATTACACAAAGAACAACCCCTCGCCTTCAACAAAGTGATGACACTGATGATCTCATTATCATCCAACTCACCGTTCCTATTTAGTGCTGTGCTGTATCATAAATCTTAATTATTGCCATTAATGTTAATAATGTTAGTCAAATTAGGGCCGCCATTGCAGCAACCTAATTTAAAATCTATAATTACTCTTGCACATCTTGTTAACTCCCAAAACAGTTTGCATTGAAAAGCACACAGACACAGTGCACAAGGTAGAACACATACAGTGACATCCTGAAACTGCAGTCTCATACTGGGGCCGGCAGGCTGGGGCCTGTTGCTGATTTCCAGGATTGTCCGCAGTAAAACTCCCAGCAGGCTCTCGACGATTAGCTCCACCTCCTCAGAGACCATGGGCTCCTGCACGAAAGAGGTAACACTCATGAATCACAGCATTTCACTTTATTAACATGTACGAGGAAAGAAGAGCCTCTTCTAAAAGGGTCATCCTTGAAATTCAAGTTGTAAGACTTTTATTCAGCAATTTGCATCTTTTTTTGTGTTTCTTCTGCCAACCTTGAACCATGATAGACAGCCGACGTCAAAAGATCCAACGTATGCATCCTGCACCCTTTGATTATACTGTTTTAATGAGTCTTAACCCTCAAGTTTGAGAACTTTTAAAAGTTTCAAGGCTAAGTGCCACATTTTGAAACTCTTAATTCACAGGGAAGGAGGAGAATTGAAAAAGAATAAAAGAAGGTGAAATACAAAGGAAAGGGAGACAGATAAAGATTAAAAGCAACTCAGAGAGAGTGGAGGATAAACTGATGGATGTGTGTGTTTGTGTGCGTGCATCTCCCAGCAGTCTCTACCGCTGACAAGACAGACAGGTCTTGGACAGAGCGATAATGAGAAGGAGCCTCAGACTGGCACACTGGCTGCCACTGCTGTCACTTCCCTTTGCATGCAGTGCCAGTCTCTGTGTATGTGTGTATTGTCTGTATGTGCGTGTCCTACTGGGCGCCTTTACCACTAGCTGCCCCTCTGGCACACACAGTTCAAGCCAGGCAGCCCGAGATACAACACACAAACACAGGCGCAGAGCTCCAAGTGACTGCCACCTCAACAATGCCCACTGCTTAATTGATGGGACTCATTACTGGACCGCACGGCTGCCAACATCTCGTTACCAAGACTAATTGACCATACACACACAATAAAGCAATCTGCTATTGCAATGTATTGGCAAAGAAATTGCCTTTAGACTGATTCCTCCAGCATTCACTTCCTTTTAAGTTATTTTCTGGTTATTATGTTGGTAATTCTCTTCTACAGGCTTGTAGAATAGCAACAATAATTCATATTAACTCTGCAAGATGATGTGAGAAAATCCCTACTGAGGGGAAAATGGATTGAGGTTAAAAACTAATGAGCAATAATCAATGTGAAAAGACATGTAGGCTTTGGCATGTAACATATCCCTTTTCTGATTAGACAGTCATATTTTTATATATTTTATATATATATATGCATGTCAAATGATTAAAATTTAACCATAATAAAACTCAGAATTTCTATTGATTGCAAATTTTTTTTTTTTTTTTTTTTTTTTGCTGCATCCAAAACTGCACTATTTTGCATTTTAAACTTTAAAAAATCAAACTATGTGTAATGACTCAAGACCAGCATTTATTCTGGGTTTAACTGGGTTGATTAAAAAACAAATAAATAAAACAACACTACTTAAGCTAGGAAAACTAAACTTTTTATGGATTAAGAAAGGAAAATTAAATAACCATAAAACAGTGAAATGTATGCTAATATAAAATGCAGATGATTTTTGACTTGTCCACTGAGCTGTCTGTGAGTTTTTAAACTAAAATGAGACATTAAGAGGGAGTGGTGGACTTATTTTACACGAGGATTAACTGAAGTGTTCTGAAAAAGGACAATAAAGCATGCAGTTAATGAAATCTATGGACCTTAATGGCGATTTAATGCAGCCCTAGTTTAAATTTTGTTTAACGGTGTCCCAACTTTGTATGCTGCTATGTAAACAAACATGCCTTGCCTTGTGTGTTTAATGATCATAATAATGACAATAACAATAATATCTTTGATTTAAATATTTAACATTAAGATGCCAATATGGCAAACAAGCAACTATGAATTTATGCATTTAGACAGGAAACATCTTTGCCAAAGTACTGAGGAGGAAAATCAGCAATTCTTTAAGTCCTAAAGCAGCAGACAACAATTTAAAATTGTACTAAATTATCTACAGCCAGTGCTGAACACTAAATTATCATGTCATATCAAACACAGGGCAGAAAAATGATACATCCAGGCAGACTTTACAGACAATAAAAGTGCACTTCATGTAGAAGTTTAATTCATGCTTCACAACGCTGAACGATGGACAATGACTAAGACAAGGCTTAAATATTTGTTTGGCTTTAACAACTCTGAATAAGCTTAAAGTTTCATGTCTAATAAATTACCATTTTTGATTATCTAATGTTATTGTAAAAGCAGTTACAATGCTAGCGGTAACTCCAAACAGTTGAATGTTGGATGGCTCGTTCATCAAACTTTTAAACTGCTACTATTAAAAATCTCATTTTGCTATTAAATGTATCATTTTTTACGCCTTGCATTTCTAGAGCTTTATCTTACTTGTATTTCTCCCTCTTCTTTGCTACTTTACTGTTTTTACTGGCTCTCGTTCTGTTTCTCTTATCAAATCTGATTGCCTTTACTCTCCTTTTACTGTTTTTATTTCTCTTGTTGTTTTTATCTCTTTATGTCTCTTTAACTGCTTACTCCTTACATTTTGGTCCTCTTGGTCTCAGCTTGTAGCTGGGTTTCTGTGTTGCCTGAGTTCCTACTGTTTTAATAATGCCTGCGCTTTAATGATGTCTATGATATCATGGTTTGGACATTTACGCTCTGTTGTCTTAGTTTATCATCATGTTCTTTTGTTCAGGTTCTTGAACTGTTTGGGTTCTGTTTATGTTTCTGGGTGTCATTGTTCTGATGTCTCTGTCTTTTGTTTGGGTTTAGTTGCTTTGTTCTTGCTGCTACAAAGCACTATGTAAACCCTTGTTTATAAAAGTGCTATACAAATAAAGTAATTATATAATTACTGCTCCAAGTAATCTGTGCAATAACTATTTATATGTATAATCTGCACAGATGGTTATATGTATATATTTGTGCATGTATATATGTGTATGTAGGTGTTCATATAAATACACTATATCACTAAAAGTATTTGCTCACCTGCCTTGACTCACATATGAACTTCAGTGACATCCCATTCTTAATCCATAGGGTTTAATATGACATCAGTCCACCCTTTGCAGCTATAACAGCTTCAACTCTTCTGGGAAGGCTTTCCACAAGGTTTAGGAGAGTGTTTATGGGAATTTTTGACCATTCTTCCAGAAACACATTTGTGAGGTCACACACTGATGTTGGACAAGAAGGCCTGGCTCTCAGTCTCCACTCTAATTCATCCCCAAAGGTGTTCTATCGGGTTGAGGTCCGGACTCTGTGCAGGCCAGTCAAGTTCATCCACACCAAACTCTCTCATCCATGTCTTTATGGACCTTGCTTTGTGCACTGGTGCACAGTCATGTTGGAACAGGAAGGGGCCATCCCCAAACTGTTCCCACAAAGTTGGGGGCTGAAAAACAAGCCCACACCATAATCCCCCCTCCACCAAACTTTACCCTTTGCACAATACAGTCAGACAAGTGCCGTTCTCCTGGCAACCGTCAAACCCAGACTCGTCCATCAGATTGCCAGATGGAGAAGCGTGATTTCTCACTCCAGAGAATGTGTTTCCACTGCTCTAGAGTCCAGTGGCGGCGTGCTTTACACCACTGCATCCGATGCTTTGCATTGCACTTGGTGATGTATGGCTTGGATGCAGCTGCTCGGCCATGGAAACCTCATGGAAAACTCTCTACACACTGTTCTTGAGCTAATCTGAAGGCCACATGAAGTTTGGAGGTCTGTAGCCATTGACTCTGCAGAAAGTTGTCAATCTCTGCTCACCATGTGCCTCAGAATCCGCTGACCCCGCTCCGTCATTTTACGTGGCCTACCACTTGGTGGCTGAGTTGCTGTCATTCCCAATCGCTTCCACTTTGTTCTAATCCCACTGACAGTTGACTGTGGAATATTTAGGAGCGAGGAAATTTCACCACTGGACTTGTTGCACAGGTGGCATCCTATCACAGTACCACGCTGGAATTCACTGAGCTCCTGAGAGTGACCCATGTTTTCACAAATGTTTGTAGAAACAGTCTGCATGCCTAGGTGCTTGATTTTATACACCTGTGGCCATGGAAGTGACTGGAACACCTGATTACAATTATTTGGATGGGTGAGTGAATACTTTTGGCAATATAGTGTATCTCCACTATACCCAATCTGTACTATGTCTAACCTGTAAAAACACAAATGTATAAATACTATCTATAATTTGTAAGCCGATATTTTATATTCCATATTTTTGTATTCATAAATGCTCTTGTAACACTACTTTTAATTGTCCTTTATTTCTATTGTGTTATTGTCACCAATGGCCTGCTTCGTCTACACTACTTTTTGCTGCTGTGAATTGGACTTTCCCTTTGTGGAGAAGAAATATCTTAGGAATATCTTTTCTTATTACAATTATTATTATGATTAAAAAAACTATGCATAAAACAACCACCAGGGCAGCTTCATGACAAAACTGTGTAACATTAATGTTTGATTTCACACAGATGTGTCTGCTTTTCCTGAATAATTTCAGACTCATGGCCTCTCTTGATATTAATATCAATGTCTTAATACTTTTAACAATGCCTTCCATAGGTATATGATGTGGTCAGCTTGTTGGATAAAGTAGTCAGGAAATTGCAAGGATCCAACACTTACTTCCCTGCAATCTGTTAGGTTTTAAAGCAACAATTTGTGGTGGAAATTATTATTAGGTGAGGAAGACAGAGCTAATCATAAATTAAAAATTTAGCTACTTCATTGTCAGGATTCACATTGTCACACAACATGGCCTGCTATTTCTCACATGAGGATTTAAAAAATGAGTAGTTTTACATAAAAGACAACTGTCACGAGAGAATTGTGTTTTCCAATTCAAAAATGTATTATAATAATTGTAGCATTTAGCATGTAGCATGTAGCAAACCTATGACTTTGATTTTACATAACAGCATAACACCAAGTATGTGAGACATTTGTTTGAAGTTTATATTGCTTAGAAACATTTAAATCTTATTATTGCTTTAAGCTGATAGATTGTTGAAATAAATCGAAATACAGAATCATTTGTTATTCAAACGACACTTGTGGAAAGCACCGCTGTAATGCAATTCTGAAAATAACTCATACTTTCAATACATGTCCTTAGATTGTGCATGGTTAAATCTAACCCATTGTGCAGAGCCATTGTAGCAGCAGCTTCTCAGCTGGTCTTTAAAGCTTTTACATTTCCTCATAGCACACAATGTCAGGATGAAGTGTGGGAGCATTGTGAAGGTCATTAGGCTTTGAGCCCTTTGTTTTGTAAATGGGCATGTGTTATATCAATACAAAATCACTGTATTGTAGACTTAATAAGTGAGAAAAAGGACGGACCAGGTCCTTTCATAGCATAAATAATTCATTCAAGTCTACATGAAAAATAGTTTAGCAACATGGTTTGTATCTTATGTCGCAAATAAAGAAGTAATCCAAAAATGCATTCAAAGATTAGTCAACTATGAGCAAAATCTGACCAATCAGACTATACTTTATAAATCTGCAGACAGGGACAGTCTAAATCAGGGGTGTCAAACTCAATCACAGCAGGGGCTGGATTCTGGATTCAGGTCTAACCTGAGGGCCGAACAGGGTCACCTTAAATAAATAATAAATAATAATAAATAAATATGGAATTAAAACACATATAAATTCATTTTCCCACATTCCCTTTTATCCAAATATTTTTAGTCCGTACTTTTTCAGATTTTATAAATTAACAAGGATAACTTGAATCATCAAGGATAAGTTCACATTTTTATACTTAAGGAAATCTGCATACTGATGGGCCAGTTATAACAGAATTATCATATGATCTTGTGGGCCAGATTAAACTGTTCCACCGGCTGGATTTGGCCCCTGGGCCTTGAGTTTGACACCCCTGGTCTGAATGGTTACTAAAGAGACTTTGGTATTCATTAAAGTCTGTTTAATAACCAGTTAAAAACTCCTCATACTTCCCTTGAGTATAGAGCTTAATGAAATGCTGGTAGGAGGATTTTTCACCACTGACAGAGCAAAACTAGCTTTTTCCTTTCTGTATCTTGTTTTAAAGCATAACTCACTGGTTCCAGATAAACGATACAAATATGTGTATTAATCTTCTTATTGAACTTTTAATGATTCCACAGGATTTCTGCATCTCTAGGAATGAGTTGGACGGAGCTCTCCACTCACCGCGGTGCCGTTTTCCTCCTTCTTGATGAGCGACAGCATGCTGGTGAGGATGCGTGCACACATGACCAGGTCTCTCTGCTCCTGCATGTGCGCCTGGAGGACCCGGAGCACCACTGGCAGCAGGATGCACCGTGACTCTGCAACACGTACACCCACATCAAACCACACATCAAAGAAATGGAAATAAACAGTAAGAATCCTAACAGGAGCAATGTCACTTTAATATGATAAAATGTATCTGGGTGTTAGCCTTTATTTTTTACTTTAATACAGTGTGCATGAGGGATGTGTTCTTCTCTGCATGCAGCCTTTAGCAGCAATTATAAATTAAACAGTGACAGTAAATTGCTTTAGTGTACCTCCCTTTAAAACACAGATTTAATGACATGGAGTCAGCTTCACTGCAGGAGCACAAACCAGTAGTATGATATGGACTAATAGCCCGTTTGGACATAATGGATGCAAACATACAGCGTACTGAATCCTGTCTGTATAAAGGATATGAATATAATTGTTTGCTTCCCTCTGTTCTGTTTATTTTTCTTGTGTGTTTATACTCTGTATGCAAAGCTTTTTGTGTTCTTTGCTCACAGATTCTTCCATGTTTGGTTAACAAGCTTTAATTGTGCATTCAAATCAAATTGAATATCATCTGTGCATGTGTTTGTGTGTCTCCATCTTAACCTGGGTTTATGTAAAGCTGGTCCTCCACTGTTTTGGCAATGCACTGCAGTTTGACAGCCTCCAGGGGGCAGTCGGCGTGAACAGTGGTTGGCAGGCTGCCCAGTGTCTCCCTGACAAAGCCGGCCACCTCTCGCACTGTGAAGATCTTCAATAGCTCTCCGTAAACTGACGGGAATGTCCTCAGGAACACCGCCTAGGCAGATCAGGGCGGTGTTTAATCATTCAGAGGCTAAATCGAACAGACACTATGAATCCATTATCTTATCTTTGAACAGCTGAGAGCGTTCAAGATGCAAAGTAGACTGAGCAGAGCTTCTAAAGGCATAGAGCTGCATGTTTTAAACACTTCACATGCTGTAATTTCAATGAATTTTTCACTTCATCTGTGTATTAATCTTAAAAGGGGCCACAGCTGAAAAAAAATAATTTTACCAACTCACTATGACTCTCATACTTTCTTTCATAATCAAACATTTTGAACTCAAGTACAGAGGGATTATGTGGAAGGCGACTCCAGTGGGATTGCCGTCTGTTGCTTGGTTTTTACTTCTCTATCTGGTGCCATTTATTCATGTCAAGTTCTGTCAGGGTCTGGCGGCACGACTGAAAAATGATGATTACAAAAATTTTAGCGAGATGAGTCACAGCATCATTTTTCTTCTGTTTACCTTCATTTTTTCAGAAAAGCCTGACAGAGGATAGAAGCCAATTTTCAGCACTGCTTTGTATCACTGTCACAGGCTTTTTACTTTTGATAAAAGAAAAGTTCAAGTTGAGGAACAAGAAGATCCATCGTTCTGCTAATTGGCGGTAATTTAGAAGGTTTCCCTGCTTTATTGAGCCTATTAACAAAGGTGGGAATAAATCATAAGCACTGACCTCAAGTAAAGCAGCTACTCTGATTAAACTTTGCTCCAGCAGAAGTAAAGTTGATTGTCTAAAACTCCACTAAAGCAAAAATAAAAAGTGATTTGTACACTATAATTACTAAGTAACAAGCAGTTGTTTTTATGTCTGCTGGGGTTGAACAATTATATCCGTGCAGTGCACAATCTAAAGACAAATACAAACCTCCAACCAGGCAAATAAAGGGGACATATTTTACCCTTTTAAGATAAGTTTATATTGTTCTCAGAGGTCCCTAAAACATGCCTGTGAAGTTTGTTGCTGAAAAAACACTCCAGTATTGGATTTTTGCATGTCTAAAAACCCCTCTGTTTCAGCCCTGCTCAGAACGAGCAGTTTCCGTGTCTGTGGCTTTAAATGTTAACGAGCTGTCTGACTCCGCCCCTGACCACACCCCTCTCAGGGAATGAATGCGGCTTAATTGATGTGGCTCTTTTGATCCTCTTAGAGGAAGATCAGGAGGGGAGGGGGGGCGGTCAGCCTGCTCCACATCTATGGCATTATGTTTAAGTGCGTGTCTGCTCCTCATCCTCGCTGCTCTTCTATCGTTTAACAATAAATAGAGCACGTCTGTATCACATGCTTCTGTGTTGCACTTACTAAGCACTCATCTAAACAGACTTTTCATTTAAATAAATCTAAATTCTAAAAAATAAACATTGAAAAACGTATTAATCCTCAGAATGGAGACGTCAAGATACAAGAGTTGGGAAGTTAAATATGACACTGACACGACTGAAAGGGATTGAATGAATGGGCCATTGTTTGGTTTGGGAAAGGATAACAGATTATTTAGCTGCACTCAAATATATAAGGTCATCACAATGGAGTCTAATCGCCAAAGACTTTGCACATTTCTCTTTCATTAAATTAGTGAAATAAATCATTGCTAAACTAAGTCTTAAGTCTCTTCTGATTGAAATATAGTTTAATAAAATTACCGTTAGAGTGACACGCAGGGGCAAGCTTTGAGAGAATGCACAAAGGCTTGGGTAGGGTCAGGCCAGAATTTGAAGCCTGTTCTAAGCTAAGTTTAACTTTTAAGTTCAAATATTTAACCATGCTTAGCATCAGCAGGTATCCTGTTTTGTTCAGGGTTCTATCTATGCTCCAGCTAGTACTGAGCAACAAATTAGCCAATACTGGCAAGTTAAATGTACACACGTGGACAAAATTGTTGGTACCCCTCTGTTAATGAAAGAAAAACCCACAATGGTCACAGAAATAACGTGAATCTGACAAAAGTGATAATAAATAAAAATTCAATGAAATTTAACCAATAAAAATCAGATATTGCTTTTGAATTGTGGTTCAACAGAATTACTTTAAAAAACAAACTCATGAAACAGGCGTTGACAAAAATGATGGTACCCTTAACTTAATATTTTGTTGCACAACCTTTTGAGGCAATCACTGCAATCAAATGATTTCTGTAACTTTCAGTGAGACTTCTGCACCTCTCAGCAGGTATTTTGGCCCACTCCTCATGAGCAAACTGCTCCAGTTGTCTCAGGTTTGAAGGGTGCCTTCTCCAGATGGCATGTTTCAGCTCCTTCCACAGATGTTCAATAGGATTTGGATCTGGGCTCATAAAAGGCCACTTCAGAATGGTCCAACGTTTTGCTCTTAGCCATTCTTGGGTGTTTTTAGCTGTATGTTTTGGGTCAGTATCCTGTTGCAAGACCCATGACCTGCGACTGAGACCAAGCTTTCTGACACTGGGCTGCACATTTCTCTCTAGAATACCTAGATAGTCTTGAGATTTCATTCACAGTAGGGACAGTGTTCTTCTCTTGGTATGCTTCATTTTTGCGTCTGTGAACACAGAGCTGATGTGCCTTGCCAAAAAGTTCCAGTTTTGTCTCGTCTGTCCATAGGACATTCTCCCAGAAGCTTTGTGGCTTGTCAACATGCAGTTTGGCAAATTCCAGTCTTGCTTTTTTATGATTTGTTTTCAACAGTGGTGTCCTCCTTGGTCGTCTCCCATGAAGTCCACTTTGGCTCAAACAACGACGGATGGTGCGATCTGACAATGAAGTACCTAGACCTTGGAATTCACCTTCAATGTCTTTGGAGGTTGTTCTGGGCTCTTTTGTTACCATTCGTATTATCCATCTCTTCGATTTGTCATCAATTTTCCTCCTGCGGCCACGTCCAGGGAGGTTGGCTACAGTCCCGTGGATCTTAAATTTCTGAATAATATGTGCAACTGTAGTCAGAGGAACATCAAGCTGCTTGGAGATGGTCTTATAGCCTTTACCTTTAACATGTTTGTCTATAATTTTCTTTCTAATCTCCTGAGACAACTCTCTCCTTCGCTTCCTCTGGTCCATGTTTAGTGTGGTTCACACCATGTCACCAAACAGCACAGTGACTACTTGTCACCCCTTAAATAGGCCGACTGACTGATTACTAATTGCTAATTACAGATTGCTAATTAGAAGACACACCTTGGTTGAACATGTCCCTATGGTCACATTATTTTCAATCTTTTCTGGGGGTACCATCATTTTTGTCCAGGCCTGTTTCAGGAGTTTGTTTTTTTAAATAATTCTGTTGAACCACGATTCAAAAGCAATGTCTGATTTTCATCGGTTAATTTTCATTGAATTTTTATTTATTATTACTTTTGTCAGATTCAAGTTATTTCTGTGACCATTGTGGGTTTTTCTTTCATTAACAAAGGGGTACCAACAATTTTGTCTACGTGTGTAGTTGATGGGAAGCTTAGAGCTTCTTTTTGCCTCGGTATTTGTTTTTCAAATTCAGTTATTGATGCTTTTATTTATTGCAAATACAATACTTCTTCTATAACATATTTAAGTAAAAGTAAATATTGGTTTCAGATAGATTTGTTATTTTCCACCCCTGTCTATTACTCACTAAAAGCATCAATACTTAAATTGTAATGAAAATGGGAAAATAAAGAACAAAATCTTTAGTTTCACACAAGTTAAGGGGATAAAATGTTTATATGTATTACAAGAAATCTCTCTCTCCCTGCATAACTCACCCTAAAGAAAATCTACCTGTAAAGAAATCCTAGCATATATTTAGGTACTGCTTATTAAAGATCTATGGTATTAAAGAACAATCTCCAACAGGCTGCACGTGCTAAATTATGCATTCATTGGCATTGCTGTACTAGCAGGTAACTTCACCCACATGCTGCAGATTAACTGAGATTAGCATGAGCCTGGCGTGCATCTCTCCGCAGCTATTGTTGTGTTGAGAATACAGATCAGTCCGGCCTCAGGAGTCAGCAGAGGGATGAAGTGGAGCTTTTTCAGACAGCGTGGAGAGGCCACGGCTGGAATAGTTAATGTTACCCTCGCTCTTCTGGTGTCAAAATGAGGTGAAATTTTTACACAGTGACCGAAAGAGACTGCAGGGTTTTAAACAAAAAGTGCCGGTTTTGACATCTCAACTCATTCTGTCAGTCTCTGGGGGAATAATTGTTCACCTGAGCTGTGGGAGGAAAAACCTAATGTAGTAATTGAAAAGATGGTAGAGGGGAACAGACGCTTAAGGTTCACATGGGAGTAAAAACAAGGTAAGAAATTATTCAAGAGAATGAATACACATAGGCGTTACACGCAGGGTTTGTCTGACTTGAGCACTGAAAGCGAGCTGGATTTTATCGATTAAAAGGCTACAAGACCCTAACAGACTTAAAAGGAGCGACTGGGTAAATGAGACAAATGAGAACCCACTAAAAAGACAAAACAAGAGGGAACAAGGAGCAGACAGAAGTTATACAGGTGTTCTAGAGGGAAAAACAGCCAGTTATTTCCTTGGATGAGTAAAAAAATCGACACACAACCAGCTGTTTCTGGTGTGTAATTAGGATTTTAGCTTATTTGTTTTGGTCTTGTTTGAAAACAGCGGAGGCGGCTACCCCACTGTGCAGATCTCCCAGCGGAAAAAGAAAAAGCTGCCACAAAAATTTCTATTCCAGCTCCAGACCCCCCGGCAGCATGAAATTCAATTACAGACAATTTCTCACCTATCACAGCTACATTAAGAGGAGTCCTTGAGATAGAAAACAACACGATTTACACACAGACGTGACTGTAGAGGCGCACATACCTGTGTTTGTGCGACGGGGCTGGTGCCTTTGTTTTCCTGCGAGAGGAAGAAGCGGATGGACATGAAGAGCTCGTGGATACAAACTCGGAACTCCTCCTCATTCTGGCCTCCAGTGGCTAATGAGAAGAGGCGGCGAGACTGGATGATGTACTTGAAGATGTACTCGGTGGCCTGGAGAGAGACAAAGAAGATCCATCATTTATTATCTGTCTGGTGAGGACAAAGTGATGGAAGCTGATCTAAAGTGTCATTTTGACCTCAGACAAAGTTCATCTTTAATGTTATGATGGGTGTTTCTGCAGTAAAAAATATGGGAACACTTCTTCATTTTTCAGCTGGATACTAGAGAAATTGTGCTACCCTCAAATCTGGAACACAAGTCTTACAAATATACAGTAAAAATGCAACTATTTTAGGAGGGAAAGAGGGCCAAACCATTTACTTGTGTGGAGATTTCTACAGTAGCAAGGGAAGCCAACAACCTTCTGTATCAGTGCATCTGTGTAGCTCTTTTAGTACCATTAGTATGCTGCTATGTAGAGATTTTTATCCTTGCACCTGCTGCTGAGCTCTAAGCCTGGGAGGAAATACTGATAATTGTGAAGTACAGATCCTCAGACCACCTCCAGTGGTCTTTTACTGTCTTTAACTGAGGAGTCTTTTCAGTCAATTCGTCACTCTAAAGAGTTAAATTGATCAAAAGTGTCTAACTGTGGGTGTCAGAGGTCCCAGTGGTTAGGTTGTACCCCATGTGTGCAAGAGGATCTGGCAGCAGACCTCTACAGAGGTTATGGAAAGTGGCTATTTTTCACAAAAGAAGAATGCCATAAATAAAAACCTAAAATTTACTGGGGGGATAAATCAAAATTCAACACAATAAGCTACGGAAAACCCAAAGAGGGTTATGGTTAGTCACCCAAACCCCAATGGTTAGGGTTACGGTAAGTGGGAGGGGGATAAAATTAAAAATAACACACCACAAACCAAGCAAAAACCCAACAAGGGTTAGTATGTTACTTCCTGCCCCACGGTGGAGGTTGCCCCATTGAAGAAGTCTGCGACAGTTGAGCCGAAAACGCCCTACAATAGAGGTCTGCAGCCAGATACCTACGCCTGTGACTCATTTCCCATGTCTTCTTCTGCTATCTTTAAAAAGTATACAACTTTCTTCCTTTAAATGCAGGATTCTGACTTAATGAGTGAGAAAAGCTGTCAAAAAGTGGCACCACCAGCCTGGTCTGCGTTGCTATACATCCCAGTAAGTTTTGGACACTTACAATACATAATGAACCCCATGGAGGCTGTACCACCCTTAGTATGCAAACATTTCCCTGATCTGTTTACACATTTTTATTAACTTTAATAAGGCTTGGTAGGCTGTGAAACTGAACTACCCTTCTGAGATAAAGTGTCTGAATCTGAGTATGAACCCGTCCTCTCTTGAGCCTTTCCTTAAACCCTCTGCAAAAAATCTCAGGGCGATAGTAGTCAAAAACGGACCAGCAGAGGGATTTATTTGTTGCTAGCCAAGCCTCTATTATTGGTTTACAGCTTGTCTTTTACATAAATATGACCACGTTTTAGGCGCTTTTTTAGGGTTGGGTATTGTTTGTTTTTTTCCAATACCGGTGTTAAATTGATACTTTTTAAATGGTACTGGTGCCCAAAGCGATACTTTTAGGAGGAAAAAAAAAACCAGCCCTTCTGACAGCCCTGAGGTCAAAGGTGAAGCTCAGGGTAGCATCTACATCAGAGCTCTGGAACGATCTCCCCCTACACATTTGGCTAGGGCAGATAGTTCCCCCACACTGCCTGTCTTTAAACAAACCTAAAACACAAGTTAAGACTCTGGTTTTTGACTCTGTGAGAAAAATGGCTTTTTGATCCTGTCTTCTGCCTCTATGTCTTAATATTCAACATTATTATTTTTGTTAAATTTCCTGTTGTTTATAAATTGGCACTGTGTTTCATTGTACCTTTTATTGTTCGGCACTTTGGTCAACTATTTGTTGTTTTAAATGTGCTTTTAAATACTTTTGGACTGGACTGGCTGGAGCATGGGGGGAAATTCAGGCTTCGTGCCCTTGATTATGATGCTGGCATCACTTTGTTCATAGAGGCACATGGCTCTGAAATTCTGAACTGCTACATTAGACTCACCAGTATATAAGACACAGCCCAATATTGAAATGGGAAAAGAAGGAAAAGTGTGTCATACACACTGGATTAAGGTAACTCTTTCTCCAAAGTGTCTCACCTCATTTAAAGCTACTGGGGGGTGGCACCTCCTGCAGAAAAAGTTAATGTCTAATCTTTTCCCTTACATGTGTATGTAGTGTTTGATGACTGAAAACTTCTGATCTTTCTTTGTGATGAATGTCTAACGTGCGACTCAAAATGAATATCAGGCATAGAATCTTTTCTGAAAGGCTTTCAGGAGTGCTTTATACTCTTTCTTTGAGATCTACCCTCTAGGGAGAGGTTTTAGGCACTAGCACAAACTATTCAGGAAAAAAAAAAACTCTCCTTTCTTGATAGTCTGGTTGCTTTTTGTTGCTTGCATGGATGCTTCAGTGTTGATTTCACTCAGTTTCATAACCAGCTAAAAACCCACAAGAGCAATTAGTAAATATGGCAAACATTTAACAGCTCTAGTTTCTCAAATGTGAGGATTTTCATATCTATTTGTTCTGATATTTACAAGACAGCCCTATTTTTACATAAATTCAAGAATGTTTTTTGAGTGTTATAGACTAGCAGTTCCCAAAGTGGGGTTAGGACCCCAGGGAGGGTTGTAAGACGCATAGGGGTCAGGGATGCTTTCCAAAAAAGCAAAGACAAATTGAGAATGATTTAAAGTGGCATATTTTATCCATTATTATAGCAATATATCCTTTAAATTACTTCAATTTAAATTAAGTAATATTTAATAAGTGGGATTTGTGCTAAAATGTTAGTAGTGTGTTCAAAAACTTGGTGCATTATGCACTGTGCAACATAAAATACTTTAACCACATCCAGGGCTAGTGGGGTCCCCGGTCTCTGGTTCCGGCAAGTTCTGGAACCCCAGCTAGAGACTTTCCTGTAGGTTTGATGGTCAAATTTCAAAACTGTCTTGCATGTCACTGACAAAACATGCAGCTGACAAAAGATACAAATCATCATTACATTACTGTAAGCGTGTTTATGAACTGATTTAAAAAACCTCATCAAAGACATCTACCCTGCAAACATATCTGCAGTGTATCACTTATCTTTTATTTACTGCATGACAGAGTAGAATTTACTTCTGCAGCAGAACGTCTCCTGTAAATGATAAATGAGAAACCACTACAGGAGCCGCAGTGTGCTTCTCTGACGGTGCATCTGCATGAGTCATTAGAATAATGTGATGTGGATCCCCAACACCGGAGGCATTTCTGCTGATTAAAATTGCATGCGGCGTAATAGATTGAGGAGGAGAATAATGAACAGTGGTGAGATGTGTTTGTTGCTGATGTGGAGGAGAAATTAACAGGACTAGCAGAGAGAGGTGGGAAAGTTTGTTTGTTTGTATTTAAAGGTGCGTCTGTGTTGGTGTACTTCGCCGTGTGTCTTTAGCAAAACACCTCTCCGGCTGCTGGAGTGACGTGTGTGCTAATTCCTCACCTTGAGCACCTGCTGGATGTGATCCTGGTGTTCTGCGTCAACAATGCGGTCCACGTACCACTTCAGAACTTTGATCAGGTCCCTGGAGAAGACGCACGTAGACACAAACTTAGTATGATTACTCACCTCTGGCTAGATCACACATAACATCTCTCACTGGATTTAGCAAAACAGATGAGGCAATGCTGCGTTTAAACTTGAAACACGATATTACAAAAAGTTTAAATCAATTTCAAGATGAATGCCCAGATATTTTTCAAGAATCAAACCATCCTAAATGAGAAAAATAACCATCCGACCTGATAAAAGGGTTTTATTTATTCTAAATTGGTTCAATTTTAACTGGCTATTGAAATGCTGGCAGGTATTTTCAGAGGTATTTCATGCTCTTTGTGAAGCAGACAAAGAAGGCAGGCTGAATGAAAGGATTTTCTCACTCTGAATAACACATTGGGAGCCTTTAAATCATTAAAAAAAGCCTTGTTATGCATGCAGAAGTTGTAGCGTTTATTAATGAAGTTGTGACACTTATAATGAAACAATATCACAGGTAGGACAGTTTAAAACAGATGGTTAAGGAGGCATTATGAGAGTGTCTGGAAAAAAGGTGAAGAAACATCAGCCACACGGCTTCTTGACAGGTACAGAGAGTGTGAAGATGACAGTAGACTGTGAACATTTGTGTGAATGCACGCCATAGATAGGAGAAGGCATGAGGTGAGAGGAAAATAACATATTCCTCTTTTCATCAGCCAGGGGGCACCATAAGCATACATGATTCCTCTCCCAGCACGGAGCTGAGCAGGGCTGCCTCCGAGCGCTGACGCAGGTTGGCCTCCGTGGCTGTGTGCTCATGTGATGCAGCATGTCATTAAAATGCAATACGCAGCCCAGGCTGTGTCATTATGTGCTTAAGGTGCTGCTGTAGCCTTGTACATTAACATTTAAAGAAGTGAAGGTTGAAACATCTCATACCTGTAGGACAACGCTCCTGCAAAGTGGCTCTCTATGTAAGTGTCCATGACTGGTTTGAAGTGTTGGAATTTGCTGTCCTGGAGGAGGTTAATGACATGGACCTGGAAACAAAAACAGAGTATGAATTATTCTTTAAAGCCCCTGTGGGGAGAATTTAGCTCATGGTACAGCAAATTGAAATCAATACAGATCCCTTTATATGTGCTATAAAAGCAAACAAGACCATCAGAGAGAGGAATGATTATTCCTTTAGATTTTTTTATTTATTCTATCATCCTTTCCAAAGGGTAAGCTTCAGGGGAGATGGCTAAGATCAGCTGTACCAAACTAATTTTATATCTCTTTTTTCATTGTGAGATGCATGTTGGATGTTTAAGATAGCAAAGGAGGGGATTTTCTGCAATAAAACATTAAATACACAAGTCAAACTGGGATCAGTAAAGAGAAATTGTCCCACTTTTTCCACAGGTGTTGCCAAAGTTGATACAAGTTCCTCAGAGGAGATTTAAAATGAGAGATTATCCTTTTTTCAACACTCAAAATGCAATATATTCTCCTTTTTCCTTGGAGAAAGTCAAGAGAACAACTGATTGAATTTTGTATGATGGTTTATATTGCTTTTATGTATAAGCTACATGTTTATAGACAGTGAAATATTAAAAGTTGGAGCGCCATGCTCCATTTAAAAGAAACATTAGGATGTTTTGTGCATTACAGGGGCTTCGGGGAGTTTGGCGATCCTTGTATTTTCTGCACATGACAACCCAATATGCTTTCATGGGTTTTGCACTGTGGAGAGTCTTCAGTCTAGCCACTCTCCTATAAAACACAAATCATTGGAGGGCTGCAGTGATGGTTGTCCTTCTGGAACTTTGTCCCATCTTCACACAGGATCTCTGGAGCTCAGTCAGAGTGACCGTCAGGTTCTTGGTCACCTCTCTTATTAAGACCCTTCTCCCCTGATAGCTCAGTTTGGCTGAGTCCTGGTTGTGCCAGACTTCCTCCATTTGAGAATCATGGGGGCCACTGTGCTTTTGGGAACCTTCAGTACAGCAGAAATGTTTTGTAGCCTTCCCCAGACCTGTACCTTGCAACACTCCTGTATCTGACCTCTGAGGGCAGTTTTTTAGACCTCATGGCTTGTGTTTTTTCTCTGATATGCATTGTCAGCTGTGAGGCGTTCTATAGAGAGATGTGTGCCTTTCAAAATCATGTCCTATCAATGTAATTTACTCCAGTCAAGGTGTAGAAACATCTCAGCAACCATCAAGAGAAATGGGAGCAACCTGAGATAAATTTCAGACATTGCCATGATGAGGTACTGAGTGTAGGTTAATGAGGGAAAAAAATAATTTAAATGATTGCAGCATCAAGCTGCAGTATAACAAAGTTAACAAAGGTGAAGAGGTTCTGAATACTTTGTGAATGCACCATACAGATCAATAGATCTGGTGAACAAGCTGCAGAAGCAACAGTCTGACAGTCTGCATCAGTGGAGTTACATTTATATCATAATTAAGCCATTTAACTGGACCACTGCATACAAGCACTAGGGTAGAATCCATCTATTGACAGATGTATGTTTGTCTGTACCACAGTAGGTGGTAGGTGATACGAGCCCTTTCAGCCTATCTAATACTGGACCATCTTCAATTTGACCATTCTTACCAAAGTAGCAAGAAACTACCTAATTGTATGTTAAATGTCAAGAAAATGCAAAGATTTACAGCAATTGTTATTCTATGCTCTACTTGCACAAATGCAATACAGGCTAGGATAAGGCAGTATCCAGTGTTCAAAACCTTAAACCATTGGTTCCCAACCTTTTCCTGAGGCCCCCCTACTCATGTCTAAGAGGAGTCCCCATCCCACCCCACCCTCAGGACCCACTTGGAAGAATTAAACATCAATTTAAATTGTTTTCATTCACAAAATCCCAACAAAAAAGGTATTGTTCTAGAAAAAGGATCTATTTATAACTATCTATTATTACAACGGTGTTTTAGGGCAACTCTAGAAAATAAAATAAGACAATCTGCTCATTTGCGAGAAAAAAAAAAGAAATTCTCAAGTTTAGAAAGTCAGAAAGTTACAAGAAAACAACTACATATTTTTTCCTTTAAATGTCATAATTGTATATGAACCAAAACTTTGATTTTTTTTTTCAGATTACAAAGTGGAAAAGTCGAAAATCAACCCACAATTTTGAGTTCAGTTTCTTGTAAATCTTTGATTTAACTCTGTTGTAAAATTATGGTTTTTAATTCTTTAAATTTTTGAGTTTCTAATGTAAAAATGTATGGCTTTTTAAACTCAGAAATGTCATAAACTACGAAAGTATGAGTTTGTTTTCTTGTAAATATACAATTTCATAATCTCTAAAATTTTGATTTTTTTATTTGCTATGAAATTAATAACTTCCATTATTCATTATGTTTCTAATCATACTTTTTAAAAATTAAATGCACATCTAATTTTGACAACATCAGAGCAGATCCTGTGCCCCCCTGAGATCTATGGTGGCCCCCCTGGGACGCCCAGACCTCAGGTCTGCGTTAAACCATACTAATTTTACTGGGGTAAAAGTATCACCACCAAGTTTTAAAAAAAATTGCATTACACAAGAAGCAGGTCAGACCAAGCATCTGCTGGCATGCACCTTCAAGCACAGCAAGCAGAATGTACACCTCTGCTTCTGTTTCATTTAATCCTTTAACAAAATGCATTGAATCAAGTAAGATTTTAAAAAATGACGTTTATTGCAGGTGTGCATGAAGCGATTTAGATCTGCAACATGGTTTTCACACTTCATAGGCAAGTTCACTTACATTAGGACAGATTATCAGACATAATTCTGTCTCTTTTTTTCAATCTCACTCTGTGCAGAATGGTGCAACTAAGCTCTCTGTCCTCCTTTGAGGAAAAATATGTGCAGAACACCTGGTATTTTTTTCTCTTTTAACTTGTTTCATGTTCTTACACCAAATGTCTTTATTTTGAGTTTCATTTACACTATATTCTTTTTGTTCTGTAGTTACTTTGCAGCTATAAACACTGAAAATATCCCTGTGGTGGAACCAAAGAGAGTTTATCTCATCATAACTACCCATGGAGCTTTGGAGCCCACACAGTGTCTTTTGAGCTATGTCATATAAAGTGATTCTGCTTTGTCAACAGAGGAAACACAACTAAAACATAAATAACAGTGACTCAGACAGCCACATATAAAAGATGTGAAAGAGAATAAAAATAGACATCAGGTAATACAGGTTTCTAAAAATATAACAAAAACAACCAAGGTTTTTCACAGTGGCAACACTTGTTAGTCTCTGTTTTCATTCTGTGAAGGCTTTTATTTTGAAGTGCTTGAAGTCGGTCCCAACACAGAAGACACAAGTCCGCTTGTCAGACTTGTTGGATTGATCTCAAAACCACAAAAAAGGAAACCTGATGACCACAACTGGGCTCACTAGCCCGTTTCATCATTGATAACATGCTGCACTGAGGGCTGAGTGTGTTCATGTGTCAGTGAGGGAGTGATGGAGAGAGAGAGGTGAGGGGGGGATCGATCACCTTGCTCTATCAGCGCAGTGCAGCAGGACCAGAGAGAGATTGGTTCGGTGGCTGTGTAGCGTTACATCACACAATCTTTCCATGACAGTGAGTTTGTCCGTCTGTTTTTGCACTCAAACAAGACGGGATTGAGGTCGACATATGAGGAAAAGAGGAACCAGGAAATAGAAAAGATCTGTGAAAACTGACTGACCTTTAGAGCAAAATACTCACCAGAGAATCAAATACTTTGAGGCCGTACCGCTGAGAGCTTTCATCCAGAATACCAAAGAGAGTGTCCAGGGTGTCTTGAAGAAACTGTGTGAGGAGAAAAACAAAAGGGGGTTTGTAGTGATTTCCACTTGAACTTTAAAAACACCTGAACTGAAATCAAATCAATCCTAGAAATGCCAGGTTAGCAGAAAAAAATCACAGCTGAAAATCTGATTGCCTACTTTGACAATCTCAGAGCCATCAATTTCCTTCAGCTTTGAGAGGCTGTCGTTGATTCTTTCAGGGTGGGCTCGCCACTTCAACAGGTCCAGCATATCACCTGGGGGAAGGACAACAAGAGGAGATAGTGAAAACAAGAGCACAGATCAAAAGAAGTCGCAGCGTATCGCATGTTTGATGGAAAAGATGCACCTCAAATCACAGAGTATCACCACACCCTTCAATTACAGCCCCGAAAAACCCGTCTGAATCCAAACAAATTATGACATTTTCAA
This sequence comes from Cheilinus undulatus, assembly GCF_018320785.1. Classification (NCBI taxonomy): domain Eukaryota; kingdom Metazoa; phylum Chordata; class Actinopteri; order Labriformes; family Labridae; genus Cheilinus; species Cheilinus undulatus. Next base: position 5,962,639 of record NC_054887.1, read on the forward strand.
GTGCAGCGGGGATAACACAGATAAAAAGTCATTTTACCAAGCTAGGGTCCCCAGACATGTGCATGAATAAAACATCAGCCTGAAGAAGAAAGTCTTTGAGCTGTCTCTTTGGATTCGGTTCAACCAAAAGCGTGTCTCTGTTTTTTGCAAGTTTCTGTGTGAGTTTCTGTGTTTGCACGCATTTGAGAGCATGCATGAGTGCATTTGTCAAGCATATTTTGTCAACGCAAGCTCTGCAATATTTTCTATAACCAAATCAACAACAAAATCAAATGTATGCTGGAAATGAACAGCTTGTTGCAAGACAAATGTGCCTGTAGCTTTTATGTTTAAATATTCTATGACTAATGAAGTAAAAATGATTTATCACTCAGTTGTCTGCATTTTTAAACAACAAAACAATAACAGCATCTCAGAAAAACACAGAACTTAGAGGTCTCCTTTGCTGCATTATTCATATGTTAATCTAGGATTATTTTGTCCATGGCTTTAAAAGCAAATGATGATTGATCCAAGCCTGCATGATTTCCAGAAGCAGAGAGGTCAAAATGATATTTAAGTATTTTTTAGTTAGGTGGTAGAAGGTACTTGGCCATGGTAGTGGCATTAGCCTCCATTAATTTCAGTGAGCATTGCTCCTTTAAGGATGTGGTTTGAGCTAGGCTAGCACTGATCATCAACTGGAGGCCTGGGGGCCAAATCAGGCCTGCCACAGCTTCCTATCTGGCCCCCAGAAGATTATGAAATTCAGAAAATGTGTGGAAAATGTGTTATGGTATTTACAGTGTTTTTCATTTTTAAAAATCCCTACAGCTTTTAAAGGAACCCCCAAATTAAGGGAGAATTTTTTTCCAGATTGGCTTGAGTTTCACAAAAAACCCCTTCACCAGCTATTTTAGGTAAATAAGATGCAAGACAAATTCATACTCATCAGTCCATTCTTGATTCAAGCTGCTGGTTACAGTATCAACCCACCATTTCAGGCACTTTGAGAATGTATTTTCCCCTTCCTGGATATCAAAAACAAAATACATGCATTTTTTTTTCACCAATCAGAATTTGACATTGTTTTTTGGAGGTTTGGGTTTTGACAACCCCAGTGATGAACAGTGGGACAGCTCTAAAACATGTGGCTAAAATATCTCCATCGCCCTCTTGTGGCTGGCTGTAGTACAAGCAAGAAGGACTGGATTCACTGCTTTTTTAATATTTTAAACTTTTTAAAAATTTTACTGCTTTTTTTCTTATTATTTCTACTCAGTTTCCCTCCAGTATCCTAGCTTGTTTTCCTCCCAATTTTACCAACCATTCATCTCGGTCAGTGATCAACTGGTGGCCTTGGGGCCATGTCAGACCCCCAAAAGGCTCCCCAATCCGGCCCCAATACATGATTACATCCAGAAAATGTAAGGAGGAAAAAAGATGTGTTTTTTAGGGCATCTTTTGTCTATAAATCCCCCCAAAATGATCAAAACTGCAACAGTTTCATCAGGAATGACTTAATTTCGATCAGTATTTTTTTTTTTTTTTAATAAATCCGTCAGCTGTTGTAAGTAAATATGAAGCACTTTTCTATGATTAAATCAGCAGTTTCTGTTTCATCTTTTCAACCCAGGCTCTTGAAGAGTGTCATTTTCTTGCCTGCAAATCAAAACAATAGACCTGTTTCCTCCATTTGTTTTTCTCAACAATCAGGATGCAGCATGTTAATGTCAAACCTGGAGATGGACAAAGTTGATCTCCTAAAAATATGTGGCTAAATAGGCAATAGAGACTTGTTTCTCTGTTAATGCATACAAATTTCTTACATTCTGGGACAAAATACAACAACTAATACAATCATGTTATCGGGACAAAAATCTTTATTTGATTGTAGTTAATTTGAAAGTCTGGCCCTTGTACTTATGAAGCTGATGAGACCTGGTTTAGGTTTTAGTAAATTTTTTATACCTTTTTGCAGCAGTGAAGGTTTCGTGCTCTACCAGCCAAAGCAAAGGATCAGCTAGTGCATTAAGGTTGCTACAATGTGACAGACGTTGGTGCCTATCAGCCAAAAACACCTCAACCGCTGAGCAGCCAAAATGTCAATCTCCGAGTCTTGTTTACCGTTTTGTGTGAGCTTGGTAGAGCAGAGAAAGCTGGTGATCCAGAAAGACTCTTTGGTGCCTTTCAGAGTCTGGTTGTTGGACGGGAGGTTGGCTTTGGAGAAAGGCTGCTTCAGGTAGCGTGAACAGTCTGCCAAGCTGGTGTTCTCCTCACACTGGAGGAAAAGGAGAGGGAGAAAAGAACACATTTAGTGAGCTGGCACAGGGAAAAAGCAGAGGGGCCTGAGATTATCGAAATGCTAAAGTTATGCAGCAGCTCAGTACTAAAACATTTCTTTCACAACATTAAATCAATAATGTAATCTTGCTGTTATTTTTGGATTTTAAAGTGATGCTTTCATGCACAGCTGAGGCTGCTCCAAAGCTTCCACACACTTTGGACTGATTCTTCCGTGTCTATTTTAGGTCTGAGGAGAAACTAGGCCATGCCAGCTTCATTGAGCTTTTCAGCAACTTCCATCTGGCATAAGAGTGGGGCCTTTTCCCCCTCTGAGCGGTGGGAACACACCAGGCGAAACAGAGCTGTCCTCTAAAACTGGCAGGCTTAAGTTAGGGAGAAGTTATGTAAGACTAAATCTGGGAACCTGACATGAAAAGGGGGCAATAAACAGAGTTTTTGTGTTTTTACACTGCTACAGAACTACTATAAAGTAGAGAGCAAAATAAATAATCAGACTTTGGGTCACTGTTGTGCCTCACTGCCAATAAAATGTATGCACCAAGCTTTTCTGTCCTCTGCAGAGCCTGAGGTTTCTGCACACACCCTTCGCCTCCAGCTGAGGAAAAGCATGTAGTCTGCAATTATTCTGAAATTACACCCAGGACGGTCTTGCAGAAGCTTTTTTAAAAGGGTGCACAGGACATTTTATTTGCTTTAGTCTTTTCATGTGTGCTGAGGAAAATGTGTGAAAAGACAAGAAAGGCATGTTAATTGCATTAAAATCGCATAAAAGTTGTTCTAAAAACAAAGACGGGCACAGAGTTGACTCAGGAGCAAGTTCAGTACCAGCTGACTTGTGTGCACGCGCTAGCAAACACTCATACATCAGCGCTCACTCGTGGTTAAGTAACTGGACATTACTCACTGGGCCGTCAGCCTGTAATGGAGTGGTGTGAGCTGTTTATCAGCCCCCAGCTCCAAACTGTGCGATAAAAGAAAGACTGCTTTTTCCATTCATAACAAATGATTCACCTGATTATATACAGTACGTAATCCCCGCTGAAGCAGTGACATCAGTGTGATGCAAAACGGTTGTGGCTCACTTAAGAGCATCCCAGGGTTGTAATTTACCAAGAAGCTCGATGAATAATGATGTTGCAAACATATAATGTATTCATTTAAGTCTTTTGTTTTTCATTTTGCAGATTCCAAAGCTCAAAGGTTTCATAAGCCTGGTGGGACAGTTCAGGGCTTGTGTCCTTTTCTGGTTGGGTTTTCAGTGGTGGCAGACAAAAAAAAAAAAAAAAAAAGCAGATTCCCTTCGAAATACCACATCAAATATGTCACATGAGGACCTAATGGAGGAGTTAGCTCAAAACTGCCATCATCATTATATGTATCAGGTAATCCAGGCTCCCCCCAAGAAACTCACAGTTGAATTCAAGACCTTTTAAAAACTTTTAACAGACCACTTATGAAATTTAAGGCCATGACAATATGCAAAAGGTTGGAAATGCCAATCAAATCTGTATTGAATTTAATACTAAAGCGCCTTAGTCTGAGGATATTAAAGCATTTTAAGACCTCCTGTGTACCCTTTGATTGGTGCTGTATTTTTAGCACACAAAAATTGACTTATTTCCTCCTTTGAAACACTAATCTTCACAGAGGATGAAAGACGTTGGATTTTTGGTGATATCCAATACGTCGATATTTACCAAATAATTCCAGCCAATGTGAATATCGATACAGATATTTAAAAGTAGTGCAGACCTTAAACTTCAGTCCCAAACCACACGTCACTTCACACTTCAGCTGACATAGGTCTATTGGTAATGTCTCAAACTCCACTAACTTATTTGCTCATACAGCCAACATTTACAGCTGATAAAGGCAGATTTTCAAAGACAAACTATCAGTCGTAAATATCTTTAGAAATGTTAAAATCTGCTGATACTAAAAATTCACTGTTTAAGCTCATATCTGATAACATATTAGCAATAATACTGTGCACCCCTAACTAGGGCTGAACGATTTTGGGGGGGAAAAAATGAACAGAGTGGTTAATACATATTGGTGGTTAATACACCAATATGTAGAAGCTCTTTAACCCAAATTATATTTTTAATGCTAAAATATAATTATTATTGTTATCCATTAATTTTCAGATTCACTGATTTACAAAAAAACTGAAAAAATAGTAAAGCACATTATTATGTCTTGATTAATACGTCAAATTATAATTATTTACTTGCATTCCTGGACAGAAAAAATAGTTTTAGTGGTTGAATGTTATGCTTGATTAATTTCTGACTTCTCATAGAAGCCCAGTGAGCCGGCTCAAATTTGGGTATAAAAAGGTGAATTCAGTTTGAAATCCCTCATTCCTGTTCAAAACGGTAAAACGTGGAGAGCTCACTGAAAATAAAGAGTACGCATTAAAGCACTTCATGATGCTGGATGGTCTCTGAGACAGGTGGTCTAATAAATGTGTTAAGCACTGTAGTCTCAACAAAAACATGCTATCAATAATCCTATATTATAACCAACACAGTATTAGATTTGACAAAGATTCCGCTGCTCTTTCACCTGTATGCTTAAACCTGCTGATCTGTGATTGGGCAATACAGCTCAGACTACAAACATACAAACAGACTTCATAACATGCTGAAAATCATGACTTCCATACAATGACTCTACTATGTAGATTCTGTAAATAGAGATTAATGTCTGTTTATTCTAAGGTGCATGGCTCATCTGAAGGTGAGGATTCACCTTTAGTCCAGAGCCAGGCCTCTGGCAATGTTTGCACCTGTTTCTGAGGGACAGTTTGCACCAGTAAGCACTCAGTATTAGGCATGCAAATGATAATAAAAAGACAAATGGTGCTGGAATATCTCTGATTAATGTTGGGCAGCATGGCACACCAGTAAAGCCAAGTGGCCTGAATCATCACACAAAAAGTCGCTCTCGTCACTGAGGTGAAAACGATTCAACAAAGAAATTTCCTCTAAGTGGAAGAAGAAAAATATCTCTTCTTTTGATTAAAAATGAGACCCAATCTTGGATGGAAGCACACATCAATCTGAATATTAAGCATTGTACATCTGCCAGAAACAAATATCCTGCAGAGCACACCATTATTTCTCTTCCATGACATTCAGTGCGAGTCTTATTGGTGAGGGTTTGCAGGTTTTACCTTGTGGATAATGAGCTCGTGGGTGCCATCTGGCAGAGTCCTGCCATCCTCCTGCATCAGAGGAACAAAGGAGTAGCCAAACAGTTTCTTCTCTCCCTTGTCTTTAGCTGTCAAACAACAACACATGGACATGACATTGAGTCCAAAATACACCGGCACAGGCTGCAAAACAATAAACAAAACAATGGCTTGCATTATGAAACTAGTTATGCAATGATAATGAATAGGAACAAGGGGATCTGATGCTCTGAATTTTAAGGAGCATTCATTGTTTTCAGTCTTGAAGTTGTACCTTAAACCTTTAAAAGCACTGACTGTCAATGCTGGGTGTGGTCAGAATCTGTAACACCGCTATTCTTTAGGGTCTACAGAGCACACCACAAGCAAAGGCATGAGTTTAAGGACCTCACAGAGCGCCTGATTAATATTCACTGCTGTGCTTTTTTAAGAAGCTTTCTGAAAGCATAATTTGCATTATGAACACATGTAATGTGATTTATCTTCTGCTATAGCAATAAAGTGCTAATGCGTGCACAGCGGGAAGTAACAAGTGCAGATCTGTTCTTTCCTTTCATAGCAAACACCAGTGATTCATTTAAGGCAGCATCGACCAGTCCCTCTGTGAGTGTGTTCCAGTGTGTGTCTGTTGTGTGTTCACTCTCCAGGGAGAAGAACGACTTGCACTGAATTAAACCCAGAAAATGGTACAGTGCCTTGGCCATTTTCTTGCTTTGCTGTGATTATGTTTTACCACCAGGAGGGTTATTTCTTACAAGACTCAGGAGTGTTCATTTTTTGTTTTTCAATGCGTGTGGTTCTTTTTGGACTGGTTTTCTGATCTATAAACCTTCACAGCCTTGGGTGCAAGAAGATTAAAAAGATTAAGAGTTACTCTGTGAAACTCAGGCCAGATTAAGCTTAGCAGACCAGGTAGGAATTGATGTTTGTTATATCTTGAAACCATACTTCCCGTCTGTAGGGGATGAAAACATATACCTTCTGCTCCTATAGCAACAAGAGTCTTACTTACAGTGCTTTCAGAAAGTATTCAAACCCCCATCACTGATTTCAATGTTGTTATGTTGCAGCCTGATGCTACGGCTGAAAAAAAAAAATCATCATAGTTAATTAATCTACACTCAGTACCCCATAATGACAATGACACAGCTGACAATGAATATCAGAGCAAAAAACCATCTAGCTAGGTGCTCCATCTAGCTTATCCTTAACTCTGACCAGTCTCCTAGGCCCTGCTGCTGATGGTGTCAGGCAGGTGATGAGCGGTGCCTGGTTTCTTCTAGACATAACATTTATAATTGAGGCCAAAAAGTTCCATTTTTGGTTTCAACAAGCAAGATGATCTTGTTTCTCACAGTCTGAGAGTCCATCAGCTTTCATGTGTTTTGCATTGAGGAGAGACTTCCATTTAGCCACTCTGGCATAAAGTCAAGATCAGTGGAGAGCTGCAGTGATGGTTGTCTTTCTGGAACTTTGTCCCATCTTCACACAGGATCTCTGGAGCTCAGTCAGAATGACCATCAGGTTCTAGGTCACCTCTCTTACTAAGACAATTCTTCCTCTATTGCTCAGTTTGGCAAGGCCACCAGCTCTTGAAAGCATCTTGCCAGTGCCAAACATCCTCTATTTGAGAATCATGGAGGCCTCTGTGCTCTTGAGGAACCTTCAATGCAGCAGAATTTTTTGTAATCTTCCCCAGATCTGTGTCCTGCAACAATTCTGTATCTGAGCTCTGCAGGCAGTTCCTTTAACCTTATGGCTTTGTTTTTAATCTGATATGCATTGTCAGCTGTGAGGCCTTCTATAGAGAGGTGTGTGCCTTTCCAAATTATGTCCTATCAATTAAATTTACCACAGGTGGACTCCATTCAGAATGCAGAAACATTTTAGAAAAGATCAGGAGGAATGGATGAAACCTGAACTAAATTTCAAATGTTTTTGCAAAGGGTCTGAACACTTGTCAACATATTTCATTTATTTCTAAAATTTTAAAATTCTGTTCTCACTTTACCATGATGGAGTACTGTGTGTAGATCAATGAGAGAGAAAAAAAATCAAAACATTTTTCTCCCAACTGTAGCATCAGGCTGCAACAAAACAAAATTAAAAAAGTGAAGGGGGTTTGACTACTTTCTGAAAGCACTGTATGATAAAACCACCATTCTGCAGCACATTGTTACAATTCTCTAAAATATGTATTAAACAATTAGCTATCATATAACAGTATAGTGCACTGCTGATGCTAGCAGATCCTCACAGCTCCCTTTAGCACCATTTAGGAGCACTGGACTCCCTAAAAACAAATTACAGCTACTGCATAATGAGTGCAAAAGTGAAATAGCATTTAGAGCAAATTCATAGCTTTCTGGCAGCGCCTAATTGAAATGAGAGCCTCTGCTAATCATATTTTTCCACACAGGTTGACTCAGAGCCCTAATAGTACATGCAGTGTGGTCTCCTCAGTTTGGTGTCACCACAGGCTCAAATTGGGCTCTTGATAGGCACCACTTGGGCAGCAATACTAGCACTGCCAGCAGTAATAAGGCTGCTATATCTACAGCGCACAGACGTGCAGCCTTCCAGCTTGGCTGGAAATGGCATAATAATATCATGTTATGAGAGAGGAGACGCAATGTTCTCACTGAGACACAGACAGGGGACGGAGAGAAGAGTTAAGTACAGGGTAACATTTAGTTCATAGTTAAAGTTTTGCATCATTAAAAGGTGAGGAGTTAGACAAACTAATCTCATTATGAAAATGCTAAAATAAGCACACTCTTGGACTTGGACTTTGACGGGTTTTGTTTGGCAGAAGCCTCGGGGCTTGTGGCCGGAAGGAAGGCTGGCTGAATCAAACAGACGGGGAGGTGAGTGCTTGTTTTGGCTCCACAACAACGCCTCTTTACCTTTAATTGCCCCAGATAATCAACTGAAAATAAAGCAGCACCTCAGGCATTCCCGGCTGAACAGCTAATGCCTGAAACCTTTCCCAGAAAAATAAAAAGGTTACCCACGATCCCATTCCCACTTACTGGAGCAGTGTCTGAACTCAAACCGGACGTGTGAACCTCGGAACATGTCCACAGGGATAGGAAGCTTGATCTGCTCGGCCCAGCGAGGGCTGTTGTTGTGGTACAGCACCAAGGAGTGGTACTCGTCTGCTCCTGGTTCTCCGGAGCCGGCAGCCACGTGACTCTGAGGGATGGAAAAAAGAAGAAGGTGGAATTAAGAGATAGAATGAAAGGGAAAAACAGGGGTGGAGGACAGGAAACAAGAATCCAAGCTTAATAGAAGTCAAAAGTAGATTTAAAGGAATAAATAATAAGTCAGACATGAATAAATCCTAATGTTACACAAAAGCCAATAAACTGAGAATAACACGGTCAGCATGCTTGTGTTTATGAGTGTCAGAAGGCTGCATGCCATGCAGTGGCAGCAGCAGTGGCAGCAGGGTTATATTTGAGTCTATTTTCTGTCCGAGGCCGAGGCAGAGCAGGAAACCACAGAGGCAGACTGTCACAGCGCTGTACCAGAAACGGGCAGCACACTGGAGAGACGCTTAGCTTTCACATCTGGGTCAGCGATATTTTAATGAACCGTTAGCACCAAAATAAGACATCGCTATTAAGAAAGAAAGAGTTAAATAAGGGCTTTAATGTAGCATTTACTGCCCTTACAGAAAGTTTCTGCAGCTTGTGAATGTTGTGATTTAACGAGGATAGAAAAGCTGTGACATACAATTTTCAAAGGGTGTTTTTACCTTCAGGATCTGTCCATCGATATCCAGCACATACACAGTGATCTCTACATTCCTGGCGACGCTCTTCCCCCCCTTGTCAAACTCGCCTTTCTCCAGAGTGATGTAAAGGTCATTCCTCATCTCTCCTGCAGGAACAGGAAGTAAAAGAGGCAACAATGCATTGATTAGGCATGCCAGCGAGCATTACTAATGACCTCTCAGCTGCTTGGCTTCCTTTTTAGTGCAATACTTCATGGCAAGGGTGGACAGGGTTTGTATTAGTAGTATTTAATGATGAATCTGCTGCTTACAGAGAATCTGTGCCTGCTTTGAAAACCCACTGGGTAGCCTCTTTTTAAATGTTCTCTTCAGTCAATAATTTACACACTTTTGTCAACAGAACACATTGGTAGGAGTGTCAACAATTACGGTGCATTCATAAAGTATTCAGACCCCCTTCACCTTTTTCAGTTTTGTTATGTTGTTGCCAGATGCTAGAATCATTTTAATCTATTTTTCTCCCTCAATAATCTACAATCAGAACCCCAAAATGAAAAGGGAAAAAAGAGTTTTAGATTTTTTGTAAACTATCAAAAAGAAAAAACTGACAAATCACATTGACATAAGTATTCAGACCCTTTATTTAGTACGAAGTTGAAGCACCATTGGCAACAATTACAGCTGCAAGTCCTTTTGATTATGATGCAACAAGCTTTGCACACCTGGACTGGATTTCCTGACATCTTTCTTTGCAAATTCTCTCAAGCTCAGTCAGGTTGGTCAGTGGAAATTGACTTTCAGGTCTCTTCAGATATCTCTAGGGTTCTAGTCGAGGCTCTGGCTGTGTACTTAGGGTCATGTTGGGTCGGGAATTTTCGGCCCAGTCTGAGATCTTTAGCTCTGCAGATTAGGTTTTCATTGAGGATATCTCTGTACTTTGCTATGCACAGCTTTCTGTGAAAAACACCCCCACAGCATGATGCTGCCCCTACCATGCTCTACTGTTGGTATTAGGCAGGTGATGAGCAATCATCTGTTTTCCTCCAGATATAACATTTATAATTAGGCCAAAAAGTTCAGCACAGAATCTCAATTCTCACAGTCTGAGAGTCTTTCAGGTGCTTTTTTGCAAACTCCAAGCAGATATTCAGTTTTTCAGTTTTGCACTAAGGAGTGGCTTCTATCTAGCAACTCTGCAATATAGCCTAGATCATCGGAGTGCTGCAGTGGATGTTTTCCTTCTGGAACTTTTGCTGTGTTTGATTTGTCATCGTAAATCGTATTCTGACTTGTTTCTCGGACTTCCAACCAGAAGTGGCAAATGCAACATCTCCCCAAGTCATATGTACAACTCGTGAACTTGTTCTTTCACAGAGAACCCCAGTGTAGTAAAACTGTGATTTTGACCTGTTTTCAGAACCTTTTGCTGTTTCTCAGTGCATTTTTAGATATTGTAGACACAGCACTATCCTGCAGTTTCATGTAGTGTGCAGCAACATTCTTTTAATACATGAAAGACTGCACAATGTGTTGTTTTAAAGGCTCATCGGCTAGCAACTGGTCAGTGTTGCCAAAAACAATGACTGTCTAACGCAAGAATCGCATCCATTGTTTTTCCAACTCATTGTGGTAGTGACAAATGGAAAACAACTGGGAAATCTGTTTCTCAGAAAAACATGACGTCATTCCCAGTTTTGACATCCGACTTCCAAGGTAAATGGAGCGCATCATTTGTCCCATCTCCATACAGGATCTCTGGAGCTCAGTCATGGTGACCACAGGGTTCAAGGTCACCTCTCTGACTAAGGCCCATCTCCCCCAATTGCTCACTTCGGCCAGGTGATCAGCACTTGGAAGAGTTCCGGTTATGCCACACTCTATGGAGGCCACTGTGCTCTTGGGAACCTTCAGTGCAGCTGAATTGTTTTGGTACCATGCCCATATCTGTGCCTTGCAACAGTCCTGTCTCTGAGCTCTGCAGGCAGTCCCTTTGACCTCATTGCTTGGTTTTTGCTCTGATATGCATAGCAGACAACCTGTCCATTGCAAAGGGTCTGAATGTGATATTTCAGTTTTTTTTTCTCTAAAGTCCTGTCTCACTTTGTCATGATGGATTACTGAGTGGAAATTTAGAGATAAAAACTAAATTTAAACAATTGCAGCATCAGGCTGCAGCATTACAGAATGAAGGCCTCCTTCACTGAAAAAGTGAAGAAGGCCTTTTTTTCAAAGCTGGCTCTGCAATCTACCAAAACACTAAAAGGAAAACAATACCAGGAAGTAATATCCTTCATCTTTTTGTTGTAATTGCACCTGAAAGTACAATTACTGGGCAAGAAGCATGTTTATTTCCTTCTTTAGGGGAACTCAAAATGGTGCAAAGCGCTCTGGGTAAGAAAGAGGATAGGCCTGTTTCCTCTGCAGCTGAGCTGCGGTCAGACACGTTGTAAAATAGGTTCCCTTTATAACCTCTGCGACTGTGTGAGTCTGTGTGCTAATCATATTTCTATCTCTAGGGTCAACATTGATTTTTCTGCTCTTAACAACAGCAACCATAGCAACATACAGCAATCTAAATCAGCTCTTACTGTACCCGCATACACGCACAAAGAGTCCAGAGAGGCAGACACGCTACAACACAGGGGCAGTTTCTTAATACACAATAGGAAAAAGGGAAGTGGAGAGGGCGGGGCAAGAGGAGCTGAAGTGGAAAAATGAGGAGAAAGATACAGTCAGATAAAAATCCAGAAAAAGAAAGGGTGTTTCCATAGCCCAGGGGCAGACTTTAACAGAGAGGAGTGAGAGCGTTCAGGGTTTACACTCAGACAAAGACAAAGCCTGAGACAGTGAACATAAATCTGTGTTAGTGAGGCGCTAGGGGACCCGGAGTCTGTGGTTCCTCTTTATCCGTGAGACCAGACAGCACACCTCGCCTGGCTAAAAGAACAGCTCCCTAAACGTCCAGCTCTCATGAATGAATGAACGGACAAAGAGTCACAAAGCTCAAAATGCACTGGACATGTATGTGTGAATGTAAGCATGTTTAATCTTGAATTTAAGTGGTTTTACATTTGTAACCATGGCAACAAGACCCCATCCAGGTTAGCCTGAGGGCCTCTGCAGGGATCTGTGTCATTTAGGTAAGACGCTTTCTGAGTGAGGCTTTTCTACCTGAAACAACCTGAATATTTTATCTCTCTAAGAGCACCCTGAGGTTGAATTTAAATCTCTCTGTCACGCAATAGGCAAGGGAACTACAGGTGATATTACTTGGATTGATGTGTACAACACAAACACTAGAAAAGCTTCCAGTTATCTCAAGATCTTCTGTTGGTATTTTACACAAAAATCTATGTTTTATTACTTAAAAAAAAAGTTTATGTAAGGAATAAAGCATTTTAGAGATAAACAGTCACATTTTTAAAGAGGTTCATTTTAAAAAGGTTCATAGTAAATCTTACTACTATATTTGGGGGCTTGTCTGTCTGTCTCGATTTACACCCCACACCGTTGCTCCAGTTATCCTTGATACCTCTCAGAAGACTTCCTGGGTGTACTTTTTCAAAACTGGTGCCATAACAAAATCATACATATGTAGAGATTTTCTATAAAATCCAAAATAGTTGCGTCTTTCGATTCAGTTTGCCTCCGTCTTGTCCCCTATTACATCACTACCCCTGTATAACCCTGACTCCACCAAAATGCTGAAGAGAAGATGGCCTTCGCTCTCAAACACACTAAAAAACAGAAACAAAACCGGGCTCATGAGTCTTGTGTTTATTTATAACTAAGAGAGCGAAAGTGACAGAACTGGGCTTCGTTGAAACACGCCCACAGGGAAACATATTTAGCAGGCCTGGATGTGATGATACACCTGCGCCCAGATAAAAGTAATCTCTCCGTAAAGCACTTCTTGTTGGTGCTCATTTAAGATAACACAGGAGTGTGTCACACGATGCTGTTAAAAATCAAGGTTTATTTACTGTTATTGTTAGCTGCAATTGGCAGTGCATAAACATGTTTGAATATCTGTCTGTCTCTGTGGAGCTAAATGATGTGATGCTTTATAAACACTCCACAGAAAAAGTGTGCACTCTAAAACTTTGTAGATAATTCAAAAGGCACAGCCTTAATGCTACCCTAACTCTGTCGTTGGCTGATCACTACAAACATGCACCGGTGTGCAGAGATGCTGAGCCATTACGCAGTTATTTGGGGAAAAAACTCTTTCAATTCCAATTGTTTGTTTTGTTTGTTCGTGTGTTTATCATTAAGCATCTAATGACGAGGTAGGTAACAGCCCGGCGTTAACGGAGTAAAGATTAGCCTACTGTCTGGGAGAGCTGATGGAAGCGTACGGCAGTTTTTATGACGCACAAACTTTCTGGAGATCATGAAACAATTCCGCCTCTGTATGACTTTAACATTGGAGCGGGAGAAAAAAAATCAATTCTTAGATGCATCGTGATGCGGAGGTGGAAGATTCTGAATCAATTTATAAATTTCCAATGATTGATCATTCTTCAATTATTTAAAACTATGGAATAATCAGAACAAAAAGGGGAATCTCTGACACGCAGTGCATAACAGCAAGATTTAGATTACCAGTTGTTAATCTGTGAAAAAGGGCATTTTTACATTTGTAATTTTAGATATTTTACAAGGAAAGGATGCTGCCACCTTTGGTTCAGTGCACTTGTACATTTCCAGTTTACATATATCTTCCATTAGAGGATAGAGGAAATCTGATTCATTTCTTTTTTTCTAAACACAGATGTAAGTTTTGTATTAAGTCTGACTCAGTGAGAATAACAGAAATACACATAATAAAGCCCAAGTGCATCAGAATGCATTTATAATCGATTAAGAACGGAATCGTAGCCCTATGAATTGTAATCAAATCAAATCGAATTGTGAGGTGCCCAAAGATTCCCACCTCTATTTAATATAAATGGTAAATGATGTTGGTAAATATTACTTTCATATTTCTATTACCATGCCAGAACAAAAAGATGAATAAGTCTGAGACTCTCAGCTGCTTTTTTAATGCATGTGAGGCACCGTTAGGATGAGGATGTGACTTTTGTAGTTGTTTTCTCAGAGTTTCCTTCATTCAGGGACGAAATTGTGTCAAGTTGGCGCTTCAGTCAACACATTAATTGACCTTTCCTTTAATAAAATGGACTGTCTGTTATTATGAATATTCAACATGGATTGTCAGAATCCCTGTGCGATGCGGGCAGGAGTGGACAGACCTATTGCCGGTGCAGACAGGAGTGTACATGGTGTGCTGAGGGAGTGAGTGGTAATGGTTAGAAATCAAGCAGGATAGGGATTAAGAAAAGTGTCCCATGCAGGGCTTTAGTTATCACTGTGATTTAAGAAATATTAGTCCTGTGAATAGTTATTTCAGGCATAAATTGGACAGACTGAGCTCTCAGTACAAACAAACAAAAGAAACTCAAAGGACAATATGTACAAATGTGGTGCAATTTTGACAGCAAAAGCGGTCCAAAGGATGTGAAATAACACCACAGCAGAGGTCATTAAGCATTAAAACATCTGCAAAGACAAGGAAATAAGTTGGTGCTTATGATCTCAATCTGCAACTGTTCAAGTTCTTCAAGGGCTTATAATGAAAGTGGCATTAAATTGCTGGTCAAAGTGACCTTTAAAAAGTGGCCTACCTGGCATGATTACATCAGAGAAGCCCAATTTTCTGGTAATGGACACCCCCCGAGTGAAGAGGACCATGTACTCTCGCCTCAGCTGCTCTATATCCCCGTGGAGGAGCTGGAGCGCCACAGCAAGACCTGAAAGAAAAGAAAAACTTTAGTATCTGGGGTTTCATATTCTTGTATTATTACCGAAACCTTGATTTTTCCCACATTATGCCAAAGCTTAAGCAACTCAGAACACTCAAAATATTCCCCAGCAGTAAAAACATTCTAGTATTGGTGAGAAGAGAAGAATTCATAAGAGCATATTTATTTAAAAAAGCATGGATTTGCAAACCAGACAACTAAAGTTATATGAGTCAACAGAAGCTCTTATCTGTATGGAAAGCAAGTAGACGCCCACACGTACATAAACAAAATGCAAACAGCCTCTGAGTCATTCTCAGCACTTTTTATTAAAAGGAAATCCTACATAAAGGCTGTCGTCTCAAATCAATATTCTTATGCAATGACTCCAAATGTCAGAATGGATAAATTAAAGCACAGGTTTATTATTAGAGATCAAAATGCATCTTCTTGACGCCCATATGTATGTGTGTGTTGAGATCATGAGGAGGAGAGGCGGAAGCACAAACAGCAAGGGAGCGGTACTGTAAGAGAAAACATGATGATGATTGTTATTATGGTGGATGTTTTCTGGAAGGTTTGGAGGCAGTGGTGAACTGGTTCATTAGCTGCGAGAGGTTGCAGGTGATGCGAGTCAACAGAGCAGCGTGACTTGTTTGCAAACCTGCTAGCAATATGCCAGAATACATTACTCTGCAAAGTCATACATCAGTGAAAAAAGACAGAAAAGATTGAAGAGGGTTTGTTTAGGTTTTCCGGCTTGTCACAAAATTGTGTATGAGATATTAAGGTTGATGCCTTGTTATTTTAGGCCCCTAAATAGTTATTGTCATAAAACTTACATATTCTCAGAAAAAGAGTCACAAGGCTCTGAGGGAAACGCAAGTATATCTCCAGATATCTTGGTATTTATTTATGCTTGCTTGCTTCAACACTGTTTCAAAAACCCTGCTGTTTTTAAACTATTATTTATATAATGAAAAGATGCCAAAATAACAAGAATACGCACCATACTGGGTGCAGGTTTATCTCAGTGATGCCAATATACAGAGGCTATAGTCCTCTACACACTGGTTGCACATTGTTGCATGCCCTCCCCCACTCTTTTTCTGCATTCCTGTCTTTCTACATCTATCCTATATAAATAAACACAGTGCAGTATTGTGCAGAACTTTTGGGCATATGTGGGCCAAAAACTTATGCTGGATTGGCACAACCTCTGTTGTGCTCTAGATGTCTTTGCACATTACCGTTGGAAGTTGAAAAAAAAAAAAACACTCATTTAGGGTGGAGTAACGAATGGATGTTGCAAGTAAGCACAGCCTAGGGTACGTACAGATGACTATAAAGGGTTGCCACAAGCCCCTGGCTGTGCTGTGGATGTCCCAAGGGCTTAACAACCGCCAGGGGTTTCCATGAATGTTGCCAGGGGTGGGAAAGCCCAGACAAAGAGAAGCCGTCAAGCTTGACCTTGGTTACCTAGCAACATTTGTGTTGAAGTGTTGTTCGCCAAAGCACATCATTTAACAACAGAAAACAGCCAAAAAAAATTAGTTTTATTTACTTTAAAGTTTAGCTAAGGCTAGCCCAAGCCACTTCTGTAGCTAGCATACACTTGATATAGCGCTATAACTACACTTTCTTCCTTGTAACAGCAAAGCAAGCTCAAAAGGACACATATTGAAAACCAGCCAGGTAGCAGTCACCAAAGCAAGCTAACACTAGAGCTACTGTACTAAGTTTAAGATTGTTATTTTTGGTAGAGAGTTAGCAATAACTCTGTAGCTTCAGCTGTCTATTTAGTAAAGCTGAGCAATTAATCAAAAAATAATCCAAACCAACATTTAGAGCCAATAACAGACGAAAACCTGCCATGTCAATTATTTAAAATTTTTCCCTTGTAAAACATCTCTCTACTAATACACCACCCCCTTAAAACAAACTACTAGCTGTATAGTCACATGATAGGCAGCCAGGTAGTTTCATTTCAGCTGTGTATTTTGATTTCAGTTGTCCCAATAAATAACCATGGATTGTTAATCTCTGCATGTTCCTCTCTCCTCTATTCGTTTTAAAATTATTCAGTTATTCACAGAACAAACTGAGTCAGAGGTTGGGGTGGAATAACCGTTCATTAATCATAATTGAGGTAAAAAGCCCAATTAATCGTGATTTTGATTGTTGCCATAATTGCACAGTCCAACTATTTAGCTACTTCAGTGACACTTAAGTTCACTGACCAGGCTAAATGCACATACAAATCTTATCTAACACAACCAGAGTACAGCAAGCTAATACTACCGCCACCATGTTTAGTTTAAGATCATTTCAGACAGTGATTCTCTACTAGTGGGTCGGGATCCAAAAGTGGGTTGTGGAGCTGTTTTAAGCGGAGAAAACTGGATCTAAAAGTCCAAGAACTATGGAGGGCCAGAGACAAAATACGTTTGTACATTTTATTTTACTCTGTTTTTCCATGATAACGTGTACATTTTAGCAATTTTCTTGAGATCTAGACTTATTTAACTCCTTTTCTGAGGAAAACAAAACTGGCTTTCTTGCTTAAATGTTGTAAATGATGCTATTTTCTCAGAATTTCTTGAAAACATCCTAAATATACACCTTATCATAGGAAATGGAATAACATACAATTCGTGCATGCATATCAGTTTAGGGTTTCTATAATGACATGCTTGTCCTGTCTCTTTCTTTGGTCACATTACATTCCAAATACAATACAAATAAAATGAAAAATAAATTTGATTTGTTGAAAATTTTAGGAAATTGTGGTCCCAGTTGCTCAGTTGAGATCCACTGGTTTAAGATACATTTTGTAGAATATAAAAGATTATTTTCTAAACCTAAATATCCTTTTAAAAACAATGTGGGTTAAAGAAAATAAAATGCCAGTCATCTTTCAAGCTAATCTTTCTATTAAAGGTAACAGTTAAAATTGCTTTAGCTGGCTTTTTCTCTGCAGTGGAATTAAACAGGCACAAATTTAGATTAAAAATACTAATACAAACAAGAGCGTTAACTACAACCTTAGTAGTAACACTGCCCACGATTCCTCTAGGTACGGTACCACAGGTTATTGAGCTTCACTTCATTTTCATTCAGTCTTCATGTAATCTTTTTATAATTTAGATGCATTTTCATGTATTATACACTTCTGCAGACTGATAATATTATAAGTCAGTACGTCTGGTTGTTACTAACATATTTTGGCCTACACCCAGACAAGGTCAAAGGCATAAAAACAGAGGGTAGAGGTGATATAATTGAAAGATGAACCCCACACAGTCCACCAACCGTTTGTTAAACCTGGCACTAAAAGCTAATAGGAAATGAAAGGAGGCCCCCATTGGGTTCAGGGGAGTTTTTTTCTACCCCAGCCTAATCAGCCTAACCCCCTAATTCGGAGCCTTTGGCATTAAAACACACATAAATGAACGCTCACACATACTCGCTCTAAAAGCTACTTCAGGGCTACAATTAGGCAAAGCCAGCTTCATTACTATTCCGCCTGGTAGATGTAGCTGACGCTGACAAAAACACCCTCGACCTCTCCTGCCCTCAGCCCACCCAGCCTGCCTCTTCACCAAGTCAACAAAAACAGAGGAAAAATAAAAACACACGCAAAAAAATGGAGTTGTCACAGCCTCTTCTGTCACTGCCTACACTCACACGGAGGTGGGAGATGAATTATCCACCTGACCTGACTCATACTGAGCCAGATTCTTATAAAATCACTGTTACGGACTACTGCGCAACATGTAAACAAAAACCAATCACCTCTCATCAAATACTGCTCTCATCTTTAAATTTCTCTCAAGGCCTCCATGACCCTGACACACAAGAAAAACAAGGTAGTCATTAGTGAGCATTTGAAAGAAATACTTGTCTCCTCACACAGACTGTCTCTCAGCCTCTTTATTTCCCAAACATCTCCTTTATTCTTTATTCTTTAAGGCCGGTGAATTCATCCTCCCCTGCTAATTGGCTGCAAATGAGAGACTTCTGGCTCACTGCCAGGGCTATTTAAAAGCCAGACAACTTCAGATGCACACAAAAGATTGGAGTTGTGCAATGTACACATATACACACACAAACGAACGTTACCTTATCTCACTTCACTGCACACTTGTTTTAATTGCTCTCCCGGCACTAAGTGTAATAAATTGCAGTTCTTTAATTATGCATGGTGTTCCATAACTCCTGCACGGACGTTTTTACAGGGACGAGCTGGAGAGGAGACACTGACCTGTTTGCAAGGGATGAAATATGCACTACACTTTGTACACTGTGGTGTCAATGCTAGACAAGGGTTATGTTTTCTGCAATGCTGCTCTGCAGCCTTTGGGAAAAAATGACTTTTAAGAGGATGTACACAGTAAAAATGTGCTGAAAATGATTCTGTGCAAAGCTGCTCTCAATGCAGCGGTGCATTTAAAGTTACACTATATGGACGAAAGTATCTGGACACACCTGTTTCTTACTGATTTCAGGTGTTTCAATCAGACCTGTGTATAAAACCAAGCACCTAGCCATGCAGTGTCTATGTGAAAACATTTGTGATAAAAAATGGGTCATTCTAAAGACCTCAGCGACTTCTACTATGATGGATTTGCAATAAGACAGCTGGGATATTTCACCCCTGCTGGATATTCCACAGTAAACAGTAAAGGACATGACTGGAAAGTGGAAGCGTTTAGGAACAACAGCAACTTAGCCATAAAGCTGAAGACTAAGTAAAATCACAGAGCAGGGTCAACGACTGCTAAGGTGCATGGTGTGTAAAAGTCGCCAACGCTCTGCTGATTCCACAGCTGAGGAGTTATGAACTTCCACTGGCATTAATGTAAGCACAAGACCTGTGAGACAAGAGCTTCATAAATGAGTTTCCATGACTGAGCTGCAGCATGCAAGCTTCACATCACCAAGTCCAATGCCATGCATCAGAGAGAGTCATGTAAAGAACACCGACACTGGACTGTGGAACAGTGGAAATGTGTTCTGTGGAGTGAGGAATCACGCTCCTCTGTTTGGCAGTTGGATGGGTGAGTCTGGGTTTGGCTGATAGTAGGAAAACATTTGGTGGAGGAGGGATAGTGGTATGAGGCTGTTTTTAGGGTTTGAGCAAGGCCCCTTACCTTCAGTGAAGGCCAATCCTAAAGCTTCAGCATACCAAGACATTTTGGACAATGCTATGCTTCCAACTTTGTGGCAACAGTTTAGGGAAGGCCCTTTTTAATTCTAAAATAAAAGGGCCCCAGTGCACAAAGCAAGGACTATAAAGACATGGTTTGATGAACACTATCGAGCACCTTTGGGATGAACTGGAGCAGAGATTGCGAGACAGGTCTTCTCATCCAACATCAGTGCCTGACCACATAAATGCTCTACAGAATGAATGGGCACAAATTCCCACAGAAACACTCCAAAATTTTGAGGAATGGCTTCCTGGAACTGTCGAGGCTGTTAAAGCTGCAAACGCCTAATCTAACCATGCAGATATGTTCCTGTTCATGCGTAAGAAGGGCTTCTTAATGATAAAAAAAATATTCTTGCCATATTTTAAGTCAAATGTTTCACTCATTGTGAATCTTCACCGTAGGCAAAGTAAACTCAGTCAGATGCTGAAGGAAGCATGCCGTTTTAGTCATAAAATCATACAGACATAATAAATCTACACTCTATGTCCCTGTTTGTTTTGTGGTTTTTAAAGAGGCATCAGTCTTACTTCTAGTTTGATAAATGACCAGCTAGAAACTCCTCACAGTAGCTTAAAAGACATGCAAGAAGTGAAAAGCAGAACAGCCAATAAAGGCCTTGAAAAGTCAGACTGCCAGAGCGAACAAAATCATAATGAATTAATTTAGCCAAGGCAGACAAATGGTGCCCAAAAACACACAAATGAAGTTCATTATCTTAGAAATTGTGATTAAAGCCTTTTCTCTTTCATTCCATAGGATCAATGTCAAATTCAGTTAAGTGGTGGAAATGCAATTTTGGAACAAACTCGCTCCAATTATGCATGCCAGAGTGTTGTGACAAAAGACCCTCAGCTCTCCTCTAATGCAGTTTGAAAGAGAAAGCAGTGAGGCGAATCAGGCGTTCGGCTGGATCAATGTCTTTTAGCTGACAGCGACTCAATAGCTGACATCCAAGTGTTTGTGATAAACTGCAAACAGCAGCCAGAGAAGGGAGGAGGTCTCTAGAATAATTCACTTACATGTGTTAATGACGAGTGTGCCAGTGTGAGCGCTGGTTTGCATAATGCTGTGAAATGAAAGCCTGAAGGAGGCGCTTATATGTTGCATAATGTAAAAAAAAAAAAATTGTCTACTAAGACAACGTGCTGAGTTTTGCAGGTGTTTGTAATTGTTTTGAATACATTTGCTATGTCACTGTCATGCATCAGGTGTGAAAAAGTGGCTAAGCTCCATGTCTGAAGGGTTATCTGGAAAACATCTCTGAAGTTTAGCATCCACATTTTATCTGTATGGTTTATCTGTAATTAAAGTGATATGTAGCCCCTGATTATACAGCAAGTCTACAGATAAGGCTGCAAATAAAGCTGATATAAGAACTTGATTAAGATTTTCCTCAGTGCAGTGTGAGATAAGGGCGCAGTTAAGTAAGTGTTCATCCTTATTTCTCAGCTGCTTGATTTAGCATGAATGAATTCAGATTTTTCTTCTTCCCAGTTGAGCCGTGCAAACCTCCAACGTCTCCATCCATTCAGTGGAAAGAAGTCCTGCTTGATGTTTTGTGCTAAACCAATGGAGGGTAAAGATGCTGCTCAGATAAAGCTCACATCGCATTGTGTCATTCAGTTTAATTGCTGTCTTACTCCACAGTTATGCAAGACTATTCATGATTATGGATTTGTATGCTTTCTCCTCCAGTCGTTATTGTTCTTCTGAGGAAAGGTGTGAAAGTGGAGGCTGAGTCAGTAGATCAGTCTCACAGATTCCTGATATTTTTTTAATCTCCTCTCTGCATTTGCATGCAGTGATAGCGCTTACACAATTAGCAACCTTTTTTTTAACTGAGCCTGCTTCCTATAAGAGTACAAAAGGGAGATATAAAAGGCAATGAACTCTGGTAACTATTTTCATGATGAAAATAACAGCCTGCAGGAAGATTACAGCTTCATTTCACCACTTCTTTTATGTAAATCGGCTTGAGGACAAACTGTTGATGAACTTTTGCTGATTGCATCGAGGGGTAAATGTTCACAACAGTAAAGCAAACAGCTGCAGTTTAGCAAACACTGTTTGCTTCTTGATTATGTGTTGTCTCATTTTATACCCCATTCAGGCTTCCTTCACACAACATGATGCATTTAAAAGTCCTTATCAGAAGCTTATCTTAGGTTGTTATTTCTGCACATAAAATAGCTGATGAAATAATTCCTCTAACAGCCGGGTCTGTGCGGCTCTTTGCATCATCATTATCAGAAATAGAATATGGCACTTACAGATGAGGATGCAACTATTAGCCCCCCTATTAAAATGTCATTTTTTAGAAGTATTTCCCAAGAGCTGTTAAACACAGCAAGGATTTTTTAACAAAGCTTCTCCAGACATTCTCGTTTTATTTTGGATGCTTACATTATTTTACTTTACACACAGAAACAAAATTATGTTACAAAAAATTTAAAAAAAATCACTACATGGGGTCAGAAGCATGTCAGCATGTCAGCAGGCCATCAAATCTGAAGGAGCTTGAGAAACTGGATTGAGAAGAACGGGCTACGACTCCTCAGGAGACGTGTTTGAGACTTTTTGACAACTACAACAAACGACTGCAGGCTGTTATCCAGCAAAAATGAGAAACAACTGATTATTAGCATTAGGGGGCTTATTATTTAGACCCTACTAGTTTTTGTTTTTTTTTGCAAATTATTTGTTTCTGCGTGCAAAGAAAAATAATGTAAGCATCCTAAATAAAACATAGAGGAGTTAATAATTTCATCCTCATCTGTGTTGCATAACAACATTTTTCATATATCACATGTCACTTCTTTGGTGTTTGAAGAACTCGGTGTCCTGATTCCTCCACCGACCTGTTGCTACGGGAAACTGCTGATGCCGTTGTTCAGGATGATGCAAATACATCTATTTATAAAAATCATCTGAATGCATTTCAGCTTCCTGCAGACACAACCGTGTGAAGACTGATCCGCTCCCCTGAAGAGGAACTTTATCCCAATGTGAAAAAAAAAATGACTCAGACTGACCGGAAACTGACTCACACAGTGCGAGACTTGTGATCTGAGTTGCTGACTTTGCCGTGTCTAAATTCTTCCTCTGGAACATATATAACCAAAGTGGTAAAAGTGAGAAAAATACAATAATACTGGAGTGATTCTTACCTGTGTTGGAGCCTGACAGGTTGTATCTTGAATTTGCCTTTTTAATGATGTTCTCGTGGATTTGGTACCACTCACTCTCAGTGTTACACCTAAGACGGAAAGGTAAGGAGGACAAAAAGAAAATTAATCCTTTCTATCAACATTAAATTAAAGAAGAGAAATTCTGAATCCTTCAGTGTCAAAAACTTAACCAAGTAAAGACTTAAGCCCATCTTTCGGTGCCCACGTCTTTAAAAGTCCATGTCACCAGCTTGTAACTTATACATTTCTGTTTTAAATAATCATCTTCTTGCACTTATTGCAATTGTTTTTTAAGGCTTTATAGTGTCTATTTATATGTAAATATATATGGATTTCTGCCCTATTGTATCTATTTATTTGCACTTGCAGCCATCAGTTGCATCTAATGTTAGCATACGTAGCATGTACTGAAAGATCTCCTGTAACTTAGACTGCAAATGATGGAGGTAAAGGGTATGAGTTTGGCTGTGAACTACATCATAGTCCAGTTGTTTGTTACCTGATTTAAAACTTAACTAGGCCATATCAAGTGAAAACAAGTTCCTACTGTATTTTCTGTGATGCCTTAACCTAATTCCAAAAACATGCAGCTCAGTATGTTAATCCTAATCCGACCAAAATTGCTGGTGTAACTGCAGGTATAGGAGGGTGGTTGTATTTTCTTCTGTTGGCCAGTCACACTGATCCAGCTCTAATTTAGGTCAGAGCAGTGTGCCAACAGAAGTCTTTTCTGTCCCTCAGGGCACTGTGTAGACCAGGCTGGACAACAAAGTGCTTTCAAGGCCAGTGTGTCGAAATACAACAGGAAGCAGGGCTTTGTTTTTGTGCAATAGCTTTAATAAAATTGCACTATTTGTTACCAGCTAATAAGACGACCTCAGCTGAACTGCTTTGTAGCTACATAAAAGGGAACTTCAGTGCTGGGAATGTCAAGACTTGTACTTGTTTCTTCAATATTAAACATTTACTTTAAGTGTCTTCAAAATAAAATTTCAATGTGAGTTAACCTGTGGAGAGAAAGGATTTTTAAAGAAATAGTCTAATAGTTTTGGGATTGTCTACATCAGTTGTTCATACACATCTAATAAAGCTGAAGCTAGCAGACAGTTAGCTTATTTTAGCATGAGGACCCACAGCAGAAACAAAATCTGTGATTTTCCCACTTACCGTCAAACACAAATCAAACAAACAAGATAAAAAGGATAACAACAAAGTTTAAGAGAGACTAAAGAAGCTCATGAGACTGGGGCTCACAGGAAAATGACAAGACAAGATTTCAACTATTTTTTAGGAAAACCTAGACAACAAAAACCAGAATAATAGTCTAAGGCAGTGGTTCTCAACTGGTCTAGGTCAGGACCCACCACCACCTCCGTGTCGACCAACTGCAACCCAGATTTCTGAAAATTTCCAATCATAATCAAGAGTTTTTGATGAAAAAGCTGCAGTTTGGACGCTAAATGGAGGAAACCATGAGAAGGACAAATAACTGGCTTAAAAATTGCATTATCATAGGTGCACATTACATTTTAATGGATTTTCCTCAGACAGCATGGAAATTTGGTCATTTATCAAGGAATTTCCCAATTATCTTGGGGGAAACAATTTTATATTTGGGGGAAAAATATAAATAAGTTGAAACCTTGAGAAATAGACTTACATTTCCTCATTATCACTGGAAAACCTGATAAAACACAAGGATGTACTGTATGTCCACATACTTTTGAAGACTATGTTTTCTTGGCACCCATTCACGACCCACTGGAGAGAGCTTTGCGACCCACTTTTGGGTCCCAACTAGGGCTGGACAATTATTTGAAATTTGATTGTGATTTCAATTTCGGCTTCTCACGATCATAAAAACATTATATAGGAAGAAAACGATTAATGCACCTGTGTTGCGTGCGCAGCTGCAGCAAGCGTGTGACATATGTGGATCAATAATATGAGGAGCGAGTGCTTAAAAACATGACAGAACGGCAGCCTTTGGTTGATAAGAAGGGTAGGACATGGTAGGACAATTTGCATGTTGCAAGTTTTACAGGAGTGCATGTAGAGTGGGTATTTAATTTTATTTACTGTTTTTTATTGCTATTATTTAAAATATTATTATTATTTTACTTGTTACCAATTTATTTTTCATTGTTCTTTTAAGTTGTGGTTCAATAGATACTCAAGTTTTGAAATCAATGAATGATCATGTTTATTGATCGTGATTTCAATATTAGTCAAAATAATCGTGATTATTATTTTTGCCATAATCATCCAGCCCTAGTCCCAACCCACCAGTTGAGAACCACTGGTCTAAGGCACAAAGGCAAAATAATGGTGTATATATTTTAACGAACTTCAAACAGCTCACAGATCAGCTATGAACAACTTCTAGCTGCCACAGATAAGATCTAAAAGTGGCAGAAGCATCTCCCATGTAATTTCCAGTTCGACATCAGACCAAGTTTACTCTCAACAGCTCTGTTTCTGCATCCAGCAACAGAGCTGGAGGATGTGAACACAACGGCTAAATGTGTTAAATAAAAGAATGCCCTGGAAGTCAACTATCCATTATAGCATTTTGAAATATCAACTCTATAAGGTTAAAATGTAACACTAGAAAGGGCTGACTGTTAACAATGAGAAAGAGTTCACTTAAGTTAAACAAACTATCAGAGTATAAGAGCCAAAAGATCAACTCCTTCAGAAGAGTTATTTCAACTCAGCCTTAGAGTTATCAAACGCTCTCGCATGTTCTTTCAGATTAAGTTGATTCAAGGTCACAGAGTTTATTCCACACAGTAAAAACTGAAGTGTTGGATTTTCAGTGTTAACCATTTCAGAGTTGATTTTAACTCTAAAAGTGTCTGCCAACTTCAGCTTCAAATCTGAGGGTTGGAGATTTTCCATCATGCCCTTGGGTAGAGTGTTTACCCACTGCTTGGATTCCTTCACTTATGTTTTGGAGAGCCATTGTTTATGATGTTTAACACTTCTGCACCATGACAGAAGTTATCTACTGAGTTGGTCACTGACACGTAACCTGACACACCAGATAGACTTTCATATGTCCATAGCAAAGATGAATAGTATTTCAAATTCAATATTCATCTGCTTTTGAAAGGGCAGAAGTTTTCATAAAATTCTCAGTAGGTGATTGGATGAATGTTTTGTCTGTCACATTCATGATGGGCCAATCAGAGCGACAAGACGAAATAAGTTTGTAGACATGCATATCTCCAGAGCTCACCTCAGCTATACAGGCTAAACCTATTACTTCAAACAGCGGAGCTTATCAGTTGTTAAAGTTTATGCAGAAGCCTAACAGGGTACATGCAAAAGCAACTTTTCTGCTAAGAGAACAGTGTTAATTTTGGCAGCTGTTTTTAATTTCAGTCTTAGTCTTAGTCTTAAGACAAAATGTCTTTTATTTTTAGTCACATTTTAGTCATTTCTACCCTTTTTAGTTTTAGTCTAGTTTTAGTCGACAAAAACTCAAGACATTTTAGTCTAGTTTTAGTCCATAAAAAGTCCTCACATTTTAGTCTTAACATTTATTTTCTTGCCTTAATTTGGTACCAAGTCATGGTACCAGAGTCATTTGTCATTTGTTCTCTGCACTCTGCCAAACCTGGGGTCCCTGCTTTCTACAGCTGAGAGGCAGAATAGATACAGCTGCATTGTTTTATGACAGACTGACCACCAATAGAGAAATATCACAGATTTTGAATGTCTGATGAAAACCACATTACATTTTAGTTTAGTTTTAGTCATGTTGACAAAAACAAAACTTACTTTTTGTCAGTTTTAGTCATCACAAATCTATTTTTTGTTAGTCTAGTTCTTGTCATAGAAAAGAAGGCTGTTGATGAACAATTTTAGTCATAGTTTTAGTTGATGAAATTAACACTTTAAGAGAAGATATCAGTGTGATTCTTTGCTCTTATTTCAATAAAGCAACATGGTTGAGGTCCGATTAAACTGCCGCCATGCTATGGCTACATCCAAGCTAATAGCTACACTGGCAGCAGCCACAGCAACAAAACCCTGCTCACAGCTACCGCCTCATTCTCATCTGTCTTCAGTTTGGCGCGAACGATGTGGTTTGGAGCTTTTTAAGCTAGATTCACCTGATGACAGTCATGGCATCTGGCCGATCTATCTGCTTAGTAAGGTTATTATTAACTCAGAAAATTTGTTGAATTTAACACTATGGGAGTTGTATTAATGTGTTGGTTTTGCTGAATGCAGTGTCTGAATAACTCTGGTTCAGGGTAAAAAATTAACACTTAGAAAGTGTTGATTTAATGCTCAAAACAAACTTTTCTAGTGTTAGATTTAATGCTCTGTGTTAATTTGCTCTTTGTCTATGGACCACCATCGAGAGCCAGTTTTTACCTTGATGAGAAATTTTTGTGACATGTCAGTCTCACAGGAGGAGATCTTGTTACACTCTAGCCTCACCAGTTTTTCCACCCCATCCTTCCTGTTTCATCCGCAAATGTCTGCCAGAAAGAGAGCAGCAGACACTTGCAGGTGAAAAAATCTCTAAGATTTAAGATACAATATCCATCTCAAAGATAAACTGATTTCCATCTATTTGGTTTTTAGGCCAAAGTATATATCTGTTTGTTTAATCTCTTTTAGTTGTACTATAGTGATAGTGTCCATCATTACAGCTGAGAAACAGTGGAGGGGCTGTCATAAACAGGCCGAAGGAAGTGCTGTCTCTCCTGTGTGAACAGAGCTAAAAACAACAAACTAGAAGGACTCCACAATTTCCTTACATGAAGGGCATTAAATTCTTGCTCTACTGATATCCAGAATGCTTCAAAGTAAGCCTTTTAGTAAAGTTTTGTTTACCATTTGGAAGAAAAGACTTTAAAACGTGTCATTTTCAGTGACTTACGCATAAACCTTGAGCAGGTGGTCATCCTTGGAGTCAGCAGTAAGGAGATCTGCAATGCTGACGACAGCACAGCCAAAAGGCCGCCTGTACTGTACGCTACACAAGTTCTTCTTTTCTCCTGCTCCCATTCTCCCTGCATGCACACAAAAACAAAAAGAAGCTTCTTCAGTCATAACAGCCCTGCGACAAAAGCCCAAGAGATTTAAAAGACATGTAGCGCTCTGCAGGAAAAAACACTCCCACCTATTCTTATGATGTGAACAACGATGTAGACATCTTTTCGCAGATCACTGCTCCCCAAATCCTGTCAAAAAAGGAAAAACATACTTGAGCATCAGATTGGATCATAGTAAACAAGCTACAGGCTGACGTAGAGTTCAGTTCTCAGGGTAATAGAACATGATTGCTACAAATACATCTTTGAAAATGCACCACTCACCACAAATAGTGTGCATTGTCTCTCTGTCTTCTCTGGAGACTTGGGCAGCCCGCTCTTATTCAGCTTCACAAAGAACCTTTCACTGTAAAAGACGAGAATCAGAGGCAGAGAACACATATTGAGATGAAAAAGGTCAAGAGTGATGTCTGGGTGTCATCATAAACAGCTAAATCCAAGCCACCGCTAACAGGAACAGAATAAAGATTAGAAACAATGTCAAAAATGTCAAGTTCTTAGCAGCGGGCACTGGAGAAAACGCTTCAAAGTTCAAACTTCAAACTGAAGCAGCCTGAAAGAGGACATGAGGCAAGAGAGACAAGCAAAGAGGGAGTGGAGACAGAAGGATAGGAGGAGAGAAAAACATATACAAAGCTTGAATTACTGAACCGAATCCCCAACCCGACAGATTGTCTGTAACATATCCGACAAGAACATCCTCACGTTGCTCCTCCGCAGCTCAATAAAATATTCAGCGTGCTTTTGCACACTGTGGATTCTTTCTGACACATTTTAGACACGATACTGGACTGTCAGCAAAAACAGTGACGGGTAAGAGAAGAGAACGTGTAACCTCAGTCTCATAACAGCCAGGCTTGTCATAAATCCTTTTGTGGTGACAGGGGTAGAGTGAAACCATTATTAAATGGTGAAAACAGACAAAAGGAGAAAATTACCCTGCTATATGCAGGTAAATGTGACAGATACTAAGCTGTCTTTTTGATTCAGCATTAAAAGAAACTGATGCCTGCTGTCCAATAGTCGATAACATCTCTGGTCCGTCTTAGTGCATGATAACTCGTCCACAGCCATGCTAACGAATCTGGAAATTGCCGTTAGGTGAACAGCTAAGCTGTGAAACTCAGTGAGGCACATAGGAAAAGAAAACATAAAAATAAACAGCTCTGAACACAACCTGCTATTTCAGAAACAAATGATGATTTCACACATTTACAAAACTGCTGAATATTCAAAAGTGAAAACACAACTTCAATTTGCATGAACTTTTCCTTCCAGTCCCATAAAAGAAATCCTAACTGAAGTCAGGATAAACCACAGGCAGGAAATTTTCAGGATATGCATTGGGAGTAAGGGTGCTGGGTTTTTGGATTTACATCACTTGACCAATGCACAGTCTTTGCAAAAAAAAAAAACTGTTGTTCTGCCATATCGGCTTTTATCATGTCTTGCCTTTTAAGAACCCCCCAAACTCAACCACCTTCCCCAGTGCTTGCACAATTGAGCAGCACCACTCCAGGCTCCTCTGCAGCCATCTGTTGCGAGACTAGCTAGAACACTTTGTTGTTCCTGACAGTGCTGTCCAGTTCCCCTTGTATCTCCGCTTCACCAATGATATCTAGGAAGGTCTACCTCACAGGTAGTCAATGAGGTAGCTGACATTTGCAGAATGACCTTGAAATTGCTCTCTCAAAATTCAAGGAATATTTAAACATGGCCCATGTAACATTCGAGTATATAACATTCAATTCAACTCTACTCCCCCTCCCTTCCTGCTCTTCTTCCTGTTTGAGCTCCATAGCTCCACTCATCTTCTAATATACCTCCTTGCGAATGTGCACATCTGCTGAATCGAATACTGACGGTGGCAAAGCTCTCGCGGAGTGATTTTGCGCCACTTTTCCACTGAAATCAATGGTCGGATTACAGGTTAGAAAACACGTCATCTCAGCGTGAACAAATTCTACATAGGTCCAAACACCGCCGGTAACTCCGCCATTGTATAAACTTCTCACTGAGCTGAGGCACAAGCACACCTACTACAGCGGCCAATAAGAACGCTCCCTCGGTCCTGAGCCGTGATTGGCTGCGAGTACTAGCCTCCTAATTGGCTGGAGCATCGTCCCTTTCTGGTTCTCCTCAAGTGGGAGTGCAGCACGAGGAGGCATTGCAGAAGTGTGTTATTATTTTAGATGGCTTCAATAACAAGATGTTTTTGTGGGCATACAACACTAAAAATAAATCGCTTACTACAGCTTTAATAGTTATTATGGGACATTTCCCAACTTTGACAGGAGGAACTCTACAGACTGAAGTGAACTGTCTGTGGAAATGTACCATGATGCTACTTCAAGGCAGACTGGTACTCTGGGCTACATACTCCAATCCACTCCTAATATGGAAATTTAAAGCAGGTATTTTACCTGTGGTCATCGTTCCAGTTCAGCACACCAACAGGGATGGCCATTCCACGCTGCTTTGCAATGCCTACTAAAATGTCAAGTTTCAGCTCTTCCGATTGCATTCATCAGCAGTAAGTTCTAAGAAGACATTCAGATAACCTCACACACCTAATTCACCTTTTTCCAAATTTATATGATTCTCACAGGTTCCAAGTAATATCAGCACTTTGGAAAGTGTTAGTATTTTAACTCTCTTGTGGTATTAATTTTTAACACTCACAGTGTTGTTTGTTATACAATAAAGTGCACTTTTAACACAACATCATGCTATTTCCTTTCACTTTAGGTGTTATTTAAAGTCATCATAATTTTGAATTATTGACAGTGCATTGCCCTTTCCATACTTAATAAAGACTACCACCTCGCATTCAACACATGAAGCTGTCAGGTGTCTTACGGCAAAGATGGAGCAAAGAGAGAGACGATGATCTGGAGTACGCCCTGAGGTGTAAGTCAGTACACCAGCATAGATCAGCTGACTCCCTGCAGAGCTAGACTTGCACTGAATGGATTAGCTCTGTTAAATAACTCCAACACTGAGGGCCATTTCACTCAGAATGGAGTTAAATTTACACTCTGGGAGTTAAAATCAACTAAATCTGAAATGTTTAACACTGATACGTCACCACTCCAGTTTTTGATGTACATCCTAGAGTGCAGAAATACAGGATACTAGCAAGAAGCTGATAGGAGATGATAAAACCACAGCTTACAATGCTTCATTTTTAACATCTGATGTGGTGCCTTAGTTGGTGCATTTATAAGATGAATGTACTAGTGGATGTCTCTTGGGTGCATAGATGACAATTACAAACACATTTCAATAAATTGGTCAGAAAATATACCTGGGTGTTTTATGTAAGTACTTTCTACGAGTGGTGTTATAATGAAATTTCAAACACCATACCATCTAAAAATGTATTCAGATACAAAATGAGCAAATAAACATTTATATCAGGTAACAAACATGTATTTAACATTCTATTTTGGGTTATATTGTAAGTTTGTAATAATGATGATACCCTTGGTTGAGCCATTTCCCTTGAGATATAAAAGGTCATCCTGCTGGCTGCACTAAATGAAGAAGCAAGGGATCGCCCAATCATCAGGATTCTCCCTCTGGAGTAGCATGAATATCTGTGCTAAATTTCATGGTAATCGTTCCTGTGGTAGTAGAGACTTTTCTGTCTAGACAGAAGTAAAGCGACTAACAAGGATACTTTATCCTCCCTGAAGCTATAATACCAGTGCGGCTGTAAATAAAAACAATAAGCAGCCACACTGAGATGACTGGAAAAGTAAACTGTCTGGCATCAAGTCCAAGCACCACTGAATCATTCTGGAAACACTGCCCATACTTATAATAAGAGGTTCAAGACCTTGACAGAGCAGACTGAACTGTCTAGAAACAAGAACCCTGGCCTCAAATGCCCCACACCCACTCATTGTGCAGGCTAGAAATTAAGCGCATGTCGGTCAGAAACAGAAAAGGACGGACACGGCTCGCATTTTCATCCTCTTTGTACTCTGTCCTCTTTCTGTATCTTGCACACACGCTCAAAGAGAGGCAGTGGACGCTTCCTGCTGGGCCCCATCTCATCCTGGCTGGCGAGCTGAGGGCTAATCCAGTTAGGTGACTTTCACAGTCCACCGATAAGCGGGGAGAAAACCTTGTAATGCAGCCGGGCCTGACAATGAGCCAAGGCGCTGGCACCGATAGCCAGCGCCAATTCAGACAAGAGCAGAACATACCCGACAGATCCTATATAACTCGACCTCATGCTGCATACAGCTACAATGGATTAGGATGTTTTCATAATAGTCAGGCTATTAAAAGCTCCTCTTACAAGCTTAAAACTTACCATGTCTGATGTGAATAAGCGGCTGTTTCTTGCACTGTATTTTGTGTATGTAGGGCATTGGAATTGAATTCATTAAGTTTCTGATTATTAATTATACAAATACTTGTGATTTTTCATACATGTATTCCTTCTGTAAAGTTTTCTCTCATATTGGAATGACTCAATTGAAAGCACACTTGATACAAAGTTGGTTGTTCCTCATTAGTTGCTCTCCGGTACTTTCCAGACGATTCCACTGTCCGTATGGAGACAGATTCCTATGCATTAGACATGAGGCTTGCTCACGTTTTCCCAAACCCTAATTAGCACCTTATTGTCGAAACCCCAACTGCCAATTAACAGCCACTCCTGCAAGCCCAAACACGCACACACAAGTCTCATACATGCTCTTCTCCCTCTCCACAGCTGCAGCGTGTTGATCACCACTGTCCCCCCAGTGGGACCTTATCTCCCTCTATCACCACCCGCATTAACATAACATGAATGGCCCATTTCCCTCCCCTCTGGGCCCACAGTGCACTGGCTATTCCCTCTCCTGATATCGATGATTGCATTAGGAGCCATGTGCTCACTCGACGAAGGGGGGAGGAGGGGAAATGGGCCAATGAGCGACTGGTGTGTAAAATAGTGGGTAAATTAACTGCCACTGTTGCCGCCAACATGCCAAGAACCTGAAATCTACCCAGGAGGCTGAGTTGAAGGAAAAGAAAATACTCCAGAATGCAGAAGCAATGCGAAAAAAGCATGCAGAAAAACATGCACACACTCGAACACACTTCAGTAATTATTTTGCAGACATCACAATGAAAAGATGCAGAAATTTTGATTGTTAAATGACACAGAGATGGCAGCAAACATGACCTGGAATAGCCCCAAATGTTATAAAACAAAAGAGCAACAGTGTCAGCGTGCTACATTGCCCTACAGTGTTTGTGTGTCCTGCAGAGGAGCCAGACAATGAGCCTGTATCACACACAAAGAAGCTGCCATGATGCACTGGGGCTGCTGGTGTTGGCATAGTACAGAGAAGATGGGTCGGACCCCCATCTGGTCTGACACACACTCAGAAACACTTGGAACCCATGGAGAGCTCAGAGGGAAGCTCACAATGGCTCGGTGCCAGGCGACTTGTGTGAATTTGTGTGCGTCTGACCAGACAGTGGGAGATAATGCTGGCGAGCTGCCATGGTGAGATTTTCCTCGAAGATAGAACCTCTAAGACACAATGGTGAAGCCCTCTCACTGCCTTTATCCCCCAAAAACTGTAATTAACCGATTAAAGGAACAAGCCATACAGCAGGGAAAATAGCTTTGTGTCTGTCTCATACTAGAATTGTGCTGAATTTCTGGACTTTAGTTTAAAAATTATAGCATGTACAGCATTAAAGGGAGATGTTTGAGCTTAATAACAAAAGCTGGCTTCATTCTGTTCAAGAAAAACAAGATGTAAACCTGCTCCAGATGCATGATCGAGTCCAATTACTCTTACCTAAGGTAGAGGAGTGTTCAAAAGCAGGAGCAGAGATTGGGGCTTCAAGTGGAGCTTGATATGATACACAGTGGATGCTAATCAACCACTTAAAGACAAAGAGTGGGTTGGGAATAGAAGTGAAACATCTACCTTCATTATTTCTAACCCATGCATCAAGTATTTACATATAATAGATAAAAGAAAACAAGTGCACACTTAATGGGTGCAGTATGTAAAATTGGTAATATAAGTGATACTGAACAATCTGATTTTGATGCTCCTGTCTGGTCGTAATCTGTTATTTGATCCCTCCATGGTACTGTAGAAACATGCACAATGCAAGATAGTGGACTCCATGGATTGATCCCTTCCTATGTATGAATATAATGCTTAACCTAAGCATCTGTTTTCCCATTCGACTAAACGCTCATTTAATTTTGTTTAACCGACCAGTCTAAAGAGGAGAAAATATTTCAAAAACAGTCAAATTCCTCACAGGGTCATTGTGTCAGAGGGTGTGATGTTAGCCTGATAAACTCTAGAGTGTGGCTAACATTAAAAGCTAGCTCTGCCAGCCTTTGCTCCTCTTTGCAGTTTGATATCGTGCTTTGATTTGTGGCCTCTTTTCAATTCAGTTAAGCAATATATATGTGCATACAACCCTCGACAGACTGCATACCACTTTATTTCTGTTTACTACTTGATAAACTGTCATACGGCGATGTTCCCACTACATGCTAACCGTTAGGCTACCACTAAGCTTCTCAAAATCACGTCCAGGGATTGAAGTGCCAGGGGAAAGCTCAGACAAGAAGGCATCAGCCATCGACTAAAGCTACAGTGGCCTCTAGTGGCGGGAGGTTCATTACAGTTTAAAAGAGCATTATAGAGCAGGATTTCAAGCCTGTGTTTATAAAAAATTATTGGTAATAATTGATAACCAGTCTTATCAACTTGTACACCTAACCCGTGCTGGCTAATTTGAAAAACAAATTTAACCATCATACCGTTTAACACATGCATTTCTAATTCTAAGTTAAAGGCAATAGAACAACTGCATACATTCAGGCTGTTAAACACTAATTTAGATGGGTCAACTTTGAAATATTAAGTTTCATTTTTTACAAAATTTGTTCCGCTCCCCTGTGGAAAAAGCGAAACTGTGATTGGAACACATGTCAAAATTTGTGTTAAAATACAAGTTCAAAACTTATTTTTGCAGCAGAGACGTTGTGCATTATATATCATGCATTCTTTCTAGTGGCATATTTTGACATATATTCTTCATTTTGTATGTTTTTATTAAATATGAGAATTATTTAAAAAGTATCATTCCCTTTAATACAACAATTCATATCCAATTTGCAAAATAAGTCAAAATCATCACAATTAGCCTAGATATTTTTTTCCAACTTGTTCAGCCCTGATTTTATTTAATATCATGTTGGCTTTAGTATAAAATGAATTATTGATCATTTTTGTTGGAAAATACATGAAATGAGGAACTTCAGGAATAATCGCATATCAAATCGCAATCGCAATTTTGGGTAAAAAAAAATCGCAATTAGATTATTTTCCCAAATCGTTCGGCCCTAGTTGGTTACAGTAAAGACTGAATTATTGCCTGTTTTTGTTGGAAAATACTTGAGATGAGGAATTTAAGAAATAATTGCATGTTAAATCGCAATCGCAATACTGGGTTAAAAAAAAATGTGCAATTAATTTTTCCAAATCGCTCAGCCCTCGTCACGTTTGATAATCAAAATATATGCATTGTGTTACAAGAAACTATGAAAACTCAACATCAAAAAGGTACAACTTCAAATGAAAAAGCAACATAAAAAGAGATATGTTACATTTTCATTTGTCATAGAATTAATATTAAAAATATCTTTGTAAAAACT
Source organism: Cheilinus undulatus (assembly GCF_018320785.1). Classification (NCBI taxonomy): domain Eukaryota; kingdom Metazoa; phylum Chordata; class Actinopteri; order Labriformes; family Labridae; genus Cheilinus; species Cheilinus undulatus. The sequence continues at coordinate 5,998,842 of NC_054887.1, forward strand.
GCAAAACTGCCAAAAAGGACTTAAATTGTATCATGGACTGAGTATAGTGATATATCTTGAGTCAAGTCTACCTTCTACCCTCTCTGACAATTTACAGGCGTTAATAAAATTAAGCAGAAATAGTCGATATGGTTCAAAAAAGCCTTCTTTGTCTTTGTGGATCATAAATAACCAATTATGCAATTCTCAGTCTGTTTAAGGGTCAATTAAAATGTCTAACAGGAGCTTAAAGTGTCTTTAAAACAAACTAGCACATCATGCATGTAGGTCTAACTTGTTAGTGAACCTCTTCTTTGTGATCCTGATTTATACAGAGGAAGAAGAAACCACAGATAATCCACACAAGGTTTAGAAAAACTCAGGTCAACCAGGTTCACATAATAGTTTTATTTGATTTGATTTTTATTCCATCAGTGTGATGAATAATGAGTCAGATTTTCAAGAGCAACATAAGTAAAGTTACTGCACGCTAAAACAAAAAAAGGCCCATCACTGTCACCCTTGTTCCTCTGATGTGACCCTGTGGGGCGGAGAGGAGCGTGGAATGCAAGCATGACTTATCAAAAGAAGCTTCAGTGCTCATTTCTCAACCCACACGTTTTTTTCTTTGCCTGATGAATCCACTTTGTTTGCGACTTGAAATGGAATTTCTTCGCTTTGAACTGTGAAACCGGGGAGTTTAAACACAGTCCTGTTTATGGCCGACGCCACATCAGGGGAATGCGGGTGCTTTTGTGTTTGTGTCTCATGCAGACTCCCGTGGGTAATGTGGACAGTGTGGACAGTTTATGGGAGAAAAGAGCATGGCCTTGCCCATTTTTATACGTCAATTTGATCTTAAATAGCCTGCTTCATTTAATTAATGTTGTGAATATAGTTAGCAAGGCTTCCAGAGATCAAAGGGGATCCAGTCAAAGTGTCACCCTGCAAATATCTTTCCACCTCTCACACATTGCTTTGGACTGCACATCAAAATTAGTCTGGGCTGAGAAAAAAATCATATCTGATCACACATCACAGTGATGGAACCTTACAACGAAAGCATAATAATTAAGGAATCAGTATTCAAAATGTATGCAATTTTCATTATCACTTCAAATCTTTTCATTCAAATGCCTACCTGAGTGGCCTGTTCTCCCGTCCATCATAAATGTGGAAAAAGACTTCCAGCTCCTCCCCTAGATTGGCGCTCATCAGACTCTTCATGTGCACAAATAAGTGATGGGTGCTGGCGGGCGCAGGCGTCTCCTTCTTACGATGCCGGTGTTCCATCTGGAGAAGAGGAGAAGACAGATTTTCTAAATGTTATCTTCTTCATGTATTGAACTTAGTCTGCAACAACACACCTTGTTGGACCAAAAGTCAAATGCATAAAGCAGAATATTAAAAATCTCTGCAAAAATATCAAAAAGAAAAAAAATATCGCATTGGCATAAGTATTCAGACTCGTTGCGTCAACTCTTCCACTCCCACTTCTCCTGATCTTTGCTTAAATGTTTTAAACCTTGATTACAGTCCACCTGTGGAAAATTACATTGATTGAGGATGATTTTGAAAGAAATACACCCCTTTACAGAAGGCCTCACAGTTGACAATGCATACCAGAGAAAAAAATCAAACCATGACGTCACAGAACTGGGACGAATGTGAATGTCCTAGAGTGGCCCAGCAAGAGCCCTGACTCAAATCCTGAGAAACATCTCTGGAAAGACCAGCTAAAATTTCAGAAACTCTGTTTCACTTTGTTATGATTGGGTACTGAGTGTAGATTAATGAGAGGAAAATGAATTTAATTGATTGTAGCATCTGGCTGCATCATCAGGGGGTCTGAATACTTCCTGAATGCACTCTATAATGTTATACTGCACTGGTGTAGATTTGGGATTTAAAGGATGGGTTCAGAATGGTTAAAAAACAGTAAAAACCCTAAGCCTTTAAATCCTGAAAGATCCCCAAATGTAGGATCAAAGCTCATCAAATAGAGTTAATACTGAGGGTAAAAACAACATGTGGTTACATCCCTTTAAATACCGACCAATCACATTAAAGAGATGCTGTATTTAAGGTTGAGTTTCCTTAATCAAAGACATGAAATAATCCTAGGAGACACCTCACTGTTGGGGGGAGCTCTGCTGCAGATTTGCATGGATATTTAAAGATGAAGATATAGATTTTGGTGAGTTAATATAGCATGTAATATTGAAGACTGTGAACAGCACCAGAGGCCGTATTATTAGAGCTGTATTGTCTGCCTGTTTCTTTGTTGTAACCTTGGTTACAGTGGAAAAATGGGACAAAAGAAAGTGAGCTAATTTCTTACACAAAGATTTAAAAGGTAATAATATTATAACATATTCACTCATCAAAAGCACCAAAATATTGACTCTCTCACATTTATTTACCTCAAGCAAGTAGTCAATTAATTCTTGACACAAATATTTAATGGTGTTGTTATGATTTACATCCCTTTCAAGTGAAAAATACATCCAAATTCACACTGAATACAAATGAAAGCAGAGCAACAATCAAACAATGCAACATAACTTCACACATCTCCGAGTATTGGCAGTGATATGACGTGCTATGTTAAAGTCGATCTGCATTAAAGAGATCGATAAAGCACCACACACAGCGTTGCGCAGTGGTGTAAATAGCATCAAGATTAACACACACATTACAGCTCTGTTTATGATAGGTCCATCCTAATCTGCTGTCAACATCCCAAAATACAAGGACAAACACACACACTCATGAAAACACGCACACACCGAGCACCAGATGGCCAGTAGAGCCACAGCCAAATTGTGCTCCACATTTGCCTCTGTAGTAGGATGTAAAGAGGTGGGGAGGGGGGAGGAGGGCATGAGGAGGGTAAGGAGAGAAGAAAGGGAGAAGGATGGAGGCAATGCAAGAGTGAGGAGCAGAAAAGCATCCCTGAGTGACAATAAGCACACAAGCAGACAGTTATAATACCTGAATTTATCTGAGGAAATTTGCAGCATCTTAAAATGTTAAAAGAAGGATTTTTCTATCCTTTTTCAGCATGAGACATACTGGTAGATCATGTTGTAGCAGCAGCCATGTTGTAGTACTCAAGTCCATGCCCTGGGCTGAAGTAATACAAACCAGTCCTACTTTAAAGACACCTGATTTGACTTGGACTTGAGCGCTAATGACTCAGACTTGGACTCAGACTCGAGCAATGATTGCATTAGAATTCATAACATGGAGAGGGTGACTAAGACTCAAGTCTTTATTAAGACTGCTTAGTCATTTTTTGTTTGTTTGTTTGTAAAGGCCCTACTGCTGTTTTTCCTTTAAGTTTTGAGACAAGGCTGGCATGTGTTTGTCCTCGTCCGCAGGTTTGCATGCTGTCTTTCTTAGAGAAGTTAGAGTAGTGTTTTGCTTTTAGGGGTGTAAGGGTACTTGTGTAAGGAGTTGACCTATAATGGAAGGATAGAGACAGAAACAGGGATGAGCGTATAAGGGAGAATCAAACTTTAACCTGGGGTGCCTGCAGACATAGGGTGTGATCTAACCGCTGTGCCATCTGTGCTCTTTAATTCAGATTATAATGCATTGATGTGCCCATGATCACTGTACTGTTGCAGCTTATCAATATAGCCTACTCTAGGTGACTCATAGTGATTTTAAAGTCCCTGTAAAGTTATTTTAAAAAATCTGTGTTTTAGGTTTGTTGTATGCCAGGCCACTGTGGCAGGAACCACCAGATCAAATTTCAGTCAGGAAAAACATCTCTAAGTTTAAAAAATTAAGCTTCAAAATCATGAAAAATGAGGCAGTAAAACCTGCTCTGGTGTGGGCGTGTCAGTTGAATTAGCTGAAGCCACGCCCACTCAGGAGATATACAATCCCCTCAAATATTAAAGGAAAAAAAAAAGTTTCTGATCAGATCAAAGCTGCTTGGCTCTGTGCCAAAGCAGAGACAGAAGTTGGGGATAAAATTTACTGTTTTCTGGTACAATTCTCTCTGTAATGATTCTTTAATGACTTATATGCCACTGTGGCTGATAGATTTGGGAAATTTACCTCATAATAAACAAACACACACATTATGTTGCGAACTGTTAACTTTCAATGAAGGCAGTGACATCAGCTAATATGCACTGAAATGAACTGCTCAGTGATTTTATTAGGGCTGGGTATCGCCACTGGTTGCCTGAGTCAGTTTGATTCCAATTCACAAGGTCCGAATTCGATTCAATTCAAGTTTTGATTCAATCCAATTTTATATCGATTCATGTAGGCTTATTTTAGTTACATAACCTATATTGCTTCACATTTAAGACATTCTCAGAGAACTCCAGCTGGAAATAGAACAAAGAGCGTTTTAACTTAGCACATTATTAAAAATGTCAGGGTTTGCATTAAAATCGACCACCCAAACTAGTAGTATTTACATCATTATTTTATGGCCTTTCTTTTGTCCAGTTTACCTCTGTCATTGTATTGTTAAAATAAAATGAAAAAAAAAAAAAAAAAAAACAAGGTTGTGCTTAACATTAGCACAGTGGGCTATGGGGTGAATCAGCTGATCAGCTCCTCACCAGTATCTGACGCTGTGAAGTGAGGGATTTCTCATTTGCTAAGGTTCCTCTCTACTCGTGTCTCTTCCTCGCATCTCTCTTTCAGCTAAGACATGAGGAAACAAGGCGAGCAAAGGAAGGAAGGATACCAAAATGTCAACTGAGAAGGAGCTTATGTTTCTCATCCGTTCTTGGATTTCTTCAGATGGCAGCATGTGTTGTTTTTTTTTAGATGTTTTAGCCTACGTCACTTAACCAGACAGGTTCTGTTTACAGGATTTAAGTCTGGTAGTAATCAGGCCAGGGTGGGGCTAATGAAATTGAGTCTGAAAAAATGTGGTTAATTACAATTAATTCATGATTTAACAAGGAGTGGGTGCTTTGACTTTTTCACATAGGCCGAGGAAGGTTTGGATGACCTTTTGCCGCTAATACATGAAATCAGAATTTAAAAACTGTGATTTGTATTTTAATTAGGTTATCTTTGTCTTATATTCAAATTTGTTTGATGATCTGAAACATTTAAGTGTGACAAATATGCAATATTGAGAAATCAGGAAGAGGGAAAATACTTTTCACAACGCTGTACACACTTTAACAACATGAGGCAGCTGACTTTAAAAGAAACTGCAATGATTAAAACTACCAAGAATGCAATATGGAGTGTTTACAAACCAACATGAAGGAGCTTAGAGAAGATTTGAGTCTCAAAAAGCTGATTATGCTATGGTGACACAACAACAGGGTAAGAAATCCATCTAAAATACATGAAAGTCTCGAGATAAGAGTTACACTAGAACTACAAATTTATGAGAAACCACTAACAAGACTTTTACAGGCTTTAAAATTACACTATGAATCATTTTACAGCTGCATTATGTGTCACAATGATGAATATGTTTTGTTTTGTTTTCTTTTGTCGTGACTGCTCTGCCCTTTCTAGGATCCCAGAAGACAACACGCCGGAGAATTAACGACAACAAGGCAATTACTTTGTTTTTACCACACCACTTACTCTCATCACAACAGGGCTGAGCTCCTGGTTTCTGTCACAGGCGACTAAGACCTTAATGTATGTCCCAGGACTTTATTATGAGGTTATTTTCAGTCCTGCCCTGTTGTAGGAGTGTGTGGTCGTATGACAACTTCAGCATGACTGGGCAAAAAGAGTAGACTTACAGCCCGACAGCCCCACTGGGAACGAAACGCTGAAGGCAGAGAGAAGAGCATGAATGAGGTAGAGTGTGACCATGTGGGCTCGCCCAACCGTCTTATTATTGTTCACTCAGTAATCTTTCCTAAACAGCATGAAGCAGCACCAAATCAAGCAACAGTGGAACTACTAGAAGCTTCAAAAAGGAGGACAAGGGGTCAAACTGAGGACGCAGAAACTTCTCCATCCTTCCATCAGAGCCTTCTTTTCATCCCTCACTTCTCCATCACCATTTAAGCCTCTTTCAATCTCTCGTTTAAGCTTGTGGAAGGCAGACCTGTGTCAAGAGAAGTGTGTGTGTGCAGTCTTTAAATGTGTGCTTAATGTTTTAGTGATAACTGAAATCACAGCGGTAATTTTACGACCACATGTCCAAGGCCAGGCCAGAGCAATCAATCACTGCTGCCCGATCTGACATGGTTAATGAATTCATCACTCTGGGATCTAAACTCTGCTCTGTTCTGCTCATGCTCGGTATTAAAGCCCTCTTTCAGAGTAAAGGAAGATGGAAAGCTGAGGCTGATCTGCCTTTGCACAGGAGACAACTTAAGCAATAGAGCAGACTAAGCATGAGACTGGGGAACAAATTAGGGATTTCATAAAGTTCTTTAAAGCTACAACAGACTAACATGCTTTAAATGGTGTTTTCAAAGTAGAGTCAAATGAGTCAACTAAAAACAAGCCCAACTCAACAAAGACAAGCACCCTTCAAAAGAAAGGACAAGCCTGTGTCCTCTCAGCTAACGGCCTCAGGCTGTGCAAAACTTTCAGCTTTTCAGTGGAATATTTTAGTTACCAAAGCCAAAAACGTTCAATTAAAACTTAACGCTAGCAAGCTGGTTCATGGAGTTTGTTTGCTGCGCTAAACTGGATTGAACAAAGCACAGTGGCCTTTAAATTCAAAAGTAAAAGTACTGAGGTAGCTAGATAACTGCTCAAGAAAGCAGGCGCTACAGGACTTTCCTACTAAAATGTACTTTTTGCTTAAGTGAAAATTAAAAGACTGAGCCTTTTCTTCTCATACCAAAACGCCTAAGAATGAAATGATCGTTATGAATGAACTGCACAACTATTAACATTTTATTGAAGCCTCATGTTTTGTGATCTTTATTACATCTTTAGTTAGCAAATTTGGACAAAAGGTGAAGCTGGAGTTGATGCAGAATTGGCAAACCCTGAAAGCAAACAGTCTATATTCAAGGCTGATTCATTAACTGGACTACATAAAGAGCAGCTTTCAAGTCTTTCCTCCCACCTAAAGTGCTTCTACGATGTGATTTATTCATTCTCACACACTGATGGTAGAGGCTGTGCCCATCAGTCTTGACTAATGCCACTCTTACGCATCCACAGATCGCTGGTTTCGCCACTCAGGAGAAGTTTGGGTTTAGTGTCTTACCCAAAATTATTTCAACATGTTTGTTGCAAGAACTGGGATTGAACCAGAGAGCTGACTTTACTATTTAAATCACAGCTGCCCCACTTGGCCGATTGGCAAGTTAACAACATATAAAGTATTCTGAACACAAACGCTTATAACAACTGATTACTATCAAAATATTATAGAAATATTGGTTGAATTTCACTCACCAACAAAGCAGTGTAGCAAAGTCTTATTTGGTATGACTGTAAGTACATTTTATGGCAGTGATACTCAACGTGTGGCTCTTACATTTCTTCGTTTGAAATATTATTTCCCCTGAAAACCTTTAAAAGGTCGACGCTGACCTCAGAAATGACCTACTGCAAGTAACATTAATCAGTTTGTTTCCCACTCTTACAGTAGGCTTTAATCGTCAACGCTGTATATTTCCATTGCCCTCATTCGCCATTTTTTTCTTTTTTTTCCTGTTTTTTGCCACTTTTAAACTATTTTTACTGCTTTTTTAGCCAAAGTTTGCCACTTCTTTTTGCCCTTTGTCACCAGTTGTTGCCTTTTTTATCTTGCTTTTATCCTCTTTATCGCCATTTTTGCCCCTCCTCACTCACCTAAACTGCCTTTTTCCATTAAATGCCACTTTTCCCCATTTTTAAGCCCATTTTAGTTTCTTTTCATTTATTTTCACCATTATTTTGTCCATTTTTGCCACTTTTTCTCACCATTTTTGCCAATTTTCACACTTTCTTGCCACTTCTTTGCCGCTTTTTGACCATTTTGCCTCTTTAACTTATTTTTATTGCCACTTATCCTGTTTTTGGCCCTTTTCCCCGCTTAGATTGTTGCTCTTGCGAGGATATTTTTCAACGATTTGGCTTTTTGGTTGAGCAGGGTTGAGTAAGACTGGCTTATGGCATAGCACAGAGTATAATTGTCCCAATATTTGCATATGTACAAAAGGCACGTCTAAAAACATTGTCTCTTAGGGATGTAGCACAGGGGGGTTACTTTTTTTTTTTTTTTTTTTTAATAATCAGTGTCATTTTTGGATCAAAAGTAACTAAATGAATCGGTCAACAGACTGAAATTTGTATCAACTAGAGTAAAATACAGTACGGGGGGGGGGCTCTGCTCCTTCTTTAAAAATGTCCAAATGGTGTAGTCCAAAGCTGAAAAATAATGTGAATTAGTTTAGTTATAGTAGAAATAATGCTCATAAATGGGGAAATAGTTAAAAAAAAATGCATTAAAATGCATAAATATTTGTTAAAAGGATGCAACATTTGTTGGTTGGCTAGCCAGCTAAGGGGGGCCCTGTGTGATATTCTTTCCAGGGGCCCAATATCTCTAGCTACGCCCCTGGTGGCTCTTATAAACTTAAGGGAATGTTAACAGACAGCAGAGGTACCGATAATTCAAAGTATTGTGACGTATGTCGCTAGCAAACACTATAAAAGCGAAGTGAACAAAAAGCAAATGGTAAACAAAAAAACATGGACAGTGCAATCAGTGTCTATGCTGCAAAAAATAAGTTTTCTTTTAAGTGCATGATATAAAACAGCCTTCAACCACTGAGGAAATAAGTCTGCAGGCAAGGCACGCTTGCACACAACAGGCTGTCCCATTCCTATTTGCACCACTTCGACCCCTTGCAGCCTCATGAACTCAATCACTTTCTAGGTGCAACCAATTAAGTCCATAGGGCTCAGGGCTTAGGAAGGATATTGAGGTTTGCGTGTCAGTGCCACCCAGTCCTCAGTGTCGATTGGCTGCTAGCTATGTGACATCAAGCCAGTCAGATAGAGTTGTGGGCTGATATTAGATGGGACTGTGAAGGGTGAAAATAAAACTACAGAGGAAGACTTACCATGCAGCGAAGCCAAAGTAGCACTCGTTTGAATTCATTGATATTGGATGATAATTGGAAAAATAACATGCTGACAATCTGTTCAATGTCAAATATCAGCATCCATATTTATCTAGATAATAGCCCTCGGTTACATTATCTTCTAGTGCTGATTGACAGAAGAGGATAAAAATAACACAGTGGGCCACCCACAGCCCTGTGTTATGATTTGAGAGTACTGGAGAACTGATTAATTGTACCTTGTGAGTACTGGAGTACTAAAATACAGTAAAATCCCATCCCTAGTATTTACCAAACCACAAAATATAAAATAAGCCAACCCAAGCCTTTGTTAGAAGTGTCTGCCAGCACACAATCTGATAGTCTGGGATAACCAGTACAGATAATGTATTGATGAATGGCTGGATATCTCTATCGTTTTCTTATTCTTGCTCCATTCGTCCCTTTTCCCCTGCTTATCTCATTCGCTTTCCAGGTGATACTGTTTATCAACTAGGTCTGGGGTGCTAGTGCTGAACTCAGAGATTGATATGGTATTTTATGTAAGTACAGATTGATTTGCAAATACAAAGACATTAAAAGTATCCCTATTCTCAAATAAAGCCGTATTATATTATATAATTATTATTATATTTGATGTAAAGAAATTCTGGTTAAAACCTCCTTGTTATATACTAAAGTCCAAAGGTCTTTTCTGTATTCTTCTCAGCTTCCTCCTTATTTCTCACTGGACAGAGATCATATAACTCTCTTGATTCTCATAATTCTCCCTCACAATGTAGCAGCGAGGCTACATTTTCCCACAGTAGCATCCCACTGACAATTCAGAACACACACAGACCCACACATACACGCCAGGTAATCCCCATCCCAATTCAATTAAACCTCACTGCAGCAGCAGAGCACAAGGCAGAAACAAAGAAGCTGCTCCAATAAACAAAGATCTCACTGAAAAAAATATTGACGAGATTTGAGCTTGGTGTTACAGTGCGTTGTGTTTTGGTGTGAGCTAATGTGTTGGTATGTTTGTGTGTTTATGCGCGAGGATGGCAGCAGTCTCAATATAAGGGAAATTGCAGTTATTTGCTCATTTCATACGCCTTTTAATGAAGGTAGCTTTTATTCTGCTACGCCTCCTTTTGTTTTGACAAACAAACAAAAAAAAGAAACAGATGGATTAAGAGCTTCAATTACCCCTGCAAAAGGAAAGCCGTCACAGTGTGTATTCGTGTGTGTGTGATACTATTCTCCCCGCACTGTAACAGGGCAGAGAAGTGGTTGCCACGGTAACAGCGGATGGGGCTCGGAGAAAATAAGAAGGGGAAGGTGGGAGCAAACAGTAGGGGAATGAAGGAGAGAAGTGCAACAGAGGCACAGAGAAAGAATTCAATTAAAGAGATTCAGACATTTAACTTTTGAGGTCATAGCCAAGTGAGCAGGAATCACTGAAACTAAGACTGGTTGGGATGGGACAAAAAAGAGGTAAGGCAGTGTGCATCATCCTGCTTTGAGTGGTACTTAATAGCACCGATTGTGGTTGTGGCACAATTACAGGTAAAGTTGACTCAAATTAAATAGCCAAAAAAATGACTGTTGGTATGATGTAATGCTGATGAAAAGCTGTGTTAGTTTACTACAGATGAACAATCACCTTATCTGAGTCAAGCCAGGCCTGCAGGTCTTTAGGAATTGTTTTAGGGAGTTTTGTGACTTCCTGGATGACTCCTCGATGCATTCTTGGAGTAATTTTGGTAGGCCGGCCACTCCTGGGTAGGTTTACCATTATTCTAAGGTTTTTTCCATTTGTGGATAATGGCTCTCACCAAGGTTTGTTGGAGTCCCAGAGCCTTAGAAATGCATGTGTAACCCTTCCCAGACTGATACAGGCAGATGCACATTGACTTAATGTCTCATCTTTTCTAGAATTTCTTTAGATAACACCATGACGTGTTGCTGTTTGAGATGTTTTAGCCTACTTCACTTTGTCAGACAGGTTCTATTAAAGAGATTTCTAGAATCGACAGTTCTGGGAGTAATCAGGCCTAGGTGTGGCTAATGAAACTGAACTCAGCCTTGCTAAAAATATGGTTATTCACTGTTAATTAGAGATTTAACCTCCTGAGACCTGAGCTTTAGTTTTGGAAGCATTTTAAGTTTCTCCCATTTATTTGGAATAAGTAGGATTTGAGAGTTTGCCTGATCTTTGAACAGGAATTTCTTGGAAATTTTCCTTTCCAAAAATCCACTCAAATTCTCCCAAAAATCAAGGAAATTACCCAGAACTTCTGTTAAATTTCTTATTTATAAAGTATTCCATAAAAAGTACTCTTAAGTTTTTGGAAAGTCCTCAAATGTTTCAGTGAAACTTTATCATAAAGCCTTTTCTAACAGTTAAAAGGTTAAAAAAATAATGTGAATCCCTTAAAGAAATCCCCAAATTTGAAAGCAACTACCCCAAAAATTTCATAGCTAATTCTTAAAAATTAACAAAAACGTTCTCCAAATTTTCATGACAAAGACAAAACATCCAAACATTCAAACAAATCCTTCAAAATTTCCATGAGAATTCTTCAGCATTCCAAGGAACACCCCCCAGCTCCAAGTTCCTAAAGAAATCCAAATTAATTTCCTTGATTTACATAAAATGGCCTGAAAATTTCCAAACACATTTTCCCAAACATCCCCACAATTTTTTTCATATTTCCCTGAATATGCCAAAAGAAATATTCAAAGGATATTTCCCCCAAAACTTCCAATCCATCTCTCTTTCCATGAGAATACTTGAAAATTTCCAAGCAACTTCCCTGAAATATCCAAACGGCATATTTGCTCCAAATTTTAAGCAAACTCCTTAATCTTTGGTGGACATTCTGGACAGGTCTTAGGAGGTTAACAAGGGATATAGGGCAATCAATTTTTCACATGGGCAAGGTAGGCTCGGATGACTTACTACCCTAAATAAATGAAATCATCATTAAAAAAAACTGCATTTTGTGTTTTCTCAGGTTATCTTCATCTGATATCAAAATTTGTTTGATGATCTGAAACATTTAAGTGTGACAAATATGCAAAAAAAAAAAAAAAAAAGAAAACAGGAAAGGCGTACTTTTTTTGTTCATGGCACTGTAGCTTAAAATTCCTATCCCAATTCTGATGTCAAAGATCCAAGTACATCAGTCTATCGAGCCCTCGACTGGTAAGAAATTTAAAGCAAATTAGTCAGGGCATCAACTGTAACATTGAAAAACTGGTTTACTGATTTACTGGTTTGCTCTGCTGCTTGTCTTCTTAGCTCATCCCATCATGCTCTGGCCCAGTAACTTTAATCTTGTAAGACTTGTGCTGACCATTTACCTTTCCATGACAATTACACTGGTCTGAAACACAGAACAATTGGACCAAATTGAATCAGACAGGGCCATATAGTTCTATATTTCAAGGGATCATCAGTGAATTGGATCTAAGACTGTGAACTGAGATTTGAATCAAACTGTGTTGCAAGGAGCAATTCACAACCCAACTCTAAAAATAAGCTTGAATTTTAAAGAAAACATTAAATGACCAAAGATTATCATTTTATGATAGAATCTCTCAAAATAAACTTTAAAGAAAAGATGGAAAAGTAGCCCTTAATAGACTGAGAAAACTAAAGGATGAAGCATAATCAGCAGGATCAATAACCACAGATTTGTGCTTGTGGCGGGACTGCTTTGCCAATTGCTGTTTCCATCCTCATTGGATGAACTTTCAGTCCCAACTTAGATCCAACATGGCAGAGAAGTCCAAAAAGAGCTCAGAGGAAACAGATATTTGAACGTCTATCAAATCTTGAAAACTAGGCAAACAAAATACCTCAATAGAAAATGTGTGACAGACTCAAATGTGCTGCAACAGCTACTAAAGCAATGTCAAAACATGTCAAAGAAACCGGTAATCAGAAAGACTCCTCACTGTATCCCTGTCCAGAATTATTCTGTTCTACCAAAGATAAAATTGAAAGTCAGTTGCCGTTTCCTTTGCTTGGTGAGGGTTTAACACTGCCTGCAGTTCCCACAACTCCCTCTACCACCTGCCAGCTTTGAGATAAAACTTTTAAGAGATCGCTGCCAATGATGGACAGCTTCTGACACCACTTTAGAGCATATATGCTGGATCACACAAAGCACTGAAAGAACAAATTGGTGAAACATCCTTCAACTGTCTGCTGCCATCAGTCAGAGATCGTGTGGTATAAAATGTTTGCTTGAAGCAAGAATCAGCTGTTAGTCTCTGACAGATGACTTCAAATGTTTTCATTTCATCCAGAACTCTACAGAAGACGGCTGATCTCACTACCCAGGCTCATAATTGAGGTGTAACTGTGGAAAAAAAGCATCTTATGTTGTAGAAGTTGGAGAAGTCACTCACCAATCTGTAAAGCTCTGTGACGCTGATTTCGTCGGGGTCTACCATGCTGAACTCTCGCCTTGGGACCAGATCCAAGCCGAGCTGTCTGTAACACAAAGATTCAAACAGAAAACAGAAAACACACAGTGAGAAAAGGAATAACACGGATTATCTTACTAGCTTTTTTAGTTAGCCCACCACTAATACTAGCTGACAGAAAAACAACAGTTGTAGCTGATTAGCTGATGTCCCACACAGAAAACAGTTGCTAGTGGTGGCTTGCGTGCCTGTTTGTGTGCATGCAACAGTGTATGCTTGTGTCTGTCAGCCTGTCTCTGCAAAGCTCTGACAGGCTGACAACAGAGGAGTAGGAGAAAGATGCTGCAACAACACAAAAAGGAAGCTCCGCGTCAGCTGATTGAATTACTGTCTCCACTATTCTCAAAAAAATCACAGCTCATTCTCTCAAGGCAGATATTTAAATTTGACTTCCGTCTCACCAGTGCTGATCAAAGAGCAAAGCTTCGCCTCCACCACCCCAGCCTCCTCCTTTCTAGCCTGAGGCCTTTCTTGCATCTCCTCATTTGCTTTTATACTTGAATAATGAATGGCGCAATGCTTAAATACATTTCCTTGTACTTAAATGCAATGGTATTTTATGTTAGGAATGCACCAAGCTCGATTTTTGCCAATACTCGATATAGCAATGTTCCTGAACTTATTTTTGAAATACCAATATCAATACCGATATGCATCATGCCCCATTCCCCATTATTTACTTCAGAAAGTAACGTTTCTATCAATTCTAGATTCATCTTATACAAACAGAAACATTTCAAGATTTTGTCTCAATCTTGATGATTACGGTTTACTCAGGTTTAGTACACACAACCACAATCATGGGGAAGACTGCTGATTTGACTACTGCCCAGACGGCAATTGTTGACACCCTCCACAAGGAGGGCAAGCCACAGAAGGTCATGGGTGAAAGGGCAGGCTGTTCTCAGAGGCTGTATCAAAGTATATTCATGGAAAGTTGGAAGTGCAAAGTTTAGTACAAAAAGGAGCACAAGCAACATGGATGAGTCGGCCTTCAGAGGACTGTCAAACAAAGCAGATTCAAGAACTTAGGGGAGCTTCACAAGGAGTGGACTGAGTCCAGAGTCAGTGGATCAAGAGCCACCACACAGACAGGTCAAGGAAATGGACTACAAGTGTTGTGTTCCTAGTGTTAAGCCAATCCTGAACCATAGATGTCATCAGCTTCTCACCTGGACTAAAGAGACAAAGAGCATCATTGCTTAGTGGTCCAAAGTCCTGTTTTTAGATGAAAGTGCATTTTGAATTTCATTTGGAAATCAGGGTCCCAAAGTCTGGGAGAAGATCTGAGAGGCACAGAATTCAACATTCTTGAAGACCATTGAAGTTTCAACAGTCAGGGGTGGTTTGGTGTCACATGTCATCTGCTGCTGTTGGTCCACTAGTTTGTATCAAGTCCAGATTTAACCCTGTCAGTTGTCTACCAGGAGATTTTAGAGCACCTCATACTTCCGTCTGCTGAGAAGCTTAATGGAGATACTGAATTCCTTTTCCAGCAGGACTTGGCACCTGCCCACAGGGAAGCCACAACAACCAGAGACTGGTTTGATGACTGTGGTGTTACTGTGTTTGATTGGCCAGCCAACTGGTCTGACCTAAACCACACAGAGAATCTCTGGGGAAACGTCAAGACGAGCTAATGGCTGCTATCAGAGCAAACTGGGTCTTGTAACACCCCAGCAGTGCAAAAGGAACTCCAAGCAAGTACTGAGTGCATAAATGAGCATACTTCTCCAAAAGGTCAGAGTTCTGTATAAAATTTTGGGATAGTGGATTTCAAATTTTTGTGAGCTGTAATCCATAATCATCAAGATTAAAAAAAAATGTAAATATTTCACTAAGTAATGATGAATCTGGAATTTATAGAAGTTTTACTCCTTCATTTAAATCAAAGGAAGAAAATTAACTTTTCTGTGATGTTCAATTGTTTTGAGATGCACCTTTATATCTATAGCGGTGGGTTAGCAATACACTACTTTCATTGCAAAGCAAAACTTTACATCCATTTTGCTATAAATGTTTGAATCTATGATACAAATTGAAAATTTAGGGTTTTGTTTCTTTTTTAATCAAATGGTTATTTTGGTACAAACATTTCTCCACACTCTGAATTTTCCCAACCAAATGGAAAATGAATTTGATGTTTGTCTGGTGTTAATTATGGGCCCTGATTTAAATTGTGTTTTATTCCACAGTGGAAGCAATTAAATTCAACTTTAAAACATGATTCTTTATTTTCCACTCCTTGAATGTCTCAAAAACATGTTTGTCCAATGTCACAAGTGTTAGTCTTGAAAAAAGAAATGTGCAATATTAAAATGCAAACATAGCTGAAGCATCCTGTTGCAACATAGGATGCTAACAAGGCAAATGGACAGTCATAGTGCAGGATTTTGGAGTGGCACCTCAGGTGGCTAAACAGCTTCTAGGGGGGCATCCCACCCTGTTTGGATGAGACCCTGCTAAGTGAGAAAAAAACATAATATAGAGCTGTCAGCTCATCTATTTAAGGCCTGTAAATAAACTTGACAGATTGTCCTTTTCTTTAAAGAGGGATAAGAAAGAAATATCCTCTCACTTTAGCTCCCTGCTGTCCTCTTTCTACCTAAAACTGCTCCCCTCTATCTTCCTCAGCCTCTTAACTCACTCTTTTCCTTCATGGCTTTCTATGAACAGCTCTTCCTCTCACTTTGTCCCTTCATCGTTCTCCTCTCCACCTCTCTATCCTCCTCCAGGACAGCCTTTCCAGCCAACCAAGATGGGGACAGTGTGTCTCCTTGTCAGCAATAAAAGAGACAGGCCTGGTCGACCGGACTACAGCCTACAGCGCAGGACTGTCCACCCGTCTCCCCACTAAAGAGATGTGTGTGTGTGTGTGTATATGCACGTATGTGAGGAGAGCCTACAGCAGGGGAATGAAGGAGAGTGAAGGGTAGGGACAGATACAAAAAAGGAGAATGACAGAGGCAGGGAAGGTTTTTATTATTTCAGCCCCATGGCATGGAAAGAAAAAAAAGAGAGGAGAACAGAGTGGATTTGATTGAGTGAGGAGTGGGCCTGCAGGGATGGAAGGTGACAATAAAAGACAGAGGAGAGAAAGAGGAAGAGAGGGTATGAGAAACCTCTAGGAAGTCATGAGAAAGTAAAGAAATGTAGCATGTTTTATGTCTTTCATAAAATATTCCAAAAAATGAAACTTTTCTATTTCAATCAAGTTTGAGTGTTGATAAGGCCAAACTGTAATTTGCATGTGATTTTTGGAGAAAAGATGGAGTACAAAAAATGCTGTGGTGCAGATCAACGCTTTTAACTACTCGATAACACAACCAACAAGTTAGGTTAAAGTGTAAAGGAATCTACATCCTTTCACCTGTTCAGTTAATGCAAGTAAATAGCTGGTTTCATCTAAACTAGAGCCTGATAGCACAATGAAGATAATGAGCAGGGTCCACTAGTCCCAAGAAATTAGAGCATAAACAATTTATTTTCTGCATTTTAGTTCATTCCTGTGCAGAAATGTGTGGCTTTTCTGTATATTTTCTGATGTTCATTATACTTTTGTCTGGAAAACATAACCTTATCTCTAACTTTTCACAACTACCACTCACTCAGATAATGGATCAGTGATTCTGACCTTATTTACAGAACTCTGGACTCTTGCAGCTCTGCTTCACCATACTTTTGTTTATGGATCTATCGCTACTATTTTTAAAGTCAGCATGTGTGTAGTCAAGAATTAAATAATTATTTTGGCTTCATTATGCACAAACAAGCCAATTACAGCAAAATCCGGTGTTTTATTTATGACTTTAAATCATTCTGAATGACCCGCCATTAAATTAAATGAACTAACTTCTATAAATACCAAACCACATCATTAGTAGTCATTCTCTTAAACTATGCTTCCCCCCTGATTGATTTAAATCCTCCTAAGACAGAAATAGTTTTCCCCAACAGTGAAAACAAAGTGATTTATTTTGTTCATTAATTTTGGGGGAGATAATGTAGTTCTGCAGGCTTGGAATGAATTAACTGCTGTGCATACAAAGAAACTTAAGCTTTAAGAGCCAGTAGCTTGGACACAGTGATTAAAAAATCTCTTGCATTTCTGATCACAGTTATTAGTTTTCTAAGATACTGAATGGATGCAATGCATCCAAATATATTTATATTTAAAAAAAACTTATTTTCTTTAAATTTTAGTCAAATGTTCAACCAGCTTGAATAAGGCAAACCCACTGCTGGCCTTCTCTTCATTGCACCCCCCTCCCCCACTAAGGCAACAGGGAATTTGTTGGTCCTGATTCTCCAGCGACCCTGTTAACATAAACTACTTCACAGCATTTTCATAGAAGGTATTTTGCGATCTAAAATTTCCTATGTAAGAGGAAGATTGATCCTACATATTCAATATGCAACGCCAGGGGCTCACAACCTATCTTTCTTAAGAGAACGAAAGATCGGCTACTTCTAGAAGAAGGCTGGTACAATCAGGACTCTCCTAAGAGCTGGTCGCCCAACTAGACTGAGCAAATCGGGGGAGAAGGCCCTTAGTGAGAGAAGTGATCAAGAACCTGAGATCCTGTGTGGAGATTGAAGTTCCAGAAGGACAACCATCACTGATCTGCACTGAGGAGAGGGTTCCATCTAGCCACTCTGGTTAGATGGAAGCCCAGGTCAGTGAAGGGCTGCAGTGTGTCCCATCTCTACACAGGATCTCTAGAGCTCAATCAGAGAGACCATAAGGTTCTTTGTCACCTCTCTTACTAAGGCCCCCTGATTGCTCGCTTTGGCTGGGTGACCAGCTCTTGGAAGAGTCCTGGTTGTGCCAAACTTCTGCCATTTGAGAATTAAGGCCACTGTGCTCTTGGGAATGTTCACTGCAAAGAAAATGTTTCTGTAGCCCCCTGCAGATCTGTGCCGTGCAGCAATCCTGTCTCTGAGCTCTGCAGGCAGTTCCTTTGAACTCATGGCTTGGTTTCTCCTCTAAAATGCATTGTCAACTCAGAGACGATCAATTTAATTTACCAAAGGTGGACTCCAGGTAGAAACATCTCAGCAATGATCAAGAGAAATGGGAGGTACCTAAGCTACATTTCAAGTGTTGTTGCAAAGGATCTAAAATACTTGTGTCAGTGTTCAACACATTTGCAAACATTTCTTAAAGTTTTTTTACACTTTGTCATGATGGGGTGAAGAGTTTAGATAAATGAGAGAAAAATAAATCTAAAAACTGTAGCATCAGGCTGCAACATGACAGAACTGATAAAAGTGTAGGGGTTCTAGAAACTTTCTAAATACACTTTATGTGCATAACAGACTGGAGCAGACACTCAAATAAGCCCCCCGTTTGTCACATATAGGGAACATACTGTGATTGGTCTGAATGAAAAATCAAATTGTCGATTTATGAGTCCAAAAAGCAAATAATGCACCACCCAATAAGACGCAAAGTGATCCATATTAAACACTTTGTCTATGCCATTGTGAAATTAAGTGTCTCAGTTTAGTGTGATATCAGCTGCATTCACTCAGCCATGGTGGAGCTCATATGGTGAGATAAGACATTTTAATTTAGAGGAAAGAGAAGACTGATATCAGATTAGTAAGCAGTATCTGCAGATATAAAATTGAGCTATTGGGAAAGAGGAGCCTGTTCTGGCTATTGATCTTAAGTGTTGTTTCCAGTACCAGAAAGGAAGATATAACTAGTCAACGAGATTGATTCATGCTGCTCAGTGCTTATAGTTTGATTCCTATTTTAGTTGTTGAGTTCTGCAGCTCTACCACTCGTCACAGTTATGCAAGTAGCAACAAGTGGTTGCTTGATACTAATAAATATGGTGCCTGTGAAAGTATTCACCCCATGGAGGTTTTCTGAATGGCTATAATTAAAAAAAAAATTTAAAAATGTGCAATAAAATAAGTGACTGCATAAATATTCACCCCCTTCGGGTTAATAATCTGTAGATGCACCTTTGGCTACAATCACAGCACTCAGTCTGTGTGGATAGGTCTCAATCAGGCTTACACATCTGGACACTGTCATTTTCCTCTATTCCTCTTTACAAAACTGCTCAAGCTCTGTCAGGTTGCACGGGGATCAGGTGTGAACAGCTCTTTTGGAGTCCAGCCACAAATCCTCTATTGGATTGTGGTCCAGGTTTTGACTCAGCCACTCCAGAACATTCACCTCGTTGTCTTTAACCATTTCAGTGTAGCTTTTACTGTATGCTTCAGGTCATTGTCTTCAGGAAAAATCCACTACTCTGAAGCCATGGCTCTCTTGTGGACTAAATAAGACTGTCCTCCAGGATTTTCCTATATTTTGCTGGACTCATTTCACCCTCTACCTTTACAAGCCTTCCAGTGCCAGCTGCCAAGAAGCAACCCCACAGCTTGATGCTGACACCACCGAGCTTCACAGTGGGGTTAGTGTGTCGGCGAAACATGACATCTTGTCTGATGACCAAAAAGCTCCATTTTGGTCTCAACAGACCAAAGAACTTTCTTCTACTTGACCATGGAGTCTCCCACATGCCTTTTGGTGAACTCTAGTCCAGATTTAATCTGAGTTTTCTCCAACAGAGGTTCTCTCTTTGCCACTCTCTAATAAAGCTTTGACTGGTGAAGAATCCAGCAAACAGTTGTTGTCTGTAGAGTCTCTCCCATCTCAGCTGCCAATGCTTGTAACTCCACCACAGTAGTCATAGGTGTCTTGGTGGACTCTCTCACTAGTCTCCTCTTGCACGCTCACTTAATTTGTGAGGACGGTCAGATCTAGGCAGATTCACACATGTGCCATATTCCTTCATTTCTTGATGATGGATTTAACTGAACTCAGGAGATGTTCAGAGCCTTGGAAATGTTTTTGTATCCATCCCCTGACCTATACTTTTCAATAACCTTTTCTCTGAGTTGCTTGGAGTGTTCTTTTGTCTTTGTGGTGTAATGATAGCCAGGAATACTTATGAATAAGACTGTACCTTCCCAGGACAGTGGTGGCAATACCACAATCACATGAGACACTTTCACTGCACTTAGGTGATCCTATTTCACTAACTGTGACCTTTTTTTTTTGTATTTTTTTGTCAAAAAAGGACACATTATATTGACAATGACTGATTTATAAAAGCAATTAAAGGGTAAAACATCCAAGGAGGTGAATAATTTTTGGCACTGAATTCATTCATTCATTCAAATCCTCCAAAAACACACCAAGGGAGAAACCTTACTCACAGTGGTGCTGTAGCTTTAGACAAGTCAACAACTGAATTCACTGAAATGGAGCAGAATCTAATTCATTACAGCTTTGTATATTTCTGGTCAGGCAAGTGGAAGATGAAACAACCCCTGTGTTTCATCAGTAACATTTCTTTGTTTCATCAGGGACCTGCTAAAATTGCTCTGAGTTCCTTCAAAAGTTTGTGCTCACAGGAGACGACAAACAAAAATCCAATATAAATGACGTGAAAAGCATGAGAGGAATTTTGCAGGATCTTTCATTAAAAAAGATCACTTGAGGAACCCACTACCAAATCAATGCTGTCAGATTTTTATTGAATCCACCAAAAAGTTTCTGGTTCACAGCTGCATTACCATGCATTAAAAACTTCCTTTAATCTTTTTATAAAACATAAAGCTGACAGTGTTCCCTGTGATGGATCGCTGCTCTCAGGAAAGCCTTTCTGTACCTGTATTTGATTTTTATGGGATAAAATATGGAATCCAAGGGTGGAAAAGTGTAAAAAAGCTGGCAGGAAAGTTTGACCGATGAATAATCAATGGGCTTAGAACTAAAACACAACAACAGATATGGCCTTTGAGATGGAACAGTGAAACATTTTGATTGTGGGTTTTAAAAACAAGCCCTGTCTACTTACTCGTTGCCCCAGTCCAATCTCGCTGTGATGTGCTGCTTGACGTCTCTCATGCGGTCATGGGTGAGGTGGCCTACCAGCACCTGCCTCCTCAGGTCCAAGATTTCATTCATCACGTGCCAAAGCCGGTGGAACAAATCCCCCTCATTCTTCTGTGGAAGAAGAGAGGCAGAGGGGGAAAACTTGAGTGGAAGAGGCGGCAAACGCCGATGAATGAAAGGGGAATTGACGGAAAGGAACGACAGAATGAGGGTGAAAGATAAGGAGGAGACACAGATAAGAAGATGAAACTATACAGTCACAAGCCAACCCAAAAACATTTGTGAAAAGGAGGTGATGGTGGAGTACAACCGAGGGAAGGGAGAGAAGCCAAAAGAGGGACTTGTAACAGATTTGTGCAAATTAGCTCCAGTGTCCTGCTGCTTTTTGCCACAAATGTACGCACTTTGATCTGTGAGCATTCATCAAGCTCGATTTAATCAGCACCCCAGATAGCTTAACAGGCTACAAACACAATCAATCCAACTAATGAGTGTGTAAGAAAAAGCTTTAACTGTTTGCAGCTTAACAATCACCCAAAGGCCAAACATATTCCCTTCATGAGACACCTAAAGAGGCGTCTCAGTTTCGGCACTTGTGGAATTAAATCAATGCAATTAGCGTGCATTTTATGGAGTATTCATGGGTGTGGATTCCTACCACATAGAGTTGTTTCCACATGGCGCCCCAGTCACGCAACGTTGACGTCATTTCTGTGATGACGGAGTCCTCAACAGGGATGACGGTCTCAAATTGCCTACAAACAATCAAGAAAATGAAGTTCAAACATCGACAACAATACACAAGAATGGGAGAGCGTTAACACATGGCACTATTTACCCTTTATTCTTGACGTGGGCATTCTTCAAGTGGATGTAGCTGGATGGGAAGATCCCCTTTGGGCACAAGATAAAAAGGTTAATGAGAAGCCATTAGCACACAGAGCTGTTAGCATTAAACTGTCAGCGTGCAACAATGATGCACAAAATCAATACAGAGGTAAGTGTGTTTGTGAGGTTTTTTTCTCCCCTAAAGAAGAAAGGCAAAGTGAGAAAGGAGCAGACAAGGAGAGAAAAGAAGGGAGCAATGGGATTTAGGAGACAAAAGATGAAAAGTGTTGATGTGTGTGTCCTTTTTGACGCTAATAAAGTGAAACCTGCTCCCAACTGACTCAATGATCAAAGAAGAATTATGCCGAGATATCTGAGGTTAAGTGCAACGCACACACAAAGAGAGCAGTTTGAACTCTTCAATTTAATCCTCTTTTTTATCATCATGTGTTCTCCTGAATAAAAATGTGTAAAGCTTTCATCTCATACCATCAATACTGATGTCATTCTTGACAACACAATTTCTCAGTGTCAAAAGTGAAGCTTAAATAAGCGGTTACAACTCAGTTTACTTTTACATTTTTTGGTAGGGCTGGGGACAAAGATACTTTTTTAGATTAAACATTTTGGACATTGTATTCTATATTGGATGGTCTTTTTTTGTCAATAGGTAAATTTAAATAATTACATTTAAAAAGTGTTAAGTTCCTCAAGTTTACATAGTTGTCATGTTTATTTTTTTTTTCTTTTTTAATTGATTTCATTCAGTTTAATTGTGTTGTATTATTATTTTTATTTTTGTTTATTTTTATCTTTTTTAAATATACAGTTGTGTTTTTTTTAAATTTATCTATTTACTGATTTACTTATTTATTTATTTACTAATTTACTTATTTATTTATCTTATTTTTATATATATCATTTTTTGGTTTGCTATTTGTGAAGATGTGCCAAGGGCTGAGGACTTGGATCTGTTTTTTATTTATGTATGCATGTATCAATATTATTATTATTATTATTATTATTATTATTATTATTATAACTGTGTTGTATACATACTTTGTGGCTCAGTTTGTTTTGTTTTTCTGGAAAATAAAGGAACAGGAAGTCTTATTCCCAAGATGTGATGTTGAATGTTATGGCTCTGTACTTAATACAATTTTAATTCAAAAAATAAATAAATAAAATAAAAAAGTAAGTCATAAAAGCTCTTATCTCTTTAGACCCTTAGTTAGAAAGTACAGTGTCTGTAACAACAGTCAAAACTGAACCAGGCAAACAGGTATTTAATTTTGCTGCTCCACTTACTTGGAGCAAGTTACAAAAAGCCTGGACACCTAATGAGCTCATCTCATTGGATGTTTCCAAGAAGGTATAAAATGACAAGGAGGCATTCACATTTGGCTATGTATGTTAAATTGTGATACATTTTCAATTGTAGATGTTTTCACAGATATTTAATAGTCTGCATGTTTTAGGTATCTCTTTTCACATATATCATGTACAGTGCATTCAGAAAGTATTCAGACCCCCTTCACTTTGCTTCCATTTTGCTATGCTGCAGCCTGTTGCTACATTTTTAAAAAAATGCCTTTTTATTCTCATCTACCCCATTATGACAAAGTGAAAACAGATTTTTGACATTTCTGCAAATGCATTATTTTTTAAAAATGCATTACATTGACACAAGTATTCAAACCCTTTACTTATTACTTATTTAAAGAACCTCTGAGAGCAATTATATCCTTTAGTCTTTTTGAATATGATGTAACAAGCTTTGCACACTTGGACCGGGGAATTTTCTGCCATTCTTCTTTGCAAATCCTCTCAAGATCATGTTGGATGTTGGTTTGGTACTAGTCAGGGCTCTGGCTAGGCCACACTAGGACTTTCAGGGGTTGCCTAGGGTCATTATCATGTTGGACAATGATCCTTGGTCCGGTCTGAGGTCCTGAGCACTACCAAGCAAGTTTTCATTAACGATATCTCTGTACACTCCATGCAGCTTGCCCTCAACCCTGACCAGTCTCCCAGTCCCTGCTGTTGAAAAACAGCCCCACAGCATGATGCTGCCACTACCATACTCCACTGTTGGGATGAAATTGGACAGGTGATGAGCAGTGCCTGGTTTCCTCCAGACATAATGTTTTGAACTGAGGTCAAACAGGTCAGTCTTGGTTTCATCAGCCCAGAGAATCTTGTTCTCACAGTCTGAGAGTCCTTCAGGAGTTTTTTTGCAAACTCCAAGCAGGCTGTCATGCTTTTTCACTGAGGAGAGAGAGGTGTCTGTCTAGTCACTCTGCCATAAAGCCTAGATTAGTGGAGGGGCTGAAGTGATGTTGTCCATCTTCAACTTAGTCCCATCTCCACACAGGATCTCTGGAGCTCAGTCAGAGTCACCATCAGGCTCTTGGTCACTTCTTACTAAGGCCCTTCCCCCGATTGCTGAGTTTGTCCAGCAACCAGCTGTGAGAAGATTCCAGATTATACCAAACTTCTTTCTTTTGAGAATTATGGAAGTCATGGTGCTCTTGGGAACCTTCAAGGCAGCAGAAATGTTTTTTAGCCCTCTTCAGATCTGTGCTTTGCAGCAATCCTGTCTCTGAGCTCTGCAGGCAGTTCATTTGACCTCATTTGCTCTGATATGCAGGTGGCAAAACATCTCAGCATATATCAAGAGAAATGGGAGGAACCTGAGCTAAATTTAAAGTGTTGTTGCAAAGGGTGTGAATAATTATGACAGTGTGGTATTTCAGTTTTTATCTTTCTACCTGCTCAGCTCAAATGGCACCCAAGAGTTTTCAATTTTTAGTTTTTTTATATTTAAGTGCTAAAATACTATATATTATACCTTTAAGTACCTTGCAAGTGTTCAAAAAAACCTAAACAACTGATGAATTTTTGTTGGTTACTCTTCTTTCTATGTTATCAGTCAACTTTTGCAGCTCTAACTTTTTAATTACTTAGTTTCAGCCAGAAAAAGAGAACTTACAGAGCACAAAATATAGACACCTACACAGCTCTTGAGAAGAGCTCTTGGGTAAAATAACACAAAACAGCTGTGGCTATGCGGCCTAAGTGTAAAGAGCCTTTCATAATTAACAAATGAGGGGGCAGCTGCTAAATACAAGCAGCATATTACCACCATGCTGAGGATTTTAACCACAGAAGTGTAAAGTTTACCCACTTGACAGCATGGAGTATTTGGTAAAGCACAGCAAATGAAATACGTCACGGTTACTTGTCATTTAATCTGTCTAAACTGTTTGTGGCAGCTGTCCATAATAATGCTGTGTGTGACTTTTCAGTTGACGCAGCAACCACTGGAAGCTGTTTGTGAGAGAAGGCATCAGAGGAGAGGGTGAAATTAAGGAGAGAAAGATAAGCAAAGCATGCACACAAACTTGAAAAACTTTCCTCACCTTGACATTTGGATTCTTCAGGATGAATCCTCGGTACCAGCCTGAGGAGACAAAGCACCAGTTAAAATTGCAGCACGTTTATATGCATATTACTTATGTCTGTCCTAGACTGCAGGGTATGCATGAAGAGGTGGCATGGAGAGTGTGGAATATTTAATAAGAGAAGGACACTAAGGGAAAAGCATGCATGTCTGCTGTGACTCCACACGTACAAAAAGTAATAATAAGCCCACCAGGCATTTAGTTTTAATTCAGTTGAGTGCCATGTGAAAAAGATGGCTGACTAGTTATTTCACAGAAGAATTTTCCCCTGCAAGCAGAAATGTCAAAACCATTTGAGATTTTTTTTTTTTTTTTTTTTTTTTTTTTGTGGTAACAGCCCTCCAGAGCATAGCCGTACAAAGCCACCTGATTTTTTTTAGCAACTTGTGTTTGCAGCAACCACAGGCTAATGAACAACAGTGTGGAGAGGAGATACATGTGAAGCACAAAGCCACTGAAAAGCCTTTAAACTTCACTATGACTATGTCTGAAAAGGTGTGAAAGAAGGGCGAAAAAGCTGCATACGCTTTTCTCACACCATTACACACTCTGATCTGGCCTCAAGCCAAATTAGGATGTGTTGGGGCTTTCGCAGTGATGGAAACTATCTCATACGTTTCTATTTGATTTCCCGATGTGATGATTTAGCTCATTGCACTGTTGCGTTCACTGTACATCCCCTCAGATAAGAGCATTAGCTAAATAGCTCAAATGTAATCACTGCCTGGGTTGGTGTCAGCGTGTGTCACTTCTGCAGTTTTCAGCATGCACAGTCTGAGGAGCATTGAGTAATCTGTCTGGGTCTGAACTGTGGAAAACAAGCTCAGGATTTCCTAGATGAGTCACTTCTTCAGTAGCAGAGGTCGTGTTATGTGACACATTTTCTTTTAAAGTAAAAAGTCAAAGTCAAGTGCGAGAAATTATCAGTAATCATCAGCAGGACATGACAACAAAAGGCTGCAAACACATGAGAAGGTGAATAAAAACTCACATTTTTTAGTAGTTATAATTCCCCATAAAAAACTACAGCTGACGAGGATGAAAATTAGTGTAGCAGTGGCCTTCAGTGAATACCTGCAGTGCTAACTGCTAGGATACTGAAACTCCTTAGGATGCGTCCCTATTTTAACTGTACACATTTTTAATGAACCCTGCAAATTAGGGCATATAAACTTTACCGGATGAACATGAAGGTCTTTGTTTTTATACCAAGCTGTTAATTAGTGAATTCAGGTGATCAATCAGACTCATTGCCACAGGTGTATAAAATCATCACCTAGCTATGCAGTCTCCATTTGCAAACATTTTTTATACTAAATGGGTCGTCCTGAAGAGCCGTGACTTCAAGCGTGGGACTGTGATGGATGCCACGTTTGCAAAAGTTAGTTCAGCTGCAAGGGATACTATCAGAAAGTGGAAGTGTTTAAGAACAACAGCAACTCAGCCACAAAGTGGAAGACCACGTAAAATCACAGAACAGGGTCAAAGACTACTAAGGTTCATGGTGCATAAAAGATTCCATTACTGAAGAGATCTGAACTTCCACTTGCATTAATGTTAGCACAAAAACTGAACAGTGGGAGCTTCATGAATGGGTTTTCATGGCAAAGCAGCTGCATGCAAGCCTCACATCACATCCAGTGCCAAAAGTTGGATGTAGTGGTGTAAAGCTGTTAATTTCGTCTACTAAAATTATGACTAAAACTATTTGTCGACAGCCTTTTAATTCATGAAAAAAACTAGACTAACAAAAAGATCTGTGATGACTAAAACTGACAAAAACTACGTTTAGTTTTCCTCACGATGACTAAAACTAGACTAAGAGGTTATGTAGTTTGTGTCAGGCATTCAAAATCCATGATAAGTAAATCTGTCAAAAATAATGCATCTGTAGCTATTCTGCCTCTCAGCTGTAGAAAGTAGGGACCCCAGGTTTGGCAGGTGTATAGAGCACACTACCATGATTTGGTACTAGATTTAGGCAAGAGAATAAATGCTTGGACTAAAAATAAAGACTAAAATGTGAGGACTTTTTATGGACTAAAACTAGACTAAAATGTTTTTGAGTTTTCGTCGACTAAACTAGGCTAACACTAAAAAAGGGTAGAAATGACTGAAATGGGACTAAGACTAAAAGATATTCTGTCTAAAGAGTAAAATTATGACTAAAATAAAAAAAATGGCTGCCAAAATTAATACTAGTGTAAAGCACACCTATAGTGGACTGTGGATCATTGGAAATGTGTTCTGTGGATTGACAAATTACGCTACTCTGTTTGGCAATCAGATGGGAAAGTCTGGGTTTGGCAAATGGCAAGAGATCGTTACCTGCCTGACTGCACTGTGC
Organism: Cheilinus undulatus; assembly: GCF_018320785.1. NCBI lineage: Eukaryota > Metazoa > Chordata > Actinopteri > Labriformes > Labridae > Cheilinus > Cheilinus undulatus. Next base: position 6,026,892 of record NC_054887.1, read on the forward strand.
CAACTGTGAAGTTTGGTGGGGGAGTGATAATAGTATGGGTAGGGAATGGGTATTGATGATGACACCCTTATCAATACTCCTTACTGAGCCGAGTCCTGATACTTTCTCTAGTTTGGTGGTAAGACAAAATTAGAGCAAACATTTAAACTACACGTGGTCTTAGCTGAGTAGTTCTTGAGTTAAAAAGTTATGATTCAGTCTGTAACCTCTACTTTATATCCCCCAAATATAAACACATTCTTCATATTAACAACTGTATTTATTGAAGTATCTCGTCAAAATCAAAATTTTCCCACTTTTATGTGACATTTGAAGACATCATAACATAGAATACAGTCGTCTAATTTACTGAGGTTACCTGAACACACCGCGGGTTTCTACACTGGATTAATATTTTCAACAAACAGGACCTGCTACAAAGTTTCGGAACATTTATCTGAGCAGCTGAAGAAGAAAACTTTCCTTAAGCAGCTGAAATAGTGGTATGAGAGCGTGCTACTCCCAGCACAGGCAGATATGATCGCATGCGACTCGCAGGCGGAGTCTTTCTTCCTCAAGCAAGCAGTTGAAGGCTCCACATTCTGGTGATGCACAATACCGATGTGCTTTTAGTTTATGTTCCCCTTGAAAGAACTGATGTTTTTTTTTTACACCAGTTATATATTAAAAGGACATTACGTCACAGAGCCTGTGAGACTCAAAAGCAGTATCGATAAGCTGAAATGCTATTGCTTTTCGGGTATTTGAAAAACACAGAACCAGGTTCGTACGGACCTGGGTTTGGATCCCCATGCCTAGGTATGGGACTGTTTTTCAGGGACAATCTAAATGCTTTAGCATATTAAGACATTTTGGACAAAGCTATGCTTCCAACTTTGTAGCAACTGTTTGGCGAATGCCCCTTTCTATTCCAACATGAATGCCCCAGTGCACAAATCAAGGACTATAAAATCACAGTTTGATGCGTTTGGTGTGGAAGAACTTGACTGGTGATTCACTGGCATTTGTGTCAAACAAGCTGATTCTTTTAATAATTTCTGGTCTTTTTATGGCTCCATCAAGCGTGATTATCCACTAAAACACTGGTACATTTGTTGTCCATCGTAGTGAGTAACGTCGAGTCATATGTCTGCAAAAGGTCAGTACAATTTAATCAAAGCAAAAGCCAATCAGTTGCATTAAAAGCAGGAAACTGAGAGCTAAATAAAGCAGATGAAAGGTTTAAACTTCTGAACTCATTGGCCTGTGCAATATGAGGAATAAACCATTTTCTCATACCAATTACTGTTTTAATACTGGGTAAAGTTTCTCTGTCTTTCTGCTCTAAAGCCCAGTGCCTGTTTTTGTAATGAATTATCACTCCTAATCTGTTATTTTAGTTCTCTGTTTTTCACCACAAGGCCACTCTTCTTTCCATCTTTCACTAACAAGCTAGTTAACCTTGCAGTCGCTACCAAATTGAAAACAATTTATCTGAGTGGAGCTGTATGCAAGCTGCTGCTGCATGGCCCATGTATGTGGCGTTAAATCTAAAAAATGCATTCTTGTGCAGTGTGTTAACTGTCTATGTTTATGTTACAATAATTAATTAGCATTTAGCAATTGTCCAAATTCGCTGAAACTTCCCAACTTTATTTGTGTGGACAAAGTATGATGTCAAATCTGGACACACATTTGAAACTTCATGTGTTAAGCGGTGATAGTAAGCCATCACTGTTGGGCTGCTGGGGTACATAAGATAAAGAAGTTTGCATAGACATTACTGTTTAACTATATGCTTCATAATCAGTGTGATGTATTCTGGGAAAAATTCAAGAGCTACTGAAGCACCAAGTCAGAATTCAATAACTGAGGCGGTGCCTTTACAGACAGGAGCCACACGTCGGTAAAGACACTTTCACACAGTAAGCTGCTGCGTTTTGAAGTGTCAGAAGTATCAACATGAGGCAGACCCATTAGTCTGTCTCCTCTGCTGTCAGCAGCCCCGTCTCTCAGCCCCCTCACTACTGCCAGGATTTTTTGATTTCACTCCTCCCTCCAGGACCACGCTTTCCGCTGGCAAGTGCTATAGTCTACTTCCTCTGGGCCTTTAACCGCAATATCACACCGCTTTGAGTATCTGTCTGTCTGCATGACTGGCTGACTTTCTCTCTCTATGTGCTTCTGTCTCCCAGTAGGAAGTGAGACAGAGTGTGTCAAGAGCTCCGGATGAGGGGAAGCCTGTATGTGCTCGTGCATGGCTGCTCAAGGTGTGAAGGGGAGTGTGGCTGTTTAAGTGATTTTATATCACTCTGTAAATTTAAAATGGGACTATAGACAGACTGAGAGGGAAGGACAATGCAGAGGAAAAAAGGAGACAATAAACTTCTGGATAGACAGTAAAAGAGAGAGTGTAAGAGAAAACAAGTAGAGGAGAAAAACAGACACAGCGTGGGCAGGAAGGCGGGAAAAGCAGCCAGTCTGTGGTGCAGGAAACATGAATTTCCACAGGCATTCATCAGACATGACTCTGCTCATTTTGTGCACAAAATCCACCGTGCAAGCCTTAAAGAAGACATACAGGAAGTGTGCACGTCACATTAAATTATATTTGATAGATTTTATGAAGGAATACCACTCCTACAGCAGCTCTCAGATGGATTCACTTATCCTGACTAAAAGAGGAAGTGTCCCTAATGTTATGAAAGCTTGTAATTGCATATTTTCACTTCACTGCTCAAGTGCTTCTGTTTTATTTCCAATATCCCTCTCAAAAAAAGAGCTAAAGCGTGAAATGCATGTACCGTACCTTCACATTTCTCCAGGATCTGCACCGTGTCTCCAATTTCCAGCGGGAGGCCATGCTGGACAGTCCCTCGGAAACTGGCCAGTACTGCAACGAAAAGAGAAAAAACACCCACATGAGTCTTGTTTTTGATGTTTGAGCTTTGATATGCAGGTCCTAAGACATAAGCAGAAAAAAACAAAGATAGAGGTGGGTCAATCAATACTCTGTGTAGGTGAAATATAAATAAATCACTGTGTTTCTGATCTAAAATAGTAATACGCAAAACAACATACAGAAATATATTCTGTATCCTGCAGAAAATATTAGGATATAAAAATATGGGGGATTCTGAAGGATTTGACCCTGAGAGCTCAGAGGTTATAAAGTATTCTGCATGAAAATCGAGAGAAGCATCAGCCTGTTTGAACACTTCTTTACAGCAATGATGTATGCCCCTACAAGAAAGTCTCCATGTTCTGCAGGCCTGAAAAACAACCCCACCATACTTCTATTATTGAAGCATTGAGAGTGGAACAGAATAGCAAGAGATTGCGTTATTTTCCTGGGTCACATGCACAAATGTCGAGTCTTTTCTTAACAAATCAAATCAAAAAAGACAGAGAGCAGATGTAGGGATGGACTTAAAGGGCCACTCCACAGATGTCACACATAAAAATCAGCTTAAGCATCATGGGGAACATTATCCGGCCATCGAAGAGAAGGGCGAGGACCTTTTAAAAGTCTGCTAATGTGATCAGGGTTATCTCAGATGAAGCATGTATTACAAACAATCGGTGAGATTGGCAGAGATTTCTAAGAACCACTGCAGGCATGGTGGATAAAGTAAAGAGATCTAATTCATATAGATGTTACAATGCCGTTTTTCAGTTTGGATTTAGATTAGAATACTTAGAATCATGTATCAGGCAATACTGAGAATCCCTCCATTACCAGGCGATACATATTATCATCTTATAAAGAGCAGTATGGATGTGATTGTTGTAAGTCTGGCCCTGCGCACGTACAAAATCCTGACCTCAAAACAAGGTCAGAGCCTGGAAACAGGTGTAGACAGTCACTGTTTATGCAGCTTCTCCTTGAATGAACGCCTGACTCAGCCTTGGTATTACAAACAGACCCTCTCTTCAAACAGAGTTGCACTATGGGAAGTTTGCAGTAAAAGAAAGAGAATTCTTTACTAAAACAGTTTAATCCAGAGTTGTGAGTTTTGACCAAAACTAAGAACTTGTGGCACAACATCTCTTTTCACTTTTTTGTAAGTCTGATTTGGTGAATTATGAAGAAAAAGGGTGCTTTTTAATCCAGTGGACCTTAAGGCAAGTCTAGTTGTGCCGTGGGAGTTTGGTCCATACATTATTACTACAACTTTATGGCAAGAACTGTAACCAGGCCTGCCCACAGATCTGGACCCCTGAAAAACCCCAGAGAACGGGCATCGTGATCTACTGATGATGTCGGTGCATGTGTGTTGGATCAGTAGCATTGGTGCTAGCATCCTGGCTAACAGTTACCTCGTTAAGATCTGATAAGCAGGGCAAGCTACTATTGGGGTGAAATTGGTGTTAAAATTATTAATTTGTGCTATTTTGGACCGAATTAACCAATTTCTCTACACATTTTTGTCCCTTCTTTATACAACTTAAACCATTTTGCTGCTTTTTAGCATTTTCACTATTTCTTATTACTACTTTTGACCCATTTTTGCCACGTTTTTGGAACTTTTTGCCACATTTAACCCATTTTTGCTACCTTTTTGCCACTTCTCGCCCAATTCTGCTCTTGTTTGACCATTTCTTTCCATCACTTTAACTCCATTTACCACATTTTCCCCTTTTTGCCACTTTTCTGCCACTTGTGATCTATTTTGCCTCTTTAATTGACACTTTTAACCCATTTATGCCATTTTTGCCCACTTTTTTGCCCAATTTTGCCCTTTTTTAATCACTTTTAACCCATTTTTACCACCATTTTACACTATCTAACCTTTTAAGACCACTCGTAATCCATTTTTTGCCACTATTTTGACACTTTTAACAAGTTTTTCCCCATTTCAACCCATTGTTATGCCATTTTTTTTTTTTTTTGCCAATTTTCGCCCATTTCTGACTGTGTCTTGCCATTTTTTGCCCACTTTCTCCACCTCCATGATTCCCCATGGCTGGGCCCAGAAAGCTCTCCCCTTTATCTCCCCTTACAGGCCACCTTGACTGTAACATTATTTAAAGAGTCTATTTTGTATCGATTTAAATACGTTGTGCCTTGGGCAAAAAAGTTTAAAAATCACTGTTTTAATCACATGAATTTGCACATTGTTTCATGGGATAGTAGCCTTTTAGGTCGAACATTAGATCTAGCACATTTCAGGTTAAGTAAGGAGGTAGGAACAGGGATGCTGATAGTCCATTAGCAGAGAGTGTGCTCTAAGATGTGAGAGTATAATAGTCTCAGCAGAGAGTGTCAGTTGACAGCTCTTCAACCGCTACCCACAACCTCACACACAAACTCAAACACACATACACATGCAGAGAAATTAACCCACACAGTTAGAACTGCGAGTACCCACAGATATGTCAACCTCTGCACACTGATGTTCCTGCAAACACAGACACACGAGCGCTGACAGGAGCCCTCCACTCGTTTAAATTCACACAAGCAGCCTATTCAAATGAGAACGTATGCAGCAGACACAGACATGCATTCAGGAAAAAGGCTGCCTCAGAGGGATTTGCAGTGGAAACGTCTAACAAGAGTCCCTGCCATGCAAAACTAAGAGGGATCCCCCTGCAACTGAAGTGTTTAGAGGGAATTTCATTAGGGCTTGTCCAGTGCACCTGAACGCACCATCCCAACAGCACTGAGAGAATCTGTCCCGCTGGAGAGGGATTATATTTAATCCAGCCCAATTTAAAGACACACAGAGCTGCACAGAGAGAGCCAGAGTGCAAACATGGTGGGCACGCAGCAGGTTTTAAGGATACTGCGAGTCCTTATGTGCTCTCATTTACAGCTCAGTCAATACAGAAAGTTAAAAAGATCCGTCCATGTTAGTCCTAAATACATAGAGCTGAATTATGATCTTTGATTTCTGCTGTCTTTGTCTCTTTTAAACTCCATTTAAGAACTTTTGCTTTGTGTTGAATCTGACACCTTTTAAAGCGTGCACTTACACTAGACAATTCATATCATGCCCAAGAAAGTTTAACACTGGTGCGACTGCTCTGGATCCCACTCACTGTCACTGAGGGAAGAGATGGGAACAGAAGCACAGGTGCACAACAGCTCACCATCCTGACCACACTTCTTGAAATCGAAGCCACACTTGTGGTGGACTATAACGTGTGGACATGTGTACAAGAGGAGTAACTGGGCTTTGCACCCTTAAGAAAAAAGTTTTCAAAAAATCTTTTTGAGCTTTCTTTTACATACATCTCCCATCAAAAATCTTTGCCATGGAAAACAGTTTTCAACAACGCAAGTTCTCACAGGAGCTTTAAAATCAATGTGTTATGTAGATTTGATGATACATTCTGAATTCCAAACACCTTTTTGCCAATATCACATACTTTCAAAGACAGGAAGTGCATAAAACCATAAAATGTATCTCTTCATTCAATATTTCTCCCTTACCTTTTCCAGCAGAGACATTTTCTTCAGCTAAAAGTGCACACACGGGCTAAAGAAACAGTAAGCTCCATTTCAAGACTAGCCGAACTATCAGACATCATAAATTATTGCTGCCTTTGCAGATTTTCATATTAGCCAGAATGTGACAACCATACAAGACAGACTCACTATGAGCCATCTGAGAGTGAAATGAAAGTGTATGATCATGATCAAGTTGTATTATGAAATATGTCTCGAGGAAAGCATGGTTAATTCATAACGTCAAGAAACGACATTCTTTTAACCAGAGAGGATTTAGATAGTGAAAAAGTTGTAACATCCTGTAGAAGACAAAAGTGTAACAATACATATTTCAACATTTTCACTCACATTTATTCATAAAATCATTTCACTTTGTCTAACTGGTCATATTTCTGCCTTGTAAAAAGTCTCTTATATGATTCAACAGCTAGATAGCTAGATATACCAGCTGCCAAAAGACCCATACAAAAAAGCCTCTTGAAAACATTTTACAGTAACTTAAGTTGTTGTATAGTTGTAGTAATAATGTATTCTACATCTATCCAGGGCACACCAAAGCCTCATTTCCACCTGGTGGTCTGGTTTGATTGAGTATGGTTTGGTATGGTTCAGTACACGAAACCCCAAAATAGTTTGCGTTTCCACAGACGCCAGTGCTCTCACTTGGGCGGATTGTAAAGGCGATGAATGTGAAGTCACATGCAGCGCAGGTCTGCTGGTCCAGCTGCAGAGTTATAGAAAGAATGAGAGACAGAAATCAGTATGGAAGCCGGAGGTGCTTTTTAAAAAAATTACATCTTAATTATGTTAACAGTGGTCAGTAAAAATCCTCAGCTGATGGAATACGTGTAGAGAAACGTTTTGAGTCGTAACGGTACGTTAGCATATCTAGTCTAGAACAGTTTAAACGACATAAAGCAAAAGCTTAGAGCTGGACCATATCAATAAGCCACATTAAAAATAAAGATTTAGGCTAACTGGTGTTAATATCACACTAGATCACAGGTGTCAAACTCAAGGCCCGGGGGCCAAATCCAGCCGTGGAATAGTTTAATCCGGCCCGCAAGACGATCTCATATTTCTGTAATAACTGGCCCATCAGTCCGAGGTCTGCAGATTTCCTCAAGTATAAAAATGTGAACTTATCCTTGATGATTTGAGATATCCTTATTAAGACATAAAATCTGAAAAAGTAAGCAGTAAAAATATTTAGATAAGAAATCAGGAATGTGGGAAAAGAAATTAATTTGTGTTTTAATTTCCCATTTTCAATTTAGCATCTCACAAATAGGGCTCAAACTTTGGATTTTGACTTTTAATTTCATACTTTGAGCACTTCACAATTCTAATTTTTAAGTGATATTTTGACCTTTCAACCAATTATTTTGTATTTTACCTCATATTTTAAACTTCAAACTTTGACGTCATAATCCCCTCGTTTTACCTTTTAGACTCATGATATTTTGACTTTTGATTTAATGATTACAAATTTAATTTCATATTTTGACCTTTTAAACTCACGATTTTGACTTCTTTATAATATATTTGCCATTAAAAAACATTGTTTTTCAATATCAATTTTATTTTTTGACCTTTTTAAACTGATAAATTTACTTTTCTCAGATTGTGAGCCTTTAAACTTATCTTTCTAACTTTTTAAATGTCAAAATCTTTTATCATCAGTACTAAGTTTTTTTTGGTTTGTTTGTTTGTTTTTGTTTGTTTTTCATATTTTATGACTGGTGAAACAAGATTGACAGTTTATGGTTAAAAAGGTGACCCTGTTAGGCCCTCAGTTTAGTCCTGAATCCAGAATCCGGCCCCTGCTGTGATTGAGTTTGACACCGCTGCACTAGATTAAGTCAGAAATCCTGGGTGCGCTGATCTCATTTTCAAACAGGCTGCAGCCCGAAGTTTTATAAAGACATTTAACAACCACAGAGTGATGTTTACACAAGTTACCTAAAGTAGGAAGTAGATGAATAACTATCTGCCATACAGAGAATCAACTGATCTAAAGCAGTGGCTCTCAACTGATGGGTTGGGACCCAAAAGTGGGTCGCGAAGCTCTTTCTAGTGGGTCCTGAATGTGTGCCAGGGGAAAACAAAGAAAGTGACAAAAACTCCATCTTCACAACATACAGTAATTTCATACATGTATTTTTTGTCAGGGGTCTGTGATTCAGAGTAAAATTCAGTGTTTTTCTCAAGATTTTTTAACTATTTATCTCCCTTTTGTTGGCAATTACAGCTGGTTTACCCAACATAAAAAGGAAATTGTTAAAGAAATCACCAAACTTCCATGCTATCTGGGGAAAATGGAGTAAAATAAGGTGTATGCATGCAAATCCTTCTGTAATGAAGAGCTTTTCTAATGTGCTTCTTTTGTCCCGTCTCTTTGTTCACTAAGTTTTTCTATTTGGGGTCCAAATACCAACATTTTTGGAGTGTTCTTTTGTCTTCATGGTGTAATGGTAGCCAGGAAAACTGATTAAGTAACATTCACGAAATAAATGACGATTTTTTTTTTTTTTTTTTGGGGTCATGACTTCTCTTAAGGAGGAGATGGTGGGTCCTGATGCCTGACCAGTTGAGAATCAACTGATCTAGAGCTTCATGTTCACAAAACTTCAGCATTAATTTAGTTTACATCCATGGTGGATAGACCAGGCTGATGTGAGCCTTCAGGCTCTGCTTTGTGTTCTTAAAATCAGGTCCAGATAAACGTCAGGAAAATTGATATCAGTACCAAACAGTGTTGATTCCAAATATCCCCGATTTAAACTGATACTAGTCTGTTTTTCTCCCACTTTCGCCCGCTCCTCCCAGAGATAGTCTCTGCATATTTCTAATGCAGACTTTGAATACACAAATGTCAGGAGGATTTGGATCCTTTATTATAAACAATGCAATCCATGTATGGTTCCAGATGAAAAAGATGGTCTTGGGGTTTAAATGTTCTTGAAAGTAAAATCTCAGCTGTAAATCTGAGATCAGTTGCCACAGGTGCTTTTGTTCTTAAGTTTTTTTTTTTAGCTGAATGACCCACAACTCAGCAGAGAACCGCATTACCCATCCACCCACTATCTCCTGTTGACATTGAGATCAGGTCTGCAGAAGAAATCAAACAGCAGCTTCACACTCTGGTCTGTCTGTAACTTCGTGTATGTGCGAGTTTCCCTCTGTGTTTCGTGCTCAAGCCTCGCCAGCTCCTTGTTAGCTGCAGAAACACTATCTGTACCAGGGATTTGTCACAAGTTCACATTTGACTTTGTAATTCATTCAAAGACCAACCGCTTGCACACGCGCTGCAAAGACTAACCCAAAACTTGCCTACTTTCCTTTGTAATTCATTCAAAGCCAAATCACTCACTCGCACATGCACATGCAGAGACAATCATAGCAAACACACTCACAAAGTGTGCCCAATGCATGAATTATCCAAGCGACTTTCCCAGCTGCAGTTCACTAAATTATTCAGATTCAAGGCCCTTACTGTTTTTTTGCAGCAAAATGAAAGCATCCCGCCTGTCGATCCATAAGCCAGCTGCTGTCTGTCCGTCTGCTTCTAGCTGTCTGTCATTCGCCGCCTCTGTTTACTGTCTGGGTTGAGGAGGTGCTTTACACTTGTGGGAATTGATCTGATGCTTTGTCCTGTTTGTTGGAGTTGTAAATTTGTCACATTATGCCAGAAAATAAAGAAACAGCGAGCATAAATAGGGGAAAAGATGCCATTTGAGGATGTTTGACAGAGCAGTTGCTGCAGGCTACAAGAACAGGCATAACAGTGGGGAAAATCCTTTAAATGGACCGATGCACCGCTCACCACACACAAACACAGCGCATCGAAGTGGGTTCCAGTGGTGCATGAATATCCGATCGCATAAATTGAATCAAAGCTGACCTGCTGATGCTCAGATATGACATAAGCGCACACTTGTTCTCCGTCTATTGAACTTGTCAGACCCAGTTTTTTGTAGAAGGACTGCATGAGCAGCGTTTCAAGCCACCAAAACGCAAATGCTGATCCTTTGTGACACACCCAAACATACACAGTCTGATTCTATGTGACACCAGCCAAGTGGGTCATAGCGAGGACACTGCTATTCTTGACCAAACTATCGCCCCCGAAACTAGACGTTACACAAAGACGGCAGGCTGGAAAAGTCGAGTTCATGTGGTGTAAACAAACAGAAAACTCAACACAAAGAGGCTCAGGCAGAGGAACTATCTATAATGTTGGTTTTATTGAGACAAAACAACAGAAGCAAGGGAACTGAGACTGACAAATGTGTCAACAGAAGAACAGAGAACAAATATAGAAGCCAAAAATAAAACTAATGTGCTCTCCAGGCAGAGGGCTGCTTATTTAACACTGATGCAGAGTGTCAGAGCGTCTTCACAGGGTTAACAAGGGAGCTCTCGTCTTCAGCACACTTGGGAATGCCACTTTGGGCTTTATCACATGTAAAGGTCAAAAAAGAGAGGATTTAATAGACTTAGAACACGAAGAAAAGGTCAAAGACCATCATGTAGAATTATTTTCACTGACAAGAGTGAATTTAATTAACTCACCCATAAATTTTGATCCAACTGTGTTACAAGGGGAGAAAAAAAATCGCCAAATTCAGCACATCTAGAACACATGAAGCTTATGTAGCAGCGTTTAATACAATATTGTGACCATTATACCTACAGGGTGTCACAATGAGAACTTTAAACTTTGAGATGATCTTGTAAAAATCAAATAATGTTGAGGGATGAAATGCTTTAAAAATGCATGCAGCTCCTGCACCGTTGGCCTGCACAGATGTGGATTTTCACATGGTTGTGCACAAATATACACCACTAGGTGATGTCAGCTTAAGTTGCCCATCCTTTAACCGAGCATATAATGGAGACATGAATTGTAAACCTTCAGTTTAATGTCTCAGCAACAGAAGGAGAGCCGTGAAATTTGGAATCCACATGCTGCAGGCATGAACATTGTTACTCCATCATGACTCAATGACATAATATCTATATAAATATTCTACACAAAAAGTAGAGTTTGCACATGCAAGATTAGACTTTGGTTGGGTAAAAGTTCAGGTAAGTTTTTTGTCTGAGTAGAATTGACCAATCGTATCAGCAGGCTTTGGTATACATGAGAAAGTAGTCCATAAGGAGAGCATAAGCAGGCAATACACCAACTGCAATGATGACATTCGGGTTCCCATCTGGGCTACTTTTGCAGACAGAAGGGGGCTAATTTCTCTCTATTTTAATCTGAACAACATGGCCAGTTTTTAAGTTGTTAACTGAACTGTAAATGAAACTCTCAGCAAAGGAGGTCTGAGCTGGATAAAGGAATTAAGAAGAATTTGCCCATGTTTCTAGAGGAGTACCTTTGTCCAACATTGATGATTTGATAGTCCACCTGTAAAGTGAATGGCATTCCCATAGGGAATCCCATAAGCCTTTGCTTTACAGTGTTAGCATCCAAGCAGGCTAACAAATTAAATTTCAGGGTTTCTCTCTTGGCTTTTGTGCCACTTGATGCCACTTAATCTAAAAGTTTAAGGTAAATCATGCTATGTTATGGTAAATGGAAGAAAAAATGAACCCTCATGCATTTTAAAGGTGGTTGACATTGTGCATCTTAAATAGAGTCTGTCTGACAAAGTAAAGTAGGGTAAAGATCTCAAAGGCATCCATCCATCCATCCATTTTCTATACTGCTTATCCTGTTTGGGGTCGCGGGGGGGGGGGGCTAGAGCCTATCCCAGCTGTCATTGGGTGAGAGGCAGTGTACACCCTGGACTGGTCGCCAGTCGCAGGGCTGACATATAGAGACAGATAATCAGGCACTCTCACACTCACACATACGGCCAATTTAGAGTCACCAATTAACCTAATGAGCATGTGTTTGGTGGTGAGAGGAAGCCGTAGTACTTGGAGAGAACCCACGCGTGCACGCAGAGAACATGCGAGAACATGAACTCCGCACGGCAAGGCCCTGACCAGGAAGTGAACCAGGGACCTTCTTGCTGTGAGGCAACAGCGCTAACCCCTGTGCTGCCGTGCAGCCCACATACACACTTTGTGTGTGTGTGTCATAAGAAATTCAAGAACAGATGAGAAAAAGAGCCACTAAACATCTGTCAGTCTTGAAAGGGTTACGAAGCCATTTCTCAGTCTTTGGAACATCATTGAACCACCCTGAGAGCCATTATCCACAAATGGGGAAACCTTGGAACAGTGGTGAACCTTCTTTGGAGTGGCTGGCCTTCAAAAATGACTTATGACTAGAGTGCATTTAGGACAAATCCAGGAGGTCACAAAGGATCCAGAGCAACATCTAAAGACCTGCAGGCCTCACTTGACTCAGTTAAAGTCAGTGGTCATGATTCAACCACAAGAAAGAAATGGAATCCATGGGAGAGTTCCAAGGCCAAAATTACTGCTGAACAAGAAGAACACAAAAACTATTTGACAAAAAAAAACTTCTTGACGATCCCAAGACTTTTGGGAAAACGTTGTATGGACTGATGAGACAAAAAATACAACACTAACACTAATACAGCATTTCAACAGAAGAACATCACACCAACAGTCAAACATGGTGGTGGTGGTAGTGTGATGATGTGGGGCTGCTTTTACGCTCAGGACCTGGACCACTTAACCATGAATTCTGCTCTCTACCAGAAAATCCTGAAGGAGAATATCAGGTGATCATTTTGTGTCTTAAAAGCTCAGGCATACTTGGGTGTTTCAGCAGGACAATCCCAAACACACCCTCAAGTCCACTTCTGAATGGCTTGAGAAAAATGAAGGTTTTGGAGTGGCCATTCATGCTGGAAAACCCTCCAATGTGGCGGAATTAAAACAATTCTGCAAAGAGGAGTGGGATAAAACTCCTCCACAGCGATGTAAAATACTCATTGGTGGCAGTTGTTGCCACAAAGGATGGCACAACCAGTTTTTAGGTTTAGGGGGAAATGACTTTTTTGTATAGGGCCAGGTAGGTTAGGATGTTTACTCAGGTTATATTTGTCTAATATTAAAATTTGTTTGATGATCTGAAACATTTAAGTGTGAAATATATGTAAAAAAGAGCTGTATCTATACCAACAAAGTTGCAATGACAGCAAGTAATCTCCCCATGAACATCTTCCAGGTCATTGTCTGCATCTGGATCTCTTTAATGCACTCTCACCTCGCCTTAATCCTTAAGGACTTTGTGTGTGTTCGCTGGTTTAGTAGTGCATTCTGCTGAGTCTGTCGAGTTCCCTAGAAAGCCCCAGCTGGGATTAAGCTTGCATGTGTTTCAAACTGCCACTTGGAGTCGAGGGCTGTCAAACCGCGTTACGTTCACTTTGCTCGTTGCTCTGTCTAAGTCTTTTTAGAAGAACAAACACAGCCACGGGCTCAGAATATGAAGAACACCAACGCTCCTCAAAAAAAAAAAAAAAAAGCCTGAGCTCTTTCAAAATCAGCAACTAGAGGCAGCAGGTATAGTAGTGATCAAAGCTCAATATGCTGCTGCTGAAGGCTCAATTTTACACAGATTCCACTAGTAAAGCAAAGAAGAAACATTTAAGAAGCTTGCGCTGATTTCTGTCTCATATCCCACAGCTTTTACGGGCTTTTTTATGCACTGAATAGCATGGCAAATTCGCTTCAAAGGACTCGTTAATGCGCTTTCTAACCTCATTAGCCTGACCCTTTCTTCTTCCTGACTGATCTGACAATGGCTCACGTGCATTACCCACTCCCGCATGTTAATTATGCTGCATTTATATCATTAATATGCTAATGTGGCGACACGTGCAACTGGTGGTGCCCTACTGGCCTCCAATGCTGCCAAATGCAAGGATCATGAATATTTCATTTGTGCGTGGGATTAAAAGTGTGAGCGTTATGAAACAGGTAGTTGTAAGGATGTTTAAAGAAAGAGGTCAATGAGTTTATTCTGAAGGAGGGTTGAGATTGACGTGAAAAAAGGAAGCAACGTAAGCCAGTTCCCTTTACATTCACAACAAAAAAAATGAGAATTGAGAGTTTACTGTACCAATAAAACTCACTTCCTCATGCTGGGCATTCCAAACGTCCACAATCTGAGAGCATAACACTGTCAGAGCTGCACAGGCCAAACCAAAAGTACCCCTCATTATTGCAATGTGACTAAAACATTCCATCTCAGACCAAAAGTAGCCCAGAAATGTTCTGCAAAGCCAACTCCATACAGAGTCTTCCTTACCAGAGGCTTCCAGCTATTAGCTGTCGATGTGGTGAGGTAAAAGGGGCTAAAATGCCTCCAAGATGTGTCAAAATATTGTAAAAATACCCATTACCTCACTGCCTGGTTACAAACAGACTCGGGGAACATGTACTGGAAGGAACCACAAAGATGTTTTTGAGCATGTATGACAGAGCCTGAGAGGTATCTGACTGCCTTTATGCCAGCTGGAGACAGATAAAGTCAGCGTGTGCATGCAAAAAACCCACTCATTTTTCAGGTTGAACTTGCTGGAAAGATGGCATCATCCATTTTAAAGCCGGGGAATCAACGAAGGTCTGGAGAGGGAGTACAGAGCTGGAAAGCAGCATTGAGAAGGGAGTGAATAGGTGCAAGCTGGCTGTCCAGAAATCACACACGCACGTGCAGACATCCAAGTCTGATAGGCAAGCGTGGACAAAAGCCAGGCCGGCGGAATCACCCAGGAGGAACGGCTTTCATTTCGCCAGTCGCCGATTCCTTTGGCTGCCTTTGTGTGTGTGGAGATAGCGACCTAACGGGCATCACAAAAACCGCTCTCCAGCAACAATAACCTTTGCTCACATCACGCCGCTGGAGAAGGAGCTTGCGAGGCAGAGTCATGTCAGGAATGTTATTACTTTTCCATGCCGGCTGTGCAGCTCATGGTTAAATATCATCTCAGCTTTGCTTCTCTGCCACAGACTCAATCTTAAACCTTATCTGATGCAAAAACACGCTACACTTCTCAATCATGCGCATAAGTTAAAATGGCTTTTAAGCTCATATGGAGCAGAATTAAAACAGCACAGGCCTCGTTCAGGCGGTGGTAATGGCCCGTGCAGGAGAGAACTCATAAATGACTCAGATTAAATAGAAATATAGGTCAGTGCACTAAAACCTCACCTCATTCCCAGGCATTAATCTGAGTCTGTGTGTGTGTTAGAGTGTGTGTATTTAAAAGCTAAGTGTGTGCACTAGATGAGAGATGAGATGATTTTTATAATCCCTTGAGAGGTTTTATCTCACCTGCATAAATATGTCATTTTCACCGTTATTTGTTGCATTCATAAATTGATTCTATCAAGACTATTAAATATGTGTCACTGTGATCTCTACATTAACATCAGTAATTATTCCTGAGTGGTGAGCATCTAATTAATAAAATAATAGGGATAAAATGATCCATTTCCCTTCCGTTGTATGCTCTGGGATAGTTAGTCACAGGTGCAGGACAACATAAGGGATACTTCCTGTGACCGGGTTGGATTACATTCTTGCCAAAAACAAACCAGCCCAGACTTTCAGGAAGTGATCCGCCGCCAATTCTCCCCAGAGAGAATGAGAGGACACCTGTTGAGAGGCCACCAGATTTAGCTTGAGTGTTGTTATGTCTGCAAATGAACACTCCAAAGGGCACTAGACAGGTCAAGTGTGGAAAAGAACTCGTCATCTTCATGGAGTACGTCGCGTATTCAAAGCTCTGTTTGTTGGACTCATAATGAACACACCATCCAGAAAAAGCGAACGTCCCTGATGTGTTAGTGAAAAGTTGGTTGTTTCATCATCCAGCAGAAATTTGGATCTATTTGGAGCTATGCCATGTCCACAAGGAAAATGCAAGCCCTGCATTTGAAGAATGCTCGGCTGTGTTTTATATCAAGATGTAAACTGTGTCTGTCTGCTGTTTGGATAAGTAGAGAGGAGAGCGCTTTTGGTTTTTGCCAAAACAGCTGCAGGGAGAAAGGATTGATGGAAGTAAACAAAAACATGAAAATGGCAGGTCTCAAAGAACCAAAACAATGACTTTAAACACACTAAACTCTCAGCATTGCTTGGGAACGATGCAAAATGGGTCTGTAATAGCATGTTAGTGACAGCTATGAAGTCATTTCAACAAGGTAAGAGTATAGCATAGATAAACAGACAAAAAACTCAACAAATCATACAGCAAAAAGTGGTCAAAACTGAGCACAATTCATCTAAAATTGGTCACAGCAGCAGCTAATGAGCAGTGCTAAGTTGGTTTACAGAATGTAGCCACTGTTAGCAATGTGCACCGCCTGTCTTTGATCCTCTTTGCAGGTTAGCCTGATGTAAACAAGGTGAACTGATAGCATCGATAGCATCACAAGGAAACAGTGTAGTTTAACACTATCTTAACCTAAATACAGGCATAAAGTTGTACGTAGGCTAGGTCAGAATTTGCTCACAAATAACCGGAGCATTTGAGACAATATTCCTCACAGGAACGAGGGCGCTAAAGGGCATTACAGTAGCATGGCAGTAACCAGAACGACAGAGGCCACAAGGTGCACTTGGGATGGATTGTGAGCCTGAAATGGTAAGAAAATGTACATAATTTGTTTAACCGACTAGTTTTTTTAACAAGAAGTGATGCAGTTTACAAAAACGTGAACAACTTTTGAACCATACATCGTAGCCTTGTACTTTTTATTCTTTTGAAGCTAGCTCCAATGAAGTTATCCATGCCTTTAAAACTCTTGTGGATGCTTTTCTAGCAAGCCTGGAACTCAGGTGACTTTTCAGGGACTTTAAGGATTAAATCCATACGGGTAAAATCAACATCTAACATCTTCTGAACAATTTTTAATCCATTGTTCAGAATTTTTTGGCAATAGCTGCTATGCTAACCGCCATATTTTTTTCCTGAATGTTCTGTGATAGGCTGTTCCATCGTCCTGTCATACTGTGCAGCTCTAACTGCACAGACCATGGCAGAGATCAATTGATCTATCATCTATCTATCTATAGACAAGAACTGCTTTGAGAAATGGCACAAATTCAGCCAATACAAAGAGGCACAAGGAATTTTTGAAAGCTGTCAATATTTTGAAGACTCTTTGTCAGAGAATTATTATGTTTTCACTTTTTGTCTTTATAGTCCCATGACTATTTCAAAATTGAAGTGACATTACTGCAGCACACGCATTCTTAAATCCCAGGTTGTCCTGAAAAAAGGATGTTTAGGGCTTCACTGCGCACCACAGGGTTGATATTTTACAAGCTTCTAAAGACGATAAGTCCAGGTGAGACTAAACGGTGAAAACTTGCTTAGGGCTTGAAGGGTTAACTGTTAAGCCAGAGAAACACACACATCTCTGATTTCATTCTGTTTATATCAAAATCAATGCATCTTCACAGATTTAGCCTTATGTCTGACCAACTTTAGCACTGGTTTAAGTGACATGAATCCCTTTCACACATGCACTCTTGATGCTTTCTAGATCATCTCTGTACATTCAGGCCCTGATGTTATTTCAGGAACCGTCCTTTCACACATTTACATCACACCTGGAGACTGTGTTCAACACTTTCAGCAAAAATGAAATACTGAGGTTTAGGTGAGGGGTGAGTGGTGATGCATGCAGAAGGAAGAGGATTCCACCATGGGTGACTGTGTCTGAGTAAACAGGGGAAAACAATATGAAGAGATGAACAGAGCAGAAAAACACCATCAAACCTGAATAAAGCCATGATCATGCTAATTGCTCCTGGTGGACTTCTCAGCGCATGTACTAAAGGGGCTGGGGCATATGTTAAGAAACATTACCTTGAAAGTAGTATTTGATATAAAACAGTAAGCAAGCATGCTAGAAATGTCAGGAATAATACCTTTAACTTGGCACAAGTTAGCCAACTATTATGCTTGTTTCAAATGTAACGATTGAAAAGCAAGACAGAATAGCAGCTGAGATTTTACAAAGCACCCTGAAGTCATGAAATACTGTATTGTTATTTAAATCAGTGTGGCTCTTTTGTGATGATTTGTGGCTCTTTTATGTCTTAATTTGAAACATTATTCCCCCAGAAAACCTTAAAAAGGGAACCTTGACCCCCAAAATAAACCACATTGATCAAGTTGTTTCCCAGACTTATTCAGAAGGCTTTAATTGTCAACCTTAGTTATCCCATTCATCCCATTTTTTCCACATTTATCCCATTTTTGCCCTTTTTTACAATGTTTTGCCACTTTTCACCCAATCAGGCTACCTTTGCCATTAAATACGACTTTCTTTCCTATTTTTTGCCCCATTTTGCCACTTCTTGTTGTCACTTTTTCCCCATTTTTTGTCACTTTTATCCCATTTTACAGCAGTTTCAATAATAAATGATAATTGCACTGAATGGAACTGTAAACAATTTCGTTGCAGCTTGTATAATGACAACAACTGATTCTGATTTTTGCCCGTTTTCACCATTTTTTGCCATCTTTATTGACATTTTTGCCCTTTTTCATCACTTTTTGCCCATTAAGCTACCTTCTGCCATTAAATACCACTTATTTCCTACTTTTTGCCCATTTTTGTAACTGCTTTCTGCCACTTTTATCCCATTTAAGCAACATTTTGCCGTTAAATACCTCTTTTTTCTTATTTTTTTGTCCTTTCTTGCCACTCTTCACTGTTTTTTTGCCCACTTAGTCACTTTTCTGTTACTTTTGCCACTTTTGGACCATTTTGCCACCTTTAACTTATTTTCATTGCCACCTCAATCTGTTTTTGCCACTTTTTACCACTTAGATTGTGGTTCTTTCAAAAGTATTTTTCAACAGTTTGGCTCTTTGGTTGAACTGGGTTGAGTAACACTGATTTTTATTATACTCTGACTGAATGGGCACAAATTCTGACAAGGACACTCAAAAATCTTTTGGGAAGCCTTCCAGTAAGGCCCCATATTAAAGTACATGTATTTAAAAAAAATGCCATTACAGTCCCTGTTGGTGTAATGGTCAGGCGGCCAAATACTTTTGTCCATAAAGTGTATATGCTGCGTAAGTGAGGGTTGATTTTCAGCCGCAGCTGAAGGCACACCGTCACCGGTGCCTACACATCCTCCCACAGTGCTGAAAGAAAGATGGAGAGAGGAGGAAGAAAGGCTAAAATAAACAGCAGGGCAGGAGAGAAATGAATGGTGTCAGTGTGGTAGATGACAAAGCAATATATGAAAAGGATTTCAAGAGACAAAGAGAAACTGTGTAGGGTGATAGAGTGAAAGACGATGGATAAGTGGTGGTGTAGGCTGAGTCTCTGACCGAGGTAGAAGTAAAAGAAGAAAGATGAACAAACAAAAACATCTGCTTTTTTATCCTTCTAGGTATGACAGTTAGAAGTGGGAGTGTTGGAAGTGAAACCTAATCTGTCTCTCTCACTCTGAATCACTTTTTATTCAACCAGCCCTTTACTGCTGTCTTTTGGGGAAGAAGTGTGACTGACCTCTATCTGCACTTCAAGCTACACTGAATCAAATTACGACAAATTACACACTTGTGCTGCTGCAGCACGACCAGATGTGAACACACGCATAGAGCTGACAGGAAATCAACAGCAAACACGTGAGTCTGTGGCCTAAAAAGAGCATACCTGAGCGTGTCTTTGACCTTTGGGAGTGCAACAAGCGCACACATCTGCATAGATATCTGCTCTTATTTGTCAGGTTGTATGTTTGGCTGTCAGCAGCTGCCTGGCATCACGTCTCATCAGAAACGGAGCCCCAATCGCCACTTTGCTCCGGGCTATACCAACCAAAAACCGCTGTCAGGTCCACATCGACTCAAGGGTGATGAAGCTATGATGAAAAAGTGGTGAAACAAAATCCAGCAAAAACAGCATCTGTGGTTTAGCTTGCAGCTGCAGTTAGCTAAAAATCAAACGCTGTAGGTGTGGCATTCACTAAAAAACGAAGAGGAGAGAAAGGGGGGGAAGTGCTGCCCCAAGGTGAAGCTAAATCGATCAGATCTTATGAGCAGAGCACGTTAAACTGCAGCAGAGGCTTGTTTAAATTTTTATTTGTGTTATGGGCTGTCAAGAGGGTTAAAACAGGAGAGACGGGGCAGTGTAGCCTACAGCCGCAGCCTCGAGCTGAGATGTACAGACACAAGAGAGATTTGTGCTGACGAGGGAGCAAAAGGAGAGTCTGGCATAAGAGACAGAAATAGAGAGAGTGAGACTGATAAACAACACCACGGAGAGAAACGATAGAAAAGCAGATACACAGACGGAGAAACAGAGAAAGTGACACGGAGTGATTCAAAGACGGACGCAGGAGAGATAAGTAGCTGTCAGATCTGCTGTATCTTGCTTCACTGTTTGCACCTGTACTGGATGTCAGCTCGAGGGGAAGAGAGATGCTCCCTGTCGGCTTTCAGACTCATGTACAGTGAGACAGCAGCAGAAAGAAGTGCAGATGTGAGAAGAGAAGGAACAGCCGGCAAATCTCCACTAATATGAAAGAGGAGAAAATGGTTGGTCTGAAAATGACTCACATAATTATATAAATATTAACCACTTCTAACAGCAAGGTACCTTACAGACAATCAATGCATGACATGTTTGAAGCTGTGCATCTTCACTGGTCTTCGCTGTGCATCAGGGTTTATCAAGATGGGCTGCAGGATTTTAAATTTGAGCTGAAAACGTGACAGGAGCATCCTGCGTTATTTGAAGGGTATTTATATGGACGCTAACATTGCTTTAAGGGAATATTGTTGGCACGTTGTTGCAGGGATTTTGATAGAGTGAGGCTTTTGGTAAATGGATCATATTTGGCTACTACATTATTTATTTTCCATGTCATCTTATGTATGTTTTGTCTTGACATTACCACATTTAATGATTGCAACAGTGCCAAAGCATATTAGACAAGCTGGTGTTGAACTGTCAGTGGGGACCATAAACGTATGTGAGTCCATCCATTCTCAATAAGAAATAAAAAGTGTTGTCTTTTTTTAATTCTCCCATGGCTAAAATCATACCTCCATGTTCTTGTTAGCAGACTCCTGAGTGTTTCTATGTTCACACGCCTACCTGCTCTGAATGAAGGATTTGATTGGCTGATTGATCTCAAGTGTGCTTGGTGCCACTGTAAACAAGAAAAGCTGCACCGTTTAAAAAGCATCAAAATCAGCACTTTAAAAGGGAAACAGTTCTTTTTTTTGGTTCAGCTGAAGAGGAAAATCTACAAGCAAAATCTTTGTCTCTCAGCGCTACAACTATTCTCGGCTTTCAATTCTTTACGGTAATTGTACAGCTTGGTTCATTTAACTGACATTACTGTCAAAATCCAAGACTTACCGTGTATCTAAATCATCTGTTTAGTGTTCATTTTTGTGTATAGACACATTAAATTATAAATTTTATATTTTTGTTAGACTTCTGCTTTTTGCCTTTTGTAATGCTGCCACTCTAAGAGTCTTGAATTGCCCCCTGGAGACAAATAAAGTCTTCTGAACTGAACTGAAATTAATCTACCTGAATTGAACTAACACGGGGCAACTTCAATATGCACCGAATATGTTCTGTCTCTGAATCAGTGCAGAATCGTCCACATCCGCATGGAAATTACTGTTTTTGACACCTCCCAGTCATATGAGGTATTCTTTAATGTAAGTCAAATACGAAGTACACATTTAAAATCATATAGCTTATGCTTTTACACTGAAAGCTGCAATAGTATAATATTGGTTTCCCAGTGTGTGATTTTACATAGCCTTAAGGTTCTTGCACATATACTAATACATTGCACAAAATTAATTTCATTCAAACATGTAGCAGGTCAATACAAGTGTTCACACCAGCAACGTAATTCGCTGTGCAATTGCAGCTAATATTTTTTAGAAATGTGGTCCGTTTTTCCAAAGTTTCGCTCCTGACAAGTACATATCTGACCAATCAAAACACTGGCTGTTGTCTATGGTAGAAGAGTTTTAAGTCGGACAGAGGAGCAAAAACGTCCTCCACAGCATGATGCTGTCCCCTTTATATCGATTGATATTTGTCTGTAGCCAGTGTTAAGTTGTTTCTGTTTGTAATCTGATACTATGTAGCCCGGATTGAGACAGGCAGCAGGCAGCCCAGTATGTCCGCATGAATGTAAATGCACTTAGGTCAAAGCTGCAGCTGTTTCCAAACTAACTAGACTTTACTCCAATGAAAAATGTAAGTCTTCTCTTACCTAAAACAGCTAATCAGTACTCCAGCTCCCTTAAATTACTCCTCTGACAAGTCCACAACACACAACCTTCCCTCGCAATGAACCTCGAGTTTGCATTTAATTCAATTATCAATATTATCAAACTTAGAAAATGAATACCGTACGTACGGGTGTCTTTATGCACAAATCGGAAGAGAGAGACATTAACCTAATTTTATTAATTTTCTTTGTTTACCAGAGAATAGTGCAAACGCACTGCAGACTTTTGCATCACCAGTGTTTTTTAGAATGTGCATAATTTTTGCAAAAAATCACATTGCTCCTGATGTGCATAGATGTGTCAAAATTTGCCTCAGAATCATTCTTATTATGCTGTGCGGTTAATTTGCATCATCTTTGATGTGCAAAGGCCTTACAGTGTTGCGTAAACTTGCATAAACAATCAAAAAAACAATACATTGACTTGGTATTGTTAAGTCACACAGCTTTTTTCTTGAGTTCAAATAAGCAGGAAGCAATGCTAAATCTGTTAGCTTGTAATGGCAGTTCCCCTTATGTCATCATGAAGCTGAGACACTCAGCTGTACATCCTGGTCCGTCTGTTAGAAGTGCGTGCAGCTCTGGTTGCTAAGCTATGGCACAGCCACAGAATCACCGCGCTAAAGGTCAACCGCTGTTGTTATTGAAGAGACGCACTTTCACTCTGATGTGTACAAAGCTTTAAGTTTGCAGATTTAAACATGCAATTTTAACCACTTCTTCCTGCAGGAATAATGCGTCACAAACTAAAATCTAAATTGTTCTGTGCTTCAGTTCATGTTCAAGTAAAGGCATAATCAGCAGCTCTAAAGATTTTCACTGTGACGTCTGCTTCAGTTACAGAATGTAAAAAGTCGGTTAAAAGCATTAGTCTCTCAATCAAAGGACTGGACTCCTGCAGCTCTGGCAAAGAGTGACATTAAAGCAGGGGGGCAGATCAGAAAATAGCAAAGCTCCTACTAGTTAAATAAAAGAGGAGAACACTTATATATGAGAGAAACTAAGGTGGAGACATTGTCAGGGAAACAGCAGGTTTCTCAAAGCCAGGGTCTGGCTTTTATGATTGATAAAACATGCAGATGGATGATTGTCTCAAGGGAAAAAAGGTGGGTAAAGAATGATGAAGTACAGACAAAGAGTTATGAGTAGCAGTAAGACAGCACGCTCAGCCACCATCAAAAACAAAGTACCATCCATGATCAGCTGTCCTAGATTGTTGCAGTTATGTGTTAAGTCCTTTGGAAGTAGATAACTTTTTGGCAGATCATAGCTTGTGCATCTTATGGTGTTTAAGATTCAACATCATGTCAATATTTTTTCTGTTAGAGTCCTAACTAATGCATGATTGATGTTTCCACTGATTACAAAGGCACATAAGAAGACAATTTAATTATGCCATGAAATGCTTGCCGCCTACTGCTCAAACTACATAAAATTCCCCATAGACTCCAGTACAAGAGAAAGAGGTAGGCACGTCAGCTGTGGCATAAAAAGAGCAAGTTCTGAGCTGCACAGTGTTCCAGCCAACTCCAGCTGCCTAGTTAGTGTGGCTGGAACTTTCCCTCCTGTCTGTTTTCTTACTCCCCGTCACTCTCCCCTGACTCTTCCACTGATTTTTTGGTCCTCAAGTGTTGATTTTTGCTCGGCTTCTGGCTTGAAACCATTGGTTTAAAAAACACTTCACTCAACTATTTCGAAGGACAAAATCTGTGCTTCAGCCTGAGTGGCTGAAACACTCCTTGGAGTGACAGAGGTAACCCTGCTGGGTTTTTTCCAGCATTTGCACCCTCAATGTCTTTAATTCTAAAGGTTATTTAAAGTGTAGAGTATTTTTATGACTTTATGGACAAAAGTATTTGGCCACACCTGTTATTATAATTACTGAATTCAAGTGTTTCAATCAGATCCACTGCCACAAGTGTATAAAGTCAAGCACCTGGCCATGCAGTCTCCATTTGCAAGCATTTGTGATGCAAAATGGGTCACTCTGAAGCTCTCAGGGAAGTGTGGTATTGTGGTGGATGCCACCTTTGCAGTAAGACGGTTCCTGAAATATCAGCCCTGCTGGATATTCCACAGTCAACTGTATGAGTGATATTCTTAGAAAGTGGAAGCATTTAGGTACAACAGAAACTCAGCCACGAAGCAGAAAACCATGTAAAATCACAGTTGTGCAGTCAGATGGATAAGTCTGGGTTTGGCTAATGCCAAGAGCATCTTTGCCAACTGTGAAGTTTGATGGAGGAGGGATAATGGTATGGGGCTGTTTTTTTTTGGGGGGGGGGGCTAGGCCCCTCATCTCTAGTGAAGACCAATCTTAATGTCTAAGCATATAAAGACATTCTAGACAATGCTATGTTTCCAACTTTGTGGCAGCAGTTTAGGGAAGGCCCTATACTACACCAACATGACTGTGCCCCAGTGCACAAAGCAATTAGGGCCTTGCAATTAATAGAAATTAAGATTAAATTCCAATATTTTCTACTGCAATTTTCAAATTGCAGGTAGTGCATTATGTCATTGACATGAAATGTGATGCAAAATACCAGTTTAATACAATTCTTGCAGATGTTCTGTACTACATATCATGCAAACATTCAAGTGTACTTTTTTTTCTAGAAAGGTTTGCAAATCAGTTTCTTTCTGTTTTTGTACATTTATCTTACAAAAATTGATGTATAATCAGTATTCCCTTTATTAAAGGTAATATAAAGTTTTCAGTTCGAGTCAAACTAATCAGAATTAGATATTGCTTGATTGCTGAGAAACACACAAGATAAGGAACTTAAGAAATAATTACTAGAAAACGAGACGTCAGCACTCAAAAATGTCCTTTTAAGTAGTTTTATGTGGGCAAGGCACAACAGACGCATTTTGACAGCGTGACGCTGAAGAAGATCACGAGCTGAGACGCATCTGTTGTGCGTTTTTGAGTGCTGACATCTTGTTTTCAAGTGAGCCTTTTTCTGTCCTGCTCCTTAGGGAGTTGATTGTTCGGAGGGTGCTCCTTTTTTCGCTTTCACTTAAGAAATAATTGAATAACAAATAGGGATGCTCAATATTAGATTTTTGATGATATTTGATTTGCCGATATTTACAGATTCATTTTAGCTGATAACAATATTCAAATATGCTTTTCGGACAAGAAACTTTGGCCCTGTTGGACACACTTGAAGGTTTGAGGATGACCAAGGAAAGAGACTTCAGCCCTCAAAAATCCCTTTGAAGTTTAAAGAATGAGGATAAATATAGAAAAAGACCTCAACTGACATGGGTCTGTTGGTTCAGCTGAAAACTCCACTAATTTATTAGTTGATGCTGAAATATACAGGCAAATTATCGGACGCAAATATCAGCAGGAACTTTGATATCTGGCGACACCAATATTTGCG
This sequence comes from Cheilinus undulatus, assembly GCF_018320785.1. Lineage (NCBI taxonomy): Eukaryota > Metazoa > Chordata > Actinopteri > Labriformes > Labridae > Cheilinus > Cheilinus undulatus. The sequence goes on from NC_054887.1 coordinate 6,052,948, forward strand.
TTTTTAAGCTAATATCTGCTGATACCAGGCCGATAATATTGTACATCCCTAATATTAAATCCTAATCACAATATTGGGGAAAAAACTGCAATTAGACTATTTTCCCAAATTGCACATACCTACAAGCAAGGTGTGGAAGAACTTGACTGGCCTGAGCTCAACCCCATCAGGCACCTTTAGGTGAACTGGATCATAGATTGCGAGCCATGCCTTCTCATCCATCATCAGTGCCTGACCTCGTAAATTCTCTACAGAATTAATGGACAGAAATTCCTTCAAGAAACACTCCAAAATCTTGTGGAAAGCTTTCCAAGAGGAGCTGCAAAAGGGTTATCAACTTTATATTAAAGAACATGTGTTTGAATATAATGTCATTCCAGTCCCTGCTTGTGTAATGGCCAGGCGGCAGAATACATTTGTCCATAAAAAGCATTTTGAATCTAAGATGGAAAAAGCAGGAGAACAGTCATTTTTTATGCTCTTGTATGAGTTGGACCTTGAACCGTGAAGTGTTTCCTTTTCAAGCCTGAGGGCGATGCTCGCTGTGCATCTCAGGACGTCTCTCATCTGTATACTCCGTGTGTGTTACCGCGTTAATGTGCTGGTATTACACCATTTGATTCTGTCATATTCAAACTGGACAGCTGGTGCTTATCACCTCATTAAAATACCCCCCCCCCACCCAGCTCTTATGAAAAGCATGTTGTTCTGCACACATACAGCATCTCAGCAGGCGCACATGCATGAGATGCACTCATAGGTTTGCAGAGGCATGTAACTCACAAGCACACCCACATGCATGATGTAAGCCACCCAGCATCTCTGAATCTTCACTGAGCCATGAACAAGCATATGGAAGCTCTCTACTGAGTTAGATCTACTGGAATGTCACACAACAGTAGTCGGGGAACAAGTTGGACATTGCAGAATGCAGAATGTTTTCAACCGTGATTGGTTGTTAAGGCAACATGCCGCCACAACATCATTCTCAATTGTAGGGTGAGAGCAGCGGCACAAAAGCCCGCAGACAACGTAAGGACTTCCAGTAACTCCAGAGTGCACACGAACACCTCCTAGGAGCTAAAATTAAAACTATTGTTCAGCATTCCTCACTGCAGAATACATGCATGTTTCCCGGTGCTAAAAAAAGAGCAGATAAAAACAAAGATGAGCTTTAAGGGGTAATCCTCACATGCATGCTTGGTAATAAAGAGCGGTCTGGCTCTCAAGAGCCTAGGGCCGTGTTGCTGTGGGTACAGATGAGACAGAAAAGGGGGCATTTAAAGCTCGATTTCTGTGAAAAACCACAGTCTTCCTATCAGCACACTTTCGTATCTGTGGCATCTGAACGCCCACAATAGGATGTAAATATGTCTGTCAAAGTGCACCTCTTGCATCTATACAAAGAGTTCAGCATGTTTGATTAGCAACCCTCTAGTGATACACAAACATGCAGGACCAGAAGGTAAAAGGTTCACCTGAGTGGTAAATTGCCAGGTTGATGAACAGCAGTCACTGATTAAATGCGAATGGAGGAATGAGAAAGTGCTACAATGGTGCAAAGAAGGAATTAGCTGCAATGTGGAATCTGGAAGATGAAGAAGAAAGCAAAACATGGACGAAATGAAAACTAGTCATTCAAATGTACATCAAAAGGAGAGTGAAGTCATCAAAATTTTCAATACTTCAATTTTCTTTCTATACTGTGCTTGAAATAGAACAATATCTGTTACTTTTACCTTCCATACAAATGAAAGTACCAAACTATTGAAGAAAAAGACGTACATTTTGCATTTCAACCCACAGAAGCCATCAGTGGAGAGAGACAGCACACAGCCACAGGTGATCAGATGAGAACGTGAGCTGGTGTTGTGTTGCTATAACCATGTGAGGATATGGAGATGTTATTTCCTGATTGTTTCACAGCAGTTACACTCTATAGAAGTGAAAAAAACACACACACCAACACCTCTACACAGATATGAAAGCAGATTTAGGGTTTTGACAGGGAGGTCTCCTGGCCCCTTGAAGTTGTCATTTACAGCCCAGCCTGCAGACTCATGAAAGCCTCGCAGCCCTGCACAAACACTGACCCCCATAAAATCACCAAAATGACTGCATACACTTCTTCTGGTATATGAAAAACAAGTCCATCAAGAAGAGGAAACATGAAAAAATGTTTCCTCTTTTCCTACAGATAGATATTTCCTATAGATTGGGGTGAGTGAATACTTTTGGCAATATAGTGTATTTCCTATAGAGTCCTAAAGACATCGATAATGATATTCAAATATGTAAATCAGACCTGAAACAGCAGTCCTTTGAACAGATTTTAATGTATAAGGATGAAAAAAGAAACAAACTTGAGTACTTAAAATTGAGAAGAGCAAAGAAAAAGACCTAGAGCTGTTGGTCCAGCCTTAAACATCACAAATATATTAGTACAAATAGCAGAAATTCACAGTCAATATATGCTGATAATCATATCCTAAATATCGGTTATAAATATCAGCAAAAATCGTAATATCTAAAGATACAGATAATCGCCTTATTAAGCCAATATCTGCCAATACCAATATCAGGCCAATAATATTGTACATCCCTCATCAGTGTTGTTTGATTTTAACTAGTATCATCTCAAAATTCTAATTCTGGCATTGTGACAACTAGAGGAAAGTCATGACCAAATATCCTTAATGTCAGCAGTGAACTGCTGCTTTAAAGCTGGCTTAAACCTCAACAGTCAATTTATCCAGTTCTCCTGTAGACCAAGTCTTCCTGTAACGAAGAGTCTGACTGCTTCAGCTATTCACACAGATACGTTGTCCCATGTTCCTTAACGCTTAAGATAAAACCAGAAGATGCTATGAAAGAAAGAGAAAAATAGGGGAAGAAGTGAAAAGTGACTGTTTTTGAAAGGTTTGAAACTAATTACATAGTTAGACAATTCAAGCCGTTACATAACCTGTTTCTGTGTCTGCTCAAAGCAGCCAACAACTTTGAATTTTACTTTGCAAAGTTTTTCTAACAAGAGAAACCAAAAAAGGGCTGAAAGAAGCATCACAAAGGAGAAAGAGAGAGAAGACAGTCGTCCTCATTCTATATGTTCACTTCACATTCTGACCTAGTAGCCGTCGTTCAGTTCAGATTTAACAAAGAGCTCAGTGACAAGAGACAGAGTGAGTGTATAAAGCAGAGAGAGCGCTGAAGCACAAGTGAGGGATTTGAGTCACTGAGGAGTGCATGAAAAGCACAAGAGAGAATGAAAAGACTGCATTGTGGCTCGTCTGCGCAGAGCTAAAGTACCACTAGCTTCAGGTCTGCATGTTCGACATGCGATCAGCTTTGCCGCATGGGGTGGAGGTGATGACTGAAGCATGCCTGGTCACACAAACATGACATGTGCATGCATGAGTAGGGTGGAAGGATGCGCACACAGGCCCACTAACAGACGGCGATAGCCTCAGAGCACAGCCAGGGCAACTGAACACACTTCACAGGAAGTGGCAGCGTGGAGCACCTCAGAAACACACAGACTCGAACACACATAGCTGCCCCACTCAAGGACACACAGATGGCAGGTGCTGCACAAATACAAGCTACTGGAGCATGTCTTATAAGACAGCCAGCCAGCTAGCCAGCCAGCCAGCTAGAGAGTCTCTGCTTCACTGCTTTGAATATATCCTTTAACATGGGAGAAAAAGCAGCTAAGCTAACAACTTGAAGAGGGGAAGCTTTTTTAAGCAGCACGTTAAGCAAATTTGTCTGTGTGCAGGCAAGAGTAGTGAGACGTTTCTTAGACAAATTTGCGGTTTGTGTAGACATTTTACCACTTATCTATTTCCCATAAACCACGCTATAAAAAACACACTATAACTCAGTGGAAGTTATCAGCCAACTTAAATCTCGTGAAATCAGAGTGGAGAAATATTCAAAAAGATGCAAAACACCACTAGTGAGAGAGAAAAAAAAGGAAAGGAAATTATGAGTGAAACTCATCAAGGTCTATGGAACATGAATACATCAGACTCAGCTGCCCCAGGCTTAAGACAAAAAAACAGTGTGTAAAGCAAAGAAACATAAAACACTGAACACCACACATGCAAGTACTACTTTATTTATATGCCTCTCTGTTTAAATTTGCATCGTTTCTCACACGAAGGCCATACTTGAGTGTGCCACCCAAGTGTATTTACAGCCACCAAAGTACATTTGCCACCCAGTTTTTTCTCTGAAATACATATTTTGCCACCCTTTGCATGTATAACAGAGGCTTTCACCTGCACATCCCTTCCATAAATGTACCAATTGAAGTGTGACATCTCATGTTAAAAATTAAGTTTCGTATGCTGTCATATCAACACCTTCTGTAGCTTCTCACAATGATGATTGCAATACGCTTCCTCAGTGAGCCTTCACACAAGCAGCTCGCAGCTCATCTGCTATCATTACAGAACATCGAGTAGAAAAGTTATTTCAGTGTCTTTATACCATATACTGTTGATGACTACTGTCAAAAGAACAGAAACACAAAAAGTTCAACATCCCTACAACCAAGTACACTGTCATCCTGTGGGAAACAATGACATGGAGTGTTTTTTTCCTGGTTTAATTGCACAATTCTATTGTTGAGGCAGCTAAAAATGTGCAGCATTTGAGACCAAGCCAAATTTTCCTTAACCAACAATAAGTATCCTCTCCTATCATATTCTATTGTGTTCTTTCTTATTGTAATATTGTATCCTTTAGTACCAAATCAAAACATTTTATATCCAAAGCCTTACATAGGATATGATACAATAGAAAATAATAGGGTGCAGTACAGTATAGGGGTGCACCGATCGATCGGCCAAGATCGGTATCGGTATCGGCCTCGATTTCCTTAATTTTGGGAGATCGGCGATCGGTTGATCCTTGTAAAATAAGGTCGGTGGGTAAGATCCGTTTCATATGCCTCTACCTACTAAAATGCGAAAAATGAAAGACTAAAGAAACTGATATTAATTTAGTAGTTTGGACAGCAATGCTTTAAACTTTTCATTTATATTTGAGAGAACTACCTCATGTGCAGTTAAAACAACAAGTTTGTATTGTTTCACAGGTATTGTTCAATGTTATTCAATAAAATAAGATTGGAACATTGAAGGTGTATGCTGTCAGTCATAAAAAAATCGTTATCGGCCAAAATCGGAATTGGCAGGTCAGGCTTTTTAAAGATCAGTGATCGGTGATCGGCCAGAAAATTGCAATCGGTGCACCCCTAGTACAGTAGGATACAATAACACACAATACCATAGGGTCCAAGGCACTGAATCTGTACAACCATGACCACTGGTATTTTTGGATTCTATCAATGATCAAGATAACCACTGTTAAATTTACAATATCATAAGGTATCAAAAGATTCAAATATTAGACATCCTCTTATACAGCTAGATTTATGTCTGTGTTTTTGTGTATTTTATCACTGCTATTATTTAGTATGCATATATTTTCAGTAATTTGGTGTAAAAATGACAGATATATATAAACAGGTACAAAAAGGTTTGGATTGGCTACAGCAGATTGCTTGAATCAGCAAAAGTGAATAAGGCTGGTATGGCTAAAACCTGTACTGCAATAACGTAACTTTAAGCATTTGTTTATGTAGTTAAGTTGTTCCCAACTACTAGGATAGGATAGGATAGGATAGGATAGGATAGAATAGGATAGCATAGGATAGGATAGGATAGGATAGGAAGGGATGGGATAGGAGGGGATAGGAAAGGATGGAAAAGGATAGGATGGGTTGGGATAGGATAGGATGGGATGGGATGGGAGGGGATGGGACGGGAAGGGGCAAGACGGGACAGGATAGTATCGGATAAAATGAAAGAACTGGATCCCATGATATCATATTGCATAGCTTCTTATCATATTGTACCCTTAGGTATTAAAAGGCATTGTAATGCATGGTACTATACAATATTCAGTGGTATCGTATGGTACGGTATGGTACAGTACGGTACGGTATGGTATGGTATGGTACAGTACGTTATGGTACAGTATGGTATGGTATGGTATGGTACGGTATGATATGGTATGGTATGGTACAGTACAGTATGGTATGGTATGGTATGGTATGGTACAGTATGGTACGGTACGGTATAGTATGGTACAGTACAGTATGGTATGGTATGGTATGGTATGGTATTGTGTCATATTCCAACGTCTCATGTCTTACAATGTCATATCTCACTTTATTTCATCTTTTTTAAATGCAGTTCTTAAACCAGAACAATATAAAGTGTAATAGTTTGTTTTATAGATAACAGGTCCATTTTATACTAAAGACTAAAAAAGTTTAAGTACCCATATACAAAGCACAGGTGATAGATAATATAAGACATATAATATAAAGCTAAACATAAGGATGCTGGGTATATGCTGACAATCTTCAGTCTCACATTACCCTTGTATGTTTGCCTCTGACTAAAGAAATGATATAAACCAGTGATTTACGGAGGCAGCAATTCTTGCATTCAAGTTTGACTTAAACATAAACTTTTCACAGTATACCACAGCAATCAAAACCTAAGTAGAGATTAAACCCTTTCCCAGTTGTAACCTTCCAATTATAAGCATTTAATTACCTTCAGTGTACAGTCTGATTTCTAATGCAAATCCATTTACTCCTCCAGTTTAAGGCCTCTGAACAAAGAGCCATTCAACAGTGGCATTTCCTAGTACAGAGTGTACCACTGGGTATCAGGCGATTCTATGCAGCAGCTAAAGTTTTTAAGCCCTGCCACAAGTCCTTCTGAGCCCAGTGAGGCAGAGAGAGCAGAGGAAGCCATTAAACATGGAGACCACAACAGAAGTCTGCAAACAATGACAAGATAGTGACAGCGGTGAGGGGTGAGCGGACCAAGAAATATGAAGAGGGAGGAATTTGTCTGCTTAGCCCAAGCCTCAGAACAAAAATAAAATGTTTGCATGTGATGTGTATTCTGCTTTCCATGAGCCACAAGATATGGAGAATGTGTGTCTGAGTGTGTGGGTCCGTGTCTATATTGGCACCAGTCCTCATTCTTTCCTATGAGGAGAGCTTCACATGCCAAAAACTGAAAAATGATGGGTTGGATTCCGCGGCTTGTTAGCATGCCAGTCCTTCAGACATCTGCAATAACTTAGGCAGATCAATAATGGATATCACACACTAGGCCTGGATAAAATGGCCACAACTGATACCACAGTATTTTTTAGCCATTTTCAGTCAAGGTATTATATCATAGTATTACACAATCATATGAGATAATTAACTCATACAACCCCTCTTTGTTACTGCACATGTAGTTATAAGTTTCCTTTCTCTCCTGCTGAGCTGTGTCGAACTGTGACTGGCCACATTTCCTGATGTGGGCATTCACAGTAAAAGCCCTTGATAAAAATAACAACAAAGGACTTTTATTGTGAAGAACTTGTTAGAAACACAATGTTTATTAGAGACATTCAGAAGTTGAGGGAAACTTTGACTTAAAAGCCTCATTAATGAGCCTAGCTGCTCTTGTTAACTGCTAATTAGCCTTGTGTTGCATGTGGATGAAGACTGGTGTTTCTGCAGTGTTTTACCTGATTATAGCTTGCATGGCACAACCAGCTCTCAACTTTCTGGTATTTGAAGAAACCCAAAATAATCCAGTATCTCTGCTTTGGTGAGTGAGATGTGAGCTGCATCATGCAGTCTTATGACTGCTGCCATCACCAAGATGGGGGATGTATATTTCAAAACTGCTGCCACAGCATTTACGAATATATCCATTCTGTAAATCTGTATCAATGTGTGTATTGGTAAGGTGTGTGTGAGACGATAAGATGCCATATCAATTTTTTGAGCTTAGGCCTAGTCTTATGATGAACCAAGTCGATCCACTGCATCTCACAGCCTGTGTTAAAGCCTGAAGAGAGGCCAACAGAGACGCTCTGCAGAGCAAGCACACTTGCTTCATGTTGCTGTTATTATACTAATTACATGTAGGGAGAAAGAACACATTATAACTCATTGCTGTGCTTCATGTTATTTACACTGACATAAACGGGTGATGTTGGGTTAGTACTGTAATGTAGCTGCTCTTTGGTGTCAGAGCTAAACATGCAAATGAATGGACTTAAACTGGGTTATTGTCTGACACCTATCACTCGCTAACTGCAGCATCAATTAGTTCTCATGTGTGCATTTCAGCACAACCCACATTAAAGGGGACATAAGCAAAAATCACCTTTTCAGGCGGCTTTATATTTCAGAAAATGTGTTCTGAAACAAGCTGTTTTCAGATCTTCCCCTCATCACAATCAGAATCATTTATCCTCATTGTACACAGGTACAACGAAATTGTACACAGTTCCATTCAGTGCACGAGTAGTTCCATTCAGTGCAATTCTTACTGAGGGTGGTAGTTGGAAAAGGTGATGTACTGGGTGGGATGAGTCGTTCAGGATGCCTAGGGCCTTCCTGTGGCAGTGAGACCTGAACAGCTCCTCTAAGGAGAGGAGAGCACAGCCTGTGATTTTCTGTGCTGTGTTGATGACTCTGGAGTGCTGTCTTCTCCTGAGCAGTGCAGCTGGAAAACCACACTGGGATGCAGTATGCTTATGACCTCATGTAGGGAGTTAGCACCGCCCCCAGGTTCAGTTGGCCCTCCCCGCTTGGAAGAAAGCCCTCCTCTCCTGATCTTCCTCTCAGCTGCCAGCTGAGATGCTGGATAGCTCAGTGGATTACCGAGCTGACTTTGGTCTGGGAGATTGATGGTTCAAATGCCAGTCAGGATAAAAGTGTAACATTGTAACATCAGGAGTGGCACATCCATTTCCAGAGAAGGGTGTGGTCAGGGGCGGAGTCAGACAGCTCATTAACATTTAAAGCCACAGAAACAGCTCATTCTGAGCAGGGCTGAAACAGAGAGGTTTTCAGACATGCAAAAATCCAATACTGGAGAAAACTTCACAGGCATGTGAACCTCTGAGACCAATATAAACTTGTCTTAAAGGGTAAAATATGTCCTCTTAAAACTGGTGACAGCAGTGTTGCAAAAATCGATTCTGTAGCAGAAATTCTACCGGTGATGGTACTGATACCGGTTTACTGCCCACACCATCAAGTCTATTTCAATCTGCCCCATCTTCTCAGCTCTCGGCAGGTGGCCGTTCACCATAAAGTTTGGACCTGCTGCATTTTTCTGCCTGTTAAAAGAAAGGTTCTCCTTGCTTTGAATACCAAGTGCAAGTGGGTCTGTCAATAATATTACAAAAGAGGAAAGATTTTCTATCCAACACTTCATTTTCTACCTGTTTCGTGTTAAAAGAAAGTTTCTATTTACCAAACTACTATGGACACAACTGTGACTGTTTTAACTGTGCTCCACTTCCTGTGCGTATTTTGTTATTGTTGCCCTCTTTTCATGTACTTATGTCTTTTTATTTTATGTTTGATCATTTTTAATTGCATCTGTTCTTTTTTAATGAACTCCTGGCGTCGTTGCAAAGGACAGCATGTTCTCAATTGAGATCTTGAGATTAATTTAAGGTTGAATGATTGAATTAAAGAGGGAACATAGTTGCCAATTAATGTATAATAGAGGGTAAAATTTGGTCTCTATGAAGAGATTAAATAAGTTTCTCTGCGTCAGTTTTTTTATCCCACTTTTTTCCAGAAGGCTGTATATAAATCATATAATGTTGATGTAAATACATAAATCTAGATAACTGATTGTTAGAGGTATTTCAAAAAACATATCCCTCACTGAGAATGATCAGGTTATGATTCTTGCGTTTTAAAAAGGTTAGGGAAATAGTTTGTGTTTCAATGACTTGTGGCTCTCTGTAGGAAATGGGTTTCCTTCCTTCTGAAACGCTGCTCGCTGTCAGGAAATGTAGGCCTCAAAAAAAAAAAAAAAGGCGTCTTGCAGATTTTCTTTCATGTTCATCCGGAGTTGAAATAAGTGTGAGCACCATTTCTAATGTAAACAAGGGCGGGTGGCTGGTTGTAACTGATTCCAAAACAAACACCTCTAGAATGAAACGCACTGTACTGCCTTGCACTGTGCTGCACTATGTGTTTGAATGTATAGCCTGTGAGAGTGTGGATGCACGTGGTTGAACATTCCTTCCTGGCTGACGGGTTCAGCTGTCGTTGGGGGCTATTTTCCTGTACGCTGCATGCCGTTGGTGGATCAAGAAGGATTATATCTGAGGTCGTAGAGAACTGTGGACTTTGAGAAATGGAGAAAAAAGGACAAAAATGAGGGAGAACCACTATGGCTTGGAACACTCTCACGTAGGAATCAAACTCATGGGCTGCGACTGTCAAAGCAAACCACATAGGAAATGACACAGCCAAGAGCTACATACAGCGAGAGAGAGAGTGCCCACTCAAGCCATCCTGCCGCATAAAAATAATTAACTGATACTCAACTGTCACATAAGAAAGCCCCAAGTGACTGCTTTGAATTTTGCTGTAGCTTGAGGAGCCGCTTCACACGATGCCTTAATCTTGTCCATTACTGCCAGGACATCAGCGCGAACAAAGTGGCTGCTTTCAAATTTTGTTTTATAATGCCTCTCGTTTAGCCAGGGACCCTAAATGGATGAGATTCCCAATTCCCCTGCATATCCTCGAGATTAAATTGGGAGGAGAGAGAGCTGCGGATAGGCTAATTCAGACACAGCAGCAGACACAGAGAGTGGGAAACTTATGGCAGCGCTAGGCTAATGTGCTCTGCTCCCGTCCAAACAGTAAAAATCTATAGAGCCGAGTAAGAAGTTGGAGGAGGCCAGAAAAAAACGCCCCACTTTCCTGATTTAGGTCAACGGCATTTGTGTGCACCCTCATGCTGTCTGTAATTAAATAAAACTAGTTAAAAAGTCTGCAGAAGCTCAGAAGTCTAAGAGAGAGAAGAGGGATGAGAAGAGGGGGAGGGACGAGGCTAGAGTGATTAATTTCATCTTTGTTTTTCTCCTCCCACAGTTGCAAGGGAACACCATCATACAAAGTAGAAAGGTAGCCTCATTTGTGTGCCCGTTCAACGCCTGGCGCTCCCCTGGGGGAAGAAAGTATAAAGATTCTAATGAGCTACAGAGAGAGCTCCTGAAACACAAACGGGCAGATAGAGACACACAGGGACGGTGCTCTGCCAGCCTTGGCAGCTCAACTCGAAGGAGGAACTCCATGCGGAGCATCAATTGACAGCCCATCAACCATCACGCTCCATGTCTGTCTGATTTTCTCCGCCTCGCTGTTATCTCCTCCTCCATCTCACCCATTTACGTCTCTCTTTTCTATCTTGTTTCTCTCAACCATCCTGTTCTCTTTCCTTCCCTTTAGCTGGGTAGAGAATGACAGATCATGCTTGGACATGTACAGTTGAGAAAATACACCAGTGTACCAGCAAACCATCACCATCTGCCAATATTAGCTTTAACACAAGCGACAATGTCCAGGAGGGAAAAAATAAAACTGCAGTTCTTTAAATCACCTCTGCAAGCAAGCAAGATACTGCTCCTGTCCATCTCAGCCATATTATCCAAATATACTTTAATTGGAAAATGCATTTAGAGGACCACTACTAAGCATTGCTCAATTTAAGCATGTAATGTGTGTCTGTGACAGCAGTTTTGAATGATACTCATCTATCGTGCAATTCAGCCAACAGGCAGCACTGGAGGGTCAACTGCAGGAATCAGCTGAAATTTCTAATCAGAACAAACAAGCAGGGATGACAAACTCTATCCATTACCAGCAAAACATAAGAAAAGTCCTGTTTTTTTTTTTTTTTTTTTGGAAAATATCAGAAAGTCAGGATTTGTCCATGAGCCATGAAATGTGCAAGCTATGCAAAAAAGAAGGTAAAACACTGAAGCAACACCACCAACCCCCATTATAGTGCAAGCTGCTAGCAATAGAGGGTATGCAGGACATTACTGCAAAGTCAGACCTACTGGCAAAACCCAGCTGTCTGCACTATGCAGACTATATAAAAACTAGAGAAAAACAGACTAATACCCACTTAAATTTGGACTCCACAGTGATCCATACTGTTGCCTGTTCTGTGAGCATGATATGTGGCTACAAATTGGGTTTCCTGATGTAAGTGGACTGGATCTTAGGAACATGAAGCAGAGCCTGAAGGAACACATCAGCCCGGCTCATCAATGATGAATGTGAAGGTGAATTAATGTCAGAGTTTTGTTAATACAAACCTTTAGATCAGTTGTTTTTCCCACATTTCAGTGATTCTTTATACTTAAGGTAATCTGTAAAAAGATCACTCTGATTGTTAAATCTGCTTTCACAATTTCAGGGTGTAAATTAAAAGAGATCAATGTACCCCAGTACTTAATTTAGTTTGATTTTAATGCCACTCAAACTTTCATTTTACTTCTAAGGTGACAAATTCACATGGTTAATTGACAAAAGCTATTTTATTTAATCTGTGATAAATATAAATGGACTTTAAAATGTTAAATTACAAAACCAGTCAAGTTAATCCAACATCGCAGGAAAATATGTACACATAATATGTCGTAATTAAGTGCTTGATACCTCTGATATTATTTTACTGTATGGTTGATTTGCTGAAGTTTAGGGCCAGAATTTTCCTTTAAGGTAAAAGAAAGGGGAATAGTGCAGAGTTTAGATTATATTTATCACTACCTGAATGCCTGTTGTAGCTACTGGAATAGCCCAGCTTCATCTTGTGTCTTTATTAATGCACCATTACGGCTCCAAATATTTCTATTAACATATTCCATCAGCCGAGGGTCTGTACTGATTGTGGTGAACGTCATCAAGATACAGGACCGAAATGACAGCACTTTTCAGCTAAAATATCCTGATTACTGATTTCTGTCAGCAGTTCAGACTTTTCTGCCACTCAGCAGGTGGACCAGCAGAGACCCACGCTGCCTGGGACATCACATACAAACCCTCTATAATAGCTAGGCTCATACACAGGGCCAGTGTGTGCCGTCCAACTAGCACCAATAAAGTCAAGATTTCCCTCAACATCTAAACTGAAACGGAAGATCAAAGGAGGGTATTTTAGGTGTAATAGTTAAAGGATATTGTATTTGTACTGATCAAAAGCTCTGGGATTACATACAGATTACTCACTTCTTGACCTGTATTTAAGGATATATTTAACAGGATGTCCTTGCTGTTATTCCCTACAAAAAAACAGCTGTTGTATTAAATACTGTGTAGGGTTTGGCTGTTATCCAGAATCAGTGTGTATTTGGATACTGATATCTTCTATACATCTTAAAACCATACTTGTGGTGTAATAACACTTACAATATAGGGTTTCAAACTCCAAAACATTTAATATGCAATATTAATATACTAATAATCTGCTCTACTTGTTATGTGTAACATCCAATGTGCAATTTTATCCTTGTACTATTCAGGGTGCCCTGAATGTATTCAACCTTTCTTAAATTTTTTATCCCTCTAGCATAGCTTTTTCTAATTCTAATGTGGAAGGGCATGAGTGTGTGGCTGAGTGTAACTGATGGTTTACTTTTTGTTTTAGAGAAGCAAAGCACATTTTATTGCACAAAATACAATAAAGGCAAGGTTCTCTATTCTGATTAAGTGGGGCAAGATTGAAGCTCAAAACTGTTACAAAAATATCTAATAACTTGGTTTGAATTACACCGTCCAATAGCAAAGGGAGGGCGAGTTTTGTCACTATCCCAAACAAGCTCCACCATTCAGCTGATTATGTTGGGCTTAATTTATAAATGGTTCAAGATGATGCTGGGGGTTGTGGTAGACAAATTAAGTGTTTATGCACTGACAGTGAGGAGCTATACAGAGGCCACATTGTGACACAAAAATTCTAACAAGTGATCTTTTAGAGTATGAATAAAGATTAAGAATAAAAGGCTTAATTTAAGTTTGGCTAATCTGGTATTTGCTTCCAAACTCTCAAGTCTGATAGAGGCACCAGTATTGTGTTGAAATACACTGGAGACATAAATTGCTTGCATATACAAGTCTTACGGGTGATGAAGTGTATCCACTCTAACAGCTCCATACCAAACAGGCTCAGTCACAGCCAGCCATTGTCCCCCTGTCGGTATTCTTATAGGTGGTGGTGAAGCTAAGGTTACTGGTGCATTAGCACAGCGGGTGCAAAGAGGATTATGGCTGCTCTCCAGATGAGGGTCCGGGGGGAGCTTATGGGTGACGCATCACCACTGATGATGCCTGGAAACGTTCCACTACAAATCAATGGCCTGCTTCCCAGCGCCCATTCAATCACCACCATTACCACACTAACCTTTGAACTACTACAAGCATGCCCAAATATCAAAGATGCATCTGTGTGCCTGTGGTGGAAACGCTCAGCGTTACGGTCCCAGGAAAAGAAATCCTACTTTTTCTGCACCAGGAGAACACAGCAGCATCAGCAGCTACGCTAAAGCATATGTCATAAACGTGTGCAGCGCTGCATGCTCCATTTGTGCATCAGTATTTTTAGCATCCCCATCGTCGTTCTGTCCACACGGCACCACAGTAGAGGGCCCGTGCTGGTCTGGGTGAACAGTGAGGCACAGGAAGGAAGACACTGTTCTGCTTTAACTCGAGCATCTGTTTCTCCGGCACACGAGCCACTTGCATGTATCCTGGCTGTGAAGAATGTGTTTTTCTTTCCACTGCTCCTATTAGGTTAGATTTTAGGGTGATGGGAAACAAGAGCTCTTGAGTTTCTGTGTTAAAAAAAAAGTTGGTGAGGAGAATGGGACACAAGACAAGGCATTAATCACCAATGTTACGCTATCTGCTAAGCTACTCTTTCAAGTTAAACCATTCAAACAACATGAAAGCATCTTACTTCAGAAAGCTCATAGTGTTCAAAGACTGAAAGATGATACCGCGCTTTGTGATGACCATCAAGGTCAAAATGAAACGTATGACAGGTCATTAGGCTGGAGATAAATAGGTAGGGGGATACATGATCCTAAAAGAGATTCCTTTATTGATTCATTAACAGCAGAGATGACTCCACAGGGAAAATACTTGGGGTGTGATTCTATTTTTGACTCCAAATACCCTTGAGAATGACACGGTGTATTCCTTCACTTGATCAGCAAAGCCATCTGCTGTTCACAGGGTTTATCTGGAATAAAAACAAGTAAATGTCGACATTTTCTCACTGTTGTCCAAGCTTTTGTACTCCATCCATGCCAGGGTGTACATTTTATCCGAGGCCAGCTCTCAACACAAATTGCTTGTTAGCAAGAATAGCCAGAGGCCCCACAAGGTATGAGAGCAGTCCTCTGGGAGGGAAGCTGCTATAGGATCACGCTTTGTGTACATAGCCAGCATACATACAAACAATATCTCCACTCCGAGGTCTTTTTCTCCGCTGTATTCCACCAAGTGCCTGAGGTGCTCATCCGCCATCATCGCCAAGACCGACTGCTTTTTCTCCCTGGCACAAAGGCTCCGACAGTGGGGGGTTTTCCTTCACGTTTCCCCTCTCGCCCCCACACAAAGGGGATCCATTTCAACCGCTTTTAGCAGCGCCACTTTCCGCTTTTAGTTCTGCAGACTCCCTCCCCTGAGGCGACTGCGACTGATGGAAAGAGGAAAATAAAGACACCAGGTGGATGCTTGGTGAGAGGTTAGGTTTGTGGTAAATAGGGGCCACTTCAAGCCAATCCCACTGTGGTTGACTGTGGTCTTTTTTTGGTAACGCCTGGCAGGAGGAAAAGAAACTAACACCAGTGCCTGGAGTTACCCTGATGTCTGATTTAGTGCTGTGTTGCTTCATGTTATCTCAGTGGTGGTGCAACATCAGTAGATAGTTGAAATTTGATACTGATAGGGGATATGCCCTGGTGGTGTTGGTCCACATCTGTAAGATTAAAGAAAATGTGCAGAAATACAGATGAAATGAACAGAGAGAACAGAAAGAAGGCTCCATCTGTGTCCGTATGCTTATCAATGTAGAGCTTAAATGAGCTTTTAGGCATTTTATCCGATTGTTTCTAGCACTTTTGCTCTAGAGGATTTTATAATCAACACATTCTTGATACTGTCTCAGTTGACTGTGATTTCACTAACAGAGAAGACACTTTTTCAGATTGGCTCATAGTAATTACACTCCACAGGTCAGGAAAACCCATCAAACATTTCTTAGGTCTGACTCAAATGATTGGACTCTAGTATCACAGATTAAACTATCTGAAGCATAGTTTGGGGTTTGTTAACAAACAAATGTAATGTTCAGTTCATCAAGAAAAGGAAGGAATATGGCACAAGTCTAAATCTGCCTAGATCAGGCCGCCCTCACAAACTACGTGAGCGTGCAAGAAGAAGACAAGTGAGAGAGGCCACCAAGACACCTATGACTACTCTGAGGGAGTGACAAGCTTCAGCAGCTGAGATGGGAGAGACTCTGCAGACAACTGTTGGTCAGGTTCTTCACCAGTAAAAGCCACTGCTGAAGAAAACTCTGATTAAATCTAGACTAGAGTTCACCAAAATGCATGTGGGAGACTCAACGTTCAAGTGGAAGAAAGCTCTTTGGTCAATGGGACCAAAATAGGTCTTTTTTGACCATCAGACAAAACAACAAACACTTCACATCACCAGAAACACACCACCCCACTGTGAAGCACAGAGGTGGCAGCATCATGCAGTGGGGATGTTTCTCAGCAGCCGTCCCTGGCAATTTTAATCAGTCTCCAAGAGAACTACAGCTTGGGTGAAGATTTATTTTCCAGAGAGACAACGACCCGAAGCAAACACAGAAATGGTGTAAAGACAACACGGTGAATGTTCCGGAGTGGCAATCCAGTACAGAAATTGTGGCTGGACTTGAATAGAGCCGTTCACTCCAGATCCCCGTGCAAGCTGACAGAGCTGGAGCAGATTTGCAATGCAGAATGGAGTAAAACTGCAGTGTCCAGATTTGCAAGCCTGATTGAGAGCTGTCCACACAGACTGTGATTGCAGCCGAAGCTGTGTCTGCTAAACACTGATTTGAAGGGAGTGGATAAGTATAGTCACTTATTTTACATTGCATATTTTTATTTAACTGGCATTGCTTTGTAGAAAAGTGTTTTTACTTGGTCATTAAAGGCTTTTGGTAATCTATTTTTGTCAGAAAAGCCAATAATATTGACCATTACTGATTAATATTGTGTTATAAAATTTTTAATATATTTTTGTGCTTTAATTCAGAGAGGACAGTGGCCGTGTAGCAGCTAAGTAACACAACATTAGCTTCATTTCCATTACCTTTAGAAATGCACTAAACTAAATAACGCAATAAAAACCTGGTAATGGAAACACTTGAATATCGAAAAACCCCTTAAATATCGCTAAGAAGTTTTTAACGCTCTTGTGAGGAAGTTTTTAATATCGAAGGTTATTGTAAAAGTGCAACGGAAACACTTTTTCTACATTTACAGGTCTCAGGACGTGACGTGCTGTGTCACATGACCAGTCAATCTGAGACAACACGGCGTGGTACACGTGTGGACTTAACATCATACTTACACCCTTATTTCGTGGCTTTTGCCATACATACAGACTTTGCTTTTGAACCATCATCCGTTACCTTTGTCCTTTGTTCAAAACAATCAAGGCAACTGCTGTAGATGTAATATACCATAACTGTACCAACACGCAACAGGTTTTGGGCGTCCAGCTTCCTTGTAGAGGACACTTGCAAGATGAGATTTTACGAGAATTATAAGGCTCATGCCCGAAACGCTCACCAATGGAAATACATTCAAAGCGTCATCGTGTACTTTGTCAAAATTTTAGAAATATTGCTAATGTTGTAGAGATTTATTCATCAAGTGTAGCTCTGGCATCTGTTTGGTGAATATAAAGTTGCTTGTCAGATTGTTAACAAGCCTTGAAAAAAATGATCTTTAAAAGAAGATTAATGAAATTAGAAAAACAAGAACAAAGCAAGCAAGTTTCTCCTAGTGTTAACTTCAATACTAGACTAGGCTATCCATCTTCTAACTAAAGTACCACGAGACATAGGAGACAAGCATGAATCTTCACACTTCACCCACAGTAAGAGACCAAATAAGCAATGAACTATTCAGTAAACACATTAAATATCTACTCCATCTCTTTTCACTTCTCTCTTTGACCCAGTCCTGAATCAACAGAAAGAATCCTCTGTGTAACTCCAAGAAAAGAAGCACGAACAAAACAAACCTTACAATGCACAGCAACGCCAACAGTGTTAATAAAAGGGCTGAAAAGGCCCCATTCAATCACGGATGATAGGCAGGAAGAGTGGAGACAATCCTCTCCCTTCAGACAAATAGAACTTAAAATGATCCAACAAGCTCTGATGTTGGTGGAGGGGGGTTATAAATTCAAAACAAGTATTTAACTAAGAAATCTGTTTCTGTCTCAGTGTGGTTTGAAGGCTTTCCCCTTAGCTGAATAAACACTCCAAATAGGAACAGTCTCCGCTGAGGAGTTGAGTTGAAAAGATGAGACGTAAGAAGTGAAGTGGGTCGCAGTTGGAGGTTTAGTCAACCTGATGAATTAAACAGAATCTCGGAGGCAATAACACTCTACAACATGCACACAATTAATTTAGGCATTCATGAGAATCCCCCGGCGAAGGGAAAACCAGTCCTTTCTCGAAGTAATCATATTTTGGAGCAGAGTTACTCATTTCAAAGCTGCTCTTTTGCCCTATAAATCTAAATAAAGAAATTCCCACATGCAGAATATATCCATATACCTTTTTCTGTTATAGAATAAAGCATTTCAATCAGCTGTGCAGCCTTGCGTGCCCAAAGAAATCAATTGCAATTGGGCTTGACGCTTCAGTCTTAAATTGACTGCAGAAAAAAAAAAAAAAGAGCTGTGACGAAAGGGAGTGAGCGGCAATGAAAAGCCCTTTGAAAGTCAGTCTGACATTAAACTGGCTTTTCTGTGCACGGGAAGGGAGAAGAGGAAGTGAGGGGAGCTGACAGAGGAGAGGTGAGGAGGACGGGCTGAGAGCCAGCACCTCGCATGCAGCAGGTTGACATGCAGAGGAGAGCTGGGGTCTTCATCTCAATAGCACGACGAGAGCAGGAAACAGATCACTCTCACACATGCACCAGTCTCACAGGGGTGCAAAGATCGGATGTAGAGGCCATATATACACAGCGTTGACCGCAGTAGAGGTGTACACGCACAGATACACACATCGGGCGGGTAATGAGACAGCTAACAGCAGCCAAGGTCGGAGAGGCTGCAGCCCAGAAATCAGCCAAGCAGCAGCTGATCCTCCTGTTGTGATCTTTAGAGACGGAGAGAGCAATGGAGACGTGAAAACAGTTCAATCTCAGAGACGGCAGTGCTGAAGCGATCGATGTCAATGCCACAGCTCTTGCGCCTGAAGTCAATAAACTCTACAACTATGGCATACCTGCCGTGTGCGCGTGCAAAAATCACTATATGAAGCACAGATTTTCATGGTCAGTTCTGAAATAATCATGCCTGAAACTCTGATTCAACTAACAGCAAACATGACGTAAATAGAGCCACAAAAGAAGACATACAGCTGGAAAGAGAGAACAAAAGTTAGCAAAAAATTTTTATGGAGGCAGAAGTAATCAACAGCAGAGCACGCAGCCTTTTTAACGTGGTTTCTGCACTTGAGGTTGCAAGAAAACAGCTGCCTTCTCCACAATAAATGATAAAATAGGTAGTCAGAGCAGAAATAGAACAGGCAAATTTAGACAGAATCCAAATCAAGGAAAACATACCATCTGTTGGCTTCTGCAAGCATTTAAGTGACAGATTTATAAGATGTTAAAATCCTGCATCTTCACATTGACTTTTCTCTATATCCTTAGCTCCTTTAATACTTTTGCTTGTGCTTCGGTTTCCTGTTAATTCACAGGTTTACCATTCTGATTTGATAAGGCAATATCTATCTGTGATTTCACACAGAAGACAATAAAGCAGGCTTCTCATTTCAACCAGCTACTGTTGATTTTGACGACTGCAATCGCACACACCTTCAAGATATGCAAGCTAGCGATGGCCATAGGCCACTGGTCTTCAACTGGCGGCCCAGGGGCCATATCAGGCCCCCAAAGCTTCCTGTTTGGCCCCCTAAAAACCATTAAATTCAGAAAAGGAGGAAAAGAAGATGTTGTGGTTTTATGATCATCCTTTGGATTTAAATGTCTGCAGCTGTTAAATCCACCCCACAAACAATTAACATAGAAATCGTTTCAGAATGACTTAACACTTGATATTTTTTACAGAAATTTACTGTCATGATTAGTAGATATTTTTAAAAAATGGTTACGCTTGGCAGAAGCTGTGCAAAAATGACCATATGAAGTGGTGAAAAGGGGTTAGAGAGTGGCAAAAATGGGTGATAAATGACAAAATGGGGGGTGGAGTGGCAAAAAAGGACAGATGTTGGCAGAAAAAGAGGTTAAAATGTGGCAAAAATGGGTAAAAGAGGAAAAAATGGGGAAAAAGTATCAAAAACATCTTACAAATGACAAAAAATAGTGCAAAAAAAAGTCATGAAAAGGGGTTAAAAAGTGGCAAGAAATGGATAACAGTGTCACAAAAGGGAAAAACATGCAGGACAGTGATCTAAATGGGTAAAAGAATGGCAAAAATTGGGTTAAAGAGGCAAAAAGTATCAAAAATGGGTTGAAAGTGGAAAAAATTGGTTTTAAATTTGCAAAAATTGTTGAAAAAATGTCATGAAAAGGGGATAAAAAGTGGCAAAAATAGAAGGAGAGTTTCAAAAGTGGTAGAAAGAGTGGTACGAAGGGAATGCAGTAAAAGTGGTTCAAAAGAGGGTAATATCTTGCAAAAATTGAGTTAAAGAGGCAAAAAGGGGTTAAACATGTCAAAAATGAGTTAATAGTGGTACTAAATCACAATTTTTAGGGCCAATTCTCTGGGATTTTCAGGGGCCAAGCCAATTCTGTTGTCTCCTTGTGGCCTGCTGCATTATAGATAATAGGGACAGATCTTACTGGGAATGCCTAAAAATGTCCTGTGTTTTGAAAGAAAATATAAAAACTACTAAATTAATATTTTAATCAGACCAAAATATTTATTTAGTTTTTGTGTATTTGAAAGTCCGGCCTCTCAGAGTTTCTGTCGAGACTAAATCTGGCCCTTGTGCAAATGTTCTTGATGACCACTGCCCTAGGCTAATAATCTCACATCCAGTAAAATGCAAATTATAATAAATTATAATAATTATCATAAGACAACAATCAGGAACTAGTCAAAATCATGTGCTGTTTATTTAGGATGGAACCACAATGCTCCTTTGAGATGCCACCGATGTTATTAGTTCTCCATTGTTTACACTAGAATAAAGAACATTATGGCAGCATAGCAGTAGCCATTTAAAGGATGCTGGCATATTTTTGAAGTTAGGTTAAATACAGAATTTGGCTATAATGATGGCAGCGCTACAAAGGGGTCCAATTGCTCCAAGTAACTTAGTTAATTTTAGGTAAAAACAGGTTAAAAAACAAACCACAATGGACTCAAATGTACATAATATCCAAAAATTCTGAAGCGTGTTATTTCTTACACCTCAGAGTACTGTTTTAGTCAGAGCAGCTGTTTGGGTGTGCTGGCTTTAAAAGAGACAACAGCAGCAAAGTAAACTGAAAATAGACTAAAAATGACTCATTTTGACTCAACGGTACACAGAGGAAAAACTTTGCAGATGGAGACTCAGCAGGTCGATAGAGAGAGGGGAGAAACTTCAGTGGACACTGGTGAGCAGGAGAGATATCAAGTTACCTGGTGGTGTAGGTGTGCAACCTGTGAAGCCATTCCCACAAACCGGGACAGCTACTGTTCTCACAAGTGGGAATTCACAACACTTCTTCAAGACATTTCATTTTTATGACAGGACGGCCACTCATGGACACATGCAGCCTGCATCACTCCTCATGTAGAGTTCCCTGCCTTTAGTAAACACCAGTGTTATAAGGACATTCTTCAATGTTATGAAGATAAATTAGAAAAACCAACCCCGACTAGAAGGGCTGAATGGAAATTTGTCATTTGTCGTTTTGGCTAACCTGACACGCCAGATGGATTTGTTTCACACATCCAAAACCAATCAAAACCTCCCATTGACGGTGTTTGGGAAAGGGCGGAGCATTTGAAAAAAAACTCCGAAGGGGACTGGATGAACGTTCTGTCTGTCACATCTTTACGGGCCAATCAGTGAAACAAAACACGTGATGTAGCCCCTACTGAGGACTAAACTCCATAGAGAACTGCATAACATGATTCATGGCGACTGTAGACATGTCAGTACATGACTTTTGTTGTTGTTGTTGTGAAAGAAATGACTCAATGCTGTTTTTTGTTCTTCTTTTACCAAAGAAATGTCAAGTTCTGATAAAACTGGCCAGGCAGCATCCACGCTAATCTCAGCCACACCCAGAAGTACTGCCCCTCAACACCGATTGGTCCTGTCACTTTCTAACCGGACCCAAACAGTTCAGACGAGAGCTTTGCAAGATGGATTTGCCAGTGAAAAACACGTAAAGTGACGTATAGCCTAGCCTCCTTGCCAGTGCACCTGGCGTGTTCTCCTTAAAGGAGCACGGTGAAATCCGGTGAAGGCTAACGCCATTACTATTGCCAAGTACCCTATACAACCCAACTTCAGAAATACCAAAATATCCTGTTACGAACAGCTACAGGGGTAACTAGTGGTGGCAGCTGTGTTATAGCTTCAACCAAGCATTTGACCAGGATTTGGGGCCTGAACAGATATAAAATATTATCAGTTAGTTTAACTAACTAATAATTCTTGTGCTGACTGTGGAGGGATCTGAATTTAACTGTTCAGGTAGGTTACATCATGCATCACAGTTCAGACAGTTATTTTGTTCTAACATCTCCAACTTTGGATGCAAAACTTACGGAAGACATGGCTGTACAATCAACAGAGCTTATCAGTATCATAGAAATGCTTTATGTGTGTTGAAGTTTATAGGGATCTCTGAGAAAAAGGCTGTCATGCATCGGTCAAATGTTATTTTTAGTCACCAGTTTTCTCAACTTTTTCAAAATAGTAAAGCATTTTAGGTATAAAAGGATTTCTATTTTGTCCATCTTGCAATGGTAGCCTCTTCAAAACAACAGTCAAGAATGCTTCCTTTCACAGGGAAGCCTGTTCAATAGGATGTGATGGAGTGCCGAGTATGTAGCACAACAAAGAGACGTACAACATCACAGCTAAAGCCCCACTCCCAAGCCTGTGGGGCATCTGTAGTGCTTTATCATCCTCAGACTTCCACTCCACTGAGACTGCTGCAGACACACACCCCGAAATACTACCAAAAACATGCAAACCACCTACAAACCCACAAATGCAACATACAGAAAAAGCACAGCCACAAATAAGCATGGATTTTAGAGCACAGCAGCCAAGCACACAGCAGGATATCTAGGACAGGTGAGTATGGATCGAGAAGAGAGAAAGATGCATGTGGAAAAGAGATAAAGGTGTAACAGACTGCAGCACTGATAGAGGAGAGTGGGCTATTAAAGGAGAGATATAGGAAAAATGCCAGGCGGGGAAGGAATGAGTGAGCGATAGATGAGAAGAAAGAGGCAGCAAATGAGATAAGGAGACCTTCTGTCTCTGGAAACATTTCACTAAACAGGAGTGTGACGAAGAGTGGCAAAAAGATAGAAAAGGAAGCAGAAGGAATTGATTCAGAAGTAGAAGAGAGTAAACCATGAAGCCAATAAGGTGTGGACAGCAGTGTGGGTGAACGCCCAGTCAAGGTCGAGCAATGGCGTCTATGAGCTTACTGTCTGAAGACCTTTCACCCTCTTCTTTGCTCTGTTTCTCTCACTGACATTAATCCTCACCGTCGCCAAGATGGGGAACTCCTGACGGTGTCCTCAGTGACCTGAACAGGACTGGGATGCTTTCAGTGAAGCAGGTTTTGAGACACAGTTTTATTTTAAGTGCCTTGGCATTCAGATGAATCTAGGCTACGGCACCTTCAGCCCTTAGATGAAACGTTCTAGTCACACTAAGCTTGTAATAAATTAAATATTTTAACAAAAATGGACAGCAGTTTGATCCAGACTGAAACATCTCAACTATTAGATGTACTGCCATGAAACTCTCTGTGGAGATTCAGGGATTCCAGCAAATCTAGTAGGTTTTTGGGATTCCCCTTTATATTCCTAGTGCTACAGTGAGACAGGCATTGATGGCAACACAACATGACCTGGGTTTAATGCTTTGATCCCCTGACCTTTAATCTGTAGGTCAGTCCTTCCAATATTCCTGTCTATGATCAAATCCTTCATACGCAAAGCCAACACTATTCCTAACAGTCTCTTTATATTCTCCGCAAGATATCAAATGTTTGGATGCTAAAAATTTAAGCTACAATAGCAATAAAAGCCAATTTTTTTTAAATAAACATACAGTAGCATTATCACTATGCTCAAAGACAGCCTCCCCACTTGGCCGTAGTATCCTACTCTTGTTTAAAGTTGGCATCAAGGGAATGCAAGAAATAGTCATATTTGATTCACACTGAAGGGGAAAACCAGCCATTACCCACAATGCCAAACTGCCTCCGTGTAGCCTAAATTTAAAGTCCCAGTCTTTATATATTAGTCTTATACAACCCAACCAAAACACAGAGCCTAACAGGAGAACACTGTGACCGCAAGACATCTGGTAGGTGGATGAGCTTTGTCAGATTATTGTATGGAAAAATCCAAACCATTAAAACTATGATGGTTTGATTAATCATACTACAGCAAATGTACCAGGGGATTCCACAAACAGCAAAAGGTATCTGGGAATGACACTTTGGGACACTGTGAGATTACTTCTTCAGTCTTTTATAACATACAGACAACAATCTGATCTTAATCTGTAGAGTTTATTAATCTATCCTTCTTTGTCAACTGAGAACTTGTTAGCATTGGCATCAAAGTTTAAAATCCACACATTCACAGCATTGCAAGCTGAGGGAAATTATTACTTTCTCCCATGGGATATCCCACTCCAACTCTATCTATTGCCATCTCAAAAGCAGCAGGACTACACAGGTAAATGATGTTGTGATATGCCAAAAAGAATACCAGTAATAGCTTCACATAATATCAGATTTACACAAAAACTATCAGTGTTTTGGGGTTTGTTTGGCTCAGTTGGTGGAGCAGACGCCCATACACTGATGTTATGTACCGATCATGGGATTCCCATGGACGATGCTATAATTCCAACTTTGTGGCAACAGTTTGGGGAAGGCCCTTTTCTAGTCCAACATGACCGTGCCCCAGTGCACAAAGCAAGGACTCCAAAGGCATGGTTTGACAAGTTCAGTGTGGAAGAACTTGACAAGCCTGCAGGAAATCCTGACCTCAACCACTACGCACCTTTGGGATGAACAGGGATGGAGACTGGAACCCAGGTCTTCTCGTCCAACATCAGTGCCTGACCTCATAAATGTTCTACAGAATGAATGGGCACAGATTCCCACAGAAAAACTCCATCTTGTGTAATCCTTCCAAAAAGAGTGGAAGCGGTGGCAACTCCATATCAAAGTACATGTATTTAAATATATGTCCCTTGCAGTCCCTGGCAGTGTAATGGTCAGGTGACCAAATACTTTTGTCCATATATTGCAGGTTTAATGCCTTATTTTGCACCTTGATTTTACCCCAGACTTTTCCCTGCCTGCCCCTTGGTAAAATTCTATGTCAAGTCAAGGTTAGCCAAACCCACCAGGAAATACTCAAGAAAATAAAATGTAAGCGAGTGGGTGGGTTTTGATTATCACATAATAGATATACAACCAGGTCATAAGAGGATTTTTATTTTAATTTGTGTGTTTGTAGGAAAAACAGCTTTTCTAATTAAATACAAATGAGATATCTCTCAGACAGGAGGTAGAGGAGTTGGTTTACAATAATAAGGCAATTTTCTGTTGTAGTGGCATTCTTGTGGGGATATCAGAGGTTGGAAATACACCGGCATCAGCATGGACATGTCCTTTATGTCATCATAAAATCAGGAATGAATGAAGGGGAGTTTTCTCTCACAGGGCCAGTCATCCCCACAGATAAATACTTGACACTGCAGAAGCAAAAACAGACAAAAGGCATAAAAAAAACCCCATCTGGCTGCATATCCCTCACTTTAAGGTCATATCTATATTCAAAAATTAAGGGGATAATCAAAGACAAAGACCCTCCCTATTCTTAAATTATTCATTCATTCGTCCTTAAAGCAAGACTTGACTCTAGATTAGCAATCAATAATGCATTTATGATATAAGACTTGTACTGAAGAGATCATAACTTAACCTTTTTATTAGCATGTTAATAATACATTAAGAGGTAGAAGTAGCTCGCGCTGATGTAGGGTTTATGTGAAAACAGAAGCCTTGAGGTCATTCTGATGCACTGGGTCAGCCACACAAACGCTCACACAAATCAATGTACACTTCCTTTAGGGTCAATACACACAGGGCGGGATTACAGCCATATTACCACACAGATAACCGATTCTGGACCAGAGCAGGGAATCATTTTTCAACTGCAAATGAAGCCTCTCTCTCTCTTTCTGTGAATAAACAGCTCCTCTAGGCTGCCAATCACCGTGATTGTCATCGGCAGACGCCCTTCGTTTATGAATATGGCATGTCAGTCATTTCTCCCTCGGCCCACATGGATGCCAAAAAACATACACACCAATACACACTACCACAGTCTAGCCTCCACTACAGGAGAGGCACTGCTCAGTTGAGCTGCTGAATTTCTAATAGGACATATCCCATTAACCTCTCTCATGCAGGGATCAAGGATTGATATTAGAGAGGGGAAGCACAACTACAACACAACGGGACTGCAGGAGACACCTAGAGCTTTTCATATTCTGTATTCAGTCAAAAACATTCAACGGTTTGATCAAAATATACAAATTACTTTCAGCTTCTTACAAAGACGGAGAAATCTCATCTACAAAAATGATCTTAGCTTTCTTTTCACATGCCAAGTTTTAGTTTATCAATCCAAATGAAACGCAATGTTCCCTGACATTCTTGAAGCATTTTCATTAAAAACAAAAGCAAGCCTGTGAAAGCTCTTCATAAAATGTGAGAGATGGCTTTAACACTAGAACCGCCGTGGATCTGTACATACCTAAAACAGCCAACGGGTCAAATTTACCTGTCATCAAAGTGCCTTGATTTTCATAAATAGCACCAATCAAGGACTGTTAGTTAACCAATGACATTGAACAGCTTATTAACCACAGATAGCAAACTAGATCACGGTTAGAAGACGATCGGTCACCTAGAAAATCGTCTTTGGACCGATTGCTGATCCCAAAACTTCTTCATTAAAAGCACTTAACTTACATTTAACAATGGTAAATGTCTTTTTTCCCTGTTGTGTGTATGAAACAGTGGAAAAATCAAGGCTTTCTTATGGGGTAAATTTGACCTGCATGGTGGTTTTAGATATAAATGTCATAAAAAAAATTTGGGCTTAGGCAATGATTTTTTTATGACACCAGGTGCTATTTAACCCTTAGGCCCTCCTTTAAAAAAAATCACACTCTCCCTCTTAAAACACTTTTAGGACATTGGATATATTTAAAGGTATTAAAAATGAATGAAAAAAAATGTTTGTTTTTTTTTTTTAGTCCTCAACACCAGTCCTCGTCATGTATAGCATGATGTGAATTATTTTTCATCATTTTAAATCTATAAATACCAGTTTATTTACATAATGCCACTTTTTTAACACAAAAAACGAATTATTTTCTATTTGAAAAATGCAGAGCAGATGTTTTTTGTGCAGGGATGATCAGTTTTGGATATGTCAGTGATTAGCAGCAACACTGATTTTGATGCACTATCAAGTTTTGTGTAATAACAAAAATTAAAAAAAAAATCACACTCTCCCTCTTAAAGCCCTTTTAAGACTTCGGATATATTTAGAAATATTACACATGAAATAATTAATTTTTTTTTTTTTTTTTTTGGTCCTTAACTCCGGTCCTCATCATATAAAGCAAATGTGAATTCATTTTCATAATTACAATTTTTCACATGACTCTGACATCCATAGAAAACACCCAAAGTAGTTTTAGATAAAATAAATTAACTCCACTTGCCTATAGTCACTGATATAGCCTATCAGATCTAACAAGGTCATTATCTCCCACAATGCCTCTCTGCAAACATGGCAAAATTTGGCAGCATTTTTTGGTGTGCAAATATTTTTACCTCTGAATTACAGATGAATTAACAGGACTTCTTATTTCTGTATTGCAGTGGCAGTAGAATGAAAATAAGTGGTTTTAATGGTAGTCAATGAGGCCTAAAAGGGCTTTAAGAGGGAGAGTGTGAGTTTTTTGTCCACACAGTGAAAAATTCTGTCAACACTGTGTGGTAAGAAAATTTCAAAAATTCATTAAAAAATGAACATATTTGTCAAATATCATCATGTTTGCATGATAACTGCCAAAGTAAGAGCAAAAAATACAATTAAAAAACCCTAAAAGGGCTCTAGGAGGGCCTGAGGGTTAACAAACTTTTTAGGAAAAGTCTTTAAAACTACACACAAAAAGTAAGTTACAATTAAAGAACAGCCTTGGGTGGCTCTAGTGTTAAATTTCTTGTTTTATCTGATATACGAGTCACAATATCAGCAATAGTTGTAATTTCTGTCAAAGTATGAAGACAGTAGGACAATTTGGGCTGAGTTTAAGGGCATTTTAATTACAAATTTGCATGCATGCTAAAAATGTTTTTGTTTTGATTGACTTATCCACGGAGGAAAAAGTAAGCCTCTGAGAAAAAACACTGAAAACCAGTCATCTGAAAGCAATCATCTGTATAAAGCTAATGCAAAATAGCAGCTATTGTTACATCCATGTGCATTCTGTTAAACTGGAAACCGCTCGGCCATCTCCAAGAAGCAGCTTCAACTCCCTACAGCGAGCACACAAGACTGCTCTAGTGGAAACGCAGGAAAGCTCCCCCCTGCTGCCTGTCTCTACAACATACAAGGACACTGACAGACAATTACAGAATATTGGTTTGTCCGCGTCGCCAGCCCCAGTGGGATCCAAAAGGGGCACCCCCGGTGTGTACAAGCACTGACAAAGAAGTGAAAAGCAGAGATTCATTTTCAGTTTCCAAAAACACAGCAGAAATGACATAATGTTGTAGTAATCCGGTGTGTAATGCTGTTAGATCTGAGCAGGCATACAATGTTTGTGTTGTTTGAGTGTTTTGTTTCATAATTGCATAATAAATAGAGCATGATTTAATTGTATAAAACAAACGAACCAGCCATGGCATTTCTCCAACTCTGCCGTCACGTCTGTTTGTTCCACAATGGTTATTATTGTCAGGCTGAATCAGCAATGAATGAGGCTCGTCATATGTCACATGTCCGTGTTGATTTATTTAACCCTGTCGTGATGCACACACCAGAGAGCAGCTTGTGTATCAGAGTGGGCAGGATGGTTAACTATCTTGCTCTCTATTTTTTTCTTATTTTCTGCATCTGTTCAATCCCCAAAGGGCCCTCCTACGGCCTCCTGCGCTGGTCGAGTGGATGTGCGCATGCATAGGAGAAGGGGTGCTATCTCTGCAGATGGAGGGGAGGAAGCAATTACAAGCTGCTAGGCTTCACCTCGCCACACCCCTCCCCCCACCCTTCCTCCTCACATATATCGCCCTGGGGCTTGCTGCATTAGGGAGTCATGGGTATAATGGTGGAATGGGCCGCGGGGTCTCTCTCCAAAACAACCTGCTAATCCCCCGTGGAGCTGAAGGGGGTGCAAAAGGGGAGGGGAGTGTTGAATTTAGGGGTAACAGGGCAAGGCGGACGCCCTGACAATGAGTCCACCCCTGACACGCGTCGGCACCCATCACCCCTCCCTCCCACTCCCTCATCAACCGCAGCGACATTCCCCTAGGGAGAGGCAAGTGATGTCAGCCATAGGAGAAGCAGGAAACCCCCCAGGCCCAACATTGGCCCTTCCATCGCAGCCAGGCCTCTAGCAGGAGCGTTCAATCAGAGCGATGCTACAGTCTGCCTGCATCTGACTCTCCTTTTAGCGACAGTATCACAGAAGGGAACAGGGCTGTATTCATGCCTTTCCAGTCACTGGTAGGGAACTCAACACGCACGCACACGCATGCAAACAGGCTCGTTAAAACGGTTTAATTATGTCTTGGAATTATGATGAGCAATGACATGCTTGATTGGTTGTATCAAAGGGTTTTAATGAGGAGAAAGGCCTCACTCTGTCTGCAGCATTAACTCGACGTCTGCTCAAAACACGACACAGTGAAGCCTCAAGTATGCTCTACAGACATTCTGATGCTATTTTCTCCTTCCTGACTGACTGATAGCATTGCCAGCACAACTGCAACTAATGTCGAAAACCAGGGTTATGAAATACACCTCTAACTCCAGTTGACACACAAAGCAGTAACACTTCACTATTTTTGACTTGGCAAGTCTGTTATTCTCACACAATAATTTACTATTAACCAGTTGAGTTTCCTGAGCTTTGGGTTGCTGCTATAACAGAAATACTGGCTGATACCTGATGCACCTTTAAGGCAGCGTTGAGGGCCAAAATACCAACACTGGTATCTGTATCCCGGCCCGCAAGATCATATCTTAATTAGAATCAGCCTGCTGCTGTGAGGTCTGCAGATTTCCTCCAGTTATAAAAATGTAACTTTAACCTTGAAGATTAAAAAAATCCTTGTTAAGTTATAAAAATCTGAAAAAGTGTAGAAATAATTAGATCAAAATTGCAATTTCAGCTGAAATTGCATAGGGAGGATGAGAGCTGAATTGTGGAAGAACTGCTGAAAATAGCCAAAAGCACAAAAATAGCTAAAAATAGCATAAAATAGCATAAAATGGCATAAAATGGCATAAAAGTAGCTAAAAATGGATGGCATTCAATAGCTCAAAAAAGGATAAAAATAGCTGAAAGAAGCCTAAAAAAGCTGAAAATAGCCTTAAAATAGCTGAAAGTAGCCTTAACATAGCTGAAAATAGCATAATTATAGCCAATTTTGGTCTAAAAGTAGCTGGAAATTGCATTCAATGGCTGAAAATAGAATGAAAATAGCTATATTTTACAAATGAGAAAAGTTAGAAATGAGAAAAGTCACAGCAGGCGAATAACAAAGAAACTGAATTTTTAATATCAACAGTGTGGATGCTCAGCATCCCCAATAATTAGATAAAAAGTCACAAATGAGGGAAAGAAATTAGTGTTTCCATTTCGTATTTTCATTTTGCATCCCAAGGTTATGACTAAAACTTAGGATTTTGATTTTTTATTTCATATTTTGACCTTTAAAATTCATAATTTTGACATTTTTTCTCATATTGTGACCTTTTAAACTCCTAACTTTGACTCTTAATCCCATGTTTTCACTTTTTAAACACCTGATCTGGAATTTTATCTCATATTTTGACCTTTTAGAGTCACAATTCTTAATTTTATCTTCTATTTCGACTTTTTAAACTCTTGTAATTTATCTCATATATTTACCTTTAAAAACCTTATTTTGACCTTTAGGACTTATAAAGTTGCCTTTTTATCTCAGATTTTGAGCCTTTAAACTCTTATATTTATTTATTTAGCATTTATTTGACATGGACACTCAATAACATTGATGCTGTGATATTTAAACATTTTGACTGTTTTTTATTTTCAGAAATCTTAATCATTTATCATCACTGTTTAATTTCCCCCTAAATTCATTAACTGTGAAAACACAGTTTCAGTTAAATTTTGACCCTGTTAGGCCCTCGGGTTAAACCTAAATTCAGAGTTCGGCCCCTGCTGTGACTGAGTTTGACACCACTGCTGTATCAGAAGGCCGCCTAATACAAATGTGCAAACCTAGAATGGAGTATTGGTAAGTACCTTGTACAACTCTAAAACTAGTAAGATAAAAATATGCTCACTTGTGATGTCATGGATCTTGCTGCCTATTGGTCTACACAGCTTGGCTGTGGGGGGCAACAAGTACCATTTGGGAGGGTAGGTAGTGTCTGAGGTATGCATGGATAAAGCTGGAAAAAGCTGACATTACAACAGTCTTTCTTTCTCTGACATTTTGTGACTATCTTCATTACAAAAGAGGATAATAATCCAGATGAATGTGGGATTTTTTTAAGTATTTATTACATTAAAATCTTTTTTTTTTTGTTATTTAAATCATTTTTAGATTTAAAATATATCAACCCTCTAGCAGCTACTCTGACAAACACATGTAAAGGGGAGAGAAACAGGTGTACTGAGTGACTTGCGTCTTCCTAAACTTTACAAATTAACTTGTTTCTGGGTTACTTAAATGGCATCAAATGTTTCAAGTCCCTTTCAGACATCATAATCAGTCCATGAGAGTAATTTAAGACCAAACGAAAGCTCACTGTGTCAGAGCACTAAAAGACTGTATATTCAGGAGGACTGGGACAGGGTGCTGCTGATAGCAGGGATGCGTTCTACCTTGTGCGTGATGCTGTCTGTGACAGCAGCAGCATCACCTATAGCCTGGACCATTTTAACATGCAGGAGACACGCTGGCTCATGCGCTCAGTTGTCTGACTAATAATGGAGATTTCAGGCGGACATTGATGCATATTAGTCACAGAAACAAGAAGACTTTTTTGCCCAAGTCACACTCGATATCAATGCAAAATCTCAAAGCATGCCATATTCCTATCTATGCAAAATAGCCACTAAGTAAAGTCTTTACTTATTGTATTGTTGTAGCAATAATAAAAAGGTGTACACATTCCCAAGGCACACCAGTGCTACAGCATGGTACTGCAAGCATTGGAGAAAGATGGCATTACTGGTGTTCTTTTTGACAGCAGCTCAATCTACTAAAAGTACTGAAACAACTCAGTCTGAAGTCACTTAATACAGTGATTGTTTTCAGAGAAATCAGACCTATTTTTAGTCAAATTGTTATGGAAAATCTGACATTCAGCCACCATGCATCTTCATGCCACCCCTCCTGTGCTCCATTACATGATCTCATCATTTTTACTGCCATCCAAACCCATCTTTCTGCTCACAGGCCCAGCTTTGATATTCTCCCTCTTGGCTCCATGTAATGTCCCCATATCCCAACTCCATTTAGGAGTCAGAAATTAACATCATCTCATCAATCTCCCAACCTTCTTGCTCAGGGTTAAAAACCAGTAATCACCGCACTGGTGGGCTAATGGGCGCCTTAGCATCAACTCGCTGAGAGTCCATTCATATTTCATCACCAGCAGTGGCCCCCTCTGTCCTCCTAGAGCCCCGCTTCACTAGTAAGGCGAATCGACATCAAACGCCTCAACCTTCCAATTAACCAGCGAGACGCTCTGATCTCGTCTCCATTTGGCCTGAGATCAAATGTTCCTGTAAGGATCCGAGGATTTCCAAGGCCTTTTAGTTCACCAGCCTCCCTGTCAAAAGGGGATAAAATGTTCACTGAAAGCACCTTGAGGAGATCACATTAAAAATGGCTGAGGCAGGGACTTGCTGGTACCAATATTTAGATATCACAGCAAATCTACAGCATGGATATTCACGAAATACCCAACAGGGTTGAACAGTTAATTCTGAACAGATGTGAATCAATGATTTTGACTTTGCCGGGGTGTGATTAAGCTCAGCGCCATTTCAGGTAATGCTCTGCTATAAGATTTTGAGGAGACCTGCAGAAAGGCAACAGATGTCCCTGCTCGCATGAATAATTTAAGATGAGATTCCAACTGGGGATGAATGGCCATTACTGGTTTATGGTTATTTGGAAACAAGGATAAACATTTGGATATCCTTTTCTCCTGCAAAGTAAGTGGGCAATTTAGCTGAGAGGCGGGCTGATATAAGCAAGTAATATCCAGCTTATATTGCTCTGTCCAGGACGTATATGTATCAGCTCACATATTTCCTGCAAAGTGACATTATCAAAACATAAACCAGTATCGGAAAGGTAAAGAAATAATGTCATCCAGTCTTCCATTTCTAGATAATGATGCACCACCTCAAAGATTTAAAAGCACTTGCATAGAGATGCACAGATTGGTACAATCAGTGCCAATACACACACCAGTGTTTGACATAATTTAGCCAACTCTGATGATGACGCCAATACCAGTATGGAAACCGATATATTTTCATTACTTTTTTAATTTTATGGGCTTTTTGCCTTTATTTTGATAGGGCAGAGACAGGAAATGTGAGGAGAGAGAATGGAGGGAAACATGCACCAAACATTGGGAATCGATCCTGCATCCAGAGCGTTGAAGACTATTGCCTCTGCATTTGGGTGCCTGCTCCACCCACTGCGCAACATCCACTACTACGTCCTGAAACCAACTAAGGTGACATCTAATGTTAAATATGAAGCACTGTGTGCACATTTTTCATCAGCTTCTTTTTCCAGATGTTATCCTGCACTCTAGGATGAAGGTTGCAACGCACAACCTCTCTAACAATAAGCCTTCACATACTTATCTGTTATGGACAATCAAGTGAAAGAGATTTTGTCTGAGCATCTTTACACAACATACTACTAGCAATGAGGGGTAAACCGTTATCACTACCATCACCAGTAAAATTCCTGCCATGGCATGGATTTTTGCAACACCATCATCCAGTTTAAAAGCTTGTGCTGTGGTGCACACATGAGACATAAACAGTGCAGCCGCTAGCGTAACAAAGTGCTACATGCAGGGATGGTTACAGTGCTTTTGTCGACTAAAACTATGACTAAAAATGTTCGACAGCCTTTCTTTCCATGACAAAAACTAGACTATGACTAACAAAAATAGATCTGTTATGACTAAAACTGACACAAAGTAAGTTTAGTTTTAGTCAAGATGACTAAAACTGGACTAAAATGTAATTTAGTTTTCATCAGACATTCAAAATCCGTGATTTTTCTCCACTGTGGGCAAATCTGTCAAAAAAACAATGCATCTGTAGCTATTCTGTCTCTCAGCTGTATAAAGCAGGGACCCCAGGTTTAGCAGAGTGCAGAGAACACACTATCATGATCTGGTACCAGATTTATGCAAGAAAATAAATGCTTGGACTAAAAGTAAAGACTAAAATGTGAGGACATTTTACAGACTAAAACTAGACTGAAACGTTTTGAGTTTTCGTTGACTAAAACTAAAAAGGACAGAAATGACTAAAATGTGACTAAAACTAAAATGCATTTCATTGTAAGACTAAAACTAAGACTAAAATTAAAAATAGCTGCCAAAATGAACACTGGTTGGGTATTATTTGGGCTTCTTCCAATAAAGGTGCTAAATAAATACTTTTTATATGCTGCCAGTGCCTAAACAGTGCCTGAATCGATACTTTTGAGGGGAAAAATGTGTTGAAAGTCAGCAGGAGAATAAAAGCTGTCTGGGTATCCTAAATAATTTGCAGGGAGAACCTTAGTAGGGCTGAATGATTTGGGAAAATAACCTAACTGTGATTTTTTTTACCCAATAGTGCGATTTATTAAGCAATTACTTCTTAAGTTCCTCATCTCATGCATTTTACAACAAAAAAGAGCATTGATTCATTCTATACTATAACCAACAAAATATTAGATTAAACTGGGCAGAACAATTTGAACAAAATTATCCAATTGTGATGATTTTTTACTCATTTTGCACATTTGATATGAACTGTTTTATCAGAGTGAATGATCATTTTTATATAGGCTAATTCTCATATTTAATAAGAAAATGTGAATATTCTTGTACACTATTCTAAATAAATGGCACTAGAATGACCGCATGATGTCTAATGCATAACGTCTCTGCTGCAAAAAAAAAGTTCTAAACTGGTATTTTGACACAAATTTCAGGTTAAAGAAATATTGCACCTTCTGCGATTTGAAAATTGCAGCTGGCCATATTGCGATTTAATCTAATTTGCAATTGCCCAGCCTTAAATCTTATAAGGTGTCAATCAAAGATGGGAAAAGAAAAGGAAACCGGTGTAACTTAACAAATAAATCACACAAATTCCATAACGTATTTCTTGCCTTTCACAGGTTGGCCGGATATCAAAATGAAGTAACAATACCAGTTTTGGGATTCGGTCCGGCAGGTATCGGATGTGTCAGTACCGGTTTTCAACACTCATCCCCAGCTATATGACAGACAACGACTCAGTCTGAGTCTAGTCAAAAGCATGTTTGACTCTTGCACCAAAGAGAAGCCATTTAACAAGACAGACATCACTGATTTGTTTCTGCGTCATTTATATTAAGCACAGTAATAAAGTAAAAGATGTGTTTTCTCCTGCTGAAGTTTGATGTCTGTTACAACAGCAATATAAAGCAAGCTTTCGCCTGTCCGAGGCTTTAATACGAGCTGGGCTCTAGACGGTTTGTGTTCTGACCAGCACTGCAGCAACTCATATTACAACGGCATAAACAACCATTTTTAGGTGTGTTTGATCCAAGTGGCAACCTCCGTTCCTGAAAAATGAAGCCAACGCAGAAGTGCAAAAAACTGCAATACAGCAAGTGTCCACTTGAGGCTGGCTGCAGGAACATCAGAAGTCCCATCTGGACACATGTTAAACAGCCATTTTTACAATAGAAATAAACCTGGTTTACAGCCTGGTTCAAAAAAACAAATGTGTCTCATTAGTTAATGTCTACATGTGCTGTCACTGTACGGGGGGTGAACTGTTTGGTAACACTATCGTTTCGATTAAATTTAGGAAAAACCTTACTGCGCACTGATTGGTGCGTCTAGTTTGACTGACAGATAACTTGACAGGCAGGAGCTACATTTCTGTCAACCAGAATGCTAGCTAGCTAGCTGACAGGAAGTCTAGCTTAGTGGGCGGGCCGTTAGGTTGATCCAAAGTTCGGTTGAGACCGCAATTTCAATATGGAAACGGATTGGCTTCAAGAGCTGTTGAGTCCGCCTATTGTAAGCAGACAACTGATGCCACACAGGCTTTGTCCAATTCTTTCTACAGTCATTGGTTTAAACCGATAATTTGCCTGTTTTAAGTCCACAACAATTCTTAGAGGCAGCGACAGACAAGGTCAGAGAGGCAGCTGAAGAATCTGCATAGCCTAAACTTGCTAATACCTCTGCTAAGCTAAGCTAAATCAATGATAGACATGGTGTGGTGACAAATCTTTAACAATAAAAGTAGGTACTTGTGGTATTCCCTGAGTGCTTTTATTGTGAATGTCCACACCAGGAAAGTGCCGTTTATTTAGCAGCTTGACACACCTCATCTCTTTTAAATTTGTAATACCAGGGCAGGGCTGCAAGGTGGTGCAGGGGTTAGTGCTGTTGCCTCACAGCAAGAGGGTCCCTGGTCCACTTCCTGGTCAGGGTCTTCTGTGTAGAGTTTGCATGTTCTCCCCATGCGTGCGTGGTTTCTCTCCAGTTACTCCGGCTCCCTCCCACCACCAAAAACATGCTCATTAGGTTAACTGGTGACTCTAAAAATTGGCTGTAGGTGTGAATGTGAGCGTGCCTGGTTGTCTGTCTGTATATGTCAGCCCTGGAATCAACAGGCAACCAGTCCAGGATGTACCCGCCTCTCGCCCAATGACAGCTGGGATAGGCTCCAGCCCCCTGCGACCCTGAACGGGATAAGTAGTATAGAAAATGGATGGATGGATATCAAGGGCAAAAAAACACGTTATTTGGGCTGCATCTTCTACTGATGAACACTATCAAAACAGCAGGCAAAAATGAATGCTAACAAGGCAGGGCAAAATGGGCATCCCTATCATCCAAATACAGTGTAATTCTGTGAAAAACACTGTTGTCCTTCTTAGAGAGTCTGATATGAGTTAAATCTACCACTACTTTGGTCAGGTGTCACTTTTCCGTGCTTACAAGTAAGACCGCAGACTTGTCTGAAAATATGCGCCATGATTCCCTTTGTAAAGCGATTTACATTTATTTATTTTCAGTCTGACAGGAGCAAACACTATACTTTAAAACTGGGTCAACAGCAAGCCATACAAATGTTTCCTTTATCACATAACACAATACCTTTAATACGCTGCAGGCGCTCAATAGTCTCTCTAACATCTCCATTGATTCACTAAACAGAATGAATGAAATTCTCAGACACCGAGGGAGAATGTACAGCACACACAAACCCAAAGGCTGAGCATTAGGCTGAAAAAAGGTTTGAAATCCCCCTGTTTATTATGACTAAATCTAACCTTTGCCAGTAAATAGCTATCTTTGCATGCATGTGTGTGCATCTGTGTGACATGTAACCTCTGATTTCGCAACAGGAAAACATCCAAGTTCCTTCCTCAAAAAAGGAGCAGGCCACAATGACGCGCACAGCTGCCAAAACATGTGTTGAAACAAAAATCAGAGTCAATTAAAGGAGTCTTGCTGGGGAAAAAAATGGATAAAGAGTGTTAATCCCATTAACAGGGCCCCCTTTAGCAATCTAGGGACAATGGCAAGCCTTCAAAATAGAAGTTGTCCTTTTATCCAGCCTTGTAAACTTTGAGGGAATGGGTTTAAGATGCTAAATGGAATAAATCTATTCAGCCCTGTCAAAATACCAGCTCTGTGGGCTTTGGAGCACTCTGCCCTGCACAGGATTAAGTTATAATATAATATATCCGCACAGTGACCAATGTCAAACCCTTACATGGACAAAGAGGGGAAACAAGTCTGCACCAGGGGAGAATTTAGCAAAGCAGTCAAGTGACCGGACTGCAGAGTGTGACAGAGAGAGGCCAAAGGCTAGTTTTCTGGTTCACTGTGCTTCGTTGATTTCAGGTCATGGCTGCAAGGTGGCACATAGTGCTTTTTTGGCGGTAAGCAACATTTACAAGAGGCCTGAGGTGGAATTATTATGCAACCAGATAGGACGCAAAATAAAGAAAGCACAATAGGAAAATATGTGTTATTGTACTGGAGTTACAGTAGTCCTGTGAGGGGGTTTCTGGCCACTTTTTCCTGGCATTTGCAACAATCACAAAATGATTATTGGCTCATTTTCACTGAGGCTCACAGGGACCGGAGCATCATACACAGAGCAGACCAGTATCTCAGGGGAATACAATTATGAGACATTTAAACCGCCCCTCCACAGCCGCATCTCAATGAGCCCCTTTTTGTGGGCAAAGACAAGCAAAGAAGAAATTCCAACCACACCAACAGGACAAAGTCTGTGTGGGGTTTTTTCTCTCCCCTTCACATTTGGCATTGGTTGCCTTGTTGTCGCTTGTTTGTCTCACTTCAGGGTTTTGATCCAGAGCCCCCCAGCAGCCTGGAAACAATACACACATTTCCAGGATCTCTCAAGGTCCACAGTAATCTTAATCCTAGATCAATTAAAACGGGCTCTTCTTTGTTTCTCCACTGATTCGTGTTTCTCTCGAAGAATTGGCAAGGGGGTGAGCGAAATAAACAGACATACAGCGACTGTCTGTGCCAAGGAACTGATTTTTTTCCCTCCTCATTCATTCAAATACACACAAAAAAAAGAGAGAAAAACAAACCCCTCTTGTTTATTTCCTTACAGTGCAAAGAAAAATATTGCAAAACACTTAAATCGTGCCTGTTCATTTAGTAAACCATGGGGGGGTCAGAGCGACAACCCTATGCTTTGCAATGTGGCAGTCAGATGAAAACCAGTCTCTCATCCTGGACTGTTTGAATCAGAGCTGATGCTCCATAACATCGGCTTTTCAGAAAACTAGTAAACCAGTTTGCAGTGCTGGAAATCAACGTGAGTAGAGACAGTCAACCTCCACAAACACATCCACACATGCCCTACAACTGATTGGAGTGAACGTAGAGGACAGCAGTGTAAAAACCATAAGGGCAATAAACTTACCGACGCCGTATTTCTCATGTTCCGTAGGTATCCACATGTTTACGGTGGGCACATTTAAGTGAGTGGTCGGAATAGCAGCGAAATGCAGGTTTTTGGTCCCGTGTAACGCATTCTATTGGTGTGCTTTCCTCCGGTCTGTAGTAGGAGTCATTGTTTAGGTTACAGGAGAGAAAGCGCTGCTGCCGCCGCTGCTGCTGCTGCTCGTAGTGGTACGGAGACGTGCTGCATTCAGGGGCTGTCGGGAAATGTGGACATTCTTAGGTTAGCGCGCTTGGAGAGCACAGAAAATAAATGCAAGATGTGTGTATTTACCTGTTTAAATTTAAGCTGCCACTAGAAAAGTCCTCGTCTTTCCAACCACTTAAAAAAAATTCCATATTTTATCCATAATCAATCCTGACATTTCATTTCTTTCTGCAGTTTACCCTACTCCGACAGTTAACCTAGTCAAAGTCATAGTGTATGCTGCTGAAATAAAGGTAGTTAATTTCCCCTTCATCAACATTTTGAGTGGAAAAAAAATCCAAGCTTAGCTTAAGCGCCGCTAGCATAAAATCATTTTATGCTAGCATTTTAAATGCTAGCAACCGTTTCACCCGCGCTACCTTAAACTGTCTGTATTCGGTAC
Source organism: Cheilinus undulatus (assembly GCF_018320785.1). NCBI lineage: Eukaryota > Metazoa > Chordata > Actinopteri > Labriformes > Labridae > Cheilinus > Cheilinus undulatus. Next base: position 6,093,496 of record NC_054887.1, read on the forward strand.
AAAATTGTCAATTTCATTTGCATAAATTGTGTAAAATAGTGAGTAAAATAAATACAATTAGCTAGCTTTTTACTATTTTCCTGGTCTCACCAAGCCATTGCTTCTCCAAAAGCATATCAGTTCGCACTTCTGCCATGTCAGCTTGTGTGACCATTACAATGTACGTCCAACTTCAGTTTGTAGAGAAGTATTTTGACTCTCAACATCTCTTTTATCCCTAATAATGACATAAACATGTTGCCTAGCTCATAATTAAGACGTTCTTGCAGTGGCCATTTCCGTAGGTGTCGCCAAATACACCGCTCAAAAATACTGAAGTTATACACACAGACGAAAACGTATGTAAAACATCTCCATTATGCAGCGTTTTTTTAAAGTAACGGTCCGTTTCGTTAGTTCGAATATTACTCATTCATCTGTGAGTAAACCGACCTCTGTTTGACACAGCAAGTATTGAGTTTACAAGTGGCAGTTTAGAAAAAAAATCAAACGTGAGACTCGCCGAGGAGTACCTGAATGCACCGGCATCCTCAACCCAACGAGAAACGAGAGCAAGGCATTCTGGGATTTGTAGTAGATCACAGGACCGTCAATTTAGACAGGAATATTCCTTAAAAATCATAGGATTTTTCAGCCAGTGGAGCGTTTTTTGAACTTTCTTTCAGTGGAATAAAAAAGAAAGAAAGAAAGATGTTTCTCTCTTGAATTTGAAGCAGTCATTAGGGCATGTTTTACCCATTCACCCATTTTTGTCACTTATTTTTGCAAGTTTTTTGTCAGTTTCAACCACTTTTTGGCAATTTGTTTCCACTTTTTACCCATTTTTGCCACTTCATCTTGGTGCCATTCTGCACCCATTTTGCACACTTTTGGTACTCAGTTGCTACTTTTTCCCCATTCACCCATTTTGCCACCTCTTTTTGCCAGTTCTTTTGCAAAGTTGTTAATCTGACACGCCAGATAGACTGTTACAAATATCCATTGATCTGTGATCTGTGTAAACTCCCATAGGAAGCATTTGGGAAGGGCAGAACTTTTCAAAAAAACCTCAGAAGGTGATTGGTTCTGTCAGTCACATGTGCTTTCTTTAGCTGACAGGTTACTGCTGCGGTAGATTGTTAACAGCAGAGCTTCTCTGTCAATAAAATTGATGCCAAGGCCAGTCAGAAGATGTGCAAAAGCATCTTCTCTACCAAGACAGTGTGGCTCTTTGATCTTGTTATATAAAGAGATGTGGACCAGTTCCGAATGAACCAACAGCTACATCAGAGCTAATAGCTACACCCACTCACACATCAACCAGCCCTTCCCACAGTAACAATCACAAACTCATGCAGGTCAGGACATGTGTGATAACATGCATCCCATCATGTTTTTTTCTTTTTATTTCATGCAGAAACATGGTCAAGTTCTCGTCAAACCCAAAGCCTTTGCAAACAACTTTGCTACAGTTTCAGTCTGCTACAACTGAACCCGCCTGTAGCTACCGCCTCATAGTCCTAAAATGATGCTTATCGGTCCAAGCAGCGCTTGGTTTAGCACAAACATTGTGGACTGGAGCTTTTCAAGATGGATTTGCCTGATGACATAGATGGAGTCTGGCAAATCCATCTGCTCTTCAACTTCTCTTGCTTCTTTTACCAATTTTTGCCACTTCTTGTGCTGCTTTTTGCCCAATTCTGGCCACTTTTCAACATTTTCTTTTGGCCTTTCTCTCTTAAAATCAAATCATTAATTCGGGCATTAATATAGAACATGACCTTGTACCAGTGGAGAGTTCCCAGTTGGACACATAGCCCCTCCACTGGGACAACTGGGGCATGAAAAATACATAAGACTACATGTGAAGAAGCCTGGAACTGGAGGGAGATGCACAGTGAAAATGAAAGAGTACATCACATTGCCCTGAGTGTGTGTAGATGCATAAAACAGTGAGTGTTCACATTCCGGCTACACCCAAAGTCACACATTTTTATGAGCCGGCTGTCCTATATCATTTCACACATCCATAGGATCCATACATTCATTTTTCCAACTCTAGTAGTCAATCTTGGTGCAGCTAGTGATGTGTTTAAGCACAGAGAATTTTTCTAAAAATCCCTTCTAATGCATCTTCATTTTCCATGCTGCAAATGGCGCATTAAAACGCTTTGAAGTGTCAAATGTGCCTCTCTTTTCTTTCTGTCTCATCACTTGTTCGCTTGTCCGCTTACCCATCCACCTTTGTAGTTTGCATGGTGAATTATGAATGGGGATGCCATGAAAAAGCAAGCAACCCTGGGCTCCATGCAGGCTTTGTAGGTTATAATGCTTACAGTGGGCTTAGGGCATCATGGGTCGTGTGTCATCCCCTTTTCTTATCCTCCTTCTTTCTGACTGTACACAATAGTAAAGTATGTAGATTCAATGCAGAAGGAAAACTGCATTTAATTAAAATGGAGACTGGCAGATATAGCTGGATTAATTTTGCAGTGTTGCACTGCTTCATCCCTGTGCGGCCTCCTTCGATATTTCTGATTGGAGAGGTGGGGGGTTGTGGGTGCAGAGTGGGGGTGTGTGGGGGGATTGTCGGAATGTTCTACTCCACATATGAATAAATCATAAGCCGGGGAGCAAAGTAAGACAGAAACCCCACGGATTCATCCCTGCGAGGACAAGAGATTGGAGCCAGTGTGCGCATTTAGAAAGTGGAAACTAGACTATGTTCTACATCAGTGGATCGTTGCACAGACTTCAGCTGCCGTCACATTCTGGGTTTGACGATAGACATGGAAAAACATGACAATATAAACAAGAAAACTGGAATGGAGCGGATAAGAGAGGCAGAGCTGACTGCCTAAATGTGACCTGGCTGAAATGAGTTTTATTGTCAGACTCCTGCTCCAATGATGTTCACACAAAAAACGGGACATTTGTGTTTTTGTACTGCATTTATTTGTAGATCAGATTTAAATACGATTATTTTTGGATTATGACCAACAATAACACAATAAAAGAAAGAGGGAATCTACAGAATGCAAAAAGTGGGTGTAGAGATTATAATCATGTTTCTTTCAGCTCAATAAATACAGACTCAAGCAGATTGTTTTGTGCCGAGCAAGCACAATAACTCTCAATCCCACTAATCCAGTTCCAGGGCTGGTGCTGGACTAGAGCTGGAGCTGGTTCACAGTTAGTACTAGCTAAGAACTGTTGGGGCACCGCTTTGCTTTATCCCAGGCTGGAGCTGGTCATAGAGCCATGACATGTTAGAGATTCACTATTGTCGGTATCATTGATTGTATCAATGCATGTGTGTTATCAGTAGCATCGGTGCTAGCATTGTGGCTAACAGGATGCTACTTCATTTTTGAGCTGAAATGTGTGTGAAGCTATATTTGGGTCCTGATGTTATTTATTCGTGCAACTTTTTGCTAACCTATATTCAACACTTATTTTAGCCTTTTTTAACCAGTTATTGCTACGTTGTTGCCCATTTTTATGCTACTTTTCACCCATGTTTGTGACCTTTAATGCATCTTTTAACCAATTTTTGCAGCTTATTACCCATTTTCCCACTGTTTGCCCCATTTTTGTTAATGCCTTTTGCTACTTTTAATCCATTTTTGACCCTTTCTGTCACTTTGTTGCCACATCTTTGCCACCTCCAACCATTTTGACACTTCTTTATACAACTTTTTACCCATTCAGCCATTTTTGCCTCATCTCTTTACCACTTATTTTGCCACATTGTTGCAACTCCCATTGCACTTTAAATTACCTTTTACTGCTTGTAACCAATTTCTAATTTTTTTTCTATGCCACTTTGGAACCATTCTGGCCACTTTTTGTGCTACATTTAACCCATTTATGCTACTTCTTTCTGCAACTTCTAACCATTTTTTTGCCACATTTCAACCATTTTTTAACATCTCAATTTGCTAATTTTAACCAGTTTTGCTGCTTTTTGTTACGTTGTTGCCAATTTTCACCTACATTTTGCTACTTCCTTTTGCCACTCTTAACCAGTTTTTGCCCCTTCTTGCCTATTTATTTCTTCTTTTAATTCTTTTTAGCCACTTTCTGTCACTTTGATGCCACCTTTGTCACTAAATATTGTAGTTTCTGCCAATTCCCTCTGCCACTGTTAAAAATTTTTTGCTGCTTTTTGCCACTTTTAACCAATTTTTAATTTTTTCTATGCCACTTTGCAACCATTTTGGCAACTATTTGGGCTGCACATTTTTCTACCACTTCTCAGCCATGTTTCTTAAGACCTGCAGCCCTCACTTGACTCAGTTAAGGTCAGAGTTCATGACTCATCAATAAGAAAGAGACTGGGCAAAAATGGCCTCCATGGGAGAGTTCTAAGGCCAAAACCACTGCTGACCAAAAAACGCACAGGCTCGTCTCACATTTGACTAAAAACATCCTGATGATCCCCAAGATTTCTGGGAAAATGTTCTGTGGACTGACAAGGCAAAAGCTGAACTTTTTAGAAGGCCTGTGTCCCATTATATCTGGAGTTAAAATAAGACAATGTTTCATAAGAAGAACATCATACCAACAGTCAAACATGGTGGTGGTAGTGTGGTTGTAAAGGCCTAGATTTAAATCTGATTGAGATGCATGAACTTAAACAGGTCGTTCATGCTTGAAAACCATCCAAAGTGGCTGAATTAGAACAATTCTGCAAAGAAGAGTGGGCCAAAATTCCTCCTCAGTGGTGTGAAAGACATTGCCAGCTATTGCTTGCAGTTGTTGCCGCCAAGGTTGGCACAACCAGTTATTAGGTTGAGGGGGCAATTACTATGTCACATGTAGCCAGGGAGGTTAAAATGTGTTTGATGATCTGAAACATTTAAATTTGACAAATATGCAAAAAAAAAAAAAAAAAAAAAAAAGGAAATTAGGAAGAGGGAACGCACTTTTTCACAGTAGTGTAAATGGAGGAACCCCCTTTATTTTGTTGAGGGTTAGCCTTAAATGCTAAGGACAGGGGTTGCAGGTTAAGCTCAGTCCTCTTATAATAGCCTTGGGGTTTTCAAACCCTTGGCCCTTTGTTGCATGCAATCCCAGCTCTGCTTTCCTTATTTCCTGCTTGACTAGGGCAAAGAGGCCAACATATCTGACTTCATGATGGTGCAAGATAAAAAGTCAGTGCATGGTTAACATCCTTAGAGTTCATCCTCTGGGTACGATTAATGCCATAGAGGAATTTTCTGCCCAATTCATTCAGTGGGTGTTGAGAAATTTGCGTCAGATGCCATCTAGAATGACACTGGATAAACGAAGGAATCATCAGCATATATAGGAATACATTTACCACATTGTGCACTTTAAGCCTCAGATGGACACAGAATGATGAAGAGAGCAGAGAGGCTGAAGACAGGAGGGGAAAAAGGAAGATCATATCCTCCCACTGACCACTGTGAAAGGATTATCTTGATGGATCAAGGACAGGTCGAGTCACCCAGCGGTCTGTTTAGCTGCCCGGGTTCTTTCTTCCTCCCTCCTTTCATGTCTTCGCCAGCTTTTTCCTTTAGTCCCAACCTTTCTTCATATTTACCCCGAGTTTCATCAGTAGGTCCCATATGTCACCTGGAGGGTGTCATAGCTGAGAACGGCCGAAGGTGATGGAGGGAAGATGCAGTTCCACTAGCCCAGATGGGCGCTGAAGATTGCTCAGCATTTCAGTCTCTTTTCATCTCTGGTTCACGGTTACCAATAAATGCAACATCTGTGACACATAAATCATATAGAAAAGATTAATTCACTGTAAGCTTGGACTCCATTACTTCAGGAGCATAAAACAAGTTGTGCCCATAAAAAAGCATCACATAATATGACTACAATCACTTTATTGTTCAAAAATTGACACAAAACAAAGCTGATTTACTCTGCCAGCTGGAGCAGAAATGACCCTGGCTTATCTCAAGACACCGCCGCCTATCATCTCCACTCAGCTTTGATTTAATTCACACCAGGAAGTGTGGGTCAGATGGGGGAAAAACATATGCCTCCCTCTGCTCACACGCAGCAGGCACTATCCTCACCTCCTCTAAATATAACCAAGAAAAACACCCCGCCTTTCTGTGTATTGTACCATATGAAGACTGCATTTAACAACTCAATGCCTCCAAAGAGGATTTTCATGCATTTACGGTGGCCTTAATTACTTTGCCTTTCCTAGACAGCCCATTTACAGTATTGGCAGGTTTACTGTAGGGATTAGTCATTTACTCTTTCTATAGCATGTGTAATGCCTTCTTAAGATGTAATCCACACATAAATAGGCCATTCATATTCTCACAAACATGTGAATCTACGCCCACGTGTGTGTTTTACACTTCCATAGACACATATTGTTAGAAAGACATGGATCACACATGTTCAAGAAAAGCTTTTCTCTTGCTGTGTGTGGGTATTAAGCCAATATAGTAGAGCAAAACTGTGAAAGTATGGAAAAGTGAGAAAATGTGAGCTAAATTTTTAAGAGGGGAGAGAAAATGCCAAACATTTTCTTATGCATAAGGTAAAAGTAATAGAAAGTGGACACAATTTAGAGATAGGACTCTTCCAAGAGCTGGTCGCCAAACTGAGCAATCAGGGGAAAAGGGCCTTATAAGAGAGGAGACCAAGAACCTGATGGTGACTCTGACTGAGCTCCGGAGATCCTTTGTAGTGATGGGACAAAGTTCCAGAAGGGCAACCATCACTACAGCTCTCCAGTGATGTGGGCTTCATGGCTGGGTGACTAGCTGGAAGCTTCTTCTCAGTGCAAAACACATGAAAGTCAGCTTGGAGTTTGCAAAAACGCACCTGAAGGACTCTCAGACTGTGAGAAACAAGATTCTCTGGTTTGATGAAACCAAGATTGAACTGTTATGTCTGGAGGAAACCAGGCACCACGTATCACCTGCCCAATATCATCCCAACAGTGAAGCATGGTGGTGGCAGCATCATGCCGTGCGGGTGCTTCTCAGCAGCAGGGACTGGGAGACTGCAGGGTTGAGGGAAGGCTGAATGGAGCAGAGATATCCTGAATGAAAACTTGCTCCACAACACTCAGGACCTTAATCTGGGCCAAAAGTTCACCTTCCAGCATGACAATGACCCAGAGACCTCAGCCAAGACAACACAGGAGCGGCTTAGGGACAACTCTGTGAATGTCCGAGAGTGGCCCAGCCAGGTCCCTTACTTGAACCCCATCAAACATCTCTGGAGAGACCTGGAAATGCCTGTCCACTGATGGGGGATTTGCAAAGATGAATGGCAGAAAAAATTCCCCCAGTCCAGGTGTGCGGAGCTTTATGGGTCACATTCAAATAGACTCAAGGCTGTAATTGCTGCCAAAGGTGCTTCAACGAAATTAATGCACTGTATACCTGCAAAGAGCTTTACGTTATTATGCTTGCATGTTAACAAAAACACTAATTTGCTGGTTTTTGGCTGGTATAATGCTCTATTGCTTACAATGCATTCTTGAAAGAATCAAATAAAAAAGTTAGAACACCCTGGGAAGCAGTGTTAATTTTGTTGACTAAAACTATGATAAAAATGTTCGTAGACAGCCTTTCTTTCCATGACAAAAACTAGACTAAGACTAACAAAAATAGATCTGTGATGATTAAAACTGACAAAAACTAAGTCCAGTTTTGTCAGGATGACAAGAACACACTATCGTGATTTGATACCAGATTTAGGCAAGAAAATAAATGCTTGGACTAAAAGTAAAGACTAAAATGTGAGGACTTTTAATGGACTAAAACTAGACTAAAATGTTTTGAGTTTTCATTGACTGAAACTAGACTAAAATAGAAAAGGATAGAAATGACTAAAATGTGACTAAAACTAAGATTAAAATTAAATATAGCTGCCAAAATTAACACTGCTTGGAAGTCAGAAAAAATGTTGGTTCTAGACCAGCGAATTCGATAAACTTTGCTTCCAATAATGCAGGAAAAAAATTGTGAAAAGACTGATTTTTGGTTGATGTCAAGAAAGATTTTCTTTGCCTTATTAAGACTTTTTTCAGAGGCGAGACAGTGGATAAGAAAGAATACTGGGAGGAAAATGAGATATGACATGGGTAAGGGGCCAAGGGTTGGAGTCCAGCCTGGGTTACCCGCGTAGGGGCAATATGGAGTGCATGACCTAACCACAGGGCCAACTGGCATCCCCAATTTTTGTTTTCTATTCAACTTTTTGGGCTTTCATGCTTTTCCAATAGAGATGGGAGAGCAGATAGACCCGGAAAGTGTGTAGAGATAGAGACAGTGGGGAATGCTTTGGCAATCACAACCTTTATGTTCTCCTGCTGAATTGAGTTGAGAGTGGGGAAGGAAAGGAGCCCTAGGCTGGATATGAATGCTTTGAAAACAACTTTTTCTGCACATGGAGCATGCAGACAGAACAAGTTGACTTCTTGTGCCACATGTCTTTGGGTTTTGATTGCATATAATGCCTCATATCATTAAGAGTATTGCCAAACATCAAAGTGTTGTAAAGCTCACCAACACTGGACTGTGGAGTAGTGGAAACACGCTCTGTGGAGTGACGAATCACACATCTCTGTTTGGCAGTCAGATGGGTGAGTCTGGGTTTTGACTGATGCTGGTGGGACGTTACCTGCCTGAGTGCCAACTGTGAAGTTTGGTGGAGGGATAATGGTATGGAGATGTTTATCAGGGGTAAGCATTAGGCCCTTTGTCCTCAGGTTTTAATGCTTCAGCATGCCAAAACATTTTGGACAATACTGTGCTTCTAACTTTGTAGCAACAGTTTTTTTTGCCACTTCTAATTACTACTTTTGACCCATTTTGCCACTTTTTTTGGAACTTTTTGTCACATTTAACCCATTTTTGCTACCTTTTTGCCAGTTTTCACCCAATTTTGCTATTGTTTGGCAATTTTTCCCGTCACTTTTAACCCCTATTTACCACCTTTAAGCAACTTTAACCCTTTTTTGCCACTTGTCTACTTGTGATTTATTTTACCACCTTTTGACACTTTCAACCTATTTTTGCCATCTTTTTGCCCTTTTTTGCCCATGTTTGCCTTAGATTGACGTCTTTTTTGCCCAATTTTACCTTTTTTTGATCACTTTCAACCCATTTCTGCCACCTTTTTGCCAATTTTTGCCCACTTTTGCCTTTCTTTGACCACTTTTTTGCCCAATTTTGCCCTTGAATAATCACTTTTTGACCCATTTTTACACATTTTTGCCCTTTTTTTGCCCATTTTTGCCTTTGTTTGACCACTTTTTTGCCTAAGTTTGCCCTTTTTTGATCACTTTCAACCCATTTCTGCCACATTCTTGCCCTTTTCTGCCCACTTTTGCCTTTGTTTGACCACTTTTTTGCCCAATTTTGCCCTTGAATAATCACTTTTAACCCATTTTTACACATTTTTGCCAACTTTTGCCTTTGTTTGACCACTTTTTGCCCAATTTTGCCCTTTTGTAATTATTTTTAATCCATTTTTGCCACTTTCAACAAGATTATGCCAATTTCAACCAAATGTCGGACCACTTTTTTTTAAAACCAATTTTGGCCCATTTTTAACTGTTTTGTCACTTTTTACCCAATTTTGCCACCTTTTCCCCACTTTTTCCATCTCAATGATCCCAAAGTTGGCTGGGCCCCAGAAAGCTCTCTCCTTCATCTCCCCTTATAGGCCACCTTGACTGTAACATTATTTAAAAAGTCTATTTTGCATTGATTTAAATATGGTGTGCCTTGAGATTATAGCTTAACATTAGGTATACCTTGGACAAAAGAGGTTTGAAAACCACTGCTCTACAGAAAGAATGGGCACAAATTCCCTAGAAACACTCTGAAATCTTACGGATAGCCTTCCAAGAAGAGAGAAAGCTATTGTCGCTGCTAAATTGAATATAATGTAATTACAGTCTCTGCTGGTTTAATGGCCAGGCAGACAGATTCTTTTGTCCGTATAGTGTATGCAGTGGTTATAGAGATGTTTGAGTCTAGACCAGCCAGCCATTATCTCCACGCTACACCTCAAACTGCTTTCCAAACTGATAATACCAAATATGTGTGCAGTGTTTGTGACAGTTTTCCTGTAAATAACAGGACTTGTAGAGCAGCTTCTGCAGATTCTGGGGATAAGGCTCACATATCAACTCAACTTTTTTTCCCCACACTCCGCTGGGCCTTCACATCAAACCCCGTGTTTTGGCTGGATGTAAAAATAGACCTCCTCTGTCTTCCTCCCTAGCATCGACAGAACGCACCAGTCATGGTTTTTCATTGGTTTGATATGCAGAACTGCACTCAGAAGTGATGAAACATGACGTGTAGCTCTAGTCACCTGTAAGTGGGAATCAAACGCTTCAAAAGTTACTGTGTTTTTTTCTGGTATGTTCTTTCTTTTCTACTTTAACAGCTTCTTTGATACTTCCTAAAATGTTTACTATCAACTTCTTCACACCATCAGTATTTTTTGTTCCCTTTCAGCTTTCAGTTCTTGACATATTCCCAATGATCTTTGATGCCCATGGTATAGGAGCCCTGATCCTGTTGCAAGATACCAACAAGTGGAGTTAAAAGAAGCGGGCTCAGTCATTTGTTATCTCCTCCAGCTTATGAAGTGGTCTTTTTCATCCGCTTTGCCTCCAGGAAGCCACAGGAGAGACAGACAAGCTCTCCTGCCACCCACAGCTATTTATCATGTGGTCACTGGCCACCCTGGAAACAATCAAGACTTTTTCATTTAAACACTTGCTCCACTGCACAGTGTAATTGTGAGCGGCTGTCTCGTCCGTGATGAGAGTAAATGCTAACAAGTGCGTCTCTGGTAAAGTCCCACTGTGTATAGTTCTTTTTAGATATGAGCAGAGGAGCTCATGTTAGATTATCTCTGCAAAAGCGTTCAGTCTGCTTGTTAAAATGCAGACGTTCTTAAATCTCTGCTGACTACTTTACAAAAACATGGCCGAGTGTTGGAGATTCTTGGATGTTTTTCAATCTTTTTTTCTAAGCTTCCCATCACTTTTAGTATTCTATGACAAGCAGACAAATGCAGCTTGACAAATCAAAACCATTTCTTTCAAGAAACATAGAAAGATATTTCTCTTTAACTGTCAAAGTCTTGTTAAAATTACAGATATACCTAGTTAAAGTTTTATGGGGCAATTAGAACCACCAAACTATGATCTTTTCAGACGCACAACCCCAATTCCAAAAAAGTTGGGCCGCTGTGTAAAAGGTAAATAAAAACAATGATTAGCAAATCTCATTAAAACATATCTTATTGAACATAAGCAAGATATCAGATACCTTTTTATGAAAATATCAGCTCATTTTGAATTTGATGGCAGAAACACATCTCAAAGAGTATGAACAAGGCAATAAAAGACCGGAAAAGTAGACGGTACAGATGAAATACAGCCGGAGGAGCATTTTGCAACTAATTAGGTTATTTGGCAACAGGTATGTGACATAACCAGGTATAAAAGGAGCATTTTAGAGAAGCAGAGTCTCCCAGAAGTAAATGTGGGCAGAGGTTCACCAATCGGCCAAAACTACTTCTAAATATTCTGGGACAATTTTGTGAACAATGTGGATTCTGTCCTGGTTGTGGGACAGTAGACTGGCTCCTTGAGGGATCATGGGAGTTTGCTTATCCTGTCTACATGTGTTTTGTGGACTTGGAGAAGGTTGTTCGTGTCCCTTGGGGGGTCATGTGGGGGGTGGAATATGGGGTTATGGGGTTGCTGCAGCAAGCGATCAGGCCCCTGTATAATCACACTGAAAGTCTGTGTCCATATCCAGCACACAGTTGGACATGTCTCCAGTGTTGACCTCCGCCAGGGCTGTCCCTTATGATCAATTCTGTTTGTGATTTTTACAGACAGGATCTCAAGGCGAGGGTGGAGGGTTTCAGTTCGGGGAGCTCAGAATTTAATCGCTGCTGTTTGCAGATGATGTGGTTCTGTTGGCTTCCTCAGCTTGGAACCTCCAGCAGGCGCTGGGATGGTTTGGGTCTGGATATGAGAATAAGCACCTCCAAGTCTGAGGCCATGGTCCTCTGCTGGAAAACCATGGATTGCTCCCTCTGGGTCGGGAGTGAGTCTCTGCCCCAAGTGAGGGAGTTCAAGTATCTCAAGGTTTTGTTTGCAAGTGAGGGCAGAATGGACCATGAGATTGACAATCATCTGATCTGGTTGCCTCCCTTTGGAGGTCTTCAGGGCACATCCAACTAGGAGGAGACCTTTGGTAGACCCAGAATTTGGGATTATATATATCCCATTTGGCCTGGGAGTCTCAAAATCCCTCAGGAAGAACTGGAAAATGTTGGTAGGTAGGATGTCAAAGTTGATTTATTTCATCTGCTGCCACGGCAACACAACCCCAGATAAGTAGAAGAAGATGGATAGATGTTCCTCAAAGTAACATTGAGAAGACATTGTCCCATCTACAGGACATGGTATAAAATTTCAGAAAATTAAAGAAATCTGTGTTCAAGGGACAAGGCCTGATGGCAACACTGGATACTCATGATCTCCGGCCCCTGAGGTGACAATGCATTAAAAATAGGTATGATTCTGTACTGGAAATCACTGCATGGGCCCAGGAACACTTCCAGAAATCCTTCTGTCAACATAGTTGGCCATGCCATTCACAATGCAAGTTAAAACTGTAGATTGCAAAGTAGAGGCCATATGTGAACATGATCCAGAAACACAGCGTCTTCTCTGGCCCAAAGCGCAGGCAAAATGGAAAACTGTTCTGTGGTCAGATGAATCCAAATTTGAAATTCTGTTTGGAAACCATGGCTGCTGTGTCTTGTGGACCAAAGAGGAGAGGGTCCATTCAGCACACAGTTCAACAGCCTGCTCCTCTCATGGTATGGGTTTGCTTACACACTGAGTAACGCAAAATAAATGCTGAAAAGTATATATTCTGTGTGGTGTCATCTGCAAAGAACCTATTGAGGATTAAGAGCAATATGCATTCCTATCCAGACAACATCTCTTTTGGGGAAGGCCTTACACTTTTCAGCAGACAATGCTAAAACACACACTGCATCCATCACAACAGCGTGGCTTCACAGAAGAAGAGTCCCAGTGGTGAACTTGCCTGCCTGCAGTACAGATCTTTCACAAACATAAAACGAAAAATCTGGCAAAGAAGACCTGGGACTGTTTAGCAGTCAGGATCCTTCATCAGACAAGAATGGGACAACATCCCTCTCCCAAAAGTCCACTATCTGCGCTCCTCACTTCCCAGATGTTTACAGACTCTAGATAAAAGAAGCGATGATGTTACACAATGGTAAACATGGCCCTGTCCCAACTTTTTTGAAGAGTGTTGCTGCCATCAAATTCGTAATGAGCAAATATTTTTCAATAAAATGGTAAAATGTCTCAGTCAACATCTGATTTGCTGTTTTTGCTCCATTGTGAATAAAATATGGGGTTCTGAGATTTGAAAGTCATTGCTTTCTGTTTTGTTTTGTTTTGTTTTTTGCATTTTACACAGTGTCCCAACTATTTTGGAATTAGGATTATAAGTTTGTATATCCATTTTCCTCCTGTAGACATTGAAAGAGACAACAAAATTACCTAATATGAAAATTTTCTCAGTATGGTCATGGTGTCTTTTCTCTCTAATCAACACCCTGTAGAGGTCCAATGGTTATTTTTTCAGGTTAAAGAATTAAAACAAACTATTTTAAGACAACAACAGCACTTCTCATGACTCACAAACAAGACTTATGACCCTGAATGCCACATTTTTCTCAGGTTACAGCTCTGATTCCCAGTAACCCCAGGCCCCAGACTGGGAATCTATAAAAGCTTTTTTTACGACTATCATGCTCTGCAGGGCCTCCGCATCCCCCTCGCTGTTGCACACCGAAGGCGCAATATTACAGTACACCACCACCTGGACCCCGACACCCACCAGCAATAACATAATTGTGCCTGCAAGTGTATGGACACACACAGACGCACAAGGATGCTGGACAGATGGCTGTCATAAATGGCTGTATCTGTTAGCAAGTTGAAAGCAATTCTTGGCAATGTGTCCCCTCCCTGCACCTACCCACCGACCCCCATCCATGTTTGATCTCATTTACTGGCAACACAATCACTCACACATGCAGGGGGATATTGGCACTAAAGTCACACTTTGCAACTTCAAATAAGAATTTTAAGACTAAGAAATAAGGATATATCTACACTATATGGACAAAAGTATTTAGCCACTTGACCATTACTCCATCAGGGACTGTAATTAAATTAAATTTGAATCCATGTACTTTAATTACTTTAAACTACCCTTTTACAGCTGTAACAGCCTCCACTCTTCTTGGAAGGCTTTCCACAAGATTTTGGAGTGTTTCTGTGGGAATTCGTTCCCATTCATTCATAGAGCATTTATGAGGCTATGCACTGATGTTGGACAAGAAGGCCTGGCTCCCAATCTCCATTCCAGTTCATCCTGAAGGTGCTCGATGGGGTTAAGTTTAGGGCTCTGAGCCAGCCAGCCAAGTTCTTCCACAGAACTCATCAAACCATGTCTTTATAGTCCAGTGTTTCCCATCCATTTTTCCTTGGAGCTCCTCTACTTGTACCTATAAAAGCAGAGCCTCCCTAGGACCCACGAGAGAGAAAAAGTGAGACATTGCCGTCAAAACTCAACATACATTTTAACTGTTCCTCTGATAAACCCATAAAAAAGCCTATGCATACTTTTCTTATCAAAAGACCTTTGTATAAACTACTAAATAACTGCTTTATCATGGTTTTAGTCAATATCCAGGCCAGAGCAAGCATCAGTGACAACAGAATGACACTGAGTGGGGCGCAGGTGGCCGAGTGGTTGAGGCTCGCCCCATGTGCGTGGACGGCCTGGGTTTGAGTCTGACCTGGGGCCCTTTGCAGCATGTCTCTCCCCCGCTCTCGTCCCTGCTCCCAACTCTATCCACTGTCCTCCTCTATCAAATAAAGGCACAAAAATGCCCAAAAATAAATCTTTGAAAAAAAAAAGCAAAAAAAAAAAAGGATGACAATAAGTGAGTCAGAAGTAGAATAAAGGAGGAGCTGGGGTGGAGGAGGGTTGCAAGAGCAGTTTGCAGAGAGAGCAGCAGGGCGTACACAGGCAAGAGCAGTTTAGGCCCCGTCCACAAAGAGACGAATTCAGGAGTAAACGCAAAAGTTTTTTGTCATATCGTTGTTGTCACCCACATAAACGCTACTTTTTGAGAATGGGTCCCAGAGTGAACAAATCTGTAAACGTTTATCGTTTGGTCTCTGTGTGGACAGCCAACTGCATCTTTCTTGAAATGATTTTATCACACATAGCGTTGTCCTCGCTGTCGATCCAAAACAACAATGGCGGATTACAGGGTTGTGTTCGTGCTGCAGAAGCTACTGAGCTCATTTTGGCTTTTACAGCAAAATCTGTTGCTCCTTTACCAACACTGAGAACAGCAGACACCAGATTAAATTGTGGTATGTCTAAAAAAATCATATCTAACAAAAACAACGCACTTTCCTGTTTCCAATAATATCCAAAACAGGAAGTGACAGGTTTGTGGGGCTAAAATTGGATTCATAGGAATAAGGAAGTAGATGTTAAACAAGGAATAACTTGGTAAACTTGAGCAATGATCCAAACCATCATAGCTATTTTGAGGCATAAAGAGTGATAATTACAGTTATGTAATGCCAGACCAGGATAATCTCAAACTGCACACAGTTACCTAAAATGACTCACTTGTTTTGGCTCTTATGCAACAAAAGAGTCATCACCAGATTAAATAACATGTACTGAGTCCATGTTTAGCAGTGCACAAACATGCAATCTTTTGTTTCAGTGCTTAGTCAACCGTCTTACTCATATCTGTAAAACCACAGACTGGCAGTAGCCCTCTCCGCTAAGCGCTGTTTGCTCTTTTCTGGTCGGTGTGTAGCCGTTCCTACAGCCTGGTGGTCTGTGGGTGTTGGTGTGAGGAGCAGTCTGTGCCGTGATGAGTGTATCACCGCCCCACCTACATCCTGTAATCCGCATAAAGAGGTGGCGTTTAAGATTCACTCACGAGTGAAGCTGATAATTTCTGCTTTTCTGATGCATTAAAAACGCCACGAGGGGTGTGATTACCAGGGCTGCATGTTTACATAGTCTAATAACATAAAAACATGCTGACACATTTAACTGCAGCCTGTGACACTGGTGACACATTCAGTGCTATCCACCTGGAGGGCTGGAATCACATATTATAATTTATAAAGCTGTGATTTATTTGAGAGTCAGCGCTTAGGTTATCAAGAATAAAAACATGGCTGCAGAGAAAATGAGTGGATACGGAGAAATATACGAGGCAAATGTGAATTTCCATTTCACTCTGCATACATTAGAGACATCATAATGCCATGTGGTCACAGTGGAGCGTGAAAAGCCCTGCGAGAACATATAGTCTGCATGTTGGATGATTCAAAAACAGGCCACCTTAACTTCAAAATGTCTAATTTTCCACCCTAATTCCAAAAAAGTTGGAGCACCGTGTAAAAGGTCAATAAAAACAGAATGCAAAATCTTAAAGTAGAAGATAAACAACTTGCCAGATTTTGAAACAATTTGCAATTTCATGAACAAATTTAGCTCACTTTGAGTTTGATAGCAGCAATGCATCTTGAAAAAGTAGGGACGGGGCAACAAAAGGCTGGAAAAGTAAGTGGTACTAATGAAAAACATCTGGAGAAGTATTTTGCAATGAAATAGTTTAATTGGCAGCAGGTCTGTTACTTGACTGGATGTAAAAGGAGCATTTTAGATAAGCAGAGACTCTCTGAAGTTAAGATGGGAAGAGGTTTATCAATCTGCAAAAATCTGCATCCTAAAATTGTGGATCAATTTCAGAAAATTTCTCCTTAAATATAATTTTATAAACTTGGTTCAGGAGCAAATACCACACCTCTACTTACATTTAGCTGCCTAACATAAATGAGCACGCCTCACTTATCCATATTCCTCTGACTCTGCCTTCACATTTCACACCTAAAACCACTAGGGGCTCCTTACTTAACCGTCAGGCATCACTTTAACAACACAAGCACAAAAACTAATGAAATAACAGGCTCTTCATGCATAGACCTATAATGGGGAAATGGCTGATTTTAGTGATGAATAGTAAAAATTACAAATTTGACTATTTTTCTCAAAAATGAAACCATAACATTACAGAATCCATGGTTATATCATGCAATAGCTATGAGATTAAAATATATGTTTTGAATGGGAGTCAATGGACCGTTTTTGTCCTTAATGACTCAAAAGGGCAGAAAAATTTTTAATCGGATGCTACACAAAAACTAAGAATGCATCAAAGTCAATTTTTTTGGCTAACTCTGAGAGACCCAAGACTTATTAGTTAGTTGTTTTGTGTGTTGGATGAAATTACCATCCTGTTATCAAACTGGCATTTAAAGGGTTAAAATCTTGAAAATTATTCAATATTTGACTGTTTTGATCAGAACTGAAATTGATCAAAATATTTGACAAAAAAAAAATCAGAAAAAAATATTCATGTATACTATTTTTATTGCCAATTTTGGAAGTGGACGTTTTTGTCCTTAATGACTGAAAAGGGTAGTACATTTTAAATCAGATGCTACACAAAAACTAATAATGCATCAAAGTCAATATTTTGGCTAATCATTGAAATGTCCAAGCTGGATTTAGAAATAATGCCCCAGCCATTCAACATTTGGTTTAAGAAAGATAACATATTTTTTTGCATTTTTCATGGAAAAAAAAAACAAAACACTTCACTATAAGTAATCAAACTGGCATTTAAAGGGTTAAAATCCTCAAGATGATTGAATATTTAATGGTGTTGTGCACAGCTGAAGTTGTTTAAGAGATTTATGCAAAAAAAGCAGAAAAATATCAATCTGGTAAGTTTTTATAACAGTTTTTTTGGGTTTGGACAGTTTTGTAATTAATGACTTTAAAGGGTTGTAATTTTGTTTCACAGTGTTCCCCTGACCTATTAGAGCAACTGAAATTTGAGTTCCAAAATTTGCCAAGGGTGAAACTTTGCTACAAAAAATTGGACAAAATGCACTGACACAGCCAAATTTTTGAGCAGATAAAGAGGAAAAATTTGTCCAAATGGACAAAAATGTCCCGAGTGATGCCTGAGGGTTGAGCAACAATGAAACCCCCCCCCCACCCACCCAAGCCAGTCTGTCATCTGTCTTAGAATATAACCAGTGCAACCAAATCAAGTCTTATCAAACCCGCCCACTTCAGCCCAAAATCATTTAGTTCCTCTTGTAATCACAACTTCAGCCCTCCATCCCACGACCCTAAACCTCATCCCCTCTTTCCACCCTCTCTCAACTATTACGTTACTTCAATATTGTACTATTTGAACCTATTTCTGTCTAGTATGGTCTTTGTTGAGAATCCTGAGAAATTTCCACCTGAAGGTCAGTATTGGATGATCGTCAGGCCCTCTGGCATGATTCTGTACTGGAAATCACAGCACGGACCTGGGAACACTTCCAGAAATCATTGTCTGTCAACACAGTTGGCTGTGCCATCCACAAATGCAAGTAAGAACTATCAATCAATCAATCAATCAAACTTTATTTATAAAGCGCTTTTCATACATGACATGTAACTCAAAGTGCTGTACATAGACAAATTAAAAACATTCCCTCAAACCAACCCACCCCCACCTTTTGCGTAATATAGACAATTAGAGTCATTCCCTCACACCCACACACCCACAACCACCCTATCCCACTATCAACCACCCTACAGACAACAGTTACATGTGCACCCACTCACACCCACTCACACACACAGTTTCACACACACACACACACACACACCCACACACTAAAATAGTGGACATTAGGCTGAGTACAAGAGGCTGAGTACAGATGAACCAGTTGAGAAAGCGCCATCAGAGGGGCCGTCTGCACCAGGAGCAGCGAGTCACCCACAGCTACAGGACACCGACGCAGGACCCAGAGGAGGGATGAGACAGAGACACCAGACCTCCACCAGGAACCCACGAGACAGACCCCTGCAGCCATAGCCGAACACTGCTCCCGGTGCAGAGGGCTCCCCCAGAGGAAACACTGGAGATCCTAAAAATGATAAAAGGATAAAAATAAGTAAAACCTCAGTACAAATAAAACCTAAGAACTAAAATATAAAATAGCATAACTAAAAAATTAAGGTAGGAAAAGAATAAAATTCATAAATAAATACAGATTGAAGGCCTAAAATAAATAAATATCATAAATAAAATAGATAAATATTAATCAAAAGCTAAGCTAAAAAGGTGTGTCTTGAGCCTGCTCTTAAAAACATGAACGTTCTCTATGATGAAAAGACAAAATGATCCAGAGATGTTGCTGTCTTCTCTGGGCCAAAGCTCATTTAAAATGGACTGAGGCAAATGGAAAACTGTTCTGTGGTCAGATTAATCTGAATTTGAAATTCTGTTTGAAAACCACAGATACTGTGTCATGCACAGTAAAGAGGAGAATGACCGTCCAGTTTGTTATCAGCTCTCAGTTCTAAAACCTGCATCTCTGATGGTATGGGGTTGCATTAGTGCTTATGGTGTGGGCCGCTTACACATCTGAAAAGTCTCTATCAGTGCTGAACAGTATCCCGTCCTGACAACATCTCTTTAAGGAAAGGCTTTGACTTTTACGGCAAGACTGTGCCAAACCACATACTGCATGCATCACAACAGCATGGCTTCACAGACGAAGAGTCCCAGTGGTGAACTGGCCTACCTGCAGTCCAGACTTTTCTCAAATATATAATGAAAAATCCAGCAAAGAAGACCCAGGATTGTTGAGCAGCTAGAATCCTACATCAGACGAGAATGGGACAACATTCCTCTCCCAAAACTCCAGCAATTGTGCTCCTCACTTCCCAGATGTTTACAGACTATTGTTAAAAAGAAAAGAGGTGACGCTACACAATGGTAAACATGGCCCTGTCCCAACTTTTTTTGATTTGTGTTCCTCCCATCAAATTTAAAATGATGAAATATTTTCCCTGAAATGGTAAAATGTCTCAGTATCATGATCTGATATGTTGTTTATGTTCTATTGTGAATGAAATGAGATTTAAAAATCAGAGCATTTTGTCTTATTTTCATTTTACAAAGTGCCCCAACTTTTTTGGAACTTGGCTTTATTCTGAAGTAGTAAACATACTTGTGTTACATTCCTGCCCTTAATTGTATTTAACAGAAATTTAGTAGAGAGATAACCCAAGGTCATCTGCTCGGTTAATTAGATTTTGGTGCAGATCTAAATCTGGGGTTTCCGGCATTATATGATAATTATAATGAGGACTCACAAGCTAGAGGGAAGGTTTACAGCATCCAGAACTCTGTCATTGATAAATAGCTCAATCCCTCCTTGTATTGGCTAGTAGAATCGTTTTTGGTTCGTCTGCGTCCATGTTTCTGTCTTCCAGTGTGCATAAGAGCATGTCAGACAAGAATGAGTCCTATAGAGTGGTGCCTGTCAGCAAAACCCAGAAGCAGGAAGGACTGATGTGAAGAGATAAGTCAACAGCATTACAAATCACAACAGGATGTAGCACAGCAGAGATTTACTGCTCTATCAGCCATACTGTATCATACATAGCACAGAATTTAGAGGTCTTTGTGCCGGACAAGCCATAAACAACCGACGAATAAGACGAGAACGAATCTCAAATTTATGGTTTCTCTCAGCATCAAACATGCGCTAGAGTGTTTGTGTACAACAGAATATAAATCCAGCACCGTGTCAGCGTCTGTTAATGTCTGCACCATCACAATCAACCCAGTGAGCACCAGCTGCAATGCATGATGGAACTTTGGTTGAGACTGGGTGAATTAGGTCTGACAGTCAAAGACAACTGCGTCCAAACTTTTTTCCACAGAGGATGAGCGGGCTGCTTTTTTTGTATCAGTCATAACAAAGAGGATTTGTATATTTTCCAGGAAATCTTGAAATTCTAAAGGAGTGAGAATTCAAAGTCATTAATTTATGAGAGAAAATGGACATTTTCTTACTTAAAAATGTACATTTGTAACAAAACTTTGAATTGTTTATATTTTCAGTTGGTTTCTAGTGAATGTTTGGCCTAACATGCTTGCAAATTTAAGATTTTAAAAACTTAAAATTTTGAGTTGAGTTACAACTTTCTGAGCTCTGAAATTCTGAGTTAGCGGTCTTGTAAATGAACAACTTTGTAATCTCTTATTTTTTTAGGTTGACCCTTAAACATTGTTTCTAAGCATGATTTAAAAAAATAAAATAAAATAAAATCTATTTCTTTAAACGCTGAAGCAGACAGGGACCTGTGCCACCTCTGAGATCTTTGGTGCCCCCCTTAGGTGTGCCCCATAGAGGGAACTTTATATTTTATCCCCTGAAAGGGTACATAGGAGATGTTATTTATTATCATGTTTTATCCACTGGAAGGGAACCCTAGAGGACACTTGATCACCTTTTGTCCAAAAGGCCTCCTGGTGGACACTTTATCATTTGTTTGTTCAATGAGGAACCTTAAAGGTCACATGTTTTAGCTTTTTTCTACTGGTTTGGCAACCTCAGAGAGAATTACACAATATTTTGTCCACTGTGAGGGAGCTGAGTGGGCACTTTATCTCGTTTTGACCGCTGGGATGAGACCCTAGTGAGCACTTTATCACATTTTGTCTACTGGGGGGCACCCCGGAGAATACTTTACAACACTTTGTCAACTGGAAGGAAAAACTTAAAGGGACTTTACAATGTTTTTTCACTGTAAGGGCACCCTAGATGGAACTTTAATTTGTCCACTTTATGGGTACTAAGTGGGCACTTTATCATGTTCTGTCCACTAGCAAGGCACTGTAGAGGGCACTCAATCAAATGTTGTCTTCTGTAAAGGAATCCTAGAGAGCACTTTATCACCATTTGTCCACAAGGCCACCCTGGTGGTAACATCAATAGGGTATCCAAGAGGGTGATACACAGTGCTTGGTGCATTGCATCAACAACGCAGAGGGAACTTTAGAATGATTTTTCCACTGGAAGGTGACCCTCAAGGGCACTTTTGTTTCTTTCCATCCACCAGGAGGGCACTTTACCACATTTTCTGCATCAGTAGGGCATCCAAGAGGGTGGTATACAGTGCTTTGTGCATTGCAATGGCAACCCAGATGACAGTCAAACAAGTTTAGTCCAGAGGAAGGGCGTCCCAAAGGGCAGGCATATACAGTGAGGGCATCCTTGAGGGCACTTTACCATGTCTTGTGCAGTATAGGAGGCATCCAAAAAGACATTTTTTGCACTTCCTCCAACATTATAGCAACCACTGCATGCACAAGCATCATTTGACCTACGACAGAGGTTTTAATTCATCTTTCATCCTTTCTGCATGAGTTGTTGAAGCTTTCACTTTTCTATGTCACTACTTCCAGCACCCAAAAGCAGCTTTTATTTTTCTCTGATCTGAGCAGTTGGCATGCATAAACAGCACAGTCCTTGCCATTAGGATTGCACTTTTCTCTCCAGTCATTCTTTGTGGTGACATGACATCATCTGCAAAGAACATACATCTTCATTATTTGCAGTTCTGGTGCAAATGCAATGCATGCTATCCCTCCAGCTCAGTGATACTCAATGCATGACTCTAGAGCCACATGTGGCAATTTTGTGAGGATCTGTGGCTCTTTTATGTCTAAATTTGAAATCTAATTCCCCCAGAAAACCATGAAAAAGGGAAACTTTGACCTCAGAATGGTCCATTGCAGTTTGTTTCCCACACTTATACAGTAGGCTTTAACTGTCAAACTTAACTGTCAACCTTTATTTTTTTTTGTCTGTATGGTTCCAGTGCCTTTATATGCAATTTTTTTTGGCCTTTTTGACCCTTTTTGCCACTTTAATCCCATTTTTGCCCTTTTTCACCAGTTGTTGCCTTTTTTATCCTGCTTTTCATGAATTGCATTTTTTTCCTTTTTGCCACATTTTGCCCATTTAAGGTGCCTCTTGCCATTACATGTCTATTTTTCCCATTTCCCCCCACTTTTTTTGCTGCTTTTTGCCAATCTTAGTCACTTTTCATTTATTACCCCTCACTTTTTCCTGCTTTTGCCAATTTGAGTCACTTGTCACTCATTTTCCCCCACATTTTTGCTGCTTTTTGCCAATTTTAGTCACTTGTCACTCTCCCCCCACCTTTTGCTGCTTTTTGCCAATTTTAGTTTTTTTTCCACTCATTTTCTCCCACCTTTTGCCACTTTTTTACCATCATTGCCACCTGTAAGTTGTTTTTTTGTCACTTCTCAACCATTTCTACCACTTTTCTTCACATTTTTTGTCCCATTTCACCCAGTTTTTGCCATTTTCTGCCTATTTTACACCTGTTCACCCATTTTTTGCCACTGTTTTTCAGCTTTTTCACCTATTTTGCCAGCTCTAACTTATTTTTATTGCCACTTTCACCCACTTTTCACCACTTGGATTGTGGCTCTTGCAAAGTTATTTTTAAACAGTTTGGCTTGTTGGTTGAGCGGGGTTGTGTAACACTACTCTAGGTTAGGGCAGACAATATGAGACTTCTGCTATAATTTGCAAGTATACTGGTTGACCTCCAGTCAAAATCCTGGTGTGGAAAACCATGGCGACTTTGAACAATTAGACTAATTGTGATTCCAGACAGACTTACATGCAAAAGATTTGTACATCCTCTAAATGGTGGTCTTAGATGTCTAATATTATTTTTAAACAGAAAATGCTTGTAGACTTTTTTCTAATCTTTTCAACACTTTACCCAGTGCTGCATCAGCTCTATCTGCGAACAAACAACACTTCAATCAACTCCTGTCAATAGCAAATAATTGTCTCTGAAAAATCAACATTCATTACCACTCTTGGTGCTAGTGCATGTGTGGTCTTTTGCAGCACTCTGGGGCACAGATATTCCTAAAAGAAGGTTAGAAATTGGGGTTAATGTGCAGTAAATGTGCTTTTAGTGCACACATGAAAGCAGGTATATCTGTGCCTCCTGGCTCAGCGGGAGACACCAAGCTTTCCTCTGATAACCCTCTGACAGTGGGGGTGAGGGGGGCTGTGAATTGCTTCTCCACTGGCTGCACACAGGAGTGCAATAGTGAGATACCCGCTACCGGCACATGCACGCTCATAGGGCCTATTTCAAACATGCAGGAGCATCCAAAATACAAACACAGAGAAGGGGTAGGCAGAGAGAGAGAGAGAAATTATGAAACAGTCAGAAACAAAGAGAGCGGTGCAGTGAGAGGCGGAGAGAGACATAGCTCCATTCTGCCTCCCACATCAAAAAGCCTTCTCTAGCAAATGTCAGGGCAGCTGGATATCAGGCCTGCCTGAGCTTCTGAGTCAGGCTTTTCTGCCCTTGTGGTTTGATTTGTTGTCCTTAAACCTTGACAGAGAGGTGCCTTGCAACCAGAGCATTCTTGTCGACTTTAAATATTTTAAAGTCAGCCGCTTCAAAGGCGGAAATGCAAGATTGTGTTTGTGTGACAAGAAGACGGACGAAACGTCACCACAGGGAAATCTTCAAAGGGAAAAAGTGGCTTTGTTCCTATGATTATGATTTATCACCTCATGTGGTGTATGTTTAATCCAAATGGACCAATCTCCCTCAGAGCATGGAGTAAATAGATTGTGTCCCACATGCCTGTTGTGTGAGAAATTCGTCAATTTATTCCCTTGCCAGAGCTGGGTGCTGATGCATGTGCCCCAGAGGGAAATCAAAACCTTTCTGCTCTCACCAAAAATGACAGTCCAACCTTCATTTCAAAGATAAAAAAAGCATCGTTTCACTTTCTCTTATTGTTGCTATCACTGCCATTATTACAGCGTCTTATTTTAATCAAACACACGGCTCCTATCTCTCTCGGTCTCTCTATCTCACTCCCTCATCTCTGGCCTGACGGGCCGAGCCGACTCCTGGAGGAGATTCTTTTCTCCTCCGACTGTCACAAATGATGACATAACCTTTAAAAGCCCTTTGGCGAGGTTTCTTACATCAGTCCGCTCCATTTCTACGCTGCACCCTGCTATGATTGCTGCAATTTTTCACTCAGAGCTCAGCGTGCTCTATTATTAACTGAATATGACATAAGATGCTCTCAAATAAAGAACAAATCAATAAAATGAGTGGAGCGAACTGCAGTGCCAGGAAATGGTACGATGCACCTTAATATGACTGTGGGTTTAAACAGCCTGTCGATAGCAGAATCATGCTAGCTGACGTATGTGGACCAAACATTATAAACAGGGCATCAGCTCAGGCTGGCTTTTAGAGCATGTAGAGCAGCTTTTGTTGAACTACACCAAAATTTCTCCACTAAGAAAAACACTAAAGAGGCAGATCATCACATGACTGTAGATAAAGCACCAGAAAACAACAGAGCACTGACCCTGAATAGTGGAATATTTATGACATGCACAACATGTTACAATGAAGAACGAATGACTAGTTAATCATTGGTTAACCATAATTAACCATGAATGAATTACTACCAGCTATTAACAAATATATAACTATTTACTAGTTAACCATTAATGAAAGCCTAACTAAATACTAGTTAATCATTGGTTAACCATAATTAACTATGAATGAATGAATTACTACACACGATTAACAAATATATAACTATTTACTAGTTACCCATTAATGAAAGCCTAACTAAATACTAGTTAATCATTGGTTAACCATCGTTAATGAATGAATGAATTACTACCAACTATTAACAAATATATAACTATTTACTAGGTAACCATTAATGAAAGCAAAACTAACTACCAGTTAATCATTGGTTAACCATAATTAACTATGAATGAATTACTACCAACTATTAACAAATATATAACTATTTACTAGTTAACCATTAATGAAAGCAAAACTAAATACTCGTTGATAATCAGCCAATTAGTTACTAACTGCTTGTTAACCATTATCTTCTAGTTTACCATTACTACCTTTTAATAAACTACTAGTATAGATTAGGAAAGGTAAAACTAACATCTAGTTAACCATTAATAAACAAGTCATTAACAACCAGCAAACCAAACAACAAATGCAGACCTATCTACGAGTTAACCACTGAGAAATGTATAACTAACTAATAGCTGAATATTAATGTTTGTACAACTAGCAACCAGTTAACATTACTGAATGTATAAGTAACAACTAGTTACCGATAAATAAACTACTTCGTAACCATTAAGGAATGTTACACTAATAACTAGTTAATTATTAACAAACGAGGAAGTAACTTACAAAGCTAGTTGACATCAATGAAAGAGTAAATAACTACTTCATAACCATTAACCACTAGTTTACATCAGCAATAAATTAACTAACCACTTGTTAACAATCAAACTACTTGTAGAGATTTGGAAAGTTCAGACTAACACCTAGCTAACCATTAAAGAAATAGCAATTATCTACTAGCAAACATTAACAAATGCAAACCTATCTACACGTTAAGCACTGAGAAATACATACCTAACTAATAGCTGATTATTAACATTTGTACAACTAGCACCGATTTAACATATATAATTTATAACTAATTAATGGTCAACTGTTAAGAATAAGTAACTTTCTGCTTTTTAAAATTAACCACTGGTTCACCATTAAAAGTAACTATGTGTTAACAAGCAGCTATAATTGGCATTAAGAAATATAACACTAACAACAAGTTAAGCATTAACGAACGAGTAAGTAACTTACTACTTGTTATATAATAGCTACTAGTTAACCATCACTGAATGTATGGGTAACCAATGTGAAGAGTTAATGACTATTTGTCAACCATTAACTACTAGTTTACCATTAACACATAAGTGACCTACTACTTGTTAACTATTAACTACTAGTCGACCATTAACAAATGGGTAAGTAACTTACGACTTGTTAACAGTTAACCACTATTATACTATTTGAATTTATAACTAACTAGTTACCCTTTCGGAAAATAGTTACTAACTAGTTAACCATTACAAAATGTCTAACTAACAACTAGTTAAACAATAGGAAAAGAGTTAATAACTACTTGTTAACCATTAACTACTAGTTTGCTATTAAGGAATGTAACACTAACTACTAGTAAACCATTAACAAATGGGTAAGTAACTTACTACTTCTTAACAATGAACTACTATTATACCATATGAGTTTATAACCAACTAGTTACCCATTAAGAGACAGTTACTAACTACTAGTTAACCATTACCAAATATTAGTAACAACTAGTTATCCAGTAAGGAAAGAGTTAATAAGTACTTTTTAACCATTAATTATTAGTTTACCATTAACACATGAGCAACTTACTATTTGTGAACAACAAATAGATAAGATGGTTGGTAGGTAAGGGTTGAATAACTAACTAGTAGGTAACCATTTCAAAGGAGTTACAAACTAGGTAACATCAAGGAACGTATAACTATTAGAAAATGAACTACTTATTACAAGTTAACCTTGATGAATGTTTAACTAACAGCTCGTTAACGTTTCGGTAAAAATAGATCAACTCATTTTGCATTTTTAGTAGGTAACTACTGGTTAACATCAATGAATGGTAAACTAACTTTATACTATAACAGGAAGTTAACTCATTTGTTACCTACTTAAAACTCAAAATATTATCTATGCCCTAAATAATGATTGACTAATGGTAACTAGCCATTAGTTCTACATCAGCAAATGGTAACCAAGTGGTAAGTTATGCATTTGTTAATGTTAACTAGTAGTTGGTTATTCATTTGTGAAAGGTTAACTGTTAATTAGTTAAACATTTGTTACCTCCTCACTATTCAAAATGTGTGTACCTGATCTCCTTTTTCACTAACTCTATTTGTCTATGGTTAACTACATTCAGTAGTTAGTTACTTATATTGTTTATGGTTAACTAGTATCTAGTTTACTCATTTGTTACCTACTAAGTACCAGATCTATTTGTTCAGTCATAGTTAACTAATGATTAATGTTGGTAAGTACTTAGTTGTACATTTAGAACCTACTAACTACATAAGTGGTGTGTCTTCTCTGTTTGTTTAGTCATGTTTACTCATTGGTTACCCACTAATAAAAGTCTGTCTTCTAGTAAAGTGTTTATGGTATGTTCAAAGAGCCTCAATACCTGAAGTGCTCTGGTCAAACACCTGCTTAAATGACAAGGCTCATTTCTCTACATGGGGTAAATCAGTGGTTTACATAGTTTTGTCTGATTTCTCCAAATAAATCACAACTGAAAGCTTATCTTCGGATAAACACCAACTTATCCCTATTATTAGTGAAAGTTTGAGAATAAAACAAGCACTGTTAATTGATCTCCTCTGCAGCATGAAATGATAAACCAAGTGATTAAGCTAAATTATTACTTTAATTCAACTCAGCATGTCTCCTTGCAGTTATTCTTTGTTATTTAGAAGTGGTTTGGTGTCTCTTATCTAAGCTGTAGCTGTTCTTTGTATTTGAATTTGCAAAGAAAAGTTTGATTCATGTTAATGTGAGGAACACCCTTTATTCTCCCTTTATTCTTTGATTTATTGCATCGAGTGAATCACAATAACTTAAGCTTGAATACTACAAAAGGGAATATAGGTCACATTTAGCTGGCTGATCAGTCACATTTACCTGTGCAAATCCTTAGCTGGGAATCTCCCAATATGGCACACAACATAGAATAATAAAGATTTTGGACATATATTTATGATATTATCATCACAGGTATTTCACTAAATCTAAAATGGTTAGTACCATTGTTTTAATTGAACCTTGTGATTAATCATGTCTGTTTAAATCATGGAAGCTGAATAAAAAGTAAATTCACAGTTCCAGACCTTCCTAAGATTAATCAAGACCACATTATTATTTTGTTTGTCTTTTAAACAATGACAGAATACACAAAAAAATTCTTATCATGTTTCGGCAACACTGCAAGTGTGATTTCATAGATTATAGGGTGCCGTTGTCATGACGTCATCTGCCGTCCTTGTGACTTTGCATAAGCTCAGCAGTCACTGGAGAGGTGAGTCAAGGAGTTCCAGTCATGCCTACTGCAGAAGCGCTGCTTGTGTGCTCTGAGAAGAAGAAAACAACGAATACGTATCAGGAGGAGGACAGCTGAGACCGGCCGTCCTTCTAACTGAGTGTGATAAGAAGAAGGCAGGTCAGGGTGTCCAGCAGGTACAGGTAGAGATGTTAATTTCAGTGTTCAAGCTATTATTTTGAATTAAGAGTGTTAAAGATCAGTACTCTGACAGACATATTCCTTTACACATGCCTGATAAAGACATAAGTGATAGGCTGGATACCTGAAAATCCCAGAGAATGGGCCCTCCCCACTTTCATTTATTGATGATATCAGTATCTATGTGCTTGATCAGTAGCATTGGTGCTAGCTATCCTGGCAAACAGTTGCCTCATTTTGGAGGTTTAATTGGATTCTGATATTTAAATTATTTAATTGTGCTTTTAAACCATTTTTTACATCCATTATTGCCACATCTTTTTGCCACTTCTTTTTTGTTGCAACTTTTATCCGATTTCCGCAATTTTTTCATGACGTTCTTTTTGCATTGTTTTGCCTACTTTGCCTGCCTTTTATCAATTCTTGCCAATATTTCCCACTTTTAAAAACTTTTTTGCCACCAATATCCCATTTATGCCCTTTTTTATCCTCTTTGTTACTTTTTGAGCTACTTTTTGTCCCTTCCTCCCGTTTCTGCATCATCTTTTTGCAACTTTTTGCGTACTTTAGCCACCTTTTGTGTTTTGTTGCACATTTTGCCACTTCTAAAAATGTTTTTTCCAAACCCATATCCCGTTTATGCCCCTTTTCACCCATATTGTTACTTTTTAAAACCCCTTTATCTCCTTTTTCCCATTTCTGCAATATCTTTTTGCAACTTTTTGCCCACCTGAGCCATTGTTGTCCATTCTTGCCAGTTTTTGCTGCTTTTAACCCATTCTTGCCACTTTATGCTCATTTCTTCCCACTTTGTTAATTTTTTTGTAAATGTTTTTTATCATTCTGAGCCCATTAAGGCATTTTTTCTTTTTTGCTATTTTAACCCATTCTTACTACTTTCTGTCAATTGTTTTGTCACTTTTGGCCTGTTTTTGTCACTTTAAGGCATTTTTTTTCCTTTTTTTTTTTCCTATTTTAACTTATTTCTTTTTTTTTTATTCATATTTTAACCCATGCCATTTTTCTGTTTATTTATTTCACTATTTCAACCCATTTGCCCCCACCTTTTTTTTTTTTTTTTTTTTTTTTTACTATTCTAATCCATTCTTGCCACTTTTCACCCATTTTTTCCCCCTCTTATCACAAGTATTCCATCATTTCCTATAATTCCAAAAAAGTTTTCTGTGTTTTTTAATTTTATTTTCTGGCATCCTGACATCTGTGTAAATCATGGCCAAGCTAAAAAGTCTGACATTACTTTTCTCATAGATCAGTGCACCGTCCACACTACTAATAAAAAGGCCATTCTGTTTTAATGAAATGGGTTTACAGTTTGAAAAAACCTGTACTGTACTACAGCACAAACAAATAAAATTCATGATATGTTGCTGTGGTAAGAGTAGTTATTATTCAGATTAAAAAGTATAATAAGATATGGTTACCACAGCTTAATTTTACAGTTGACCAGGATTTTGCTGACCTCTATGGACCCCCAGTTTGTCTGGGCACCCCTTTATCCCCCTTATGGACGGCCTTGGTGGGAGGCAGGAAGACATCAATGAAAATACTAGATGGTGACTGGTAGAATCTGATATTCATTTAGTACTGTAGAACACATGATTCCAAGTGTTTTTCATAATATATGTCATACCTGTAAAGGAAAATATCACTCATTTTGTAATATTAGTAAGCACCAAAAACATTGTGAGGATATCTACATGTCACATTGTCTTTAGCTGAGCACCCCCAGAGTTCTGAATTAAGTTATTCCTTCCTGCCATGTAGCAGAGTCAAGGTAACAATGATAGCGTATGAGAGCATGAGGGAAACAAGTTTCCGTTTTATAACTGCTAGCTGTCAGCACCCTTCCTGTATATATTTACTGTACAGAGATGGGAGCAGTAACCTTCTGCTCATCTACAGAAACAAAGCTTTTCTACAATGTCAAACTATTAAATCCACACATGGAGCATAAAGCAATGCATTCTACCTATTTTTAGCCTCAAGGCCTGCTGGGATATGCTAACAGGACGTGCAACATGCCAGGCAGGATTGTATTTACTTGGGGTCAGGAGACTGGAAGTGTTCTGAGGCTGCACATGAAACTGATTCACCTTCATTTTAAAGCGCTATACTGTGACTGCATGAAGGCAGCGCATACTGTTTCTACATCTGACATCAAAACCCATGATTCCTTGCCCTCTTGCCTGGGGCCTAGTCATGGCGCGTTTGAAGATACGCTTACATGCCTGTTAGCAGCTCACATACATGTAGGAATGCACACACCAAAATGTCATCTACTGTATGTATCTTTGATCTCTGTGCCGCCTGCATACATTACCAGGCGGGATTTGTGGTAAAAGCACCTTGGAGGAGGAGAAGCATGAAAATTATAAATTCTCTGGCAAATCTCAGGAGGGAGTTGAGGTTTTATTATACATGAAGCATGATGGGGGTGGGGGGTTGTCATTTTTCTGCAAAAGATGGAACACCGAAAACAGCATGTTAACAGTTAGGTATCAGTGATTCCAGTCAAATTCCAACTTTTTTGCCGATATGTCGCTATTGTCTGTGGAACAGTTCTTAAGAACAAACTTTTTTTTTTGCTTCTTTTGCTGTAATTTTCCAATCAATATCAGACCTGGTCATAAATATCAAATATTGATTAATTATTTAGGAATTTAACCCTTTAAATGCCAGTTCAAGTGCAAAAATTTAATTAATATTTTTCACACTCTACATACAAATTGGATTTCCTTGCAGGATATTATCACAGCTTTGATTATGTTAATAATGAACATCAACTTTGATTTTTAAACATTGTTCTTTATAAAAAAAAAATCAGCATTAAAAAAATGAACAAAAGATGGACGCTAGGCAAAAAGCAAACAAAAAAAAGTTTTAAAAAAATGCAATAAATATACTATACATCAAAAAACAAACACAGAACAAAAACAACAACAACAACAACACTTTTTTGATTAATATTTCATCATTATCTGACCTGAACATAAACAAATAAACTGATTAATTAATCAATATTTGAATATTGATTAATTTCCAGGAGGTTTAAACGTTAAATGCCAGTTTAACAGCAAAAACACCTGAATGTATGTAATGCACCAAACACAGAAAAGCAAATATTTTTCATATAATACATGCAAATTAATTTCTTTGAAGAGGATTATTACAGCCTTCAATATGTTAATAATAAGCAGCAACTTTGATTTTAATACAGTATCTTTTGTTTTTATTTTTAGGTTTTAATAAACGGTTACACTCAGGGTCTTTGTTACCAAAAATGGATGCCATACATTAATCGAAATAAAAAAAATTACTAAACATAAAAACATCAACACTTTCTTTGCATGAACTTTTTGATTAGACCTGCTCATGAATATCATATATGGATTCATTTCTAAGAATTTTACTCTTTCAGTGCCAGTTTAACTGCAAAACCCCTGATGTTTGTGATGTTCAATCCACAAAAATAAACATTTTTATATACTACATGCAAAATGGATACCCTTATATATCTTAATAATGAGCAACTTTGATTTTCATGCAGTACTGTTTCTTTTATTTTTGTTACACTCAGGGTTTTTTTTTTTTGTGCAACTTAGACTACAAATGTATATAACAATTAAAAAAAAAAACACATGCATTTGTATATATTTTTTTCACCTTTTCTGCATCCATTTTTCCATCACAATCAGACCAAATCATGAATTTGACACAATGATTAATTATCAGGAATCTAAATCTTTGATAATAATCAAAGTGTGTTTATTGATTTTTCATATTTGAACAACAAACATCCCATTCAAATGAAGACAACAAAACTAAGAACATACATCCCAAATACAAGTCTAAACTACAGATGAAACAGTAACAAAACAGGTCATTCTAATACCAGACATCAGACATACCCACCAGGGTGCAGCAACCCTGATTTATGTCATGTAAAAAAATCACAGCCTTGAATATGTAAATAATGAGCTACAACTTTCATTTTTATGTATTTTTTCATTTTTATTTTTAGGTTTTAATAAATTGTTTCACTAATGACATTCGTGACAGTAAATGGTAAAATGGTAAATAGACTTGAGCTTGTATAGTGCCTTCCTAGTCATCTGACAACTCTGGTGAATAATGTTTGGTGTTGGCAGAGCAGAATTTGAATTTCTTTTGCAAATTTTTCATAGGCGCTACCCACATACTCAGCTCTGCTGCTCATCCCACAAATGCATGTTCCTTACAAATGTGGCACCGTTTAAAAGGAAAATAAACAGGTTTTCCAACAGTATAAGATTTATCACCCAGAAGCATTAAGAAATAACCTACAAAACATTAATTTTACCCATTTTATTTTTCTCATTCAGACTGGATTCCTTGAAGGGAATTCTTACAGCCTTGATTGTGTTAATAATAAGATTTAAAAAAACTTGTCAAACTTCATACTGAGGGAGTTTGTAGCAAAAATGGACTTCATTCATGAATAGCAATAAAATGAATAATATAAAACAATTTTCCAATTTTTTTGCAAAGATTTTTCAAACAAAATCAGACCTGATCCATGAATCAAATCTTGATAAGTTTTAAAAAACTCAAAAAATGAAATATTTTCCTCATACTACATGCAAACTTGATTTGCTTTAAGGGGATTATCACAGGATTGGATATGTTACTTATGAGCATTTTTTCATTTTTATGCAAATTTGATGAATTGTTACTATAGCAACCCTAGTGATTCTCAACATTGGGGTCGGGACCCCATAGGGGTTTTGCGAGACGCTGAGAGGGGGTCTCCAGATGCCTCAAAACAACAAAGAATATTTTAACATTTCACACATTTCATACATTTGCCACTTTTCTCCAATTCTGCCATTTTGTTTTGCCGTTTTCATCACTTTCTCCACCAACTTTTCCAATTTTAGCACATTTTTGCCACTTAAAACTACTTTTTGTCAATTTATAACCCTTTCCACTGCTTTTTTCTGCCAAGTTCTGTCACTTCTAAACCAATTCTTTCCATTTTCTGCCTTTTGATTCCCCTGTTGACATATTATTGCCACTGTTAACAATTTTTACACCCATGTTTTCCCATTTAAACCACTTTTTATTATTTTTTTGCAAATTTTTTCCAGTATAACCCATTTCTGCTTATTTTTCCTGCCTCAATAAACCCATTTTTGCCAGTTTGAACCAATTTTTCTTCCCATTTCATCAAATTTTCCATCCATTTTCCCACTTTAAACCCATTTGGCTACTTTTTTTTGCCATTTTTGCTACTTTCAAAATCCCATTTCAACACCTTTTCCACCAATTTTTGCCATTCTAAACCCATTTTAATTCTGATTTTAAGAAAAAGTACTACATTTTTGAGAAGGCTATTTACTACAGCACAAAAAACAACAATACAATTTTTTTTTTTTTTTATGAATGGTAATTATTCAGGTTACTATAAATAAGGATATCACAGCTTATATCTACAACTGACCATGATATTCCTGACCTCCATGGCCCCCAACATTTGGCTGGGTCCCAGAAAGCTTGCCCATTTATCCCCCCTTATGGGTAGCCTGAACATGACTATTCTTGATTGTGCATGGCTGTGTTCATCCACTTTCAGGTACAGTGGGGGTCCCATGTCTCTGGCACCTTTATTTTGGGGGTCCCAGGCTGAAAAGTTTGAGAACCCCTGCTACAGGAAATGAAGAAAAAGCCATGCAATTTTGCCTCTTACCAAATATGGGTAAATTACTAACATTTGATAACAAACTAGTAAAAACATGCAAATTTGAAGCAATGACTCCAGAAAGATCCTAATATCATAAAATGCATGTTTTTATGGTTTTAATTGGATTAAATGTGGCATTTTTAGTCACACCCTCAGTCCAAAACATGAACAGTGATTATTACTGACCTGTTACAGGCATTTACACTGTCCAAATAATTTTATTAAAGCTGAAAAATGTCCTCAACACCCTTCAAGAAAACATCTGTAGGGACTGATTTCTACAGTTAAAACATATATCTTATCTCTTTCAGTAGCTAAATCAGGACCAGAGGGGGGTTGACACACATGTGAGGTGAAACACATGTAAGCAAACAGCCAGCTGCATGAGCAGGAAATAACACAGTCTCAAACATGTGTTAGTGCTCCAATCACAATCAATAAAAGGTGGAAGGAAAGCAAACACATGGGGAGTCAGATAAAGTAAGTGTAAGTCAGAGAGGCAGCGGGATAGATCCAAACACGCTGCAGATAAAGGCGGTAACAGGGGGAACATGAACAGACACAGATGCAGGCGAGGAACCAAATCTGACATGCACAACAATAAGCTTTGCTGACTCAACGCCAGGAGTGTTTACGGAGTTTCCTTTAGCTGAAAGCAGCCAGCCAACAAAGTATCCAGGTGGGAAAAGACAAAGCCTCCTAAGCCAGCTGTTTACTCCTCAACAACAATAAGTGCTTCTATTATTCAGCTTAGACACCAGAGCAGTAAGAGCCCGATTAAAGCTCCTGTGAGGGGGTTTTAGCTGATTATGAAACAGACTGAAATGAACACTGATGTCTCTTTGTGAGTTACAAAAACAAACAAGAACATCAGAGATGGGATTAATACTTTTTTTAGAGTTAATTTTAAAGCCTGTATCTCATGTGGTGGGGTAGGTGTCAACAAAGGGATTAACCAAACACAGCCAGAGATGTCTTTATTTACACATTGTAAGGAAAAGTCTCTCAGTGGTCGTGTTACTGCACGGAGGATTTCACCCAAAATCAAGCACCCTGAGAGTGTACGCTATAAGGGTCAGAGCCAAGATGAAACAGCAAACATCAGAAAGATGGCCTCCAGTGTTGACCTGCTGAGTGAAAACCCTAGAAAGCAGAAACCAAAGGGAGAGCAAGGAGCCAGAGGAGCTGTCCTGGAACGACATGTACCACCGAAAGACTGAAGAAGTAGCTGATACCAGAAAGATCTACCAATGGAATGAAGGACACTAATCATCGCCACACAAGACCAGGCCCCAAGCAGAAGATCTGTGGAGGCTGGGGTCTACTACATCAGACAGTACCCCAGAAGCAGACTTGGCAAAGAAGCTCCTGAGACAGTGTCGCACATCACACCAGCTGGTGGACAAGGCATGCATGGATCGCCGTCACCAAGTTGCCCGGCATAGTGCTGAGTATGGACTGGAGGTCCAAGGATCAAGATGGTCCTGGGAAAGACTTCCAGATCCAAACTGTTGGTGGCAAATCATCTAGACATAGTGGTGGTCGATGGACAGCAGAATCAGAAGGAGCTTTAGAAGTTTGAGGAATACCAAGTGCTGTGGCAACGGTGAAACCAGTGGTGGTCGAAGCACCCGTGGCTTTAACACCCAAATTGGTAGAGTGGCTCCGGGAGACTCAAGGAATAACATCTGAGATCTTTGTCCAGAAAAGAGCAATCCTAGAAACTACTAGTTTAGTTATGCAGAATCCAGAGGCTCCCAGGCCTTTGGTAGAGGACCAGAAATTGAAGGACACAAAAGACCGTCCAGGATGAGTGAATGGTATTTTTAAACACACAGTTGCATGCAAAAGTTACAGGCATGTAGGGTGCTAAGGGTTCACTTGGGCCTGACGTGCCATGACCTGGGGCTGGAGAGCAGCAGCTTGACTGCATCTCTTTTGCCTTTTCAGGCCCATGGGACATCAAGAGCATTACCTACTACCAGGGGTGTAGCACAGGGGGAGAAAGGGTACTGATTACCTGGGCCCGCAGAAGGGGGGGGGCCCTTAAGAAGCATGCAATGAAAAGGTATTTTTATTTATTTCATTAGCATTTAGTGTCATTATTGAATCAAAAGTGACTAAATAAATTGGTCAACGGACTGAAATTAGTATTAAATAGAGTAAAATTTAATACTTGGGGCCCCTACTCCTCCTTTAAAAATGTCCAAATGGTGTGGTCTAATGCTGCAGAATAATACAAGTAAATTTAGAGAGAATATTGCTCATAAATGGGGAAATTATGGCTCACAAATACATTAAAATGCAGAGATATTTGTAAAAATGAGGAAACATTTGCTGCTTGGCTAGCTGCCCTGTGTAATATTCTTTCTGGGGGCCCTTAATCCCTAGCCTCGCCCCTGCCTACTACCAACCTGGGCGGTCCCCTAAGCTGTGCGTACTTGCCATACCTGCTGTAAAAGTATGGACTTTGTTATTTTTTCAACAGATAATGTTCCCATGTCCCTGGTAATATGCAAGAACATCCAGAGTATGACCAGGATTGTGTCAGTCCTCCTTGGCGGTGACCTCAGGTGGCTTACTTGCCAAATATACGCCATAAGTCAGCCTCAGTTTTTGTCCTATACATGCCTAAAACTTATGCACAATGTAAATGTAAGGATATACCATGCACATGAAAGCCATACATCAACAACATCCACGAGCACTGCTGTTTCCTCTAGTCCAAGCTCATCTGAGAAGAACTGACAGTGGAAAAGTGTGCTGGGGCCTGGTGAGTATGTGTACCAGGGGTTCCAAAACCTGAGCTAATTCAACAGAGGTCCAGCCACCTGAGTGCAGTTGTTGTTTAAAGACACCTATGTCTGGAAGGTGAAGCTTTGGAGATGGTAAATCACATGTTACAAGGCAAAACAGTCAACACCGCGTTGAGCTCTCTTGCCTCAGCTACCATTGTGGTGTCCTGTTGCCTCCATCACGTCCAGTCTCTTGAGATCCTTGTCTGTCAGTCAAAATCTGGTACTGTGAGGTACAAGTACAAAGATTTCAGAGGTAGTCTGATCTGAAATTTGTACAATTTTCTGGACTGGACATGTGAAAAAAACCCCAAGAGCCTCTATTTAATTAAAGATACAAGACAGAAGTTTGCAACCTTGTCTGAATAATAGAATAAAAAAATATGTGAATGCATTCATGAATTTACAGTTTCAGATATTTATCAGTGAACACAGTCAACACTTTGATTTGTGGGCTGCGTTCAGTTTGTGTGTGCATGTGTATTTCTAGCTGAAGGCAGCAGTATAGTGATGGTTTTGGGACTCAGAGGCCCATTGCAAGCCTGGCTTCTGCCCACGGCATTGATGATCTGCTCTGCTACAGATCTCAGTGCTTTTTTTCTTCACAGTCACACACAGACATACACACAAACACTCTCACACACATATATTTTCTCGGTCCTTCTCTCTGAGAGAAGGGAGATAATAGGAAAATAGAGTAAGGAACAATGCAATCAGGCAATTACATCTTAAAATCCTGATATGACCACTCAGCAGCCAAACAGTGACTATGATGACCACTCAGCAGCCAGTGACTATGATGACCACTCAGCAGCCAAACAGTGAATATAATGACCACTCAACAGTCAAAGAGTCACTCTGATGACTACTCAAAAGTCACAGAGTCACTCTGATGTCCACTCAACAGTCACAGAGTCACTGTGATGACCTCTCAACAGTCACAGAGTCACTGTGATGACCTCTCTACGGTCACAGAGTCACTCTAATGTCCACTCAACAGTCAAAGAGTCACTCTGATGACCTCTCAACAGTCACAGAGTCACTCTGATGACCTCTCAACAGTCAAAGAGTCACTCTGATGACCACTCAACAGTCACAGAGTCACTCTGCTGACCACTCAACAGTCAAAGAGTCACTCTGATGACCTCTCAACTGTCACAGAGTCACTCTAATATCCACTCAATAGTCACAGAGTCACTCTGATGACCTCTCAACAGTCACAGAGTCACTTTGATGTCCACTAAACAGTCACAGAGTCACTGTGATGTCCTCTTAACAGTAACAGAGTCACTCTGATGACCTCTCTACAGTCACAGAGTCACTCTAAAAACCTCTGAACAAAGAGTCAGTGACTATGATGACCACTCAGCAGCCAAACAGTGACTATGATGACCACTCAACAGTCAAAGAGTCACTCTGATGACTATTCAGAAGTCACAGAGTCACTCTGATGTCCACTCAACAGTCAAAGAGTCACTCTGATGACCTCTCAACAGTCACAGAGTCACTCTGATGACCTCTCAACAGTCAAAGAGTCACTCTGATGACCACTCAACAGTCACAGAGTCACTCTGCTGACCACTCAACAGTCAAAGAGTCACTCTGATGACCTCTCAACTGTCACAGAGTCACTCTAATATCCACTCAATAGTCACAGAGTCATTCTGATGACCTCTCAACAGTCACAGAGTCACTTTGATGTCCACTAAACAGTCACAGAGTCACTGTGATGTCCTCTTAACAGTAACAGAGTCACTCTGATGACCTCTCTACAGTCACAGAGTCACTCTAAAAACCTCTGAACAAAGAGTCAGTGACTATGATGACCACTCAGCAGCCAAACAGTGACTATGATGACCACTCAACAGTCAAAGAGTCACTCTGATGACTATTCAGAAGTCACAGAGTCACTCTGATGTCCACTCAACAGTCACAGAGTCACTGTGATGACCTCTCAACAGTCACAGAGTCACTCTGATGACCTCTCTACAGTCACAGAGTCACTCTTATGTCCACTCAACAGTCAAAGAGTCACTGTGATGTCCTCTCAACAGTCACAGAGTCACTCTGATGACCACTCAACAGTCAAAGAGTCACTCTGATGACTATTCAGAAGTCACAGAGTCACTCTGATGTCCACTCAACAGTCACAGAGTCACTGTGATGACCTCTCAACAGTCACAGAGTCACTCTGATGACCTCTCTACAGTCACAGAGTCACTCTTATGTCCACTCAACAGTCACAGAGTCACTCTGATGACCACTCAACAGTCACAAAGTCAGTCTGATGACCACTGAACAGTCACAGAGTCACTCTGAAGACCTCTCAACAGTCACAGAGTCACTCTGATGACCTCTCAATAGTCAAAGAGTCACTGTGATGACCTCTCAACAGTCACAGAGTCACTCTGATGACCTCTCAACAGTCACAGTCACTCTGATGACCTCTCAACAGTCAAAGAGTCACTCTGATGACCTCTCAATAGTCAAAGAGTCACTCTGATGATGACTCAACAGACACAGAGATACCCTGATGTCCACTTAACATTCACACATGGCAGACCTTTAATTCAGTGGGATGTTATACTACTCATAGGTGTGCCACCAACTGCTGCACTTGGCCCATAGTTCTGCCAACAATACCCAAAGATGTACCAAAGAGAAGTCACAAAGGAGTCCACCATGCACCTCTGGCCATCAGTCAGGGTCTCATAGGAGTGAAGTAAGACCAAGAAGACCAAGGACTGAAAGACTGACTTTCTTCTGCATGCTTAGATACCGTGAGCACCAGACCATGTTCCCCCACGAACTCATCGCCCCATGTATAGGTCCAAGTCTGCAGTTGATCTCAGCCTCCTAGTGAGCAGTTAAATGGAATACACTGCCAAGTTAGGTGAACTGCTCTACAACGTACATGCTCTTACCATCCACACCCAGTCATCTTTGACTGTGCAAAGAAATAACTTCTTCTGGTGTGTGGTATCTACATTTTCTTGACTGTTTCTTAGAAGTTGGAGTGGGAGGGAAGCGGGTCTTGGCTGTTATGTATGCCCAGTTGGGGCACTTGGTCCTTGCAGTCAAATTAAATATCCATAATGAGCTATAACCATGAATTTTCTTAACTGTGCATGTTAGTGTAATGAGTATGTAGTTTAACAGGCTCTGCTCTTATCTTTCAGGCTTTTTCTCTAATTCTCTATCCTCTGTCTTTGCCTCTGTCTCTCTGAATTACTGAGTGCCCATTGGCTGAGAAGACGAGCAGCTCCAGTGAGCACACAGTGGTGATAATTCACAGCCAATCTGTGCACTGGACCAACACACACTCATTTAAATACTGCCTACAGCCATTACGATATCTCTCTGTCTCTATCATTATCAGCATCTCTATTCTTTCTGTTTTACTCACTTGACCTCTACATGCTTCCTGCCATGACTGCCTCTTTGTTTTTTGTTTTTATGACTCATTTCTGTATAACAAGCATCACTTCTTCACCTTATGATAATTATTCATCAGTATAGCTTCTTTAATTTCTCTATCTTGTATCAGGGTGAAATTGCCAGGATGCCAAGGAGCTCAGATTTACTTTTCTTTCTTTGTGGCCCCTGGCTTTTATGTAGGAGATCACAGCCAGGGCCGTGTCAGTGAAGGAAATTAGTATGCCATCAAGATGCCTGGATGCACATACTGGCTGAATACTGAATGAATGTGTGCAGAGTGACATGTTTAATACATGTACAGTCTTCTTTCTTTTGTTTGTGTTGCACTCAGTATGCACATTTATAAGACCCTGTTGTTTTCATGCCATCCATCAGCAAATACAGCACAATATTACACTGAGATATCATGCACAGGTCCCTGACATCACTCTCTGGGTTTATATTATTCTAGAAGGCTGAAGCAAATCTAAAATTCACCACTGATATTGTTTTCTTTAGCTGTAGAGATGATAAAGGAATACATTCTGCTTTGGTGCATTCTCTTTTCTATCTCTAAAGGAGGATGTTTTGGGGAAAACTGTGATCTATTTATCGACTGTCTAATGTCAGACTTTGCTAATTAATTTTGATAATATGATCAGGATTATCTTGTTGAGAAACAACAAGATAATCCAGTAGATGAGGGTGTTACATGAGTGCTTCCTGTTTTATTTTGGTGTTTCCTTTAGTGACTGCTGATGTCACCTTGTCTGCACCTGTGGTTAATGACCCAGAGTCTATTTAGTCAGGATCTGCTAACCAGCTCACTCTCTCTCTCCACCTTGCAGCAGCAGCACCTCCAGCAGCAGCACCTCCAGCAGCAGCACTTCCTTTGTGTGCGCTCAGGTTTTGTTTAGTTAAACATTGGTTAAAACTTCAATAAAAGTGATTATTATTTAACCCATTGAGTGTGTGGTTTCCATTGTTATGTTCGGCATTTGAGCCAGCCGTAACATAATAATGGGGGCTCGTGGTTGAACTTGGTTTAGTTTTGCCCCTAGATTAGTTTAGTTTGTTCAGGTTTTTTTTGTTAGTTTTGGAGGTGTGATACAAGCACTCAGGCAGTTTCTGCTGGGAGTCTTCTGGTGAGTACGTTTGGAAGCACATGGTCTGAGTGTATGGGATGCCAATTTAGAGGTAATTCTCCCTGGTTTAGTTAGGAGGGGTCTTGCTGGGCTGACTTCGGTCGTCCTTCCATCGGCCTCTCATTTGTTATTTTCATTTCTTTCACATTTTTTCTGGTAACCCTGGGGAGGGGGTGCGCTGGATTCAGTTTATTGTAGTTGGTCATGTCTGTGGCCTTCTGCGGTATTCTGGGTCTAGTGATGCCTCGAGCCCGGCACGCCAACCAGGTAGGTTTAGAAAAGTTTAGGTAGGAACCAGGGGAGTTGCTTTTTTTTTTCTGTATACTCAGTAATATGTTTCCAGTACTCAGTGGAAGATGTTTTGTGTTGGCTAGGTAATTTTGTGTAGGTACTCTTCTTTATTGTGGGGTATTATTGACTGTTTTCTAAAGCCTAACTTTTGTGTGTTATACAGTGCTTGTATTAGGCTATTTTGTGGCATCAGGTGAAAGTGTGTAGCTTGTCTTTGTGTGTAGGCTAGTTCTCCCTGAGTTTGTAGCTTAGCTTAGCTTAGCTTTTGTTGACCAGCAGGTTACATTTGAGGTAATTTGCGTGGGTAAATTTTGTGTGCTACATTAAAAGTTCAAGGGGGATTAAAGTAGTCCTGCTTTTGTGTAGTTTAGCACTGAGGTTCTCTCAGTTTAGTGGAAGGTGCTCTAGTTACTCGTGTGGGTTTTTCTTTTTGTGTGTGAGCTGTGATTTAGTTGTGTCGAATAGTCACAATATAGCTGCAGCTTTGTGGCCCATTTTTGTGAATCTCTGTGGAGAAATTTGTGGTTTAGTGATAAGTGTGCCTTAGTGTGTTGCTATTATGGCATTTGAGTTAGACAGGTTTGTTAAGGAGCCTGATGCTAAGCAACTTTTTGTTTGCACAAAAAAGGATCTTCGTGCTGTAGCAGACCATTATGGCCTTGCTATTCAAGGTAATCTTAAAAAAGATGATTTCCGCTCTAAAATCATAAATGGGTTACTTGAACAGGGCATTTTGTGTGAAAAATTTGAACTGCCCATTGAACATCAGATGCTTTTTCAGAGGAAGAGCAGGAAAAGCAGAGTGAGATAGAAACGTCAGAAGTTTCTGTAGACAAAGCTTCAGGATCAAGAGAGCTTGAGTTAGTTACAATTAAGAAAACTTGAATTAGAGATAGAGGCAAAGGAAAGAGAGCAGATCAGAAAGCATGAGCTGGAGCGGGAAAGAATACGTCTTGCTCATGAAAGAGAACTTCAGGAGATACAGTTGAGGGCTCAGACAGGGAGTAATGCTACTGATAAATCTGGCTCC
Source organism: Cheilinus undulatus (assembly GCF_018320785.1). Classification (NCBI taxonomy): domain Eukaryota; kingdom Metazoa; phylum Chordata; class Actinopteri; order Labriformes; family Labridae; genus Cheilinus; species Cheilinus undulatus. Next base: position 6,137,131 of record NC_054887.1, read on the forward strand.
TCTAGTTTCTCCAAATTTGATGTTGGTAAAAATATAAATTTGGTGCCTCCTTTCAATGAAAAAGATGTTGAGAAGTATTTTTCACACTTTGAGCAGGTGGCGACCACCTTGGAGTGGCCTAAGGACTGTTGGACTTTGCTTTTGCAGTGTGTTCTTTCTGGTAAAGCTCAGGAGGTGTATTCCTCACTAACTTTAGAGAAGAGCTTCGACTATGATACTGTTAAAGGGTCCATTTTGCAGGCATATGAACTTGTGCCAGAGGCTTATAGACAGCGTTTTCGTAGCTATTCCAAAGCTGAAAAGCAAACTTTTGTGGAAATTGCGCGAGAAAAAGAGATTTTGTTTGATCGGTGGTGCACCTCAACAAAAGTAGAAACAAAAGATTTGCGACAGTTAATTCTCCTTGAAGAGTTAAAAAATTGTGTTCCAGAAGTTGTTGCAACCTATTTAAGTGAACAAAGGACAGAAACTGTTGCAGATACAGCTATTTTGGCTGATGAGTATGTTTTAGCTCATAAAGTTTCATTTAGTGACCAGCCTCAGACAGAGACTAAAACTCGCACTACTCCTCAGCGTCCTCGCTTTTCAAACAAAAGTTCTGCCAGTTTCTCAGGTGGTAAAACCCCCAGTTCTAAAACCAGCAGTTCAGAACGTGTTTGTTTTTACTGCAAAAAGCTTGGCCATATGGTAGCTGACTGTCCAATTCTAAGTAAGAAGCAAAAACCTAAACCAGTGGCCTTGATTGGTTCTGTGAGTGGCCCACTTCCTGTTATGAAAACTGAGCATGATCAGTCCTGCAAAAATGTCTCTGAACCATCAGGTTTCGAACCATTCATTATTGATGGCTTTGTAGCACTGTCCGAATCTGACTATGCTGTTCCAGTCCTTATCTTGCGGGATACTGGTGCCTCAAAATCTATTCTCCTTGCAGGGAGTGTTACCTTTGTCTGACAAAACTTTTCTTGGCGGTGATGCACTGATACAAGGATGTGAAATGTCCTATCTCAGAGCCCCTCTGCACACAGTGTATTTAAAATGTGGATTGGTCACAGGGCCTGTTCAAGTTGGTTTGCGTCCCTACATTCCAGTAGAAGGGGTCAGTCTCATTCTAGGTAATGACCTTGCTGGAGGAAAGGTGTTTCCTTCACCAGTTGTGACAGACAACCCTATGCTTACTGAACAGTCTGACTCTGACCAAAGTGAACTAAAAACAGATGCTTGTGTTTATCCTGCTTGTGTCGTAGCCCGAGCTCAGGCTCGTAAAGCTAATGAAGCTAACCTTGCTGATACGTTTATGGTTGACACTTTTGACACTGATAGCCAAGTGCTAGTGGCTAGTTCTGATGCTAAGCCCAACAGAGAAAGTAGTAGTGGTTCCCCAGCTACTGTCCCAGAGGTTATTGAGTTGACATTGTGTGATCCTGATGTGACTGTTAGCTCACTTCCATTAGGTAGAGAACAGCTAGTTAAGTCACAGAAAGCTGATCCTTCGTTAGGTAAGTGTTTTGCAGCTGTTAAGCCTAAGGAAGAATTGTTGTCTGTTCCTGTTGGTTTCTTTGTGGAAGGTGATGAACTTATGCGTAAGTGGACTGCTGTTAATGATGGGTCAGACTGGAGTACCACCTACCAAGTTGTTGTACCTTCTGTATATCGTGCACAGATATTAAAGTTAGCTCATGATAATGCTATGTCTGGTCACTTGGGAGTTACAAATACCTATGACAGGATTCTGAGACACTTCTTTTGTCCAGGTTTAAAATCTTCAGTGGTTGAGTATTGTCGTACTTTTCATGTGTGCCAGTTAGCAGGCAAGCCCAATCAGGTGGTTCCCCCTGCACCTCTTCAGCCTATTCCGGTGATAGGGGAAACTTTTGAGAGACTCATTGTTGACTGTGTAGGCCCTCTACCAAAGTCAAAGTCTGGCTCTCAATATCTTTTGACTATTATGTGTGCTAACACCCGTTACCCTGAGGCAATACCCCTGCGTTCTATGAAAGCTAAGGTTGTTGTGAGGGAACTTGTGAAGTTCTGCACTACTTTTGGTTTACCAAAAATCATCCAGACAGATCAAGGGACGAACTTTATGTCGAAGGTGTTTAATCAAGTATTACAGGTTCTTAGTGTGAAACATCAGGTTTCTAGTGCCTTTCACCCTGAGAGTCAAAGTGCCCTGGAAAGATTTCACCAGACCCTTAAATCTATGCTTCGCACCTACTGTCTTGAACATGGTCCTTAATGGGATGAAGGTATTCCATTCTTGTTGTTTGCTATCCGTGAAACTGTGCAGGAGTCACTGGGTTTTAGCCCTGCCGAGCTAGTTTTTGGTCACACAGTTAGGGATCCTTTAAAGTTGCTGTGAGAGAAACTGCTCAGAGTCCTCAACAAAAGTAAATGTACTTGACTATGTGAGCTCCTTCCGTGAGCGCCTTCACAATGCCTGTGAAGTTGCTAAACAGGCCATGTCAGCTTCTCAAGGTAAAATGAAACAGCACTTTGACAAAAAGGCAGTGCAGCGTTCTTTTTGTCCAGGTGATTCTGTGTTGGCCCTTCTGCCGATACCTGGATCAGCATTGCAGGCCAGGTTTTCTGGGCCATATGTCATTAAAATGAAGAAGAAGGAAAAGGCCCCTTAAATGATGTCAGTTGTGTTGGTACAGTTTCTCTTGTTACCACTTGTCCTATTGATGATGGTTTGACCAAAGAAAATGCCACTGCATTGGGTGCCCGGCTTCAAAACTCTCAGGTTCTGGAAAATTTAGAGGCTCACGTGTCTTATCTCCCTGCCTCTCAAAAGTCGGATATCCTCCAGTTGGTTAATAGCCATACAGCTTTGTTTTCAGATGTTCCAACTCGCACAAATGTCCTGCAACATGATATTGATGTAGGTGATAATGTTCCCATCAAACAACATCCCTATCGTGTTAACCCTATTAAAAGAGAAATAATGCAGAAAGAAGTTGAGTATTTACTTACTAATGGTCTTGCAGTCCCGAGTAACAGCTCTTGGAGTTCGCCTTGTTTACTTGTCCCAAAAGCTGATGAAACTCCTAGATTCTGCACAGACTTTAAAGTTAACAGTGTTACCAAGCCTGACTCTTATCCTCTTCCTCGTGTGGAAGACTGCATTGACAGGGTAGGAACAGCGTGTTTTGTGACCAAACTGGACTTGCTTAAAGGATATTGGCAAGTGCCCTTGACCCAGAGAGCATCTGAAATCTCTGCTTTTGTCACACCTGACAATTTTCTTCAGTACACCGTCATGGCATTTGGCATGTGTAATGCCCCTGCCACCTTTCAGCGGCTAATGTGGACAGTGTTGTCTGGTGTACCTAATTGTGAGGCCTACTTAAATGATGTTGTTGTGTATTCACCTGACTGGGAAAGTCACATGAATACTTTGCACAGTGTTTTTGACCGCTTTGAGAAAGCGTCTTTAACTCTTAACCTCAGTAAATGTGAGTTTGCAAAAGCCACTATTACTTACCTTGGTAAGGAAGTAGGTCAGGGACAGGTTCGCCCCATTGCAGCTAAGATCAGTGCTGTGGCTCAGTACCCTGTCCCCACTACTAAACGCCAGGTGAGACGTTTCCTTGGGTTAGCAGGTTATTATAGAGCATTCTGTTGCAACTTTGCCACCATTGTTGCACCCCTGACTGACCTTGTCAGTCCAGCTAGGGAGTTGGTGTGGGACTCCAAGTGTGAGCAGGCTTTTCAAGCTGTTAAGGCTGTCCTGTGCAACTCTCCTGTACTTGCTGCCCCAAATTTTGCTGTTCCATTCAAGCTTAAGGTTGATGCCAGTGGTAAAGGTGCTGGAGCTGTCTTGATTCAAGAAGATTCAGCAGGCATCGACCACCCTGTGTGCTACTTTTCTAAAAAGTGCGCTCAGGTTTTGTTTAGTTAAACCTTGGTTAAAACTTCAATAAAAGTGATTATTTAACCCATTGAGTGTGTGGTTTCCATTGTTATGTTCGGCATTTGAGCCAGCCGTAACAGAGGGAGTATAAAGGACTGCGAGCTATTTGCAGGTCAGTTAAATAAAAATATGTAAAGTGAAATAAGTGACTGCATTAATATTCACTCCATTAAAGTGAGAAACCAAATTTAATACAAATCCAACCAATTGGTGCTAGAAATAGGAAGACACCTGTGTCTGGAAGGTCCAGTCACTTGTTAGCCAGTATTCCTGGCTACCATTATACCATGAAGACAAAAGAACACTCCAAGAAACTCAGAGAAAATGTTATTGAAAGGTATAAGTCAGGGGATGGAAACAATAACATTTCCAAGGCACTGAACATTCCCCAGAGGTCAGTTAAATCCATCATCAAGGAATGGAAGTAATATGGCACATGTGTAAATCTGCCTAGATCAGGCTGTCCTCAGAAACTGAGTGTGCAAGAAGGAGACTAGTGAGAGAGTCCACCAAGACACCTATGACTACTCTGACAACTAAGCTTCAGCAGCTGAGATAGGAGAGATTGCATTCAACAACCAGTCAAGGCATCATGGCTTTGTCATTACAGAGGGTTTTTATGTGACAAAGGCCAAATTATTTTGACCGTGATTAATTTATTAAATCAATAAAATTGTAGAACGTCCAAAGGGGTGAATACTTTTATAGGTACTGTATATATTGGAAAATGGTGGGTTGCTCCCTCCAGGTGGGGAGAGTGTCTTTGCCCAAGTGAAGGAGTTCAAGTACCTCGGGGTCTTGTTCACGGGTGCGGGTAGAAGGGACTGCAAGACTGACAGAAAATGGATGGATGGTACTGTATATCACGTTTCACCGTGCATTAGCTTTTGTTTTGTTCACTGCTTGTTGGGTGGGTGGCGAGCTCTGCTATTGGAAAGACTGTGATTTCAGACTCCGACTATGATTGGTTGAATTTAGTGGTGAATGTCTCCTCACACATAAAGGCACTGCTTGTCAGCAGACGAGGCAGGTAAGTGCTTTTATCCCCAGACGACAGAGAGACTCACAGCAATGACAAAGGATATTAAATTGACAAAGAAAAAGTCTGTCAGGGTAGAATTAAATAGAATAATAAAGGACTAAGATGTTTTGTAACTGAAGCTATTAAGGATATTTAAAAATTCTGATGTTTAAAACCTTAAATCCAACAGAACTGCATTGATTTGCTGACTGCATGCCCACTTTAATGTCAAGAGACTTTCAAAATAAAGGAGTAGTCTGTTTGTGTTTTTTTTTGTTTTGTTTTATTTCAATTTTTGACCAGTAAATATCTGTCTGAGTACAGGGTTGACTCAGAACTTATTCTATTTAGTAAAAGAACAGACTCAGAATGCATCCTTGATAATATCTGTTTGCCTCTTGCACTCTCTCACTCCCTGTTTCATAAATATCTCATTTATTTTAATGAAAAAAGCTATAGGGCTCTGAGAGCACCTCATTTGGCCATCTGCAGTGGTTAAGGTATGAGTGAGTGAATTCTTAAATGAGTGAACAAGCTGGTGGAGGAATTGGAGCATGGCGAGTGATGCAACCTGGGAGTCGTAATCATCTCAAGCTGCTCTCCTGCCATTCCTCTCCAGGTTCCTTTTTTCTTCTTATTCCCTCTGTATTTTCCTCACCCTTTTTCACCCTGGTGTTATAATCTTCCACACTGCTGGTAAATCTAGCTCTGGGTACCCATGGGCTGCCTTTATCCCTGGCTCCGGACTCCCCAGGTAGAAGGAGTGAAGAATCCCTCTGACTGAGCCGTAGATTCACTGGAGGTTCTCATGGCTTCACAGCATGGTGCCCTGCAGAGCTGGGCTACAGAAAAGAAGACATAATGACAGATGATGGATGGAATGATTTTATACAGGGCTGAGAATCTATAACCACTGAAGAGAGGATTAAATAAGGAAAAAAATCTATACATTGGATTCTAACTGAGTGCGTGTTTGCTGTGTGATGTGACATTGCCGATTTGCGCCCTCACAGCATTCCTACCAGGTGCATGTTTGCTGCTGTTGTCCATGTCTAAGCCCCTATTTTCATCAGTTACACCTCAGTCAATCTCCTTACAAGTGACTTAATAACTATATAACTGAGCTGGGAAAAATTCAGGATAAAAGAATTCAATATTAACAAGACGAGTATGGTTCCAAATTATTATGCAAATGATATTTTCCTCTCACAGTTCTTGCATCCATTGAACTTGTGAGTTTTTGGAGAGTTTCTGCTTGAATTTCTTTGCAAGATGTCAGAATATCCTCCCAGAGCTGCTGTTTTGATGTGAACTGCCTCCCACCCTCATAGATCTTTAGCTTGAGGATGCTCCAAAGGTTCTCAGTAGGGTTGAGGTCAGGGGAGGATGGGGGCCACACCATGAGTTTCTTTCCTTTTATGCCCATAGCAGCCAATGACACAGAGGGATTCTTTGCAGCAGGAGATGGTGCATTGTCATGCATGAAGATCATTTTGCTACAGAAGGCACGGTTCTTCTTTTTGTACCATGGAAGAAAGTGGTCAGTCAGAAACTCTATATACTTTGCCGAGATCATTTTCACACCTTCAGAGACCCTAAAGGGGCCTAGCAGTTCTCTCCCCATGATTCCGGCCAAAAGCATGACTCCGCCCCCTTCTTGCTGACATCACAGCCTTGTTGGGACATGGAGGCCATCAACCATCCATCCACTACTCCTCCATCTGGACCATCCAGGGTTGCACCGCACTCATCAGTAAACAAAACAGTTTGAAAATGAGTCTTCATGTATTTTTGGGCCCACTGCAACTGTTTCTGCTTGTGAGCATTGGTTAGGGGGGCTGAATAGTAGGTGCACAATTGGGCTCACCTGGCGAACTAATTATAACAGGTGTTTGAGATTTATTTCAGTGATCTAAAGAGCCCTGAGACACAACACCATCCATGAGTTTAATTGAAAAACTAAGAACTGAATGTTTATGACACTAAAATCCAATTTGCATAATAATGTGGAACGTGGTGTAAACTGAGGTTTAGCTTTGGAAGGCAAAAAGTGGAAGTGTAATCTCACCTATTCTACCAATGTGGCAGCAACTTTATTAGACTGATGCACTAAGGCTTGTGGCTTTCTTCAGGGTCATCAAGAAACATGCAAACATATTCTACTGATGTGGTCTTACATATGTGCTTGGTAAATATACAGTTCTGTGCAGAACTTTTTTTTTTTTTCTTGATGTAAGCAGGCGCATTGCACTAGTCCCAACATTTAGAGAATCTGAGGTAGATTCATATTTTATTGCATTTGAGCGCATTGCTGCCACTCTTAATTGGCCCAAGAGTGTGTGGCCTCTTCTGTTGCAATGTAAACTGGTGGGTAAGGCTCAGGAAGTGTGTAATTAGTTGTCAATTGAAGAGTCTTTAAACTATGAAACTGTGAAAGCCACTGTCCTGCGAGCTTATGAGTTAGTTCCTGAAGCATATAGACAAAAGTTTCGAAAATGTAAAAAAACTGCCACCCAGTCTTTTGTAGAGTTTGCGAGGGAGAAGGCCACTCTTTTTGATAAATGGTGTCAGGCAAGTAAAGTTTTGACTTTTGATGACTTGTGTGAACTTGTTTTGCTTGAGGAATTTTAAAATTGTCTCCCTGACAAAATTGGAATTTACCTCAATGAACAGAAAGTCACGTCACTTTCAGCCGTTGCTGTAGCCGATGAGTTTGTTCTGACACACAACAGCGTCTTTTCTCCCCGTGATCAGCGTGAGTCGTCGTTTTTGGCTGAAAAAGGCACACGTCTTCTCCTAATATTCATCATAGTTTGTCTGTGACTGATGATGTGTGTGAGTGTTTTTACTGCCATGAGCAGGGACATTTCATTCCTGTTTGCCCTGTTCTGAAGCAAAAAGAACAGTCCAAAATCTCCAAATCTCCTTCCCCATTCCTAAAACTAATGCACATGACTGTATTGCTATGATTTTTATGAGCTGTCTATTTTTTGCCAAAAGATGTACACACCTCATGGTAAAAATAGGCGAGCTTTCATTTCTCTGGATTCTCATTGCAGCTGTTTCACAGTTTCTGCCCATCCAGTCTGAAGAGAAATAAGACTTTTGTTCTGATAGCAATCTAGAGAACGTAGTGTTCATCTCCAGGCTAGAGGGAGAATCTGTCTCAAGCTGAAACTTGCAACTTACTGCAGGCCGCTTTGCAACCTTTTCAAAGCCTGTCAGTTCACACCACTGTGACTGGATCGCAGCTTGAAGTCCCTCAGTCTTGAGTGACTTATTTTCTAAATTACTGCACAATATATCTGTCCCTACAGGGAGGATAATACTACACATTCAAGATTTTTTATGTTTTTATCATCATAATGTGTAAAATTAAGCTTTAAGTTCTGAGTTTTTTGCAAACTCTAAGTTGGCTTTCATGTGTTTTGCATTGAAGAGAGGCTTCACTCTAGCCATGCTGCTATAAATCCCAGATACAGTGATGGTTGTCCTTCTGGTACTTTGTCCCATCTCCAAACAGGATCTCTGGAGCTCAGTCAGTGACCATCAGGCTCTAGGTCATCCCTCTGACTAAGACCCTTCTCCCCTGATTGCTCAGTTTGGCCAGGTGACCAGCACCTGGAAGAATCCTGGTTGTGCCGAACTTATTTTATTTAAGTATTCTGGAGCTCTGAGCTCTGCAACAGGCCCTTTGAAATCATGGCTTGGCTTTTGCACTGATATGCATTGTCAGCTGTGAGGCCGTCTATAGAGAGGTGTGTACCTTTCCTTTCTTTTGATTTTTTTTTTCAACTGTAGCATCAGGTTGCAACATAACAAAATCAAAAAAGTGAAGTTAGTCTGAATACTTTCTGCATGCACTGCATAAATCCACGTAGCATCTAGTAAGATTATTTCCTTTCTTCCAGTCTTGTTTCTCATGAATTCTAGAGAAGAATTCACAGAATTCTCCTGCGGTTACGTAAGACATCATAATAAGCACCACCACCACACTTCCCCATCTTTGTGGCTCCAGGGTTGCCAGGCAACTCCAAGAACGTCAGCCTGGCTGCGGCCCTGCAACCTTTAGTGGCACCTACATTCATGCATAAACCCAACCCAGCTCAATCCTTTTCATCACCTGTTCTCTTCCGTCCTTCTTTAGAGGTTGAAGAGCTTTTTTTGGCTCTGTTTGTTTAGATAATGATGCTGCACAAAGGAGAAGTCTGAAACAAGAACAGAAACTTTGCTGGAAACCAGATGACAACATGGAGTTTCCCTCCTTACTTCCTGGATTCACGCGCCCAAGGACACAATGACAATTTCAAAGTTTGTGCCTTCTTTAAAGTGTTGCCTTTTTCTTCTCTAAAGCCAGTGTTTTAACAATTGCTGTCTGATATGAGGGAATACTTTTGTGTTGTAGATGCATGAAAATAGGAAGAAAACACCCAAAATAAACTGTGCAGCATCTTCCTGCTCAGCAAGCAGAATTTGCAGGATGCCTCAAATTCCCATCCAGTTTGTGGTCACTTTTAGTCAGACAGACGTGACTTCCACAAGTAGACTTTCTTCCTGAAAAAGCAGAATGATGATGACTCACGTACATGCTCACATGCACAGTTAGGCCAAGCTTGTATGGCTTGACTAGAATTGACTGGACCAGTCTTCATCCCAGTATTCAAGACTACAAGATCTAAGAAATCTCTGGTTTTAAAACTGCAGGGAAAGATAAGGTAATGATTTTAGCTTTAATTGCTGATTTTCCATTGAAACAACCCAGCATTGTCACTTTCTTTGAATCATGGCAGCTATCCTGGCATGACTTCTCTACACTCTGCAGAGCTTTATGACTGAACAAACCACTCACTGTCCCTCCTTTTAAATGGATTATTATGGGTTTAGGACCGGATTCACACTGTCCGTCCTTTGTATGATGAGAGCAGGTGCATAGAGGCTGTATGTATGGTAAACAGAGAGAGCCCTCATAGCCCTGAATGAACGCAGAATCACACAACAACCCTCGTCTCCAGCCAGGGATATAAACAGTCCAGGCTCATGTCACATGTAGCTTTGAGCAGATGGTGAAATGTTCATTTTTTTCTACAGTATATCTTTAAGGAGTGTATTTTTATGCCTGTGAAACACTGTTATCCTATAAGAACTTCCTTCCTCTTCATCATGCGGCACATTTCAGTGTTGAGAAATGAAGCCAATGTGGAAGTGCATAAAGACCACAGTTCCTTTAGAATAACCGGAACCCTAACCATAGAAATCCCCATCAGAGCTCAGATTAGAGCGGACATTTTTACAGCAGATATAACATGTTTCTTACTTCTTAAAAACTGTGAAGGGGGTTAAATCTCACCCTTGTCTCTGAACAGGAATTGCCCAAAACGTTGTCCACAAATCTCCTGAAGGTCCCGTTTCTGCAGAAAATACTGCACTGGATCAGTGTAAATACAGAGGTGTCAGCCAGCTGGTCAGTTGTTGGGGCTCTTCAGTCAGTCAGAAATGGTGTCAGCCATTCAGAGAGGTATAGTGGAGTCATTGTCGTCGTTAGTTTGATGATGAACCACAAGGACTCAGTAAGATTTAAAATTAAAAATGCTGAATTTATTGGATTTTTTCCATTTCCAACAGCCACACATATTCCCACAATTTTCAAGGGAATAACCTAAAACTCCTGTTGAAATTCTGAAATGTATTTGTAAAATATTCACAAAAAAGTAACTCAGACTGTCTGTAAATATTCCCCAAATTCTTCAGGGAAATTAACAAAAAGTCTGTAATAAAATTTGTAACAAAAATGTTCCCAGATTTCATGAAAATTCCTCAAGATTTTTAAGCAAATTCCCCTACAATATCTTCTTGTCAAACACATCCGCTAAAATTTCACAAAAATGATTGAAAACCACGCAAACATCCCCAAAAAAATTCCCTTAAATTTCCATTCACATTCTTGAAAATTTCAAACCCCCTTTTTTCCATTTCCCAAGAAAATGGCAAGGGAGAAAATCCTTTAAAAAAAGAAAAAATCAAATCCCCCCCAAATCTCCAAAATTTCCTTTCTGCCTGAAAATTTCCCAATTCCCAATTATATATATATATATATATATATATATATATATAATCCTCAGCATTTTTTTGAGGTGAAAATGCTGAGGATTATATTCCATGAAAATAATCCCACACAAATTCCCCACAACATCCCAGAAAACTTTTAAAAACTTCTAATGAGATTCCTGAAAATTTTCCCAAATCTCAAAGCAATTTCCCCAAAAAATAACAAATAAATTGTCCCAAATTTCCCAAAAATGATTGCAAACTCCCAAAAACTATTCAAACAAATTCCCTTAAATTTCCATGAAAAGTCTTGAAAATTTTAAAGAAACCAAAATACAAAGCAGAAAACATCTCCAAAACAATGGCTAAAAAATTCCCCAAAGGAACTGAAATCAAATCAAGATTGCAAAAACATCTTCCAAATTTCCATGCTGCCTGAAAATTTCCAAACAAATTCCTCCAAGCATCCAAACACATTTCTCAAATTCCAATGAAAATGGCAAAAATTTCAAAGTACATTTCCCCCAAAACCTTCAGTGAAACACTTCAAAATATGGGAATATATACTCAAAATTTCTTTCCCCTAAACTTCCATTAAAATTCCTGAAAATTTAAAATTAAATTTTAAGCAAATTAAAGCTTAACAGCGAAAATCCGATTTTTTTTGACAAGCTGGATGTCAGCATTTTCAATTAATCGCTTTATTTGGGCTTCATAAGGAGTCTTTAGAAGACAGTATGCATTGTTGTGCCTGTATGTGCTCATAGTTTTGGTGAACTGTGACCAGAACAGTTCAGTTTTCTATTCATGAATAAACCATTAGTGTCAAAAATGAGTTAATAGTGGTTCTAAATCACAGTTGTGGAGGGCCAGTTCTCTGAGACCAAGCCAATTCTGTTGTCTCCTTGTGGCCTGCTGTTTTATAGATAATAGGGATAGATCTCACTGGTAATTCCAAAAAATGTCCTGTGCTTTTAAAGAAAATACAAACTACTAAATTAATATTTCAATCAGACCAAAATATTTATTTAATTTTAGTGTATTTGAAAGTTCAACCCCCAGAGTTTCTGAGACTGAATCCGGCCCTTATGCACATAGACTTGATGTCCACTTATGGCATAATGTAGTCTTTAGATGAGATTCCATTGTTGGAAGAGCTCATGATTACCAGCACTATCTTAAAGAGGATGTCTTATTTAGCTAATGGCACTGCTTATTTCCTCTTTGCTACTTCTTTCTACTGAACTGTGCAGCAGATAAACAGAATTAGAGAGAAAACTGGCATAATGTAATGACTCAGACGGCTCAGATTTGCACCTTGGGGCGTAAAGTGAGTCTAATAGTTTCTCGCTCATCACTAAACCCCTCTATCTGGGTGGCTAACCGACCTTTGAAGAATCTCGGAGCTTATCTCAAGCAGTAACCTTTTCCACAGTCTCTCCACACAGAGGAGGGATGTAGAAAATGGAGCAAATTCCCATATAGGAAAGGGGCTTTACTGAGGAAATGGAATTGAACCAGCTGTCTCGTAGCTCGGTCTCCTATTGATTCAATGCCCATGGCTCCTGGTCCGTGCAAACCTGCAGAATGGACTTCAGCTGCTTGGCTGTGTTCAACAGAGTAAGCACACAATTAAAAGAAATGTAGCTGTGAGAGGTGTGGGAACACATATTGATGAGTGTGATGGAGATTTTGATATGGTTTTGCTGGTTATTGTGGCATTTGAATAAAAAATGTGACTATATTCAGGTTATCAGGACAGGGTGTGCCACTAAATGTGTTTTTAATCTACATAATCAGATGACCAGACGACAATGACATTACTTTATCATCTGTTTGTTGAGTGTGTATGTGCCAGAGCGAGAGGGTTTTCTTAATGGATTTTCTCCCAGCTCTCAGATAAGCTCTTACCTGCAGTGCAAAACGCTGCCGATGCAGATCCTCGCTCAGATTCTGCAGCAAATTGATGATCAAGGCTCACCTTAGAATAACACTGCTGGTAAACAGAGGCGACTTTTCTAGCACAAGCAGAGGAAAAATATCAATACGGTGCAACTTTGACTGCATTGACATCCTCCTTGTTAATTCAAGTGGCACAGTGACTTTCTGCTCCGAGGCTGATCAGGTTTGAAGTTAAGATGAAAAGGCTGAGCCGAGTCAGGGCATACAGGTGGGTTTTTTTTTTTCCCACCAACCTTCCCCCATCTCTCGCTTTCCCCTTTTTTCTTTTTTCCATCAATTATGTTTGGGATCCATGCAAGGGCGCGGCACACCACATTTTCACAACAAAGGCCTCCCGGTCTTTCCCTCCCCTCACTCCTCTCTCCGGAGCCTGTTTAAAAAGGTTAATGGACTCAGATTGAAGTTGCAGAATATGAACCAGTAAGACAAATGAGAGCAGAATTGGAGAGGTAATTACAACGGAGAGCTTTAGGCCTGAAGCTGTCATAGTGAGCTATTTGATTAAGAGCTAAACCCTCTCAAAACAGGGAAATAGGGGGGAAATAATATGGGATTCAGCTAGTAACAGACTGCAATTAGCAGAAGGATGCTCTAATTTGAGCTCCCTGCCTCTAAATCACTACCGAATATTTGACAAATAATATGACAATGAGCATGTGTCCAAGCCAAGTCGGGCCATTGCAAAGTCAAGTTGAGCTTAGCTTATCTTTTCACAAAGACAAGTTATCTTAGCTTAACACAAAGATATCTCTGAAAGTGACTGAGCTTAGTTTAGCTGAGCTTTTGCGTGACTTCAAGATGACCCTGAGCTTTCACAGATGTCAGCTTAGCTCAGTTTAGCTGTTTGTAATATATCACTGAGATACAATAAAGCATAGTTTGGCATCACTGATTATAAATTCGAGCTAGCCTAGGTTGCCCACTGGGATTATTGAGAAATGACAGATCTTAGCTTCAAGCTATTTAACAAATCTTACAAGATTGTTTGAGATGAAAAGTTTGGTTAAAAGCAACAGTTTTGGTCTACAGGGAATCTAGTGTGGCCATTTCTTGGCCTATCAGTGACTTTCATGAATTATAATCTGCAATTGCTTAGCCTATGAGGCAGTGGTCATCAAGTCTATTTGCATAAGGGCCAGACTTTCAAATACACAAAAATTAAATAAATATTTTGGTCTGACTGAAATATTAATTTAGTAGTTTGTATTTTCTTTAAAAGCACAGGACATTTTTAGTTATCACCAGTGAGATCTATCCCTATTATCTATAATGCAGCAGGCCACAAGGAGACAACAGAATTGGCTCGGCACCTGAAAATCCCAGAGAACTGGCCCTCCACAATTACGATTTAGTACCACTATTAACTCACTTTTGACACTTTTAACCTCTTTTTGCCTCTTTAGCTCAATTTTGTGAGACATAACCCCATTTTGAACTACTTTTCTTGCATGTTTTATCCCCTTTGTGCCACTCTTTTATCCATTTTTGACACTTTCTTCTGTTTTTACCACTTTTTATCCCCTTTTTATTAAATTTTTTCTACATTTTTTTGCAACTTTAAAACCATTTTTTTTCCCACTTTTAACCTACTTTTGATACTTTTTGCCTCGTTAACCCAATTGTTTCCATTTTTTAACCAATTTAAACCACTTTCCTGCATGTTCTATCGCCTTTGTGCCACTCTTTTACCAATTTCTTGCCACTTTTCACCCCTATTCAGTACTATTTTTGTATTATTTTTTGTCATTTGTAACAATTTTTTTGATTCCTTTTTCCCTTTGTTTCCACTTTTACCCATTTCTGCCACATTTTAACCTCTTTTCACCATTTTTTTCTGCCAATTTTTGTCCCATTTTGCCACTTATCACCCATTTTTGCTACTCTATAACCCCTTGTCACCACTTTATCTGGTCATTTTTGCAGAGCTTCTGCCAAGCTTAACCCTTTTTTAAATATCTACTAATTATGACAGTAAATTTCTGTAAAAAGTATCAAGTGTTAAGTCATTTTAAAACTATTTCAATATTAATTGTTTGTGGGGTGGATTTAACAGCTGCAGACATTTAAAGCCAAAGGATGATCTTCTTTTCCTCCTTTATTTAATTTAACGATCTTTTGGGGGCCGAACAGGAAGCTTTGGGGGGCCTGATATGGCCCCCACGCCGCCAGTTGATGATCAGTGCTACGTGTCATAGACATACAGCTAAACAACAGGTTATGTTAGCTTAGCTTTATGCTAGTGTAGACTTACCTTAAAAATAACAGACAGCTGCTACAAATGTTGTTTAATATGTCATAAATAGTTTAATATGAACAAAGAATATGTGACAAATTTTAGTACTGTTTTTAGAGACACTATAAGTATTCAACATATTAGTAACCAAAATAATAAAGATATCTTAATCTATGACACCCTAATGGATTACAGCAGCAAACAGCAGCACCAATGATGTTCCAGGTTGGGAGCCAGTAGTAGCCAGACTGGGGCCATCAGCTAGCCATTTAAGCATACCCAAACAGTGAGCATATCTTAACCTCCATTAGATTGTTTTTTCTTACTTTAACATCAAGGTGGGGTATATGAAAGTGGCCCCACAGTCCTTATATATTTCTACATGTGGCCCCCAATGGAAAAAGTTTGGACACGCCTGCCATAAGTCTACCTTTTACTCTATAAAGCATGAAAGGATAAATGCTAGCGTGCTAAAATCTCTTTGTGCATACTAAGTACAAATAACAACTGCAGATGCTCGGTGAGACCTTGATTGTAGTTCTTCCTGTTATACTCTTACTGGTGATAAGCTAAGCTAGGAACCACTTCACCCTTCAATCTATGGAGACTGCCTGCAGAAAATGATAAGCGGAGGACGCTAAAGCAGGATATTAAAATTCCCAGTGTGTGAGGCCTCAGAAACATCACCTCTTCTAAACTTTAACATTTCATTCGCATCAACCTATCGACCCCAGATCACAGCCATACCACACTCTCTCCCCAGCAGGCCTAACCCATGCAGGCCCACATCATCGCTCCAGGCCATGTCAGGTATGAATTATTTAAAATGAGTAGCATTGCACACGAAATTAATATTCAGACATTTTCTATTATCCCCTGTCAGCTCTCCCTCTCTCTCTGGCTATCTGTTATTTTGGTAATGATCTGTATTCCTGAGGCATTAGGGTTGGTCAGAGCTGGTGCCCATTGATGCAACGTGCCACGCATGCTGAGTGATTTCAGACTGGGCTGCTCTGTTATTCCTCACTCCTACGCTGGTTTACTGGCAGCAGGTGATTTCTCTCTCTTTCTGTCTTTCCACGTTGCCTCAACCAGCTCCCACTACTTCAAAAATCACATCTGCTCTTTTCATTACTCCACACTTCCAGTTTTCCTAACCGGTCAGGATATTTGATATTTGCATTGCACGCTGCAGCCTATTAAGTGTTTACAGGCAGACACAGCTCAGCAGTAAGCACAGTTCAGCGACTCGATAAATTATGCATCAGAAACACATCTATTAGGATTACACTTGCAGGGCTGCAGTGAAAGCAGTATGCCTTGTGAATTTCAAACAGAATGGCTCCCCCTAGTGGCACTGATGGACATAAAGCCTTGGTAGATATTAAATTCAAACACTTAAAGCATGCACTTTGCAGATTTTTTTGTACACATGCAATAAAACACATGCACTAACTCACTCATAGCTTATCATAGATACAAACCTAGCTGATTTTGAAGTATTCCCTACATTATTAGTTAACAATCAGCCTTTGTGGCTTAAAAGGGTACCTTAAAATTATAAAGGCATGTGTTTTTAAAAGTATTTGTGCTCAGAATCAGTCATATCACCGTTTTTTTGCTACTTAACCTGACTCTGTGTTACTGTGTCAATCTCAAACACCCCAGCTTCACACATTATGAATTATTCAGGCTTGATGCTGCAAACAGAGCAGCAGAAGTGTGCCTAAGGGGGCTGCAACACATTGCCTTTTTCTGAAATGAGCACAGTGTTATAGTAGGCCATTTGAGTGCAAAAAAACAGGTTTGTTAACTAAAATATTCAAGGTATAATTTTAGGAAGCTACCAATTTAGGATTGCTATTGTTAGATCCTGCAAAGATGATGATCATCAGCATGATTTAAGGCTTTTTAGGGTGTTTTGTCTGGTAGACCTTTGCCAGAACGTGCTTCACAGAAATTTAGTTTCTTTTCTTTTTTATTAGGATATCCTTTAGCATGAGCATTAACATCAGCTATTTTCCCTGGGATCCAGCACACATAACCATACACAGTTGCACACAGTACAACATAGCATAATGACAAGTCTTCAGATTCATATCATGACATCATATCATACCACATGCATGCATATGGTGCATTCAGAAAGTATTCAGTCGAAAAATTTTGTTCTATTTCTCATTGATCTCCACTCATTACCTCATCATGACAAAGCAAAAGCTGATGTTTTTTGCAAATCTATGTAAATTTAAACCTGAAATATCCAAGAATAAATACCTACATATCTATCTAACCTAAGTTGCCTGGCCAAACTAAGCAATCTGGGGAGAGAGGTGACCAAGAACCTGATGGTCACTCTGACTGAGCTCCAGAGATTCTGTGTGGAGATGGGACAAAGATCCAGAAGGACAACCATCACTGCATCCTTCCACTGAGGGCGGTCAGAAAACACCTGGAGTAGGTTAACTGGTAACAGCTGAGCATGACTGGGTGTAAAAGGAGCAAACAATGAAAGCTTCTCCACTTTGTTAAAGACTGCAGTTTATAAACAATGTTTAGGGACATGCAAATCCAAGGAATTGAGAGATTTCACCATCTACAGTCTGTAATATTATCCTGAGAATCTGGAGAACTCCAGAACTCGGGGCAAGGCCGAAATCCAACACTGCATGCTTGTGACCTTTGCACCTATAGATGGCCCTGTGCTTAAACTGGCATAATTTTGTGATAACATAGGCTTGGGAACATTTCAAAAAAACATTTTCAGTTCACACAGTACATCACTGCTTCAAATGTAAGTTAAGAATCTACCATGCAAAGTGGAGGTTATATATCAGCAACATCCAGGAGTGCTGCTGACTTCTCTGAGCCCAAGCTCTTCTGAAATGAAATGTTTGCTGTGGTCTAAGTGTTTTTGAAACAATAGCCACTGAGTCTTCCAGGCTAAATAGGAAAAGGTCCAACCAGAGTGTCATAAATGTTGAAAAGACAACACCTTTGATGGTGTAAGAGCATTATAGAGCCTACAGCATAGGAAACTTGCACATTTGTGAAGGCACCATTAATTCTGAGAGCTACTACATGTTGGTTTTGGAGCAACATGCTTTCATTCAGATGTGTCTTTTTCGAAAGGGGGCCTGGCTGCAGGCTTTAGCTCTCAGCCCCCTTTCCTTGCAGATTGATTCTGCCTCTGTCAGACCAAAAATTCAATGCTAAAATTTTCAAAATAGAAGTGGATTAAACTTTTGGTTTGGATAAAGTAAGGATTAAGGTAACGGTTAGGATGCCAAAGTTAAAAGTTAAAAACCTGACCTGCAAAACCTGACTGCAACACATTTAATGAACACAAGTAAACAGTCTGCTTAAAGGAAAAAAGCTCATCTTCAATGAAAACACAAGCTACTTAGATAACATAGCTATGTAGCAAACAAAAGCTAAAGCTAATTATATGCTATTATATATCTATCAATCAATCTATAGCTATATGAAACTATGTAGCTACATAGCAACATAGCTTTATCTATATTTGCTAAATTGCACACTGCTAAAGCTAAATTAGCTACATTGGCTGATGTTGTAACATTAGCTACATAGCTAGTGTAGCCATGTTAGCTTTAGCTAAAGCAGATTTATCTAAAGTGAGCCACCATTCATGTATCTACTTCTAAAATCGGTACATAATTTAATCCCAGATTAGACCTCTGAGATTTTTCCTCTGCTTTATTCATGAATTTTAAAAATGTAATGTTTGCAATGCGGTCATTTCATTGATGTAACTACCAGACTTTATTAATAAAGTTGAACTGACAAAAAAATGTAAAACTGGAAATACGATGAACTGGCAAATTACGGCACTTCCATTCTGATAGAGACGGTGTCCCACTGTTAGGTCTGCAAGAGAGGGGGTCTGAGAGCTACGGTCTGCAGCCAGACTGTCCAGTCTTTTTCAGGGACATTCTTGATTATTGCAGCAAGACAATGCCAAACCACATTCTGCACAAGTTACAACAGCATGGCTTCACAGTTAAAGAGTACAATAGAGTAATAGAGTGGCCTGTGCGCACTCCAGACCAATCTCACATTAAAAATGAATGGAACATTATCAAACACAAAATAAAACAATGGGAACACTGCACTGTGGGAGCTACATCACGCAAGAATGGGAAAGAATTCTGTTTTCAAAACTTCAACATTTGGAGTCTTCAGTTTTTAGATGCTTAGACTGTTGTTAACGTGACACATTAGATGTGTTTCACACATCCATCTGGAAAACCTCTCATGCACAGTGTTTGGGAAAGGGCAGAGCCTTTGAAAAAAAAACTCAGAGGATGACTGGATGACCGTCATGTCTGTCACATCTTTACAGGCCAATCAGAGCAACAAATCATGTGACATAGCCGTTACCGAGGAGTAAATCCACTGCATAACGCAAACCATGGCAACAGTAGACATATCAGTAAGCAACTTTTGTCGTTTTTGAAAAGAAAACAACTCACTGCTGTTCTTTGCTCTTCTTTAAACGAAGAAATGTTGTCAAGTTCTGATAAAATGGGCGCTGGCAGCATCGGCGCTGATGTCTTCTGCCATAATTGCACCGACTTCTTGTTGCTGCTTGCTTATGTCACGACCCCGCCACGCTCGAAAGTACTGCCCCTCGACACTGATTGTTCTTCTTCCCAGCTTCTAACTGGGCCCGAACGGTTCAGATGGAAGCTTTGCAAAATGAATAAGCCAGTGAGAAACACGGAAACGGGCATATCCATCTGCTTTGCAGGGTTAGACTGTTGTTGGAAGAAACGGTTATGCAACATGGTGGTAAACAAGCTTCTGTGCCAACTTTTTTGGAGTGCATTGCAGGTATCATATTTTGAAGTGCCTATATTTCTGTAACACAATCAATATAACACAGTCAATTTAAAGAAACCTTATCTTTTTGCTGTTTTCATTTTGAAAATAGGTTGAAAATAATTTGCAAATCATTGTATTCTTTTTCTTACATTACACACAATGTCCCAACTTTTCTGGAATCAGGGATTGTAAATCCAAAATGTCTAGCTACCCTAATAACAAGCAAGGATCTGTCATCAGAAGCTGAACTGAGATTAAGTAACACTACACCCATTTAGTTTTGTCTTGCTTTCTCTGACAATCTTCCACCCTTTGTGTCAGAGCCGTCCGTTCTCTCCATTACGTTTCCTAAAGCTGATAACAAGCTCGTGACGTGGCTGCTTGCACCACAAACTTCATGAGACTTGTGTTTTTTATACTGCCTTTAACACTTTATTTTTGCTGTGTTATACGAGTAGTGCAGAGATTTCTGGTTTCAACTGTTCCATCCTGATGCCCTTTCCTGAAATGAATAAGCAGTTTATATTTGCTCTTTATATTTTTGAACATTGTAGTATGCTTTATGCCCAGAGCTTTTTTGTTCATCTTTTTTTTTTTTACTTGGCAGGATATGCAGAAAAATCTTCTCTTGGCAGTACAGATTGAAAAACTTACCGAGTGTGTTTTTTGGTCCACCCACATCTTGTAGATCAAGGCGACTGCTTCTCCACAGAAATATGATCTGAACTGACAACATGATAAAAATCTGCTCGATCAATTAGCTCCATTTAATGAACTCTTCATCAGGAAAGTGTAGGTGTAAGTGGGTGTTCAGGAAGCAGATCTGGAAACCTTTTAAAAAGTCAAACATGATGTGAGTAGGAAATAAAACTCAGCTTTGAATGCTGCGGAGCCTGTGTTCTGATGTTTGTCAGGTCGAGGCTGGCAGGAACACTGTTGACAGTTGGGCCGTGGGAATGGCAGCCAGGAGGTAGCATCTGTGAGATTTTCCACTTGTGTAAGAAAGAATGAACTATTTCTGTCCTTTCAAACAAAAGGCTGGAGCTCAGAGGGTTATTTCACAAGAATGATTCCATCCAAACTGTGGCTTAGGCCACAATATGGCAAATTTATGTTTTTAATTAGGATATTAATCATCAACTTATTTACACATATTAGCAAAACAGAAGTTAAGTCTGCATGTTTGTAATGAATGTAAATTCAACCCCAAAGGGATCTCAGTCCCTTTTTCTAATACTGTGAACGATCTTAGAATGTGTTGCAACAGTAAGGCCACTTTTAACAGCTTTTCCCCCCTCACTTTGTGAAATTCATCCACTAAACATAAATGGTGGCTACTGCTCCGTAAAATATCTAGTGGGGCCACATGGTTTGGAGGTTGAGAGATGAGAGAGTGGAGACACAATTTGGGGGATGATTTGGTGCAAGAATGTGCAACTGATCGAAATGAATAATTGTGGTTCATCACATGTAAGCAGAACAAAACGTGAACCAGGTACAGCAACAGAACGGCAGCTCCAGGAGTAGTTCAATCTTCCTTATGTAGTGTACTATAACATAACATTACACGTTTCCACAGCAAACATATTGCTGTATGTCTGTCATGGTGGCTGCTATGACAAGGAACTTAACACTAAATATATACACTATATGGACAAAAGTATGTGGCCACAACTGTTATTTATTGAACACAGGTTTTCCAGCCAGAGCTGTTCCCACAGGTATATCAAATCCAGCACCCAGCCATGCTGTCTCCATTTACAAACATTTGTGATAAAAATGGATCGTTCTGAAGAGCTCAGTGAATTCAAGCATGGTACTGTGATGGATGCCACCTTTGCAATAAGACAGCTGGTAAAAATTCATCCCTGCTGAATATTCCACCGTTAACTGTAAGTGATATTATTAAAAAGTGGAAGCATTTAGGAACAACAGCAACTCAGCCACGAAGTGGAAAAACCACATTAAATTGCAGAGAAAGGTCACTGGCTTCTAAGGTGCATGGCCAAGACATTTTGGACAATGTTATGCTGCCAACTTTGTGGCAGTTTAGAGAAGACCCTTTTCTAGGCACAGAGCCCTGATCTCAACCCCATCAAGCACCTTTAGGATTAATTGGAATGGAGATTGAGAGCCAGGACTTCTCATCCAACATCAGTGCTGGACCTCATAAATGCTCTACAGAATGACTGGGCTCAAATTCCCAAAGGAATGCTCAAAAATCTTGTGGAAAACCTTCCAAGAATAGGGGGAGCTGTTATCGCTGCAAAAAAGGGACCAACTCCATTATAAAGTACCAGATGTATTTGAATACAGTGTCATTACAGTCCCTTTGGTGTAATGGGTAGGTGGCTGAATACTTTTGTCCATATAGTGTGTAACATAGGAGTAGTCATTTTTAACTAATGCAGACATTTCAGTTCAACAATTCTAGATATTGTGCTTTTGGGTTGGTAGGAGCACAGAAAAAAAATACACCATATAAATATAATAAAGGAAGGAATTATCTAATGGAACTCTTTAAAATAATGCAAAGAAAAATAACAGTCAATGAAAGCCTGAAGGAAACACTTAGATGTGACGAGACAGTTTTTACTTAAATACAGTTGAGTATGCTGGTCCACGAATCTTGAGAAATATGTCGTACTGCATAAATGAGGTGGCATTATCTCAGCACCTGTCTCTGTGCCTCCATTTAAAAGTAGCAGATGTTATGGAGCATCATTAGATTAGTATGGGCAATTTTTCCATTAGGCAATGGTGGGCAATGAGCCTCAAGATATAATCATTAAAGGCGTGCATCAAATAATAAAACTAGTAAAAATGGACCTATAATGAATAAAAAAAAGCATCAAAATAGATTTTTATTATCCAACATAAGTCCCTGGGGAGGGCCCTGGCCCCAGCAATGAGTTCCCAAAGTGTCACTTAAAGCAAATTAGGAAGATCCCTGTCGACATATGGTGCTAAACAGTGATTGTGTGGTAAAATGACTTGCAGTGATTGAAGATTAAAGACATTTGGCAGAAGAATGGATGTTGCACCAATAGTGGGAATATACAGTTCATTCACTTCATTGCAAATTTGTATTTTGTTATGTTGCAGTCTGAAAAAGATTTTGTCTGTCATTAACCTAAACTCATCACCCCATAATGACAAAGTGAAAAGATGAAGCTTGGAACAACCAGGACCTTCCAAGAGTTGGTCACCAGGCAAAACTGATCAGAGTAGAAGGGCCTTAGTAAAGAGGTGACCAAGAACCTGATGGTCGCTGGCTGAGCTCCAGAGATCCTGTGTGGAGATGGGACACAGTCCCAGAAGGACAACCATCACCAAAGCCCTCCACTGATCTGGGCTTTATGGCAGAGTGGCTCCACATGAAAGCCAGCTTGGCCAAGAGACACTGGGACCGCCCTTAGTCAATGCGCCCTTAAGTGTATTTCAAATATCAATAAATTGTAAAAACGAGGGGAACATGATAAAATCTGCCAACATTATGCAGAAATAGAAACATTTCTATAATCATCTTTAATCACCAGCATATGCCAGCAAGAAACTAGGGATATAGTTGGCTTTAATTGTTCATGTAAAAATGTTATCTGCATCATTGAATGCATTTGTTTAAAAAATTAGATATTTAGGTTAAATTCAGCATTACTATTTGAATTTGCATGATGAAAGCAGTACATCTGTTTCTTTGGACAAAGTGAAATAAGACTGAATCGTAAAATCGGGAGAATCCTGAGCTTGCAAAGCAGATGGATTCCGTGTTTTTTGTGTTTCTCACTGGCGAATCCATCCTGCAAAGTTCCTGTCTGAACCGTTCTGGCCCAGTTAGAAAGTGACAGGACCAATCCGTGTCAAGGGGCAGCACTTTTGGGCGCGGCGGAGTCATGACGTAAGCAAGCAGCGAGAAGAGGCCGGTGCGCATATGGCGGAAGACATCAGCATGGATGCTGCTAAAGTGTACGTTTATCAGAACTTGACCACATTTCTTTGTTAAAAGAAGAAAAACAGCAGTGAGTTGTTTTCTTTTCAAAAACAACAAAAGTGGTGTAATGACATGTCTACCGTTGACATGGTTCGCGTTATACAGTTCTCTATGGAATTACTCCTTAGTAACCGCTACGTCACGTGATCTGTTGCTCTGATTGGCCCGTAAAGATGTGACAGACACGACATTCATCCAATCACCCTCCGAGGATGTTTTCGAAGGCTTTGCCCTTCCCCAAACACTGTGTATGAGAGGTTTACCAGATGGATGTGTAAAACACATCCATCTGATGTGTCAGTTAGGAGAATCCTGCAATGCGTGAAAATTTGTTCGTCTGGCCCTGAGAATGAAAATAACGTGGCCCTCTCACTGATTAAAATGGCTCATTCCTGTTCTAAGAGGTTATGATCAAGTATCGTTAGGTACTAATATTTCACTTTTGAGTATGACCAGTAGTTCTCCAACTTTATTTTCAGAATAAAAAAAGGTTTCAAGATATTTTTTTAACTCTCTAGCATTTCTTTACGTTAAATGGGGAAGACTCTCTTAATTGCAATGGGAGGGCTGCGAAATGTGTTCAGAATGGGAATCTAATCAGCTCTTAACTTTAACTCTTAAACTTGGTTCTACCGCTCAGTCCATTCATCACTGGGTTTAATATTTCCTGCGATCGCATCTTACTGCAGTAAAGATGTGAAACTGTGTCCTGCTGGCTTGAATTGATTCTCTTTTGTAGCAGTAGTCTGGGAGAAATCTATAAATACAGCCTCTGTAAATATAGCTATAAGACTGAAACAATGCTTAGTTCATAAGAAAAACAACTCTTTAATGACTTTGTTTTCTATTTCACTCCTGCGGTGAAAGAAAAATATTAATGGTTACACTGAACTTCAATTTTAAAAAGAACACTAAGTGTGCTTTCCTTTTGAAGCATGTATGTACAGTTGCTGTCCTTCTCTGGCAGGAACAGAACGAGTCGAAGAACAGCTTATTCTGAATCATAAACAGCATGAACACTGCAGTAGTTTTCATTCGATGGCTTCATATAGATCGGGTCTTTCACAGTACAACATGAGTAGGTTCCTACTCAGTTAAGCAGAGGTTTGTGATTTTCTTATATTTGCTTTTCTGCACATTCTGATTGAATTCATTGTGTTTTGTGCCGCCAAGGGTTACTATGAAGGTGGTGGTGGGGGGTGTCACTGTTTCGAATGGATTGCACAATAACTGCATCATAGTAAGCCACTGCACTGTTTGCATTGCATCATACAATGACAGCACCATATGCATGAGAGGCCTATCATAAGCATATCAAATGAATCACTGAATCAGTATGACAGGCAGCTGTAGGCTCTTCTGCAGCATAGAGCCACATAATACCATCTACACTACAGAATGCACAGATCATCCACACAGTTGCTAACAACTGTTACGTTGCAGCATTAAAACTATGCAGTATTAACAGAATGGCTGTAAGCAAAATGTTATTTTTGAAAAGATGGTCCCTATTATGCTGAATTTTTGTTTCTGACGATTGTAACACATGCTGTATTATAGGGTCATTATTGATGTAATGCATTAGCAGAAATTAGAGGAGCTTTTTGAATATCCCTTTTTAATAATGCAATAAAAACTATATTTGAATTAAAGCCTTGATGATGTTTTTATGTTTATGAACAATGATATTAAGTAAGTTCTACTGTGGTGGATTGAAACATATCTTTTATTATTTTCAGTACAAACAAGGCAAATGTCACTGAGTTCACTAATCTCATTTACAAGAGTGACCTGGCAAGACAGACATCAGCTTATTCCTCAGAGTTACAGACATAAAACATAAGAACTACTGCAACCACAAATCTATCCTGTCCTGATCACAGAGCGTAAAGTCATCAACAAAACATCTACAACCTGATGCATCTTTCTCCAACAACTTCAATCTACCTTTACAGAGATGAAAACAGGAGACAAAAAGTCTCCTGCAGCAGGCGAAAAAGGCACATAGATGATGGTAGCAGATTATGTATTGCTTTATAAATAAAGTTAGGCCAGAGATTTTGTCTATATCACTGGTCATTAACTGGCGGCCCAGGGCCCATATCAGGCCCCCCCAAAGCTTCCTGTTCGGCCCCCGGAAGATCATTAAATTCACAAAAGGAAGAAAAGAAGATGGTGTGGTTTTAAGATCATCCTTTGGCTTTAAATGTCTGCTGCTGTTAAATCCACCCCACAAACAATTAACATTGAAATCATTTTAGAATGTCTTAACACCTGATTTTTTTCTTTTTTACAGAAATTTAATGTCATAATTAGTAGATATTTAAAAAAGAGTTAAGCTTGGCAGAAGCTCTGCAAAAATGACCAGATAAAGTGGTGACAAGGGTTTAGAGAATAGCAAAAATGGGTGATAAATGGCAAAATGGGACAAAAATTGGCAGAAAAAAATGGTGAAAAGAAGTCAAAATGTGGCAAAAAATGGGTAAAAGAAGATAAAGGGGAAAAAATATCAAAAAATTGTTACAAATGACAAAAAACAGTGCAAAATTCGTAATAAAAGAGGTTAAAAAGGGGCAAGAAATAAATAAGAGTGGCACAAAGGGGATAAAACATGCAGTAAAGTGGTTTAAATTGGTTAAGGAATGGCAAAAATTGTGTTAAAGAGGCAAAAAGTATCAAAAATGGGTTAAAAGTGGAAAAAATGGTTTTAAAGTTGAAAAATAAAAATGTTGAAAAAAATGTTGTGAAAAGGGGATAAAAAATGGCAAAAATAGAAGAAAAGTGTCAAAAATGGATTCAAGATTGGCACAAAGGGGATAAAAGTGCAGGAAAAGTTGTTCAAAATGGGGTAATATCTTGCAAAAATTGGGTTAAAGAGGCAAAAGGGGTTAAAAATGTCAAAAATGAGTTTATACTGGTACTAAATCACGATTGTAGAGGCCCGTTCTCTGGGATTTTCAGGTCCCGAGCCAATTCTGTTGTCTCCTTGTGGCCTGCTGCATTATAGATAATAGGGATAGATCTCACTGGTAATGCCTAAAAATGTCCTGTGTTTTGAAAGAAAATACAAACTACTAAATTAATATTTCAATCAGACCAAAATATTTATTTAATATTTGTGTATTTGAAAGTCCGGCCCCAGAGTTTCTGTAGAGACTAAATCCGGCCCTTGTGCAAATGTACTTGATGTCCACTGGTCTGTGTGTTGCCAATGAAGACTGCGCAAGTCGATCATACAGCCAAAAATGATGCAAGTGTCCAAAGATTCAAGGAATTGAGGAGATGTATTCACATATAAAGCACTTTATGACTATAA
Organism: Cheilinus undulatus; assembly: GCF_018320785.1. Classification (NCBI taxonomy): domain Eukaryota; kingdom Metazoa; phylum Chordata; class Actinopteri; order Labriformes; family Labridae; genus Cheilinus; species Cheilinus undulatus. Next base: position 6,164,460 of record NC_054887.1, read on the forward strand.
TTGACACCATGTCTGTGTGTCTGTTTCAATTTGCACGCCACACTGTTGCTCCAATTGTCCTGTAACTTCTCAGTAGACTTTAGCCTAGTAGCTGGAGAGGTGTAACCTGACTTGCCAGATGGATGAGTGAAACACATCCATCTGGTAAACCTTCCATAGACAGTGTTTGGGAAAGAGCAGAGCCTTTGTAAAAAAAACTTGGAGGGTGATTGGATGAACGTTCTGTCTGTCACATCTTTACGGGCCAATCAGAGCAACCAAACACGTGACGTCGTAGCCCCAAACCGAGGTGCGCCGCCTGCTAACGATGAGTAAACTCCAGAGAGAGCTGCAAAACACAGACCATGGAGACTGTAGACATGTCAGTACACGACTTTTGTCATTCTTCAAAACAAAACAACTCACTGCTGTTCTTTGTTCAAAATTGCAGAAACAAATTTGGAAAAGCTCTCCCTCCTAGACTATCTAGAGCAGTGGCAGTGTTGCCAGATGTACGATAACTACCATATTTATACGATAATTGTGTCCTCTGTACGATCAATAGTTTAAAAAAACTCTTAATATACAATAATTTTGCCATTTCAAATGTATCCACAACCGAACACTGTTCGAGATCTGAGAGCAACTAATCCTGTCAGCTTGACGGAGATGAGATCACATCAGCACCATACAGCACCTGACTGACACACCCTCTGCTCTCGTGTCAGGTTCTACCTGCTAATCAAAACATCACCTCTCACCCTGCTTGCGCTTGGGCCTTGCAGCTTGTGCAACATCACACATAAAAAAAAACAAAAAAAAAAAACGAAAGTACTATTTTGCGTTATGGATTCCACTCCACTATGTTGTGTGAGGCACACAGCTGCCGTCTTGTATACTCCCTGCTGCATCAGTGCTTTGTGCAGGACAGTGCTTTACTGTGGTATTTAGGTCATTGCTTACGTTTCTCTACATGTGTGATAGTTATTTGTAAAATACGATAATTTCAAAGCTGCAGTACGATATTGCTGTTTTTTTCATCTGGCAACACTGAGCAGTGGTTCTCAGCTGATCCAGCCTCAGGACCCACCAGTCTGTCTCACGACAGATCACGACCCAAGTTTCCAAACAATTTTCAACAACTTATGTTTAGTTATAAATATGTTGCAGTTTGGTGCATGATTGAACCAAAGCACCTGAAAAAGAAGAGACAAAACTGACAAATTTTATACCCTCTTAACCCCATCATTGTGTGTCAATTGTTGCCAATTTTCCAGAGAACTTGTGAGATTACTTCATTATCATGAGAAAAGTAGCTGTTTACTGCAAGAAGAGGAGATAAATTAGTTTAAATACTGATCAAATGTTTAAATTTACCAAATTTCACAGTAAAACAGGGTAAAATAGAAGGTATAAATGCATACCCAATAAGGACTTTTGCTACCATTTTTTTTTCCAGACACCTAGTCGCGACCCACTGAAAACTGCTCTGCAACCCACCTTTGGGTCCTGACCCACCAGTTGAGAACCCCTGATCTAGAGCCAGAGCCACAAGGTAGGCCAACGCTATCCTTGCTGACCAAAATCTCCCCTTTTGTCTTGAATTCAGGCTGCTGTCATCTGGTCACAGGCGCATGGTGCCAATATGTAACATGTACTAAAGGATGGAAAGTAATACGTTTACCCAAATTACTGTAATTGAGTAGCTTTTCTGTGTTGTTGTACTTTTTAGAGTAGTTTTTTAAAATCACTGCTTTTACTTAAGTATATTTTGGGGGAAGCACCTCACGTCATTACATTTTAGGAGCATCAAGTAGGCCTGCTATGTAAAAAAATCAGCCATAATGATCCCACATTTCATCTCAGAACAGCTGTTGCATTTTAGTTTAGGTTAAGTCACACACTGAGTAAACTTTAAATGACTTACTTTTTTCTTTTACTTGAGTAGATTGAAGACCCGTACTTTTACTTCTACTTCAGTGAAAAATTTAACCAAAGTAACTGAACTTTTACTTAATCCTTTGTACTTTTTCCACATTTGTATGACCAAACTTGATGTGATCTAACCTTATAAACAGTAGCCTACATCTGCATGCTGTGTAACCTGAACATTGTGGCATATGAACAATAAAAGGATGAGATTTTGGAAATTTATACCCTTCAAATGTTCCCCATACCTATGGGGAACCTAGATGCAGGTTGCAAACTGATCAGCCTGAAACGTGTTATTTACATCAGAAAATGCTTAATGACTGTTTTCAAAAATCTGAATGTCTGCCTGTGTGAGGGTTAAAGTGACTTCCTCAACTCTTAATGCAAACATAAACACTTTGTGGAGTAACAGCCTACAATTACCAGCACCCTGTTATCGCTCTGTGAATCTGCTTTACACCAAAGAATTCCCTTTGCAGCTCAGTCTATCATTTTGAGATCAATAACAGGTACACGTTTCACCAAAACACTCAAAGATCATAGTGACCACGTTTTTGCTGACTGCGTCACGCGGGAACACACGCGAGGCATGTTCCGATCACCGGATTGGTCGTGGATGCCGGGAAACCTCCTCGTGATATGTCTGCCGGTATAAATACTCGGAGCCGCCCTCTCTTTACGCAGCCCTGGTTTATGAGGGAAAATGTATCGTCTCGGCCAACAGACTCTCTCCAAGATCGCTTCCGATTCCTTTTTATCTACTGTGCCACGGGAATATTTTCATTTTACGAGACAATACAATAAAAGCTGGTCGTGTATTGGCTGATTTTTGATCAAATTAGGAACTTATCCGCACGAAAATGCCGAGGACCAAGAAGAAGAACAGCAGGGGTGAGTGAGCGGGCGGACGCATTGCTGAGGCCTTGCGTGTTTGCCTGAACCACGCTCGTGGTAGTTGTAGTTCTTTTCTTGTTGTCAGCGCGTTGAGCGCAGTTGAACGTGTTGACGGGGAGGACTACAAACGTCAGAGGCGGGCCTACGTCAAATCCGAAGCTAACTAGCTGCCATCAAACAAAGCATCACTGTCATCGACGAAACGTTGAATTACACTGAAAGTTGTCAATCTATTTACAGTTAGTGACAATGTATGTTTATTTTTTTAAGTGCTTTATAATAAACACGCACCACGACTAGCCGTTGGACGTATGAGCGAATGCTAACGTTAGCTATCTCCTTACTAGCATGACAGCTTTGGTTGCTAGGTAAAGTTTTTTTTTTGACACACAACGATAAACTTGAGTAAAATGGATATTTCGCACCTTTCACCATATTACAGGCCCTAAATACGAAAATAAATTGCTCTACAGTACATAAATTATGGAATATTGTTGGCTTGAACTCTAAAGCTAGGTCGTGTTGTCGGCAGATTGACCTCAATTAATCTTTAGCGGACTAACGTCACGAGTAGACAGTCTGTCTTCTGTTGGCTCACTCTAACAATAAATAATAGTGCCTTTAATTGTTTTACATCACGTTTTTTATTTATCGAGAAGTGTTAGGAGGAAGAAGGCGGACATTTTGGACTGCAGAGAGCAGGTTGTAAAACAGGCGGCGCCCGGTTCTCAGGAATCAGCTGTCGTGGAGGGGGAGTCCACGTCAACACAATGAAAATAGCCCCTGTGCTGTGAATAAAGCAGCCATTTATAAACATTATGGCAGGAACTTCCTCGAAGTATTTCATGGTTATATGCCAAAACACAAATAATGTGTTGTTACTCCTGTTGTAAGCGCTAAACTTCCAAACATGTCCTCTAGAGGTGAATTCAGGTCAGGCCACAGACGCCTGTTGTGTCTGGTTGCAGTGCGCCAACATTGAGGAACTTATTTGCACCTAATGTATTGTCACTAAAGGCTTTCATAACCCACCCAGTCAGTGCTTTTTGCTTTAAAATATAAAGCTATAACAGATTTTGACACCATTATAGCTGTGAATTTTCACAACTTTTTCACACTCCTTGTAAGAAACACAAAAACACCTTTTAATGATTACAAATTCAACTGGCAACTGTACAAGCATTGTGTGCTTTGGAGCCAAGTCGCAACAGGATATAATTCCAATAAATTAACAGTATGTTGTAGGTGTTTAACAGTTCAGAGGTTATGATTTGGTTCTTACCTTGGTTTTGGGGCCATGGTTTGGTACATCGGTAAAAAAGGAACAGAAAGTCCTTATTACTTCTAAACTGACAATTTTGTAGCTTACAGTTTGATCCCTCTCATAATATTGGGAACTATCTGTTATGGTTGGTACAGCCTGGTGGATTAAACATTGTAAAGAGGAAAAACTGATTAAAAAGAGATGTGTGGTAAAAAGTAACAAAGAAATGAATAGTTTAATATCTCCTGTAGAGATAAAGTTAATCAAACTTTATAATGAGAATGAAATAAGTGCATTTTAGAATCTTTTCAGGGTACCATATTTAAGGTTCATGTTGTGTGCTGTGATGCACTGATGTAGTTGTTAGTAAACAGCTTATTAAAGGCTATATGTGAGTTTAAAGAGGCAGAGGACACTGGCTGAAGTCTGCGTTAATCATGACACGTTTGGCAGTGAGGGACTACAGAACAGATGATAAACGACGGATGGGACGTTGCAACGGAGTCTAAGCAGAGCGCCAAAATACAGACTTGTAGCTGCTTTTCTAAACTGCTTATCGACTTATGTCATTTGAAATCCATTACTGTCACAGCAGAGAAGTTAATGACAGAAAGAAGCCAGTGGTCTTGTCTCTCCTCTGCAACTTCACCTGCATTTAACTTTTCTTTTGTGTGCGTTATGTCTGCCTCTTCCTCTTTGTTGGTTGTTTAACAGCAGCTAGCAGTCACGCGAACTACTATTTTTCATGCACCGAACTGTGATGGTTTTTTAATGAGATTTAGAGCAGACTTTGGTTGAGGAAAAATTGACTATTTTTTGTCCCCCATGACACATGTTTACTTGCTTTTAAGTTTCTATTTATTGAGATGACTTAAACTTGTGGTGCAACAAATCTCAAATGCTATGGTTCCAATTGGTCCACCTTACACACTAGACAGTTTTTTGCTCTCATTTTGGTAAAAGAAAACCTATGTTTTCTACTTGCTGGTTATAAATGACTTATACTTTTAAAAAGTACTGCAAGTCAAAATACACCCACAAGAATCTTCATGTGTTGCATCCTTTATTTTTGCTCACAATACAATCAATCAATCTGTTTGTGCAGTGCGAATTCACAGCAATAGTTTTCTCAAGACACTTTCCAAAGAAGGCAAGTCTTTGTAAAGTGTATTATTATTATAGAGGCCAAACTTTAATCACTGTGAGCTCAGCACTAGCAGTATTTAGCCTTGATAAACTGGTGAGGAAAACTGAACTTTGAGTAGAATCACTCATGTTGACAGCAATCTTCCAAAGCCATGCTGGGGTTGGTAAGGGGTAGGGGGTAACATTGGGTGTTTTACCATTAAGCAAAAAGAGGCAAATTCCTGGGGCCTAATGCTCTGAGGAGCCCCAAGATGTATAGGTAAGGCTGAGAAATGTATCATGCTTTAAAGATATCAATATATAATTTCAAACTAGATATTCGGAAGTGCAGGGAAATTCCTGAACTCTGTCTAAATTGCACAAGTACATTAGCAAAATTAGGAAACCCTTGCTTCCTATCATGTCCACCAACTTTCCCCAAAGTTGCTAACATATTTGCCTCGCCAGTTCTACGTAATTTTCCAAATCAGTCTCTCTTTTTTCGTTAAAGATATGACTGAAGATCATGAAGCTTCTGAACTTTTTGATACCAGTGAAACACATCTGCAAAATGTGGAAATATTGCCAATATTTTTGGGCAATTTAGACAACGTTTTCCATAAGGCATCAGTGCCAGTCGAATTTTACAGGGATCTTGCTGTTTTTGCTTTGCTCATATTTGTCTTTTGCCTGGGGCCTTCAAATTACTAGAACCACCCCTGGGGCTGGGGGTGGGGGAGAAGCAGGAAGAGCTCCCATTTTGCAGGATAGTGCTACAACATTAACAACAATGGTGGCAGTATATGAAGAATTGGCAATAACAGCCATGATTGATGGAAAAAGCAGTGCAATATTAGCATTAGCAGCTAACATGATATGGAAATGGAGAGATCTATTATTTATAATTATGCAGGTTAAAGTAGAGTTGCTCTTGCTAAATTTCCAAAAATACGAGTGTACAAGCAGTTAGATCTCTCCAGCACTTCTTATGCGATTGAGACTAATATCTTTGTTAAATTGTTTGACTTCTTCCAGCCTGAACATAATGTTGAGTTTACACAGTCAACATGCATGCCCTTGACCCTGACCACTTGGTAAATTTTCACAGATAATAAAGGCAAAGCGGGATAAGGTGTGCAAAGGACACACATTATCTAACTGCAGTGTCTATCAGAGCACCTGCGTGGAGCTGCTGTTACATAATAAACATGCACAGACCTGCTGCATGGGTTTTATTGCATTCAAGATGATTACTCTGAGTTATCCAGCTAAAGCTAACATGTCTGTCTTTTTCTCCAGGAGGGCAGCATGGACATGTGCAGCCTTTCAGCGATGAGGATGCCTCCATTGAGACCCTCAGTCATTGCAGCAGCTTCAGTGACGTCACCAGTGTAGCAGATGAAGGTATGATTCTGTGTGTGCTAACACGAGTGTTTACTCTCTCCAGTCTTGTTTTTTGAGTGCAAGAAGAAGTGGCGCTCTGCTATTGTTTGCAGTTTGTGCACGTCATCTTAAAGGAATGCACATCTGCAGAAGCCTAGCTCAAGTCTTAAATTAAGTTTTGCTGGGAAGAGTCTTAGTGGATGCATGTTTTTCTAAAGCACTTCTTTTCTTTTTCTGAATATTGAGGGTCTCATAGGATTTAAAGTAACTCAAAGAGAAGTGTATTTTTTCCAAAGTTTTCTGCCGGCCACTCAGATTAATACTGTGAAGCCTAGCAGATGAATATCCACTTACTAAATCTTGTGGTTGTTGCCAGGTGGAGAGGCCAATGAGGACACAGCCCAGGAGGATTTCCAGTACAAGTTGAAAGGGTTCATAGACAGCACTGTGGACAAGAGGTAATAAAAAGTAGTTCATGCTATTTAATAGTCTCCAGATACATGTTATGTGATCTTTTGGGCATGTAGGCTCAAACATGTCTGTGCTTTGTTTCCCTTACTGATAAGTTATTAAAGTTAAAGTGACTTGTCTGCAAAGAATGCTGCAAGACCGCAAATAATGTTGAGAACCAGCCAAACATTTATCTGTTTGACAGGTTTATACACACAGTCAGTACTTTTACACTATTGTTATAACTTCTAAGTCATGGTCATGGTCAGTCACAGGAGACGGGCACTGAGGTTTACCGTCTAGTCAAGTTAAAAATATATTAATCCAAGGAGGTGAGTCATTTTCAGCGTGTTAAGCATGATGATATAAACATGGGGATTCCCCAGCAGTGCCACCTCACCGCTTATGACATGTTGTAACTGAAGTTTAAGCTTGTAGTTATTACACATAGGCTTTGTGTTAGAGCAAACTTCCTGAACTTAGTAGAAAAATGCAAAATTAAAAAGTGTTTGGCTCACTTCCTTTGGTAAAGATTGTAAAATATCTCTTTTGAAATTAATGGTACGTGACATTATTTTAAAAAAGTCCTGTTTCAGGGCTGATTTCCAGTATGTTTGCAGGGTCTTAAAAGCTGATTGATCAATTGAGCAAAAAGTATTGAAGTGGTCTTAAATGTCGCTGTTTCCTTCTTTTATGCCTGTCAAAATTGTTAGTAGGCTAGATTTTCTGCTCTTGTTTTTCCATTAAGCTTTAAGAACAAGTGAGATTCTGATGGAGTTCCACCATATTGGACGTCAATCTGCATGCTTGTTTATATTCTTGTCCGTTAAGCAATCAATGCTCCTTTAAAGCTCCTCTGTTTCCTTAGCTATCACGTTAACTATGTGATCCAGAGATTTCTGCAAATAAATTATAGGTAATTAAAAGTTTTCTGAGTAGTGCTTGAAGGAGACGGTGTTGGAGCTGGAGCTGGGGCTGGGGCTGAGGCTGATACTCAACATTTAAAGGATTTTGCGAAGAAAAAGCAGCTTTGCAGTGAAGTATTTACTTAGTGTAATACTAGCACAACGTCTGGTTACTGTTAGCGCTGGTAGCATCTCAAAGAATGCGTTATTTCAGTGGTTCCCAATTGGTCAGACATAAGGACCCACCACCGCCTCCTTAAGAGAAATCACTACCCAAACTTTTGAAAATTTTCAGCCACTCAAATTTATCCTATAAAGAATTCACAGTTTAGACCCTAAATGGACCCAACAAAACATAATCAATCAAAGAGCCAGGCCAAAACAAACATGTTTTTAAAGAACACCAGGAAGAAAATGCATGTATGCATTTTGTTTTACCCAATTTTTCCCAAGACAGCATAGAAATTTTGTAATTTCTTAAGGAATTTCATCAATATATTGGAAAAACCTGTTTGTTACCCAAAGAAAAAGAGATGAATGAGTTAATATCTTGAGACAAACACTTAAATGTACTCATCATCATAGGAACACCTATAAAATACAATCATGTATGTCCCTTGAGGGCTTCCATACAATAGACTTTGCCACGTTTTTCCCTGTACACATTTTGTGACCCACTCAAAGAGCTTTGCGACCCATCAATTGAGAAACCACTGAATTATTATATAACAAGTATTATCTGTAATTTCTTAACTATTTTTTCACATTTTTGTCTTTCAATTTGCAAAAAATGGTACATAACTGTGTCACCAGTGTTACTCATTAGAAATTGAACATGCAACGTGGTTATAAAATAAATTTCTGGGTCTTGGAAAAAGGTCTTAAAGTATTAAATTTGATGTCAGATTTTCAGTACATACCTTGATTTTCATCTGATATTAGTAAAACATTGCAAATTAGACGTAACAGGTTGGTTGGTGCTGTGATCATGGGGCTTGTTTGTGAGCTATCTCACTAAAGCTTGCAAAGCAGTGGGAGGTTCAGCCCGTGAGCTAATTTGGACTTGCACCCTTCAGTCATTGGATCCACTGGTGGCCAGTGAGTTCTCATCTGATCAAAATGTTGTTGCTGGACTTTGGGGGTGATGGGGGGGGTAAGGTGCATGGTAGAGGGAATGAGATGGGGCTGTATGATTTTGGGGAAATAATGAATTGCAATTATTTTGATTCATAGTGAGATATGACTTTTGGTGTTAAGTGACAATTTTCTCTGAATCATAATTTTTAATGCTTCAAAAAGCTTTTTTTGTCAGTTTTTAAGTTATTTCAGACTACCAGGAGGGTGCAACAAGGAAACCGTCACTGACCAGATTGATCTTGAGATGTTTTTTCACTACCTTTCAGTCGACCCAAGTTTTTCTTTCTTTGACTGCAGCATTGGTTCCCATTCTGGGGTCTGGGACCCCCTAGGAGGGGCGCCAAGTATTTTACAGGGGGTGCAAGACTTTGCCTGCTCAGAGGTTGTCACAATTGGATTTACACTATCATGATAAATCATTTATTAACTTGTTTATATGAAGATATTTTGGCAAGAAAAACATAAACAGACCTACTTTGCTCTGTTTTTTATCAGTGACATGGTTATAAATAAGCTCTTCTCAGATACAAGCAGGGGGCTCCATTTAAGATGGGATTGGGAACTATTAGTGAATTATTTGTATGTTCATGATTGTCTATGGACCTTTTTTCTCAGTGCTAAGACCAGACAAGGGGCGCTGGATGGGCTTAAGACGGCGCTGGCCACACGGATCCTGTACGAGTTCATCTCTGAGAGGAGGATGACCATCACAGACAGCATCGAACGCTGCCTGAAGAAAGGTACCAGCGAGGATGATTAGTCTGCCTCTCATGTATTTCCATTAACATCAGTGGTTCTGAGTGTTATTGAAAATGAGTGTTTAATCAGTTTTCTCTGTAGTTGCACCTGCTTTTCTTAGGAGATGTGGTTAAGCTTATTAAATCTACTTCATACCTTAAAACCCTCCTGATAATTTTCTTGAAATTGATGTAAAAATCAAATGGCGTTCTCTATCTGTCAGGCAAAGGTGATGAGCAGCGAGCGGCAGCTTCTTTAGCCTGCCTGCTGTGTATCCAGCTGGGCTCGGGCATCGAGAGTGAAGAGGTGTTCAAGACCCTGAAACCCATCTTCAAAAACATCCTGGCAGATGGATCAGCAAACATTCAGGCCAGACAGGCAGTGAGTACTTGTTTCATTTCCTGAAACAATGGAGAATATGTATACAACAGCACAGACTGTACCAGCCACTAAGTGTGGTCTGGATTTTTCTCGAACTTTGAATGTTTTTCATGTGGAATCTGAACTTAACAAGTCGCTTTTTGGTTTTGTTTGCTTTTAGGTGGCGACAAGTCTGGGCCTCTGTACTTTAGTTGCAGAAGATGACATTTTGGTAAACTCTCATGCTTTGTTCACTGAATGAATTCATTTATTTGAATTGTTTTGTAACGCTGCTGTTGCTTGGGTTTTTGCCATAGCCTCATTCTTTTCTGCTTTCGCCTGCTTTAGGATGTGCACACTACCATGGAATGCTTCGAGAACCTGTTTACCCGGTCCTATGCGCGGATGGATGGTACGATTCCTGCGATTAATCCCCAGACAAGTGCGCTTCACACCAATGCGCTGCTGTCCTGGGCGCTGCTACTCACCATCTGCACCGCCAATCAGCTCAGAGACATCCTGCGCAAGTACGACCCGGTTTTGACCCTTTGAAATCAATTTGCAGGCCAACGTTTAACTCCATTATGTCTCATTTTAAATACCTGCAACTCAGACCTACATACAAAATGGAGTAGTTCATGTATTTTTGTGTTTCTTGCTTTTGCAGACACCTGCCTAAACTCCCAAGATTGCTTGACAGTGAAGATGTCAACATGAGGATCGCTGCAGGAGAGACAATCGCCCTGCTTTTTGAGCTAGCAAGAGACATGGATGCTGTAAGTTTGAAACCATGCTGTGTTGACTATCCAAGATGCTTTTATTCCTGCGGTCCAGCGCTGACAAAATTAGACAAAATTACAGTCCCCTTTGCATGCAGCAGCTGTAATTTAGCCCGTAATTACACGTTTACTTGACATTTGACTAAATATGATAAGCTGTTTCTTAGCACTAAATCTTTTAATCTTGACGCTTGTTGCGTCTCTTCTTTGGTTATGTAATCAGCTTTTTCCTGTGTCCTCTCAGGAGTTTGAGTTTGATGATTGGGATGAGCTGTGCGATAAACTCAACGCGCTGGCTACAGACTGTAACAAGCACAGAGCCAAGACGGACAAGAGGAAGCAGCGGTCGGTTTTCAGGGACGTGCTCAAGGCTGTTGAGGTGGGGTTTAAGTGTCATTTTACTGCTTTTTAAGTCACATTTTCCTCCTTTTTATTGACAGTAAATTGAAAGTGCTGGTTTTATTTATTCCAGGAGGGTGATTTTCAGACAGAGACCATCCGCTTCGGGACAGAGCGCATGACTATCGACAGCTGGGTCAGGAAGAGGACCTACGATGCCTTCAGAGAGTTTGTAGGCTCTGGGATGAACTACCACCTGCAGGTAAGTCTTCTTTGCAGAGCGTAACAGAAATTTATGAGCCAGTGAAATTAAAAACCGTAAAAGAGTGCAAGTCGACCTTTAGTTTAATTGCACTGCAGAATCATGGGCTTGGTTGTTTTTTTTTTTTTTTTTCTGCTGCACTGACGCAGCACTAAAACATAATGAAGATCTGTAAGTCTGCTCGATGCAGGGAGACAACACTAATGACTTGATTTAGGATAATGATGCATATTGCAGGGAAAAAAAAGCTCTGGGTGGAAATTAGTCTGCATTATGGCTGGCAGCCAGTGCTAATGCAACATTTCACGAGTAGAGATGAGACAATGGAACATATATCAGACCGAACTGCATCTAAATGTAACGATCGGGGGATTTCATTATGTTTGTGCTGCCTAATGCTGATGGTGGATTTGTTAATGAAGAATTTTCGTTTTCTTGTTTTAAGGGTAATGAATTCATCAGAGACGTGTTTGAATTGGGACCACCAATGTTGGTAGATTCAGCCACGATGAAGGCGATGAAGATCTCTCGCTTTGAAAGGGTATGTTTCTCCTTTTTAAATATTTTCTGAATACATATTCAGAGAGTTCACTTTTTCCTGTAATTTAATTCAAAAAAATGAAACGTCCATACATCCTAGATCAGTGGTTTCCAACATTTTTCCTTGGGGGCCCATCCTGCTTATATCTAAGTAAAGCAAAGAGTCCCAGGGAAAAGTGCACATCAATTTTAATAGTTTTCAACATTCATCCAAAATTCAAACATAATAGGCCTTAACACACTTACTCTAGACAAAAGATCTATGTTTAAACTATCCATTATTACAACAATGTGTCAGGGCGGCTCCTGAAAAATAAAATATGATGAAGATTTGTTAATTTTCAAGGAAAACCTTGAAATTCTCAAGTTAAAAAAAAACGTCATTCATTTACTGGAACGAAGTGATTTTTGACCTTTAAAGTTATAAATGTACGTGAACCAAACTTTGAGGTTATGGAGTCTTAATCCAACCAGTACTATCGGTTTGGTTTCTTTTACATTTTTTGGCTCTACACTGTTAAAAACCTTAAGTTTTAAAAATCGTAAATTTTTGAGTTTGTATTGTCAAAGTTTAAATCATTTTAAACTGGGAAATTACAAGTTTTTCTTGTAAATGTTTGGCTTTTTAAACTCTAAGGTTCTGGGTTTATCTTGTTAAAAAAAAAAAAACTTTATAATCTCATGAACTGATTTTTTTCCCTTAAAAATGTTGACATTTTGCTCAGAAACAAACAGATTCTCCATTTTTGTATCCTTTAGGTTGGCTGCTTTTACATTATTTTATAATCATGATTTAAAAATGCATATGTAAATCTAATTTCGACAACATCAGAGCAGCCTGGGCCCCAGGTTGGGAACCAATGTTCTGCATTTCCACATAAGGTGGAAAGTTTTAAATCTTGATGATTACAGCTGAACGCTCATAAAAATGAACTAAAAATCCACTATCCAAAATACTTGAATGTTTTGTCAAAGTCTGATCAGCTAATTAGGCTGGAACACATGCAGTGGGTTTCCTGAGCCGTCATTCTCTCACGCTGGTTCAGTACACACAACCACAATCATGGGGAAGAATGCTGACTTGACTCTTGTCCAGAGGACGATCATTAGCTGCATAAGGTCATTGCTGAAAGGGCAGGCTGCTCTCAGAGTATCGAAGCATTCATAGAAGTTGACTGGTGTGGAAGGGAACACAAGCAACAGGGATGAGCTCAGCCTTGAGATGATTGTCAAAGCAGATTCAAAAACTGTGGGGCAGTGTTAATTTTGGCAACTAAAACTATGACTAAAAATGCTAGATACCTTTTTCCATGAGAAAGCCGAGACTAAGACCAGCTAAAAAAAGATCTTTGATGACCAAAACTCGAACTAAAAGTAAGTTTCCTTTTTGTTAAGGAGACTAGAATGTAATTTAGTTTTCGTCAGATGCCTATGGTCCACAGTATTTTTCTCAACTGTGGGTAAATCAGTCAAAACATGTGTAAAGCTCTTCTGCCTCTCAGCTGTAGAGAGCAGGGATCCCAGGTTTGGCAGAGTGCATAGAATATACTAGAATGGTTTGGCACCATTTTTAGGTAGAGACAATAAATGTGTGACTAAAAGAAAAGACTAAAATTTTATCACTGTCCTTGGACAGACTAACATTTTTCTAAATCTTTTGTTTTTTTTAGATTTTGTTGACTAAAACTAGACAAAACTATAAAGGGTAGAAATGACTAAAATGCAACTAAAAGTAATGAACAGTTTAATCATACCACTAATACTGAAATTAAAAAAAACAATGAACACTGCTCAGAGGAGCTTAACAAGGAGCGGACTGAGGCTGGAATCAGTGGATCAAGAGCCACAACACAGACAGGTCCAGGAATGGATTGTAAGTGTCTCCACTCCTGAACCACAGACCACATCATCAGCGTCTCACCTGGGCCAAGGAGAAAGTCCTGTTTTCAGTAAACTTTGAATTTCCTTTGGAAATCAACGTCCCAGAGTCTGAAGGCCCAGGATCCAAGATGCTTGTAGTCCAGTGTTGGTCAGTGATGATTTGGTGCTTCATGCCATCTGCTGCTGTTGATCCACTGGTCTTTATCAAGTCCAGAGTCAACGCTGTCAGCCGTCTACCAGGAGATTTTGGAGCACTTCATGCCTCCATCTGCTGAGAAGCTTTTTGGAAAGACTGAATGTGCAAAAGGAGCTCCAACCAGTTACTGAGTGCATAAATGAGCAGAATTTTCCAGAAGGTCAACACTTCTGTACTAAAATTTCTCTTTGAGATGGTGGATTTTTGAGTCTTGTAAGCTGCAGTCAACAAGATTAGAAAAAAAAATAGTCCTAAAATGTTTCACACTGTAAGTGATGAAACTAGAAAATGTGAAGATTTCAGTCTTTGAATCAAATTATGGGAGGAAAATAAACTTTTTCATGATATTGTAAATTTTTAGAATAACCTGTACATCCTGTAAACTTACCTTGTGTTGCATTTTTGTATTAATATTCCTGTTTCTCTCCTCCAGCATCTCCACAACTCTGCTGCATTCAAGGCTCGGACCAAGGCCAGGAGCAAGTTCAGGGACAAGAGGGTGGACGTGGGAGAATTTTAACCCTTTTTTTTGTTGACCCTAGGATCTATTTATCAACCCTCCCTGCTTTTTAGATGAATTGTCCTAACATTGTTTTCACACTTAACTCCTCTGAGATGAATTTAGAGTCAAACCCTCCCCGGCTGTAGACTTGAAACGTGGCTTTGTCACAGACACTCTGCTCTGTTTTAGACAAACATTCCTTATTAATCTACATTCAAACCTACAGGAGGCGAGTGTTTTGATAATGAAACCATAGTTTTTCAGGTGGAGTCTAACTTAAATGTATCCGCACATGAATAGTTTTTGTACATAAAGTGTATATTTTCTCCTCTCTGCATTAATATCTATTTGTGGCCTTTTTTGGTTATGGACATATGAAATAAGTTATATAATTTTGGCAGCATTTTTATTTGCTTTATATTGATCTGTTTAGTTGATAGCATTGTCATAGAATATGTTAGTGTTCTAACCCTGATGGATTTGTATTCTGTTGCACTACCTTGCTAACCCTCAGCAGGTTATTTCTGTAGACTAGCGGTGACTATTTTGTTGTCTTTTAGTGTTGGTTATGTACTCTAAAGGGCAAGAACGGTGAAATAAACACTGAAAAGCTGTAAGAAATGGATCTCATTATTGGTAGATATGAGTGTGCTTAATTAACAATTTTAAGTAATCAGGATAATTTCCCACTTATAGAAATAAAGCTAAGTTTACCATATTATATGTCACAAATTAACCAAGAACTACTTGTATATTAATTGTAATAGAGTTTAATTTGTATAAAAAAAAAAAAGTGCTCGGACATGCAGTGCTTTCGGAAAGTATTCAGACCGTCAGTTTTTCCAGTTTTGTTATGTTGCAGCCTGATGCTACAGTTGTTTAAATACATTTTTTCTCTCAGTCTACCCTCGGTACCCTGATGATGACAAAGTGAAAACAGAGATTTAGTACTTTTCCAAATAAATGACAAAGAAAAAAACTGAAATGACACCTTTACATAAGTATTCAGATCCTTTACTCAGTACTTAGCTGAAGCCCATTTTGCAGCAATAACAGCCTCTAGTCTTTTGGAATATGACCCAAAAAGCTTTGCACACTTGGATTGGGGGATTTTCTCCTTTGCAAATCCTCTCAAGCTCAGTCGGTTAGTTTCAGGTCTCTCCAGAGATGTTTGATAGAGTGTAGTTTAGTCAAGTTTATCTTGAACATGTAAAATCAAAACAATGAAAAATGGTCAAACCTTCAGAAGACTCATACAGACTTTGAAAAGGGAGAGATGAAACAAAACAATGACAAGAACACATCATGATCAAGATTACATGTTCAAAAAGGAGCGGGAAGAAGTACAAACTTATTCAGTCCCTCCCCTTCTCCATAAATTATAACCATTCCCATTACATTTCCAGAATAATATTCTTTATAATTACTTTGAACATTGTTTTACAATATATAGATAAGCTACAGAGAGCAACAACCTTTAAGTTGTGTCAAAAATCTTTCTAATTCAAGATACAACTTTTTATAGAATCTTAGTACAAAAATAGAACTGTATATTAAGCTGTATCAAATAAAATCACGGATAGGTTTATCTGTATCAAAAATATAGTTAATTTTTTAAAGTCAGGGCTCTGGCTTAGCCACTCTAGGACATTCGCAGAGTTGTCCCTAAGCCACTTCTATGTTGTCTTGGCTGTGTGCTTATGATCCTATCATGTTTAAGGGTGAACCTTCTGTCCAGTCTGAGGTCCTGAGCACTGCGGATCAGGTTCTCCTCAAGGACATCTCTATCCTTTAGTAACTCAATCACAGCAGGGGCCAAAATCTGAATTCAGGTCTAACCTGAGAGCCTCACAGGGTCAACATTTAACCATGAAGTGTCAACCTCATTTTCAATAGTAATTACTTACGGGGGGAAAAATGAGCACAGATGACGAGTGATTTTGAGATAAGAAAAAGTCAAAATAAGTTTAAAGGCTCAAAATCTGATATTAAGAAGTCAGACTTATTAGTTGGTAAAAACACAAAATTAAATGCCAAATAAATGTTTTTAAAAGGCAAATATATGAAACAGAAAAACACAATCATGTTTTAAAGGTCAAAATAGTTTAAATTTTAAATTGCACGTCTGAAAGATAAGAATTGGATTAAAAATTGAAGTTAGGAGTTGAAAAGGTCAAAACCTGAGATAAAATTTGAAATAATGAGTTAAAAAGGTTAAAATATAACCTTAAAATTGAAATTGTGAAGCTTAAAGAGCAAAATATGAGATAAAAAGTCAAAATCACAAGTTTAAGTCATAATTGTGGGATGCAATATTAAAAATAAGAAATGAAAACTAATTTATTATTTCCCCACATTCCTGACTTTTTTCCCCTCTTTTTTTCAGTTTTTATATTTTAATGAGGATATTTTAAATCATCACGGTTAAGATTATATTTGTATACTGGAGGAAATCTGCAGACTTCATAGTGGTGGGCCAGTTATAATAAAATATATGAAAAAATGAATATGAATATGAATAAAATATGATGTGATCTTACGGGCCTGGTATAACTGTTCCACGTCCTTTTCCCCTCCCTCCTCTCAGTACCAAACTGCCCATATGCCCATATAGGTTTACTTACACCACAGAGTGATGCTGCCACCATCATGCTTCACTGCTGGGATGGTACTGGGCAGGTGATGAGCGGAGTCTGGTTTCCGTCAGAGGTTATGTTTTTACAAATGAGGTGGAACAGTTCATTAATGGTCTCATCGGACCAGAGAATCTTGTTTCTCACAGCCTTCCCCAGATTAATGGCTTGCAAGAATCCTGTCTTTGAGCTCTGCAGGTGAATTCTTTGGCCTCATGGCTTGTTTTTCTTCTCTGAATTGTCAGTGTCACACATTGTGTAATGAGATGAACCTGAGCTTAATTTCAAGTGTTGTTGCAAAGAGTCTGAATGCTTTTGTCATGTGATATTTCAGTTTTTTATCTTTTATAAATTAGCATTTTCCCTTTGTTTTTCATGACGAGGTACGGAGTGAAGATTGATGAGAAAAGAATGACTCTAAGGCCAAAGAACCCATAAACATACTTGACCGTAAACGCATAGTAAAAGCCCATATAACACAAGAACCATGCACCATAAACTGCAGGGTTCTTGTGTCCAACAAAGCAATCGAAAGAAATGGCAATGACAGGGGAATAAAACAGATGAAAGAATTAAAGGACATACACTATATGGACAAAAGTATATGGCCACACCTGTTGGTTATGGAAATCAAGTGTTTCAGTCGGACCTGTTGCCACTGGGGCTGTGCATCGTTTGGGTCTTTTTCGATACGGGTGCCGAATCAATACTGTGAAATTACATCGGTACCTTAACAGTGTCTGAACTGTCTTGGACTCGAGCCTGATCTCAAAAAGTATGGTCTTGTCATGGTCTCAGTGAGCTCTGGTCTTGGTCTCAGATAATGTGGTCTTGACAAAAACACTACAGGCTGGCGTGTAAGAAGTCCACAATTATGTTAGGTAAGTAAGAAAGTAGGTAAAACTTTATTTATATAGCACAAGAAATGTAACTAGGAGCAAGGCCATGCAGTACTTCATATGTAACAGGATTTTGTAGTTGATTCTGAATTTCACTGGAAGCCAATGGAGAGATGCAAGAATGTGTGTGATGCGGGCCTGGATCTGGTTAACAGTCTGGCTGCAGCATTTTGAACTGATTGTAAGCGGTTTAGGGAAGACTTCGTCAGGCATGTGTGTAGAGAAAAACATTAATCAAGACGGGAGACAATGAAAATGCGAATGAGAAGTTCCCGGTCTGAAGTGAGAGCATTTGTCTGATTTTTGCAGTGTTACGTAAATGTAAAAAAAAAACAGGACTGTACAAGTTTTGTTACGTGGTGTTCAAGCGATAGGTGTTGGTCAAAGATGATTCCAGGGTTTTTAGCTGTGGGTTTAATGTTTGAATGATACGGGCCAATAAACTGTTCAACTGATGCAGTGAAGTGATCGGGTCCAATTACAAGTATTTCTGATTCGTCAGGGTTGAGATGGAGGAAATTTAGGGACATCCAGTTTTTGATAGAGGCCAAGCAGTTATGGAGAGAGGAGAGACAACTGAGGAAATGAAGTTGAACAGAAAAATAAATATGAGTATCATCAGCATAGCAATGATAAGGCACATCCTCAACCTGGCTAAAAAGAACGACAGATGGCAACATGTAGAAGGAAGGAAGGAAGGAAGGAAGTAAAGAAAAAAAGATGTGGTTTTAAGATTATCCTTTGGCTTTAAATGCCTGCAGCTGTTAAATCCACCCCACAAACAGTTAACATTGAAATAGTTTTAGAATGACTTAACATCTGATATTTTTTAGAAGATATTCAAAAAGGGTTAAGCTTGGCAGAAGCTCTGCAAAATGACCAGATAAAGTGGTGAAAAGGGGTAAGAGTAGCAAAAATGGGTGATAAGTGGCAAAATGGGGTGTGAAGTGGCAAGAAGGGGTTAAATATTGGCAGAAAAAAGTGGTGAAAAGAGGTTAAAATGTGGCAAAAATTGGTAAAAGAGGAAAAAAGGGGGAAGGTATCAAAAACTTCTTACAAATGACAAAAAATAGTGCAAAAAAAGTAATGAAAGGGGTGAAAAAGTGGCAAGAAATGGATAAAAGAGTGGCACAAAGGGGTTAAAACACGCAGGAAAGTGGTTAAGATGGTTAAAGAATGGCAAAAAATTGGGTTAAAGAGGCAAAAAGTATCAAAAATGGGTTTAAAGTAAAAAAAAATGGGTTTTAAAGTTGCAAAAATGTTTGAAAAAATGTCATGAAAAGGGGTTAAAAAGTGGCAAAAATAGAAGAAGAGTTTCAAAAATTGATAAAAGACTGGCACAAAAGTGAAAAATCCCACAGATAAAGTGATTCAATGTGGGGTAATATCTTGCAAAAATTGGGTTAAAGAGGCAAAAAGGGGTTAAAAGTGTCAAAAATGGTACTAAATCACAGTTGTGGAGGGCCAGTTCTCTGGGATTTTCAGGTGCCAAGTCAAATCTGTTGTCTCCTGCTGCATTATAGATAATAGGGATAGATCTCACTGGTAATAACTAAAAATGTCCTGTGGTTTGAAAGAAAATACAAACTACAAAATTAATATTGCAATCAGTTCAAAATATGTATTTAATAATAGTGTATTTGAAAGTCCGGCCTTTGTGCTAATTTACTTGATGACCACTGCTGCATTAGGTGGCGGATTATAAATAAATTTTTGACCTTACTTCTTTGTATGACAATTTTTTTTATATATATATTTAAAGCTTAGGAGCAAGATTTTTTGACTTAAGATCGCCTTTGCTAAATAACATACTCCCTGTTGTAAATGATGTTTGCGGAGGTACAAATGGTCTTGTATTTGAGAATGTGGTGACTTAAAACTTCACTGAAAGAAAAAACATGAAATATCTCTGCCTGAAGTTTTACTTTTTCAAAGTTAAGTTTGATTTCAGCTGAAGGGAAGTACATCTGTAGTGCATTCTTTGACATCAGCGTTGAGGATCTTGAAACCAGTGTGGTATCGACTTCCTGAAGTCTGCAAAAAAAAAAAAAAAATCTAGTTTATCAGTCACCGGCAGAGGAAATAATAAAGATGCATCATGCACAACACATTTTCTCCTCTGTGCTCCCAGCTGAAGGCTGCTTCTTTTATAGAGCAGTAAAAAAATAACCCATAACAGTGGAGTATCATATGAAAAAGTTAGGCATCACACAGCTACAAATAGTCCCATCAATAACAGCCTGATGCTTGTAGAAAACAAAGGTTTGCTGCAATGGATGCTCTCTTTCAGAGGCCTCATAGCTCAGGTGAGACGATATTACCTTCAGGAGGAATCAACAATGTGGAGCTGATGCATTTTTCATCGCCTGTCTTTTGCTTTCCACCTGCAGGAGTTTGTTGAATCAAAGAGGAGCTTCTTACCTGTATGCACCACTAAAACCAGTGTGATGATATTCGCTCTACATTTTATATCTTTCACACATCAGTATTGGTGGATGTAATATTCGCAGTGTTAAACCGGTGCAGATTAAAGGTATTAGAAGGCCTTAATCAATGTCAATGAGGTGAGATTTGATCACATTTTTCCTTGTTGCATGCAAGGGCGAGAGAGGATTAAAACTAGTGTTTAAGGCTTAAAATAATCAGGCTTAGATTGGCTCCCTCTGAGACTGCTCATTGTTTTTTAGGAGCTTAGCCAAGTCTTACTTTGATTACTGGTTTTATGCTGTCCAGACTGCCTGAGCATTTACCGTACTGTGTTTTTACCCTGTTTGGTTCTTCATTGAGTCACTTACAGGCTCCACCTTTTGAGAAACCATTGAAATTCAGCGCTGTCATTTCCCATCTCTCTCTGAGGTGACAAACCACAAAACAGGAAGTTGCGAGAAGCTTGTGCCCGGAGTAGTATAACAGCAGAATTTCACTTCTTCATTTAAAAGACTTCAATTAAAGAAAATCCCCAACTTAATATTCAAATGCCTGATTTACATAAGCTATTGAATGCATGATATTTCAATGCTCTTAGCTAATTCTAAGCATAATAATACTGTTATTTTAAAGATTATTGGATTTAGACTTTAAAAGAAAGCCCTTCTGACAATTTCCTTTGGCCAGATCCTTTTTGATAGATGAGAAAAACAGTCATCTGTGGAAAAACAACACTAGAATCTGACAATTGCTTTAGACTTTCATTCCTGCAGACTGACTTTAAGATGTATCAGTTTTGAGAATGATATCCCTTTGAATTATAGGCTTTTTAAAAACTTGATTGAAGTAATATATTAGCAAACAGTGACGTGATAAAAATGCAAAAAAGGAATGTGCTCATTCCACTTAGGTTGTGAAAACATCAAGTATACACAGACAAGTATAACAGCTTACAGTCATAGATGAAGCAGCAATCACAGCCTTAATCTTTTTGAATAGAAAGTAACAAGCTTTGCACACCTGGATAGGGGGATTTTATGCCATTCTTCTTTGTAAATCCTCTCTAGCTTAATGAAGTAAGATGGGGACCATCGTTGGACAGCCATTTTCAGGTCTCTCCAGAGAAGCTCCATATGGTACAAGTCCGGCCTCTGGCTGGGTCATTCTAGGGCGTTCACAGAGTCCTCCCTCAGCCACTCCAGTCTGAGATCCTGGGTGCTGTGGAACAGGTTTTCATTCAGGATATCTATGTCCTTTGCTCCATTCTGCTTTGACCCAACCCTGACCAGTCTTCTAGTCTTCTTCTTCACCACCATGCTTCACTGTTGGGATGGTACTAAGCAGCTGATGAGCAGTGCCCGGTTTCCTCCATAACATTTAGAATTGAGGCCAAACTGTTAAATCTTGCTTTCATCAGACCAGAGAATCTTGTTTTGCACAGTCTGAGAGTCTTTCAGGTGCTATTTTGCAAACTCCATGTGCTTTGCACTGAGGAGAATCTTCCGTCCAGCCACTCTGCCATAAAGCCCAGATCAGTGGAGAGCTGCAGTGATGGTTGTCCTTCTGGAACTATGTCCCATGTCCACACAGGATCTCTGGACCTCAGTCAGAGAGACCGTTGGGTTCTTGGTCTCCTCTCTTACTGAGGCCTTTCTCCCCTGAATATTCAGTTTTATGGAGCCCACTGTGCTTTTGGGAACCTTCAGTGCACCAGAACTTTGACCTCATGGCTTGGTTTTTGCTCTGACATGCACAGTCAGTTTTGATAGGGAAATGTGTGCCTTTTCAATCAGTTCAGTTTCCCACAGGTGGACTCCAATCAAGGTGTAGAAACATCCCAGCAACAATCAAGAGAAATGTGAGTAAACTGAGCTAAAGTAAATTTCAAGTGTTGTTGTTAAGGGTCTAAATACTTGAGCTAGTGGACCGTTTTGTGCTTACAAGTAATTCTGGTAAACATTTTCAACTCTACAAGTACTAGCCTCCAAATAGACACAAACTGAATTACTAAGCCAAAGTCCAAAGAGTCTGTGCATCACAGACAAGCCTCTCACAACTTCCTGTTTTATGGCGATTAACAATGGTCACCTCAGAGAGAAGTGAGAAATGACAGCGCTGAATTGCTTTAAAATGTTGGACTGAGGAGCCAATTGAAAGTCTCAATTCCCTTCTCACCTACCTCCTCATCACTGATACTACCCCAACACATTTTGGCTTACACTTTGCAAAAATTGTGATGTAATATGCAATTATTCTTAGGTCAATCTTATGTATTTTTAGACAAATTAAAGCAATAAATAACTCCATATATAAGACCACGTGCATTTAAAACAACAAAATTATTTCAGAAGAAATTAATCCATAGTAGCATGAATCTGAATATGGAGGTGCAACAAGCTTTAAGCTATAAAGGAGGTGGCTGGGGTGGAGGAGGTGAAGCTGGCTACCAGCTGATCACAGCAGGGGTATGACTCTCATGAAGTAACACTAGGCCTCATCAGTTTTATTCAGAATGAGCTAACTATTTCTGCCCCTTCTGCAAATGTGATGTCATTTGCTTTGTTTAAGGACATCATTTTTAAGTCACTCATTTTTATTAAGAAAAACATACATAAACAAGAAAAGGAGGATTTTTGTAAACCATTATAAAAAAAATGACACTTGAATGTTTGCATAATGTGCAGAAAATCTCTGCTGCTAATGCAAAAAAACAAACAAACAACAAAACAGATTTATTAAACTGGTATTTTGACACATTTCAAGTTAATGGATATTGCAACTTCTGCGATTAGTAAATTGCAGCAGGCCATGTTGCAATTTAATCTAATTTGCAATTAATTTTCCAGCCCTAGTACTGGTACTACTAGTAAGCTCAAAAACAGTCTACTTGTAGCACTAGTAGGCACTTTAGTTCTTATCATAGTGCTAATTGGCACTATTATTTAGCTCAACTAGTACTATTAACAATGAGCTAAAGATGCCTACTAATATAACTAATAAGAGGAAGAACTCCTATTAGTTCTACAAGTAGACCATTTTTGACCTTACATTTTTGGCTTAGTAGACCACAGTAGACCAAAAATGAGTACTAGGACTGGAAATGTGAGTACTAGTAGTCACCAGCAATATCAAATATATGCTCAAACAGCTTTCCATAAAAGGGATGCGCTAATGAGACTGGGAAATATCAACACCAGCAACCTCTCATATGCTGACTCCAGTACATTGTTAATATTAGATATTGATAATTATCTGCAAAATAAGTGTTTCCTTACAAATTGTGTGCTTAATTTAATAAAAACTAGGCTAACTTTGGTGAAGGTTTCTGGACTGAAAGCGCTGCCCCTTAGCATACAGCTTCCTTATAAATAAAAATGATCATTTAATTGTACCCTCTTTATCCTTGGTTGAGTCTGACAGTAAGGAGAGGAGTGCAGAGAATGCTAATGGGCTGTAGTTATTATTCATATTTCATCACAGTCTGTTGTTGGCTTAGAAAAAAAACATCACTGTGCAATTACAAGGGATAATTGAGGATCAAATGAATAAGAGATGTGATAAGGTAGCTTCACTTTACTCAATAATCAGCTTCATTTGTCTGTCTTTATGTAATCAGTGCAATTTAAAAGACTGGCTAATCTCACTTTTTCATCATCCTTATGTTCCAGCTAGTCCTCATTTGTTCTGAAGCTGGTTTAAAGGTGCAGAAGAATTGGAAATATGTTAAAGTAGTGGGCTGGATTTGACTGGTGGGTGTGTAGCAGAGCAAAAACAATGAAAGGGAACACATTAGGCATCTTTATCTCTGTTGCATGCTCTCTCTGTTTGCTGACATTGGCTGTTTATTATAACTGCTAAGGAAATGAGCATCTCTTTGCAGCTGATTGACCTTTCAATGGAAGCAATGAATTGTTCTGTTGCATTGCAGTGATCAGCTGCACAACATAGACACGCTAGTCCCTGCTATGGCTGGTTAGACATCCCTTGTTGAGGTTATGATATTCCATTTATCGTGCCATGCATTGGCAGCAAAAAGGCCTGAAGCCAAACCACTGAGCATGTGTGACAGTCACACACACATGCTAAGTGTTTACATGCACACACATCCTCCAGATGGATGCTTTCCAATAGCTAACCAGGTTAATGTATTTATTCCACTTAGGTGCCTATGGCGTTGAAGCAGCTGTTACTGTGCCAGCTTCTATAGATGAGCCTATTTTTTTTTTTTTTTTTGCCTCCCTCCTCCTCTTCCTCTTTCCTACATCTTCTCCTCGGCCCGAGTTGATCCCCGGAGCGAGGCGTATACAGTAGCTATCACGATGAAAAATGGATAGAAAGATTAGCAGCACTTTGTCACAGAATGAGCGTTACGTTCCTGATCCCAACACGCCGATGGGCTTGTTGTTGTGACTGATAAAATGGCTGCTGCCTCTGATGACTGCAATTATGCTGCATACATATATCAGAAGAGTGATTTATCATCTCTGTCACTTTCAGGGGGCGTCGATGTGCCACTTAGTCACTGTGATACACTCTAAAATTCCTGAAATGATTTGTGCTTCAATTTCTACACCCCCTAAACTTGTTTACTTTTTTTTGAATGACTGATTTTATTTTTTCAGAGCGTGAGATAACTCATCTCGTGAAGCATCTCCTCTGGTTGGTCTCCAGGGATATCATCATCATGCATCAGCATGGCTGTGCAGTCACAAGGTAGTACACATACGTACAAACACTCTGAGGGATTTCAGAAGAGACGTGTTAATGCTGGAGACAACCTGGGCATGTCTTCATATTGTCTACATGTCCTTTAGTAACTGAAATTATTACCCCCCTATGAAAACTGTGCTCTTCTTAAAGTATTTCCCAGGTGTTTATCAGCCATGATGCTGTCTCAGTGAAAGCTCCAACCTTTACTTTAATTTGTTATACTGTGTGTACACAAGAAGATTAGATCAGTTTAACTTGATTTTATAGCTTTGAGCATTACAAAGGTAAAGCACATCCTTGCACAACAGCAGTTTATGCTATGGCTCAACAAAAAAGTCAGCTCTAAAGCGGCTAATGATTTAGACCCAGGTAGTGTCTGGTTTTTGTGATATCAGGCCCACCCACAAAGTGACAACAGCCAACAGAATGGGCCGTCCAAAATTGAGGTTTATCAATATGTGATGGGTCAGTAATAACGGCACTAGCGCCCTGGCTAACAATTACCTCATTGTGGAGTGAAAGTGTGTCAAACTATTACTGGGTTCTACTATTTAATTTAATCTAACCTTTTTGTTTTGCTACTTTAACCTGTTTTTGACAGTTTTTGCCACTAACAGCCAATTTTTGATATATTTTACCCATTTGTGCCCACTTTTGCAGTGTTTTACCCTTTTCTCCCACTTTTTTTTGCAATTTTTATCCCATTGTTGCAATTTTCCCACAATGTTTTGTCACTTACCAACCATTTTGCAACTTCTATTTGGCACTGTTGTCCATTTTTTGCCACTTTTAACCAACTTTTTTAACTTTTTGCCATTAAGCTACTATTTGCCACGTTTTACAGGTTTTTGCATCTGTTCTGCTGCTTATTGGCCATGTTTGCATTATTTGTTGCCCATTTTTTACACTGTTTTGACACTAGTATCCAATTTTTGCAGTATTTGGACTTTTTTTGCCGACATTTAACCAATCTTTGCTATCTATTACCCTTTTCTCCAACTTTTTCTCCATTGTAACCCATTTCTGCAACTGTTTTTCATCAAGCCATTGGCACATTTTACACATTTTTGTCACTGTTTTGCTCTCAATGGCCGTTTTTGCCTATTTCTGTCAATGTTTTGCCACTTACAACCCATTTTTGACTCTTCTGTTTAGAACTTTTACCCAATTTCTGCCGTTTTTGGCATTTTCTTGCCACTTTTTACTAATTTGTGGTCTCTGTCAGTTTTTCTCCAATCTGTTGTCCATTTTGAACAATTTTTGCAACTGTTTATTTGCAGATTTTTGCCACTGTTTTGCCAAGTACAACCCATTTTTGCCACTTCTATTTGACAATATTGATTCTTTTTCTGTATATTGTCCCCTTTTGCCATTTTTAAGATATGTTTATCTGTTTTCCCCCCACTTTTAATTGCCCATGTTTAATCCATTTTCACTTTTGCCCTTTCTCACCACTTTTATACCTTTTTGGTTTCTTTCAGCCCATTTTTGCCACTTATCATCATCAACTTTGCTGCTATTCATCAATTTTTTACCCATTTGACAATTTTTAACCCATTATTGCTGCTTCTCATCAATTCCTGCTACTTCTTTTTGCCACTTTTAACCAATTGTTGCCATTTTTAACCTATTTTTGCCACTGTTAACATATTTTTGCCACTTTCATTTACCTTTTTTAATCAAAATTTCCACTTCTTTTGCCACTTTTAACCCATTTTTTCCATTTTATGCCTGTTTTTGGCTTTTTTTAAATTTTTATTTATTTTTTTTACAGATATTTGATTATTTTCCACTAAAGATTTCTCAGTTTCTTCTAACTTATAATATGACATCCTAACATTTCAGGCACATGGCTTAGATATTTACATTGAAGAGATCATAGCGACGGCAGCATAAATCAATAAAATTCATGTTTTATTGCTTTGATAAGAGTGGTTTTTATTCAGGATGAAAATAAAATATAGTTATCACAGATTCACTTTACAATTGAGTATGGTTTTGCAGATCCCCATGGACCCCACTTTATCTAGGCCCAGAAAGCTTTATCCCCCTTATGGGTGGCCATAATGATGTCAGCATCCAAAATAAAACTAAGATGATTTTCATCGTGGGGCTGATGATTTTGTCCTCACCTGTATGTTGACATCACATTCTGAGTGGCCTTTTCTCCACAGAGACTGAGAATTATATGTTTTTTCTGTAGCTAAAATGAGAAATCTTCTTAAGTCTTATTATTATGAAAAAGCTGAGAGAGTTGGAAGACTGCCAGAAGGAAGATATTTTCTGTATTTTAAAGTATGGCATATTGAGACCTCAAGCTCCTGTGAGGGCTTTTTCATCTGGTTATAAAAAAGACTGAAAACTTATTCTCTAAAGCTTATTTTCCCCCAGGCCGTCTGGTTCATTTTGGTTTGGTAATATACACAAAAATTTGTATTTCCACAGTCAAAAGTTTGGAAAGGCTTCAAAATAACCAGTCTGGACTGTTCAGCATTTTTGCCACTGTTGGCTATTTGACCCAAAGAGATAGCGCTGGAGTCCCTGCAGTCCTGTTGACAAGTCAAAAGAATCCGAACAAACACAGAGCATGCCATGTTTTAGACTGAGCTTAGGGGCTATGGTACCTCTTTAACAGCTTTTCTTTTAAATATGCATTTAAAGGAAACAGATTTTCTATATTTAGTAAATAAACATTGTGGTGCCTGGTTATATTGAATGACAAAAGTTTCCCTTTTCCCATTTCTGTTGTTGTCTAATAAAGCCTTTCCCAACCAGAGTGGCACCCTGGGGTGCCTTAAAAATTCTTAACCTAGATTTACCATGAATATACACATCATTAACTATCCAGACATTAATAATCTTTCATTCAGGAATCCTCTCGTCACATATTTTACCATTTTATTGTAAAATGGATTTACAGTTTTGCTTGGTGGAGAAAGCTCTTCTCCATGATGCTCCCTGTGTTAGTCAAGCAGTCTGCTCTGCTATGGACGGATACATTCATGACCATGTATATACAGTTTGTTCAAAAGCAGTTAATTTATAGTAGCATGAATCCAAATTTGGAGGTGCAACAAGCTTCATGCTATGAAGGAGGAGGCTGAGGTGGAGGAGGTTAAGCTTTGCCAGCAGCAGTGTGGTGCATCAGCATTAGTGCAAGCAAGGATTAGTGAGAAGTATGTCATATTTAGATACACTGCTGTGTTGAGAGAACAAGCTGTGATTGGCTGTGGGAGCTGGAAGGCATTAATTAGGATCAGCTGTTCATGACTCAGTGTATGACTGCCATGTCCTGCATGAACTACGGTTTCCAGACTTCCAAACATTTGGGATTTTGGGCCCCAAGAAAGAAAATTACACAGGGGTTGCCTTAGCCAGCCAAGTGAAAAATGTTGCACTGTTTTAGCAACACCTGTGCATTTTAATGTGTTTCTGAACTATTAGTTCTGTATATCAGGAAACCCTATTTTTGCCAGAGCTAAATTTGATTTCCTAGTATTATTTAGTTCACATTAGTTTATGTGTTTATAAGCCTCTTCCTGCTCTCTATCCCTGCTTTATTTTAACCTTGATCCTCTTCATGCTCTCTGTCCCTGCTTTCTTGTCCTCCTGAAAGCCTAACTGCCATTATCTAAACCACTGTGGGCACTCACCTCTCTTTGAGCAAAACGTTGTGAGCAGTTGTTTCTCCTCTTTCTGCCTCCTTTTCTTTCTTGTCTGTCTTCATTCTTTTGGACGCCTGATTTAAAGTGTTTAGTTGGCATCAGTCCTCCAATTTACAGTCATGCTGATTGTGGACTAAACCATTAGGACATTTTTGAAGGGAGGAACTGGGCTCCCCAGAATTTTATTTTATTCTTTTTGATAACTATTTTAGCCCTTTGAATTATTCTTTTAGTTTGATTATAATTACTAAGGATAAAATACAGATTAAAACACACTTTTAATTCCAGGCTTCTCAAGGGTCCCACCCCTACTGTGGGTAATCCGTACCTTTCTCCCCCTCTCACTGTGCCCATAGGGAGGGTTAGGAAAAACGTTGGAAGACATTCATGAAATTATGTATATACTCTCCTTTAGATTTAACTTAAGTGTTAACTGTGCTTCCTCGTCTTAGGCTAAAACAAGGGTGTCATTGAGGCATAAGGGTACTTCAAAGCACTCAAGCATTAAAGCTTCAATATTAGCACACTTCTTGATAAGATGAAATGTTTCAGAGAGGACTACTAACCATATTTACTCTCTAATTGGGTGCTTTGTTGCATTTTAAAAAGATAAAATTATTCAAGATTTACTCAGCATCTTAAGAATAGGCTTATTGACTATTTCAAATCATTTCAGGTTGAACTTGCACACAGGAAATAGAGCTTCTCTGGCTGAATGGAGTATTAGCTCGATGACTTGACTTTTTTCTAGACTATATCAGAAAAAAAAATGCCACGTGAATTCCCAGTTGCAAATCCCTGATGCAATTATGTAATTTGCTTACATTGCTTTGACACAGTGAAATGCACTGTGATAATAATATCAAGGTGAGTGTAATGTTAAACTTCACCAGCAGGGGGCAGTTGTTCACCATTCACGCACCCATGGTATCAGCTTCTCAATTGACAGTAATCACCTCTGCACTTGCAGTAAGCGTATGCGGTGATGCTGAGGCATTGGTATGGATGTTTACATGCGGGATTATGTTAAACACATTTATAGAGTTAATATTCATGTGATTTTTCCTATGACAATGTAGGACTCCCTGTTTGTTTACAATGACAAATCCCCTTTTGTGTGAGCTGAGTCATGCAGACAACAGATCTGTTTGGAGCTGGAGTGAATGGATGACCCTGACTGCAGGGCACAGGTCACTGAAAAACAACAGTAGCAATAAAGCGGCTGATCATTGAATCCTACAGATCTCATTCATCTCCCAGAAAGAAGAAAAAAAAAAAGAATCAGAGCAGGCAGTTCATCATAGTGTGCAAAGCTGACACCATATGGAAAGTGGTTGTAGACTTGAAATAGAGTCAAGCGGTACACATTTGTCGTGCTGGGCGCAGATGCATTGTAGCCCCCACACTGTGTGACTCATAGCTACTGTACGCTCACACAAACACAAATGAAAGGAGAGCACGTGCGCAGGCAAACACTGTCATACTTCCCTCCTCTTCCTCCCTTTCTCTCTCTCCCTCTCTCTCCATGATGTGGGCCAGTGACAGGCAAAGACCCCCGCCAGGGCTGACAACTGTTTGCCGGATGATGCCACAGAAAGGAGGCGAGAGGCCGCAGTTAAGGGGAGGACGCTTTTCTCTGTGTGGCCCCTCGCGCTCTCAAAATGGACTTTTTGACAGGAATGCATGTCTAGACTCCAAATCTCTGACCTTTTCTCAGATCGTTAGACCATCAGATTTGTTTTTACCCCTCAAATTTCCCGAACAAATAGACACTTGAATTTGGCACCTGCAGCTTAGTCTACACATGTGGGCGGCCGAG
This sequence comes from Cheilinus undulatus, assembly GCF_018320785.1. Lineage (NCBI taxonomy): Eukaryota > Metazoa > Chordata > Actinopteri > Labriformes > Labridae > Cheilinus > Cheilinus undulatus. The sequence goes on from NC_054887.1 coordinate 6,195,279, forward strand.
GCTTTATCTCTTCTTTTAAAGCGTTGACTCACAGCCTGGATCGCAGGCAGCACCTCGCTGACAGCAGGGAAGAGATAGCAGGGTTCCCCCTCACTGTCAGCTCCTGCTATCAGCTGCTAAGAACCAAACTACAGCCTGTAGAGCTCTGAAAGAGGCCAGGCACTGGAGTACATTTCTCTGTCACTTTAACCCATGACAGCTTCTGAGTTGGCGCAGAGTAGAGAGAACATTTTTGATTTTTTTTTCGCATAATCTGTTTTTGTTTTGTGTGACTTTATGCCTCATAGTAAATTCGTTAACTTAGGTTTGAATGAGCTAGGAGCATCGGCTGAAGAAAATATTGGATATTCACTGAATACTGAAGACTCAGGTGAAGCTTAAGTGGGTCTTCAGCCTCCTGACAAACAGCTATACTGAGCTGGATTGTAATATCAGCCATACTCCCTGATTATATGGAAGAGATGCACCCTCAGATATCAACTATTCTAACCAAAGCTGATTTTTAACCAGGCTGCAAACAAGCTTGTTGGGGCGCAGTTGGCCCGGTGGTCAGGTCGTGCACCATGCATGTGGGCGGCCATGGTTCGATTCTGGCCTGCAGCTCTTCCACAGCATCCCCCACTCCCTCATCCCTATTTCCAGCTCTAGCCGTTCTCTTATCTTTGGGCAAAAAAGCCTAAAAATAAATAACTGGTCTATTAGAAAGGGGTGTGCAGCCCATCGCAAGTGCACAGTTGACGCTTCCTTTGTGCTTCCACTTTCGTTTTCTAACCACAGAAGTTGTGGATTCACTAGCAGTGAATCTAAAATGATAAACCATGTCCGTTGTTTAACCCCTTAGAGCCTGTTGTATCATATTCGAAACATTCTTTTATGAGACCTCTATCTAATCAATACAATCAATCAATTACTCAAAAACATTTTAAATACAATCTAATAAATGATAAAAAAAATGCCCCCCAGTGGATTATCAGTTGCTAAAAACTCCTGATGTATCAGATGTGATTAAAAAATATACATGTGAAATTTTATAGCACCTTTTCTTTTTTTTTGGATTTGTGTAGAATGTTAAACAAACACCTCAGAACCAAAAAAATAAGAATTTTCTGGCTATTATTGAGTTATCAGGCTTTAAGGGGTTAAACACTGCTTTTGGCACTAACTCAATAATCATCATCATCATCATCATCTTAATTAGAAGAAATAGAAGTCCGTAAAAAAACAACAACAAATACATGAAGGATACCAGGATAAATATTAAAAAACAATAACGGACAGACAAAATACCTCGCTATTTATGAAAGACACCCATACCAGTGTCTCCACAAGGATGACTGGTATCCTACAACAGTACGACTGGGATTAGTCAACAGTATTATACTGGAGTTCTGAGAGTCCTGTAGCCTGCGTATAAATTTGTATATCAAAATACTCATAAGAGCCTGGTAAGAATAAACTCCTGTTTGATAAAACATCTCACTTGCACTTTCCCTAGGAGTTTTTTTCAACAGTATCCATTAGGGTTGCCTCCCGTCCTTTAAAATACAGTATCGTCCTGTATTTGACAGTTAAATGTAGCGTCCTGTTTTGAGTCAATACAGGACGCCATTTGTTCTGTATTTTCATCCCTCATGTACTACTTTGCCACCGATTTGTTGATACATAAAATCATCACTTCCTTCATTTCAATTCATATCAAATTTGCAATGTAGGACAACATATTTGCAATAAGACATTTTTGTTAGATCCATTTGAATTTTGGGGGAAAATTAGCTAAGAAATTTGTAGACTTTTTGGGGGGGAGGGTGGAGGGGAGCAGGTGGCCCAGTGGTTAAAGGCGCTCCCCATGTACGCGAGCGGCCTGGGTTCAAATTCGGCCTGAGGCCCCTCACCGCATGTCTCTCCCCCACTCTTGACCCTGTTTCTGACTCTATCCACTGTCCTCCTCTATCTAATAAAGGCCTAAAAATGCCCAAAAAGAAATTTGTAGATATTTTTGCGGAAATTTGAAGAATGTATTTTGAAATTTTAAGGAAATTTATTTTAGTTTCTTTGGAAATTTGTTAAGAAAATTGTAGGTATTTTTGGGAAATTTTTAACAATTATTTGTAAATTTTGGAGAATTTGATTCAAATTTCTGGGAGAATAAGGGTTGAAACTTTAGGTAATTTCATGAAAACTTGGGAAATGTCTGTAAATTTTTAAGAAGTTGATTTGATTTTTTTGGGTGGGGTTTGCTGTTGTTTTTTTTAGAATTCTTATTAAAGTTTGAGGAATTTATTTGTATGTTTTTGGAAAGTTGATTTTATTTATTTTGGGTAGGGGGCACTTTTTCAAATCTTAGTTATTTTCTTAGAAATTTGGAACTTTTATTTGTAGATTTTGGGTTGTTCCATAAAAATTTCTGGGGAAATAGCCTTGTGTGTTATAATACAGAATGGCTTCAAAGATGAGGAACCTGAAGAATAATAGCATGTTAAATTGGAATCACAATATTGCATGAAAAAAATTGCAATTATATTATTTTCTCAAATCGTTCAGCCAAAAGGTAAACAATGGCCTCCACAGCAAAACTCAAAGAGTGGTAATAGTAGTCATGGTACAGACACCCCATTCCTCCAGCCTGTGATAGCTGTGGCCCCGAGGATTGTGGGGCATCCTTTATTTTTATGCTCAAAAGGTGGCAACCCTAGTATCCATGTAGCGTCATTGTATGAAGCATGAAGCTTTTGTAGGCTATATTTTCTGTACTTAGTCCACAATGGGGCAGTATACAGAGGGGTACAACAGAGTGGTGCAGTCGTGACGTAATCTTGTAGGCAAACTCGGAAGTTCATGCTGCATGGGCGTCGAGCCTATGGGATTTTTCAGTGGGTTTTTGGATTATTGCTGAAAATAAGCTGTGTCCAATAAAAGTTGAAAACTTACATGTTTTGTTCATAAAGATAATCTTCACAAATGGATAATATAAGCATCATATCTGGTTCTTAAATCTAACTGACATAAGTAAAAAGCTAACGTCATTATCCATGGATACAGGTAAATGGCAGGCTCAGTTGCCGTGCTTCGGATGATGACATAGAGTCTTTCCGACAAACGCTGAAGTTCTTGTTGGGGGGGGGGGGTCGACTCAAGATGGCGACTAAGGGGTTGGAAGACGGTGAGCTCCGAAACTATAAGTTGCACCACAGCAAATATTGACAGACAAACCTTGTAATGTGACAGCTGTGCCTTTAGTTTAAGGAAAGGACTTTGTAAAAAAAAAAACCCAAACAACTCTGAGAAAAGTCGCTGTTTTCAACTCTAACTTTCGTTCAGTGAGGAAAGTTAGCATAGTGCTAGCTAAACATAGGCGTCACCATGCCGAAAAGAGACACCAGAACAAGTGAGTACACGCTCCTGCTAATCCACGAGCCTCCTGGACTTGATGTTTTGTGCACACCATTACCAGCTACACCAACCAAGAGCCCAGAACTAAAGAAATATCGTCCCACTGGTGATACAGAACTGAAAGATGTTTCAATGCTGAAATCCTGAGAGCAGTGGTTGATCTAACAAACCGCTTCAAGGCTCTTGAACAAAACATATCAAAGAATACTGCTGCCTTTACGGAGGTGTGTGAGCAAATGACAGTGGAAACTCAAGTTAAAAGAACTACTGACCAGGTCAAGGAAATAACAAATCAAGTATCCCAGCTGAAACAGAGGAGTGAGGATGCTGAACGCTACAGCAGGCGTTGGAATCTCCGTCTGTACGGCTTGAGAGAGACGGCAGGTGAGGACATTCAACATGACATCATGCAACTCCTAGCATCACTTCCACCTGAAGACAAGGAAAAGATGGGTGTTCTTGTTGACACGGTGCACAGAATTGGAGCATTGGATGCTACACTCTCCTTGAAATGATCTGACTCGAAGAGTAAATACAAAGATGCTGTTTTCATTATCAGAGGAGATTTCAATGATGCCCCTAATGAAGAAATGGATAGATTCCCTCCATGAGCTACACCATCTGTTGGATTTAAACCCACGTCATTCTTATGTGATCACCTTTTGCTCTCAGAGGCCTGAAGATTTATCAACCCCAATGCCAAAGACTATACATGGACTAATTCCAACAGGTCTCTTCACTCAAGAATTGATTTATGGTTACTTTCAGTGCAAGGGCTACAATTTATTTCAGATATTTCTCAATTCCATGCTCCATTATCTGATCATAAAATGATAAATCTTAGACTAAAAGGATTCAAAGAAAAAACAAATCTAAGAGGATTTAACTTATTAGATGACAAATGCTTTAAAGAACAAGTTGGGTGTCTTGTAAGAGATAATTTTATTCAAGAAAATTTGAATGCAATACAAAAATGTGAATTCTTCAGATATAAAGTTAGAGAAGTAGCAATAAGGCAAAGCAAAGAAATTAAAAACAAAGTTATGAAAGAGAAACACTTTTAATGAATCAGTTAGAGTTGTTAATTTTAAAACCAACTCTTACGGATGAGGAATCCAGAACACTTAAAAGCCTCAGTGAACAATTGGACAAAATGTATATAAGTTTAGCTAAAGGGGCTTTTATTAGATCACGAGCCAAGGGGCTAGAAGAAGGAGAGAGACACTCCAGTTATATTTTTAGCCTTGAAAAAAGAAACAGAAAAAGAAATAATATTGTCTCTCTTATAATAAATGGCAACATCACTTTAAATCCTCAAAATACTGAAGAATGTATTAGTTCATTTTATAGCAACTTGTACACATCTGAATTTAATCAGAGAAAATGCAAAAATTTCATAGATCATATTAAAAGTTTCAATTTCTGATTCTTTCAAAGAAGATTGTGAAAGCGAACTCTCATTGGCAGAAAAAAAACATTGCTGTAAATTCAGTGAAACTGAGAAAATCACCTGGAAGTGATGGTCTCACTGTAAAATTTTATCTTTGTTTTTGAGATTTAATTAACCCTTTAAAACCTACCATTGTGCAAGTCCGCCAGGACATATTCTTACATTTTTACACACTGTAGTGCCATTTTTGGGAGTATTTTTGTTTGCTTAACATCAATATAAAATGTAATGTCTTGTAAATGTAAAAAAGTTGCACAGTATCCTTTGGAACCACATGAAATTTATTTGGAGTCTGTACATAACTTGCTTTTTGAGATATAGTCAGTTCTATAACCTGTAAAACAACGAGCCATATGAGTAGTTTGACTCTTCATCTGACGCTGTAACTAGTTCGAAAGCTTCGCGCCAGCTCTAAAACTGTTTGGCACAACTGGGGTTTTGCGAATCCATAACTACATATGTGTGGAAATGTGTTAAAGGTGTGTGTCATGAATGTCTGGTGTGTGTGTGTGTGGGGTGTGTCTGAGTGTTTTTGTTAAAAAGTAGGGGTGAAATGAGAGCGAGGGCGAGTACGTGTGCAGGCTGAGTTCTTCGGTGTATTCCGTGGAAAAAACTACAACTCCCGGGAAAATACTTCCTGCTGTTGGGGTGGGGAGCATATGAGATTAGGGACACTTAAGAATCATGTGACAGGTCATGCCCACAACATGATGACGTTTATTTCAACGTAGGAAGTGCTTCAAATACCCGTGGTCTCATTTATAAAGATTTTTGTTATGTGCACTTTATTGTGTATTTTTAAAAACCCATCACTGCAACGACAAAGCACTCTGAAACATGGTGAATGTGTGAAATGTTAGTTTAACTCCCCAGATTTTATATGCAAAAAGAATGATCAATCTATCTCCTCTGGTTTTAAATCTACAGCCAATCAAACATGGATATGCTTATCGTAGTGCTACACTGGGTTCTATAGGGTTAAGGATCCCCTTCTTCTCATGTTTTAGGAATGTTTAGATAGAAATGAAATGACAGAAACCATGAAGCAAGGGCTGATAACCCTTATTCCTAAACCAGACAAAGATCACTTGTTAATCGAAAATTAGAGACCCATTTTACTGTTGAATATTGACTATAAAATTCTTGCTCAAGTCTATGTAAAACATATAAAAACCATTTGGGAGAAATTATCAGTGAGAATCAAAATGGTTTTATGGCTTAGAGACATATTAGCTCCAACATTAGGTTAATTTTAGATTTAATAGATTATTCAAATTATATCAATTCAGATGCACTACTACTACTCTTATTCCTTGACTTTTACAAGGCTTTGGATTCTATTGAACATACCTTTATTTTACAAGCCTTGCAAAGTTTTGGTTTTGGATATAACTTTATTAAGAATACTGCAGTGTTTTACAAAAATATAAATAGCTCTGTCATATTATATCCTAAAGTTTCTAAAAGATTCCTTGTTTCAGGAAGGGTACGTCAAGGATGTCCTATATCTTGCTTCTTATTTTTAATTGCAGCTGAGCGTTTGTCTTTAAACATCTCAAACAGTCAAGATGTTAATGGCTTAACAATGTTCAACAGAGAGATAAAAATCACTCAACTAGCTGATGACACAGTTTTGTTTCTGAAAGACAAATCACAAATTCAAAATGCATTAAATGTAACCGGAGAATTTTCTGAAGCTTCAGGCCTTAAACTTCACGTAAATAAAAGTGAAATTTGATGCTTATATGAAACCGAGGAAAAACTACTGTCCAACATTCCTGTTAAAAAATGTGTGAAATATTTAGGAATTCATATTTCAAAAGATATGGTTCTTAGACAACGATTAAACCATCTACCTGAAGTTAAGAAAACCAAATCAATCTTTAACATGTGGCTTCAGAGAGACCTCTCTATCTTTGAGAGAGTGTTATTAATGAAAGCTGAAGGTGTATCAAGAGTTGTTTATCCTTCCTTGTCACTTTTTCTTAATGAAGCAAACTGCAAAGAAATTAATAATTTGTTTATTAATTTTGTGATGAAAAACAGGCACCACCAGCTCACAAAAGAAATAGTTGTTTTGGAGAAAGCAGAAGGAGGATTAGAATCCTTAGATTTGTTTCCACCTAAACAGCACCTTTAAGATCAAATGGCTTAAAAATGTTTGGTACTCCTACATAACATTTTCAAGCAATTAGGTGGCTTAAAATTTCTAATGGGTTGTAATTATAATGTTTCTAAATTGCCAGTTAAACTGTAAAAATTTTACCAGCAAGCTCTGCTATCTTAGAAACCGTGCTATAGTCACTATTTTCCTCCACATAAAGAGCTAATATGGAACAATGGTAACATTACTGTTTAAAGCAAAAGTTTTATAAACAAAAATGGATTGAGAGGGGCATAATTTTTCTAAAAACTTGTTTGATGATAATAGAAATCTTCTCACTTATGAAAACTTTCTTAAGACAAAATCTTTTCCTGTCACATATAAGGAGTTTAATTCTGTTCTGTTTTCCTTTGGGTACAATTGAACTAATCAAATATCACTTAAAGTATCAAAAAAGTCCATGTTGAATTTCCCTGTTTAAAACTAAGTGGCATTAAAATAACTGATAAAAAATGCACTAACCTGAGACAATCACACACCTTTTTACCACTGCCCGTCTACATTGTTGTTTTGGAATGATTTAGAGAACTTCAAAACCAAGAATCTACTGTAATAAGACCAAAAGACAAAATTACAAAGTTTGAAACTAAAAATAAATCTTTACGTTTCATGATGAACCTTATTATATTAATTGGCAAATTCCACATACATAATGCAAAGCTCTCAAAATCCTTCCCAAACTTTAATGTTTTCATGATAGAATTTGATTCTTATATGAATACTTTAAACTATATGACAAACAAAAAATGTGAACGCACTTTATTATTTTACAAAGAGTTATTCCCTGTGTCTTCTAAGTGACTTACTGTGATACATATAATATTCATTTCTTGTAATGTTTTTATTTATGTTATCTCTTGTAATATGTTTTTACCCTATCTTTTTATATGTTTTTTTGATATTTACATCATTCTTTGTCATTTAATATCTTGTTTTACTGATTGTCCTGACTTATTGTTCATTAAAAAAAAAAAAAAAATAGCCCTTGTTAGCTGTCTTTTAGCAACCACTTTTATTAAGACTTGAAAAGATACACAATTCAGCCCTGTGATTGACTGGCGACCAGTCCAGGGTGTACTCCAGCCCCCCCTGCGACCCCAAACGGGATAAGCAGTACAGAAAATGGATGGATGGATGGAAAATACACAATTCAAAGTTGGGGCACGTTTCAGATGTATTTTATGTTGTAGGATAAAACATTAAACTCTCTTGAGCTTGTGGTCACCACAAACCTCATGTCAGGCATTTAACCGAAAATTCACTCAAAAATCCCAGAGACTTTCAGGCGAGGGAACCGGAAGTGCTGAAATGCTAACTCACTTCCGCGTTTTAGGACTCATTCCTGCACCACTCTATAAACTCTAAAGAGAGTAGTCTTGACATTATCAGAGCACATTGAAAATTTCCTTGCCAAAATATTGGCCTGAGCATGCAGCATACGGCACTGTCTATACAAATCATCATCATCACACATTTTATCAGTAATGAGATGCCAAAATATTTTGTTCTGCTACTGACAGTGAGCTCCTGCCCTGACAGGTAAAAATGAGGAAAGTTGAGATCCTTATCCTCTTTAGTTCTACATTTCAAATCTTTCTGGCATTATATTGAACATCAGAACAAATTTAAAAGCTGCTGAAACCCAGCACTGCTAGGGGAAAGAATGGCCAAATCATCAGCGTACATAAGATTGGCTTGAGTATTTTATTACCCAACATGCACCCAGTTTTGCATCCATTCAGTTGTTGGGATAAATCATCCATGTACAGGTTAAAGAGAGCAGGAGAAAGTTACTTTTTGATAGGCAAGCTATTTTTCTGTTTCCACTCTAAGAACTGAAATAACCCAATTCTGTCCTGGCCATGTTTTTTTCTTAATCAAGAGGGACCTGGATGCAGACGAGGACCTTAACTTTGTACCGGAAGTCAACAGGCCCCGCTCTACTTCATCTTCGCATGGCAGAAGTCACTTGAACTGAACGTCTTCTTCGCCGCTGTCATAATAATGGAGGCAAGTCCACCACGTAAGGAACACAAGTTAGAAGAAGAATAGTGGTGTTTTCGGACTAAAAAGCACAATGATTACAATCAATTGATTTGAATGAATTGATTTAGGATTCATATTCACGTATCACTGAGCACGGTGGCGTACATCTGAGAAAATACAAGAAAGAGAATTCTGCTTTTGTGTTTCACTAACGGTTCCTAAATTAACATGGATCATTGAGGAAAAAAATGGTAGGCTACATTAAATTCAATTGAATGTGACTGTTTGTGCTTTTTATTCCCAGAAACTCACATAATCCTTGTCTACTTGTATTGCCTTACATAGCGGACCTGCCTCTGGCAATATGGCGAGTACGTTGACGTATGGCCAGCCAGTCATTCTGGCGACGCATCTTATGTCTGTGCTCAGTGATACGTGAATATGAATGTAATGTAATGTAATGAAATCTCCTGTATTCTTCATCTACTTGTGTTTCCCTATGTGGCGGGCGTGCCTCCATTAATATGGCGGCGACCCACGAAGAAAACAACGAAGAAGACGTTCTGTTCAAGGGATTTCTGGTATACGAAGATGATATGGCGACACTTGTCTGACTTCCAGTATGAAGTTGAGGTCCTCCTCTGTATCCAGGTACTCTTGTCCAAACCTTCATCCAAACTCCACTTTAAAGTAGTGTAAACCAGTGGTTCCCTACCTGGGGTCCATGGAGCCCTGTCTGCTCTGACATTGTCAAAATTAATGTTCATATTAAAAAAAGAAATCATGATTAGCAGCGTATAGGGGCCAACCTAAAATATTAAGATGTAAGGAGAATTTGTTAATTTCTGATCAAAAAGGTCAAAATTTGGGTGGGGAAAAAAAATCTGATTTTGGAGATTATAAAAGTTTATATTTACAACATTTCAGAGTTTCAAAAATCAGGAATTTACAAGAGAAAAAAATCAAAATTTCAGAGTTTAAAAAGTCTTAAATTTTGACATTAGAAACTCAAAATTTTCAATTATAATTGAACAACAGTGTAAAGTCAAACATTTACAAGAAACCAACTTGAAAACAGTGGTGAGATTTTGACTTTTACTCTTTATAATATCAAAAATTCTAATCCAGGGTTCAGGCACAATTACCATTTTTAAAGTTATAAAAATGAATTTTTTTCTTAAAAATTAACTTTTTAAACTTGATTTTTTTCCTTTAAATTAGTATTTTCTTTTTCCTAGAGTGGCCCTAATACACTGTTGTAGTGGATAGTTTGGACACAGATCTTTAGTCAAGAACAAGTCTGTATAAGCCTGTTATGTTGGGATTTTGTCAATAAAACCACTATAAATGATGTGTACTTTTCCAAGTGAGTCCAAGGGGGGCTTAGCTTTCTTAGATGTGAGTGGGGGGGTGCCCTAAGGAAAAAAAGTTGGGAACCACCGGTGTAAACAGTCTGACCCGAATACGCACACGATCACAACATATTAACCATACAGACTCAGAACAATAATCCATGTTAAAATGGAGCTGCTTAATATCGTTAAAAAACATCTTTACAAGCATTGCAGTAAAACCTGAATATTAAAAACAAGCCCCTCTTGATTTCACAGTGATATTTCTAGTTCAACTTTAGCTGCTACAGAACTTTCTCCTCTCTCCTCTTATTTCTTTATCCACTACCTGAAAATGAGGAGAAGGTTCTTGTTTAGAAAAAAACAGCTTCTTGATCACCTTTTGTCTGATCTTTGTTGCCTTATTGCTCTCTCTATGGCAGGGGTATCAACCTCAATCACAGCAGGGGCCAGATTCTGAATTTAGGTCTAACCTGAGGGCCTAACAGGGTCGACAATCAACCATAGACTTTCAACTGATTTTCACCAGTGATAAATTTTATGGGAAAAAGAAAAAGAAAAAATTTTTGAAATTGAAAAAAGTCAAAATTATAAGTTTAAGAGCTCTAGCTCTGAGATTTAAAACTTGAATGAATGAGTTCAAAAGGTAAAAACACATTATTAAAAGTCAAAATAACAATTTTGTAAATATACGAGATAGAAAGACAAAATCATGACTTTTAAAGGTGACAGTATGAGTTCAAATCATAAATTTTGAGTCCAGGTAAATATATGAGATTAAAAGCCAAATTTAGGAATTGGAAGGTCAAAACATGTGATGAAATTTAAAATATTTAGTTTGAAAGCTGAAAATGTGATTTAAAATTTAAAACTGTGAATCCAAAAGGTCAAAACGTGTGATAAAAGTTAAATTTTTCAATTGAAAAGTTTAAGATATGAAATATAAATTCAAAATCAGAGGTTTAAGTCGTAATTTTGAGATGCAATATTGAAAGTATAAAATGAAAACAAGTTATTTTTTTCCCACATTCCCGATTTTTTTATCTGATAAATTTTTACTCTTTAAGTTTTTCAAGTTTAATGACTTAACAGGCATTTTTTAAATCATCAAGGTTAAATTTACATTTTTGTAGTGGAGGAAATCTGCAGATCCATACTGGTGGACCAGTTATAATAAAAATATGATATGATCCTGTAGGCTGTGTATAACCGTACCACAGGCCGGATTTGGACCCCGGGCCTTGAGTTTGACATCCATGCTCTAGGGTATTCATCTTTCCTCTTAAAGATTTTGGGTCAGTGCAGCAGTTCACCTCTCTGTTGCTAGAGTGAAGACACCACATTCTGCTGCATGTTTAGTTTGGAGATGTCGGATCAAATTTGTAGCATCAAATGTAGCTCTGCTGCTACCACCAAGTGAAACATCGCGTTACAGATGCTGTAAGTGGCTGATGGCATGTCAATGGCATTTCCATACCGCTGACATTTTAGCCACAGGATTGCTCATGCTGCTACCACTGCTCTGTTGTCTTACTCATGCGTTAGCGACAGCTGACGTTAGCTAATGGTTAGCTTGGATGATTGGATCGGAGAGAATTGCTGATCTCGGATCTATTAAAAAAAGCTTATACCCGCTCTGATTAGGGTGGCCATTTCTGAAGCACCAGAAAGGAGGACACTAATCAGCACTTAGTGAAGCAGGAGTAATCGCAACAAACAGGACTCTAGTGTATTCCCTGCTACAGTACAATTTTGTCCATGATGGTGTCATGATACAGTGATTCTGAGATACTCTACTCATTGAAGGACAATTGGATCCAGGACCGCCTCTGGCCAAAGTGAGGCAGACTCTGATATGAGGCCCCCCAACACTGACACCACTATCACCCCAACATACTCACTCAACAATCCTCAAAAGTATCTTAAAATAACTAAAGGATATATTACTACAATAATAAATACAAAGTCTGTGCAATTTATGCTGAGTTAGTCTTATATGAAAGACACAGTTCTTAGTAAAATTATCATGGATTTTCATGATCATATTCCTTGTTGCAATAATAATATTTTTCATTTCTATCCGTCTAAAAAAGTGGTAGCTATGGGGTTATTATTTTATCATAACATTGATCCCACATTATTAGCTCTCTGTTTTATTGGGGTCTTCTCAAAATAAAAATAATATAAACCAGCTGATCTTGCCCCTCTCACACTAACCCCTGCCCCCCTCCCCTCACACTATGGCCTTTTTTAAGTTTCTGCTTCAGCTTTATTATCTTTTGTTAAATCACCTTAAAATATACATTTGTCTTTATTTGTTTTTACCTGCAATCTGATTTTGAAACAGCTGATCTGCACAAGAAAGTTTGACATCAGTAAATTCCTGATCAGAACCGAGAACTTTGGGGAGTTTTATCATAAATTCACAAACTAAACTATGGGAGAAGTTGACGTTTGACATGAGAGGCTGCAGAATAACGGGGGAATTTATGGGACAGAGGTTACGAAAGTTTCTGTGCAGTAAGTATCAGGAGAGAGAGAGAGCCAGCGGACACTGCGCCACTTTCACTTCGTTGACCATGGATGGCACCGATCTCCAAAAATAGATATCTTCAGGGTTAATTTACTAACATGTGAAGGCCAGGTAAAGTTTATGTTTGGTCAACGTTGTTTATTTATTACCTGGATCATATCTAACATACAAACACCGGGCTGATGTGCAGAGAAAGAGAGCAATGGACAATATGCTGCGTTACGTTCAGGAGCAACTCCAAAAGAAGGACAAATAAGCATCTGGCTTGAGGCTGTGCCAGACGCTGGACAAGGCATTTAAATTCCAGACTGTCCGGCCAAAAGCCGGACATATGGCCACCCTAGCTCCGATCCAGTATCCACCCCTGAACTGAAATAACTTAACCCTGTCCTGGATCTAGCTTGGTCTTATTCTTGTGCAAAGGCAGCTAGCTACAAACAGGCAGCTTTTAGGCTTATTTCTTTTCTAGATCCAAAACTGATGGATTAGGATTGGGCAGTATTCATTTTAAATACCTTAAAACACATGCCATTTTTTACCAGGGTGTATGGTAATACTGCCGGGTGTATAAAAATTATGTTGTACAGGCGCTTGCCAGTGCGCAGGCGCTTCATTCATTCCTTTAACAAAATCCTTCGGCTCTAAAAAAAAAAGCCCCAATGTTTTGGACACAAACACAGACAGCTACAGCTGGGTGAAGTCAAACGGAGCAGTAAATAAGGAGTTGAGGCTGTTCTTGTGAGACGCCAACATAAGTGGATTTATTTTTTCTAAGTTCACATCAACAAAATCAGTGCATGTGAGTATTAGAACAGCGACATTAGTAACATTTAAAACACACTGATCAATTTCCATATAAATGTAGAGCATAAATTTAACATTGCACCGTACCTTTCAGATTATCAGTTAAAAAAGTTTCTCTTTGGATTAGGCCAACCAAAATCTGAGTGGAATAATCCCACAGATAGAAAACAGTCCATTTTAGCTGGATAATCCATCTGACATTTATGTTGGGCCACTCCTGCAGCCTTATTCTGGATTTATATTGGTTTTACTTCTACCAGAGGGTACCTGTATCTGCACATCAGCTGTTTTACAATCACTTCTGCCTGACCCAACTCGGTGGGAATTTTACACATGATTAATGCAGCAGCACAGCTATGCGTGTATGAGGTCAACGTGTATCTTGGGTGTTTGTAGGAGATGGTAATAATGAATTCATGAGGTCATCAATTAATGTGTCAGTCACAGGATGAAAGCGGCTCAGCCTTAGTCTTCGGTGTACACAGTTGATCAGAGCAGACGTGGCAGTGTGAGTGAGCGAGACTCCCTCACAAGACCTGAATACAGAGGAGCCCAGACACACTTTATAGCAGACGTTCAGCACTGCACACACTCTGCAGCAAGACTGAACAAATACACACTATTCACACACGGAGATGTAAAGACAAGCCCCCCTCTCCACCCCGCCATCCACAGACAAACTCACACATCACACGACTGTTTCGCTTTGCTGGAGAGGTTGTTGCCAAGGCTCAGCGTGAGCGAATTGATTGGTTGCTTCTGCTCATCACCGTAGGAGCCCGCCAGTTGGATTGGCCGGTTTGGTAGAGGAAGCTTTTCAGGATGTTTTCCTATCTGTACCCTCTGCTGGATCTTTATCACTGTACGCATCACCAGACACCACTTGTCCTATATAATTACCCTACTTTAACAATCAGGTTTTCTTCCTTTTGATAGCAGGCAACTCATGTGTCTTGTGTGCAGTTCAGTTTTTTCTCTCACTTTCTCAATTTTTTGAGGGCAGGAGACATGCAACAATTTGCATTGAAACTGGCAAACACCTAAAACTCTGAAAAAAATGGGACATGGATAAAGTTTCAGAAATTGATATGATGCATTTGCTCTATAGTGCTACCTTTTGTGTTTGGCAATAAACTAAGGAAAGACAGTTGTACCTTGATGTATGAAATTTGGTGGATAGATGTGACTTGGGGAGAGCTACAAAAAACCCTGCTGGCCCATGACTCCACCTGCAACAGGAAACCCACCATTTTGAATAAATTACCAAAAATTAAGGTATTCTGGCTCATTTCCAGGGGTCATTTCTTCACGAACTAGTCCTAAGGCATTCATCTAATCAAATTCTGCTTTGGTTAACAGACAGAAGAGTCCTTGGTGATGAAAAGTGATTAAAATCTTTTTCATAAGTCTAAGAGTGTGGCCATGTGAGGTTGACATTAGTTTTATAAATGGATGTGTTGCAGTTGCTCCCTATTGCTACCTTTTATGCTTAGAGATAAACTACAGAAAGCCAGTTGTACCTAGATGTATGAAATTTGGTGGGCAGAGGCAGCTCAGGGGGAGCTACAAAAAACCCTACTGGGCCATGACTGCAGCTGCAACAGGACACCCACCATTTTGAATAAATTACCAAAAATTGGAAAAAATCATTTCCAGGGGTCATTTTTTGACAAACTTGTCCCAAGGCATCCATCCAATCAACTTCTGCTTTGGTGGGAAGCCGAAAGTGTCCTTGATGATAGTGTTGGGCGTATCGATCCTAAAGTATCAATATTTACAAAGTTCTCATTTGGTATCGAGTACTTTTTAAAATGACTGATATTAAATAAGTACTTAAAAAAAAACATCTAATCATGCACCTCAGCCGTTTGTTTGCAGTCGCTCTCGTCTGTCTGTTGTGCTAAAAGTCCGCTGCCGCACTGTTTTCCGTGTCACGTGACTTTGGCGACCAATCAGATAGAGCAAACGTACACATACACACTCAAGGCATCAGCACACACACGGTTATTCAGAGTCCTCATGTCTGTATCAAACTGGAGAGAACGGCAGAAATAAACTGCTGCAGCTTTGTGGGATAACTTTCCACTAAAATGCAAAGGTGAGTCAGTGTTTCCAATGTCAAACAAGTTTTTATCTCAAAGTTATAAAAAAACTGATGCATGAAGAGGATGTTAGAGTCATGTCTAATCTGCACCGCTCACTTTCCAACTAAAGACATAGATGGTGTTTTTCATTGAGAGTGTACTTCTAAATCTGTTCCTCTTCATTACTGTTTACTAGTTTTTCTCCTATAATTTGACTGCCTTTTCCAAAAGTTTAGAAAGTCGTTTGCTGCATTTTCTCAAACCACACATTGCATAGTCCACTGATTAATTAACTAATTTAAACAGTCCAACCATAAGGTACAATGGGGATTACAAAATAGATAAAAACAAGTCCCATATTACTAAAAATATAATTTAAAATCCTGCTTTGAAATACGTTTTACCCTGAATACCTAATTGATAGTTTAAGCTAACTCGGAAAAGAATAAGTTCTATTAATTAAGGCTGATAAATAAATGATACATTTTGTTTTTTTGAGTTTTTATTGGCCTTATTCATATCAATTTAATAATCATGTATACTGCTGCTTTTATAAGTAAAAAGTATCGATATCGAGTATCGGTGATTCTGGTCCTGTTTTTACTTGGTATCGGATCGAAATTAAATTTTGCACTATCGCCCACCACTACTTGATGATGATAATGTATTGAACTCTTTTTCACTGGTCAAAGGGTGAGGCCGATGTAAGCAGTCAAATTCCCTCTCTTTTCATAACTGTTTGTTCATACTCAGTAGTACACAGTTCAGTCTGACCACTTATAATGAAGTCCACACCTGCAAACATTCATGTGGTACTATTTCATCTACATATCATAGCACATTATACAATAAAATAAACTAAATATGCTCCACACTAACAATGATATCACAAGATAGGAGAATATTTAACTGAGTACTGATCCATCCACATAACCATGTCATTATGTTTAGGGGTGGAAATCACAGAGCCATTATAAGATTTGATTTTTGATATGTGGCCATCAATAAGATCCTGATGCAGCCATTATGTTGCGCCTGATGAATTTCAAAGCTATTATAAATGCAATATCTCTGATTGAATGAGGAAAACAAAATGTCTTCAAAAAGGTGCAGGTTAACCACTTTAGTCACATAATTTTATATCATATATCATATAATAAATCACACATCATAGCATATTATTTACATCACATCATATGATATATAATATCATATATCATATATATCTCATATATCATATTATACTGTACAGAATTGTAGTATTATGTATCATGCTATCATTTCATAGTAAAGTACATAGTTTCATGTCACTATAGTATATTGCATAATTTCATGCCACTCCCACATTACATCACGCCCTATCCTATCTTATCGTATTGGCTGTAACGAATCAAATCCTGACTCACCCTGTGATTCCTAACCCTTGTAATATGTAAATATCTGGCATCAGCATCTTTTAGGACAAATTACAGTGATGATATTTTGATGTTTCAATACTTCTTTCAACCCCTTATTCTTATTAGCAGCAGTGTTTTGAGCCATTGCTTTGGATGAGGTTGAGGGTAAATAAACTAGGGTCATATGCAGAAGCAGAATAATTATCATCAAGGCCATAATCACACAACAGAATAACAATCCTTTATTGAGAATAAGCAGCAAACACAGACACTTTTCTTGTCTCTGGTTAATATCCGTTGATAAGCACCAATGACAAAATATGTCCTCGGCCTCAGGGTGAGCACGCCTGTGTGTGTGCTTGTGCGTCCGTGCTGTGTGTGACTGCGAGCATGTGTGTGTATGATTGTGTGTTTGAATGCGTCAAGCCTCTGGCTGTGTGTGGGAGTGCCACGATGAATTAAACAAGGTCACTCAGTGCAAGGCTGACTGCCCCATCCCCCCTCCACAAAAACACACATATACACAAGTAAGACCGACAATTTCCCAGTACAGTTACAATTTATCAGACAATTTCCAAGTACAGTTACAGTTTATCAGTTTGCATCATCTGCCTCCAAATAAACTTAAATCATGAAAGAAATTATCCTAAAAAGTGGCACGTGACTCACTGGCACATGTAAAGAAGCTGCTAATTTGCACACTGTACTGCAGGAATATCTTAGCATATTAAAATCTGCTTTTTTGCTTTTGTTAAGACTATGACAAGAATTGTGGACACTCACACGTTCCACATTTAAGAAACCATTAAATTTCAGTGCAGTCAGTTCCAATTTCTCTCTGAGGTAAACAGTGTTAATTGCCACAAAACAGGAAATTGTTAGAGACTTGATAAGAAAAATGGAATGAAAAAAGTGACTACATAAATATTCAACCCCTTCAAGTCAGTACTGAGTCTGTGTGGATAGGCCTCAATCAGGCTTGCACATCTGGACACTGCAATTTTACCCCATTCCTCTTTGCAAAACTGCTCAAGCTCTGCCAAATTGCACTGGATCAGGTGTGAACAGCTCTTTTCAAGTCCAGCCACACATTCTCCATTGGATTGAGGTCTGGATTTTGACTCGGCCACTCTAGAACATTCACCTTGTTGTCTTTAAACCAAATCTTCTCCCAAGCTATAAATCTCTCTTGCAGACTGCTGACTCCTACATCTGGCCACATTCATTTTACCCTCTAAATTTATAAATCTTCCAGGGCCAACTGCTAAGAAGCGTCCCCACAGCATGATTGCTGCTGCCATCAAGCTTCAAAGTGGGGATAGAGTGTTTGGTGTCCTCCAAATCTTTTCTGCTGGCCAAAAAAGTACCATTTTGTTCTAATCGGACCAAAGAACTGTCTTCCACTTGACCATGGAGTCTCCAACATGCCAGGCAAACTCTAGTCTAGATTTAATCTGAGTTTTCTTCAACAGTGGCGTCTCTGTTGTTAGCAGAGTCTCTCCCATCTCAGCTGCTGAAGCTTGGAACTCCTTCAGGGTAGTCATAGGTGTCTTGGTGGCCTCTCTCACTAGTCTCCTTCTTGCATGCTCACTCAGTTTGTGATGGACGGTCTGATCTAGGCAGATTTACACATGTGCTGTAATCCTTTCAATTCTTGATGATGGATCTAACTGAACTCTGGAGGATGTTCAGTGCCTTGGAAAATCTTAATGCTTCCATCTTAGACTCACACTTTCCAATAGCCTTTTCCCAAGTGTTCTTTTCTCTTCATGGTGTAATGGTAGCCAGGGATACTGATCAACCAGTGACTGGACCTTTCAGACACAGGTGTCTTTACACTACAATCACTTGAGACACATTTTCTGTAGACAGTCGTGACGTGTTATATTATTTGATGTAATCTTGGCCTTGCTGGGTTTCTTTAAGCACATCTTTTCATTCAGATTTTCCGCTGAGAGATGCATAAATGCATACAGATTCACACATGCTTTTGTTCAAATAAAACTATGTATGCAAAACGCTAGAATACATAAAACTGCTGTCTTATCATTTCTGTATGTAAAGCAGGTTTGATAAAAGAAGTTTTACAGTAGAAACCTGAATGACAACGCTTTTTGTCTATACTCACAAATGATATACTGGCGACTTGCTGGTAAAATGTAGCAAAGCTTTTTGATGCACGCGCCACTCTATAACCATCAGTCTTCCTTCTCTAGGAGGAAACCTTATCTTTATCAGTTCCCTCAGTAAAAATGAACACAGCGAGGAATACAAGCAAAGAAAAAGCCAATTATCGTCAGTTAGCTGTACGTCGTATACCTGTCACTCGTTTTACAAGGCATTCGGGGTTCAAATGTATTCCATCATCATTTTTTACAGGGGCCGACGAATGCATTGATGTTATTTATAGGTGGCTGTTTTCCTTTCCATCAGCGCTGTCACCTCTAGTGTTTACTACCTCTCTATGTTCACCTCTCCAGTGAAGGAAGCTGGCTGTAATAAGAGGAAAAATTTGAATCCTGTTATGTCAGGAATATTATCAAACAGCATACCTTACGTTACACAAGGATGTGAGAATATCACACGTATGCCCACAAATCTCTCACATATGGATATACATTAGACAATAAAAGAACGGAAGCAACCCGTCGACGCCACACGTTTCATAAAATGAATGAATTAACACCTGAGTCCCGCAGTGCACTGACAAACATGCTTATCACGCGTAACCTGCTTTTCACACCTGATTTATTGCGCCTCCTTTTCTCAGCTCTTTTCTACAGGTATGTCCAAGATTGATTGCTTTGTTAGTGTAGAGGAAATTAAGAGCTCAGCGTTGGCAAACGGCAGCATGTTTGTTCTCATGGTAGGCCCAAGAGATTCAGTCTGGAGTGCAGAGCCTTTAAAGTATTCAAACACTCGGAAGTTTTACTCTTTTCTTGATTTTATACATCAATCATGGTCAATAAAATTTGGCTTTTTGGACCACAAAAAAACCCCCCAAAAAAAACATTTTCACGTCAAAGTGGGGATCAACTGAGTGCAGTGAATGTGTCTCAAGTGACTGTAGTATGAAGACACCTGTGTCTGGAAGGTCCAGTCTCTAGTTGATCAGTATTCCTGGCTACCATTACACCATGAAGACAAAGGAACATTCCAACAACTCAGAGAAAAGGTTATTGAAAAGTTTAAGTTAGAAGATTGATACATGAAATATATTCCAAGGTGCTGAACATCACCCTTACTTTAGTTGAATCCATCATCAAGTAATGTAAGGAATATGGCACATGTGTAAATTTGCCTAGATCGGAGTTCTTTGGTCTGATAAAACCTAAATGGTACTTTTTGGCCATCAGACAAGATGCCAAACACTGCACACCACCACAAACCCTCCCCATGTATGTGGCATAATATAGGAGGACAATTTTATTCAGTCTGTAAGGGAACTAAAAGGGAAAGGGAAAAGATTTTTTTTCCCAGCAAGACAATGACCCAATGCACAGAGCAAAAGCTACACAGAAATTATTTAAAGACAACAAGGTGGTTGCTATGAATTTGCCAAGTCAAAGCCCAGACCTCAATCTGATCGAGAATTTGTGGCTGGACTTTAAAAGGGCTGCTCATGCCTGATCCCCGTGCAACCTGGCAGAGCTTGAACAGTTTTACAAAGAGGTATGGAGTAAAATTGCAATATCCAGATGTGCAAGCTTAATTGAGACCTATCTGCACAGACTCAGTGCTGTGATTGCAGCCAAAGGTGCATTTACTAAATGCTGACTTGAAGGGGGTGAATATTCATTCATGGGATCATCATACCCAGCCTGAAAGTACTGTTGTTTTTCTTCATAGAGAATGTTTTGGTTGTATAAAAGCTGAGGACTCTGGTGTTATTCAGCTTTTTTGCAAGTCCCAACACAACTGTTGACTTTTGTTATCAGATGTAGTTAAAGGGGACTTCCCCAAAGGCAGACTGAGAGAGAGGTCACTGAAGTCCCTGTTCTGGATAAACCCCGTCTCCCTGTCTGACACCTTCCATTTTTGGAGACACAGACAACGTGACTCCTGGCTGTCTCACAGGGTTGTTACATAGAGAAGGTCACTGTATATGTTGGCCTCTGCCTCTTGGGCATTGTTTCTTGGAAGACTAAGAGCAGGATGGAGCAGAGGTTCATGCCAATGACCCCGTTTATTGCATAAACCACTGGTTGGGACCATCATCTTGCAAAATTTATTTGATTCTTTCAAATTTAAGATGGCAAATATCTTAAACTTTAACACAACAATAGATATACTGTTTGTAAATGTAAGAAATGCAATATTTTATCACACCCAATGTGCCTTTAAGCAACTTTTTTTTCAGTGTAAAACTGACATGCAACCCTAATAGCAAAAATGTTAGGACACTGCATAAGAAGATTCAAAGAGTCTGTAGAAATCTCGGTGAGAAAGCGACAATGCCAAGGGTCAATACTAGATGCTGGTGATCTTCAGGCCCTCAGGTGGTACTGTATCAGAATCAAACTGATTCTGTACTGGAAATCTCTCAGGAACACTTCCAGAAATCATTGTCTGTCACCACAAATGCAGGTTAACCTCCTGAGACCCTGCATGCACATATGAGGGCGTTATATGTTGGCTTTCCTAAAACAAAAATAGAACTTCTGCTAAGTTTTTGAGATAATGTCCATTGAAGTTAAAGTGATTTGCTTGAAATGCTGGGAAAATTTAATGTTTGGGGAATTTGCTTGGAAAATATCAAGTATTTTCATGGAAATTTAAGGGGAAGACTTTGAGTAAAATTGCTTCAATTTTTTTTTTTTTTTTGAGAAATGTATTGGACTGGATTGGGAAATTTGGGGATAGGGGTTGTCCTTTGAACATTTCAGGAATTTTTATGGAAATTACAAGGAAATTGTTTGGATGTTTCCTTCATTTTGATGGCACTTTTTTGAGAATTTATCTGTAA
Organism: Cheilinus undulatus; assembly: GCF_018320785.1. Classification (NCBI taxonomy): domain Eukaryota; kingdom Metazoa; phylum Chordata; class Actinopteri; order Labriformes; family Labridae; genus Cheilinus; species Cheilinus undulatus. The sequence goes on from NC_054887.1 coordinate 6,217,405, forward strand.
ATGTTTTGAAATTGATGAAGGAATTTGAAGGGGAATTTGCTTTGATATTTGAGGAATTTGCACAGAATTTTCTGGGGTAATTTTTGTTGGAATATTTAGGTTTTATAATAAAGATTTGCTGAAAGATTTGAGGACTCTTTAAATGAATTTTGAGGTACTTCCCATGGGAGACTTTAAAATGTTTAAGAGTTTTCACAAAAAAAAAAAAAAAATGTAGGTACTAAACTTGAAATTTTAGTGAATTTTTCATTTTGGACAAGCATTTTTTTAACTCATACTTATCCAAAATAAGTAGGAGATAACAAAAATCCCTTCCAAAATAAAAGCTCAGGTCTCAGGAGGTTAAAGCTGTCTCATGCAAAGAAGAAACCATATGTGAACAAGATCCCGTCTCCTCTGGGCCCAAGCTCAGTTAAAATGGTCGAGGCAAATTGGAAAACTGTTCTGTGGTCAGAACAGAATTTTGGAAACAGCAGATGTCATGTCCTGTGGGCCGAACAGGAAAAGGACCAACCAGCTTGTTATCAGTGCACAGTTCAAATGCCTGCATCTCTGATGGTATGAGGTGGCATACATGTCCATGGCGTGAGCTGCTTACAAATCCTGAAAGACACTATCATTAGTGAAGAGCAACATGTGTTCCCATCCAGACAACGTCTCTTTCAGGGAAGGCCTTGTGCATATCAGCAAGAAAAATCTCCAGCAACTGGCCTCCTCACTTCCCAGACGTTTGCAGACAGTTGATAACATGGCCTTGTCCATACTGCTCTATTGTAAATGAAATATGGGTTTGTGAGGTTTGACCATCATTGTTTCTGTTTTTATTTACATTTTACACAGCAACCCATTATTTTTAGAATTGGGGTGGTAGATAATCATCCACTTATGACTCCCAGGGCACCCACGTTAGAATAGTAAATCCTCATATATTCATTCACATTACAGTAAACAGATACTTATTTAGAAGAATTTGTATGTTTTTTTCCCATGTGTTAATATTTAAATTCTCAATAATTCTCTCTCTGTATAAATAAGAACTGATATTGGGTTTGGACACCTTTCTGTGACCTGGTACTGAAAATAGGAAGTGAAAAACAAACTGTTCCCAATGCAAAACAATCCAACAAATCTACACCAGAGTCTGAGTCTCTTTAGTACCCTTGTTGTCTTGCTCTCCACGTACATGTAGATTTACAGCTTGAGGCATAACACTCTACCAGCAGATGGACCAGATAACCTCGTATCAGACTTTACAGCTCCACAGCGATCAGTTCACACCCTGTGGCAGCAAAGCGTTTGCTGTAGCACAGCGGAAACAGAACAGGAAATGACACTGAGAATTCTTTGTCTAGAGTCCTCTATATTCAGACAGTATTCCCAATGTGAAGGCAGCACAGCAATACCTCCAGGTACTGTTGTACTGTGAACCTCTGGACGATGCTGGTGTATGAGAGGAATAGTGATTTCAAAGTCAGTCAACTCTGTTCTGTTCTGTTACAGTGACGGACCCGTCATCAGGTGAATGTGAGGAAAAATCCATCTTTAAACTATCTCTGTCAGAAGCGAGCCCACATTAAAGCAGTTTTTGGCCTGTAGGCCATCATGTAAAGGTCAATGTCCAAAACAGAATTGATACAACACACAGCAGCATAACCATGAGAATATTGCAATAAAAACACATCCTCCTTGAGTGCATTCTTACCTTTAAAAATGCTGACAAACCCTTTATTAGAGCACTGAAGTCCATCTTTCTATCGGTATTACTTCTCAGAAATGTGGTGGACAGCTGCCTCTGTCTCATCCTGATTCTCGTCCTTTTTAATCCATGTGGTCCAGCGCATCCTCTATCTTTCCCCTGAGTCTTCCTGGATTTATGCTGCTATAGGCTAGCAGTGGGGCCGAGGCTTCTGGGGCAGAGGCAGGTGTTGCTGTGGTGGGGTAGGGGCTCACCGCCGCTTGGATTCATTACTGCTACATGGACTAGCACCAGACTCATACTTACCTCCAATTTCCACATACAACTCAGCTGTGTTCCGTACTGAGCAACAGATTGCCCCCTCTCTAGCCCATCAGAGCAGCTCTACTGCCTTCGCTCCCATCCAGCACCAGCATGTCCCTGAAGCGCCACTTCTCTTCAATGGAGGTCTATTTTCGGCGTTGGCTGTGGCCAAGTTGCATCAATCCGCATAGAGCATTTTGATCCAAACAGCCAGAAAGACATGCAAAGTATCTGGTCAACTTCAAAATACAACACAATGCACGGACTCCCAATCGTAAACCAATACTATGACAACGTCACGTCTCATCCTGCAGTAAGAGCAAAAGGTTATTGGAGGTCAGTGGATCACAGAGCTATTAATGAGGAAGTTATCTTTGGAGTTAAAAACAACAGAATTTACTTGAAACTGAACATTCTTTTCAGTAAACGTTAAACTTTTGACTTTATAATATCCTCATCCATGGTAGAATCAATAAAATCATGGAATCATGTCAAAATGTATGACAAATCAGGCCCCAAAAGGCAACATAATCTGCTGTTTACACTCTATTCCTGCGTGAACTCGCAGTTCTCCCATGGTCTCTGCCGTCTGGTCTCAAGCTGATCAAGGCTGTGCTTCGTTGCACTTCAGACAGGCTTCCAGAGTGTGGGGTCCCCAGCATCCGGTCAGAACAAACTTGTGGAAATTGCAGCTAAGCTTGTTCTAGTGGCACAGCCAGTCCATCCGTCCATGTATTTCCTGCACCCCTTATCCTGTTAATGGTTGCAGAGCTCAGCCAGTATTACAGTTAAAATTTGTAACATTACCTGCATGATAGTTGGTGTGGCTTCATACGAGACTTTATTGTAAAAAGTATTCACATATCCGTCTTTCCAACCTGTGTCAGCAGCAGTCATAAAATCACTGGTACCTCCACTGCTCTCTCTCCTGAAGCTGGTCTACTGGTCATTGTTGTCCCAGTGGTGGCTCGTTTACACTGGGAAACTCTTTGGAAAGTTTCTGGTGTCTTCATTGGAGATTGCAGCTTTGATATATCCTGTTAGCTTGCAACCTGACATGCCAGATAGATTTGTTTCACACATCCATCTGGAAAACCTCCTATAGACAGTGTTTGGGAAAGGGCAGAGCCTTTGAAAAAAACACTCGGAGAATGATTGGATGAACGTTCTGTCTGTCACATCTTTACAGGCCAATCAGAGCAACAAAACACGTGACATCGTAGCCGCTACTGGAGAGTAAACTCCATAGAGAACTGAATGAACTGCATAACATGAATTATGGCGACTGTAGACTTGTCAGTACATGACTTTTGTTTGGACACTTGTATACAAAACAGTCAAACCCCTCCTTTTAAATATGTTTATCTTGAAGCTGGTTCTTTTTAAACATTCAGATAAATCAGTCTAAATATAACCAATTCAAATACTTGCGTAGGTCAAAGAGAAAGACATACCTTGAGGCATTTGGAACCTACAATATTTGGCTTTTTCCCCTGCTGTGTAAAACTAGGGGTAATTGACCTATACATGGAAAAAAGAACTTGTTGTGGATTGAAAAGGAAATAAGAGAACAGTTATAAGGTAAATGTTTGATAACAGAAGGTACAAATGACTTGACTTGTCCTCTGCCAAGGCTGTCATGTTAGTTGAGTCATTTTGATTTTTCAATAATGAATTCCCAAACATTTTGCTTTACTGTAGCATATTTATTTTTAAGACGCTACAGTTTTCTTTAAAAATCTATCAATGCATTATCAATTGTTTGCGGTATGTTGTTAGATAGTGCTATACTATTGTGGAACTGCACTCCTTGCACTGACATCAACAACCCAAAGATAGAAATAAGCCTGCAGTCATTTTTGGCAGATACAAAAGGACAAGTGAAAACAAATGGAAAACCACTGCCATTGTAAGTGGTTGTAAAAAATATGTTGCATGGAAGAAAACTGTAATAATGCTTGATATTTCTATTGACTCAGCCCCAATTTTCTGTGGTTCATTTGTTCATTTTATTACTCTAGAGAGAAACTACAGTTAAATGCCAACTGTATGTCTTTTATTCTTTTGCTTGTTTCCTGTTGCTTCTCGGCCAGTATTTCAGTAAACATCTAGGAGTATTTAAAGGGTGGTGAATGGTTTCTACAGGCTGGAGCGCACTAAGAATGGGTGCTGATGGCTTCTGATGGTTGTGATGAACTTTGTCCAACAAAAAAAGCAAGATTCACGTTAACACTTCCATTTTTGACATTTGGGAATTAAATCAAATTTTGTTAAAAACACTGTATTATCAAACTAGTTTTTCATTTTTCTTGTGGATGCATTTGTCTTTTTATGTTCCTGGATGTCGATCTAAATTGGTTAAGTTACTTCCTGGATGGATATCTGTAGAATCACTGGGCTCGATATTTGGGTTTCTGCTTTTCTCACACATGTACATCAAGAGTGATGACGGAGTGAACTTACTTCTTATTCATAGCCTTACCCTTTGTTGGGCTTTTCTCACACGCACTCAGCTGTGAAGACTAACATAAAAAGATATGGAAAATATAAACCATTTTGTAGCTGCTGTGGGTTTCAGGTCCATTTCTATGACTGAGCAGCTGTTACCCCAAGATGTCCTTCAATTGATTCATTAAGAAAAGAGCCCCGACCATTGAAAGGGTAAGACTGCATAGTTTCTTTCACCATAGCTCAAGTGAAAAACGATGAAAAGTGCTACAGCAGTGGAGTTCTTTTCAGCATTCAAAAACTACTTTTAAACTGTTGTTTGTGAAAGAAAAATCCCTGAAACAACTGATGAATTAGTCTCTGAGACAAAGCGTTTAACAAGGTTGGTGACATTCACGCTTAGAAAAGGCATCACTTCAGAAAGTATGGCAATGATGTGAATGTGGCCAACAACAAAAACCTAGAATGAATCACCTCAGAGACAAGGGAGATCAAAAGTAACTAAACTCAGTAGTACATCAACAGCCCTTCTTATACAGACTGAGACAGAGCTGTGGTGAAGGTCCATCTATTTGTAATGCCACATATCATACAAACCCATTGTATGTTTTCACACAGCTTTTTGGCAGTAGAAGAGGTATTGCATCTGCCAGTCCTGTTCTGCTAATGCAACTGTTTTTTTGGTACCCCATACTTACCTCCTCCACTACTGGTCTGCTTGTAGAAGGACCTGGGCCATTACTTTAAAGTAGGCTATCAAAAGTAAGCCATGTATATCTGATCACAGGAAAGTATTAAGAGCATACCAAGTACTGTAAAGCATGCAATTGGCTGACTAATTGGAAAAAAATCTAATCCCTCAGTAACTGGCTTCAGAAATTCAAATCATTTAACTTAATTCCTAGTATTTTATCTTAGATCAGGGCAAAAGTTCAGTCTAAACTAACGGTTCCCAATCAGGAGGTTAAGGTGCACCTTGCTTCAGTTTGAAAATCAAAAGTCTACTTTCATCACTGTTGCATTGTTACTTTTTGTTTGCCATGAAACTTGGTAGAAAGAATGTGGTTAATGAATCAGTGGTGCCCCCTAGTATATTAATAAAAACCTGCTTGCTCACCCTAGGATTTTGAAATTTGATGGGTACATTTCTCATACGATGGCATACAAAAAAGCCTTTTGGATCCATATCACCATATCAACAGGAAGTGCATCATTTTGATTTTTTTGGTTAAAAAAATAAATGGGACAAAGTTGCCAGTAAGGGTTCTTCTTGGCTCCGGGGGGTTATCAGGTCTGTTTGAAATTTACTCTACGTCTGGACGACACCTTTGAGAAAAATGTTTTATTCCGCTTAACCAGGCTGGGGCCTTAGACATCTTTCTCCCGAGTGACATTTTCTCCAGTGCATTCTGTGTCTTCCCTGAGGTCTCCTCCCAACTGGACATCCCTGGAAGACCTGAGGGAGGCACCCAGGAGGCACCCTGATCAGACACCCAAATCACCTCAACTTGCTCATTTCGACGCAAAGGTCTACTCCTAGTTCCCTTCGGATGTCTGAACTCCTCACCCGATTTCTAAGGCTGAGCAGAGCCACCCTCTGAAAAAAAAACAAACAACTAATTTCAACCACTTTTATCCTCAATCCCATTCTTTTGGTCATTACCCAGAGTTCATTACCACAGGCAAGGGCTGAGAGGTAGATCAACCAGCAAATTAAAAGTTTTGCCTTTTGGCTCTGCTCCCTCTTCCTCACAACGGTTTGGCCCAATGCCCACAGTGCCCCTGAATGCTGCACCAATCTGCCTGTCAATCTCATGCTAACTTTGACCCATCACTCGTGGACAAGACCCCAAGATACCTAAACTCCTTCACTTGGGGCAAAGACTCAATCCACCGTTTTCCAGCAGAGGACCATGACTCCCATCCCGACAGCTGCACACTATTGCAAACCATCCCAGTGCTCACTAGAGATCCCCAGCTGAGGAGGCCAACAGAAATACATCATCTGCAAAAAAAAAAAAGATATGGGATTCACTTATTATTATACAGAATTTTCTGTGGGGGAAATTTTTATGAAATAGGATCTATTCAGTCTCGTAAAAACCCTTTAAGGGGGTGGCCAAGGTGGATCAGCAAACTACAGCTGACATTACTTTAAAAAGCTGGGACAGTTCCCTAAACTTGATCACATCTCAAAATTGATTTGAGACATCCTATAAATGTCCCAATACTATCATTAATCTGTCGCGATAGCTTTTCCTGTGGGCCAAATTATTTACCATTAAAGGTCTTTTTTTTAAGAGCTAGCTACACTTGTACTACCATAAAAACTGGTAGACATGAGCCCAGTTTAACACTTAAAGTTTCATATAGGCTTTGCAAAAAGTATGGCTACATGGCTCAGGGGTGCCACGAACAATATTTAAAAAAATAACCCCTGTAGCACTTTTGAACTAGGATTATTAAAATGGGCAGGCTTATGATTTATGCCAAGTAAGAGTGCACAATTTCTTTTTTTTTTTTTTTTTTTTTGCTGATAGCTGATGTTTCAATAAATACAAAATAATTTCAGCAATACCAATATTGGTACTTCGATGCAGTTCAGTCACAAAACTTCTGTCCTTAAAACAATCAATTTAATATTTGAGGATGAATAAATTAACACATTTATAACCCTTAACACACACTTAAAAGTGCAAGGAATGTTAAGGAATAAAGAAAAAGACTTCAGCTGGCAATGGTCTGTTGGTCTATCCTCAGACTCCTTTATTATTTGCTTTTACGGATAATATTAACAGCTGATATAGGCTGATTTTTTAGCCAAAATATTAGTTGTAAACATCGGCAGAATTTTTCTTATCCATTAATACCAAAGCTAAATTAAGCTAAAATCTGTGATACCAATATCATGGCAATAGTATGATGAATCCCTAATGCCAAGTCTTACAATAAAACCTCTTTAACCCAACATTGTCAAATCAACAGGAAGTCTGCTATTTTGTACTGTTTTGAATTTTTGGTAAACAGGCTTGGTCAAAAACGTAGCTTTCCAAACCTCATTTTGTGATTAATTACTCCTGTAAAAGTCCAAAACCATTAACAATTTTGTTTACCTCAAGGAAAATAACCTCATTTAGCTCATACAAAACTTTATGGACATGGCTGTAGCGTCTCCTTTAAGTTTGATGTATCGCCATGTAACAAGAAGTTACAGTTTTTCAAAAATAAGAATAGTGTTAATAATGCTGCCTGAAAGGGTTGACTGTGATGATTCAGTTGGTTACTCTGACATTAACAATGTGGGCTGTCACTTCATGTTTAAAGACATGAGTTTTTTAACCTTTCTGCAACTCATAGAAATTGCTGTGACAGACTTTTTTGCCATTTTGCAAAACAATTATTTACTGAATGCTGACACTCTGACGGCTCCTCAAATTTTGATGTCTCGCCATCTAACAGGAAGTTAGTGTTATTCAAACAAACAGGGTGAAAACTGCCTCAAAATGTTTTTCTTTGACTGTCAAAACCAGAAATCTTCTTTACATATCTTTATGCTACCATTTAATATTTGTTATAGTGCCACCTATTGGTGAACTCATTAAGCCTTACATGACATGATTCAGCTGGTTACTCTGACATTAAAAATACATATAGTCGTCATGCTTTGTGTTAAAAGACATGACACTTCATAGCTGTGAAATGATACTATGACTGATAGACATTGCTGTGGCAGCCAATTTTCCACCGACCATATCAAGCACTGAATACTGACATGCTCAGATTGCTCCTCAAAGTTTGATGTCTCACCATGAAACAGGAAGTTACTGTTATTCAAACATGTAGGGTGAAAACTGCTTCAAAATGTTCTTATTTGACTGTGGTAACAGAAAACTTGTTTATGTATTTTTATGCTTTGTGTTAAAAGTTTGATGTCTCGCCATGTAACAGGAAGTTGCTGTTATTCAGACATGCAGGGTGAAAACTGCTTAAAAATGTTCTTTGACTTTGATAAGAGAAAAACTTTACACATTTTTATGCTTTATGTTTAGAGTTTGATGTCTCACCATGTAGCAGGAAGTTACTGTTACACAAACAGAGTGAAAAGTGTCACCTCATGCTTTGTGTTAAAAGACATGACACTTCAGAGCAGTTTAACCATTCTGTGAGTGAAAGACATCACAACGGCCGCCTGTTTTGCAATGACCAATCATGCACTGAATGCTGACATGTGAATGTGCAAGGGCTTTTTCAATGCTGCTTACAGTCCTAGTTTGAGTTGGTGTGAATTGAAACTTAGGAAATCTTGTGCCTTGAAGGGTAAGCTGAACGGACACTTTGTTGGTTGGAGAAAGGAAAGACATTTGCTGGCCACATTCTGATAAATCTTGAGTTCAGGGGCACTGCTGTGACATTGGTTTTCAAATGCAACCCTGAAAAGGAACAGCACCACTGAAAGAAATCATATGAAAGGAATCCATGGCCCAAAAAGGTCTACTAATAAAGGAAACATTCATGAAACCAAAATACATGTGTCAGGTTTTGATTCAGACATTTCTTACATTTTTGTCACTTGTTGGGAAAGTTGCTTGGCATCCTTTATCATTCCCTGAAAAATAACAACACCTCTGCACAGTTTACTTTGGTAAATGTCAATCAGGTTATAAAGGAAGTCCTCATTATAATGTTATAAACTTTAGATATTTATTCATGAGATTCTGGCTCAAAGTTTGAAATGATCCATGGCTGTTTGAGTGTGTTTCCAAGTGCTTATTGAAATGGAAAAATAACTGCATTTTAGGTCTATATTTTGGGAACTGGAATTTAATAAAGCAGCAGCATGCATTTAATGGCACTCAGCAAATAATATGTACCAGGGTCAGCACTGTGTCAGTCCTAAAGATGCTAAGCAAAATTATTTCTGAATATACTTCATGCAGGTGAAAAATAGCTGAAATAACACATCCCAGGTGCTTGCACAAACCAGATCCCACAAACCCTGCTGCACCTAATTAAGAATATTTATAGATATGAAAATGACAACTTCAGCGACAGGAATTTCCTTGAATAATCACCCCAGTCATCTGTATTCTGCTTTAATTTGGAACAGTTTGTTTGCAGGCATAATTCCCAAGAAAATTACATTTGGGTAGAAAAATTCTTGAGCTTCAACATCAGCCTTAGGGGGAAAATAAAATATGCTAATAGACAGCAGTTCACATCTGCTGTAAAAAATAGGGCCAATAGTCATTATCACAAGTCATTAGACAATCATACGGAGGAAATTCAAAAAGCACTTAAAACCAGATGTATTACACTTACAAGCATGGTAATAATGGCATTACAGCATCATTTTTGTTGTACTCCAATTACTCTGATAAACTAGATAATTGCACTTTAAAACCTCTATCTTGTAAAGCATGCTGCAGCACAACAATGCCAAAAGCTGGGCTTTGTTCAGCAAGGTTGAAAGATTCAAATAAAATACCAATAATTGGATGCAGATTCAGTTTAGTCCTAATCAGCTGGGTGAAGTGTGCACATTGTGGTTTTGTCAGTTTCACTTCTGAACTTCCTGAAATGTTGTGTGAAATATTTTTGATGTTGAAGATTGAAACCTCATTCACGTTTTAGTTAACAAGGCCACGGCTGTGCGGTGTAATTTAGTTGACATAAAAGCTGAAAAGAGCCTGACTAATAAGAAAATGTTGTAAGCTTTTTAGCTTTGGAGGCAGATTGGCACGGTTAGGTCATCAATAAGAGCTATATGGTATATCACATGTACATACACTGTATGGACAAAAGTATTTGGACACACTGGCTTATTAATGAATTCAGTGAGACCTGTTGCCACAGGCGTACAAAATCAACCTAGCACCTAGCCATGCAGTCTCCATCTGCAAACATTTGTGCTACAAAATGGGCTGAGCTGAAGCTCGGGGTGGGTGATATGGGAAAAAAAAAAATCATATGAATGTTTTATGGCTGGATTACAATCTTGATTTTATCATATTTTTCATTTTGATTTTATGGCTAATCTTAAGATTATTGACTAAAAAATCCCAAACTTATTTCCCATATCTATTAAAAAGCACAAATGCTGGGTTTCAGAGTAAACTTTATATTTTCATATTTTTCTTCAGCAACATGTTGGTAAGCACATGAAATGTTTACATATTTGACATTTTGTTAAACATTTTTATCAGCCTGCATTCACTGGGGAAAACTTATGATTTAATTTTGTGTCTTCCTTTGTGTTTTTTAATCTATTTATTATAATATTGGGTACGATAAGCAAATTTCATACAGCTGTAGCTTTGTACAAGTGGCTTGTTCATTTGCAATATTATATGACAGAGTTTAGCTTTGTTTATAAACTGGTAAAAATCACAATCCAGCTGATTTAAACAAATCAAAATGGGAACAGTGGCTGTGATATATGAATTTCCACTGGAATTAATGTAAGCTCTAAAACTGTGCAGCAGGAGCTTCAGGAATGGGTTTCCATGGCTGAGCAGCTGCATGCAAGCCTCACATCACTAAGTCCAACAGCAAACATCAGATGAAAGTGTAAAGCACACTGACACTAGACTGTGGGGCGGGGGATAACTGTTCTGTGGAGCGATGAATCACGCTTCTCTGTTTGGCAGTCACATGGGTGAGTCTGGGTTTGGCTGGACTGGGAAGAAAATTCAGTCCTGGTATTCTTTCCTGCAAATCAGCCTTTATACATGGCGTAACCACACCGGCCTTCCATGTTCTTTAATCCAGGAATTCCCAAACTTTTCAGCTGGCGACCCCCAAAATAATGGTGGCGAAGACTGGGGACCCCCAATGTCCTAAAGATAGGTTATGGCATAGTTGAACACAGCCATACACATTCAAGAATCATCATGTGGAGGACTTTTAAACACTGCTTTGATTTCAGCATAAATCTCAACAAATGACCATGTTTTTAATTTTTAATCTAACCAATTTTATGAATATATTTCTACAGTAATGTGCAAAATACACCATTTAAAATTATTTAAAACCACTTAAACTACTCTTTGTTTCTTGGAAGGTCTCTCGCGACCCCCATCCAGTGTCCCACGACCCCCCAGGGGGTCTCGACCCCCACTTTGGGAACCACTGCTTTAATCCATCCACCAAATGTGTCAAAACATGCAGATAGATGATAAAATTAACCTTGAACCATTAAATCATGCTTCCAAAACCACTACAAAGCTGAGAAACTGCTGTAGTCTAGACTGGACTACTGCAATTCCCTTTTACCGGTATCACCCACAAATCCCTCCCTCGCCGCCTTTTACTTTAAGTCTTAATTTTAGTCTTTAAATGAAATGCATTTTAGTCTTAGTCACATTTCAGGCATTTCTATCCTTTTTAGTTTTAGTTTAGTTTTAGTTAATGAAAACTCAAAAACATTTTAGTCTAGTTTTAGTCCATAAAAAGTCCTCACATTTAAGTCATTACTTTGAGTCCAAGCATTTATTCTCTTGCCTAAATCTGGAACCAAATCATGGTAGTTTGTTCTATGCACACTGCCAAATCTGGGGTCCCTGCTTTCTACAGCTGAGAGGCAGAATAGATACAGCTGCATTGTTTTTTGACAGATTAACCCATAGTGGAGAAATATCAGAGTTTTTGAATGTCTGACGAAAACTACTTTACATTTTAGTCATCTTTTAGTCATCACAGATCTATTTTTAATTGTCTTATTCTAGTTTTTATCATGGAAAATGAGGCTATTTTAGTTTTAGTCGAAGAAATTACACTGCCTCCAACCTTTCCAAAATGCAGCAGCTAGGCTTCCAACTCATTTTATCAGATGGCATCACCCCAATTTTATCTTCCCTGCATTTGCTCTGGTAGTTTTAGAGCAGATTTTGCTAGTTATTTTTAAAGCACTTATGGGCATGGCTACAAACTATATATCGAAATTATTATCCCCTTTGAGTCAGGCTGCAGCCTTAGATCCTCTAGCAGGGACCTCCTGGTTGTTCCAAAGTTGAGACTTAAAACCAAAGGTGTATGAGCGTTTTCCAACAAGGATCCTCGATTTTGGAGTGACCTGCAAGAGGAGATTGGGCATGCAGAATCAATGATATCTTTTATAACACTTCTTAAAACTAATTTTTATAGACTTATGTTTATGTGATGTCATCTATTTTTGTTTTTTATTCAGTTTTTATCTTCTATCTTCCTGAAATTTTAAGCAAATGAAAAATATGATATGCATTTTCTTTTGAAATAACGTGATGTCAGACGTGCACATGAGGGACACAATTTTCTTGCTCAAGTCAAAGGGCAGTTAAAAAATCATATTGTTTGCTAGATTACAAGCCCAGCCCTACCTGCCTGCATTGAACCAACTATGAAGTTTGGTGGACAAGGGGAAAATGGCATGGGGCTGTTTTTTTAGGGTTAGGCTCCTTATCTCCAGTGAAGGCCAATCTTAATGCCTTAGCAAACCAAGACGTTTTTCTATGCTTCCAACTTTGTAGGAACAGTTTGGGGAGGGCTTTTTTCTATTCCAGCATGACTGTGCCCCAATGCACAAAACCCTGACCTCAACCCCATCCAGCACCTTTGGGATGAACTGGAATGAGCCAGGCTGTCTCTTCTAACATCAGTGCCTGACTTCATGAATGCCCAGATTGAATGGTCACAAATTCCCACAGAAACACTTCAAGAAGAGTGGAGGCTTTTGTAGGTGCAAAAGGATGGGCAACTCCATATTAAAGTGCATGCTTAACTGTCCTTATTTTTGTTGCAAGACTTAGTTTAGTCACAGTGAAGCTGTGTAATTTCCCAGGCTGATAACCAAACGGCTGAGCAGATCTCATGTGTTACATGATCAACGAGGATAATCATATCATGAAACTGATACGATGCTTCTCCCTGACATCCAGATAACCCGAGAGAATGCCGTTCAGTCAGAAAAATTTGCTCTCTGACTAAATAGAAGCTCAGCTGATGTGCTATTTCAGGTGCCAGGAAGCGTCTGCGGCAGAGTATAATGAACCAATCCATAAGTCTCTGCTGTCACATTGCCTCGTTCACTCAGTCATGAGATGTTAACCACGTCCAATGAGAGCGAGCGCTCCTCTCTGCCAGTCAGTGAGTCACTATGACAACAGCTCTTGACAAGGAATATTGGGTTTGATGTCTTGAAAAAAAAAAAAAAACAACTCTTGGCTTCTGAAAGGGGGCTGCTCACTGACTGCACCCATCCTAAATCAGCGCCCGTAATTCAGATCATCTGTTTCCACTTTGTCAAAGAGATGGCTTATGAATAGGCAGTCTCATTGCTTATTCAGAGACATCGAGCATCAGTGTCAATGGGATGTCAGTGGGACGAGTTTCCATTCATCTATTAACCTCTGTGCGGGTGGCCATGAACCCACGACCCCCATGACTCATTATTGATGCTTTCTAATTAGTCGTTGGGGTCTCTTTGATCCCACATCTTGTTATTCACCACCGGGGCTTCCGTACCCTTTGGAAATGGCAAAATCATTCCCTTCCCATGCTGTGATTTACAGTTATTGCGAGGCGAGGCCAGACTAGGTAATTCAGAGATGAAAATGAGCAGGGACAGGAGGAGAGTTCAAGTCTGTAACTCATTTCCACCTTCACTTCCTCCTCCTCCTCTTCCTCTGCTTCCTCCTCCCACATATGAAAGTAATAACTCAGTCTTTGTGTCCTCAGCTGACTATGTAGCCTTCATTTGAGCATCACGTCGGCAGGCATGTTGGTCTCAAGGCTGCCCTCAGCGTCAAATATGAGCCTCCATAAAATTGATCTGCACACATCCCAGCCAAAGACAGATGGCTGTTGGATAACAGTCGAGCCTTAGAGGATGCCAAGCGGAGAAATTTACACATCAAAAAAACAAGTTGGCAACATTTCTGCTCAGGTAAAATTACACAGCAGTGCCTTTTTTTTTCAGCGGGTTTTTCACACTGCAGGCACATCTCCGAGGCAAACTTCTTTGATATCATCAGTCAGAATATGAGAAAAAAAGGATGCTTACAGTAACCTGCAGTGAAGATCAAATATAAGAAGTTGGTAATATGTCCATCTCTCAGCATGCCACTATGAGCATAAACTATGCCAAAAGCAAAGAATATCTAATTTGATGGATTCACAGTGATGAAAGAGCCATGTAGGAGGTGTGTGGATGTGCATTTCTTTAAAGCCTTTGAAAAAGAATTTGGTGGAGTAAAATGCAAATAAGATGGTAAAGTTGACGGTGAGTAAGAAATAAATGTCTCAAGCTAAGAATACAAAAATGAATCTTGATATTTGGACTAATTTGCTGCAGACTGTGAGGAGTGGTGAATAATTTTAATTGGCGTGTGTGTTCCTCTTCAGCTAGAGATAATCAGACTAGTGCCGGCCAAAACTCTATTTCTGAGTTGTTTGGATAAGAATTAAAAAATGAGACAGAGAAGCCCTGCCATCGGAAATTTGTCATTTCACTGGGCCTTTAAATCAGAATGCTTTGATTTCCATTGTATAGATTGCAATTAATATCTACATGGAGCCAGGTACAGTTAGAATAAAGTGGGTGCAGGGGTGCAAAGTGGGTAAAGGAGAGTGCAAAATACGCAGACGAGTGTGTGTCGGGGTTACTCACACGGCTGATTTAATCTCTCTTGTTAAAAAATTATAATGCCAAACTATCATCCACTGAAATAACTTACCTCTAATTCTATTTCATGTCACCAAGAAGTTAAAGTGGAATCTTGATCGCTGATGTTTTAACGGAGTATCGTATATTAATCCTGAGTTTTCACCTCCAGCTCTCATCAGATGGTTAAAATTGCTCTCGTCATGGGGTGGGGGGCTTTTAACTGAACATTCAATCCTGCTCTGGACACATGGGAGCTTGTTTGGTGCATCAAGCATCCAGGATTACGCTGAGAAAAGGCAGTTTGTAGCGCATAAAGGAATGCCAAGGGGATTCAGATAGAATAAGGACACACACAGGAATGACTGATCTAGGCTATAGCATAATGTGCATTTATCACACATCTCACAATAGCTAAGAAGCCGCTATTTGCTACTGTTAGCTAGTGCTATATGTCAAGATTCTCTACAACCCTTTGTTATCCATCCATCCATCCATCCATCCAACAATGCATGCATTCATCCATCCATCCATCCATCCATCCATCCGTCCATCTTACATCCATCCAACCATGCATCCATCCATCCATCCATCCATCCATCCATTCAACCATGCATCCATCCATCCATCCATCCGTCCATCCTTCCAACCATGCATCCATCTATCCCTCCATCCATCCATCCATCCATCCATCCATCCTTACAACCATGCATCCATCCATTCCTCCATCCGTCCATCTATCCACCCATCCATCCAACCATCCATCCATCCATCCACTTCTGCTTATCTAGGGCCAGGTTATGGTGGTAGCAGGCTTAAAATGTTAACTCAGACATCCCTCTCCCCAGCGCCACTTTTCAATTCCCTGTGGGGGATCCTGATGCGTTCCCAGACCAGACAAGGTATATAACCCCTCCAGCCTCTTTTTGGTCTTTCCTGAGGTGTACACTTATGTGGATGTGACTGGAAGACCTCCAAAATGAGGTGCCCAGGAGGCATGCCTCAACCTAAATTGGCTCCTTTTGATGCAACAGAGCTGCAGGTCTACTCTTAGTTCCCTTGTCTTAGCTCCTTCCCCTCTCTCTGAGGCTGAGCCCTTATATATTTCTTAGAGAACTCATACTGGCCGCTTTTACCCTTCCTCGAGGACAAGACCATGAGATACTTGAACTCCTTCACCTGAGGCAGAGACTCAATCCCCACCCTGAGGGGGCAACCCACCATTTTCTGGCAGAGAATCATGGCCTTGGACTTGGAGTTGCTGACTATTACATATTGGCCTTGAAGTACACCATAAGTATTGAGAGTTTCTACCCCAAGTGTGGGCCTTAGGTGTTGGGGAACTCTCCAAGGTGCTGATCCTAAGCTTTTCTCTGTCTGTCTGTGCTTGTTCACTGGTACACTTGTTCATTTGCTCTTGTTATTTTCATGTTTTTGCAGTTCTCCAATTAGTTTGCACTTGTTCTGCTTTCCTTGACAAACGTAAATTGATACATTAAAGGGATATTTCAGTGTTTTTGAAGTTGGGTTGTATAAGGTGCTCAGTAATAGTAGTGGTCTTAGCCTCCAGAGATTTCAGTGAGTGTTGCCACTTTAAGACGGTCTTGTTGGTCATGCAGACTACTGCAGCCTGCATAAACCCCCACCTAGAGTTCCCTCTTTAATCGACCACCTTAAATTTCTGTAGTATGGGTAAAGATCACATTTTTTAAACATTTTTATTCCTGATTTACACACTCACACTATATATAGTATTTTTAGTTTTAAGGATCACCCTTTTGTGGTGTTTTAGTGGCAAACACTGCATGTGCATGTGTAGCTCCAATTATGGGTTGATTTAATTACACAGGTTCAGGTGTTTTTCGACTCTTCCCTATTTGATTTGGACCTCTCCACTGGCTGACTAATCAATCTCACAAACACACAGATGGATACTAAACCTACTCCAGGTGAGCAATAAGTACTTGTGTGGGAGATCTCCATCCACTACATCCCTCTTGCCCCTTTCCCTTCAGACACACACTCACAGTTTAGACGAATGCATCACTCTTCATCTCTTTTGGACGTCCCCTCCCAAAAACACACTCAGGAGGATTTGTTTAAATGGCCCTAGTGCAGCCTACAACTATCCCTGGCCTCTTCTGCTAACCGCTTTATCTCCTCTCAATTTCCCTTCCCCTCTCTCTCTCTCGTCCTCTGCAGTCTCAGGGATGAGGCCGAGTGGCTTCAAGGTGTTTGGGAGCAAATCATCTGTTTACTGGCCCCTCTGTGCTATAGGTTTAAAGCTTAACTTACCGGCCCTGAGGCTGATGTCCACTTTAGGGAGAAGCTGTGCAGAGATGTAGTGGGATCATTAGTGGGAGAAGAGAAGCCGATGGAGCATTGTAGGAACCTCTGACGAAGTGGAGCCAAGCGTTTCTATATACATTGAAAATAAATGGAGCAAAATATTAAAGCCCCTGGAAACCCAAATGCACAATAGCCTTACAATGCAATTTCAAGTTTATATATTTTCTAAAGGAAGCATCCTGAAAGTAAGACAAATGAGCATAATATAAAAATGAAAAATTGTCTTGTCAGTCTCTGTGAACATTTCTGATATCGAGTTTGGATTGGACTTGACAACACTTGGGTACTTCTTATGCAGATAACACAATCCCATAGCAGTTATTTGAATATTGACTCAGGCATTAGTCTTTAGCTTGGTCCAGAAGGTAAACGAATCATGCTAGCTGTAGCTTGTCTAGTTATCGGTCATTAGAGGAATAAAGTGATGACTTACTTGGATGACAAATCTCCATTCAGATCTTCTGGTCGGGGTCATTTTCTCAAAGTTTTCTTTTTAAAGATAACTAAACTTAAAACAAAATGTAAGGCAATTTGTGTTAGATACATTATTTCTTTGTTGTAACAATGCTTCTTGGTAATAAATCTTATACCATTGGAAAGCCTGTTTATTACCCTTTAAAATGATGCCACATTTGTAAGGATCATGCATTTGTGGGATGAGCAGCAGAGCTGAGTATGTGGGTTGCGCCCATGAAAAATGTGCTAAATCTTCCCTGCCAATGCTAAACAGCTGATTCTGCCATTGACTCTTGTTTGGTGTTTGGTGGACTGGATGATTGAAGTTTGAAGAAACAAGACATACTGACAATTTAACAATTTATTCGTTTAACAAACAGGAGCCTCAGTAGTGTGTGGAAGAACCATACACAGCCACAACAGCCTGGCTCCTCCTCCTCATGCTGGTCAACAGCCTGGTCACACACTGCTGTGGGATGGCATCCCATTCCTCAACTAGCATTTGTCGTAGGTCAGCCAATGTGGTTGTGTTGGTCACTCTGGCACGAACAGCACGCCCAAGCTGATCCCACAAGAGTTCAATGGGGTTAAGGTCAGGACTGCTGGCAGGCCATTTCATCCTCTCCACTCCCAAATTCTGGAGGTAGTCTCTGATAAACCCCGCTCTGTGGGGGCGAGTGTTGTCATCTTGGAGGATAGTTCTTGCTGACAGGGTGAGAAAAAAGTATTCACGGGATGTTGTCTTCTTGGGATGCCCACTTCGCGGCCTGTCTCTGACATCCCCCGTTATATGGAACTTGGCCTTCAGTTTGGAGATGGTACTAGGGTTTACTCCAAACAATGCCGCAACTTGGTTTTGTGGAACACCAGCTTGAAGTTGCCCAGCTGACAGGCCCTATCCAGATCAGTCAAACGTGGCATGTCGATTCTTGAAGCACACATCTACTGACCATTGTAGCAGGGCCCATGCTCACAGGTGCTGCCAATCAGGCACCTGATTGGCAGCACCTGGGGGTACCAGAAGCTCAAAACAAGAGTCAATAGCAACAGCAAAATAAGCTGTTTAGCATTGGCAGAGAAGATTTGGTACATTTTTCATGGGCACAACCCAAATACTCAGCTCTGCTACTCATCCCACAAATGCATGATCCTTATAAATGTGGCATCATTTAAAAGGTAATAAACACTGCCTCACTGCCACATTGCCTTACTTTTTGTTTTAAGTTTAGATTAGGATATACTTCCCCCTCCTTGGTTATCACATATAAGCTCAGATTCCCTGATTGTAATGTAGATTACTGACTCCTCTAGTCATTTAGTCATTGTCCTACAGCTGTTCTCTTAAGAATCGTATTTTATTATGTGAAATATTTATTATTACTACTATTTCTGTGGATATTTTATGCAACATGGCCCTGTTGTTTATGGGACAGCAGTTGGAGTCCAAAACAAGTTTCCCCAATGTGATAATAATCTGTGTTGTATTCTACCTTTTTCAATCACATTGCATAACATTGCATAACATCACCTTAGGGGTAGATCAACTATCAGCCTGGCTGATTATGGTTGTCATATTGGGCATTTGGCCAATTATGAGAATTTTATTTCACCAGTTAATGATCAAATTGAACATGCGCTGCTTTGGTTCCACTATAAAGCCTGATTTATGCTTCTGCATTGCTGACCATTCGAAGTTCTGCGTCAAAGGAATGCGTTGCTCTGCAATTCACCGCCATGCTGCTAGGCAGGTGTGGCTGTGTGTATGTGTGGTTTCAGAGGGGTCACATCCAAATCCTTGTTTATCTTCCGGTCATGGCGACCGAGGTGGAGCGGGTGTGTTTGGAGTTGGAGCTCATCGATATCTATGAACAAATTCTTTTTTTTGCAAATGTTGAAGCGCAGGCGACCGGAAGACGTTTGCGGAGGTGGTCTGTACGAGTAAATGAGTAAATGACACTAAACGAGCTGAGGTTGAGAACAGGTGAATTTACCACACTGGTTCGCCCACTGAGAGATCTGGATGAAGAAATGACATTTAAAGCAGACCAATCTCAGCCCTTGCAGTCCGTGTCGCTGCGACGCGTAGTTAGGATTTTTTGTAGGTACATGTCAGGCTACACCGTAGGGGTCCGCGTCGATGCAGAGGGCTACGCGTAGCTACGCCGTAGACGCAATGCAGAGGCATAAAACAGGCTTAAGCTGTGTTATCACCTCTGGCTTTGTGGTTTCTCTCTCCAGGTTCACCTAATGTCCCGCCAAAAACACTGTCTGACTGGCTAATATGTTTTACTAAACTAAACTGTTTCACTAAATTAACCTATTTAAAACTAGTGCATACATGTTTAAGGCATCAGGCACCCCTGGTGCTCCGTGACCTCATCGTTACCCTCACAGTATCAGGCTCTGGAACACCTGGTGCGTCTCATGGAGACTGTAATGTGCCCTTTCATAAATCTTCACCGGGAAAAGTAACATTTTCTGTTCAGGGGATCAAAATGTTTTTGATATCATTTTATTTTTATGCATTTTAAAGTTAACAAACAAATTCTATAAATAAATATGTAGTACATTTTGCCATAACAAATGCATATCAGTTCCAGTTATCTGTCTCATAATCTCATAAAAACGAATAATTCGTATTGATATTGGACCAGAGCTCAGAGACAGGATTGTTCCAAGGCATGGATCTGGGAAAGGCTGCAAAAGAAATCTGCTGCACTGAAGGTTCCCAAGAGATCAGTGGCCTGGAAAAAGTCTGGCACAACCAGGACTCATTTAAAAGCTGGTCCCCAGGTCAAACTGAGCAATCAGGGGCAAAAGGCATTAGTAAAAGAGGGGACAAAGAACTTGATGATTGCTTGGACTGAGCCCCAGAGATCCTGTGTGGAGATGGAGATGGGAAAGAGTTCCAGGAGGACAACAATCACTGCAGCCCTCCACTGATGTGGGCTTTATGGCAGAGTGGCTAGACGAAGGCCTTCTAGCACAAAACATATAAAAGGAGTTTGGAGTTTGCAAAAAAACACCTGAAGGACTCTCAGACTATGAGAAACAGGATAATCTGGTCTGATAAAACCAAGCTTGAATCGTTTGGGCTCAGTTTTAAAAAGTCATGTCTGGAGGAAACCAGGCACTGCTTGTACCATCCCATCAGTGAAGCATGCTGGTAGCAGCATCATGCTGTGGGGGTGGTTTTCAGAAGGACAACCATCATTGCAGCTCCCTACTGATCTGGGCCTCATGGCAGAGTGGCTAGACAGAAGCCTCTCCTCAATTTATCCGTCCTGGTTTTTTTTTGCTTTTAGAAACACTGGAATATTGCTTGCTGTGTCTGCTATTTAGCTATTCCAGTACAACTGATGGTCTGCCTGTATGGCAGTTCAACCCAAACTGAGTCCACAAGGCAGAGCGCAGTGAAATTATTTGCCAAGCTGCGTTGTTTGATGACATGAGGAGAGTTATTTCAAATAGTTTTAAAAAACCTCAATGACCTGTATATCCCCAGGGAGTTGGTAATGTCCAGCTGTAGGAGGCAAAACTGATAGCTGATCTAAGGAGGCTGCATGATCCATCAATAGTTTGGGAGTAATCAAAGTAAAAGAAAGCAGCCTCCTCCTCAGCCGCCCTGGATCCAGGACAGTGGTAATGTCCTTATAAAAACACTGAATTACAGCCTTTACTGTTAAACCGAATCTGGCCTGTGTGTGTGTATTGGAGAGGAGCAGCCTGCCAATTCTGCCATCAATATGTGTTCATCTAATAAATGCACAATCTTGCAAAATAAAATTGAGTTTCATTCACAGTTGCCAGCAGGGCCATATTGAAACCTATTGATTGCCTTGTGCTTACGCTCGCCTGCAGCAGCGGCGGCAGCCAAGGACCCATTGGTTTCGGGATGAGATGTGATCAGTGTAGCTGCCAAATGAGAGCAGTGACAGAGGCGACACCGGGCGCAACTCAGCAGAGTTTTCGGTAGCGCACTCGCTGGCACTTAACCTTGAAGCTGTGTTCAACCTCACTATGAATAATGCCCTTGGGAGGGGGAGGGAGTGAGGGGGGATGGGGGAGGAGTGCTGGAAGGGGAGGCAAGGTGAGAGAGAAATACAACCAGAGACACTTGCAGGGTGGGCATTTAAAGAGCTGCAGAGACGGTGGGAAGGTTGTAAAAGGAGGGCTGTGTGTGTATGTGTGTTGAGGAGGAGGAGGAGAGGGAGGAGTAGAGTAGGAAAGGATGCCAGAAAGGTCACTAGGCAAAAATGATGAAGTCATCTGTATTAGATTTTCTGTGGCTGCAGCGTGGAAGAGAGCTGGCTGATGGCCAGAGAGGTGAGCTGCCTCTACCTGCAGCCAGAGCTCCTCATGCATTAGCAGCTCATCAGTTTTCTGGATTCACAAGGAATTTTAATCAATATCTGGGCTTTGTTCAATTTACTGCTACTCAACTATCTTTATTACCAGTGAAGAGCTGATAAATAAATACCTGGAAGTGTCATTATATTCAGCATGTGCAGTTAAAGCCATAGCAGGGTGGAACAGAAACACTTGTGATGCTATTATTCATAGAAACAATCACAGTATATTCATTTTTCTTTGTATGATAGGTAGATGCATGCTTAAGCTAGGCTGGCTACACACTGGAATATTTTAGGCCTGATTGACCCCAAAAAGATGAGAGGGAATGGCCCAGTTTGAGGCAAATTGAGTCAATATTCCTGGCTACCATTACACCATGAAGACATGAGTTGAAATGTTATCAAATCTTGACTAGAGTCTAGCAAAAGGCATGTGGGAGACTCCTTGGTCAAGTGGAAGAAAGTTCTTTGGTCTACATAACAATTTCTGATGTTAGAGTTGTTTTGATGATTGTCCACTGAAGTTTAGATAATTTGCTAGAAATGGGGTAAAAATTGCTCTTGAAGTTAAGAGACTTTTTAATAGAAATTTTAGGGTATTTATTTGGATAATACTGAAAATTTTCTTGGAAAATTGGGGGAAAATTTGCTTTGGAATTTGGGGTCTTTTACTAAAGTTCTTTGGTCTGATGAGTACAAAATTGTTCTTTTTGGCCATTAGACAAGACACCAAACACATCACCACAAACACACCATCCCCACTGTGAACAGTGGTGGCAGCATAATGCTGTGGAGATGCTTCTTGGCAGCTGGCACTGGGAGGCTGTAAAGGTAGAGGGTAAAATGAATAAGGCTGGAGGACAATCTTTTTCAGTCCACAAGAGAACTTCAGCTGAAAGCTACACAGAAATAGTTTTAATACAACAAGGTGAATGTTCTGGAGGGGCTGAGTCAAAGCCCAGACCAAAGTTTTGCAAAGAAAAATGGAGTAAAATTGCAGTGTCCAGATGTGCAAGCCTGATTGCAGCAACAGATTAATCTACTCATATGGACCTAAAGGTGGTGAATATTTATTTTACATTATAAATATCATTTAATTGGCAGTACTTGGTAGAAATCTGCTTCCACTTTGACACTTTTTGCTTTTTTTTTTGTCAGAAAAGCCAAATTATTTTGACCATGATTGATTAATAAAATCAATTAAAGGTAAAACATCCAATGGGGTGAATACTTTTTAATGGCACTATATGGTGTAATTTTTTAGGTGTGTTTATGGTTTTCTATTTTATCCTATTTCATTCTATACTACTTAATTCTTTTCAATTCTAAACCAGGACTTGAGTACCTACTTTTGCTCTCCTCATGTGTCATATGCTGCAGAATGACAACAAAGATCCTTGAATCCTTGAAAAATTGCAATACTTGTCATACTGCCATGGTTCAGAATCCAAAAGGAACTAGCACCAAAGGATTATGAGAGAATCTAAGTGGGACTAAAGCATATCGCCCCAATCCTGACATAAAGAAAACTAAAGTCTGTCTGGGTTTGCATTTGGGTGAAAAAGTAATTTTAACTCGACTAATGCTACCATATACTAAGTATGATATACAGAGGCAATTTTAAAAATGCATCTAGAAAACATATTTTACTTAAACTCATATTTTTTTAAGCTAAAATGAGCAGTTTTTGTGTCCAAACTTAACCAAACTGCATCTACCTGCAGCACAGGTCTCATCAGATTAACAAGGACTAAAATCTTAAGCCTATTAGCTCTAATGCTCCGTATGAATTCACGTCTTTTATAGGATTTTTTTTCTCCCTCTTCTAAGAGACACAAAACTACCATCCAGCCATCTGTTTGCCTCCATGTCTGCCATCCATGTCCACAGAGTCGCTTTATAAAAATCCAATAATTGTTCCCAAAAAGTTTGGAGACTGTGGCTTCCTCCAGGGCCCTGCATCCGCTCTCCCTACCCGCCTCTGTGACTGCTAAACCACTGATGCAACAAATAGGCAATCCACTCCCTGTGGCCCAGGACAGCACTAACTCTGTAGCCTCTGCAGTGAAGGGCCTCTACTCCGCTCACAGAAACTTCCTCTGTCACCATGAAGTCAGGACTCCAGCATACAACAACATCTGGATATCACCACTGATTGGATGGATGTTTTTATACTGCAGAGGATTTTTCCAGAAGATACAGACAGAGACAAACGAGTCAAGTCATGAAACTTTTTCTTAATTCCATCAGTTAACAAAACTTTAGACTAGTCAGCTAAATGCAGTTTTATTTTTTGTTTAATTAGATGGGAAAATTATACAGCTAAGAAAATCAGCAGTTGGGAGTTATATTACTGACAGGAAACAGTTTATGTAATTAAGCTTGTTTGGATACCACTAGTGGCTTCACCCTGGGGTCAGTGTTGGGTCCTAGACTGCTTGCCCTTTATATCAATGATATTCCCTCCTTAGACCCCACGCGTCCATGAGGTCATTACATCCGGCTGTCCTGCCACATGGCGATTTCTGCTGTTAAATTTTTGAGATAATTGACCAGAATGTCCATTGAAGTTCAGGTAATTTGCTAGAAATGGTGGGAAAATTTTTCTATGAAATTTGCAAGAATTTTTATGGAAATTTTAAGAAATTTGCTTGGATAGAAACAAAAATATTCTTGGAAATATTAAATATTTTCATGGAAATTTTGTGAATATGTGTTATGTGTTAGTAAGAGGGGTTTTGCGATAAACTTGCTTTGAAATTCATGAGCATTTCTGTTGGGATTTAGGAAATGTATCAGTTAATTTTTTGGGAATTAGATGGAGAAGTTTTCTTTGGAATTTTTTTATAATCTCAACATTTCAGGATGTTTTGTTACTTTGGCATTTTTTAATCACTTCTATGGGATTTGGGAAGATGAAGTTTTAACATGGGAATTTTTTTTACTTTTGAAATACATTTTCTTTGAAATTTCTGAGTATTTTCATAGAAATTTGAGGATATTTTTATTTCTTTTGGAGAGTTTCATTGGAAGTTTTAGGGGACATTTGCTTTGGAATTTTGGGCATATTTATGGGAATCTGGGAAATTTGTTTTGGTGTTTGGGTGAATTTTTTACATTTTTACATATTTTCATAGAAATTTGGGAAAAGTATTTGTATTTTTTTGGGAATTTGCTTTCACATTTTTACCTTCGCCAAGGAGTTTATGTGATTGGCAGGGTTTGTTTGTTTGTTAGCAACATAACTCAAAAAGCCATGGACAGATTTTGATGAAATTTTCAGGAAATTTCAGAAATGGCATAAAGAAGAACTGATTAGATTTTGGGAGTGATCCGGATCACCATCTGGCGGAGGTCTGCGGTCTCCGAGTGATTTTCTAGTTTTATATTGTGAAGGAAATTTTGGAATTTCTTTTGCGAAATTTGGTAATTTGATGTGTTTTTAACTTTCATTCCTTGGCTAATAGGGGGAACTTCCCATCATTTTCATAGAATTTTGGAGAGTGCATTTGTAACTTCTTGGAACATTTTTTATTTATGTAAATTAGCTGGGAATTTTTTAAGTATTTTCATGGAAATGTGGGCAAAATCTTTGTATCATTTGGGATTTCTTTGGAAGTTTGGGGGAAATTTTGCTTTGGAATTTCAGGCATTTTCATGGCAATTTTGGAAATTTGTTTTAGTGTTTGGGAAAATTTTATAGATTTTTATGGAACTTTGGGAAACGTATTTGTCATTTTTTAGAGTTTAAATGTTTGGAGGGAAATTCCTGTGATTTCTTACTTTTTATATTTTCATGGAAATTTGGGATTTTTTGTGAATTTTTATGGTAATGGGGTGGGGGTCTTTAATAGTTTAAAAAAATTGATATTTCAGGATTATTTAATTTTTATCTTTTATTTTTTGGGGGTATTTGAGGGAATTTTCTGTAGTTTTCATAGAAATTTAGGACAATGCATTTGTAACTTTCTGGGACTTTGATTAAAAAAATTCAGGGGAAAAGTGTTTTAAATTTTGGGGTAAATTGCTGAACTTTTCAGGAATCTACATGAAACTGTTTTGGGCAGTTTTATAGAAATGTCTAGGCTTTATGAAAAAGTTTCTCTAAATTATTTGGGGAATATTTGAAGAATTTTGGAGTACTTTTAAATGGAATACTCTAAAAAAAATATTATTGAATTTTTTAAAGAATATCTTTGGTCAGATTTATGAAATGTAGAGGGAATTTACATTCAAATGTGTGCTGGTTGACTTTAAAAATAAAAGGCATGAAATAGTTTAACATTAATAAAAGTGCTGTATTGATTCATGAACCTAGTATTTTTTTATGGAGCAATTTTCATGCTGACTTGAAAATAATTCAATTGCCTCAAGTCACAGCAAAAAGTTTAATATTTGAAGTTTTTACAATCACCAGAAAATTAAAATGGGATTTAGCCTTGGAGCCTACAAAAATACATCACAATTTTGAGACATAATACTCGGTCTCTCTTCCATATTGTCAGAAAAAGTTAAAAAGAAAGGAGGAAAAAATCCAACAGAAGCCAAATGCACCATAATAAAGGAACAGCTCGTGTGCTGAGCCTGGGGAGTAAAAGTTCAGGGGTTGATGAGTAATGTGGAGCAGGTGTGCAGGCAGGTGACAGATCAGGATACAAGTCAGAGCCAGAAACACACTGGGAACACTTGGTGGGCAAGGGAGAATGGAAAGGTCTGGACCCAGAGGAGCTGCTGGTAATTCACAGGAGAAAGAAGTGCTGGGAAAGGATGAATCACCTCCAAAAGGACTAGCTTTTCAGTGGTCTTTTCAGGATTCACCCACTCAGGTGTTTTCACTCATTCTGCCTGGTGTGACCTCTTCTCAGGAGCACGTGGGCATGCTCAGTCAGTGATTGGCATCTACGTCAATCCCATTCTGTTGCACTCGTCATCCTCCATCCAGCTTAGTTCAGATCTGTGTGGCTGACAGTTTGAGGGTAGGTTTCCTGTGTGATAGAGCTTAGCATGCTGGGAAATCACCTTTTGTTCAATTTCCAACTGCAAATTCACACTGTTCTTGTATCTTTCATGTCACTTTGTTTTATATACTTCAAAACAAACACTTATTCAGATCTATGACAGTACATATGATTAATCATCGTTTTTCTCATTTCTTCTTTTGGCAAAAAGCTCAGTGAGATCAGTCTCACTTAGGTGTGCTGTGATGAGTTGTTTCCCCATCAAACCGTGTCCATAAATGCAGCCGACCTGTGGTAAATTAAACTGATTTGACATGATTTAGAAAGGCACACACCTCTCTATAGAAGGCCTCACAGCTGACAATGTATATCAGAGCAAAAACCAAGCCATGAGGTCAAAGGAACTGCCTGAAGAGCTCAGAGACAGGAAGTTTGGCTACCAGGGCTCTTCCAAGACCTGGTCTGAGCAATCAGGGGGAAAAGGGCCTTATTAAGAGAGGTGACCAAGAACCGCATGAGAACCTATTCAGGGAATAGGTTTTCATAGCTGAGCAGCTGCATCCAAGCCATACATCACCAAATGCATTGCAAAGCATCGGATTCAGTGGTGTAAAGCACGCTGCCACTGGACTCTAGAGCAGTGGTGGCGCATTCTCTGGAGTGACAAATTGCGCTTCTCCATCTGGCAAACTGATGGACGGGTCTGGGTTTGGTGGTTGCCAGGAGAATGGTGCTTGTGCGACTGCATTGTGCCAAGTGTAAAGTTTGGTGGAGGGGGGATTATGGTGTGGGCTTGTTTTTCAGGAGCTGGGCTTGGCCCCTTAGTTCCAGTGAAAGGAACTCTGAATGCTTCAGCGTACCAAGAGATTTTGGACAATTCCATGCTCCCAACTTAGTGGGAACAGTTTGGGGATGGCCCCTTCCTGTTTCAACATGACTGTGCACCAGTGCACAAAGCAAGGTCCATAAAGACATGGAGGAGAGAGTTTGGTGTGGATGAACTTGACTGGCCTGCACAGAGTCCTGACCTCAACCTGATAGAACACCTTTGGGATGAATTAGGGCGTGTGACCTCACAAATGCTCTTCTGGAAGAAAAAACACTCTCCTAAACCTTGTGGAAAGCCTTCCCAGAACAGTTGAAGCTGTTATAGCTGCAAAGGGTGGACCAACGTCATATTAAACCCTATGGATTAAGAATGGGATGTCACTTAAGTTCATATGTGAGTCAAGGCAGGTGAGCGAATACTTTTGGCAATATAGTGTATATTAACAAATGATTTAAGGGTAGCTGTAGATGTTCTTAATGTTGTACTTTGGGAGAGTCTTCTTGCTATGCTTAGCTAGGCTAAATTTTCCGGTCCTACGCTCCATTTTTAAGAGTTTTATGTAATATTTGGACTTTCATCCATCATCCACATTGTTAAACTCTTCTTTTGAGACAGTTTTGCTGTCTGACTATCGGCCCAAGCTCACATCTGCCCACTTCAGTGTGAAGAAGAGGTGCAGAGTAAGGCCAGTCTGGTCCTAATGATGAAATAGATGTTGATGACAATGCTGTTATAGGAGCTGATACAGCATCTTCCCTACTCTTATTTCAAAAGGGAGAGGACAATCAGCCTCTGCTTAATCACCCGTTTTAATACTCGCCCTAAGCAGCGATCAAAAAGCACTACGAGGCTGTGAGCCTGAACCTTGAGTGCAACTTCCATCAGCGAGCTCTTTTGGAAAATCAATGCAGTCATGCCTCAAGAGTGGACTCCGATGAAGAATATTTCAAAGTTTTAATAATTGGGATTGGACTGATCCCGAGCTGCCTCCCCTACAGCTTCAGCTCTTCACATTTCTAAGAGGTTTTTGCATAACTCGGCGTGATTGGCTGTGATTTCTCAAGCGGAACCCTGAGCTGCTGACAAGACGGTGCGACGTTGTTGAGAAATGTCAAGGCGGGTCAATCAGCGGCGCCGTTGAACGAAGGCTACCAATTACCTCTCAACCAATCACGCGGCCTGTGTGTTTGCATGCAGATTAGCCTTAGCAGGATTTCTTTGATTTCTGACTTTTAAAATTCATGCTGTCACTGAAACTGTATGAGTTCTAGTTAAATGTTGAATGTCATTGTATGGAGAAAAGGCCTCATTTGTCTCCCTCTGTTATCCAAACACAACTGTTTGGCTACTCAAATAAAGAGAGAGAGAGATAAATATTTAGCTATGCAGGCTGTTGCTCTGAGTGAAAAGCACCCAGTAAAAAATATGACAGAGTGCATTATTCATCACATCACAGCACTAATAAATTCAACACTTTGTGCAGGGCGAGAGCAAAGCATCAGAGAGAAACAGAGAGAAAAAGTGAAAGCAGTGCGGCGGGAGGCCACTCTATCATGCTGTCGTAAACCTCTATCACGAAAACTGCCTCGCATTTCTGCACATATAAATCATTTGGCTAATATGACTGTAGCATGGTGGCTGAACACAGGTCGTGGCTTCTAACTACCTGAAGAGAAAAAGCAGAAAACGCTTAGCGAGAAACAACACCCTCCCCCTTCTCACATTGCACAGTCCAGTTGTACTGACCCGAAAGGCAGAAAGCAATTTCAGCCGAGAGTACAAGCATTATTACAGGTCTTGATGGAAATGAATGGTGGGGCGGTGAGCTCGACAGGGTAATGCCTCACGTTCCTTGTTCTGCTTTCTGGGTCAGGCGTTCCTGAAAATTGGCTTGTGCAGAATACATGCACATGAAAACCCCCAAACTCTCAGAAGCATGAACGCAGGTGCACATACATGTTTTACCCTTTTAATGATTTTACAAATCATTATTATTAGAGTTGCTTGACAGTCTTAATGCATTCAGCATTAGTCCAACTCTGTAGAGGGTCAACTGATCTAAGCTCTGACCACTACTATTTTAATTTGGGGGCTGGGGTTTTCCCACCATGCATTTGGCCAGTGTTTAGATGTGTTAAGGTGTTGACTGTTGTTCACGGATCACTGCCGGCATTCCTTTCCTCATGTTTCTAGTTGAGTATTGAAGTTTTCATGTTAGACGCTTTTGCACTATGAGTGAAGTTAACCACTTAGTTCCTACCTGTGGCAGAAAGTGGTCTACATGTGCTAATTCTAATCAAAAGATGTCCCCCGACTCTGATATTTTCTGGCTGTTCCATCTCCTGGCTGAAACCAGCTTCAGAAATCAGGAGAAACTCTTGATGTTCCATTTAAAAAAAAGAAAGAAAAAAAGCAACAACAGAAAAACTGGCTGTTTTTTGTTTCAGTCAAACAGGGAAACAAAAAAGGCTACTTATTTTATTTTCTTGTTTTAATGAAATACTTGATAAAAAGGAAAACATGTGACCCAAAGGGAAAGGTGAACATTTCAAAATAAAAGCCCTCATACACAACAATAAATAAACCTTTTAAAAAAAACACAAAACCTGCTGTCAATGGATCAGTTCCTCAAACAGTCCAGGCTTATTTATTCATATTCATTTATTATCCTCCTAATATTAATACAGTCCATTCATTTAACAGTACTTTTACTACTGACATTATTTTAATATGTTGTATAGAGCAAATGGGCCAATGAGTATACTGTAAAACATAGTGGATAGCTAAGTAGTCTTAAATTGGACATGAGGGCTTTTATTTTGAAACAAGAAAACAAAATAAGAGAATTGGAAAAAAAAACTCTGAAATTTGATTTCCTGTTTTTTTTCTCCCCCATTCTTGTATTTAAAACAAAAATTATAGGAAAACGGCTCATTTTTCCATTTGTCGTTTTTTTCCTAGAAACAAAAGAAAAAAAAATGGGAAAACGGCTCAATTTTTTCTTTTTTTTTAACTGATTAATTTACTGTTTTATTTTCTGCCAGACACAGGAAAAATGACCGAGAGTTTCTACCAGTTTCTAAGGCCTTTTCAAACAGGAAACAGAACTACCAGAAAGAACACTGACCAATACTGTATGTGTGTCTTTACTCCATCCTTACCAGAAAACACCTGACTTTACCACAACCACCAATATGGAATTGCAAAGCTTAGTGTTTATGAAAAGTGCATTGCAATGAGCCGATAATTCAACATTAAATATTTACACCTTACAGTGTTTATATGAAGATAACACTTTAGTACACTTAGCACAAGAAGTAAGGAAATTTGTGTTTGGTAGATTATTTATTGCTTCTTGGCAAAAAATCTTATACTGTTGGAAAGCCTGTTTATTTCCCTGCCACATTTGTAAGGATCATGCATTTGTGGGATGAGCAGCAGAGCTGAGTATGTGGGTTGCGCCCATGAAAATTTTGCCAAATCTCCTCTGCCAATGCCAAACAGCTGATTCTGCCATTGACTCTTGTTTGGTGTTTGGTGGATTGGATGATTGAAGTCTGAAGAAACAAGACATATTGGCAATTTAACAATTTACTCATTCAACAAACAGGAGCCTCAGTAGTGTGTGGAAGAACCATACACAGCCTCAACAGCCTGGATCCTCCTCATGCTGGTCACCAGCCTGGTCACACACTGCTGTGGGATGGCATCTCATTCTTTAACCAGCATTTGTTGTGCTGACCCTGTACTGACAGGGTGAGGAAACGATATTCTTGGGGTCTCATCTTCTTGGGGTGTTGTCTTCTTGGGACGCCCATTTTGCAGCCTGTATCTGACATCCCCGTTATATGGAACTTGGCCTTCAGTTTGGAGATGGTACTAGGGTTCACCCCAACTTGGTTTTGTGGAACATCAGCTTGAAGTTGCCTTATTGCACGGGCCCTATCCAGATCAGTCAAACGTGGCCTGTTGATTCTTGGGGCAGACACCTACTGACCACTGTAGCAGGGCCCATGCTCACAGGTGTTGCCAATCAGGCACCTGATTGGCACCCTGGGGTACCAGAGGCTCAAAAAAAATAGTCAGTAGCAACAGCAAATTAAGCTGTTTGGCATTGGCAGAGAAGATCTGGCAAAATTTTCATGGGCGCAACCCACATACTCAGCTCTGCTGCTTATCCCACAAATGCATGATCCTTACAAATGTGGCATCATTTTAAAGGGAAATAAACAGGCTTTCCAATGGTATAAGATTTATTACCAAGAAGCATTGTTACAACAAAGAAATAATCTACCAAACACAAATTTCTTTACTTTTTGTGCTAAATTGAGTTTAAAATAATCCACTGAGAGTAAATTTCTAATGTTACAAAGGAGTGATGAGCTTTAGTAACACTTGCTACTGTTAAAAAGGGTTAAATAATGACATATAACTAGTGTAAGGTGCCGACTCCACATAAAGACTCAAATGGTGTGGACCCATTCAGACACTGTAAAAGTGACAATATGTGACCAAAGCTGGTAAAAACTCCTGCAAGTCGTCAGAGGTCATTTTTGAGTTTTTTACACATAATGAAAGTGTAGATTCCACACTTTCAAATGGTGTATCATACACCTTAATCTGAGCATATTTTATAAAGATATGTTCACTGGAATGTTAACTTCTAGTTCCTGTTTTTTCTGAGAAAACCAGGCTCAAAGTTTCAGGACTTCTCCTACCTTCAGGCAGGCCAGGTGATGGGCGTGAACAATAGGGCCACATTTACATAAAGTCCGCCCAAACCAAGCTTCTGAATCCGACTGGTGACGCTCATCAAAATATTCCCATAGGAAATCCGCCTTCATCAAACTTTCACTGTTGAGTGATCCTGAAGTTGTCCCAAGTCTGTTGATAATTCTTGCCGCTTCTTCATCGTCTCTTCTACTTTTCTTCGCTGCAGGGTGCATCTTGAGGCTTGTTGATAAAGGTGATAACTAGAAACAGCTGTATTTATGTGCAGGGGGAGGGATGGCGTTTGAGCCATGCTGTGTTTGCTATTGTCCATCTCAATGGGCGAAACTGGGAACAATGGCAGACTGAGTGGCCAATTAACACCCAGCTGTCCTGCTTTACCCTCCTCTCAATCTCCGCGCAGAAACTCCGAAAACAAGGCATTTTAAAACA
Source organism: Cheilinus undulatus (assembly GCF_018320785.1). Classification (NCBI taxonomy): domain Eukaryota; kingdom Metazoa; phylum Chordata; class Actinopteri; order Labriformes; family Labridae; genus Cheilinus; species Cheilinus undulatus. Next base: position 6,250,595 of record NC_054887.1, read on the forward strand.
CAAAATTAACGCTTTTAAATATCACATTTGTGTTACTTTTTTCATCGGATGAGTAGTTTAAATGTTGGACTTGCATAAAAAGAGAAAAATGACAAATGATCATTTTGAAGAAAATGGCTTTGTATCCATTTTTCTCAACCACCGGAATGCCGACTTGCAGGAACTTTATCTGGCTTCGGTCACATACTGACTCTGACAGTGTTAATTTGACTACACAGATTTTGCCATATGGAAGATTCCAAGAACTCCAAGAAAGTTCTTTAGTCTAATGACACTAAAATGGAGTTTTTTGGCCATCAGACACGTTTTGATGGTGCTACACACACAACACTACGAGTCATGGTGGTGGCAGCATCATGCTGTGGGGATGCTTCTCAGCAGCCAGCCCTGAAAGGCTTGTAAATGTAAAATGAAGGCGGCAAAATTCAAAGAGAAAATTCAAGAGAGCTACAGTTTGGGATAAGATTAATTTTGCCAACAAGACAACGACTCAAACCATCCAATATGGAATTTGTGGCTGAACTTGAAAAAGGCTGTTCATGCCTGATCCCTGTGCAACCTGATAGAGCTTACATTGCAGCGTCCAGACTAAGACTCAGTGCTGTGATTGCAGCTGCTTATTTTAGTTTAAGTTTTTATCTTAATTGACATGACTTTGTAGAAATATGTTTTCACTTTGATATTAAAGCTTTTTTTTAACAGTTTTTTTTTAGCCAAATGACATTGACCATGATTGATGTATAAAACCAATAAAAGGGTAAAACATCCAAAGGGATGAAAACTTTTCATAGGCACTGTAAAAACAGCCATGCATGGATCAGACTTTGTGTTCAAGTGAGGCCATTTGGTCGGGTCTAAATTCATTATTGACTGATAATGTGGCTGCTGGCAAGGACGACTTGTTGGCACCATCTTGTCTCTTCGTCAGGAATATGATACAGACTCTGAATTAATTAACTACCCCTGTGAGAGTTTGGGGAATATGTTTACAGGCCTTTGGAGGATGCCACTAGAGATGGCAGAGATTTTGTTTTTGCATTTTCTGCCTTTGAAACGGGGGAATCTGCTCATCAGTTATTAGCAAACACAGTCTCTTTGAGCAAAAAAGACAATAAGCGCAGAGCCTGCAGTGCTATTGACTGGGCTAGAAATTAATTTGTGTTCCGCTCTGCATTAATTAATTGCTTTTAAGAAAGGTACCTTTGCCAAACTACACAGGATGTTTTGACATTGTTAGTCCTCAGAACATCCTCGTGTCCAGAAAGTGTCCATTCAGAAATTAATTACAGCCTTACCACTGTGAGTGCAGCTGTTTTAATTAGCACAGTGAGAGTGCGAGTTACTCAGTCATTTAATTCTCTGTGATGCTGCTCAAGCCAATAAAGTTCACCCCCAGTGAAGTGTGCATGCAGAGGGCGGATCTATGCATGTGAATACACTGTGTGCATGCTCTTTATGTATGGTGTACACAGTATGCACAGCTGGAAGCAACAAAGGTAGACACAAAGGAAAGCAAAGACAAAAACAAGAACTAAACAGGCCAAAAAAGCAATCATTTCCTGCATTATTAAGACCTTGTTTACAGAGGTTGATGTGCTCCTTGGAGATTGCCAACAGTGCCTGAATGTGCATGTTTCCCCTTTCCCGCTCTGACACGATCAATAGAGAGATTTTTTCCACAGCGGAAAACCAGAAATCTAAAGGACCCCTGGGTAATAAAAGTCAGTCCCTGTTGTCACAACTTCAATCTTTTCTCCGCTAGCGAACATCAACATGCCGATACTTACCTCCGCAGGTCAGGGCTGGACTTTAATTCATCTCCTCCTGATTATATAAAAGGGATGATGATGTCTGCTTTATATTAAAAGCCAGCGTTGGAAGTAGCATCGCTCCAAGTAGCACCATTGTAGCTTTTCATTTTTCAGTAGCTTTGTGGTAGTATTTTCTAAATCCTACTGCTTTAATGTCGCTTAGCTGATCAAGATACTCGTCCAACAAGCTACATTTTCCTCCCAGTAAAGTGGGAGTGTGTAACTTTAAACGTCATGTCCTTTCATTCTTGAGGAGCTGTAGCCCAAAAGTCACTACATGGGATCTGTCTACTTCCTGGAGCCATCTGACATAGACGACAGGTAGATCGGTGTGACTCAGGTGGTTTCTCCTTCACTTTTTAAAGTTAATTATGACTCATAACATACCGTTTTCATCATATTGATTGCCTTTTTACCATTTTTTTGTCCATTTTTACTAACCTGATTTACCAGATGGACACATCCATCTGGTAAATCTTCCAAAGATGGTGTTTGGGAAAAGGCAGAACCTTTGAACAAAACTCGGAGGGTGACTGGATGAACGTTCCATCTGTCACATCCTTACGGGCCAATCAGCGCTACAAAACACGTGTTGTAGGTGTGCTCCGCTACTGAGGGGTAAACTCCATAGAGAACTGTATAACGTGAACCATGGTGACCGTAGACATGTCAGTACACGACTTTTGTCGTTTTTGAAAAGAAGTCAATGCTGTTCTTTGTTCTTCCTTTAACGAAGAAACTTTTTCAAGTTCTGATAAACCTGACGCTTTAGCAGCAACCACGCTCATCTCCTCCTCCATAACTGCCTCTTGTCGCTGCTTGCTTCTGCACAATTCAGCCGCACTTGAAAGTACTGCCTCTTACTCCTGATTGGTCCTGTCACTTTCTAACTGGGCCAAAACAGTTCAGATGGGAGCTTTATAAGATGGATTCGCCAGTGAGAAACATGGAAACAGGCGTATCCATCTGCTTTACAAAGTTACATTTTTACCACTTGCACTAATTTTTTGCAAATTATGTGAAACTTCTTTTGCAGTTTCGTCCTGTTTATGCCCATTTTCACCCATTTCAGGCACTTTATTTTCTTTAACAACTTTTATGCCAATTTTTGCCCATATTTATGATTTTTTGCTCCTATGTGCCGAATTCTACAACTTCTTTTTTATACCTTTTGCCTACTTTTTTCTTTTTTTGAAACTTTTTCCCCATTTTTACCATTTTAACCAGTTTTTGCCATTTTCACCTATTTTTGCACCTTTTTTTGCCACTTTTCATGCATTTTGACCACTCTTTTGAAACTTTTTTGTAATTTTGTCCCATTTTTTGACCCTTTTTACCCATTACCAGTACTTTAAATTTGCCAACTTTACTAATTACTGAAACCTTTTGCCCCTTTTTGCTGGTTTTAACCCATTTCTATATATATAATAAACAATATAAACTACAATCGAGCAATACATGTGAATAAATATTTCAATATACTCTATGCATATTTTTATACAGTATTTAATACCATTTTTTCCCATACTTTTGAAAAAAAAAAATTATCATGTACAGTGCTTAACAAATTTACCACCTGTTATATTTGTCTCAGGACCATCCAGCATCATGAAGTGCTTTAATGCGGACTCTTTCATTTTCAGTGAGCTCTCCACGTTTTACCATTTTGAACAGGAATGAGGAATTTCAAACTGAATTCGCCTTTTTATACCCAAATTTGAGCCGGCTCACTGGGTTTCTCTGAGAAGTCAGAAATGAATCAAGCATTCAACATTCAACCACTAAAACTCATTTTTCTGTTCAGGAATGCAAGTAAATAACTATAATTTGACATATTAATGAAGAAGTATTAATGTGCTTTACTAATTTTTCAGTTTTATTGTAAATCAGTAAATTTGAAAATTTATGGATAACAATAATAATTCTATTTTAGCATTAAAAATATCATTTGGGTTAAAAAGCTTCTACATATTGGTGTATTAACCATTGCAGAAACATAAAAAATGATTTTGATAATTACCAATGCTGTTAATTTAGGGCAGCTGTGGCATAAACCTTACTTTGGTTAGGGTTAGGTTGGTCTAATAAATTTGTTAAGTGCTGTACATTGCTGCTGTTTTTATCTTTGCACTATCCAGAGCCAAGCAACGAAATTTCATTCTGAAGTGCACTGTTTGGTTAAGTCTGAATGACAAAGTCTAAGTCTGTCTCTAAGTCTCTTTTTGGAGCTTTCATCCATTTTTGTCATTTTATTTACTTTTTGTACTCGTTTTTGCCCATCGATGCCACCTTTTTGCCACTTTTTCACCATTTTTTTCCACATGTTCCTGTTCTTCCTACATCTAGAACCTGTTGTTTTCATGTGTTTTGCTCTGAGGAGAGGCTTCCATCTAGCCACTCTGCTATAAAGCCCAGATCAGTGGGCCAGTTAGAATTGGCAGATAACAGTTGGCTGGTGACCAGCTGGGTAAACTCTTGTACCACATTGTCCACAAGAGGTGCCAAAGTCACTGCAAACCAAATTTTAATCACTGGAGCTTAAAAAAGCCAGGGTATGCATGAAAGTTACTTAATCATGGCATAACACGTGTCAAATGCACTCCAAGGTTCCAGAACAAACTTAAATTATTTACGCCGTCTTTACTGGTCTCTTAGGTCGTACATTAACAGGCATATAAAGCAGTCCTCAGCATGCATATAACCTCCTAATATCTCAGGGATTTCTTTTCACTTGCAGTGAGTAGGACGACATCTGAAGGTCATTTTTGCATATATTTTCTAAGCACACATGAATACGAATCACAGGGAAGTCATTTCCATTTGCTGTTTCAGTCAATTTATTGAATATGCATCAGGTCATGATTTCTAATGTTCCTGGGCTCCTCATAGAGGTAATTAAACAGATATGATGAACCGCCGGGTGTTAAAACAGCTCAACCTGAAACAGCAGCTTAGCAACTGAAGGTGAAGCAGCGGTTACCGGGTGGTGGGAGGAAGACCAGAAGCAGATTAACGGTCAAGAAGGAATGTAATCAAAGGGACCCATCGAGAAAATAATGAGAAAAAAAACCCAGCTACAAACCAGTTTTGTGTCCTCGAAGGTGCCGTTAAAACACCGCTTCCAGGGCTGCTTGGGTGTGGTTTTAATTTCCTCAGTGTTTTGAATAAGAAATGATTCAATTATTCAGACAAACTTCATTTGTACAGCACATTTAGAACATTAAAATGCAATGAGCCCGTAAGGTGATGAGACAGGTTGACTGGTCTCATGCTTCATTCATGTGATCAGCGGGGCAATTAATACACGAGCTTTTGTGATTATCTTCCAAGATGTGACTCCATGACATGCCTTTTGAGCTTCATAGGCTTTATCTAAGAACACAGACACTTTAATTTTACTATTCAATGGTAATTGAAGATAAATCAACAATCCCTACCTGTGTTCTGCAAAGAGAATATCCACCTCAGTCTGCCTGTGATTTAGTCCATGTCTAAACCAGACCAATACAGCTAATGAGTTTTAACCAATCAGTGGCGGAGTAGGTTGTATGGGCTAAAATATGGAACAAATCAGATCTCATATTGATACAAACCAGGATCTTACATTTAATTGTCAGGTATTTAATTGTCAGATATGGAATGATTCCATACTTTAAGGGATGAGTGGCAACCCTATTCATGGTCTACTTTTAGCACATATGCCACAATATTTGTGACAATCAGCATGCCAGGTCAGAGCACAAACTCTAGAGTTACTCTAAATTGCATATAAGAAATGACGCCTCAGGTTGTGAAGCTGTAGAAAAGCACAGTTTCTAAAGCACAGGTTAACCACTGGCAGTTCTGTTGGACAGAACAATGCTATGCTAAGCTAGCACAGTGAGAGTAATATCAAACTTCTAAGATGTTTAAAGACTAGATTTAAAAAAATGCTTATTGTTTAAATCAGTGGTTCTCAATGTGGAGGTTGGGACCCCCTTGGGGGTTGTGAGACATTGAGAAGGGGGTCGCCAGATGCCTTAAAGAATTGGAGAATATTTTCAAATAATATCAAAGTGTATATTTTAGCCATTTTAATGCAAATATATACATGAAATTAGTGAAATGTAAAATAAAAAAGTTTTATTAGTCGCATCCTGAATAACTGTTCCCTCATTTGGGAGCTGAAAAGCATGTCTAACTTTTATGGGATTTATTTTCTATTGAAAATATCTAATAGTGCCGCTCTTTATCCACTTTCCTTACCCAATTTTATCACTATAATTGGCAACTTTTCATCAATTCTTGCTAAATTTGGACCCTTTTTTCCCCACTTTTGCCACTTTACACCAATTTGCCTTATTTTAACCTGTTTTCATCACTTTTTTCCACATCAATTTTAACACATGGTTTATACTTTCTTTTGTCATTTTTTGCTGCTTCTGTTGACCCATTATTGGAGCTATTTATATAGCTCCAATAAATATAACCAATTAATATATCACATGCGATATATTTTGTATCGCTACACTTTTGACACCCATTTTTCCCCGTTTTAACCACGTTTCACTACTTGTGATGTCCATTTTTGCCCGTTTAACCGATTTTTGCCTGTTGAAACCACTTTTATTCCACTTTTGAATCCCATTCAAACAAATTTTTCACTTGTTTGTTGTCACTTTAACCCATTATTGCCATTCCTTTCTCATTTTTGCCACTTCTAACCCATTTCTGCTACTTTTAAAATCCTGTTTCACCACTTCTTCCACCAATTTTGGCCATTTTCAACCCATTTTAGCTATTTTTAACCCACATTAATTCTGTTTTTAAGATAATGGGTTTACATTTTTAAGAAGGCTATACACAAAGGCACAAATGAATAAGAAAGAATATTCTGGATATTTGTTGTTTTGATAAGAGTGGTTATTATTCAGGTTAAAAGTGTGGATATCACAGCTTAACTTAAACATTGGCCCAAAGTTTGAATGGGTCCCAGAAGGCTCCCTCCTTATGAGCGGCCTTGTCTGCCCATGACTGTTCTTGAATGGTCATGGCTGTGTTCAATCAGGTACAGTGGGGGTCCCCGGTCTCTGACACCTTTATTTTGGGGGTCACTGGCTGAAAAGGCTGAGAACCACTGGTCTAAAGTATCCAGGCATTACATAGGCATTTTCTAAATAATAATCCATGTTTGCTTTTTAGCTTATAGCCTACAATCATACAATCACAATGTAGAGCCATCTGTTCGTTGTGATTCTGTATAACAAGCAAAGTTTAAGATGATGTAGTTGAAAGCTTTGTCAGATTTCAGACTGTTTGTTTGCACAGCTGTTTTGCACAAGCATGTAGGCTGAAATAAAGTATGTTAGAAAAGAACATTCATCCAAATGCAACAGCTTGACCAAGAACAGAGCAACAGAATCAACACATCACTGACAGCTCCCTTAAAAAAAAAACGTCTTCCTTTCCGTCTCTTTGTTTCCTCTCTCATCTGTCTCTTTGTCTTGCCTCTCCTCTTCCTCACCGCCTGCTTCTCCGCCTCTTTCAACCCCCATCTCTCAGCCTCCTCTCTCTTTCTCGCTGAATTCTCTCCCCAAGCAGTCGCACTCCAGCCGAAACAGATGAGTCTGGAATGTTCCCACACTGCGCAGAAACGACGGATGACAGCCGTCCTCAATGGGATTGCGTGTTTTTCTTTGCCTCTGTGTACGACTATTTTTCCTCATCTTTTTCTTTCTCTCTTCAGCAATTCTTTCATCTTCCTCTTAAAGCTAACACCTATGCACATGAAATCTCAGAGTCTCCACTCTGCATTCCTGCCTCTCTGTCTCTATTTTGTCTCTGTTCAGGGACATCCAGTCATCTGCTTCTAAATTAGGCTATTCCATGCCGTTGCCCAATTGCCCAACAGCATGAGGCTCTGACTGCAGCAGTTAAACTGAGTGAGGGCTTCAGCCTGCTTTCAGATCCCACAGTAAACCCTGGCGATACCATCTGTGTGGACAAACACTGTGCATTTTTCCTGCAGCATATATGTGCATAGCATGTGCATGAAGCAAACACAGAAAAGGCACGTGCAAGCGAGTTTGATCGTACAGGACAGGTGCTCTTTTTCCTTGCTCATGCTTCTGACACACATCCATGAGCACACCTGCCTGCCTCATCCATCTTTGTCCAGTCTTTTCCCACAATCTTCTCCTTTTTAGGCCGCACAGGGGCGCAGAGAACAAGCCGAAGCTATGCAGGCTCCCTTCTCTTTAAGCCTCGATTAATCAGGGTCATCACTGCTTTCCATCCCTCATTTTTTTTTTTGCCTCTCTCTTTCTACACTTCTCTCTGAGCCCAGTTGGCCAACATTGTGAGCCAGCTGTGAGGCTGCAATCAAACGAGCTCCTGCTGGACCCCCTGGGGCTTCTACTGACACTACACAGACGCAGAAAAAGAGAAGAAGTGTCCACACATATAACAAAAAGTAGGTTGGGATAGGCTTGTGCACAGCATAGTGAAAATTGTGCATCATTTTTGGCACTGATTTGGCTTTGACTCTTTCCACAAAAAGATCCTTTTATTATTCAAAGTACAAATTCCAGCTGAATCCGCTTCAGGATTTTCTCTGCCTCTGGGGAAAGGTCATGGTATAAACTCTGAATATCTCTTGCTTTAAATGGATAAGAAGGGAATGTGAAAAGACTGCAGGCTAAGCAGACAAGGGTATACCTGACAAACAATGGGCTATGGGCGCAGAAGTAAACAGAGCCCCTGATAAACATGCAGGCGAACAAAAGACCTCTTGTAGATCTATCATCTTGTGAAGCAGGTCTACCTTAATCCCCTTCAACCCATCCTTTTCTGCGCTCAAAGCCGGTGGACGACTTCTTGTTACAGGCGGCAAACAGGTTCGTCTCCTGTCACCGCCTGAGTGCGTTGTTATGTCATGGTTGAGAAGAGACCCCCGGTGAGGCTCTGTAACCCATTTACCGGGAGAGTCTGACTGAAGATCGGAGGAGCGGGCTTAGGTGAGTCATGCACTGCTTCAGCAAGAGAAAGAATTTCAAGGCAGGATGGGAGTCATGGAGACACTGCAAGGGAAACTTGGCAAGCTTTCTCTCTGGGTTTAAAATTTAGCTCATAAAGGGTTTTTAAGGACAGTCAAACATTGCAGTGAACACGCCTGTTGTTTTCAGTCTAGTAATACATGTCTTTTCATTTATGCAGACAGAAACCTCCTTTGTCGGGCTAAATACTGAGATAATGACAGCATAAGTGTTCTTTTATTCCACTTATTTCACTAACAATTTGAGGGTTTAAGTCATTAAAGGACAAACATTTCAGAAAATACACTTATTTACTTGAATGCAGAAATTTAGATAAGACTAGAAAAGCACTCGGAGAGCACAGACCTCCGCCATTAGCTCTACCTCCGAATAGTGAAGAATCCTTTCAAAAATCCCTGGATCCCCATGCGCCCCCACCACGGCATTCGCCGATTACTCCCTCCCCGGTGGGGTGGAAACATGGTGAGGCAAAGCATTAGCTTCTTTACAGGTGGACTGTCATGGTGGAAGCATTGCCTGCTGACATGACAGTCTCACCCATGGTCTCACTGGACGACTGGAAGTCATGGCAGAAGGTGAATATTCCTCTATTCCTCCCAGCATTGTGAGTATTCTCGCTACAATTCACTGTCTTTCTCTCTGTTACGCTCCGACTCGTCTCCTCGACTGGGCATGCGTCTTTCAAACTCTATAAACTCCAAAACTTTGAATAGAAACACACACAGAAAATGCTGCTGGGATTGAAGTTACTCATGTCCGCCATCTCCTGGTGTAAAGTGGTAACAGCGCAGACTCTGCCATTAGCTCTATCTCCCAATAGTATAGAATCCGTTAAAAAAATTCTTGAATCCAGACAGTGATCTGGATCACTCCCAAAATCTAATCAGTTCTTCCTTATGCCATATCTGACATTTTCTGAAAATTTCATCAAAATCCATCCACAACTTTTTGAGTTATGTTGCTAACAAACGAACAAACTAAAAAAAACAAACTAACAAATCTACCTGATCACATAACCTCCTTGGTGGAGGTAAAAATGGCATTAGTCATGCAGCAGTCCACTTAAAGGGACTAGACCCCTGCCTGGCCCCCCTGAAGAACCCAGTTGTAATTTATAAATGGTATTAGTGCATGTCTGTGGGTCAGTAGCACTGGTGCTAGCAACCTTGCTAACAGTTACTTCATTTTGGATCTGAAAAGTTTCTGATGTTCAAATTACTTATTTGGGCCACTTTTGAACCCCTTGTAATCATTTCTTCTGCCCATTTCCCTTTTTCAACTTTTAACTTCTTTTTACCTCTTTTGACCAAGTTTTGCTACTTGTATACCATTGTTTTTACCACTTTTAACTGTTTTTTTCGCCATTTTCCATCCATTTTTACCCATCTTAACATGCATATTGTAGTGTTCTGACTATTTCTGCTATCTGTCACTTGCAAAACGATATCAGAGTCCATCCCTAACACTCACGCTAACCATTCACCCAATGTGCACGAAGAAAAGTAGAACACCTCGATAGGTAGCACAAATCTGCAGCTCTGTCACTTGCTTTTGTAGCAAATTAAACACATTCATCTCCGGTGTGACATCATTCCAAGCTCTGTCATCCAACTTCCAAGGTAAATGGAAAGCAAGAGAAGTCCCTGAATGATGATTCGACTTTAAAGGGGTACGATTTCTCCTTGTTGTTGTTGTGCCAAAAAAAAAAACAATGCTGGCTCAATTGTACACTATATCGCCTTATTCCTCTACTGAAGGGGATCTCAACCTTAAAACAAAGGCACCAGAGACCGGGGACCCCCACTGTACCTGAAGCTGGTTGAACACAGCCATGAACATTAAAGAGTCATGTGCAGACAAGGCCGTTCATAAGGGGGATAAAGGGGAGAACTTGCTGGGACCCAGACAAACTGGGGGACCATGGAGGTCAGCAAACTCACGCTCTACTGTAAAGTTAAGCTGTGATAAACATATTTCATATCTAACCTGAGTAATAACCACTCTCATCAAAGAAACAAATGTGTTGTAGTGAATAGCCTTCTAAAAATTTAATCCCTTTTCTTAAAAACAGAATGAAAATGGGTTTAAAATGGCTAAAGTTGGAGGAAAAGGTGGTGAAATGGGACTTTAAGAGTGGCAGAAGTGGGTTAGAAGTTGCAAAATATAGATAAAAGTGACAAAATTCAAGCAAAAAACAGTGGTGAAAATTGGTTTCAACTGACAGAAGTGGGTGAAAAATTTGATGAATTGGGATGATAAAATGGTTTAAATTGGCAAAAATGGGCATAACAAATGTGAAATTTGGTTAAAATGAGCAAAAATGGACATAAAAATTGGTTAATAGTGGCAAATATAGGTCAACAGGGGCAACACTAGAGAGAAGGTGGCAAGGATTGGTTTCGAAGCGGCAAAAACAGGCAGAAAAAAAAGTGGCGGAACAAGCAATGGGTTCTAAGTAGGGGTGTGAATCTCTCCTCAAGACGATTCGATTCGAATCTCGATTCACAGACTACAATTTGATTCACTCACGATTCATTAAAATACAGAACGATTCAGTTCAATCCGGTACAATCTGAAAGAATCCAAATAACTTTCTGCTGTAACAAAAATTAGCAAAAAAGGGGAAAAAAAGATCACTTCATAATAATCTGAGTTAATTTGGTCTTATTTATAAAACAGACTAAATGCCAGGCCTCCTGTGCTAACATTCAGAAATTATGTTTAAGAAAGTTTTCATCACACCCAGGTGTCTTACTCTGACATTAAATAAGGAGAAAAATATTAAAATGAGCTTTTACTGGTACATGTTCGTCCTTCTGTACTTGTAACTTCCTTAGCATTACTAATCCCAATAACAGTACAAACTAAATATCACATTTTCCCAAGAAGCACAGATTAAAATGAATTTAAAGTCACAAGAAGATTTGGATAGACAGAGCTCTGTGTGTCTGCTAGTACAGGAGAACAACAGGTTAAAATAATATTGAAAAAAGTCAAATTAAAACAGCTTTATATACATTTTGTTCCTTTCATAATTCCTCTTAATGTGAGTATTCAGTCTACATGTCACAAAAACATGGTTCTTTCCTTTCTCTGTGTATCTGACTGTTCTTGTTTTCATTCTTAAATTAATTCACAGGAGAACAGCTGATCTCCAGCTCAGTGAAGTCCTCTCTGATTAATATCATATCAGCGGGCTCAGATGTATTGATTATTTCACCAATCACTCCCAACAACATGTTACGGTTGTAAACCCCGTGAATAAAGGGGCTGTTGTTACGGTGATAACTGAAGAGTTTTAAGTCAGTCAAGTGTTTATGTTGGGGTCTGTTTGTGCTGCGTTTAGCGTTAGCATCTTAGCTAAACTCTAGCTCCGCCGTCTCAACAGGTGAGATTTATGAGCTGCCGTAGTTCTTAATCGCTTTTCTCCAAAGCGTACAGATGGGCAGACATTTCAAAAGTTATCCTTCCTTCATATAAAGTCCACTTGACTTTTTTCCTGAGGTGCAGAACTGTAACTGAAAGACACTTAGGCGACGACCGGTGAAACACATCCAACTACCTAGCGAGAACTTATGGCGAACTGAACTCTCGTTTTAAGGTAAAAGGTCACCGCGGGTCGCACGGGATTAAAGATGCTGAGCCAGAGCATGGCGGAACGGGCTATGAGAACAAGCATCAATCAATAAACTGATCTCTAACATTAAAACGGGTCCAGAGACCGGTTCGACCCATATTTCCAGGGCTCCGTGGACCGATGCACTCAGACCGCTGACGTCAAGAACGGTCAACCGATCCATGTCTGATTATCTTTACACCACTTGTTCTAAGTGGCAAAATTAGCAAATTTGCAAAAAGTAGGTAAAAAGAGGCACAAATGGGTACAAATTGTGCAAAAACTGATGTAAAGTTGTAAAGAAATAAAGGCGACATTGGGTGGGAAAACTGTGGCATAAGTAGATGCTTTCAGCATCAGAACCCAATAGTAGCTTAATACTTTTCAGCTCCAACATGAGGAAACTGTCATTCAGGATGCTAGCACCAATACTGCTGATCAAGCACACTGACAATATTAATAAATCACAGCTGGGGAGGGCCTGTTCTCTGGGTTTGCCAGGGGCCCAAATTACATTTTACTATGTTTATGTATTTATTTTCATAAAAACTGTTAAAATATACAATTTGAAATCACTTGAAAATTTTTTTTAAGGTATCTTGCGACCCCCTCTCAGTGTCTCATGACCCCCAAGGGAGTCCCGATCCTTATGTTGAGAACCACTGCTCTACTGGCTAAAAAGCAAGTTGGTATGATATGTTTATTTTACAAAAACGCTGTGTCAGTCGTTGAAGTTGTAAAGAGAGCTAAAATAACTAGTTTTAGTTTCAGATACACTGAGGTTGAAGAACAAATAGCCAAAACTTGCATGAAAGTAAAACTCTTCAAAAATGATCATTATTGTGTAAAATTAAGTCAACCTTAAACTCTTTGGTCCACCTTAAACTTGCTAAAGTGTAACTGAACTGAACGTGTCTGTAGCACTGTATAGCATAGCCTCTCCAAGTGCATCATGTTTGAAGGGGAGTCCTGAAATGTAACACTTGTAGGCCATTTCCTGGACCCGTCCGTGTGCGGTGATCTAGATCCTCTGAAGCCTGCGCTCATCCCTGTTGCTTATGCTCCAATTCTTACCACACTTTTCCCTTCCAGTCAAATTTCCATGACCATGCTTTGATACAGCCTCTGAAAACAGCCTGCCCTTTCAGCGATGACCTTCCATGGCTTACCCTCCTTTTGAAGGATGACACCGATTGTCATCTGGGTGTTTGTCAAGTCAGCAGTCCTCCCCGTGATTGTGGTTGTGTGTACTGAACCAGAGTGAGAGGATGAGGGCTCAGGAAGCCTTTGCAAATTTGACTTTTCCACTATTGGTTTCATTTCATAGATAATTTTCACACAATGGGGGTAAAAGCTGTTAAAAATGACCACCCTGGTTCAAACTGCAAGACATCCCAGAATGCAGGAAGGCATTTTTTGACAGCTTTTCTCCCTCATTACGTGAATTCAACCATGAAATGGAAACAGCGGTATATTGTTTTGTATGTAGACCTTATTGGAGGATTTTTCTATCCAACATAGCCCTCAGTTCAAGACCACAAGGAGGCAGGTGGAGCTGAGCAGCATATCATCTATGGTTACTGCTTTGCTTGAGAGCCCCCTGAAGGTGGAATTAACATACTGAGTTAAAGTTTTCTCTGAAGGACGCCTCTTCAGATAGCAGATGTGACTGGATGACTCCCACAATAAAATGTGTGCTTTCTTCACAAACAACACTAAGAAGAGCTGGGTACAAAACTATCCTCTACATAACTTCAAGGCTTTTAAACCGTTATTGCTTTTGAAAACTCTGGGCTGTCCGTGTCCCAGGTGACTTAAAAAGATATTTCCCCTGAGCAGCAGAAGCATGCTTTGCCTCACTTCTAAGATATCTGCGCTCCCTGTAGTAAAATCAGAATAGGAAACTCATCTGTCTCACTAGCCTAGCACAGCCTAGCAGCCCTGTCCCATCTCAACCCAACTGTGACAACAAAGCTAATTACCAAACCTCCGATCCCACAGTGCTGACAGTCTTGTTAGCCTCCGATTTACTCTTTTAATTGAATCAAGCGTATCGACATCATCTGGCTCATACTAAGTATATTTGGCTGATTACAAGAGGCAATATCCAGAGCACGTCACTTTGATTAAGGATGACTTTAAATTAGCAATCCATACTGATGTAACAGAAAAGAACAGTTCCCATTAATGCTCTGTGATCTGAAGTGTTTTGGCATCCAGATAAGACAAGAAAGGACTTTTCATGCGTCCATATGGCCAAGATGACGGAAAGGACAAGGTGGCTGCCTACACAACACACCACGAGATCAACTTAAACCCTTTATCCCGCTATAATCTTAACCTTCGCTTTACAACAACGTATATGTGTAATAACCAATTCTACTAGGTTGGCCTCATCCCAGCCCTCTCCTACATAAGCTTGTAAATCCTCGCCTAGAGAAACTCTGATCATTGTACCATGAATAATCTCTTCACATCTCTGCCTTGAATTTAAAAAAAATCCATACATTTTAGTTGATATTCTTATCTGGACAGTAAATGTTGAAGGGATCAAAACTTCAGCCTGAAAATGCTTTAGCATTCAATCGATCCAGCAACGGGCAAAGAGATGGAGCTTTAGGCCAGAAGGCGACAGCATGACCCCTGAAAGTCAAATTATCCATGCCCACATGCTACAATATATGGACAGAAGTATTCCATTACTCTAACAGGAACTGTAAGGACATTGTGTTCAAATACATGTACTTTAATATGGAGTTCTTGGAAGACTTTCCACAAGATTTCTGTGGGAGTTTGTGCCCATTGTTCTGTAGAGCATTCATGAAGTCAGACACTGATGTTGGACGAGAAGGCCTAGCTTGCAATCTACATTCCAGTTCATCCCAAAGGTGCTCGATGGGGTTGATGTCAGGGTTCTTCCACACTGAACTCATGAAAGCATGACTTTATAGTCCTTGCTTAATGCATTTTGGACAATGCTATGTGTCTATCCTTGTGGCGACAGCTGCCATAAATATGGACACATAGCACTGTCCAAATGCTCCATATGATTGTCCAAATTTTTTGGGACCTTGACTCGGCCACTCCAGAACATTCACCTCGCTTTGTTTTTCCGAGTCATTGTCTTCCTGGAAAACAAATCCCCTCCTAAGCTGTCGCTCTCTTGCAGACTGAATAAGATAGTCCTCCAGGATTTTCCTACATTTTGCCACATTCATTTTATCCTCTACCTTTACAAGCCTTCAAGACTAGAGTTCACCAAAAGGTATGAGGGAGACTCCATTGTCAAGTGGAAGAAAGTTCTTTGATCAAATTAGACCAAAATGGTGCTTTTTTCCATCATACCAGGCGCTATTTTTGGTGGACAACAAACACTGCACATCACTACTAACACACCATCCCCACTGTGAAGCATGGTGGTGGCAGCATCATGTTGTGGCGATGCTTCTCAGCAAGACAAAAGCGCTGCTGCAGCTCAGTCCCAGCCTGGGGACACAACAGTACAAGAACAGGGCAAAAACCTCTCCTCTGCACAAGAAAAGCTGTCGGTATGGCTCTGTGCTTTGGATTTAACATGAACAGCGGTCCAGGTTGGAGTAAACTACAGCGGTCGTACTGCGACATCCAAGCTAACAGCTAACGGTGGACTAAATGGGACAAGCCCACCGCCATGATTGGAAAGCCATGCCGAAACAGACCGGGAGTGGAGAGAGAACATTTTTTTTGTCACAGAAAGCTTTCAGTGTTGCTCTCTGCGCTTGTTTGGATTAGGACATGTTGTCTGGTTCAGACAAAAGCGCCGCTGCAGCTCAGTCCCAGCTAATGACTAGCAGGCCTGCTAGTCTTAAGCTGGGACACAATGACTCATTAGCTGTATAAAACAACTAACCCCTTCCCTGTAACTACCACAAAATTATGACAAAGCGGGGCGGCAGAAGAGCGACATCATTGTCTGTCGCAGAAAGCTTTCCGTGTTGCTCTCAGCGCTAACTGTGATGAAGAAATGTGCTGGTCTGGCTAAGGCCGAGCTAACGTTCAGCCAGCAGCCGTTATGGGGGATGTTCAGAACCTTGGAAATGTTTTTGTATCCATCACCTGGCTTCTACTTTAAATAACATTTTTCTGAGTTACTTGGAGTGTTCTTTTGTCTTTATGGTGTAATGGTAGTCAGGAATACTAATTAACCAGAGTTACTTGAGACATACTTACTGCACTCAGTTGATCCCCGTTTCACTAACTGTGAGACTACTAGCACCAGTTGGCTGGACCTTTGTTGAAGTAGGTCAGTCACCTTAAAGGGGGTAAA
Organism: Cheilinus undulatus; assembly: GCF_018320785.1. Taxonomy (NCBI): domain Eukaryota; kingdom Metazoa; phylum Chordata; class Actinopteri; order Labriformes; family Labridae; genus Cheilinus; species Cheilinus undulatus. The sequence continues at coordinate 6,267,362 of NC_054887.1, forward strand.
TATTGATGCAGTCATTTATTTCAAATTACATACTTTTATTGACATGAAGTTGTAGAATTCAGTTCTAACTTTAACATTAAAGAGGTCTTTATTTTTAGTCAAAAAAAAAAAAATTGGTCATGATTGATATAAAACCAATAAAAGTTTAAAACATCTAAATACTTTGTATAGGCACTGGATGTTTTGTTCTGTTTTATTTATTTTAAAGACAAATGAGGTCATGCATAATGATGTGTTGAGTAGCAATGGTTAAAAAAAGCATTAAATATAACAACGGAGTAATATCAACAGGTTAGTAATATTATTGGTTGTGATAAATGAGAATAAACCCCTAGTGTCCCAGGTTTTTTGGAATTGTTGTGCTATGTAAAAGTTGATATTTGGTTTTGCTTGGGACTTGAATGATGGTTTCTTTTGAGGGTGTTCTGTATTTGATCTTTTGGTTTTCCTTGGCAAATTTAACAGAAAAGTTGTAGCCAATCACAGCAGAGGTGGGCGGGATTAAGCAATGTCTTGTGGGTTTAAATTCAGTTTTTATAACTAATTATTCCTGGAATAATCTACACAAATCTTAAAAGACTTGACCATTTTATTCTCCAGCATCCTGGCTAGAAGTTAACTGTTTGTAGACTGAATAATTTAAAGCCTGATATAATCTCTCTGAAGCTGAATTTCCATGTGCGCCTCAGTGAAAGTAGTATGTAAAGAGAGACGGCAGTTTTTGGCAGCCTCGTCCAAACGATTGTCTGCATAGTGGGGAGTGTTGCACGCTTTAACAGCCACTAAACGCATCCTCAGCCCTTGTAATTTGAGATAATGGCTTTGACATTTCAATGTCGGACCAACTGAGAGCCACAGCAAGAAGGCCCTCTGAAAAGAAGGGCACGAAATTTTGGAACAGTGAAGCTGCTGAATCTGTAATCCCTCAACCTCTTTTACAACTTCTGTTCCAGGAGGACGGAGAAGGAAAGGGGAGTCTTCACAATCATGCATGTGTATTGTTTTGTACATTTTGCTTAAATTAGATATGAGTCAAAAAAATTCCAGAGGAGATCTGGCATCTTTCAATGATGCAAACTCTCCAAATAACTGGCTCAAAATATCCAAGTTAGAATTGTGTTCAGAAAAAGACATGAAATTTCCGCCCCCGCTGTGCCTTCAGATGGATTTGAATAAACAATAAAACAGGAACAGCTGATGTATTTGCAGCAACAGTCCCTGTGCTAAGATTAAACTCGGGTTATAAAACCACATTTATTTTCCCAAATAAATCGCAGGCAAGCATCAAGTACATCACTCCGCCTGTGTTCGAAGGTAACGCCCCATGACAGGCTGTAATTACCCACAGACGGGTCTCAGCTGTAGAGAAGCAGAGAGGAAAAAGCAGCAGAGAATTGGTGTGTGCGCTCGGATCTTTGTGTGTTTTGAGAGCGTGTGCGTCGGGCCCTGACTCAGCACATCCGCATGGGCCTCAGAGGCGGCTGGCTCTTTTATTACCTAATCCAGTTTAGGAGATGAATCCGGCCCATAATCTAATATTCTCATAAATGATTCCCGCCATATACATGAGTCCCTGACTTTAGCTGTAACATCTCGCAGGCTACGGCAATGAAAAGCACGCCCACACATGACAGCATTTATACTTGTCTCTTTTCACTAATTGCTGCTGTGAATACTCACTTTATCGCTCATACCTGCCCTAATGGTTCGATATTTACAGCACTTGAAAAAGCTCACATTCAGAGTGGTGAAAGGTTGATTTAGTTCATGACATTTTTCTCCTTTCCTCTTTGTTGCGTGTGATAGATGAAAGTAAAAATGAAACGTTGCCTCTAATGTCAGCTTTCATCTTTCCAAGGCCTCCCCCAACCTTGCTCTGCGCCTAATAGCGCCCTTAAGGCCACAGCCATTGAAATACCCAGCAGCTCTTTGGACTCATGTCCAGCCAGGCGCCGAGGTGAATGCTTGAATCCCTTCAGAAATCCTGTGTCATGTATCATTTCATTTCCCTTTTTCTCTCATTTTTCTTCAGCTAACAGTGCTAATATTTGCCAGCAAATGCTGGTGTTTCCACAGAGAACAGTCTGTCTTTGCTCAGTGTTTGTAAAGGCAGCCATGTTAAATGAGCCTGGCATGCTGCTTACCATCATGTCTTCCTTCCTCATTCTACTGCTATTGATTTTCTCCTCTATTGGCTGCATTTAATCAGCCTCATATTTGCATTCTCTTCTTACATTCACCACAAAACCACAGTTTGACATCCAGGTTTAATTCAGCATGTTCAGCCATCACTGAAGAAAGGCACAAGAGGAAATACAAACACATGGAAAAATCCATTTGACACCTTTGAAATAATCAATCAAAACACACGCTTTAGCCAGGGAAGGCTAAAAAACTCATGCTGAAGGTTCCCAAGAGCAGTCGTCTCTATAATTCTCAAATAGAAGAAGTTAGGCACAACCAGGACTCATCTAAGAGCTGGTCACCTAGCTAAACTAAGCAGAGGCCTTAGTAAGAGAGGTGACCAAACACCTGATGGTCAATCTGACTGAGCTCCAGAGATCCTGTGTGGAGATGGGAAAAGTTCCAGAAGAACAACCATCACTTCAGCCCTCCATGCAAAAAGAGTTTGCAAAAAAGAGCCCATAGGACTCTGACTGTGAGAATCTATGCTCAAAAGACATGGCTGCAGACGTCTAAGGTGGGGCATTTTAGCCTCTTCTGTTGCAGATCTTTACAATAGGGTAACCTCAACTGTTGGGCAGAAAGTGATGTTTGGATCCTTGTTGGGGTTTTCCTTAGTTTGTGGTGTATTGTTTTAATTTTATCTCCTTACCCCAACCTGAACCTTTAGGGTTTGAGTGCCTTACTCTGACCCTCTTTGAGTTTTTCCTTAGTTTGTGGTGTGTTATTTTCAGTTTGATCCCAGTCCCCAACCCCTTTACCCTAACCCTAACCTTTGGGTTAAGGTGTCTCACTCTAACTCTCTTTGGGTTTCCCTAGTTTGTGGTGTGATACATATAAATTTATCCCACTTTGTAAATTTTCTTTTTTTATTCATAAAATTCTGCTGTGGCAAAAAATTGTGTCTTTTGTCTCTTTTTTCAACATCCTTCTCTTGGTTCCAGGCACACACACACAAAAAATAACAAAATAAAAATATTGAAATAGTTCTGTAATGGAGATATTTATTGTGTACCAACTCTGTTTTCCAACAAAATTACATGTTAAAAAATGCAAAAAAAACAGGATGGGGCACAATACTGTCTCAGCATTTGTGTCTGTTCCTTTTTAGTTCAGTCTGGAAATATAAGCATATCAAAAACAGTTTATTATCAACAGTTTAAATTTGACAAGTCAAGATCCCACAGCAAGAATGGCAGGCTGGTATTTTTGTAAGCTTGCCCCTATAACCAGCGGTTCACCGAGTTCAGCCCCACAACAGTCATTATGTCGATAATGCTGAATGGCTCTTGGAAGACACGGAGACCCTCCTTGCCCACAGTTTGAGTTAAGAGTGTGGGCTAAATCTTCTGAATATAAATAAGCAGCAAAAGAAAGGCTCTGAATATATTATGTTTAAAATAAAATGGCATTTATGTTAGAGCTCCACAATCAACTCCCAAGGCACTATGTTAAAGAAAGAAAATCAATAGTTGACCAAAAAACCTTTCTAGGGTAATAATTGTGCAGAAAGTACAAAAAAAATGTAAAAATAAAAAAAGCAAAAAAATACCACAAACTAACATGGATACAAATATTTTTTGTCTTTTTTCGTGGTCCTAAATCAAAACCAGTACTCTTACTGAGACAAAAAATGTTTCCTTTACACAAACATAATAAAAAGCTGATGTTTTGCTATGAAATCACCATGTTTAATGGATTTAAAGTGACAACAAAATCATGAGGGAATGCTGAAGGCCACATTTGAATCATAAGGAAAGTCTTGTAATGAAAATAAGGAGAGTCTCTTCTAAACAACTCATTCCCAGTTGTGCAACACAAATTGTAACATTCCAAATGTAGTGTACTCACAGGCTTCCATCGTTCTTAAGAGTGCACCAGTTTGATGCCCAGCCCAGTGTCCAGTACAGCTGGAGGAAACCAAGCTAGCTTACACCTCCTGAAACAGCGCAAACACACACTACATAACCAGAACAGATTGAGGCCGCAGCACCAGTTGGAGAGGTGCACCATGGGATACGTAGCCTTGGGAAAGTGGGTCTTCCAGTGCTTGGCCACATCACTTCCCGTGGGCAGGTGAAGTGTGTAGTCGCTCCACCGTTTTGAAACCCCGTAGGCTGCTGTGACTGTCCTTCCCTTCTCCGACCACTGGGTGTCACTGTCTGGGTTGCAGTTGAACTCCACCCATTCATGAGTGAAATCACCAAGGAAGGGGAGTTCTCCAGCCTCGGGGTCCACCCTGGTGACCGCAAGCTCGGCTCCCTGCACGGCCACGTAGACGCCCTCCATCCTGCGCACCTCCTTCACCCAGGGGAGGGAGTTTTCGGTGTCCAGGACGAGGATGAGGCGGGAGCAGTGGCCGGCGTTCTTCTCCTTCCACAGCTCAAGCAGCTGGGACAAGTGGAAGCTCTCACCTCCTGGAAATAAGCGATAAAAAAGGAAAAATGGAGGAAAGGACAGAACAGAATGATAATCAGTGTCTGAATGCTAACCAGGTGTTTTGTAGCTTTCGTCAAGGTTATTTTACTGTTCTGACTTCCTTGAATCTCTGCCCCAAACTCCCTTACAGAGATATTTAGAGGCGTTCAGAGAGCCAATTCTGGATCCGTGTTTCTTTCAAGGACATTTTGACAGGACACATGACTCTTGATGGACAGAGTAGCTTTTGAAGGGATCAAACTTGTCAACTTGCAATTGCTGGACTGTCTGTCTGTCTTACTGCTGTCAACACAACCACACAAACTGCACAAAGCTGCTTTATTTGGGATGGAAGATGGAGGGTACAAAGAGCAGAACTGTTGTACCTTAAATTATCTTTTCTGTTAACCTAAAAATGTTTTTACTGGAGGAAGATGGGAGGAAATTTTGATGCACTAGATGAAAAAATGATGCATTTTGCAGATACCAGTTTACTGTGATCAGTAGGGGTGGGAACAGCAGATGATACAATGGGGTCATCGATTAAATTTCCTTAAGGTCCAGTTCAACACAATTTTCTTAAGCGAAGGTCTGGGATTTATTTTCATCTAACCTGTGTCATGTAATTCAGCCTAGAATTCAGTCTAGTAGGCGATTTAAATAAAATATAAGCTACCTACGAACAGCTCTAGAAAAATGCTTAGTTCACATAAAAAGCTTACTTAAGAAAACCAAATAAAAGGTGAAGTTTGTGTACCTTGTCTGTCAATTCATTCCAGGCTGACATGACAGGTATAGTATACCTCCATTGAGCTTTTCAAAGTAAAAGCCCAATGGAGGTTTGTTTGTTTCTGTGGTGAGGCTACTCGCATTTTCATACGGTACTTTTATTCTGAGGTGTTTCAGGGATAGTTCTTCGGTTGTTACAGTAACATGCACAGTTGCTTCGGTGTCCTTTCTAGCTACTCGATGCAAATGATTTAAAAACATCGGATTATAAGAGATATTAACTTAAATGTGATCTCCATCTCCTTCTACGAAATAGTTGTTGTGAATTTTCATCAGATGCAGTTAGTGACCACTAGTCTTTGCAGAATCTTAGTCTGAGACTAAAAACTCAATGGCTTGCTGATGAATTGTACCTAGATGTGAGAGGGTCTCAGATGTCAGTCTTTTTAGAGTCTTTTAAGAGTTTTTGCACAGTCCTCTGGTGTAGGGCCAGCCTAACCCACCCTTTTTGCTGCATTACTGAGACTTCCCTGGCTTCTCTGTGCGTCTCTGCAGCTGTAGGCTGCTCAAACACCTGCTGTCTTTACTGGCAGGTCCTCATCTGAGTGAAGCACTTAATTGGCCAAGAAGCCTCACATGTAGCTACTTGTAAGACAAGAGAACATGTGCAGGTCAAGACAGATCACCATAAATGTAAAGAACAGGTCTGGATTGGATGGCACTTGGGTCTGGATAAGGACTGTGGTCAGCCAATTAGGGACCTTGGGGTACAGCGTATATGGTATGCTATGCAATACAAAACAATACATTGTGGTACAATTAAGTGCACCATGGAAATATATGTTTTGATTAATGCATGTGTGAGGACGGCCTAGATCAGGCCGTCCTCACAAAACTGAGTGACCATCCAAGAAGGAGACTAGTGAGAGAGGCCACCAAGACATCTATGACTACTTGAGATGGGAGAGACTCTGCATACAACAACTGTTGCCCAGGTTTTTCACCAGTCAAAGCTTCATGGGAGAGTGGCAAAGAGAAAGCCACTGTTGAGGAAAACTCAGATTAAATCTGGACTAGAGTTCACCAAAAGGCATGTGGGAGACTCCATGGTTAAGTGGAAGAAAGTTCATTGGTCTGTTGAGACCAAAACAGTGCTTGTCAGACAAGACGCTAAGTTTGTCAGGCACCAAACACACCAACCCCACTGTGAAGCCAATGGTGGCAGCATCATGCTGTGGGGATGCTTCCTGGCAGCTGGCCCTGGAAGGCTTGTAAAGGTAGAGGGTTAAACTAATGTGGCAAAATATGAAAATTCTGGAGGACAATCTCATTCAGTCAAAAGAACTACAGCTCAGGAGAGGATTTATTTTCCAGCAACACTTCTGCTGCTTTGCAAACAAAGCCTGGGTTACAGAGGACAAGAGGGTGAGTGGGCCACAGCAGTGGTCCAAAACCTGTCCCCCAAAACTTGTATCTAAGAAAAAAATGTCAGAACCCACTCTGATAAAAAGTGATACACCTCTCAAAATAAATTTCAATTGTTTCATAGAATCCAAAGAAAAATTGGTCTACTTGTTTTTCACACCAAAATACCTTTGCAGAAATAATTTAAAAAGTGTTTTATCATGATTTTCATTTATTTTTGAAAATGCAATTTTACAATAGCAGAGCAGACATAGCCTCACAAGCCATTTAAAATCTCTGCATCCCCCGGCAAGGTCCTGGACCCTAGGTTGGGAACCAATTTGCACTGTCCACTTCCACTTGAGCTGTGGTGGTTTGGAGTTCTTTTCTTTTAAATGTCAAATACTGATGTTACTATTCAAAATGTGTACCACACAAGCAAGTTAGGACAATTTTATATTGCCTTAAAGAGACTTTGTCACGACCCAAGTTACCAGCAAAATAAAAACAAACACATTAAAGATTGAGCAACACTGCAGCAGGGTCTTAACTGGAGAAATCAGTATAAATATGACTTGAAACTAGAAGTGACTACAAGTGTTTTTTTCCCCCGCTTTTTCCAGAATGAAATGTGTACAATTATCTTGTGAACACCAAGGATACACATACCGTCAGGATGGTGACACCAGGAAGTGATTATCTTGTCAATTGAGATTTTTTTCCTCGTTTGCAGCAGCAAGCAGAGATAATGTGTCAAGTATTCTATGAACAGTAGAGCCGGAGCTGACACGGTGTTAACCTGCTGTGATTCTCATTTGTGTTGAGGGAATGATGGTGTCACAGCAGACCTATCTGCAACTTCAGCACAGTCTTCACTGCTAGAACCAAACTTCTGCACAGAGTCCTTTACAGTGATATTAACTCCTTTGGCATAGTTGTATACTGACCAAATACTTTTAAGTTTTTGTGTCTGTTGTTGATTCTGAAGATATGAAGCTTAATTCTACACTGCTGATATCCATCATGCTGTCTACTGTGATGACTGAAGATGACAAATATCTTATTGATGTTTGCACAAACTGTTCTTCTAAAGGCAATGTGTCCTTCAGTATTCTAAAGGAACCCTTCTGTAGGAAGAAAAAAATCCACAGCACTGACTTTTAATACAAAAATAGACTGTTCTTCTTCAATGTCGAAGTAAGAGTAAGTGTGCTCAGTTTTTCAAATGCATTTTTTTTTCTCTGAACACATTATTTCTTATCATTAATTATACTGCCTTCCATAATAGCACTGTTTTTCACACCTGGAAGAAAAGTACCTGCTACACTGGTGATAATGTACAGCAAGGAGGTCTTAAAGCATAAACAAAGCCCTCTAACAGGGATGTGGCTCTCTGATCCAACATTTTGCTGAAGTGACTTGAATATGACTTGTTGCTTTTATGTGACTCAGATTCTGTTTAGACCTTGCATTAACACACAATAACAGCTGTAATGGGCATGCTGATCCCAGGTTGTACCTCCTAATGCTAGGTGTGGATGACAGGTGATGTGTACTGAAGATGATTTGTTATTTGACTGCTTGGACTGTATCTGAAGGGGGTCTACGGTGCCTTCATCCAGACCAGTTTGGTACTGTAGATTTTAGGGTTGTTTTCACACCTCACTCAGTTTGATTCTGAGCTGAAATTGCAACATGATTGCACTTCATGTGATTTACTTTGTTTTCCCATTGAACTTGGTCAAATGAACCAAACCAGTATCAAGCAGTTGTACATTTGTGGCGGTGTTGTCCCTAACAACCAGCCACAAATGTACAGAAAACGTAGAAGACGACAAAATGCCTCACATATTGACCAGAACAAACAGGAGAGCCATCTCCTTCCATCATATTTTCCAGCATAACAATGAAACAACACCAAATCGATGCTTCTCTTGGGATTTCTGCTTTTGCTTTGAATGAATCAGTGCTGAAGAAGGTGACTTGTCGCCATGGTTACTCAGATGCCAAGTAAAGTACCAACCTCTATTTGAGTGTATCTAATAATATAACCAGGGAAATCATTACGCTTTATGCTACTTCCTGCCTTTGGTCTAAAAGTTGGTCTTCTTTGCTTTCCCACCACACATGACCACACCAGAGTATATCTGAAAGCAAACCAAGACCCCCATTTTTAAGCAGACTAGAGTTCACTTGTGTGGTCTGCACTGGAGTTGGAACGAGCTCCAAAAAAACTGGACTATCCAGGGAAATGGATAAAGGGTGTGTTTAAAGTGGATCAAACAGCTCTGGTGTGAAAGGAACCTAAGGGTGCTTTCACACCTAAAGCCGGGTAATACACTGTGTGATTTCAAGCTGACCATACGACAGTCGTGATAGAATGTCAACTCATACTGTGCGACTGAATCGCCTACGACGCATGACCATCAAGCGTGATTTCTGTGCTCACGCTATAGAGTCTGACAGCTGTGCGTGACCTGAGTGCTCACACTGTACGAGTGAAGTCAGGACTGTGACAGAAATCCAGAGTTTCCAAAAAGTTTCACACACTGAGGGTGAAGTGTCTCTCTCTCTACCTCTCTCTATCCCACTACCTCTCTCTATACCACACACACAAACAGCATCACCATCCATGTCAGCTGCAGGTCTGCGGGTAGGAATATTTCCTGCTCGTGTGGGCTATCTCCTTTATCATAGCGGGGTCATTCTAGCTGTTGTCATGGTAATTTAGGACGCTGTCTGACAGTTTACAAAGGAAAACAATCCCCCAAAGTTGTTTATTCTGCTCACATTTCTGCTCTGACTGTGAAGTGTCTGGAGCTGTACGACCAAAATATCAAACATGCCAGAAATCCTTCTGACCAGTTGGGAGCAGGTCTTCAGGTCAGGCTGTGGTCAGCCCACGTATGCCCCTGTACACAGCACGACAAACAACACCCGATCCAACTGAAAGTCGGCTCAACTTCTTAATGACTCGTGCAACTCAAAATTCGTGGTAAAATCGGAGGAAAATCGCACAGTGTACAACCGGCATAAGTCGTTTGTTCAGGATTTTCAGACTTTTCAGTTTGAGCCAAACCTAAATTACAGGCATGAAACCTCAGACAAACAGCCAGACAACCAAGAGATGGTGTTGGTCTGGACCAAACTGAACCACAGTCCAGTTCATGCCTAGTGTGGAAGTATCAGGGGTTTAACAGAATGTCTTGCGAGATGGCAGGTTGGACTGCATTTGCAGCTGGTGTATGAAGTAGTCTAAAGTGCTTTGTTCTTGCTCCCGACACTTTAAAATTGCACGCATGATCCTCCCTCTCCTGCCTGAATCACAGCTGACATTTCCCTCCGCGTGTGCGCACTATTTCGGGCTGCACGTTACTGGTGAAGTAAGGAAAATGAATCATCTGTGAAAAAATCAGCTGTTGCTAAATACCTGTGAGTAATTACAGTGACAGGAATATAGTGTTCAGTTTCAGTCTTTGTAAAATAAGGATTGGACTGCTGTTATTCTGAATATTTCCCATGGATTGTCAGAATCTGTGTGGGATGCGGGCAGGATTAGACACCCCGGATGTGGGTGTCAGCAGGAGTGGGCTATAGTGGTCAGAAATCCATTGGGAGCAGGACCACTAGAGCAGGCTCTAGGGGCAGTCTTTGGTGTTGTTAGTTGTAGGTTTTCATCTATATTTTTTTTAATTTAATTTAATGCTTAAATTAAAGCATATTGAAGTTTGATAGAATGGTAAGCAGATGGTGGTATTGCAGTCTAATGGGCCAATCTATATTGGCATGTACCAAAAAGGTTAAAAAAGAACCAAACAAAACAAAATATGTGTATTTCTCACCAGCCAGAGCCCATGCCCCTGTGCCTTTATGCGTGTGCCCGCTGTAGAAAATCAGATAGGTGTCATGGCGAGGCCCGTCCTCTGTTCGCAGCTCCAGAAAGCTCTTTAGCTTGGTCAGCAAGGTCTCTAGCGTAACACCGCTGGTGGAGTAGTCGCAGCCGAACGTCTGGACCATGTGGTGAGAGAAGAGCCGCTGGATGTTGTTAAGCATTCCTGTAGAACGGAGGTTGAGCTGTTGGACATGCTCAGGTGGAAGGAGAGCCGGCTGGCCATCAGGGCTGAATGGAAACAAGGAATAATGAGAAAAAACATAATCTTTTTATATCTACTCAGTGAGAACTTCAATTTAGGTGACTTGTCAGAGGCAGGGGTGAGAAAGGGAGATGAATGAGTGAGGAGTTGATAGTTTGACACTCAGGGATGGAGGAGCTGTCTGCATCAGCGGGGAGACAGAGAGCAGAGGATGAGAGGAGATGGGGGGGAGAAGGATATGGAAGCAGTAGGAGCTGTGGATCACTGCTGACGGAAATGACATTAGCCTCGAGGGGTGTGAAGGGAGGCAAGAATGAAAGGCGAGTAAGAAAATGCAGAGACAGGAGGGGGGTACAGAGAGGAGAATTGAGCAGATGTGAAAGAGGAGTGAGGTTAAAGATAGCTGAGGGCAAAGAGATTTTAGAATAGTGTGTGGATGCATGTGGCACAAAGCCTTTCCTGATAATAACAACATGATGATAACACAGTCCAGACTTGCAGCTATTTATACAAACTTTGGACCTGAGCTATCTTTGCTTTTTCAGTTTTCTTTTGTAGTTGCAGATTTGATATTTCTGAGAGGAAAAAAACAAGTAAAATCTTGACGTCTTCAATGAAGATATACTCCTCTCTGACATGCTGCAACCTTTGCAAGGCTCGAATAAACTAATCTGATCTTTTCAGATACCCCAGTGCACAGAGTTGTGAAATCTTGTAGTTTTAGATTCACACCACATCCTCCCCTCTTACACTCTATCTTTCATCCTTTAAAAAAATCCTGTCCTTATCTCCAAGTTCCCTCGGAGCTCAGTCTCCTTCGCCTCTTTTACAATTCCCCCTTTCCCTCTTCTTTGCAGCCTCAGACGTCTCCTTGTGTTTCCCTAACCCTTCTTGTTTTACCTTATGCACCCCCTCTTCTCACGCCAATCGCTCTAATCTCCCTGTGGGGGGCTTGTCATTGTGAAAACATGATCTGCAGCCGATTATACACTGCTGCATTCTCATCATGCTCTCAGTCTTCCCTCTGGACTCTGCACACATGGCCTCGCGTGCAGAATGTCAACAGCTCCAAACAGACATGGGCTTGCATTCAAAACCTCACCTGGAGAGTTAAACTCCAGGAGAGCTGCTGCCCTCATGAATGCTTGAAGCTAGCTATTACCTTAAAGGTTAAATATACAGAAAATAGCCAGATTTCAAAACCTCCAAGAGGCTCCTGAAGATGGAAAAACTAATTTATAACCCATATGGAATACAAGTTCAAATCATCAAAACTAGCTCCAAAAAAATATTGGCTGACTGAAAGGGCACTGGAGAGGCAGCAGCAGCTAATGGCTAACTGCTCCAGCTGAACATCTTAGTATGCTGTGGAGGGAGCAAAGGAATGATCCCTGAAGGGCCCAAACATTAGCAGCATGTTTATGCATAGTTATTGGCCTATTTATCCAGTTGGTTTTGTGTTAACTGAGGAGGGAGTTAGAATGAGTGATCATATTTACCAGCGCCTGGGATGCCAAGGAAGGCTTTGACGTGGGGCAGAGTCAGTCCAGGGTGTTTAGATGTGTAAATGAGGAGGATTTCTCTTCTGTGTACTTTCTGATTAGTTGAATATTTAACAGTATAGTAATATACATAGACTGCCTCATGCTTAATTGGCAGGTAAACAGCTGTGACAACAGCAGGAGCTTAAATACTTCAAGATCAAAATCACAACTCCAATAAATTAACACTTAAGCTGAAACTATTAGGTGGCAGAAAGTTATTCTGCAAATATTTAGATAGCTGATTAGTTGTGGAAGTCTTTTTCTCTTACAAAAGTACTAAATTTTCACCGGCTGAATCAGAACTTTGAGGATTTGTCTTTTCATTGTGCTTTGTAATGGTGAAATAAAAATTTGGGGGTCTTTGATTATACAGTGCTTATAAAAAGTACGGATTTGGGAAAATAATCTAATTGCGAATTTTTTAACACAATGTTGTGATTGCAATTCAATATGCAATTATTTCTCAAGTTCCTCAAGTCATGCATTTTACAAAAAAACAAGCAATAATTCATTCTTTACTATACTAAGACAATATTAGATTAAACTAGGTGGAAACAATTTAAAAAATATCTAACTGTGATGATTTTTTACTAATTTTGCAAATTTGATATAAACTGTTATATTAAAGAAAATGATAATTTTTATATAATTCTTACATTTAATAAGAAAAACACACAAAAACAAAGAAAATAGGATTTGTTTTGTACACTATTCTAAAAATATGGCACTAGAATGATTCCATGATATGAAATGTATAACATCTCTGCTGCAAAAAAAGATCTAAACTGGTATTTTGACACAAATTTCAAGTTAAAAAAATATTGCACCTTCTGCAACTTGAAAATTGCAGCAGGCCATACTGCAAATTAATCTAATTTGCAATTAACTGCCCAGCCCTAAGTTTTACCCTTTTTAAATTTTATACATAAATCATTTTCAACATGATTTTGCAATTTTTGAAAAAAAAACAACAAAAAAAACAAAAAATAACTCTTTAATGTCAAAGTGAAAACAGATTTCTACAAAGTAATGCCATTCAATAAAAATATGTAATGTAAAATAAATGACTGCATAAATATTCACTGCTCATGCCTTTGCAGGTTGCATGGGGATCAGGTGTGGACAGGCTTTTTTAAGTCTAGCCTTATATTCTCTACTGGATTGAAGTTTGGGCTTTGACTCAATAACTTCAGAACATTCACTTTTATTTTACCCCAACCTTTATGAGCCCTCCATGGCCGGCTGCTGAGAAGCACCCCCACAGCATGATGCTGCCACCACCGTCTGTTGTGATGTGCAGTGTTTGGTGTCAAGTATAGTGTGGCCAAAAAGCACCACTTTGGTCTGATCAGACCAAAGAACTTTCTCCCCCTTGACCATGGAGTCTCCAACATGCCTTTAGGCAAACTCTCGTCCAGATTTAATGAGTTTTCTTCAACAGTGTCTTTCTCTTTGCCACTCTCCCATAAAGCTTTGACTGGTGAAGCAACAGTTATATGCAGAGTCTTGTAACTCCTTCAGAGTAGTCATAGGTGTCTTGGTAACCTCTTTCACTAGCCTCTGTCTTGGATGCTCACTCAATTTGTGAGGATAGCCTGATATAGGCAGATTTACACGTGCCATATTCTTTCCATTCATGATGGATTTACTGAATGTTCAGTACCTTGATCCTTTCTTTTTACCCATCCCCTGACTTATATTTTTCTATTACCTTTCCTCTGAGTTGCTTGGAGTGTTCTTTTGTCTTCATGGTGTAATTGTAGCCAGGAATATTGATCAACCAGTGACTGGACCTTCCAGACACAAGTGTCTTTTTACTACAATAACATGACACCATTTCACTAATTGTAAGACTACTAGCACCAGTTGGCTGGACCTCTATTGAATTAGGTCAGTCACTTTAAAGGGGATGAATATATAGGCAGTCACTTATTTTAATGTACATATGTTTATTAATTTGACATTACTTTAAAGAAATTTGTTTTTACTTTGACATTAAAGGGTTGAAAAAAGCCACACTGCATTGACCATGATAGACTTATAAAATCAATTCAGGTGTAAAACATCCAGGGGAGTGAATACTTTTCATAGACAATGTAATTTTATACAACTACGTGCTTAAACCATCGTTGTTTTCAACTGCTGCTAAAAGTTTTAGCTCTGTAAGCTGTCTCAAAATTGTCTGTGTCCCTAAATTCTCTGTCTCATCTCTCACTCGTACCTGCAGTAAGCTGTGGGTATGACCAGGGCGTATCCAACGCAGGTTCCCCCCAGGCAACTGCCCAGCTCATGGAACAAGCCGTGGGTCAGAGACTCGATAGGCAGCACCACAAGCAGAGAGCTGAGGAAGAGACCGTTGGAGGGCTGCAGGAGGTAAAAAAAAACAACAAAAAAAAACAAAGGTCAGAGTCACTTTTATTCTCTACTTACAGCTGGGACTGAAGCAGACAGACTTTTTTAATTTGAGGTGACAGTCACACAGTGTGGGGCTGACACACTGTTATTACAGCAGGGAAAACATGACAGAACAAACTGCATTATCTGAGAGGAGGCTTGACATTTTAACACAGTATAGAAACCTAAGTCAGGGTGATACATCAAAACACAGTATATACCTTAATGTTTTAATTCTGTAAAAACAACAAATGGTTATAAGAACACCAGAGTTAAAAACTTTGATATGATTCTAGTTGAAATAAAACAAAACTGAAACCTGTTTGATACTACAACAACAGAAGAAGAAGCCCTAGAGCCCACTTTGTGGTAATCTTTTCTTTTTACTTATCAAAAATTTCATATAAGACTACCTTGAAACCTTAGCACCAAATGATGCCAATGCATTTCAGCAATTTAGACAGTGCCCTCTCTCTTTCTTTTGGTAAAACAGTCTAAAAGTAGAAAATGTTGACCTCAGTGTAGGGAAATATTGCTGGTGTATGTTCTTGTCTGAAACTGTCCAATTTACACAAAAACATTGTCAACATTTCTGAAAATTGAGGTAGTAAAAAGTGTAAATCCTCACAACTGTTTCAAAATGATAAAATCTCCATCATTTTAATGATCAGTGTTATCAAAAAGTACAGAAATGTAATTATATTCATTCATATTTTTCAACAAAGAGAGAGGGCAATGTCTAAATTGCATAAATAAGTTGCCAACATTCAGAAAAGTGGGAGGAACTGGCAAAAAGCAACAGTTTAGCTAGCCTTGCGATGCCAAAGAATTGGCCTGATTCCATGTTTGTCATCTAGCAGAGTCATTTTTCAAATCCAATCTGAAACGATCGTGCCAGATCTGAGAAGGGCCGACCATCAGTATCATTTGAGGGGAACCAGGGTGGCAGCTAGGGGCGGGGTTTAGTTTTACAGCAAGCTGGTAAACAATGGCTGCTGCCTGTGATGCAATTAGCTTGGATGTAGCTGTAGTGGCAATTTTATCAGAACTGAAAGACATTTTTTTAACTAAAAGAAGAGCAAATATCCATATTGAAAGCTCTTCTTGGGGAAACAGATATTTTTGCATTTCTCCTGACTGGCTTTGGTATGAGTTTGATTCAACAACTGTCTCCACTGATGGTTAACAACTATAGCAGCTTCTTGCCAAGCTTGTGTTGCGTAGTTTACTTATCAGTGCCATGCTTGCCTCCTACATCATATGCTTTGTTGCTCTGATTGGCCCATAGGTAATGTGACAGACAGAACATTTGTCCAATCAGCCTCCAAGATGATTTTCAAAGGTTCTGCCCTTAACAATCACAATTGTTGTCGGTTACCTAGACCGATGGTTCTCAACTGGTCAAGCCTCAGGACCCACCATCTACTCTTAATTGAGAAATTCCGACCCAAGTTTATGATATTTTTTGGCCAATTAGATTAATTTGATGAAAAAAAGGACCATTTAGACCTTGTACAGTACAAGACGTGACAAATCAAAGAGACAGGACAAAAAAAGACTGTTTTACAGGAGTTTCATGGGCTTTCTGGTGCAACTTTTGCTCCCAGGAAAATATTCTGAGCCCCTGAAAATGGATCTGCAACCCACATTTGGGTCCCAACCCACCAGTTGAGAACCACTGGCACAGACTGATGTGAAGTTTTTAACATGTTAAGGATATATGGAACAGTCCATCTGGCATATCATACTAGGGTTTTGCAGGATTTTCTTTGCAACTATCAATAATAAAAAACAAGAAAATTATCCATATTGTGTATTTAGGACTTCTACTTTTGCTATATGACATCAAACAGGTATCGATATCATTGATTCTTACAAACATAAATGCTTCTCAAATAAATAAATAAATTTAATGATTATTCCTCATCTACACCAAACTTTTCAGGTCGATTATCTTGTACTTAATAATCATATAAGTGTTAGTGACTCTTACTGTTTACAATCTTTTTACTGAGCATTAGGCCTAAAGCCAACTTTTTCCAAATAACAATTGACTATAGCTTCATAAACAATACTGTTCTCCTGTGCATGTTTTGAAAATATATCAATGTATCATGGCTATATAGCCATGCCTTCTGTATACCAGTACCTTTAACCTCCTAAGACCTGAGCTTTTGTTTGGAATTAATTTTTAGTTTCCTCCACTTACTTGGTATAGTTAGGACCTGATAAGTTTGAAAAGCTCAGCCTTGCCTTTTAAGAGGAATTAATTCAGACTGTAAATGATATTGAATATCAACACCAATTCCCTAACATTCCAAAGAAACTACCAAAATTTCTGTGAAAAATTCCAAATCATATTTCTAAAAGTTTCCATAAAAAGTACCCCAAATTACCCCCCAAAATTTTTCCTCAAATGTTTCAACTAAACTTCATAAAGCCTACATTTTGATTAAAGATTCCATCTAAATTCCAGAAAATAAAAAAAAAATCCCCAAAATTCCAAAGCAACTTCACCAAAACAAATATATTCCCAAGTTTCTGTGAAAAACAACGGAAAATTCCCCCGCACATAAGAAATTCTTCAGAAAATCCCATTACATTCTAGAAATATCAAAGGATATCCTGCCTCCCAATTCCCAATCAAATTACCAAAATTAAAAAAACTATTTTCCTAAGTTTCCTTGAGCATACCTAAAATTTTCAAAGCAAACTGTTCCCAAAAAAAGAAATAAAATCCCTCCTTAAAATACAAATTCATTTCCCAAACTAACACAAAACTGACAAATCCTCAAACATAAAAAAATCCTAAATTTTCTTGCAAATACTCATAAATTTCACTGCAATAAAATGAACAGTAAAACTCTCAAAGTTTACAAAATAATAAACAAAATATACAGAAAAAATCATTAAAACTTCTAAGAAACAATCCCAAAGTTATCCACGGAAATCCCTGAAATTTTCATTGCAGATTCTCCCAGTATTTCAAGTTTATTACTTATAATTCAAAAGGCATTAAGGACAACTTATCTTTAAAATTCTAATAGTAGAAAGTATTACTGTGGTATGTTGTGGGAAGCCAGAATGTAATGTACTCAAATGTGCATGTAGGGTCTTAGGAGGTTAAAGTTGAGGAAAGTTTGCAGACATAACTGTTAGAACTTTTTTCACTTAAAGGTGGCTTTTTCAGATCTGACTGCCTGAAAGACAGTTGCGCTGAACATAATTGCACAAAAAACAACGTCCACCCACACAATGTAGACCCCAGGCTGCAAAGCAATGTATGACTTTAAGTGTAATCAGATTTGTGAGTCACTGTAATGGACTGCAATGCAATTTAAGCATCTTTTAAAACCCACTTTCATGCTCTTAGTATGGCTTTGTATCAGTGAACACTCGTCAATACCATCACAGTTAAGTGTAGCCAGTGCAGAAAGTACTGACCTGCTAGGACATGCCTGAGTTAAAAAATATGATTTACTCATTCAAATATCTTTTATGGCATTATTTACCTTGAATAGAGAAAAAAGATTCTCACATGGCTGAATACACCTAGTATTAAGAGCAAGTAAGTTATTATCCAGTATAGAGTCAGACTCTGCAATAGAATACACTCCAGTTGTGACTCTCAGAAACTGAGAAGAGATTTTCAGTAGTCCACCTGAAGTTGCTAATGTGCCAATCTGCAAAGGAAAGGAGCAGTTTAAAGACAACACAACTGTACAATTTTAAGGTAATTTCCATATAACTACACTAAGGTATAATTTTTATATATGAAATGCTAAAATGTTTATAACTGATTTTATACATGTCATCAATGGCATTGTTTGTAATTGATGTTAAGTATTCACTCCCTTTAATGTTTAACTCCTTAATTGACTTTTGGTCAATATATTTTTACTTATGTGAAAAAAAAAAACAAAAAACAAAACAAACCCTCTTCAATGTCAAAGTGAAAACAGATTTCCACAAAGTAAGTTCAGTTAAATAAAAATATGTAAAATATGCTAAATATTCACCCCTTTTAATTGAATAACTTGATTTAACAGAGGTCCAGCCAATTGGTGCTAGTAGTTTCACAAAT
The DNA here is from genome assembly GCF_018320785.1 of Cheilinus undulatus. Taxonomy (NCBI): domain Eukaryota; kingdom Metazoa; phylum Chordata; class Actinopteri; order Labriformes; family Labridae; genus Cheilinus; species Cheilinus undulatus. The sequence goes on from NC_054887.1 coordinate 6,286,213, forward strand.
ACTGAATGTGTCTCAAGTGATTGTTGTATAAAGACAAATGTGTCTGGAAGGTCCAGTCACTGGTTGATCAGTATTCCTGGCTACATTACACAAAAGAACACTCCAAGAAAATGTTATTTAAAATTAGAAGTCAGGGGTTGGATAAAAATCATTTCCAAGGCACTGAACATTCCCCAGAGTTTAGTTAAATCGATCATCAAGAAATGGAAGGTATATGGCAATTGTGTAAATTGGCCTAGATCAGGCCATCCTCACAAACTGAGTGAGCGTGCAAGCAGCAGAGTAGTGAGAGAGGCCACCAAGACACCTATGACTACTCTGAAGGAGTTACAATGGAGATAGGACAGATTGCATACAACTGTTGCCCAGTCAAAGCTTAATGGTAGAGTGGCAAAGAGAAAGTCACTGTTGAAGAAAACTGAGATTAAATCTGAACTAGAGTTCACCGAAAGGCATGTGGGAGGTTCCATGGTCAAAGTGGAGAAAGTTCTTTGGTCAGATGAGGCCAAAATGGTGCTTTTTGGCCATCAGACAAGACGCTATGTTTGGAGGACACCACATCACCACAAACACCATCCCCACTGTGAAGCATGGTGGTGGCAGCATCATGCTGTGGGGAGGCTTCTTTGCAGCCAAACCTGGAAGGCTTGTTAACGCAGAGAGTAACATGAATACGGTGAAATCCTGGAGGACAATCTTCTTTAGTCTGCAAAGAAGAATGGAGTGAAATTGCAGGGATCCAAATGTGCACGCCTGATTGAGAACTATCCACACAGGCTCAGTGCTGTGATTGCAGCCTTGAAGGGGGGGGATATTTATACAGTGACAAATTTTGCATCACATCTTTTTTAATTGATATAACTTTGTAGAGATTTGTTTTCACTTTGACACTGAAGATGATTTTTTTGTGATTTTTTTTGTCAAAAAAAGGCAAATTAAATGTACCATGATTGCTTAATAAAATCAATACAAGGGTAAAACATCTAAGGGGTGAATACTTTTTATAGGCCCTTTATTATCATTGTTGTTACTGTTTGTCATTGATTTTAATGCTTTTCTTGTTGGTTATTTGTGATTTTTTTTTTATATGTCTTATTGTTTATATTTTTGTAGATTAAAGATACCGATAATATCATATCATGTCTTAAAGCACAGATAAGACATAACATGTGTGCATAAAGAAGTTTACCACTTAATTCCTCTTGTTTTGGTGAAAACGGCTCCCACTTTCACTTTCTAATTTGCAACTACTAGCATCAAGAATGTGCCGATCTCAAATTAGAAGACGAGCCCATGAGACACTTAAAGGTAAATGTCTAATAAGGCTAAATAAGTTATTGCTGCTCTTTATCCAAGTAGATAGGGGTATTAAAGTGCTAATTAAATTGGTTTCGCATGAGAGCAGAAGTGGCTCAGCTGTGGGAGCAGCTTCAAACGACATACTGCCACTAAGATCCTGTTCAGAGTTTATAACATGGGTGGATGATGTTTATTTAATCTCTGCCTGAAACTCAACATACTACAGATTTAAGGGAGAAACTAGAGTTTAGCCTGAGTTATTTCAAAAGATCCTGATATGACAAAACTTTGTGTTATACCTGCCAGGACACAGCCCCCAGTACAACCGTGGACAGCATACTAAAAAACACCAGACGCTCTGAAATGAGGCAGAAGTGCCGAATCCCCCTCGAGGCCATGACTTGGTTGAGACTCCTGCTACTGGACCGTTGAGCCCGCCAGGTCTTCTGACACTCAGTCAACTTTGTGTGGAAGCCCCATATTGTTATCACCAGAATAATGTGGCAGATGGACCAGAACAGGCCAAACAAGCAGAAGCCAGGGATCACCAGATACCAAAGCTCCAAGTGGCCCAGCTATGGAAGGCAAGAGAAAAGAGTCAGAAAACCAGTCTTTAATTACGTAATCAAGCCACACAATTATTATTAAAAGCTGTTTCGTAATAGTTAAATTTAGCGAGGATTGCCTGAGTGTTAAAGTCACAAACAAGCCCTGAAGACTCACAGAACTGATATTTTTTCTCACAATTAACAAACTGTTGATTGTACCTTCAAGGCAGCCAGCACAAAAAAAGACAGCTCCACCAGGCATAAAGGCAGCAGGGACAGCCTCCTCCACACCTTCCCCATGGAGAGCACGGGTATCCATCGCTCGCTGGACCCAAGCCCACTAAAGTATACATCCAACACAGGCTCACACAGCAGCCTCCCGAGGTAGCACCCCAATGCATACGGGTTAGCTGTGATCCCAAGGGCCTGGAAAAACACAAGGGACGTAACCAAGGCGAAACTGACCAGGTTGGGCAAAGCAAGGAGGGATTTCATCCTCAGGTCCACAATGAGAGCCCCCAGTGCAACTACCAAGCCTATTATGGCCACTGATTTGTGCAGAAGCATTGTAGTGCTGGCAATGCCAAACCCAAGGAGTTCCAGTAGCTCAGATGAAGTTAGCAAGGTGGGTTTGTAGCGAATGGAGCTGCATATTCGCTCAGTAAAAGCCCATACTGTTTTCATAATAACGCTAGCTAAAAGGAGATAGTTAGCGACCAGTTCTTTGACATTTAAGTTCAAGGCAGGGCTGTTGAGGAAGCACAGTAGGCCGACCAAGAAGCCGAACCACAAATGGAACAAACTGAGACTGGCTTTCTCCATGGCAAAGTAGTAATGGAGGATGCTGGCTATCCCGAGGACAAAGAGGCCAAGGATGAAGATGACCAGGATCATTGGCTCATCCGTCACCTCCCAGCGGACGTACATGCCCACGCATACCGCCACGAGGAGGTTGATGCTGGACAGGTAACCAAGGCACTTCACTGATGTAAACATGTCCACCTCTTTGGGTCCGTCGACCGTCAGCTCTTCCTCTTCCTCCTGAGCCATGGCTGACTTGAAAACTTATGGATCCAATACAATTGAAGCCTCTAACACTCAGTTTACAGAGTCATCTTTGGTATAGAGTCAGGGTAGATGGAGGTCTTTGCCTCTTGGGGATATCGTCCAAGATCAGCCCCTGTAAAATACAAAATAAACAAGTGTTAGATAACATTTATAGGCTAAGTATTCAATTTGATTTCTTTTTAGGCAGATATGCAGCACTAACTTCGATACACAGCGTTTGGGAAAGGGCAGAGCCTTTGAAAAAAAACTCGGAGGGTGATTGGATAAACGTTCTGTCTGTCACATCTTTACGGGCCAATCAGAGCAACAAAACATGTGACACCGTAGCCCCAAACCGAGGTACGCTGCTACCGAGAAATAAACTCCATAGAGAGTTGTATAACGTGAACCATGGCGACTGTAGACATGTCAGTACACAACTTTTGACGTTTTTGAAAAGAAAACTACTCAATGCTGTTCATTGTGCTTCTTTTAACAAAGAAATGTTTTTAAGTTCTGATAAAACTGGCGCTTTAGCAGCATCCACGCCAATGTCTTCCACCATAATTGCACTGGCCTCTTGCTGCTGCTTGCATATGACACAACTCTGCCCTGACTCAAAGTACTGCCCCTCGACGCTGATTGGTCCTGTCACTTTCTAACCCAAACTGCTCAGGCAGGAGCGTTGCAAGGTGGATTCACCAGTGAGAAACACAGAAATGGGCGTATCCATCTGCTTTGCAAGGTTAATTTCACAGTAAAACAGGGTAAAATAAAAGGTATCAGTGCATGTCCAATAAGGACTTCAGGACTGTTGCCACCATTTTTTCATTCAGACACCTAGTCGTGACCCACTGAAAGCTGTTCTGCAACCCACTTTTGGGTCCTGACCCACCAGTTGAGAACCCCTGATTTAGATAACACAGCCCTATTTGCGGTTCAAGCTGGCTTCACTCTCAGGGCAATCACTGCTTCCGTTAGTAACAGCGGTGTTGTAGTCAACCAAACCCCAGATGATATCAGAATATTTTAATTTATACCTGTGTGATATAAAACTTTCATATGATATAACAATTCTTTTCATTCAGATTAAAAAATAATCAATTTTCTCTACATTTGGGTTGAACAAGCATGGTCAGCTCTTAAGATGTCAACAAAAAAGCATGTTTTGTCTCTTAAAAGAAGCATCACGTTAAAAGGAAGAGGCCTGAAACTCCCCAGGACTGAGACCAGAGTGGCTGTGATACTTCAGGTAACTGTTGTTGTTAATGTAGGCACATTATAAGTAGACACTGATATACCTGTTTACAGTGGAGATAAACTTCTCTCTTCTGATAACAATGAGATTTCAAAGGGATTTAAGAAAGCCTGAAATGTCCTTGAGCCTATAAAACAAATTATTTCTACTATTATACTATTTCTAATCTGAATTGCCAGCATTTCAACTGTAATTCTTATATTTTAGAGGGCTTGATGAGCTCCTGCCTTACAGCCTCCAGGCCTGCATTAGATTGATTATTTTAGTCCCCAAATACGTCGATTGATAATATCTCATGTAAAGTATTTCTTTTGTGTGTTCGATTTCAGCGCTTAAAACACACTAACGCATACTCCAGCTTTAAACCAGTTAGATTATTCAGGGTAAAACCCTGGAGTTAAACACACTGACCCTGCCTAAGTCCAGTGCTTTAAAGAGGACTGCCATGTACAGTATAAGGCAATGTTTACCTGAAATAAGCTGTCAATACATTTGGTTCAATGAGATATCTTTTAAAATGTAACTGAGTGCAGCCATTAAAAAAGAAAGAATTCTTGCTTTCTTGTAGCATCATGTGCTTGATTAAATGAATGTGATGGAATTTAGACAGTGTAGAAAAATCTAGTAATAATACTTATAATGTAAACAAATGTTCACCAAGGTTTCAGACTCTATGAAATGTTTAGCTCTGGGTTTGCTATGATTGTGGTTTACTTCATTTTAGCGTATTTCAGTACTTTTTCTGTATTTGATGTATGTTTTTCTTGTTTCTTTGTGTGAACCCATTAGGAAAAGTTGTTTGAACTAATGGGGATCCAATGTAAATATAGCCGTAAATAAATCAAACTCTCAACAGGAGGATAAAGTGGAGAGCAAATGGACCAGCCACAGTGTTGATTTTCTTATACTACTAAGATTAAAACACCACTATTAAACAGTTAACAGGAGCGCAATAGTCTCGTCAAACATATCAAACATGTCGTTAACATACAAACAGGCTACGTTAGTGTAACTGCAGCCGTTTGTGACGATGTGGCACTGCACCCGGAAAGTTTGCTAACTTCAATAGCGCCTCTGCTTACTTTTCGATGTCGTTCCCTCACGTTTTAGTACATCCTCTTTCACCACAGAGCAAACGCTTACACTTCTCGCATTATATTAACGTTAATACTGTTCAAAAAAATGCTGCAGCTAACATATTTTACAATAAAATGTAGCTTACATGTTGTTTATTTGGATGACAGCGGCTACGCTTCCGGATTCAAAAGTACGGTATCTCGCGGGGGTCAAAAGAGTAAGGAACTCGCTTTTCAGGAACGAGTGTAACGTCAGACGAACAGAGCGTGAACGCAGAAAGGTTGAAACGTCGAGGGAAACATATATTTCTGATGAGGTTTTGTGAATGTATGAATTCTTCTTTAGTGATTTCAAGAAGTGAGAAAAATGTTGAACTTGGGAGGAGTTTAGCTTGATATTTCCGGGATAAAAGACAGCCTATGAATCATCGAGGCTGACTGGCTGCTCAATATAACTGAAGTGTAAGATTGCAAAACAAAGTTCAGTGCACTTGGAGAACAGGGGGAAATAGTTTCCATTTTATAAAGAGGAAACCAAGCCCTCAAAACATAAAACATGTGAAAAAAAGAGGAAGGAAATACAAAGCCAAATTGCCAAATCATTTAAAAAGCCAACAAGTTTTTACCAAGTAGGTCCTCATCAGGTCTAACAGACAAACATTTGTGGTGTGGTCCCGCCTCTATATAAACTACAGCCAATTACAGGTAGTCACAAGAACTACATAATATAGGGGGTTATAGCAATAGACATAATATCCCTACTCATCCCACAAATGCATGATCCTTACAAATTTGGCATCATTTAAAAGGGTAATAAACAGGCTTTCCAACAGTATAAGATTTATTACCAAGAAGCATTGTTACAACGAAGAAATAATGTACCAAACACAAACTGCCTTACTTTTTGTTTTAAGATTATGAATAAGTGTAAGTGGTTTTCATTTTGAAAATGGCAAAATGAGTCTAAAACTATCAGTTAAAATAAGTTTTATATGATATATATATTTTTCGTTTTTTTATTCCCAAAACCTCACATATTCCTCATCTACTTGTATTGCCTTACATCGCTGACCTGCCTCTGGCAATATGGCAGAAAGTTGACATACAGCCAACCTGTCAATATAAAATGTATATCAAATATTATGTCTATGAGACCAAAATACAAATATATATATATGTATATATATTGGACATTATAGCACATGATCTGTTCCTTATGTAGCTATTATACTTCTTATAACATTTCTATAACAGTGTTTCAATTTTTTTGGCAACTGAAACTAGAGCTCTAAACAGTAGAATTGATTAAAATGTGACAAAAACCAGGGCTAGATGGAAGAACAGTTTAAAATCTGTCATCTTTCTTTTACTGAATTAACCCCTTATAGCCTTTTGTATCATATTCAATGCATATTTTTATTATACCTCTATCTAATCAACATGATCAATAAATCACTTAAAAACCATTTGAATACAATCTGGTAAAAAAAAAAAAAAGTGCCCTAAAGTGGATTATCAGTTGCCGAAATGCCTAATGTATCAAATGTGATACAAAAAATATATATGTTAAATTTTAAGGATTTTATTTATTTTTTTTAAATTTCAGTAGAAGGTTAAATGAACATTTTAGTTCCAAAATATGAGAATTTTCTGGCTTTTATTTGTGTTTTCAGGCTTTAAATGGTTAAAATTTGGGGGAAATATTGTAATTCACTTTATCTTAAAAGCATCAACTAATGTGTAAAAAATTACACTAAAAGTCAAAACAAGGATACTCCAGCTTTCTGTCTATGGCATGAAACTGAACAGTAGTTTGGTTTTGACTACACATGACAGTCTGTGGAAGAAAGTGAGAAAATGAATCCACATTACATCCAAAAACATGTTGCATTTCACTTTATCGTAAAGGTGTTCCTCAACATAAACATCCTGGCTGGGATCAATATTCTTATGTTGTTGTACATTAAGGAAATATCAGCTTTACTGTACAGCTCCTTAGTAGCTATTCAGTGCTTTAATTACATTTAAATAGGAATACTTTTTACTTTGACCTGAGTAGATTTATCGGTCAGTAATTTTACTTCTACTTTTTTAAGTTCTAACCAGAGTAACTGTACTTTTACTTGAGTACAGCGGTCCTGTCCATCTTTCACTTCTGTATTTAAGTCAATATCATGCATTCCAATTTTGAGTTATATTTGTAGCTTCACATCTGCACTTGGCTTCTTAAAACCCCTAAATAATAAAGTAGTACAACATTTTCGTGAAAGAAAATAGTTTCTTGCATATCAGGTTGAATCAAATTGGTTGTAAAATGATCTTTAATATATCCTCAATAGGAGAATTCCTCCTGGTCACTGCTGAATATTTATAACTGTTCACCCCACTGAAACCTTTCTCCTTCCTCCAATCCTCCAACTCCCACCACAGCAGTCTGCATCAAGAGCTTTGTAGACCAAGATAAACCCATTGGCCCCTAGGATAAGACGCCTATTTACTGCATTACTAAGGAGAAGCCTGTTAAAAGGTTTATTTAGGATTTTCTACTGATGCAATGCGATAAATGTAACGATCAGGGGAACATCTAGAAGCAGGCTTACTCAATACCCAGAGGAAATGCCAAAGAAGCCTTGTGCATGCATGTGTGTGCATTTTTTATGCCTGTGTTTTTTTCTAAGTGTATGTGTGCTGCTTTGATCAGATGTTGACATAAAGCACAACTGGGACCACACTGAGCGTTAGCCCCCACCAGTGCTTATGCAGCCTTCTTTTCATGCAATGTTTATGGCTGAGAGTAAGATGTAAACACTGAAATGTATAGTGATATATTTGTTCTAAGTAACAACCGTTAATTTTTAATTGGCTAGGAAAATGAATTTTTAATATGGGATGCGTCTAAATAATGATAACAATGCTTGCTTTTTTAAGACCTTCAGTAAATATTGTGATGTTGGGTGAAAATTACGCTTATTTACAGTCTGAGCAGCAGATGACTGCGATACAAACTAGATGGTGTAGTGCTGCTTTTGTGTTGAAAATTGCACTTTCACATTTGTATGCTGTATCCACAAATAAGCCCTGCTGGGTTCTTTATTGTAGCCTGATGCCTGTGAAGATTTGATTGAAACATTTTCATCAATTGAATAGTGTAAGCTACCTTTATTTTACAGTACTGAGTAGAAAATCTTCATAAGGAGTGCAATGGTGCTCGAAAACATTGCATTTTTGGCAAAAACATCACCTTTCTTTTTGTAAAAATCTATTTAAGACAGAGCATACAGTGGCTGGGAGGTCTCCCACTAATGCATGTTCACAACGTGCTGCATAAACAGATAGGAATGTTGCAAATAGCTGCAACACAAATGCAAAGAAGCACATCGTAAATGCATATTCATGATGCTTTCAGTGAACAAACGGCTGCAACACAAACGCATATTTCACACATTTTGCAAAAAGGTGCAACACAAATGAAAAACTTTTGTCTGTTTTGTCATTTTTTGTCTCTTTGTGCCACCCTCTAACCCTTTTTCACCACTTCATCTGGCCATTTATGCAACATTATCACCAGTCTTAGCTTTTTTAAAAGTATATCTTTTAAATATTTACTAGTAACGGCTAACAATGGATTTTTTGTAAAAACAGATCAAATGTTAAAATATTCTTAAACTACTTCAGTATTAATTGTTTTTGGTGGATTTAACAGCTGCAGAGATTTAAAGCCAAAAGACACTCTTGAAACCACAACATCGTCTTTTCCTCCTCACTGAATTTAATGATCTTCTGGGGGCCGGAGATGAAGCGTTGGTTGGCCTAATAAGGCCCTTGGACCGCCAGTTGATGATCAGTGCTATAGTGACTTGTAAGTGACACTATTAGAAAGTGGAAGTGCTTAGGAACAACAGCAATTCAGCCATGAATCAAAAGACCACATGAAGTCACAGAGTGACTTTTAAGGCACATAGTGCAAAAAAAGTCATCCATAGCTGAAAGTTCTTAACTTCCACTGGTATTAATGTGAGCACAAAACCTGTGCAGCGGGGGCTTCATGAATGGGTTTCCATGGCCAAGCAGCTCCATGCAAGCCTCACATCACCAAGTCCAACACCGAGAGTCAGATGGAGTGGTGTAAAGCACTCCACTCCATGTTACTCCACAGCTTCCAGCTGTGTGGTAACAGTTTGGGGAAGGTCCTTTTCTATTCCAACATGACCAGTGCAAGTTACTGAAAAATAGTAACTAGTTACAGTTACTAGTTACCACTAAAGTAACTGAGTAGCCACTATCATCATGGTGGAAAGTGGTGAACAGCTCTAAACTGAGCTGTACCTAGGTTACCGGTGTTTGTAGCACCTGACTCTTTGGTAACTAGTTTAGCTGAAGCGAGTTGTTTAGCTGGCTGCTTTGTGAGGTCAGATCTACATTCTTGGCAGTGGGCAAAGTTTTCTTTCCTTTTCTTTTTTGTCCTTTATCTCAAGGAGTGAAAAATATTGCCTGTATTTCCTAGATGACTGTGGCCTGGTGCACAAAGCAAGGTCTATAAAGACATGGTTTGATGAGTTCTATGTGGGAGAACTGGACTGGCCTGTACAGAGCGCTGACCTCAACCTTACTGAGCATCTTTGGGATGGATTGGAGCCAAGATTGCACACCAGGCCTTCTCGTCCAGTATCAGTGCCTAACTTCATAAATGCTCAACAGAATGAATGGGCGCAAATCCTACAGAAACACCAAAATGTTGTAAAGCCTTCCAAGAAGAGTGGAGGCTGTTATACCTGCAATGGAGGGGGGGGGGGGGACTGCATTTTAAAGAATACATTTATTTGAATGCAATGTCATTACTGTCCCTGTTGGTGTAATTACAGATGAATGCTTTTGTTCATATTGTGTATCGCTTCATAGTCTTGACACACAAGAATGTTGCTCAATGCCAAAGTGTGTCTGTCTGAGGAAATTTCTCCGTTGGACTATTTCAAACAGACTTCCTACTATTCCTATACACCATTCCTCCAAGTTAAAAAACGGAAGAGTCTCTGTTTATGCCATTTAATTTACTTTTTATAAATCTGATTATTCTGGGTGGGGAGTGAGTCTTCGCCCCAAGTGAAGGAGTTCAAGTATCTTGGGGTCTTGTTCACAAGTGAGGATAAAAGGAAGTGCGAGATTGACAGACCGATTGGTGCAGCATCAGCAGTACTGCAGGCGTTGTGCCGGACCGTTGTGGTGAAGAGGGAGCTGAGCCGAGAGGCAGAGCCCTCTGTTTACTGGTCGATCCACCTCCCACAGTCACCTATGGTCATGAACTCTGTTGCCTCTCATGGAGGTTTACCTGGCGTGCCCGGCTCGGAGGAGACCTCGGGGAAGACCCAGAATGAGTTGGAGGTATTGCATATCCTGTCTAGTCTGGGAACGCCTCAGGATCCCCCCTGAAGGAGTTGTATAGTCCTGCTGATGAAAGGAATGACTGGAGGGACTTGCTTGGCTTGTTACCTCCGCAATTTGACCCTGGATAAGCGGAAAAGGAATGGATGGATGGATGGATGGATGGATGATTCAAATTTTTTTTCAAAGCCTTGCTTAGAGACTGTGGAACATGCACAGAACTACTCGTCCAGTTTGGGAGAATTGAGGGTGCATACATGGACAAGTAAATCAATCTACATTTGCATTATCTTGGCGTGTTACGTCTTTGAGAAATTCAATTTAGTAGGATATTAGTTGAACTGACATGTTTACATGCATCTGAAAAGACTAGTTATAGTCGGTCCAACACAACAGACTTAAAGAGTGGAGACGGCCTTTAAAGCTCACACGGCCAAGAGTCTTGTATTTGTGTAGCTGAAGCACCAATGATGACCATGACAGCATTATGAAAAAAAAGCATAACATGGATTTAAGCACCGATGCTACCTACTAATCAAAAAAGGTTTCTGTTGATGATTACAGCGAGGTCATTAAGCTCCTGTTAATGCCTTTTAACATCCATTTATTTCTGGATAAAGAACAAGACACAATGAAGAAGCCACCACATTTATTTAATTAAAGCATTAACGCTGCATTCATGCATAATTAAAGAATCCAATGATCACTTCCTGAAAAGGTGCGTGCGTGTGCAGGCCTGGCTTAATGAGCTATCCCTAAGAAAAAGAGGGCTGATCAGACTTCATGGAGCAGATTTATTATGATCTCTACAAGGTTAAAGTGCTGGAAAATCTGCAGAAACACAGATACAGAGAGAAAGAGATATATTTGAAATGGGCAGGGTTACACGAGGAGAAGAGAGAGATAGGAGACTAAAGGAGACAGGTTGGTCTGAATTATGCAGAAGGTACCTTCATTCTAATGTCAGACACTCCTCCACACCACCTGCATGTGCCTGACTGCTGGGAAAAGCTGGGGGATTCAGACAAATACAAACATTTATCATAACAAGCACGCTCTAACCTGAACAAAGCATCAATAATGACATTTATATTTTGATGGGAATTATTTTTGTTAAGTTTCTGCATGAACTAAGACAAGGGATTAATGTTCTAATGGTCATGCTCTTGGATTTTCTTGTGGTGTGAGGTATGCAAAGATTGACTGATCTGATCTTCTTGGTGGTACCCTGGTATCCTTTAAAGGACCCACCCACAGCTCATACCTCTTCTTAAGCACCAAAAAAAGTTTTAAGAACTTCCTGTCTTGTTTTCTGCCTGGCATGGATGTTGGTCAGAGCTGTGCTCGTGTGGGAGTTTTTATGTGTGCAAAATACAGCGCCTATAAAAAGTAACTGCCCCCGCGGATGTTTTACCCTTTTATTGATTTTAGAAATCAATCATGGTCTATAAAATGTGGCTTTTTTGACAAGCAAAATTACAAAAAAACCCTCCTTAATGTCAAAGTGAAAACAGATTTCTACAAAGGAATGGCAGTTGGATCAAATTAGTAATGCAAAATAAGTGACTCCATCAATATTCACCCCATTTAAAGTGACTGCTAACTGGTGCTAGTTGAATTGGGATCAACTGTCCGCAGGGTCCAATCACTGGTTCATCAGTATCCCTGGCTACCATTACACCATGAAGAAAAAAGAACACTCCAAGCAACCCAGAGAAAAGGTTGTTAAAAAATATAAGTCAGGGGATGGATACAAAAATTTCAAAGGGTCTGAACATCCTCAGAGTTCAGTTAAACCCATCATCAAGAAATGGAAGGAATATTGCACATATCTAAATCTCAAAGAAAGCAAAAAAGTAGCACACTCCAACAACAAACTTCTTAAGGCGCATGATGAGAAAAGATTATTCTTTCTGAAGACCATGAGTCAAAACATGAAATTCTACCATGTTTAAAGCATGTTAGATCAGGCAGTGGATTTGTTTGAAAGTTTCTGTGTTTGTGAAAGATGATGTGAATGGAAAAGTAACCCTTTTTCTGGTAATTCTGCTGGTACTTCTGGAATTGTGGACAGGCCAGGGGCACATATTTTTGTTAGAAAAGCCGGAAAAAGTAATATTTCCATTATATGTCCCTTTTATATCTTGACTAGGGTTTGCCAAAAGACTTGTGGGAGACTTCATGGTCAAGTGGAAGGAAATTCTTTGGTGTGATGGGACCAAAATGGTGCTTTTTGTTCATCTAACGAGATGCTACCCACCATATCCACTGGGAAGCATGGTGGTGGCAGCATCATGCTGTGGGGATGCTTCTTGGCAGCTGGCCCCGGAGGCCTGTAAATGTAGAGGGTGAAATGAAGGCAACAAATTTAAGAAAATCCTGGAGGACAAGCTTATTCAGTCTACGAGAAAACTACAGCTTCTGTTAAGAACCCAGACTTAACATGTTCTCATATCTACTGTTCAGCCTTTGCACATTTAAATTTGCATCATTACAAAGAAGATGAGCTGAATTCCTTACGAAGTTCAGCACGGGAGACAAGAATTGTGCTGCAGAACCACTGCAGAGTACGACGATCGCTGTGTGAAACATGAGCTGTGATCCATGAAGCCTTAAAAGAGCGAAGTACCAAATAAAAAATGTATTTCAACTCTTTGGGCCTCTTGGGATTCCATCTATCAGACTTTGTAAGCTTCTGCATGCAACATCGGAGTTGCAGACATTTGATTGCTCGTCACGTTTCCATATCCTTCATCTTGACGGAGCAGACTTTGGTTCAGAAGTCCTGAGATAGAGATGGAGCTGATTATACATAAAAGAGCCATCTTTAAATATAGGTCGTAAGCTTTAAGGTGCACCGGTTCGTTGGCCTCGCATCGTTTGCCAGTCGGGCGATAACAGTTCGTCCTCCTCCATGAGCCGTTACAGTGCGAGACACGCGCTGGGGCCCCCCTCGGCCGCCAGGAGAGGTCTGTTCAATCAGAGTTTCATCTTCAGAGAAATCAATGTGATGGAGCGCTGCGCCCAAAGTGGATGTTAGGAGAGGCAGTCAGCATCAGAGGCCTAAATCAAAAGCCGCCAGTGCTTAGTATATCCATCAGAGCTGGAATGAATTTCGGAAAGAAAGGCGTGTGACTTGATTTAGAGGGAATGGAATGAGGAGGGAGGTTGATGAGGGAGAGACAGAAAGAATAGAGTATAATCAGATAAGGTCACAAGACTTGTTGACTTTCAGACAAGCAAATGTTCTTTTTAAAGAGATTCAATGTTGATGTCAAAGACGTTCAGCACAGAGTAAGAGCAAGACGACTAAAGATAAAGTAGTTTTGTCTTTCTATCCTTCTTTGCCAACAGCAATATTCATAAAGGGTTATGACTATTTCCTGGAACATAAAAGTCACTCGGTATTGCAAAAAGAGGATGTAAAAATAATCCCTCTTTGCTGATAAAAGCTGAAAGGAAGAGAAATCCAGCACTTTCCAATCAAAAGGCAAACTGTCTTCCCAGGACAAGGACAATGTTTCATCTGCCAAGATGTGTGATTTGGCGGGGATCAATTCAAACAGCTTTTACGCTGCTTCATCCCCTGTCAACAACACGGAACGACGTGGATCATGTCAGTAACAGCAGATGAGAGAATGGTCTGCAGGGAAAGTCTTCCCTTTATAATGCTGATATTCACTTTTATCTACGGTGCTGTGAAAAACGTATTTGTCCTCTCCCTGGTTTCTGGTTTTTGCATATTTGTCACACTTAAATGTTTCAGGTCATCAAAAAAATTCAAACTTTAGAGAAATTTAACTCAAGTAAATAGAAAATGCATTTTCAAATGTTGATGAAGGGTAAAAACCACCCAAACTGGTCCTTTATGAAAAAATCATTGCCGCCTACACCTAATAACTGGTTGTCAAGAAGAGGTGAAGAAACAAAGTCCCAGACATCTATCCGTTTGGAAAAAAGACATGTCAATGGCTTTGGGACTCAAGAAAACCATTGTGAGAGCCATTATCCACAAATGGAGAAAACTTGGAAAGTGGGGAACCTTCCCAGGAGTTTCCGGCCTACCAAAATGACACCAAGATTTCATCACTGACTCATCCAGGAGGTTACAATGTTTAAATGTCATTTAACAGATGCTCAAAATCAACATCTGTGATGTAGACAGGTGTTCATTGCATTAAGGACCTTGCCCAAGGGTCCTCACTGAGTACTGTTTGTGCCCAGACTGCGATACAAACTCCCAATCTTCTGTACCAAAGCTAGTGCTGTAGACCCCTAAGCTATCTAGCCAATTGAGGTCACAAAAGAACTCTAACCCTGCCAAAAACTATCTGTCCCCCTTTTATTCCAGCCACATTGTTTTTTTTTCTTTTTTTCCAGCATGACTGGCCAGTTTAAGGTCATGTCACAGCATCTCAATCCAATTAAAGTCCAGATTTTGACTAGACCACTCCAAAATCTTTATTTTGTTTTGTTAAGCCATGCAGAGGTGGACTTACTGGAGTGTTTTGGATAATTGTACCTCTGCATAACCCTAGTTCACCTGACCTTAAGGTCATGAACTGATGGCCCAACATTCTCCTTCAAGATTTTCTGGTGAAGAGCAGAATTCATGCAATTTTAAATAAATTCAAGAACAAGTGTGAAACAAAGTCCATAATAGTTACAAGTATATTTTTATGGCTTTGGGACTCAGAAAACCACAGTGAGAGCCATTATCCACAAATGGAGAAAACTCAGGACAGTGGTGAACCTACCCAGGAGTGGCCAGCTGACCAAAATTACCAAGAGCACATGAACATCTCAACCAGGAGGTCACAGAAGAACCCAGAACAACATCCAAAGACCTGAGGGCCTCACTGGTCTCAGTTAAGGTCAGTGTTCATGATTCAATAATGAGATAAAGACTGGACAAAAATGGCATCCACGGGAGAGTTCCAAGGCCAAAACCACAGCTGACAAAAAAGAACACAAAGACTCGTCTCACATGCACAAAAAACATCTTGATGATCCCCAAGACTTTAGGGGAAATATTCTGTCCTTTTTTAAAAGGTGGGGATCCCGTCCCATCTGGAGCAAAAATAACACAGCATTTCATCAAAAGAACATCATGCCAACAGTCAAACATGTTGGTGGTAGTGTGATGGTCTGGGGCTGCTTTTCTGCTTCAGGACCTGGACCTTCGCATAACTGACCATGAAATCTGCTCTCAATCAGAAATTCCTGAAGGAGAGTGTCACGCCATTAGTTCATGACCTCAAGACCAAGCACACTTGGGTTATGCAGCAGGAAAATGATCCAAAACACACCAGAAAGTCCAATTCTGAATAGCTTTAAAAACAACATTTTTGGAGGTGATATTAAACTGGCCGCTCATGCTCAAAAACCCTCCAATGTGGCTGAATTAAAACAATTCTGCAAAGAAGAATGGGTCAAAATTCTTCCAGTGAGATGTGAAAGTCTCATTGCCAATTATCACAAATGCTTGCTTGCAGTTATTGCTGCCAAGGCTGGAACAAACAGTTATTAGGTTTAGGGGGAAACTACCTTTTCATGTAGGGCCATGTAAGTTTGGATGACATTTATGTGTTATAAATATCCAAAAACATAAGGAAACATACTTTTTGAAAGGGTTAGGGTTCTTTTGTGACCTCTATTGGCTAGAGTTGTCAATGAACTCTGAGTAATTTTGGGAGGGCCAGCCACTCCTGGGAAGGCTCATCACAGTTCCAAGTTTTCTCCATTTGTGGGTAATGGCCCTCATCATGGCTAAGTAGAGTGCAGGCTTTTAGATGTTGTCCTGGGGTTTTTTGTGACCTCCTGGATGAGTTGTCGATGTGCTCTTGAAGTAATTTTGGTTGACCAGAAACCCCCTGGAAGATTCACCACTGTTCCAAGTTTTCTCCATTTGTGGATAATGGCTCTCGCCATGGTTTTCTGGAGTCCCCAAGCCATAGAACTGTGTTTTTTTTTAGACTGATAGATGTCAGTGACTTCGTTTTTTCACCTGATCTTGAATTATTTTAGCACCATGATGTGTTTGTTTTTTGAGATCTGTCAGCCTACTTCACTTTGTCTGACAGCTTCTATTTAAGGGATTTCTGGATTCATCAGTAATCAGGCCAGGGTGTGGCTTTTCAAGTTGAACTCAGATTTCCAAAATATGTGGTTAATCAGATAATTCATGGTTTAACAAAGGAGGGGGTTACATTTTCACAGAGAGCTAGCTAGGTTTGGATGGCTTATTTCCCCTAATAAATGAAATCATCAAATAAAACTGCATTTTGTATTTACTCAGGTTATCTTTGTCTCATATTAGAATGTGGTTCATGATCTGAAACATGTACTTGTGACAAATATGCAAAAATAAGGAATCAGGAAGGGGGCAAATATTTCTTCATGGCACTCTAAGGGACATTTGGCTCCTCTGTAAATGTGGACTTGGATTGTAATGACCATTTGAGGGCAATCATACATTGCAAATCTAATTTACTCCTTTGCCTGAGATCACTGAGTGAAGCAGCAATGACTTTTTAATAACCCGACCTGTTCAGTCCCACTGAGCTGCGACCATGAAGAGTCTGATTCATTAATGGTGCCGATGGGGGGGAATTATGATTCCAACAATGAATCTGTTTGTTCCATGAGAAAGGCAGTAAAAGGTGAGCACATTGGAGTAGGATTTCAATCTGTGATGAGCGGTGCTGTTGATAACGCTATTGTTCATCAAACACGCTTTCACATATGACTTTTATCTCTATCGCCCAGCGTTCATGCGCTCGTGCTGTAATCGGCCTGGATTAGTCAGCGGTTTGTCAAGTGTGAACGCGGCCCAGTTGCACTCAGCAGATGGATGTGAGACAAAGATTTGGTCACTTTATTTACCCTCCGCTCTGCTCTGCAGTCCTCCCACACCAGAGCAAAGTGGGCTTGTGGAGAGAAAATATGCCAGAGAAGGGGGCAGTATTCAGGATTCTCGCTGTGCTTTCTCAGGTTTAACAAATCAGCATCTGTTGGCGAGTCTGTTTGCCAAAAACCCACTGACTCCAACCTAGATAAGAGAGAGAGAGAGAGAGGAGGAGAGGGGGCTGAGAGCTGGGACACGGATGAATCCTCTGAAGTGAAGTGAAAATGTATTTGCTGAATGACGCTACAGCACAGTTCCATTTCTCTGACTTTCACTCTGTGTATTGTGAAAAGAAGCACAGTGAAAACTTTATTTTTAGCTACACCAGTGTCTCTGGGGAAGGTTAGTTGCTCCATCATTTTGCTTCTGATTGAATTATCTCAAAAACTATTAAATGGATTATCATGAAATTTAGTACAGATGTTCATGATCCCCTGAGGAAGAAGCCTAATTACTTTAGTGGTTGTTTTTCCAGATATTTAAATCCCAGGAGGATCTATGGACATGACATAGTCCAAAAGAATGTACATACAGCTCAACCACCTGATGCTTTCAGCAACATGCTAAAATACACAATATGGACCAAAGAATCGGAGTTTCAATCAGATTTGTTGCCACAGGTGTATAACATCAAGCACCTCGCCATGCAGTCTCCATTTGTGATAAAAAAAATGTGTCATTCTGAAGAACTCAGTGACTTCAAGCATGGTACTGTGATGGATGCCACCTCTGCCAGAAGACCGTGTGGGAAATTTAACCCCATCTGGATATTCCACAGCCAGCTGTAGATGATAATTAATAGAAAGTGGAAGCATTTAGGAACAACAGCAACTCAGCCCAGCAGGGAAAAACCTCAAAAATCCCAGAGTGATAGACAGCATGACAGCCCCAAAGCAAAGATACTTCAATCACCTGCTTGTGGCTTGATTCATCACCAGTGACAGGGGCTTATCTGAAAGTAAACGGTGAAAAATATACACTTTATTGCCAAAAGTATTCACTCACCCATCCAAATAATTGAAATCAGGTGTTCCAATCACTTCCATGACCACAAGTGTATAAAATCAAGCACCTAGGCATGCAGACTGTTTCTACAAACATTTGTGAAAGAATGGGTCGCTCTCAGGAGCTCAGTGAATTCCAGTGTGGTACTGTGATAGGATGCCACCTGTGCAACAAGTCCAGCAGTGAAATTTCCTCGCTCCTAAATATTCCACAGTCAGCTGTCAGTGGTATTATAACAAAGTGGAAGCGATTGGGAACGACAGCAACTCAGCCACCAAGTGGTAGGCCACGTAAAATGATGGAGCGGGGTCAGCGGATGCTGGGGTGCATAGTGAGCAGAGTCAATTGCTACAGACCTCCAAACTTCATGTGGCCTTCAGATTAGCTCAAGAACAGTGAGTAGAGAGCTTCATGGAATGGGTTTTCATGGCCAAGCAGCTGCATCCAAACCATACATCACCAAGTGCAATGCAAAGTGTGGGATGCAGTGGTGTAAAGCACGCCACCACTGGACTCTAGAGCAGTGGAGATGAGTTCTCTGGTGTGACGAATTGGCAATCTGATGGACGAGTCTGGGTTTGGCGGTTGCCAGGAGAATGGTACTTGTCTGACTGCATTGTGCCAAGTGTAAAGTTTGGTGGAGGGGGGATTATGGTGTGGGCTTGTTTTTCAGGAGCTGGGCTTGGCCCCTTAGTTCCAGTTAAAGGAACTCTGAATGCTTCAGCATACCAAGAGATTTTGGACAATTCCATGCTCCCAACTTTGTGGGAACAGTTTGGGGATGACCCCTTCCTGTTCCAACATGACTGTGCACCAGAGCACAAAACAAGGTCCATAAAGACATGGATGAGAGAGTTTGGTGTGGATGAACTTGACTGGCCTGCACAGAGTCCTGACCTCAACCTGATAGAACACCTTTGGGATGAATTAGAGCGGAGACTGAGAGCCAGGCCTTCTCTTCCAACATCAGTGTGTGTCCTCACAAATGAGCCTCTAGAATAATGGTCAAAAATTCCCATAAACACTCTCCTAAACCTTGTAGAAAGCCTTCCCAGAGGAGTTGAAGCTGTTAGAGCTGCAAAGGGTGGACGACATCATATTAAACCCTATGGATTAAGAATGGGATGTCACTTAGGTTCATATGTGAGTCAAGGCAGGTGAGTGAATACTTTTGGCAATATAGTGTATATTTAGTAGTAATGTAGTTGATGATCCCTGGTTTAGGGTCATTTTGAATTTGATGACAGCAACACATATCACTTTGCAGGGACAAGGCCATGTTTACCAATGTGTAGCATATCTTCTTTCTTTAACAACAGTCTCTAAGCATCTGGGAAGTGAGGATATTAGTTGGAATTTTTAGTCCTGGGTCTTCCTTGCTGTATATTCTATGTCATGATTCTCCAAATGTCTTCTGTTGGTAAAATATTTGGACTGCAGGCAGACCAGTTCAGCACCTGGTCACTTCTACTGTGAAGCCATGCTGTTGTGCTGTATGTGGTTTAGCATTGTCTTGCTGGAATATGCAAGGAGTTGTTGTCTGTATGGGAGCATATGTTGCTCTTAAACCTCTTTCTACTTTCTACTACTTCTCCAGATGTGTAAGTTGCTCACGCTATAGGCACTAATGCAAACCCATACCATCAGAGATGGAGACTTTAGAACTGTGCCAGCATACCAAGCTGGATGGTCCCTCTTCTCTTTAATCTGTTGGACACAGCAGCCATAGTTTCCAAAATAAATTTCAAATCTTGATTCATCTGACCACAGAACAGTTTTCCATTCTGCCTCAGCCCATTTTAAATGAGCTTTGACCCAGAGAAGACAGCGTCATTTCTGAAATGTGTTCACATGTGGCTTCTTCTTTGCATGATACAGCTTTAACTGTCATTTGTGAATGGTACGGTGAATTGTGTTGACAGATGATAATTTTTGGTTTTCCTGATCCAATGTAGTGACTTCTTGTGCAGAATCATGCCTGTTTTTAATGCAGTGGTACCTAACGGGAAGATCATAAGCATCCAATACTGACATTTGACCTTGTTCCTTTGGCACAGAGATATCTCCAGGTTCTCTGAATCTTTTGATGATATTATAAACTAGGGGGTCATCAATTATATTCGCACAAAGGCCAGCAGTTTTCAAGATGGACACTTTAGGGGCCAGACTTTCAAATAGACAAAATAGATAAAGATTTTGGTCCGAATAGCACATTTTTGTCCAGAGAGTTTGAAATTTTTTTAACTTTACATACATTTTTTGCCTTTAGCAGTGAGATCACTCCTGGTCACCTATTCTGCAGCCAGCCACCAGGGGGCGAATAAGATATTTAAGTCACATATTTCTGGGGTTGACTGTAATATAATGTGTTGTGATCCATGATATTTGCTTATTATCAGCTGGCAGGTGGATTTCTGAGATAATGTATCACATGTTAAGTCATTCCTGATAAGAGTGTTTCAATCACAGTTGTTTTTTGGGAAAGTTTTAATAGCTGTAGGGTCTTAATGGGGACACATTATGCAAAAATATTTTTTTTCCAGGCTTTTCTAACAAAAATACATGCCCTGGCCTGTCTACAATCCTCTCAAGTAACAGAAAAATCCATTCCCTCCAACTTTTCACCTTACACCTTTCAGAAAATCAGTGCTGAAACAAGCCGTTCTCAGATTTTCCCCTCATGATGTCATGTGGGGGGTTAGCCCCGCCCCCAGGTTCAGTTGGCCCTCCCTGCTTGGAAGACAGTTCCTTCCTCCTCTCCTGAGCTTCCTCTTAACTGGCAGCTGAGAGGAGGATCAGGAGAGCCACATCCATTTCCTGGGAAGGGAGTGGTCAGGGGCGGAGTCAGACAGCTCAGTAACATTTAAAGCCACAGACACAGAAACAGCTCGTTCTGAGCAGGACTGGAACAGAGGGGTTTATAGACATACAAAAATCCTGTACTGGAGTGTTTTTTCAGCAACAAACTTCACAGGCATGTTTTGGGGACCTCTGAGAACAATATAAACTTGATTTAAAAGGGTAAAATATGTGACCTTTAATGAAAGAAAAGATACCTTTAAACTCCACATGTATTTTCCTCTGCATATTTGAATTTAATATTCTCTGGGGGCCCGATGTAGCCCCTGGTCCCCCATTTGATTATCACTGTTTTAGACCATAGAGAGTGGGATATGCAAAGTTGTCACAACTTAAAGTTGAGCAACATTTTTCTGAAATTGTTCCACAATTTTTAGACACAGTTTTGGTGAACCTTTTAAAATGCTTCTTTTATACCCATAATTTTGCTGTTGCCAATTAACTCAAAATGTAGCAAAATACTCCTCCAGCTTGTTTTCATCAGGACCACATACTTTTTCAACCTTCTGTTGCCCATCCCTACTTTTTTGGGGTGTGTTGCTTCAGTCAAAATCAAAATGATGTAATACATTTAATGGAATGGTAAAATGTTTCAACATTGATTTGTTGATTGTGTTCTATTGAAAATCAAATAGGGTTTATGAGATTAGCGAATCATTGAATTCCGCTTTTCTTTACATTTCTCGCAGTGCCCCAGCTTTTTGGAACTGGGGTTGTACATCATCTCATGTTCGATGCTGTGCCCAATCAGTAAAACCATGCTGACAGAGCAGCAAGAGTCCCAGTCTAGGTGGAATTTGCTTTGCTGTCATAGATGACGTTCAGATGAATATGGTGACAAAGGGATCTCATCATTCACAGTGGTTTGCCACCCTTAAGCCCTTGTGGTTACCCCTACAGATCAACCCACACCACTGTTACGCAAACCTTCACAGGAAGTGCTGTTCCCTGGATCATCCGAGGTGTGATATCTGAGAAATGAGTAACTCCGATTCAGACACTGAGAGCTGAGTAAGTGTTGACACAGGCAGGATTTGTGGTGGTGTGAAGAGGGACGCTGGTGTTAATATTTTCAGGCCTGTTAATGAAGAGAACTACTGCATGCATTAATAAAACAAATGAAACACGTAATCTGTGACAAACGAATAAAGTAAAGTCAAAGTTACCGCTGAGACAAAGCCAAACAATGTTACAACAATTCTGCTGTAAATGTGTCACCCACAACTAGTGGCAGCGTCAGGGTTTAGGACACCTTCTGTGCACCAGCTGATGATTCATTTCTCCCAGCTTGACAGAAAATACGCGCAGTACACATCATGCTCTCTTTCTCCATCATGCTCGCTCCACTTTACTGTGTCACTGATGCTGTTTCTGTGTCACTCCTCCTCTCTCCTACATCCTGCTCTCCTTCCATTTAAAATGGCACACAGTTAACGCACACTTACACAATGTCAAGGTGACGGAGTTCAGCACTTTCACGCATCGTTAGAGCGGTGATAACGGCGTAACGATAAAGACAGGAGATTCCTGATTGGCCTGAAAATTAATCATAAAATGCATTTACCTCAACAGATCATTAAATGTCAAACACTGTTGTGTTGAAGCCAGGGGGAGACATGAGAACTCAAGAATTAGTGTGAGGAGGCCTGTATTAGATAATATGTTATCATAGACTCCCCAGAGATGCATGAGTCATACTGAAGACAGTGGTAACATTGGACACACTGGGGCTGAACTGGAACAGCACTGGTGAAAGCTTCCTCATATGGATCACTACATTAAATGACTAAGAACACTAAAATGTATTGATGTGGTCCCTTTAATTAATCATCTAATGCTACATTCCCCATTTCCAAAAAAGCTGGGGCGCTGTGTTAAATGTAAATGGAAACAAAGCAATGGTTTTCAAATCTCATAAACCTGTTTTTTTTTATTCACAATAGAGCAGGGGTGTCAAACTCATGGCCCAGGGGCCAAATCCGGCCCGTGGTACAGTTATACCTGGCCCGCCAGGTCATATCATATTCTTATTATAACTGGCCCACTGGTTTGAGGTCTGGTCCTCCAGTTTAAAAAAGTAATCCCAACCCTGATGATTTAAAAGATCCTTGTTCTGTCATAAAAATAAGAAAAAGTAAAAAAATCAAATAATTAGATAAAAAGTCAGGAATGTAAGAACATAAATTACTGTAATAATTTCATTTTCTTTTGCATCTCACAGTTATCACGTAAAGTTATGGTTTTGACTTTTTATTTCATATTTTGACCTTTTCAATTCACATTTTTTATTTTTTATCTCATTTTTTTTCTTTTTTAGATCCTTAATTTTGAATTTTTAAGTAATATTTTGACCTTTAAACACACAATTTTTATTTATTTTTCTCACGTTTTGACCTTTTTAGCTCCTTACTTTGAATTTTATCTCATAATTTTGCCTTTTTTATCTTCAATTTGAAATTTTAAGAATATTTTGACCTCTATAACTCAAAATTTATTTATTTTTTCTCAGCTTTTCACATTTTTAGCTGATGATTTGGAAGTTTATCTGTTATTTTGACCTTTAAAACTCATCATGTCATATTTTTATCTCACGTTTTGACCATTAAAAACCATGATTTAAACTTTCTTTCTTGTATATTTTCCTTTTAAAAACATGATTTTTACTTTAAATGCTTTTTGAAGCAAATAAGTTTGAATTTTTATCTCAGATATTGAGCCTTTAGACTCACCACTTTTACTGTTTTAAATCTTTAAATCATTTCTCATCAGTGCTATATTTTTTTTTACTCCCATAATTCATTACTGGTGAAAGTGAGGTTGACAGTTTATGGTTAAATGTTGACCTTGTTTGGCCCTCAGGTTGGACCCAGATTCAGAATTCGGCCCCTGCTGTGGTTAAGTTTGACATCTCTGCACTAGAGCATAAACAACATATCAGATATTGAAACGCAGACATTTTACCATTTTATGTAAGGGTTAGTGCCCAATGAGGTGTCCAGTTATCAGAGATTAATGGACGATTAATGGATGATTAATGGATGGTTTCCTCCGCAAAGTCCATCAGAGAAGAGAAGAGAAGAAGAAGAGGGAGCCATATGTCAACATGATGCAGAAACCTAGCTGTCCTCTCTGAGCCAAAGCTTATCTAAAATAGACTGAGGCAAAATGGAAAACTGTTTTGTGGTCAGATGAATCAAAATATGAAAACTTTTTTTGGAAACCATCAGGAGGGACCATGCAGCTTTTTATCGCAACAGTTCTAAAGTCAGCATCTCTGATGGTATGGGGCTGTGCTAGGCGTGGGCAGCTTACACATCTGAAAAAGCACTATCAATGTTGAAAAGTAGATAGAGGTTTTAGAGCAACATTTGATCCCATTCAGACATCTCTTTCAGGGAAAGCCTTGCATATTGCAGCAACATACTGTATTTTAACATTTGTCTCCCAAAACTCCAGCAGCTGGTCACCTCACTTCCCAGACATTTACAGACTGTTGTTAAACTATGAGGGACGCTACACAATGGTAAAGATGGCACTGTCCCAACTTTTTTGAGATATTTTTCTGCCATCAATTTCAAAATCAGCCAATATATGCCATGAAATGGTAAAATGTGTCAGATTCAAATGAACAGTTTCGTAATCCAGAAACACCACCGTCTTCTCTGGGCCAAAGCCCAGGGCTGAGGCAAAAGGGAAAACTGTTCTGTGGTCGGATGAATAAAAATTTAAAACCCCTTTTGGAAACCACAGATGCTGTGTGCTTTGGACAAGAGGAGAGGAACCATCTACCAATGCACAGTTCAAAAGCCTGCATCTCTGCTGGTATGAAGTTTCCATATTGTGCTGGCAGCTTATGCATCTGGAAAGGCACTATCAAAGGCAGCAGACAGCCCCAGACACATGTCCATGTGAACCAAGTCAACCAGTTAAAAACTTCCCACAGGAGCGTTAGTGTTGATTATTTAATTGCATAGATTGTTTTTAATATAATGCTTCCAAAAACTGACTCCATCTAAATATCTCTAAATCTGTATATCTTTATAATCTGCTCTGGTTCAGTTGTCGTCCTCTCTGCTGCAGAAACGTAACATGCAGTCACTTATAATAACTAAAAAAACAGAATAAAACAGTGGCACAGATGCACAGTTCATCCAATTACTTGATTTTGCTGCAGTCAATGATGCTGGCAAATACTATAACTTTGGTCTTGATTAGATCGCAATATTTGTTTCCTTATGATGTCATCTCCAATGTCAATAGAAGAAAATCTGATGTTTTGAACCTGCACACCCACACTGGTGCTAGCAGATATCCAGGCTCAGTAAAATGCTTTGTCTAAACTGCTACTTAGATGCCCAAGGCGGCCCATAAGGGGGGGAGCTTTCTGGCGCCCAGCAGCAAGGGGGGCCAATGGAGGAGAGCAAAAACATGTCCCTATAAAAATTAACCTCCTAAAGCAACAAAATTAATGATATGTAGCCCTTATAATGCAAAACCCATTTTCTTAGAGCTGAAGGAGCCTCCTTTCTTTATTGGTAATCTTAACTAATATGGTAGGGTCAATGAACAACACCATTTGGCTTGTAATGCCAGTCTTAACAGCAAAACCATGGCTTACAAAAAAGTCAGAGGTAAGACAGAGGCAACTTTCAAGGGAATATGTGAGCACAACAATATGTTGTTAGCATACTTTTCTGCTCCAAAAGGAGGTTAATGTCAGCCAGGAGGACGTATGTCCAACCAAATTGGACATTCTTATGTGCATCTATTAAAAATATGCAAGGTGCACAAACAGGCCAGTTAAGATGACGTCAATCTAGCATAGACTGCTTATGCCAGGAAAGCCCAGAGAGCAGAGCTGATTGATCAAAAGAGTCAGAAATGCCCAACTGGGTTAGATCAGTGGTTCCCAGCCTGGGGTCTACAGCAAAGATGTCAGAGGAGCGCAAGACCCTGTCTGCTTGCCCCCAAAAAAAGAAAAAAAGAAGAGAATCCATTAATTTTTTGGAAAAGTGGAAATTTTGTAGGCAAATATTTGATACTTTCGAGACTATAGATTCTATATTTCTGACGAAACAAACTCAGAGTTAAAAGGTAATAAATTTATGAGAAAAAAAGCCTCAAAATATCACAGTTTAAAAAGTCTTGAATTTTGATATTTAAAACTAAAAAAATTCCAGTTTTTGAAATTATACATTTAAAATGTTGTAAAGTCAAAAATTCCCCCCCCCCCCAAAAAACAAACAAACAAAAAAAAAAAACATTTTGGTTGACATACTGTAAATGACTTTTAAAGTAAAAAAAAAAATCTAGTTTTCTCTTAAATTAATGACTTCATTTCGTCAACTAAAACTACGACTTAAAATGTTTGTCAATAGCCTTTGTCCATGAGAGAGACTAGACTAAGACTAGCCAAAATCAGATCTTTGATGACTAAAGCGAACTAAAAAGAAAATTAAGTTTTCATCAAGATGACTAAAACTGAACCAAAATGTGTTTTGCTTTTCGTCGACTAAAACTAGACTAAAAGGGCAGAAATGACTAAAATATGACTAAAACTAAAAGGAATTTAATCCAAAGACTGAATTCAAAATTAAAACTAGCTGTCAAAATTAACATTGTTTTTAATATGAGAATATCCATTTTTTTTCTTAAAAATTAACAGGTCCTCTTTATTATGTTTCCTAGAGTGGCTCTAATACACTGTCATGATAATGGATAGTTTATACAGTGATCTTTTTCCAAGAACAAGTGTCTCTAGACCTGTTATGTTTGGATTTTGTCATTCAAAACAATTAAAACTGACATGCGCTTTTTCAAAGTGGATCCTGGGGGTGCTTTAGCTTTTCTCAGATGTGAGTAGGTGGGGTTACGAAAAGGTTACGAACCACTGAGTTAGCTTACTGCCACTCCCTTTGGCATCACTCAGTCTTTAAATTTTCAGTCTGTACAAAATGCAGCTGCTAGGTTGTGAACATACTAGTCTTCATTCCCATATCTTTCCGGTTTTTGCATCCTTTGGTTAGCTTCCAGTTACTTTTATGCTCAATTTCAAAATTTCACATTTGCTACATTTGCTGTGGCTGCTCCTAAACGTTGGAAGAGAAGCAACTGTCCTTTTCACATCTTGGTGTGAAGTGCTGCAATGGCTACTGGGAAGATAAGTACCTCGGCTTCTTGTTTCTTTGGGTGAAATCCTAATCCCTGTGCCCCTGCTTGCATCACATGCTGTTAGGACGGGCTGCTGTGCGCCATTAACCTGCGAGGATTTCATTTTATATGCACGTTCAATATGAAAACAGGGTTGTTACACTATAACAGTATCTGAGGTTATGATTCCTCCTATAGGGACTGCCCTTTAAGTCTACAGTCTGTGCCAGGTTATGTTTTTATTCCTCGGTAGAGTCACCAGCATAGATCTTGATGTTTAATGCCAGCAGTCTGTACAGATCAGGCTAAGAGCCAAGGCTGTGTACCCATCATACACCAGGATGATTGGAATGAAATATCAAGAAATACCAAGCTTAAACTCTAGAAAAACCATCAAATAAAAGCCATCAGCCAAATACTACACGAAGAGTTAAAATATTCCATCAGCCTTCCTCTGATCTTATAATAAACCAGAAAATGAGCTTTTAAAGACTTCTGAATTCTAGACATGTGCTTTGCTTGAACCTTGCAGCTGACATGCCAGAAAGACGTTTAAAAACAAGATTAATGATAGTTGACTGATATCAAGGGAGTTCAGGGCCCTTTGCTGAGTCTAAATATTCTAACACGTGCAGATAATGCATAATTTTACACTTTTTGTGGACCCTTATTACGGACATCAAGACCTGAAAGCTTACTGCTCTGTGCAGTCTGCCCCTCGCATCACAGTAATTCAGACAGAATGCTAAATAAGGTAATTAGGCTCAGCAAAGGGCTACGGAGAGTTAACATTTCATAAGAGGGCTCACATTTTAAAGTAGATAAATTACTTTAAGGGAGCAGTCTGGTAGAGTTTGTAGCTATCATTTGCAGACAGACATCTTGAGGTTGTAAACAAATGATCCACGAACTCTCCGACTTTCTAGCTCATTCTGATAATTGAGCTTGAGCACCCTTAAATGCATGGACCTACAGCATCATACAAACAGCTCTATGGCCCTGTTTGCATCTGTGAGTGCCAGACCCATCCAGGCTCACTCAAACAACCAGCCAGGGTTACCTTGACTTTAGCAGTTACAGCATGTGCAGGCAGAGAGGCTGACTGTTTTCTGCGTCAGAGCAGTTATGTTGTTTACTGCCACTTTGAAAATCCTCTCTAGCTAGACCCAAAACATGACGGTAGGGAACAAGCAATGAAAAGTTTGCATCTTAAAATGAAAGTTATTTTGACAGACTGAAATCTTAGGTCAAGTTACTTTGAGACTACTTATTTAAGGTAGAACACAATATCAGATCATCTTCTATACCAAAATTAATCTTTATATATGTATGTTTCAAATGTGTATTGTTGATATGTATAGTATGTGTAGTTGTATGACATGTTTCTCTCTCTGGCCTGCCTAATACTTCAATCTTTTCCTTTTTGGATGACAGATAATCCACACACTGGGCCCCTGAAACCAGTGAATGGCCCCTCCCCAGCTGGAATTGATTGATGATATCAATGGATCTTCACTGTTTCCACTCAATTTTGCCCCTTTTTTCCCACATTAAACTAATTTTTGCATTTTGTAACTGATGATGCTACTTTTCAAACCTTTTTTAACTATATTGGCCACGCATCTTCGCCGCTTTTCACCATGTTTACACTTCCTAGCTCATATATGCTGCTTTCATCCAAATTTTTTGCTCTTTTAAATTCTTTTTGCCATTGTTAACCCATTTTTGCTATTTTTTAACAATTTTTCAAAAATTTTTTGCTGTATTTTTCCTCATTTATTTGCCCTCTTATCTCATATTTGCTGCTTTTATCCAATTTTGCCTCTGTTAAATGCTTTTTGCTACTGTTAACCCATTTTTGCCACTTTGTAGGGACTTTTCAACCTCTTTTTGCCACTGATAACCAATTTGTGGCACTTTTTAACCACTTTTCACCATTTTTGCCCCTTTATTGCCCTTCTTGGCTAATATTTACCTGCGCCAAGGAGGTTATGTGATCAGCAGGGTTTGTTAATTTGTTAGTTTGTTTGTTAGCAACATAACTCAAAAAGTTATGGATGGATTTTGATGAAATTTTCAGGGAATGTCACAAATGGCATAAGGAAGAACTGATTAGATTTTACGACTGATCGGGATCACTGACTAGATCCAGAAATTTTTTAAAGGATTCTTTACTTTTGGGAGATAGGGCTAATGGTGGAGGTCTGCTCTCTCTGAGTGCTTTTCTAGTTCCCAATTTAATCCCCTTTTAAACTATTTTTGCCACTGTTAACCCATATGTACCACTTAAACTTTTTCTGCCATTTTTGCCCCTTTTTTGCTCTTCTTAGCTGATATTTCACAGCTTTTATCCTCTTTTAACCTCTTTTTGCCACTGCGAACCTATTTCTGGCACCTTTTCTGACCATTTCGCCCCTTTATTGCCCTTCTTAGCCCATTATCCCATTTTGCCTTTTAATCTATTTTTGCCACTTTATAACCAATTTTAACATGTTCTGCTCAGTTTTGCCCCTCCTAGCTTATATTTGCTGTTTTAATCCAATTTTTTACTTCTTTAAATTATTTTTTGCCACTCTTACCCCATTTTGGCACTTTATCACCGCTTTTCCTCATTTTTTACCTCTTAATTGCCCTTCTTAGCTAACATTTGCCCATTTTATCCCATTTTTTAAGCCTTTTTAAACTATTTTTGCCATTGTTAACCTATCTGTGCCACTTTATGAACACTTCTCAACATTTTCTGCACATTTTTTGCCCCTTTCTTGCTGTTCTTAGCTGATATTTAACAGCTTTTATCCCACATTTTCCTCTTTTAACCTCTTTTTGCCACTGCTAAACTACTTTGGGCACTTTTTAACCACTTTTTTTTTTGTAACACATTCTACCCACTTTTTTCCCCTTTCTGCTCTTTTTTTTTGCCTTTTTTAAGCCATCTATGCAATGGTTAACCCATTGTACCATTTTTGTAAACTGCTTTTCACCATTTTTAGCCCACTTTTATCCCTGTATTGCCCTTCTTAGCTCCTATTCCCTGCTTTAATCAAATTTTTTGCCTCTTTAAGTCTTTTGCCACTGTTGAACCACTTCTCAACAGTCATTTCTGCCCATTTTTTTCCCCATTTTGCCAGTGTTTGCCTTTATTTTTCAATTATTTTTTTAGGTTTCCCCTTTAGTTGTTTCAATTCCTTCTACTTTATTCTCTGACATTTGTGCACATCATGGCTTGTCTATGAAGTCGATTACTCTCCTGGTTATTTACTTCGGTGTGCCCATTCATATTGTTGACATGACCAAAAAACGTAATTCTGATTTAAGAAAATGGGTTTGTATTGTACTACAACATACATTAGCACATAAAAATGATTTTTCTTGCTTTGATAGACGTAGTTATTATTACAGTTAAAAAGAAAACAGGGGTATCACAGATTCACTTTTCAATGGACCCTGATTCTCCTGACCTCCATGGGCCTCCAGTTCGGTGGGTCCCAGAAAGCTTTCCTCTTCATCCCCCCTTCAGGGCAGCCTAGCTTCACTGGAAGCTTGTTCAACCTAAAAAAGGACTGATATCTCTGTTATGGTCAGCAGATATAAACACATTCCTCCATCTTATCTTGCATCAACTATAATTCTCTCTTCTCCTACTGTCTGCTGTGGATCACCTACTCACTGTAGGTCATAAAAGCAGTTTCACATTACTACCATACTTAGATCCTTTCAGGAGCTGGTCTTCAGATCCTTATATGGTCAGGACCCTGAATATTTGGATGGACTTCTTTAACCCTGATGCTGCAAAACTCTGTGCTTAAATCCTAAGACCTGTGGGGATCAAGCTTTTCATGCCATGGCATTTTAACTATGGAAGCACTTTGTGACCTGCTGTACAGTGTAGACAATCACATGACCGGGTGTTAAAATATAGAAAAGGGATTAAGAAAATTTCAGCAAGTTTTTGAAGATCCTCCCTTAAGACCTCCAACAGCTATCCTATATGGACAAAAGTATTTGGGCACACCTGCTAATTATTAACTCAGGTGTTTCAATCAGATCTATCGCCATATGTTAGCTCAGTGACTTCAAGCTTGGTACTGTGATGGATACCATTATTGCAGTTAGACCATTCCTGAAATTTCATACCTGCTGGATATTCCACAGTCAACTGTAAGTGATACTATTAAAGTGGAAGCATTTAGGAACAACAGCAACTCAGCCACATAGCGGACCACGTAAAATCACAGATCAGAGTCAACGAAAGTTAAGGGACATGGTGATTGAAGTCATCAGTGATCTGCTGATTCCATAGCTGAAGAGTTCTGAAATGCCACTGGCATTCATGTTAGCAGAAAAACTGTGCAAAAGGAGTTTCATAGAACATCACCAAGTCCAATACCAAGCGTCAGATGGAGAGGTGTAAAACACAGCGACACAGCAGTAGAAAAGCGTTCTGTAGAGTGCTCAATCATGTTTCTTTATTTGGCAGATGGCCCAGTTTGGGTGCAAGGAGAATATTTCCTTCCTGACTGCACTGTGCCAGTTGTTAAGTTTGGTGGAGGAGGGATAATGGCATGGGGCTGTTTTCAGGGTTAGGGTTAGGTCCCTTATCTTCAGTGAAGACCAATCCTAATGCTTCAGCATACCAAGACATGTTGGACAATGATATGCTTCCAACTTTGTGGCAGCAGTTTGGGAAAGACCCTTTTCTAGTCCAACATGACAAGCAAGAACTAAAAAGTCATGGGACAACATTCCTCTCCCACATATCCAACAACTGGTCTCTTCACTTCCTAGACCTTAGTGTTGAATGAAGAAGGGATGCTAGACAATGGTAAACATGGCCCTGTCCCTACTTTTTTGAGACGCGTTGCAGCCATCCAATTCATAATGAGCAGATACTTTTCATGGACTGGTAAAACATCTTGGTTCCAACTTCTTGTTTGTTGTTTATGTTCTATTGTGAGTAAAATATTGGTTCATGACAATCATTGACTTCTGTTTTCATTTACGCCCCAACTTTTTTGGAATTGGGGCTGTAACTAAACATCAAATAAACATTTCTTTAATAAAGGAGTAGTCCATAGAATAATATTGTATTGTTCCTTGGAAGAGTGTCTTTGGTTCTACTTGGCCTTGGTTAAGCAGGTCTTGATTCAAACTCTTTTGTATACCTTCATGCAGGCCACATGCCCCTTGTGCGACCTCCTGTTCTCCAGAACTCCCATGAGTCACCAGTACATCATAAAACACTGCGATGTGCTGTCAGAGCCATTTGCCGTGACACAAGAAATAGTCCTGACTCATTCTCTTTCCCGAGCTTCGACTGGCATTAGAAAAGGGACGCCAATCAGCATGGACACGGAGAAGAAAGGCGACTTGTCGAGCTGTCTCCACAGCAACTTGCCATCACGGAAAAAAAGCTCTTTCCTTGAACAGCTGTTGTGATCTGGTGTGATTTGAGCATGTGTTTTAGTCATCTTGAGCTCTCAGCCCTGAACAATAGAGGTGGAGAGGACAGAAAAAAATCAGGAGGAGGAGGATGAAGGAGAAACATTTTGGTGTGAGCTGAGGGATCAGTTCTCTTAGACTAGATTAGCAGAGCATTTAAAAAAAATTGCACTGAGAATTTGCCTGAGTGTGAGGGAAAGAGAGATGGGGGCGTCTGGAAGAAATGAAAAGCAAAGAAATGAAAGAAGAATATATGACAAGCCCTGCAGCTATATGAGGATTTATTACAAAGTCCGACCCCAGTGAGCAAATAAGAGACCGCAGTTAAAATAGAACTCTGTGTATTACCTCATATACTGGAGGTACTTTGAATATTACATCTCTCTCTGTATTGCTGAGTCGAAGCATTCAGAAAAAGGCACAAAGCATCTATAGTTCCTCATGGAAATCTCTGGGGAATTGTGAGAAATATGTTTTTTTAGAAGGGTAAAGGGTGAAACAGTTAAATCAGTCCTTGTTACAATGCAGCAGTCTCCTGCGTATTTCCTCTTCCTCTTCGTCTATATTTCCCGGCAGAGCCTTCACCAGCACGGCTCATCTGCTGCTGAGTTTTCAGTCATAAAAAGCAGAGTTTATTCAGACTTTCTCACTTTTTATGTGCAGCCACCATCCGTATAATGCAGAAGCATCGGCCAAGATATACAAGTTTGCCCACACAGCTACAAAAAAAAGGGGACATAAGCAATTTGCTGTGCTGCTTCGTTGGGAAATGTTGGACTGCTAGGTTGATTGATGAATTTATCAATAAAAGTTTTCAGTTGGACGTAAAAGCAGCCAATAGTCCTGCGACTGCCAAATCTTCAATGGTTTTGAACAGAAATGTTCTCACTGAGACTGGAGTGCTTGTCTAACTTCACCCCAAACTCCAGGGCTGAAGTCAACACTCAGGCCTAATTTAGGGATGTTCCCATCTAATTTCAAAGTCCATTGCATGCCATTTTAAATTTAAGTGCTGTAATTTCTAGGATCACAGCATCTGTGGGTAAACAATGTCAACCTGATTTGTCGACTGTGGATAAATGTATGCTCCGAACCTCACCTATGGTCACGAGCTTTGGTTAATGACTGAACAAATGAGATTGTGGATACAAGCAGCTGAAATGAGTTTCCTCCAAAGAGTGGCTGGGTTCAGCCGTAGAGATAAAGTGAGGAGGCCAGAAATGGGGATGGTGCTCCAAGACGAGTTGCCGAATCAACAGATGCCAGCTGAAAGGGCTTGGATCTCTTCGGATGCCACCTTTTTAAGGTCCTCCAGGTACATCCAACCTTAAAGGAAACCTTGAGTCAGAACTTGCTGTAGGGATCATACACTCTATAGACAAAAGCATTGAGTTGGCCCACCTTTTGCAGCTATAACCATAAGTGCAAGAAGGTGGGTGCTGAGGGTGCTACAGCACCCCCTGTTGGCAGGCAGTATAAGAACACAATGTAAGAACACAATTATTTTCTCCAACCTTACAACAAACATCATCACATCAGGTCAAAGTGCATCGACAAGTCTTGCCTGCATGCAACTCACTCCTCTGCAGGATCTTACGAAAGTAAAGGGATTAAAAGCAGCCACTGGTGTTGCAGGTTTTCTGGGTGGCCTGTATCTACAAACTAAGGGGCTGCTGAGAGAGGTGGAAAAGTTAGTTGAACTTTGCCTCTGCTTGCATGTGTCTGCAGCCTCTTTGAAGTGGTGATTCTCCACAGTTACGCGGTTGAAAACAGGGTTAAGGAGCACCATGACGTAAAAAAGACTGACACACATGGCTCTGCAGCATGTCCATCATCGGTTTTGAACAAGTCAGACACTGTGCCTTTGACGCAAATCTTTGTGTAGCGCACAGCGGAGTGCACAGCCACCTACGGAGTCATCAGTTGAAGTAAGTTAGCTCACAGTTATATTTTGCTGTATATATATGTTTGTTATAATTTTGGCTATACTGGATTTTTGCACAGTTTACTTGTGGGTCAGAGCCAAATCACACTGTTCAAACATGCATGTGAAGTGTAAATCTAGTGGCTTTTTTTTTTTTTTAAACAGAAATTGCACAGTAACAGATGCACTGTTGGTTGGTGTCTTTGGTGGTTTTAGTTGTAAAACATGCATTTTACGGTGTGAGTTGTGACTTTCGTGGACTTGAACAATGTGTTGGTCATGGAAAATGTCAGGAAACTGAACTTTGTTTTTTGTGTAGTCTTTTGTTGCACAGTATTTGTGCCCCTTTGCAGAAAAATTAAGGAATGATGATTTGTTTGATTCACGTGTGTATAGCTAAGAACATTTCTGGTCTTGCAATGTAAATGGCATTTCAACGATAACAAAGCGACTAACGACTGTGTTTCGTTTTGGCAGTTGTCACCTTAATTGAATGAAGGTGTGTAAGCACCTGCACATTAACAGTAATGCATGCACTTTTACCTTGCAGCACCCCTCAGCAGAAACATGTTCTCAAGTGCATGGCTATAACAGGTCCCACTTCTCTTGGAAGTCCACGTTCTTGTGGGAATTTGTGCCCATTCATCCTGCAGACATTTATGAGGTCAGGCACTGGTGTTGGACGAGAAAGCCTGGCTCGCAATCTCCCTTTCAGTTCATCCCAAAGGTCCTTGATGGGGTTGAGTTCCAAGAAGAGTTGCTGAATCAACAGTCCTTGCTTTGTGCCTCAGTGGACAAGGCAAGGACATGGCTTGATATGTTGGAATAGAAAAAGGACCTTCCTCAAACTGTTGCCGCAAAGTTGGAAGCATAGCATTGTCAAAAATGTCTTGGTAGATAAGGAGAGGAGCAAAAACTCTGAAACCCTCTTCCACCAGACTTCACAGTTGGCACAGTGCAGTTGGGCAGGTAATGTTCTCCTGGCATCTGCCAAACTCAGACTCACCAGAGAAGCTTGCTTTGTCACTCCACAGAACATGTTTCCACTGCTCCACAGTCCAGTGTCAGTGTGCTTTATACCACTCCATCCAATTCTTGACATTGGACTTGGTGATGTGGACCTTGCATGCAGCTGCTCAGCCATTGAAACCCATTCAGTGAAGCCCCTGATGCACAGTTTTTGTGCTTACATTAATGCCAGTAGAAGTTCAACAGTGAAGAACCATTTGCCTTAGCAGTTGTTTAACCGGCTCTGTGATTTTACGTCTTCTGCTTCGTGGCTAAGTTGCTGTTGTCCCTAAACACTTCCACTTTCTTATATTATCATTTACAGTGGACTGTGAAATATTGAACAGGGCCAAACTTCTGTACTGTCTTATTTCAAAGATGGCATCCATTAAAGTACCACGCTTGAAGTCACTGAGCTCTTCAGAATGACCCATTTGCAATACAGATGTTTGCAAATTTAGAGTAACCTGATTGAAATGCCTGAATTTAATAATTAAAAGGTGTGACCAAATACTTTTCCAAATTTTTCACTTCTGGTCAGGGACTACGTTTGCATCCCTTAAGGGGTTGGAAAATGTTGCTAAGGACAGGGATGTCTGGGTCACCTTGTTTAGCCTGCTGCTGCTGCTGTAAGCCATGGATGGTTGGATGGCTGGTGTAAATATAAACAGTGTTAGTCCTTTCAGTCCTCAGTTCTCTTTGCAGGATAAGGTTACAATATTACAGTGGGTTTTCAGAGCAGGTCTTTGCATTTTGTGGAGTGCTTAAACAGTGTACTGTTCTTTCACATTTTGCATTTCAATCACTACTTGTGAAAAGCATGATCTTTAGGCTTTCTTTCAGTTTTTGTTTGGTGTCAATAGGCCAAGGAAAACATGAAAGATGATCGTTTTAATTTGATATAAAAATCATAATTTCATAATTTTCATAATTTCAGCATATTGTGATTTCTTTTTAAAAATGACAATATTGTCATTGTATTTTTTGGAGGCCCTATATCTAATACAGCAAATTAAACTTGAAAAATATTGTTTTCATTTGAAGAAGCTGAGGTAGTGCTGAAAAAGAGTATACCTAACATTAACATGGTATACATTTTCTGAGTAGTTTATTTTGTCAAAATAAAATGAACATAATGGAAAAATAGCCATTGGGTTAAGTAAGGATTTTCATATTTTTGGCCACATTCTACTTACCCTCCAACTTTACAAGCCTTCCAAGGCCTCTTGCTGAGAAGCATCCCCACAGCATGATGCTGCCGTCACTGTGATTCTCTGTTGGGATGGTGTGATTTGTGTCTGCCAAACATAGAGCTTGTCTGATGGCCAAAAAGCACCATGCTGGTCTCATAAGACCAAAGAACTGTCTTCTAGAGCCCTGCACTGGAGCCCTAGGCCCGAGGGGCCCAACAGCCCGACAGGCCAATGATCATATCCTTACCTCGGACATGGGCCGAGCTCGGGCTCTTTTGGTTTAAACCTACCAATTAGAGCAATGTGTTGTGTTTGTGTTTAACCAATTTAAATGGCAACACTTGAACGCAGCAACCGCTCTGCCCCCTCCCTTCCCACTCTACGTGTCCCGGCCAGCAGTAGCAGCAGCGAGTGTGCTTTCAGCGCAGCTGGAAGGGTGATGGAAGAAAGGAGGACTGGACTTGCCCCTGAAACAGTGGATGCTATTCTTTTTCTGCATGATGCCAAGTAAACAGACTGTTCTTCTTGTGGTGTTTAAAGAACAGAGTTTGCCATGTTAAGCAGCTCACTGTTGTTGAATTGGACGTCGCCATGTTTAGAATTGGTTAATACTTCTACTATAGAATAGAAGTGTTTATTTGTTAATAGGCCAACAATTGCTGCAATATGCAGGTCAGCTATTGCTGTGCGCTGCTGCATCGCGTGCGCACAAAACACCCCACAAAGTCAGGCTTCATACAGATTCAGGCCTGATAATTCTGAAAACCTGTCAGGCCGGGCCTGGCTGGAGCTCCACCCAACTCGGGCCCAGATAATAGGCCCGTGCAGGGCACTACTGTCTTCCATTCGGCCATGGAGTCTCCCAGCTTTGACTGGTGAAGAATTCGGGCAATGGTTATTGTATGCAGAGTCTCTCCTCTCTCAGAAGCTGAAGCATGTAACTTCTTAAGAGTGATCATAGGCATTTTGGTGGTCACTCACTAGTCTCCTTCTTGCACGCTCACTCATTTTGAGAGAACGGCCTGATCTAGGCAGATTTACACATATGCCATATTCCTCCCATGTCTTGATGATGATCTATGCTGAACTCTTGGGGGTGTTCAGTGACTTTGAATTTTTTTTTTGTATCCATCCCCTGACTTAGACTTTTCAATAACCTTTACTTTGAGTTACTTGAAGTGTTCTTTTGTCTTCATGGTGTAATGGTAGCCAGGAATACTCATCAACCAGTGACTGGACCTTGCAGACACAGGTATGTTTTTTGGCTTTAGTTTCTACAAATTCTTCTATTAAACAAAATTATTTTCAATGTCTCCTTCTAGAAGAAGTCAAAAGCATGAAAAAGGACTGCATTCATGCTTTGATTAAGCTGTG
The DNA here is from genome assembly GCF_018320785.1 of Cheilinus undulatus. Lineage (NCBI taxonomy): Eukaryota > Metazoa > Chordata > Actinopteri > Labriformes > Labridae > Cheilinus > Cheilinus undulatus. The sequence continues at coordinate 6,324,679 of NC_054887.1, forward strand.
CTGAGTGACAAAGTTATTGTGACAAGAAGCGTTTTGATAACTCATGATTTTTGCAGTTGAGTGATTGGTTATGTAATTTCTTTTCAATGAGTAAATCATCAGCGAGGCCATCTAGTTGTTCATAATGAATGTTCTAGCCAAGGCTGCATACTTGTTAGACAAGCATTTGAGATGACCTTAAAAAAATACAGATTTCAAATTGGCTTCTCTACTACAACTGATTCAAATGACCTGCCACCATACCAAGTCTTTGACGACTGTAATTTTCTACCAAGCTCCAGATTTTCCTTTTCATCTTCTGAAAACCACCCGCCTCCTCCACCTTCCTTCATCCTAGATTCTACTCTCAATCCGTCCGTCCCTCTCTTCTTCCTCGCAGCCAGAAGGCCAGTGTTTGATAATGACATATCAATCTGTAGCGTACTCTGGTCATGACTCACCCACAGATGGCTCAGAGAAATACACTTTCTCTCCCCCTGCTGTGCCCCAGTTACCAATAAAAACCGTCTGTGGCTGTCTAACTGCACTCTTTCTTGTGGTGTGATATTGAAATGAGGTGATTTAGATGCTGTGGAGTAGGGTGAGACTCTGGCCATTCTTGCTCATAGTATGGGAAATTATAGCTTTTCCTAAGTGATAATTTAATTCAATGCTCTGGAAAAACATGCAGAATAATTGGGAAAGCTCTGCTGCTGGTGTTAATTATGACTGGAATACATCACAATCAAAAAGCTGGCATGTGATTCTTGAAAATTGACAGTTTCTTTTTCTGAGTGCGCTATAGGTTGGAGTGTTTACTTTAATTGGACACACTTTAGGGAATGTCTGAAGCATAAATCAGCTAGAAGAGGGTCACCATTTATCAAATTAAGAGTTTTGAGTAAAATGGAAAACAAGCAAAAAGAACCTGATATGCCAGATAGACTGATATTTCCATTGTGTGGATATGCTTCACATTCATTGGGGAAACCTCTTATACAATGCAGTTTGTGAGAGCAGGGATTTTCAAAATAATCTCAGAAGGTGATTGGATGAATTTTGCGCCTGTCAAATTCATGATGGACCAATCAGAACGACAAGACTAAATGCGGTAGTAGACATGTGTGAGCTGTACAGGCTAACAGTGTGACTCTTTGCTCTTGTTTTAAAAAAGGAATGATGCTCAGCGTTAGTTCATGAAGGACACAGTAGTCAGCCGAGATCAGCTGACAGTCAGCTGATCCTAATTATCGCCTCCTAGCTTCCACAACCAATCACACTCTTTCTCTCAACACAGCAGTGTCATTCAAATATGATGTACGTCTCACTAATTCCTGTTTGCATTAAAGCTGATGCACTGCACTGCTGCTGCTGGCAAAGCTTAACCTCCTCCACCCCAGCATCCTCCTTTATAGCATAATCCCTGTTGCACCCTCATTCAGTTTCATGCTGCTATGGATTAATTGCTTACAGTACAACTAAGCCCCGTCCATAATTATTGCAAACTCATGCTCAAGCAGGACGGGAGAAGAGTGAAAACATCTTTACCATCATAAAAAAACTTTTTGTATTGTTTGTACTCTGTGTCGCATACAGAAACGTGGTCAAGTTCGAGTAAAACTGCCTCTAAGCTTTAGCTACATCTGAGCTAAACACTGCACCAACGGCAGCCATTGCAAATGACTTTCAGTACACCTTAACCCAGCCTGTAGCTATTGCCTCGACCTCTCCTATGACACTGATTCATCCAATCAGTGTCCGGTTTAGCACAAACATTGTGGATGGAAGCTTTCCAAGATTGATTTGCCTGACTAAACACATGGAGTCTGGCAATTCCATCTACTTTGCAAAGTTATTTCTGTGTAGCTTTCGCTGTATGCTTTGGGTCACTGTCTTCCTGGAAAATAAATCTCCAAAGCTGTAGTTCACTAGCAGACTGAATAAGATCACCCTCCAGGATTTTCCTACATTTGCCATACTCATTTTACCCTCTTCATTTACAAGCTTTTCAGGGCCCGCGGCTGAGAAGCATCCCCACAGCATGATGCTGCCACCACCATGCTTCACAGTGGGGATGGTGTGTTTGTGGTGATGTGCAGTGCTTGGGGTCTTCTCTGATAGCAAAAAGTTGCATTTTGGTCTCAACTGACCAAAGAACTTTCTCCCACTTGACCATGGAGTCCACCACATGCCTTTTGGTGAACTCTAGTCCAGATTTAACCGCATACTGTGGCTTACAGTTGCTCTCGCTTTTCCACTCTCCCATAAAGCTTTGACTGCGAGTCTCTCCCATCTCAGCTGCTGAAGCTTGGAACCTCTTTAGAGTACTCATAAATATCTTGGTGGTCTCCCTTACTCGTCTCCTTCTTGCAGGCTCGCCCAGTTTGTGAGGACGGCCTGATCGAGGCAGATTTACACATGTGCTGTAATCCTTCCTTTCTTGATGATAAATTTAACTGAACTCTTGGGGATGTTCATGATCTTGGCATTTTTTTGTATCCATCCCCTGACTTGTTATTTCAATAACCTTTTCTCTGAGTTACTTGTAGTGTTGTTTTATCTTCATAGTGTAATGGTAACCAGGAATTCTGATTAACCAGTGACTGGACCTTTCACACACAGGTGTCTTTGTACTACAATCACTCCAGATGCATTCACTGCACTCAGATGACCCCCAAAAAAGTACCTGCAATCGGCTGGTTGCAGGGGCAAATTTGCAACCCCGAATACCATGGACATTCCCATCAAAATGAATGTGCACCAGTAATGAGTTTCTGCTCTCCTTTGCTTCGCTTCATCATATTTATCCATGAATTTCTGGGGAGAGGGGTTTAAATGCATGTGAAGGATGCAAGTGAGGGATGCATGGATGCAATTCAAGAAACTGGACTGTAACTATGGTAAAGTGGGTCTGAGAAAAGAGGGTGCTGTTGGAAAAGACATGGAATATCATTGGTTATATTTTTATTGCCTAAACAGCACTAAGCAGCTTCCTCATCCTTTTCTGAGCCTCTTGAGAGGATGAAGAATGAGGACACGATACCACATGGTGCTGTTGAGACGTTATTCTGATCTCCTCTGCATTAGAACTGACAACTGCTAATGGTCATCTGCTCTGTGTCACTTCTGATGTAGCTGCTGCTCACGCCAGATTGTTATGGCGCTAATAGTATCATAATTACCTCAAAACGCCTGAAGATTGTTTACCAGCCTGTGGATGTGCTCACACTGTGGGAGTTTAACCAAATACAGCAAAAAATTTATGCCATCCCTTGGAACGCCTCGAGCCACCTGAAAATAATCGCTACCCTGCTGCTGCCAAAACCTTCAAGATTTTTGTGTATCTCCTGCATGCTTCTCTACAATAAATGTGCAGTCTTTTACTGCAAGTCTACACATTTATTATACCCCCTTTCTGTTGTCTGAAGCAAATTGTGATAAATAGACAACTGGTGCCAATGCAGATATACCAGCTGGTAGTCATAAACAACTCAAACTACCATTGTATGTAAGGCGATGCTGCAACTCAGCCACAATGCAGGTTTAGGCTCAGGAGTCATCAATCAACACGGCAGAGTGGGGGCCATTATTAAAGCCACACAACAGGAATACTGCATGTATATACTCAGTGTGTTTACTTTAGTTTAAAATGAGAGGATTTAAAAAATGACTGTTGCTTGCACACCTTGCTGAATAACAACAAAGTCATAAATATTGTGGAAGGTTTTATGTAAAAAAAATGCACTGCTAAATAAAAGTATTAAATTTCCAAAGCTTCCTGTCACTATCCTAATCATACTGTAGGATGATGGTTCCCTGCATTAAATCTGTGAGAAGAAGTAGCCAGACAACTCTTTAAACCCTCACTGTGTCATTTCTACATGTGTACATTTAGAGGAATGATGGGAAGTTTGTGAATTAAAGCTCCTATTCCAAAAAGTTGGGGTGCTGTGTTAAATGTAAATAAAAACTGAGTGCTGATTTTCAAATCTCATAAACCCATATCTTAGTCACAATAAAACAAAAACAGAATATCAGATGTTGAAATTCAGACATTTTACCATTTCATGAAAAACAGTAGCTTTTTTCAATTTTATGGCAGCAACACAACTCAAAAAAGTAGGGACAGAGCAATGTTTACCATTTTGTAGCATCCTCTCTTTTAATAACAGTCTGGGAAGAGAGGAGACAAGTTGCTTAAGTTTTGGGAGAAGAATGTTGCCCCATTCTTGTCTGATGTAGAGTTCCAGCTGCTTTATGCACTGGGTCCTCTTTGCCAGATTTTTACCAGACTCAGTGACTGGTGAGCAATCATCAGATTAAGTCTATGACTGTTGAGTGGTCATCAGAGTGACTCTGTGACTGTTGAGTGGTCATCAGAGTCATTCTGTGACTGTTGAGTGGTCATCAGAATGACTCTGTGACTGTTGAGTGGTCATCAGAGTGACTCTGTGACTGTTGAGTGGTCATCAGAGTGACTCTGTGACTGTTGAGTGGTCATCAGAGTAACTCCGTGACTGTTGAGTGGTCATCAGAGTAACTCTGTGACTGTTGAGTGGTCATCAGAGTAACTCTGTGACTGTTGAGTGGTCATCAGAATGACTTTGTGACTGTTGAGTGGTCATCAGAGTGACTCTGTGACTGTTGAGTGGTCACCGGAGGGACTCTGTGACTGTTGAGTGGTCATCAGAGTGACTCTGTGACTGTTGAGTGGTCATCAGAGGGACTCTGTGACTGTTGAGTGGTCATCAGAGTGACTCAGTGACTGCTAATTGGCCACAATAACTCATGTCCTTATGGTCTTACTATACTCTTGTGAGGCCTGGATGTCACTGAAGGCCACAGATGCTGACTGGACTCCTCTGTTAGGACCTCTCTTCAGCAACCCTTTGGGTATTCATGGTAGGACCATTGTCTAATGCAGATGTGTTCAGGGGAGCAACGATGGTAAGAGTTAGTTGTCTGATACGGGAACACCAGCTACTTGTTAAGGTTACCTGGCACACTTTTCCAGGCCTGATCCAACTCACTGCATACTGGGTGCCCAGACCCGGTAGGCTGGTCCAGATGAAGAAGGGGGCAGCTGGGATGATACCTAGAGAGATGGAGAATGGGCCTGGTGCTGGCTTGGAGGATGGCCATCAGGAGTACTGCCAGAGCAGTACAGGGCCAAAGTTGATGCGGCAATGTGCCAAACAAGCTTATGCTCCCATACGTGACCTCACCTCCCAAGGACTGCTTCCTTGCATGTTTAATGAGGATATATTTAATATGTTTGGAAGATGCATGTTCATGTATCTTATACCTCCTTTAAAAAGCAGGAAAAGGTGAAGCTATCAACTTTACACTAGTTTCTTGTTGGTTAATTCCACTGCTTTCTGCTCTCTCCATGTACCAATGTGACTGATCACTCCATTTCTGGAGATCAATACAGCCATGTGGTCACAGGTCAGCAAAGTACATGAGCAAATTAAATTTCATGGGTGCTTACTGTTTCAATGGCCACTGCCTCAGGTGCAAAAACGCCATGACCCTTTGGCTCCATGCACTGTGCACTAGGTGCAAGAAATAACCTTTCATGTTCCCTTATTAACAGGCAAGGAAACTAGGCTAAATTTCTTGTACAGTTGCTGCTTTTCCTGCTGATACAACCTGAAGTGTGAAGCATTTACATTAAGTTTCTATTGCATTAAAAGTGTGTGTATATGTGTGTGTGTGTTTGCAATGGATGGAGAAGAGTTTGAAGAGAGGAAACCATAATGCTCGAGGGGATCTGCTGCACGCCCCAGACTGCAGAAGGCTTTATTATGTCCGTCCCGGGGCAAGCACTCTGCAGAGATAAAGCTGGTCCAGACTGCAGAGTGCAAGCTAACCAAAGCCTCCCCCTAGAATGTTAAAGCCAGACCTCTCAGCTCTTACAGCCTTAAATCCTCAAATCTTGGTTGCGGGGCTCTTGTGCATCTTGGGCAAAGATGTGGGTCGCATCACTGGAAGCTTTCCCAGGCTACACAATCAAGCTAATGTTCTGAAGTGGGGCATTCGCGGTGAGCCGTAATACGTTAGCCTCTTTCTTGTCACATTGCTACAGCTGATATTTTCCAGCAAAGAGGAGGGATCACACGGGGCATGGGCTGACAGCGCTAATTGGTGGATACTCGTTTGTTTGTTCTGGAAGCGTCCAGGATAATAGAGGAGAATTCAAAAAGGTGGGCGAATAGGAGTGGTGGATGTGGGCAGAGACAAAAGCGTGTGTGACAGTCTTTTCTGTCTGTTGACTGCGATAAGCTTGTTTAGGTGTTAGACCACAAATCCAAGTGAAAAGGAGGCAGCAGTTGGGCTCTGTGCATCTCCTTCTTCACCATGATATTGTAATGTCAAGTCTTGTTTCTCATAGCTGTGCAGAAAAGACAGTATTGAGTGTCTGTAAAAATGTGTATTTGTTTTTACACTGTATGCAAAATCCACCATTACACCACAGCCTCCGTCACATCAAAACAACAAGGGAAAATAGCCCCAGCAATTTCTGTACCTACGATCAAACACAAAGCTCACTGAGCTGTTTATCTGATCCCTGATCTGTTCAACCGCTGAATAATCCATGTGGGTGAGCAGGCATTGATCTGTACGGGCGAGGGCACAGTTTAAGTCATGCTTGTGAAGACTAAAAAACTTTTGTCTTGTAATTCAAAGACAGAATTGATTCTTGTGCTTGTTTGCATTTAGACTAATGGCAGAGTACTTGTGCTTACCACCTCTCTTATAAGCTTGAAAGAGGCAGCACTTAGTATTCCAGTAAATTCAAGGTTAGGACTTAATCCTCCACCAAGGCAACTTACATACAGTACTGTGTAAGGAGACGATAAAGTGGCATTATTTCAACCAGCTGATTTCTGCTGGGGAAGTTTAAACTAGTTATTTAATGCTATCGAAAGTAGTGTAACGACATAATTGAAAGCTTTGTCAGAAAATGTGCCACCTATGGTGTTGTGCACACTGGATAAATGCAGAACACAATGAAAGAACATAAGCAAGAACACTGCGACCTTGCAAACCATTGTTGGTGTTCTCCCCATGTCTGCTGAAGTTTATATTGGTCTAAAGCAGGATTCATCACGTACATTTGACAAGGGCCAGATTTGGTCTCAACAGAGACTCTGAGGGCCGGACTTTCAAATACACAAAAATTAAATTAACATTTTGATCTGATTGAAATATTATTGCTGTAGTATTTGTATTTTCCTTTAAACTACAGGACATTTTCAGTCATCACCAGTGAGATCTATTCCTATTATCTATCATGCAGCTGGTCACAAGGAGACAGGCCTGACAACAGGATTGGCTGGACCCCTGAAAATCCAAGAGAATGGGCCCTCCCTAATTGTCATTTAGCACCAATATTAACTCATTTTGACATTTTTAACCCCTTTTTGATACTTTTTGCCACTTTAAACCAATTTTTGCATGATTTATCCCCTTTTAAACCACGATTCCTGCATGTTTTATCCCCTTTGTGCCACTCTTTTATCCATTTTTGCCACTTTTCTTCTATTTTTGCCTCTTTTTAACCCCTTTTGTTACATTTTTTTCAACAATTTTTGCAACTTTAAAAGCATTTTTTCCCACTTTTACCCCATTGTTGATACTTTTTGCCCCTTTTTGCCTCATTAACTCAATTTCTGAAAGATTTTAACCCCCTTTAAACCACTTTTTATGCATGTTTTTATGCATATCCATTTTTGCCACTTTTCTTCTATTTTAGCCTCTTTTTAACCCCTTTTATTATATTTTCTTCAACAATTTTTGCAACTTTAAAAGCATTTTTTCCCACTTTTAACCCATTGTTGATTCTTTTTGCCCATTTTTGCCTCATGAACCTAATTTTTACATGATTTCACTTCTTTTAAACAACGTTTCCTGCATGTTTTATCCCCTTTGTGCCACTCTTTTATCCATTTTATTGGTACTTTTTAACCCCTGTTATTTTACTTTTTCAACAATTTTAGCAACTTTAAAATCATTTTTCCCACTTTCAACTCATTGTTGATACTTTTTGCCCATTGTTGCCTCTTTAACCCAATTTTTGCATGATTTATCCCCTTTTAAACCACATTTCCTGCATGTTTTATCCCCTTTGTGCCACACTTTTATCCATTTTTGCCACTTTTCTTCTATTTTTGCCTCTTTTTAACCCCTTTTATTACATTTTTTTCAACAATTTTTGCCGCTTTAAAATGATTTTCTCCCACTTTAACCCATTGTTGATACTTTTTGCCCTTTTTTGCCTCATTAACCCAATTTCTGAAAGATTTTAACCCCCTTTAAACCACTTTTTATGCATGTTTTATCCCCTTTGTGCCACTCTTTCATCCATTTTTTGCCACTTTTTTCCAATTTCTGTCACTTTTAACCCTCTTTCTTTACTTTCTTGCACTTTTTTTTATTTTTTTGTCATTTGTAATTGACTAATTTTGACAGTAAATTTCTGTTAAAACAGATCAAATGGTTAGTCATTCTAAAACTATTTCAGTGTTAATTATTTGTGGGATGGATTTAACAGCTGCAGACATTTAAAACAAAAGGATACTCTAAAAATCTTCTTTTCTGAATTTTCTGAATTTTCTTTCAGGGGCTGGACAGGGAGCTGTAGGGAGCCTGATGGGCCGCCTGTTGATAATCAGTGGTCTAAAGCAATAAAAAAGAGGCTGCAATTGCTTGTACAGTTCACATAAAAGAACATACATGTGTTTTACCTTTAAATTGATTTCAAAAACCAATTGTGGTCAATATGATTTGACCAACAAATTACAAAAAAAAAAATTGATGTCAAATTGAAAACAGATGTATACAAGCAACGCCAATTTAATACAATTTTGGAAAGTAAATTAAGTGACTGCATAAATATTCACCCCCTTCAAAGTGACTGATCTCATTCCTTTAGGTAACTGGCTGATCAGCATCCCTGGCCACCATTACACCATGAAGACAAAAGAAGACTTAAAGCAACTCAGAGAAAAGGAAAAGTATAAGTCAGGGGATAGATGCTAACAAACTCAAAGCATTAGAGTTCAGCTGAATCAATCATCAAGAAATGAAAGGAATATGGCACATTGTGTAAATCTGCCTAGATCCGACCATCCTCACAAACTACGTGACTGTGCAAGAAGGAGACTAGTGAGAGAGGCCACCAAGACACCTATGACTATTCTGAAGGAGTTCCAAGCTTCAGCAGCTGAGATGGGAGAGACTCTGCAGACAACAACTGTTGCCTGAGTTCTTCACCGGTCAAAGCTTTATGGGAGAGTGGCAAAGAGAAAGCCACTGCTGAAGAAAACTTAGACTAAATTGGGACTAGAGTTCACCAAAAGGCATGTGGGAGCCTCCATGGTCAAGTAGAAGAAAGCTATTTCGTCCGATGAGACCAAAATGCTAAATGCCAAACACTGAACCTCAATCCCACCCCCACCCACCCACTGTGAATCATGGTAGCAGCAGCATCATGCTGTAGGGATGCTTCTTGGCAGATGGCCCTGGAAGGCTTGTAAATGAAGATGGTAAAAGGAATAAGGCGAAATATTAGAAAATCCTGGAGGGTAATCTTATTCATTTTACGAGGGAGCTACAGCTTGCAAGACAATGAGCAAAAGCATACAGCGAAAGCCTACAGAAATGGTTTAAAGACAACAAGGTGAAAGTTCTGGAGCCTGGATCTCAATCCGATAGAGAATGTGTGGCTGAACTTTAAAATTGAGCTGTTCACACCCACTTCCTGTATAATCTTACAGTGCTTGAGCAGTTTTGAAACAAAGAATGGAGTAAAATTGCAGTCCAGATTTGCAAGCCTGATTGAGCTTGTGCAACTTTTCTTATCACACTTTTCCCTTCAGTCAACTTTCCATAAATATGCTTTGATACAGTCTCTAAGAACAGCCTGTTATTACAGCAGTGACCTTTTGTGGCTCACCCGCCTTGTGATAGCTGTCAATGATTGTCTTACTCAACACGAGTCAAGTCAGCAGTCTTCCCCATGATCGTGGTTGTGTGTACTGAACCAGAGTGAGAGAATGAAGGCTCAGGAAACCTTTGCAGGTTGGATTTTTCCAGATTAATCTAATATTTTGAGTAGTTGATTTTAGATTGTCATGACCGTAACCTTCCATGACCCTCAAGATTCAAACAAAAGAAGTCTTATCTGTCTTATCTGGATATGGAGAACTTGCATTTTGTCTTTTCTTATTTTTGAATGCCAAAGGTTGATTAGCTTCACTTAGCATTGAGTAAACACACTATTCTATCAACCAAAACGTGTGCAGGAACATTTTAAGAATCACTGTTAATATATGCAAGGTAATGTTTTCTAAGTGATTTGCATGGTAGCATTTAAGCTCTCAGGAAACAAAAATGGTATTTGGCCTTCCATTAATTTAAAATAGGCTCTTTCATTGCCTCCAAAGTGTCCTCTAACCTGCTTGTGCACTCTTCCTTTCATGTCTGCAGTATAATACCCACTCAGTCACATCCAGTTTTAGTTTTATTTGCCTCAGTGCTGGCCACTGCCCCGAGCTAAAGAGAGAGGAAATAACTCAGCACACTGAGGCAGAGTTCAGCAGAACAAAAAACATTTAGGTCCAAGTGACTCAGGACCAAGATTCTGTTGGCTCTGCAGCATTATACCAACACCAAAGTCCAAAGCTCTCAGCGCGTAGGTCCAGGCCAAGCCTTTATTTCTCTGAAAAGAAACCAAACGAGGACAAGAGAGAGGGAAAGAGAGAGGGAGAGATTTTCCTTAAAAGCTCTGAATCAATTTTTTGTATCCCTCGGCATCGTTCATAGATGGTTCATTTCCAAAGGAATCTGAATAATAGTTTTGGACAGCATCAATTTAGAGTGCACTGGAGGCCACGAGTCCACCAAACTCAATTACCAACTGTTCAGAAAATGTTCTGTACAATAGTAATAGAAGGGAATTGGATGGAGATGGTGACAAATCTTTTTGCAGAGCTTCCAGTGATTTTATGTGTGTAATGTGTGAGGCTGGCGCTGTGATATGCTTTGTGTGTTGTTAAAAAATGACCCAAGAGTTAAAAAAAAGATGATTCAATTTGCAGTTAGAAAGTGAACTGTTTAATGTGTGATCATTTCCAGTGCAGTGCCTTCATTCTGCAAGTTGTTTTCCAACTCAATGGCATCATCACAGAGACGACTTGACTTCTTCACATAGTATCCTTAATATCGGGCCATATCTCTTTTGCTCTCCTGGATCCAGCTTTGGGTTCATTTTGAAAAACAGTTGCCAAAGATGGATTGTAACATGAATACACAACCATCTTAATCACGTTATTACTAACCAATCAGTGGTGACGTATATATCCCATTTACATCACAGATAATTGCCATTTGAGCTTAGGTACAGTGTACATATTAGGACATCTTTGGGTCTCGGAGTGAGGTGTCAGGTGTCATATGAAAAAGACATCAGGTCTCAGGAAAAAAGACGTCAGGAAAAGAGGCATCAGGAAAAAAGGCGTCAGGTCTCAGGAAAACAAGGCATCAGGAATAAAGCCGTCACCTGACACCTTTGTTCCCAAAACCTGACGCCTTTTTTGCTGACCCCTTTCTTTCTGACACCTTTTTTTCCTGATGCCTTTTTTCCCAAGATCTGACGGCTTTATTCCTGACACCTTTTTAACTGAGAACTTGACACTTTTTCTTTTAACGCCTTTCCCCCGACACCTTTCCCCTGACACCCTTTTCCCTGATGACTTTTTAACTGAGATCTGACGCCATTTTTCCTGATGCCTTTTTAACTGGGACCGAACACCTTTTTCCTGATGCCTTTTTCTGAGACCCAAAGCCTCTTTCCCTGATGCCTTTTTAACTGAGACCTGAAGCCTTATTTCCTGATGCCTTTTCCCCTGACACCTTTATTCCTGATGACTTTTTCCTGAGACTTGATGCCTTTTTTCCTGATACTTTTTGAACTGAGATTTGGTGCCCTTTCCTTGGAGCCCTTTTCCCTGATGCCTTTTTACTGAGATATGACGCTTTCTTTTCTGATGCCTTTTTAACTGAGTCCTGATGCCTTATTTCCTGACGCCTATTCCTGATGCCTTTATACTTGATGCCTTTTTCCTGAGACCTGATGCTTTTATCCCTGAAGTCTTTTTTTCTGTTCCTTAATTTTTCGAAACCTGACGCCTTTATTCCAGAGACGTGATGCTTTTTTTCCTGAGACCTAACGCCTTTTTCGTGACTTCATTTTTCCTGATGCCTTTTTTCCTGATGCCTCTTTTCCTGAGACCAGATGCCTTTTCACATGATAAATGAAACCTCATTCTGAGACCTGAGGATGTCCTCAAAAGTACACCATACTGAGGTACCAGTGTCATTACGAAGTTAACTTTTCTGTTCACATTTACAGACAAATGAGTCACTTTAGAAGTTGTTTTCTGTGTGGGAGTAAAATAGGAAAGCTGAAATATATGCTTAGGTTATATTTTAGCTATTTAAGACAATTTTTATGTGCTGTATCTGCAGTCAAGGGCATGCAGGTCATGAAATTTGAAGTTTAAACTCTTCATTAAAGTTAAAAAGCACAGCTAGACTCACTATAGCTGAATTGAACCACTTCAAAAGCTTTAAAACAGACATTTAGATCAGGAAAATGGGTCTGCACAGTCAAGATTAAATTAAGTAACTTCATAAATACAAATAGATCAAAAATATTTAGACTGGTTGCTGGAGAAAACCAATGTGACTTACAGTGATCTGCACATAACTGCAACTGTCTTAACCCAGGAATACAAAACCAGTAAAACCCCCTCTGGAGCCATATTCAGTATTCAAAACAAGTTTTCTCAAAAGCTGACAAGCTGAAAGCTCTGATTTATGACTCTATGGAAATTTAAATGACGTTTCTGATAGAGAAATCTTTATAAAGAGTTTAAGCTTCATTTGTCTCTAACAGGAAGACTTCACTCCGGTGTATTGGACTTATTACCTCCCTATTGTGATCCAGTACATTACCTGAAAAGATAAGCCGAAACTTTTTTTATGATTAATTATTTCTGATACACTTTCCTGTGGAGAATTATGGCTTAGAAAATTTCAGCACTTCCTGACTTGTAGCTTACAACAGAATAAAGAATAAGAATATTTTTTTCTAGCCAAAAAAAAATCTTATATGTTAAAGAAAAACATATAAGGTAAAACAAGACTAGGCAAAAACCTAGTATATGGCTGACCAGCTATCCGGGATGCTTGACTGAATTGTGTGTTTTGGCAGAGTGATTTGTTGTTGGTGTGTCATTTTGCTGTCCCTAATGCCTGTGGGTTGAGAATTGAAGGATATCCATTGCATGGATCTGTTGGACTTACATCTGGGAAAGCTAATAAAATAAATAACACTGCTTTGTCAAAATATTTCCCAAATAAATCAGACTCTAACTGGAGCATAGAGACAATAAATAAACCATAAAACTGAAAGAATGACTAAATTTTACATAATTTTAACTTCAGTTTATATAGCTCCATTTTCTCCTCTCTCTCCTTCTCTCTCTCTCTCTCTCTGTTGAAAGTGAATGGTACACGGAGCCCTGAGCAACGCCATCCCCCTTCCCCTCCTGCTTGTCTTTTATCGCATCTAATTGGCTGCACAGAAACACCTGCCCCTCCACAGACACATCGAGTCAACCACAGCGCTTGTGCGAGGAAGAGGACGCATCACTACAGGAGACGCGCAAAACGTCTTCTCTGCCATGACGAGCTTTCTGTGTGGCTCTCTGCTCTGGTTTTAACAAGAAAAGTGGTCCAGTTCTGAGTTAACTGCAGCGTTCCTACAGCGACATCCAAGCTAACAGCTAACGTGGCAGCAAGCCCTGGATATACCGGACAAGCCGTAATAATCGGAAACCCACACCGAAACAGACTGGGAGTAGAGTGAAGACATCTTTTGTGTGACAGAAAGTTTTAAGTGTTGCTCTCTGCACGTGTTTTAATAAAGACACACGGTCCAGTTCAGATAAAACTGCTGCTGCAGCTAAGTCCAAGCTAATCAACCACTAGCAATGACTAACCCTCTCCCCTTTAACTATCACATACTCATGCCGGAGCAGGTCAACAGAAGAGTGAAAACATCTTTCCCAACATGAAAAGCTACATTAGGGATGTTTGGCCCAGTTCTAGTTAAAAGGACGCAATGCTAAAGCTATATCTGAGGTATTTAGAGCAGTGGAGGCAGCCATTAGAGGACTTTCAGTACAACTAAACTCCACCCATAGAGCAACTCTGTATGTATGTCTCTAGTTAACAGAGTGGAGGCAGCCATTACCGATGGCTTTCAGTACAAGAAAACTCAACTCTGTATGGTAGGACTCTGAAAGTAGAATCAGTCAGTCAGTCACAGACAGAACCATCTGTACTAAATAGTGACTGCATAATTAAACACCCCCTGTAAAGTGATTGATCTAGTTCTACAAAGGTTAGTAATCTCACATTTTGTGAACTGGGGATGACCTGAGTGCGGTGAATGTGTCTCAAGTGATATCAATATAAAGACACCCGTGTCTGGACGGTCCAGTCACAGTATTCCTGGCTACCATTACACAATTAAGTAAAAAGAACACTCCAAGCAACTCTAAGAAAAGGTTATTGAAAAGTACAAGTCAGGGAATGGATGCAGAATAATTTCCAAGGCTCTGAACATCCCCGAGAGTTCAGCTGAATCCATCATAATAAATGGAAGGAATATGGCACATGTGTAAATCTGCCTAGAACAGACCATCCTCACAAACTGAGTGATCATGAAAGAAGGAGACTAGTGAGAGAGGCCACCAAGACACCTATGGCTACTCTGAATAAGTCTAAGCTCTATGGGAGAGTGGCATAAAGAAAGCCAAAGTGCTGTGTTTTCTTGCTGCCCATCAGTCAGCACGGTTGACTTGTGGAGGCGAAAATCAAGGGGTTAACTGCGTTTAGGGACTTCTTAACTGAGTGCTTATCCTCTCTGTAAGGCACAAATATCTTCTCTTTACCTCCAATCCATGACAGATGGTAAATAAATGCTTTTTGACCCCCGCCTCATAAGTCAGTACCACCCTAGTCAACATACTGTAGACTTCATTTCTTACCAGGGCCAGCCTGGGGCATGAGCCACATAAGTGGCAGCTAATGTGCAAACAGGGGGGCCCAAGAATGAGGAAGTGATTGTTCACAGGCAGTAAGGCATAATAGTGAAGTATACTGGGATCAGCCAGGTTTAAACAGGGGGAACGAGGTGCCAGGAACAAATGTCCGATAGAAACACTGCCCCACTTCAGATTTAATACTTGTTTTATATCAGGACATTCATATGATGCTGTTCTGGGTTGTTTCTGAAGTATGTTATTAAAATGATCAAAATGTAATGTTGTTGAACACACCACAAACAGCAAGGCCGTTCATTTGATCTCATGGTTTGGCTTTAGCTCTGATATACATCGTCAGCTATGAGGCCTTCTATAGAGAGGAGTGTTCCTTTCCAAATCATGATCAATCAATTTTATTCAGCACAGGTGGACTCCAGTAAAGGTGTAGAAACATTTCAGCAACGGTCAAGAAAAATGGGAGGAACCTGAGATAAAGTTACAGTGATGTTGCAAACAGTGTTAATTTTTGTAGCTATTTTTAATTTTAGTTTTAGTCTACCCTTTTCAGTTTTACTCTATTTTTAGTCGAAGAAAAATCAAAACATTTTAGTCTAGTTTTAGTTGATATAAAGTCCTCACATTTTAGTCTTTACTTTTAGTCCAAGCATTTATTTTCTTGCCTAAATCTGGTACCAAATCATGGAAGCTTGTTCTCTGCACCCTGCCAAACCTGGGGTCCCTGCTTTCTACAGCTGGGATGCAAAATAACTACAGATGCATTGCATTTTGACAGCCTTACCCACAGTAGAGAAATGTCACGAATTTTGAATGTTCGACGAGAACCACATTACATTTTAGTCTACTTTTAGTCATCTTGTCGAAAACTACACTGACTTTTTGTCAGTTTTAGTCATCACAGGTCAATTTTTGTTAGTCTTAGTCTAGTTTTTGTCATGAAAAAAAAAGGCTGTCGACGAACAATTTTAGTCATAGTTTTATTTGACGAAATTAACACTGATTGCAAAAGGTCTGAATACGTTTATCAATGTGATATTTCAGGGTTTTTTAATGTACTTTCAGATTTTTTTTAAATTATGTTTTTGCTTCGTCATGATGGGGCACTGATAGTAGATTAATGTTTTGCTTTGTTATGTTTTTTTCTTCGGTTTTAGGCTGCAAACTCAAAATTGTAAAACTTAAAGGGAGTCTGAAAATGTTCTGAATGCACTGTAAATGCTCTTTGAACCTAAGTCAGTACCACCCCGGTCAAAAAGGTCTAGACTAGGGGTGTCAAACTCATATTGAGTCCGGGGCCAGATTTGCTCCGATGAGAAGTCCTGAGGGCCGGACTACATAATTTAAACATAAATTGTCAACCACATTTTCACCATCAGTAAAATATGAAAAAATATAAGTAACACTGATGATAAATTCAAAGTCTGAGATGAAGTAAAACTTATAAGTTCAAAAGGTCAAAACATGAAATTTTAAGGCAAAATAATGCTCTCAAAAGGTAAATAAATGAGATAAAAAGTCAAAATGACAAGTTAAAAAGGTAAAAATATGACGTAGAATTTTTGAATTGTAAATCTTGAAGGTCAAAACATGAAAAAAGTCAAAATCATAAGTTTAAGTCAGAATTGTGAGATGACAACATTAATTTCTTTTCCCATCTTCCTGACATTTTATCTAACTTCTTCTGCTCTTTGCTTTTTCAGGTTTTTATAATCAATTTTACAATCATACTGTAGGGCTAGTTATAATAGAAAGATTGTATGATCTTGCGGGCCGGATACAGCTGTACCACGGGCCGGATTTGGCCCCCGGTCCTCAAGTTTGACACCTGTGGTCTAGACTAAAGCTTTACATAGACTTCAACTCCAATTCAAGGGAAAAAAGAATCTCATTTGTCAAATAAATCCCATATTATATGATTTCATGCTCTTCTTCTTCTGTATCTACCTGCCCTGGTTCGCTGCTGAAAGAAAAAGCAATGTTTTCCCAAAAACGCCTTTAGGTATTCTGCAGAATCTTTGAGGTTATTAAGTCGAACATTTGAAGTAACTTCAGACTTACTTTGAAGCGTGACTGTTTGAAGATGTGAACTTGAGTCTTTTTAAATCACAGGTACCATGATGAGTTCTGACTTTGTTCGGAGCACTTACTCTGAATGTGAATGTCATTATTTTGATGACTTTCTGTGTCAGGACGGCCCACACAGACGCACAAACAAACACATGCACTCACCTGAGGGAGCTGTGGGAAGGCAGAAAAGACTCCGGTTGTGACAATTTCTCCGAGTTGCAGTGCGGCTCCACCTGTCATAGCATAGAAAGAGTGCGGCATTACCTCCCACTATGCTCAGGGGAGAAGGGCTTACCGCAGATGGATGGGCTGATACAGGAGGGATCTGGTTCAGAGGGATGGCTTTCTATATGCGGGATGAGAATATAGGTCAGTAACACATTTACACCCTTTTGTAATGTCGAGCTTTTACACCAAGCGCTCACAATTACGACTCCCACTCAACCATCACGATCTCTTTGTTGCCTCTGTGATGAATCAAAGACAAAACAAGAGATTTGCAGCGTGGAAAGAAACTTTTACTGCTGTTATTTTGAACATTTTCAAGGCAAGTGTGGAATAGACCCATCATATTGATTATTTAACAAAATGGAAAGACAAGAGCCTGGTTTTGCTTCTGCCTCTTCCTTGTTTCTAAGTGCTTCAGGAAAGCAGAAACGACACATTTTAATTTTTAATTTTTTTCTGTCAACATCTCCAAAAGGCTGTCACAATAAATCTCACCCCCTCCTCTTGAGTGTAGCAGGAGGATGGGTTTTTTTTTGTGCAGGCTAATCGCTGTAGCATTGAACTCGTGTGCTTTTCTTGCAATAGGAGGAGAGAAAAGATGGAGGGAGGGGGTTAAAGTCGAAGGATGGAGAGAGGGGGCCGTGCTGCAGTGTTCTGGCTGCTTTCCAAGGGCAGTGTTGCTTCTAGTGAACAAACAAAATACTGGTCTCAGCTAAATATAACATTTCCCTTTCGTGTGCAAGCCTCCAGAGAGAGGAGCAGAAGAGCGAAGGCCCCCCTGACCTGCCAGAGGCCACCTGAAGCAGAGTGTGGCGTTAATAACACGCAGGTCACGATCTGCTCCCCTTGTTTGATTACCTCTTGGGGGGGTTTTCTGACTCCGCTATCTCACGATGTGCCCAAATGAAAAGTATTTCCCCTCTCTAGTCCCTCGTGTTAGCTCATCATGCATGAAAAACACAACACATGACTTGCTTTCCCCCATGCTCTCTCTCTTTTACCCTCTTATCTCAATATGTTTCCTTTTTTCCATCCGACACAAATACAGAGCTAAGAAAATGAACTACCGCTACCGCCGATGGACATTAATAATTTACAGGACAGCCAATGCGGCAGGCAGGCAGGAGAATGGAAATTAAACATAGGTTTTAGCTCATGCACAGGAGGCAGGCGAGCAGCCATGCGTAGTGTTCAGAGTGGGAGGGTGGAAGAATTAACATAGCCACACGAACACAATACTATATTTTATCATTACACAGGAAGATATTGCATTTTCAACTCCCTGTAGGTATTTGTTAGAGACCAGTGGGCCGCTTTATTCAACAGGGTTAATGTGCTCTGCAGAAAATGTACACAGAATATTTTATGTCTCAGTACAAAACAGGAAGATTCATTTCAAGTTAAAACATTCGTACGAAATAGAAACACTCACCTCAGACTGGAAGATTTGTAGCCAGTGGGAGGTCTCCTATCATATAGGAACATTAAAGTAAGATGGGAAGATCTGTGCAAACCCTAATTCCACAAAAGCTGGGACAGTGTGTAAAAATGTCAGTTAAAACATCATTTGATTAAAAACAGAACAAAAACATGATGTTACATGCTCAGATTGATACATTTATAATTTATTTAGGGAAAAAAATCTGAATGTAATGCCTAAAACATTTTCCAAAAAAGCTGGGAGAGGTGCAAGTTCACCACTGTTATCCCTTTTCCACCAAAGTCAGCTCCAGGAAGGGTGCTGGGCTAAAGCTGGAGCCTGTTCATTACTGGTTCAATTAACTCAACTTTATTTGTTAAGCACCTTTCATAAATACAACCCCAGTTCTAAAAAAGTTTGGACATTGTGTAAACATAAAGACAGAATGCAATTATTGTCAAATCTCAAACCCATATTCTTTTTACAATAGAACACAAATAACATATCAGATGTTGAAACTGAGACATTTTAACATTTCATGAAAAATATTTGCTCATTATGAATTTGATGCAGCAATACATCTCAAAAAAGTAGGAACAGTGCTGTGTTTACAATTGTGTAGCATCCTCTCTTCTTTTAACAACAGTGTGTAGAGATCTAGGAAGTTAGGAGACCAGTTGCTGGAGTTTTGGGGGAGGAAGGTTGTCCCACTCTTGTCTGATGCAAGATTCTAGCTGCTCAACAGCTATACCAAATTCTTCATTTTATGATACTCCAAATGTGGACTGCAGGCAGGCCAGTCCAGCACCGGGACTCTTCTATTGTGAAGCCATGCTGTTGTGATAAGTTTGGTATGTAGTTAAGCAGACGTCTGGATGGGAGCATGTAGCTCTTAAACTACTTTTCAGCATTGATAGTGTCTTTCTAGATGTGTAAGCTTCCCGTGACATAGACACTAATGCAAGCCCATACCCTCAAAGATGCAGGCTGTTTAACTGGATGGATCCCTCTCCTCTTTAGTCCACAGGACACCACATTCCTGGGTTCCAAATAGAATTTCAAGTTTTGATTCCATCTGACTGGAGGGCTGCATTGGGAACGCAAATCTCACGGGAGAGGGCGGTTTGAACTTTGCTGCGGGCGGGAACGGGCAGCTAAAAAAAAACACATCAGGATGTACCCTAGCAGCAGGGTGATGCAGTCAGCAAATGATGTAGAAAAGAAGCTCAAACAAGGTCTGTACAACAGAATAACAATCAGATTTTATTTATAATTTTGCACAAGGTACTGTTTTTCGTTTTTGATGTATTCCGTGACACTTTTGTTTCCTCTTTACCGCTGGTCAGCGTTACGGGTCCTGAAGATTTACAAATTACGCACGGCCCGTGAATCTTTATTACTAGCCTATAAAATGACGTGTTTTCTCCCGCGTGACGGGAGAAGACACAAAATCAGATCATCTCTATTATTGTGTGGGCATGAATCCTCAGGGTTTTGTGGGTGCTGGCGGGAGTGGACATACACATTGCGGGTGCGGGCAGTAATGGTCAGAAATTCAGTGGGAGTGCCGAGCCACCGAACAGTTGTCCATTTTGTTCCAGAAAAACAAGGATTCTTGCAGCTGAACAGTCCTGGGTCGTCCTTGTCATATTTGTCATTTTATCATCTGCCAAAGGTTTCTATTGGTGAAAGGTCTGGACTACAGGCAGGCCAGTTCAGCACCTGGACTCTTCTATTGTGAAGCCATGGTGTTGTGATAGATACGGTATGTGGTTCTGCATCATCTTGCTGATCCTGATGTAAGCTTATGTTGCTCTAAAACCTCTATCTACTTTTCAGCATTAATAGGACCTCTCCACACGTGTAAGCCGCCCACGCCATAGGGACTAATGCAACACCATACCATCGGAGATGAAGGCTTTTCAACTGTGCAGCTGTGGTTTCCCATAAATAATCAAATCTTGATTCATCTGACCACAGTTTTCCATTTTGCCTCAGCTTTGACCCAGAGAGGACGGTAGCATTTCTGAACTGTGTTCACATATGGCTTTGTCTTTGCATAATACAGCTTTAACTTTGGTTTGTGGATGGCACGGCAAACTGTGTGATTCCTGGAAGTTTTCCTGAGCTCATGCAGTGATTTCCGGTACAGAATCATGCCTGTTTTTAATGCAGTGCTACCTGAGGGCCTGGGATCATTAGCAACCTGCATTGACCTTCAGCCTTGTCCTTGGAGCAACAGAGATTTTCTATTAGTGCTTGCTTTTCCAGCCTTTTGTTGCCCCGTCCCAACTTTTTTGATACTTGTAACTGCCATCACATTCATGCAATGGTTAAATGTTTCAGTTTGATATGTTGTTTATGTTCTGTTGAGAATAAAATATGGGTTTATGAGGTTTGCAAATCATTGAATTCTGTTTTTAATTTACACTTTGCATGGCGCCCCAATTTTGGGGGGATTGTAGTTGCAGAAACATCATGATGCAATGGGAGGATTATTGCAAAATAAAGTGAAATCCATGACTTATGATTCTTATGAAATAAAACATTCACATGAAATGGGAAGATTTGAAAATTCAGTCACGTGGACTTTCAAAATAAAACCATTTGTATGAAATAGAAACATTTATGCGCTCTTTCCAAAGCTTGATGGTGAGGCTCCTCTGGGCTGTTTTTCTTTGAAGCCAACATATCCAAGTTCTTGAACAGAACTCAACGGCATGAGAAAGAAAGGAGCCTGCAGTCGGGAGCTAAAAGGCGTAGATGCTGGGTGTTGCTTGACACATGCTGAGGCAGACACCGCAGCACACTGGAGGCTTTGCCTGGCTAAAACTCAGCACCACTCCTCGCTGCACATGACAATCCATGCTGACTTGTGTGGTGGGGAAACCTCCAGGTGAGGATCTGCGGAGTCAAATACAAATCCCTCCAGGAGACGAATACTGGGAATCACATTTATTAAGCATTGCTACACGCTGGGGCAAGTCAGGTCAATATCTTACTGACAATTATGTCATTAAAAATCCCTGACAGAGCGTGTGGTTTCTAGGAATCGTCAAGCACAACACTAAGGATGTAATTATTCAATGACACTGTGAACAAGTTGATCGGAGTTAAATTGAGGCCAAGAAATGTTCATGCCAGGCTGCAGCCACAGGATGAGCTAATTTAATCACAGATAAGGAATTCACACCTCCTGAGCATGTCAACCACTTCCTGTCTTCAGACAAATACTCGCAGAGACAGACAGACGCTCTGCCACCCTCCGGCTGGCTGTGACACACAACACAAATTGACATTTGGGCGTTTATAATAGACTAAATGATGACATGCTAATGGTATTTAAAGCTGCCGTCTCTGTTTGTGATGTGCGCGGAGTAGACAGTGTAGAACCTGTGACCTCCAGGTGTGAACCATGATATTTAGAGGGACAGAGCTAACCTTCCTTCCAGCCTGATATCTTATACTCCAGATGGGACAACAGTGACTAGAAAATAAGATTCCTCCTCAGAGACTCGGGACGTACCTCAGGCGCCAGACAATGTGCGCTCCAGAGTGACGAAGCATGTTGACGATGCATTTTAAAAATAAAATCCGGCATCATATTTAGACTGCTGTCACGACTTGATGACTTCTGACAGAGACTCGGTCACTGAATCACTGTTCCTTATTTAGTTTGATGTAAATTGTCTCCAGGGTTGCTCAGCAGGGGGTTATATATCTCATACTGTTACGACACAACAAATCCTGGATCCTCCTGATGATTCACAGTAACATCCTCATCATGTAACCCTTCCTATAGAGCGGCCTGGATGACTAAAGGGAAACCACTTCATGCTCACATCCTCAGGGATCCATTTATAATGTGACACTTGAAAATGTCACACTATGACAGGGAAAAAACCTACATGTCATACATTTTTCATTCTGGAAATCCTTTAAACCAGTTTCTAAGAGTAAACAATTAAATGTCTTCCCTAGAATGGAAATGGGTTGTTTGCATCACTTGATCCAGAATGCATGATGAGGGGCAGCCATAAAGAATGACGAGAGTGGAGGAAAGTTAGTACTTTGCAGCTCTAAATCAGTGGTTCTCAACATTGGGGTCACAACACACTGAGAGGGGTTCACAAGATACCTTAAAAAACAAAGAATATTTTCAAATTGTATATTTTACCCATTTTTATGAGAATATAAACATGAAAACAGTTGAATGTAAAATTAAAACAGGGTCATTTAGTGAGATTTATGCTGAAATAAAGTTATCAAAAATGCTGTTAAAGGTAAGTCTGCTCACAGACTCCCCAGCTGTGATTTATTGGTGATATCAATGCTTGTGTGTTTGATCAGCAGCATTGGTGCTAACATCCTGAATGCGGTTTCCTTATTTTGGGGCTGAAAAGTGTGTCAAACTATTATTGGGTTCTGATATTAAAGGTATTTAGTTTTGCCACTTTTTAACCACTTTTCCCACCCAACTTTGTCACTATTATCTGCCACCTTACAATAATTTTTGCACAATTTGAAACCTTTTTTTGCCTCTTTTTACCCACTTTTTCACTGTACAGCAATTTAACCCTCTTCATCACTTTTTCCCTCCAATATTTGCCAATTTTAACACATTTTTGCCACTTAAAGCCCATTTTGCCCATTTTAAACCCTTCCAACCAGTTTTTTTTTCTATTTTTGCCGCCTCTAAACCAGTTCTTGCCACTTTCTGCCTATTGCCTCTGTTGAGCCATTATTGCCACTATTAACCCTTTCACCACTTTTTACGCCCATTGTTGATCATCTTAACTACATTTCAGTATTTGTTATGCCCACTTTACAATTCCATTTCACCAAATTTTTTTGCCCATTTCTGCCAGTTGAAACCCCTTCAGGCCACTTCTTAAGTCCCTTTTACCACTCTAACCCATTTGTGCAGTGTTTTGCTGATTTTTTGCCACTTTAATCTAATTTTTGCCTCTTGTAGCCCATGTCTGCTACTTTTAAAATCCAATTTCACCACCAATTTAAGCCATTTTAACCCATTTTAATTCTGCTTTCAAGAGAATGGATTTACATTTTAAGAAGGCTATTTAATACAACACAAGTGAATTCAAAATATATATTTGTTTCTTTGATAAGAGTGGTTATTATTCAGGTTAAAGATAAAATATGTTTATCACAGCTTAACTTTACAATCAACCATGATTTTTCTGACTTCCATGGACCCCCAGTTTGGCTGGGTGCAAGAAAGCCCCCTCTTTATGAACGACCTTGTCTGCACATGACTATTCTTGAATGTACACATCTGTGTTCAACCGCCTTCAGGTACAGTGGTGGTCCCTGGACTCTGGCACCTTTATTTTGCAGGTTGCAAGCTGAAAATGTTGAGAACTACTGCTCCAAGTGAATAAAATCTGATAAAGCCACCTCCTGGTTATACTCAGAGTAAAAGAATCATAGTAATCTCTGTGTTGCCCTTCGAGAGGGCACAGTTTTTGATGGGAAAGTCTGGGATGGTCCATTTCCACAAAGCGGCCAGGTTTGGTTCCGTACAGTTTTGCTATGGTTAAGCACATTAAACTCTCATCTTACCCATGTTTCCTCCCATCTAGTCTAACTGTACAGTGCTTAACAAATTTATTAGACCACCCTAACCCTAACCAAAGTAAGGTTTATGCCACAGCTGCCTTAAATTAACAGCATTGGTAGTTATCAAAATCAGTTTTTATGTTTCTGCAATGGTTAATACACCGATATGTAGAAGCTCTTTAACCCAAATGATATTTTTAATGCTAAAATATAATTATTATTGTTATCCATGCTTGATTAATTTCTGACTTCTCAGAGAAGCCCAGTGAGCCGGCTCAAATTTGGGTTTAAAAAGGTGAATTCAGTTTGAAATTCCTCATTCCTGTTCAAAATGGCAAAACGTGGAGAGCTCACTGAAAATGAAAGACAAATATGACAGGTGGTCTAATAAATTTGTTAAGCATTGTATGTAGAAGTTTTCTAATGATAATTGCAGCATAGAGGTCCATTTAGAGCAGGGGTTCTTAACCTTTTAAGCCTGCAAACCCACTGTAACTGAAGGTGGTTGAACACAGCTATGAACATTTAACAATAGTCATGTATAGACAAGGCTACCCATAAGGGGGGAAAAAGGGGAGAGCTTTCTTGGGCCCAGCCAAACTGGGGTCCCGTGGAGGTCAGTAAAATCATGGTCTACTGTAAAGTTAAGCTGTGATAAACATATTTTATATTTAACTTAAATAATAACCACTCTTATCAAACAATCAAATATATTTTTGAATGTATTTGTGTTGCAGTATATAGCCTTCTTAAAATGTAAATCCCTTTTCTTAAGAACAAAATTACAACAGGTTAAAAATGGCTTAAATTGGAGGAAAAGATGTTGAAGTTAGATTTAGATAAAAGTGGCAAAAAAATAAGGAAAACATGACAAAAAATGGGTTTTAAGTGGAAAGAAATGGTTAAAATTGACAAAAAATTGCTGGGAAAAAAGATGAAAATTTGTTGAAATTTGGCAACATTGGTGTGACGCATCATAAAGCGGGCAAAAAGAAGCAAAAATGGGTTCAAATTGTGCAAAAATAACTTTTTTAAACTTGGGGCACAGGATGGCAATTGCACCAAACTCCCATGAGTCTACCAGAGAAACATGATATCCTGCTAGCTGATATTTGACCATTCCTAATATCTGACAAGATAATGAACATTTTGTATGTTTTAGTATCCTTTAAAGAAGAGTTGTCAAAAACCAGCCATAAAATGGTAGGGGCCTAAAAAATATCACACGTCTTCTTGCTACTTTTAGGTTCTCCTTTAAGTGAAAGAATAGCGAGTACAACACTATATTGTGTGCAAAACCATTTAAAGATCTCAGAGTTTGAATGAGCTAAAATAATTCAGTTAATTTTCCCTTCAAATGCTGATTTCCCTGACTCATATAATGCTAATAACATGAAGCTTAATCCTATCAGCAAGCACAGAAGGTTTACTCTTTGCTAACCTAACAGGGTGGCATCTTGGAGAGTGTCATAACAGTTGGATGCTTGGGTGACATTGTTGGACATAGGTTAGTGCATGGGTGCAGAGGACAGCTGCCCACACACTGCAGTAAAAGCCAAGAGCTCCCCCTCTCTCTCTCTCTCCCTTTCTTTCTCTCTCTCTCTCTCGCTCATGTTTATTTCAGGAGCTGTAGTTCAGGTTCTACATAGGAAGTTGCAGCTTGACACGGTGAAGCAACAAAACAAATTTCTGAGGCGTTTCTACATCAGATTAGGGGAATAGAAGGGTGCAGGGATTGAATATTTATACGTGATAATGCACCAAAATGTGTTTACCTTTTGCACGGATAAGAAAAATGATGACTTTTCTGTCTTTTGAGCAGATTTTGCTTTTTTGGGTTGCTGCAAATATGCTTGAAAATCCCCCAAAGATAATTCATTGATGCTATTGTCTTCTGCTTTAAGAGTGTTACCGTGGAAATGCGGGGGTGAAGCAGCTAATGCTGCATCTATGACTCATCATATATTAAAACAGCCATTGTCAATATAATGTTTACTTCATGAGCCATCTAAACATTACAAATGCATATTTCATAAGACTTAAATGGATCTCTCCAGCTATTTTAATTGAGCTGCATTAGCCGCGGAGCAAAGCCCGCTCTGCTGAAGTCTATTAGAATCCCATCTTCCATTATGAGGGTTTATTAAAGTAAACAAGGAGGTATAACCTTCACGCCGTCTTACTCCGGACACCTTATTGTTTAGCACACAGCCTCATTCCGTCTCTCCTTAGGTCTTTGGCCTTGGCCTTCCGTTGTCAGCTGTGTGGAGAATAACACACGCATGGCTCCGTTCCATAATTCATTTTGGGAAAAACAGGTGTCTGGCCTCGTGTTCAACCCCCCCCCCGCCACAATGGGGCTCTTGCTTCTTTCAGGCACAGTCACCCTGCTTCCATCATCTCTTGCACATGCACGCTCACACAAATTGGGATCACAGCCGGCATGCACGCTCATAGCAAATATGTAAACATGAAAGCATGCGTGCATGCAGAAAAATACCTCCCTGTCTGGCGTTGGGCCACATTTTTCTGGCAACAAAGGTTATCCAAACAGATAAAAATGTTTTAATTACCCATGCTCTTGCAAATAAACATTCATATTGGAAGAAAGTGATATATTAGGTAGTATAAATGTTAATGTGTAGCTACAAACATCCCTCCAGAAGATATCATCCCACTTTATGCATTTTATGGCTGTGGAATAATCCATAACAATATATCACAGCACAATGCAACGCATCATGTGGTGAATTCCGCCAGCCATGATGGGAAGCATATTTCTACGAGACTGTAAATAACATCCCCTGTAGAGAGACAGGCGCAGTACATGCATCTCATCTCCATCCATAATTCATTAGCAGATGTTGGTTTTATATTGGTTTCCAGGTATCTGCAAGCGCTCTGCAGAGATTGCAACATCCCCACGGTTTTTTGGAGTCATTTACTCCTCTCCTTGGCGGCGGCACTCAACATGCTTGGAGCACCATATATATCTGCTGCCAGGATCGCCGCTGAGAACATCCTTGTTTGGACGATTTATGATTCTTAGCATTAGTGGCAAGATGTTGGCATCAGAAATAGTATCCTCTTGATCTGCTTCTTTGTGTAAAACCGAGATCAAAGTGGAGGAAAACAGCAGTCGGCTTGTGCAACATTGCTGGAATTGAGTGGAAGCATCCTCAGTGAGTCTTCAACAGGCAGACAGCGAGATGTTGGCACACCGCTGTCTTGTTTTTTTTATGTCTTTGAAAGGAGGAATAGGGTTGGTGGGGGTGGCAGCGGTGCTGACAGTGAACCCCAAAGATCAGTGAAGACAAAAGCTCACAGTGACAAACTGTTATTCCAGGCGAGTTCTTCCAAATCCATTTGAACGCCCACTCAGACACCTACGACGCTGGCTCATCCATAGCCAGATCAGGTCGCGAGCTCCGATCCATTACCTCCTGCTTGGAATGGATGGCGACAGATTCCCGTACTGAGGCCCGCCATTATCAAAGAGAAATGGAGAGAGAGAGAGAGAGAGAGAGAGAGAGGGACAAGGGGGGGATGGAGGGATAAACAAAAGAGCAGCCAGGGTATAAAGGAGGACAGCAGCAGAGACCAAAGGGGAAGATATGGGGTGAGAAAGAGCGACAGATGGATTAGTAGATACTGGAACGCAAGAAAGACTGGGATTAAAGGAGAGAATCGCACAAGAAATAAAGCAATATAAACCCAAATCCTTCTTGTTTTTGTCTTTCTCTGTATGGCTTAGCCATATGAATGAAGACCTCCCACGGACAGCTTTGACCTGGCTCAGACTGGTGTCTCTTTAATCCTGTTTATATTGATCCCAAATAAAAGATATATATGAAATATGAATCATTGTTTACATAACCTTGAAATAAAAGCAGATTTTAGGGCACCTCTGTGCCTCACCAAGAAATAACTGGTAGCACTTTATTTAAGTAAACCCTGATGACCTCCTGATTTTATAGTAATAAGTTTAATCATCAAGTAATTTCTCAAGAATAAGGAGTAAATCACTAGATAAGGTGGTAATTATCTAGTAATAAGTTGGAATTTTACCACATAATAACATAATAATCATGTATTAATATTTTGGTTATTCCTCTTAAAACTGTGGAAATGATCTGGTTATTATGTGGTATATACCCCAACCCTTACCATTACCCTTACCCTAACTCTCATCATATTGTGGCAATCATCTGGTAATTAGCTAATTTCCTGGACATAATTCTCTAATTTGGCTCATTGAGTTAAAGTGAGTCCTCCCAAATCAGCTTCGGAAAATGGGGTTGGGGTAAAGGGCTGGGCTAAGGGGCCTGGGGTAAAATACCACCTAATTACCAAACAGCTGCCACAATATTACAGAGAAATGACTTGATGATACTAAGGAAGCACTAACCCAGTAATAATGTATTGATTTTCTAGTAATTCCTTATAAAACTGTGACAATTCTTTGGTAATTATGTGTTTTTTTACCCTATAATTTCCATAATCCCAAACCCTCTTGATACTGTGGCAGTTATCTGGTAATAAGGTAACCTCTTAGAAATAGTAATTTCAATATAATTTCTTTAATTTTACCAACCAAATTAAATTGAGTCCTTCTTGAACCATTTTCAAGTAATTTTTAGGGATTAGGGGGTTACCACACAATTCAGAAAGAAAGAATTACAACAATATTTCAAGGAATTACTTGATAATATAATGGAATTATTTACCAATATGTATAAATTAGCTAGTAATTCTTCATTGACTGTGGCAATTCTTTGGTAATAAGGTGGTATTTTACCCTAAGCCTTACCTTAACATTCAACAAATTTATTAGACCACCTGTCATATTTGTCTCAGAGACCATCCAGCATCATGAAGTGCTTTAATGTGGACTCTTTCATTTTCACTGAGCTCTCCACGTTTTACCATTTTGAACAGGAATGAGGGATTTCAAACTGAATTCACCCAAATTTGAGCCGGCTCACTGGGCTTCTCTGAGAAGTCAGAAATGAATCAAGCATAACATTCAACCACTAAAACTCATTTTTCTGTCCAGGAATGCAAGTAAATAACTATAATTTGACATATTAATCGAGACATAATAATGTGCTTTACTATGTTTTCGTTTTTTTTGTAGATCAGTAAATTTGAAAATTCATGGATAACAATAATAATTATATTTTATCACTAAAAATATCATTTGGGTTAAAGAGCTTCTACATATTGGTGTATTAACCATTGCAGAAACATAAAAAATGATTTTGGTTTTTACCAATGCTGTTAATTTAGGGCAGCTGTGGCATAAACCTCACTTTGGGTGGTGGTCTAATAAATTTGTTAAGCACTGTATATTGAACTAATAAACTCACTAGATATCTGCATTTTGAGTAATTTGAGTTTATTAATTCACCAGGATGCTGCCATGTTTTGGTCCGCGCTGGCGCTGTGAAGTCACAGTTCTGCAGCGCTCCTCATGTTTCTATGCAGTGACTGCTGTTTCAGACTGGCAGTCAGCGTTAGGGCTACATCTCAAAAACGCAGCACATCTCACGCACAGAGAATTCTAAAATTTGAGGTCACCTCTATTTTCTATTTGCACCTTGAGCAGTTTTCTCTCCATCTAGAAAGGAAAATGATAAAGGCCACACTTACTTTGTTGTAGCAAATATTTACATCCACATCTGCAGAATATGTTTGAAATCAGTTTTTTTGATGAACCAAATGAAGGCCACAAGCTAAAATGTGTCTAATAAAGTTGTTCCCAAACGTCAACTCTTTATGAAGCTTTCTGTTTCCACACGGTTCAGGTAAAGAAAAACAGTACGAAAGCACTTCCAGTTTGCGCTTTTCAAAGTAAAAGTCCACTTTCACATTTCTTTGGAGAAACTCCCTTCATATGTACATACTGCTTTTATTTTGAAAAGCTCCCGGCACGCTTCCACTATACACTGAATTCAGTCGCTTGTAGGGAGGTTTATTGACTTAAAACTTAGGAGGAATGACAGAGCTTTGACAGCAGGGAGACAAAACCAACACGCAGCAAACGCATGTCTTGTATGAAAGCTGTCATGGCAGCAACAGCTGCAAGCAGAAAAAACGTCTGAAAAACAGTTACTTCATAGCAACAGAGAGGAGCGCTGCAGCACTGTGACATCACACTACCAGCGTGAAGCAAAACATGGCAGCCTTCTGGTGAGATTATGAGCTCAAATTTACTCAAAATGCAAATATGCAGGGTATTTAGTGAGTATTTTAGTTCAATATACATTTGAGAGATACAAATATCTATCCAACAAGATGAACTTGTTTGATCATGCAGGTTCCTTTAAAGAAAGAATTTACCCTGTGACAATGTATTAATTATCTTATGTATTGTAATACTGTGGTAATTCTCTAGCAATTAGGTCAAATTTTACCCTAGCCTTACCGTAACCTTACCGTAACCTTATGGTACTGTGGCAATTGTTAGGTAATTTCTTAGAAATAAGAAGGTGAATTTCTTTACAACGTTTTTGATAATTCTCCTGAAATTTCTTTATATTGGCCAACTGAAATAAAATGACTAATTTCCTAATAATTGTCACCTAATTTAAAGGTTAGGATTAGGGTGTTAGGGTTAGGCTTAGGTTTAAGCTTAGGGGCTTAGCGTTAGGGTTAGGAGGTCAGGGGTTAGAGTAAGGGTTCGGCATAGGGGGGTGGGTAACATATTAATAGGAAATGCTTAAACAGCTTTCTAATTTTGTGGTGTTAAGAGACAAATTCATCATTTTCTAAATTCAAAGTGAGGTTTTCTATTGCATCTATGTTAATTTTAGCACTTACTGGTGAGCTCCCTCCTTAGCTGTCTTCTCTCCGGTTTCAAGACACACACCAATCTCTAGGAATGAATGGGCTAAGATCATCTTTAGTGATGCTGCAACTGTTATGTGGCATAATTTTCTGCTGAAAGCTAGGCTACCCTCTCTTGTATCTAATGGAGACACTTGCAAAAAAAAGAGATTTCAGCTGCTTTAAAGTGGGACTTAACTAGCCAGGTCATGGGTTTGTAAGTATAGATATGTGTTTATGGATGCATTTGTAATCATTTTAACTGTGGTATTTAGGTTCTTCTGTCTATTCTCTTCTATTGTATTGCCTCTTTGCACCTGCCCTCTATTCCCATGCTTTATGTCTGTCTTCAGCTATCCTATTAATACAAAGGCAAAAGGCCCCAAAAATGTTTTTTTAAAAAAAGGAGGAAAGTCTACAGCAGTGTTGCTGAGATGTCTTGCTCTAGCCTTGCAAAGCAGATGGATTGTCCAGATTCCATGTCTGCCATCAGATCCATCTTGTAAAGCTCCAGACTGAAATAACTGTGCCAGGTCTAAAAACAATCAGCCAATCAGCGTCATTTCAGAATGGAAGAGGTAGCTACAGGTGGGGTTTAGCTGAACAGGAAGCAAATAACAATGGCTGCCACTGGCGTAGTATTTAGCAGGGATGTAGCTATAGATTAACTAATCAGAACTGGACCACATGTCAAAGAACAGTATTGAAAGCACAACTTTGTCGTCATGCTTTGAATGTCCTTCCATATTACCGGGGCATAGGAAAAATAACAAAGGCTACACCTTTAGGGCGCAGTCAGGGGTTAATGCAAGCACAGCATAGGATATCGTCTGGGCGGGTTGCTCCGAGCCCCTAGTTGTGCTTTGGATGTCCCAGGGGTCCAAAAACCACCAGAGGATCTCCAGGTGTATCACGAGGGGTGAAAAGGCCTGGACTAAAGAGATGCTGTCGAACTTCACCTTGGTATTCATGACTTGTATGGAGCTTGACTTTTACTGCCTGCTCCAGCCAGTTTTGGCACATTGGGCTCCATCATGATACCTGAAAAAACTCTTGGTGGAAAGGATGTTTATGCACTTCTGACTGGCCTCGGCATGAGTTTGATCCACCAACAAGCTCCACTATTCAAGTAGCCTATGTGCTAAGCTCATGTTACTTACCAGAGCTGCACGTGCCTACAACCCTTTTTTTGTCCTGTTGTTCTGACTGGCCCGTCATTAATGTGGTCATCCAATCACCTTCTGGGAGTATTTTAAAAGTCCTGCCCTACCCAAACGCTTTGCATGGGAGGTTTCCCAGATGAATGCAAAATATAACCCCTGTGATGGATAAATGAAACTGTCAGGTGGGTCGGGTAAGTTGTGCTTGATCACTGAGTGAACGAGGACATTTGGGCAAAGTTTGACCAAGATCCCTCAAAATGCTCTAAAGATATCCCACCCACAAGAATGGCCCAATCAGACAAGCTGAAAACGTGCCTGCATCGTTGGAAATCTCAGACACAAAGGCATGAAAATTCTTCCTATAGTGCAGCCTTGCTTTAAACAAGAATTCAGGCTAATTATGAATGACAACTATAACAAGTTCATCAAAATGCCAATGTGCTTTGTGCCAGCTGGCCTGTGGGGATATACTGAAGGTATAGAAAATCATGCTGTTTGCTCCCATCCTGACCTTAAAGCTTCATTATCACACTTTTCAGTCTGAACACACTGATCTAGTTTCTTGTAAGTGATAAACCAAACTCCCACACAGGCACTCTGACACACAGAAGCTCCACTATTAGCTGTGCTCCCTTGTGATGCTCAGCTCTATAATCCCTGTTTGGGCGACTGTGTCTGCAAGTTCAGGTGGTAAATTACAAGAAAGTGGATCAAGTGAACAGAATGAATTACAAGGCTACTAGGAGTACCAAGACTATACCCTTTTATTTGTGCACAGGTTTTCCTGTGCATGCTTCCAGGAGCATTTAAAAGGGATATACAAATGGGCGCATTAGCTTGAATCCAACACACGTGGCTTCCTGCAAGGCAAGGACGGAGGAAGTCTCTTGCTTTTTTCTGTCTGACTTTCTTTCTATCTCTCTCTCGCAGAGTTGCCATCCTCTGTCTTTTTTTCTCTCTCTCCAAGCCCTCCAATCCCTTCCCCTTGACTGCCCGTGTCACATGGGATTATGGCCACATACACCACTGGATGTTTTTGTCGCAGAAAGACACTCGCAGTCGCTAGAGAAAAAAAATACTCGGCTCATACTTTTCCCCCGGTTTGCATGTTGAGACAGCAGATTTTGTCGTTCCCATTTTAGAGCTGCGTGATGGGACTTTCCGGAAGCAATTATTTTGCATGATTGAAATTTCCACTTTGTGATTATATCAGAGAGAAATAGGCCACCTGATCCTTGTGTTTTGGGTGCAAACAACTCTAGGATTACTATTAGGGCTGCAGAGAAATACTCTGTGCTTTGACACTCTTCTTTGCCTCTTTGGATCAATGATTTCTAAGATTACAAGGAAAATATCTTCAGAAAAATACACATAAATAAATACTTGTTCAGTATTTCAAAGCCAGTTTTGAATGCAGTGCTGCTTGGATGTTTTACCCTTTCATTGACTTTATAAATCAATCATGGGCAATATGATTTTTTTTTTACAAAGAAAAAGCAAAAACACCTTTTTAATGTGAAAGTGAATACAGATTTCTACAAGGTTACATTAATTCATTTAAGTGAGTGCATAAATATTCACCCCTTTATTAAAGTCAGTATTTAGTAAATGCAACTTTGGCTGCAATCACAGCACTGACTCTGTGTGGATAGGTCTCAGTCAGGCCTTCACATCTGGACACTGCAATTCTACTCCATTCTTCATTGCAAAACTGCTCAAGTTCTTTGAGGTTATCAGCAAACAGGCCTGAATATTCCTTTTAAAATCCACCCACAATTTCTCTATTGGATTGACATGTGGGCTTTAACTCCAGAGCATTCACCTTGTTGTCTTTACATCATTTCTGTGCAGATTTCGCTGTATGCTTCCGGTCATTGTCTTGCTGGACGATAAATGTTCTCCAAAGCCGTAGTTCTCTTGGAGACGAAATAAGATCGTCCTTCAGGATTTTCCTATATTTTGCCAGCTGGCAAGAAGCTTCCCCACAGCATGATGCTGCCACCACTATGCTTCACAGTGGGGATGGTGTGTTTGGTGGCCAAACATAGCGTGTTGTCTGATGGCTGAAAGTCTTTCTTCCCCTTGACCATGGAGTCTCACACATACCTTTTGGCGAACTCTAGTCCAGATTTAATCTGAGTTTTCTTTAACAGAGGCATTCTAGCATAAAGCTTTGACTGGTGAAGAACCCGGCCAACAGTTGTTATCTGCGGAGTCTCTCCCATCTCAGCTGCTGAAGCTTGTAACATCTTCAGAGTAGTCATAGGCGTCTTGGTGGCCTCTCTCACTAGTCTCCTTCTTGAACGGTCACTCCGTGTGTG
Source organism: Cheilinus undulatus (assembly GCF_018320785.1). NCBI lineage: Eukaryota > Metazoa > Chordata > Actinopteri > Labriformes > Labridae > Cheilinus > Cheilinus undulatus. The sequence continues at coordinate 6,359,405 of NC_054887.1, forward strand.
AAGATGGTCTGATCTAGGCAGTTTAGTGCTATGTTTCTTCTGCCTTGGAAATGTTTTCGTATACATCCCAGACTTAGCTTTTCAATAACCTTTTGTCTGACTTGCTTAGGGTGTTCTTTTGTCTTTGTGGTGTAATGGTAGCCATGAACACTGATTAAACAGTGACTGGACCTTCCAGACACGGATGTCTTTATACTACAATCACTTGAGGCACATTCACTGCACTCAGTGATCCCTGTTTCAATAATTGGAACTCTGTAGAATCAGGTCAGTCACTTTAAATGGGGGTGAATATTTATGCAGTTTAATTGACATTACTTTATATCAATCTGTTGTCACTTTGACTTTAAAGCAGGTTCTCTTTGTATTTTTTTTGGTCAAAAAATTATATTACCCATGATTGATTTATAAAATCATTAAAAGGGTAAAACATCCAAGGGTGTGAATCCTTTTCATAGGTCCTGTATTGACAACAGCAGCTCACAAAAACATGTTTAAAACTCTGACTGAAGAACAAAAGACAGATGGATTGATGGGAGTGAAATGCAGATTGCGTGCCAGACAATAAAAACCCTCGACCAATGATTCTCTAATAGATGAAGTCATCACAAAAAAGGCCCTGAATTCTTCATCAAGCTCTCTCCTAACATATCATTCACTTGTTTTCCATCTGAGCTAGCATCAACCCAACCCCAGCACAGCTACAAGAACACAAGCCTCATGAACAAGTGAACAGAAATTAACTTTGCATGTGCTTATGACTGAAAAATTCAAGGCAAAGAAAATGAGAAATGTTTGTTAGCTTTCCACGAGCTCAAACACTCACATAAACATTACTTATGACATTGTTGAGGATGGATCAGATGTAAAATGATTGTTTTTATTCCATTTCCAGTAGCAAAAAACATGCAACAACAGAAATAAAACCATTTGATGCAATAATTTAGTGATGAAAAATGTTCTCACTACCATTCTCATGAATGCAGCAGCTTTGTCTGTAACCTTCAGCATCAAACTTTGTGGGAAAGCTACTGTAGTGAGCAAAGCTTCCACTTTCTCTACATTAAATTAAGCCTCACTTCACTAAAGCTGCCCCCTAGAGAAATACAGCAAGCTACATGCCAAAAATAGCATGTCACGCTGAAGCTACTTTCTTTAACAGTCAACTACTTGAAGTCACAGTCAATGCATGCTTTGTGCTTTTATACGTTGGACTGCACTTAATAGAAACTCAACCCCTGCTTGTCTGGCTGATTTTAACCCAAAGCCACCAAAAAAATTATGCTTCGAGGAGTCTTCTTTCAGGTAAGCAGGAAAAATAAGTCAGCCCATTTCACTAAACAAGCTGTTAGAATATCATGGACAGTGCTGGGAGGCAGGAGCAGGGGTGTAGCTAGGAATATATGGCCCCAGGAGATAAATAACACAGGGCACCCCTTATCCAGCCTGGAAACAAGAAAGATGCTGAGCTGTGCTGACAATATCTTTGCATTTTTATGTATTTTGGACCAAAAATTTCTCCATATTCACAATCCCTTATTTTGCTATGGTTAAATTAAACACATTTGTATTATTTCCTTTACTTAAGTTTGTGTTTGTGTTCATCTTGCTCTCTGTCCATGCTTACTTCTCCTCCATCTTCTTCATATTGCTCTACGTCCCTTCCTTCTTCTCCTCCATCATGCTTCCTTGTTCTCTGTCCCTGCTTTTGTTTTCATCATCATCATCTCTCTCTCTCTCTCTCTCTCTCTCTGTCCCTGCTTTTTTCTCCTCCATTATCCTCATCTTGCTTTTAATCCTTTGGTTCTTTTCCTCAGTCATCATATCATTCTCTCTGTCTCTTCTTTCCTCTCCTCCATCACAATAATCTTGCTTTCTTTCCCTGCTTTCTACTCCTCCTGAAATCCTTAAAACCTGTTGAGTAAACCCCTCAGTGCACTCTCCTCTTTCAATAGAACCTGGTGAGTTGTTTCCCCTCATTCTGCCTTCTTACTCTTTCTTGAATTTCTTTTGTCTTCTGGGCACCTGATTTAAAGTGTTTTGGCAGCATGACTCATCCAATTTACACTCACCTTTCTCCTTTCCTCTAGGCCCTGTTCTCCCGTGGGTGGACTGTACCATTTGGACTTTTTTGGAAAGGAAAAGCAGGTGCCCCCAGTATTTCATTTTACTCGATTTGACTCAATTTTCAGCCTGTTGCACAATTATTTTAATGGCTTTGATTTAAACATGCCAACTGATAAGATAAGATAAGATAAGATAAGATAAGATAAGATAAGATAAGATAAAATAAGATAATACTTTGATCCCCAAAGGGTAAATTCTGGCATTGCAGCAACACAACAAAGGAGAGAGGTGAGAGAGGTGGTAAAAACAACAGAATCAAACAACATAAATAAAAGCTAAATCAAAATTAAGTACAGTACAATTAACATTCTTGCAATTACTAAGATTAGTCAATAAACATACTTCTATTCCAGGCATCTCAAGGGCCCCACCCCCTACTATTGGCCCGGTTAATACCCCAGTGCATCACCATCTCCAGTCAACTTTACTGAAAAGAATTGAATAATTGTTTAAAGAGAGAAAATAAATGGATGAAAAGTGGGGGGGTTAAGGCAAAAAAAAGTGGCAAAATTGGCCAAAAAGTGGCAAAGATGGGTTAACATCGCAAAAAGTAGTGGCAAAAGAAGGCCACAAGTTGCAAAAATGGCTAAAGAGTGGCAAAAAGGGTTAAAGTCACAATAAAAAGTTGCAAAAATAAGAGGCAACGATGGTCAGAAAAGGGGGAAATTGTGTCAGGGTTAGTGCATAAAGAGGGCAACACTCAGCAAAAATTAGTGAAAGTGGCGAAAAGAAGTGGCAAAAATGGGCTTAAAGTGGCAAGAATAAGTTTAAATTGGCAAAAAGAAAGGGAAAAAAGTGGCAAAAACATGGCAAATGGGCAGGAAAAAATGGGTTAAAACTGGAAAAAGGGGGGGGCAGGCTGCAAAAATGGTTTAAATTTGGCGAAAACTGATTAACCCTTAGAGCTCACAGCTATTTTTTTCACCATCATGTCTCGTCTGGACATCTTTCTTGTAAAGCTTTGTAAAACATTAACCCTGTGGTTACCCTCACTCAACCTCTATATATCTATTTTTTTTCAGGACAACCGGGGCTTTAAGATTATATCTACTACAGTAATGTCACTTGAATTTTGAAAAAGTTCTAGGACTCTAAAGGCAAAATAAAAAAACAGATCGGAATTTGAAACTCAAAGATTTTCATTGATAACACACAGTTAACAATAGTGACTAAGCATTTTCTTCGACAGACTTGTTCTCCCGTCTCTTGGGGATAAAACAGTAAAAAATTAAACATTCTGTGGCAAACGATATCTACATATATACAAAAAAGTCCATGTGCTTTTTTGCAGTTACATAGATTCATTTGTGCCGTTTCTTAAAGCAGTAGAGAAGAAATTAGTTGACTACAACTCCCACAATGCATCGCATCTAAACATTGCCCTCAACAGATATGGCGCTATCCGGGGAAGAAAGCCAAAATAAAATATCGAAAATGGATTAAAAATGGACCAAAAAAATGCTTATTACCAGATCTAACGCCATGGATTTAATCTTTAAAGACTACGAAAAGTAACCGAGTCAAGTTCCGGGCTCGCTAGAACGGCGTCCTTAAGGGCTACGGAGACTTCGATGGTAGCAAACGAACGGTAAAATGTTCAGCTTTCAGTGTCTACGACATATGGTCCAAAAGTTATTAACACTTTTCTAAGCTGTGTCACTTCTTGTTGTATATGACAACCCTGTCTTCAGAGACAGCCAAGTTCTGGGCTCACTATAAAATGTTCTGTAAGAGCTACGAATGTATGGAGAACATATTTAGAAAGGCACAACACAGAGCTTTCACAGGAAAAAACAAGTTAGTGCCTATGACTTACAGTTCAAAAGTTACCAAGCAATTTACAAAGGGGTGTGCCTGTGGCACGGAGCTCTAAGGGTTAAAATTTTCAAAAAGAAGAGGCAAAAATGGGCAAAAGGTGGAAAATTGGCATAAAGCAGAAAAAATAGGTAAAAATAGAGAAAATGGGGAAAAATGAGCAAAAATGGGTTAAAGGGGGTTAAAAGAAGTGGAAAAATTGCAACAAGTGGTAAAAACTGGGTTAAAAATTGCAAAAATTGATTAAAATTGGCAAAAAGAAGGGAAAAAATGGTTGAAAAGTGGCAAAAATATGGTAGGATGGACATTAAGCAGGAAAAATGGGTTGAAAGTGGCAAAAAAAGAGGCAAGATGGTTGGGAATCGTGTTGAAATAGACTCAAAAGTGGCTGTTCCTGATGCTGGCTTATAAAAGTTTCCCTTAGTATCCACAGTAAACGGCACAACATCATCACTCAAGTTAAAAATGTTCATTTTAATTTTGTTTTAGCTCTGCTTCCTCTGATGAAGCCCGCAGACCAAAACAGCTGATCAGATATGCTGAGGCATAGGAACGCGTGGCTGGTAGCTGAAGCATGTCAAATGTCAAATAAACTTCAAAAATACCAAAATCCCTTTACCAGGAGGATTAACAGTTACTACAATAACAGATGTGTGCCCAGCTCTGCACTGGTCCAACCACTGAATTCAGATTATCCATGCTCAATTGTGAGATCGGTAAAGAAATTCAAGAGTTATGTATATTTTTAACATAAAGCAATATGAAGTAGAGAAGTGCTTCAGTAGGGGAGCCACAGTAATGAATAAAATAAACTGTTAAATGGCATTTTTGTCTGCCAGCAGCAGATGCAGAAGTTATAGAATAATTAGGCTGGAGGGTAGAAGGCAGACATGGGTATATTAATGTTGTCCTAATTAGCCCCTATGCTTTGAATACTTAATGTTAGTATGTGAACTGAAAAGGCCCCACAACCCTACATCAGCAGTTCTCTCAAAATAAAAAAATAAAAAATCTTCACCAGTCAGAGCTTCTTCTCTCCTCTTTTCTTCATCCCTGACTCGCCTAGAGTGCTAAAGCTCAAAGCTGCCGTTGAATTGTTTGGAGTGCATAATAACCTTACTGAACCAAGACCAACAAAGATGAAAAATAAATCTAAATGTATTAAATTAGGCAGCGGAGACAGCTCCATCTTGCTCATCTTACAGTAAGTAATATATCATATGAAGGCTTTTTAACTCCAGGTGAGGGTAGATTGATTGCACTTCGGTCAGAGTGGCACGAATTGCAGAAGTCCTTGGGAATTTGTGAAGTATTTTTCTTTTTATTTTATTCTTATTTTGAGCCCAGCTTGAATAAGTTCTTTTCACCTAAAAAAAAAATCAATATCTGGCTTTTTTTCTACCTTTTACCAACACTGCAAACTATTTCTAAATATATCAAATATGGAATAATGAAAGGTTTTTCATCCAACATACCTTGCATGCACCAAATGACTTTGCACAAACTTTAAAGGGACTAACGTTTGACACCCTCCAAAGACGGTGTCAGCAACTAACAGAAGATTTTAGCCAGTGACAAGGATTTTAGAAAGACAGGATCTTTCAGTGTCAGCTAGAATCAGTGCATACAAGAATGACTGCCTGTCTCTCTGGAAGGCTTATTACTAATTCTAACACTACTACAGTATCAGTGTCATTTCTACTAGTGTAATTTATGTTCAGTGATATCCAGCTCTTATTTACATTGTGTGGGTAGTTGGCTTAAGGGAACAATGTGTGGGTTGTTTGGTAGCCAACATGAGAGCTTTTGTTTGTATTTATGTTGACTGTGTTTGTGTGTTTTATTGTCCTTTTGTGTCTGAATCCCTCAGAAACCAGATGATTCCCCTTAAGGGGCAATCAGAAATTAAATACGTTGAGTTTACTTTAACATGCTCTATTCTTTGTCCCACAGATTGGTGCAGACCTCAAAATTGAGTTAGGTATGCTTTAGCGAGATCAGGAGGCCCAGCTCTAGGCAAAGGTATGGTGAGGTGGGGCTTTTCTGGCCCAAATGCTCCAACTGCATGGTGAAGACATTAAGAGGATCTGGCTGCAGACCTCTATGGTGGTCAACTGCAGACCGACTACAATGGGGAGACATTGACCGCAGGGTGGAAAGCGATGTACATTTCTGCTCACAATAGGAGGATATGCTAAGTGAGAATTATTTTTATTTACTGAGGGGAATACATTTGAATGTAACACACCACAAACTAATGAAACCCCAATATAGTTAGGGTTAGGCACCTGAATCCCAAAGGTTAGGGTTAGGGTAAAGGGGAGGGGGATAGAATTGGATACAAAACAATTAAGGAAACCCCAAAGAGGTTAGGGTTAGGCACCCAAACCCTAAAAGTTAAGGTAAGGGGATAAAATTAAAAATAACACTCCATAAGCTAAGAAAACCCCTAAGAGATAAGGGTTAGGCTCCTGAATTCTAAAGATTAAGGTAAGGGGATAAAATTAAGAATAATATGCCTCAAAGACAGTGGAAAACCCAAAGAGGTGAGGGTTAGGCACCCAAACGCAAAATGTTAAGGTAAGAGTAAGGGGGAGGGGGATAGTATTAAAAATAACACCACAAACTAAGAAGAAGTCCAACAAGTGTTAATGCTTTACTTTCTGCACCACGGTCGAGGTCACTCCATTGTAAAGGTTTGCAACAGATGAGCCCAAAACGCCCCACCATAGAGGTCTGCAGCCAGATACCTCTCAAGCATCCCACCTCAAGGTGCCGCTACATACTACACGCTACTATGGGTGCTTCTCATTACATTACTTTACACATCCTTGTATCCTCTCTCCTCGACTGACCTGGAAATCCTTCTCCCTCCACCATGGTGAAGGATCTCCCAGTTCCTTAAATGCACCTGTGAGAGTCAAAGATTCAGGAGAGAGCAGGCTTCTGGAGGTGCTTGGATTGGCTACGAGATTATGAATAAACTAATGGTAAAAATCTGCATAGATAAAACACATTTATGAATCTGATAGTGTCAGTGCCTGTTGTGAAGACCCTGCTAGCCCACCACTGATTTAACCCCATGACATAAACCAATCTACATAGAGTTTGAAGGCTATCTTACAGCAACTCTGGCAAAACTCTAAGGCTTTTATTCTCTTTTCACACTGGCTTTGAAATAACTGGAAAATCATTAAGTGTAAGGCCAGTATTGGATGGCTAATTTCTTTCAACACTGACGTCCCTTGAAGAATGCGAAGAGCAAAGAGGTCATTTTGATTCCACTTGTGAGGTTCTTGAACCTTTAAAGTTCCTTAGGTACTTATCAGACCTGAATATTTGCTTTCAATGGCAAAAAAAATAAAGCCCTGAGGTTGTACAGGCCAATTCAATTACTCCTGCAGGCCGTTGTCTAATGGAGAATGAACAAACCGGGCGAGGGGTTACTTTGGGATGGCTCTGCTGACCGCTGCCACTTGTCTACATGATCTAATTTACAAAGACACAGCTATTGATTGGCTCCTGCATGCCAATGGAGGAAAACCTTATTAGATGCACCTTTTTGCTGTTTGCAATCTGGCAGAGGGTGAATAATAACTGTGGACCTTAAAGGAAGAAAAAGCACATGTGATGCGATGTCATTTTCTTATCAGTGTGAGCCGTGGTGACCAGAAAGGCTTGAGCTCCAACTACACGGGTCAATAAGTACAATCAATGCTTCAGCTGTGAGGAGAAACGAAGGTGAAATAAGATTTGACCTCTCCTTATCTGTGGTTGAAAAGAGGTTCAAAGGTAGAGCATGACGACTGAACCCTATCAATAGTATGCATTCACCATAAATACTGTTTTTCTTACTGAATCTCCCCTCTCTTTCTCCTCCTCCTTCCCCTACCTTTCTAGCTCAAAGCTGTGGACACAACAGTCTTATCTAGCACTGCCTCGCTGTCAACAAGAGTGGTCTATTTTGGGCTTTATCTTGAGCGGAGGCCGGGCCGGAGCCGTGGGTCTGAAGCTGAGCTGGTGCAAGGGGAGATAAGGCAGACAGGGACAGTGTAACCTGCATGTCTGTGGTCAGGGTGGGAATGGATGGAGCCTGCACCACAATCAAACGGCTTCCTCTCAGCGCTCGATGGATCAGATCAGGATCGCATAGCTGTGTAGGAAGGCTTACAAGACCCCTTAAAGGCACAGCTTGTTTGAATAGATTTGTTTGGAGCCTGCAGGGAGAGTCAGGATAGTCTTGAGGAGTAAAGGGTAGATGCATTTATTTATTTATTTATTTAACCCTGACAACCAGTAAGGTATAAACGAGTGAAATGTTGAAGTTAAAAGCATGCCTATTGTGTGTCTGATGTTAGCTGAAAACACTAGCATGCTAAGAAAAGCAGGTAAACAATGCTTTCTCTAGATGCCGCCTGGTTCAGGACTAAAATACACACTTCCTGTGTGCAAGGTTTACACAAACCCCTGAAAAGTTGCATTGGACATTAAAATTCAAGGCCATAAAAAGTCTTAAAAGTCGTACTTTTACCAGTGAGAGGTCTTCAGTTTTAGATTACACATTGACTAAGCTATGTCTTTATCTAATCTTCGACTTCTAGCCATCTTTATATGTAATAACCTGTGTGCTGTGGTGTAGTGGTGCATGCAGATGTGGGTAGATTCATCTCTGGTGGGGACCAGTATGCATACAGGTGGGAGGTGGACCATCTGGTGGCCAGTCAGAAAAACCTGGAGCTTAATGTTCCAAAGACATTGGAGATGCTGCTGCCCACAACCCTGCCCACGTGACCCTCTGTGACTCTTCAGTTTCCAATGTGGACTCTTCCAATGTGCTTTCTGGGGACTTTCATCAACCAGGACCTCATGTAGGAGCACATGAGCCCTCTTTTCCCCAGCAAAAGCCCAACAAAAGATATACTTCCTGTGGCAGCTGAAGAAATTCAACCTGCCAAAGAGGATGATGGTGCACCTCTAAACCTCCGACACCAAGTCCATCTTCACCTCCACCATTACAGTCTGGCAAGTGTCAGCCATGGTGAGGGACAGACACAGGCTGCAGTGTATCATTCGCTCTGCTAGGAGGATGACCTGCTCTCACCCTGGACGTGGACTTTTTAAGTCCCTCCCCTCAAAGGCTGAGGTTGATCAGGTCAAAACCTCCAGCCGCATGAATAGTTTCTTCCCTTCTGCTGTGAGCATCATGAACAGTACTCTGGCCCTCCCATGTACCCCCAAAGACTCTTACTGAGCCCCAGGATAAGTAGACAATGCCTACAGAGACCGCCATAACCAAAGACCCTCATCACCCTGTATCTCAAGTGGGACCTCAAAATCAGCTCTGTCTTCAAGAAAGCCCAACAGAGGATGTACTTCCTGTGGCAGCTGAAGAAATTCAACCTGCCAGAGACAGTGATGCTGCACTCCTACACCATCATCATTGAGTCCAACATCACTTAATCTTTGAAGTGAAGGACAGAAACAGGCTGCAGTGTTCACCTGCTCTGCAGACACAGTTATTGACTGCAATCTACCATATCTACATCACCTCTACACCTCCAGGACTGACCCCTCTATCCCTGGGCAAAAACGTTTTGAGGCCCTCCCCTCAAAGACTGAGGTCCTCCTGCCACATGAACTGTTTATTCCCCTCTGCTGTGAGCATCATGAACAGTACTCTGGCCCTCCCACCTTCCCTGACAGACTCTCACTGATCCACAGACATTAGTGGACGAAATATTGCATTCCTAAAAAGACCCTCATTACCAAAGCCCTCATCGACAGAAACTCAAGTGGGAGCTCAACATCAGCTCCCTTATCAAGACAGCCCAGCAGAGGAAGTATTTCTGGCCAAAGACCTGCCAAAGACAATAATGGTTCACTTCTTAGCCGCCATCATGGAGTCAATCTTCACTTCCTCAATCACAGTCTGGTATTCTGCAACCATGAGGAATGATGGAAACAGGCTGCAGAAAAATCATCAGCATTGCAGATAGGGTGGTTAGCTGCAATCTGCAATCTGCTATCTCTCCATCACCTCTACACTTCCAGGACTGTAGGCTGACCTCTCTCAACCTTTGAGGCCTTCCTCTCAAAGGCTGAGGTCCATCAGGACCAAAACCCTTCGTCTTTCCCTCTACAGTGAGCATCATGAACAGTACTCTGGCCCTCCCACCTCCTACCACAGACTTTCATTAAACCTCAGAATCAGTAAAAAAAAAAACATTGCATGCCTAATAGAGGCCCTCATCACCCAGGACTCTGGAAATCAACTCCCTCATGTGAAAATGTGCCTGGCAATAAAACTCGATTCTGGTTCTGATTTTGATATTTCACATTCTTTGTATAATGTTGGCTTCAGATAGTGTTCATTTTTTATACTTTACATTCACATTATATTTCTAATCAACCCCATCTAATACATATGTTTTACTTTTTACTGGACTAGATTAGTCTGATAACATGAAGGAAGGGTTGGGGTCAGATTTAGAAAAGGGGCTGTGCCTTGGTTGATAAGGTATTAAGAACTGGAGCTATCTGTATGTATATTCAGGACATCGTCATCTATTTCTGTGCTTATGCAGAACAGCTCATTTCCCTTTGCTCTGCCTGTGAGCGTGAGTTTTCACAATAATAGGGACACTTTTTATGTGAAATTTCCTTACACCCATCCTATTCATTATAAACCAAAATTCTAGTAGAACAGAAATTAGGTCACTTATTTACCGCATGGTTTGTGATGCCTTACAGTATGTGTCCCAGAAATTAAATAAATTCAGTGCTGTGCTCAGTGAAGTTTCCTGCTTTTTTTCCGCCGGTAGTAAGGAGCATATCTGATGCACAAGATCAAAAAGCTCAACAACGGCTAAAGCGTAGCAGAAGGACTTAAAGAGGGAAGGCTTAGCAAAGGGTCACTCGGGCAGCCAAATGATTAAGCACCAAAAGACCAAATGGACAGTATAAACAACCCCAATGAGAGGAGACGAGCACTGCGAGGAGCTACACTTGCACGTGTCACAGAACATTACCAGAGCATGGGGGGGATATGGATTGTTTTGTGCTAATGAGATTCAGGCCAGCTGCAGGACCTGGTCTGGCACTGAGGCAGAAGCCAAGTTAGAAGGAGACACCAACTCTGAAAATCATTTCTGAAAGACTGAAATTGTAATGCACAGCTGTGATGATCAACACATTTTTTAAACTCCTCAATCTACCGAGCGAAGACTGGTACGTTTTACATCAGTGGGGACGAGAAAAAAAGACAAATTAGGAGGTTTAAAAGGGGAAAACTGCTGCAGATGGTCAAGACAGAGCATCCCTTGGCCAAATAGATGGGAAAGTAATTCACTATATGGACAAAAGTATTTGGACACACCTGTTTATTGTTAAATTCAGGCGTTTCAATCAAACCTGTTGCCAGAGGTGCAACAGAAGTGCCAGGCACCTAGCCATGCAGGCTCCATTTGCAAACATTTTCGATACATAATGGGTCATTCTGAAGAGCATGGTGGTACTGTGATGGATGCCACCCTTTCAGTAAGACCAGATGTGTTATTTCAACCCTGCTGAATATTTTCCAGTTAACTGTAAGTGATTTTATTAGAAAGTGGAAGCATTTAGGAACAACAGCAATCCAGCCACAAAGCAGACGGCCACGTAAAATCACAGGGCGGGGTCAAGGAATGCTAAAGTGTATAGTGCATAAAAGGGAGCAAGTTCTGAACTTCCAGTGGCATTAATGTAAGCACAAAACTGTGCAGCGAGAGCTTCATAGAATGGGTTTCCATGACCGAGCAGCTGCATGTTACCCTCCCAACACCAAGTCCAATACCAAGTATTGGATGGAGTGGTGTAAAACACACCCACCCTGAACTGTGGAGTAGTGGAAGCATGTTCTATGGAGTGGCCAATCAGGATTCTCTGTTTGGCAGTCAGATGGATGACTCTGGGTTTGGCAGATGCTGCTAGAATGTACCTGACTGCATTGGGAAGTTTGGTGGAGGAGGGAAATTAGTATGGGGCTGGTTTTCAAGGTTAGGGTTTAGGCCCCTCATCTCCAGTGAAGATCAATCTTAATTCTTCAGCACAGCAAGACATTCTGGACAATGCTATGCTTCCAACTGTGTCAACAGTTTGGGGAAGGCCCTTTTCTATTCCAACATGACCGTGCCAGTCCACAAAACAAGGGCTATAAAGACCTGGTTTGACCAGGTCCCCATCGAGCACCTCTGGGATGATCTGGAACAGAGATTGTGAGCCAGGCCTTCTGTTCCAACATCAGTGCCTGACCACATAAATGCTCTACAGAATGAATGGCACATACTCCCCCAACACACTCCAAAATCCTGTGGAAGCTGTTATAGCTGCAAAAAAAAAAAAAAAGGAGTGGGGGGAGGGGGCAGCTCCATAATAAAATATATATTTAAATACAATGTCACTACAGTCCCTGTTGGTGCAATGCTCAACTATGCTCAACTACTTTTGTCCATATAGTATAGCTTGAGAGCCACATTTACCATGTTTATGCAGATATGCATGTCCACATCAGTAGAATATGTCTACAAAGTGTTTCTCGATGACTTATGGCAGTTTAGCAAAGTTGTTCTCAAAACTTTAAACTGTTGCTGGAGCCTTCTGACTCCACATTGGTTGGACTGGTCACAGGAAAGATAAAAACAGTTACACTTCTGGTTCATGCTTTTCAAAGTGAAAGCCCAGTCTGGTATTTATATAGAAGAACTCTCCTTGTTTGTACACAATGCTTTTATTCAGAATTTTTAACGGTTAAGACATACAATGAATTAAGTCAGTGGTTCCCAACCCTGTCTGCTGTGACATTATCAAAATATGATGTTCATATTTAAAAATTAGAAATAAAAAAATCATGATCAGAAACATAATGTACCATGGCGTATGAGGGTAAATCTAAAAGGTTAAATTATATCTGTGATTTCTGTCAAAAACGGTCAAAATTTGGGTGGAAAAAAAATAAATTTTTGAGATTATAAAGTCTTATATTTACAAGAATTGAGTTTCAAAATTCTGGAATTTAGAAGAAAAAAAATCAAAATTTCAGAAAATTTTAAATCATTATTTCACACCAATATAAAGCCAAAAATGTACAAGAAACCAAACTGGAAACAGTGGTCAGATTTAGACTTTTGGCTTTATCATCTCAAAAATGCTTATCAAGGGTTCAGGCACATTTACCGCTTTTGTAATTTTCTTTTCTCATTTATTTTCAAACTTGAAATCAACCCCCCTTTTTTCTAAAGAGGCCCTACAACACTGTCGTGATAATGGATAGTTTTTACATAGATCTTAAGTCAAAAACAAGTCTATGTAGGCCTGTTATGTTGGAATTTTGTCAATGAAAACAATTATAATTGATGTACACTTTCTCCGAGAGGGTCCCAGGGGGGCTTAGCTTTCATAGATGCAAGTGTGTGTGGGGGGATCCACTGAATTATATCACTTGTGGCGGGATTTGTTGAAGTAAAACTTAAGAAAGACAGCTGTGACAGGAAGAGAGGGCAGCAAACATGCGGTGCATATGTGCCTGGTATAAAAGTCTTGACAGACAATCCAAAGCTGACATGCCCTGCAACTGTTACGCAGCAAACACACTCCCAGTCTGACATTGTTGTAACTCCAAATTGACCAGCAGTATCCCTACTTTAATTCAACTAATGCCGCTGTGTACTTTCTCCACCAGTGTATGGCAATCACAGGAAGATTCCTGAGGGGGGAGGAGAAAAGAGACGACAGTATATAATGTGAAAGAGAAAACGACAAGAGAGACTGAAGCGGGTGCATTAAGGTCGCACTTAACAGAACGTGGTCTAGATATGGTGATATTTAAAGACTAGTGAATGGAAAAGAAAATGTCAACTGACTGGCACCAGCAGTGAAGAGGCAGAAAAGTGCTGCTCTGATTCATGTGGACCTGCTCAACATGTCACGCTTCACCACCAGTGGAAATAATCCATGTAAGAGAGTAATTAAAGCCAGTTCACCTCCTTTTATGAAAGCTACAGAGAGAACGGTTGTAATGGACACAACTCTAATAAAAGATTCAGACAGGACATTTGTTCAGCTTGAGAAGGAGACGATGAATATGATGGAAAAAGTGGCTGATTTCTTAAGTGAGTCGCTGTGGAACAAGCCAGTGCATTAGTCGATTCTTGAATCTGTTTCAGTTTTGATAACATGATTGGCCACAAACATGAGGACAGTTTTAAATGATTTTTGACATTATAATCCTCCAAACATAAACACATACTCGCAACAAGCTGGCCATTTGTAGTTGCAGCCTAACAGTGGCGGATCATTAAGCAAATTTTAATAGGCAAGGTGACCCAAGCCAATACAAAGCGAGCAAACTTCTGCATAAACTGGCAAAGAGTCTTTCACATCACTGTGGAGAAATTTTGGCCCACTCTTGTTTCAAGTTTACTAGCTTTTTTTTTTTTTTTACCTGTAACTCACTCCAACTGCTCGTCCAATCACATCTACATGAGTGCACAAGAGGGGAGGGGCTTCCCTTTCCCACATCTGGCATTTCAGTCAGTTCTTGACAAACATGCAAACACATCAAGTATTGAAGGAAAAAGTAGCTAGACTGATGGGGTTATGCTAATTGCGCGGTGCTAACAATGATGCTAACTTGGTAGTAGATGGCTGAATTTGAGTGACAAATAGATTCACAACTTACCAGGCATTCTGATATCCTTACTCTGCTGGAAGAACAGGCTTGTTGTGTCGTATAGTTCGGGATAGCCACAGACAGACTCCACCAGTTTCTCTTCCATTTTCCAGCTGAATGAACCTGGGGTGACATCACCAGAGGATCTCCAAACTGATTGGCCATCGCGGGACAAGTGATTAGCTTAGGCTCAGATTTTTCAACTCTCACAAATAAATGAACAAAGTTCATCAAAGGTTGCTATTCATGCCACACATTCATGACGTTAGCGCTGCCCAGTGCTAACTTGTGTCTTCTCGCATCTTTACATTGATAATATGTGTAATCAACTTACACAAATCACTTGACTCACGTCTTGTGTGAACACAAAATTAAATTTAGATATAACTCAACACCTTCCAAGAAGTTCAACTTTTTTTATGTCAGTCTACAGAATGTTTTCCAAAAAGTCTTGATAATCATCAAGATGTGAGACGAGCCTTTGTGTTCTCTTTGGTCAGCAATGGTTTTGGCCTTGGAGCTTGCCCATGGGTTCCACTTTTGCCCAGTGTCTTTCTTATTGTTGAACACTAACCTTTACTGAGTGCCAGTGAGGCCTGCAGGTCTTTGGATGTTGTTCTGGATTCTTTTGTGACTTCCTGGATAGTCATCATTGCACCCTTGGAGTCATTTTGGTAAGCAGGTCACACCTGGGAAGGTTCACCACTGTTCCAAGGTTTCCCTACTTGTGGATAATGGCTCTCACAATGCTTTAGAAATGGCTTTGTAACCCTTTCCAGACTGATAGATGTCAAAGATTTTGTTTCTTATTTGTTCTTGCATTTCATCAGATGGCGCCATGACATGTTAATTTTTTACCTCACTTTGTCAGGCAAGTTCTATTTAAGGGATTTCAAGTATTTAAAACATCCGTTCGCCACTTTGACTATACATCATAAAAACATTTCAGCAGGCTGCAGATCAGAATCTGTTGATTTTAGTAGGGCTAGAAAGCAACAGAGAGAGAAACCCCAGATGAGACTAGTCAGAAATGCTCATACTCTCTCCCACTGATCGACACTCTACCTCAGCCTGACAGCTCCATTTTCAAAGCCGCTGTGTGCCAATGTGTCCATGTGCATTATCAGCCACTGCCTGAATACCAGCACAGCTTTCTTAATGAAATCCCCAGCAGCAAAGTAACAGAATATTATCCCTAAAGGTTTTCCAGTCTCCCATATTTACTTAAACACTTTTTTTGTTGCTTTGATTACCATGTCCTGTGAATGAACTGTCACAAACACAATTCAGTTCTGCCTGGCACCATGCTTTGAAAGCTAGAGTTATCGCTTTGTAAGCCAACATGACATCTCCCTTTGTCCCCGCTCTGCGATAGAGTCCTGGTACCTCTGAGGGTTTTTTTTCTCCCACTGTATTGGTAGCTGTTATTTCAGTCCAGATGACTCAATTATGCATGGGCTTTATTTTCAGCGTTTGCTCAGTGGGTTCGAGTAAGGGCAGAGCGCTCACTTCAGAAAGCATACGATGAAGCGATGGTACTAATGCCTCATTGAACCAATTTGGTATTCTTGTAGAAGTACCAAACAGAATCAAGCATGTTAAACCCCCAAAGGAAGAATATCTCCCCATTTAGCCCCGAGTTTATCATCTATGCTCTCAGTCCATATTATAGTATATGATCCTAGAAATGCTCTGAAGCTTTGTTTGTATCTAACTGTTTCTTAAATTCAGATTAAAATCAAGCTGGGGTGAAACTAATGCTATTACTTTAAAGGGACATTTCAGCATTTTTGAAGTGGGTTGTATGAGATGCTTTGTAATAGTAGATTTATTAGCCAAACGAGGTTTTGACCCACATTGCCTTTAAGGAGAGTACCAAGGGCACCAGCAAGGACGCTAAAGCTATACAACACTACAGACAGATATAGTGGCTCTGTGTAATTTAGCAAATTTTAGGCCAAACACGTTAGAAATCAGTACAAGCTTTAATGCAATCTATTTAGAAACATTTTGAAGGATTTCAGTTTTCTTTCCTGAAAGTCAAGGACCATTTTGCAGCGCAACAAATAGGCTACATGTTCATCTGCATCACTGAATCATTATCCTCTGACCAGCTAGCTGGGTCAAAGAGTTTGTTGGAAAATATCATCAGTAAACTGTGTTAAATGACAAACATTATGAATACTAATGGATGGCACGGCGGTTGCCTCACAGCGAGAAGGTTCCTGGTTGGATTCTCGGTCAGGGCCTTTCTGTACGGTTTGCATGTTCTCCCTGTGCACGCGTGGGTTCCCTCCAGGTACTCTGGCTTCCTCCCACCACCAAAGACATGCTCATTAGGTTGATTGATCACTCTAAATTGGCCGTAGGTATGAATGTCAGCGTGCCTGGTTGTCTGTCTCTATATATGTCAGCCCTGCGATTGACTGGCAACCAGTCCAGGGTGTACCCCGCCTCTCGTCCAAAGACAGCTGGGATAGGCTCCAGCCCCCCCGCGACCCCCAGCAGGATAAGCGGTATAGAAAATGGATGGATGGATGAATACTAATCAGTTACAGAGACAAATAATAAAGATGGCTGAAGACTAAAAATGTTCGTTGGGGGTTAGGAAGTGGGGGGCCATGAATGGGAACGGAGGAAAGTTAGTACTTTAAAGCTCTAAAATGGCCTCTACACTGCAGTTTTTATCAGAAAATTTTGACATACATTGAGTACAATCCTTACACTGATTTTTAAAACAGTTTAACTGATTTACCTGGTGTGAAGTCGATCAATAATATAATTTACTCAGTCCTACGGACCTCTTAGCATCACCTTGCCAGATGAAGGGAGGGAAGTTACACAAACATGCCTATCCTTGGAAACAACTCTTTATGTCAGCCACTGTAGCTATCTCCCATTTGAGTGCCAGTTTTCTTTCCTCCTCTCTGTTGTTATCTAATCACATTCGAAAAAGCCAAACTGGTGCCAAAGTAAGAGCCGTTTGGGAACCAAACAACCAGCCCTACTGAGCTCAGCCAAATGATCTGGATCTCTTAAAAGAGACAAATTTCCTGTCACAATGAGGGAGACTGGATGGACCTCAGCTGAGGAAATACAGGGGAGTTTAGCAAGCTAAACCATGGAAAAACTTTACTGAACATAACTGGACTGCTTTGTGGAAACGGACCATACACAGGTGCTATGTGACACTGCTTGTCCAGGCTATAGATGGAGGCTTTTTCAATTCCAGGTCACAAGAATTTAGAATATTTATATTTTTGCATTTTGAGTGCTTGGCCAAGTCTTAAAAAGCTCAAAATGGCCTTTTTAGTAGCATTTCTCAATACCCTCTTTACCCCATTGGGAGCTTTTCGCTGTAAGATGTCATCTGCAAAGAACTTATCTCAGCTTTCCACATCAAACAACAGACATTGGGCTCTAATTTCGTGGCGCAGCGCAGTGTGGCGCAGGGTGGCGGAGCGTGGCACACCCCGCGCAGTGGTAATTTCGTCTTTATTTTTTATTCTTAACGTGATCTAAAAAGATGGAGTACATTATTGCAAGGAGGATGAGGAGGAGATACCGGGAGAGAATATGTCACCAAAGGTTGTCCTATTTGGCGATGACAGAGCAGGAATGCAGGTGGATCACAAGCATGATGCCTGGATTAGCCTGCTGCTGTGTTTAATGTAATTGTCACTTAATTTGGTACTCCTATTCATGACACAGGAACAGATGACATCTGTCCCGCGAGGTGGTCCACACTGTGACACGCATCGTGGCCTCTGATGCACAGCCCGGTGGCCACTGTGTGCCTTCTTTGCTCTGACAGCTTTTTTTGGCCCTTCTCCTTACATCATTGAACCGTTTTTTACATTGGGCATCGGTTCTCAGAATATCTGGGCAATCTTGATTGACAATATTAGTAACTTCCTTCCAGGCAGTTTTTGCATCATCAGCCTGTGGAGGTCTGTTAGCATTACCATATATTCTGGTACTGCGAGCTTGGACCTCCCGGACCAGCACATCAGTTTCCTCCTGGGAGAAGTTTGGCCGCCTGGAGCTGCTGCTGCTGTGGTGTGTGCTGTGGTGGTGGCGAGGTGAAATTGGCACTGCACTTTGCTCGCAGCACATTTAAAGGCGAGGAGAGGCGTTCATTTGATTGGTGAAGATTATGCTCGGCTGTGTTAAACCCACTCATGCCTTCTCTCCTCCCTCTTTGCCACTTGTGCCGGTGGGAGGGATGGAGGCGTGGGTGCGCCGCGCCTGCGCCTGGTCTACGAAAATAGAGCCCATTGTGTGTTTCTATGTGACAGATATATCATGCTGTCTGTAGCTTTACTGATTATCAGCTATTAGAAGAATAAAGTGACAACCATAAACTTACTTGGATGAGAAATTCACAACCAGCTCTTCTGGTTATCTTCTGAAGTTGATGAAACCATAAAACCCCGGTGCTCAGTATGACAGGGAACTCTGGCTGGGGAGTGATGCAGGCTGCAGGCTTATGTGAGCCGCAATTCAGAAATGTCCTAAGATAGCGTTGGAACTTAGACCCACTTGTGACACCAATATCTCTCCGGGTTTGTGGGTATCTCACCAGTTTTCATTGAAGTTTCTCCTTTCTTTCTTTCTGTCTCATCTGCAATAGTTCTTCCTCAGTGTATTCCAGGTCCACAATAAATGGCATGTCATTTTAACATAAATCCAAACCACTAATTATTATTAGTTTGTTTTCTTGTCTTTAAAAGGCTGTAGACCCTAGCAGCTGATCAGCACTGAGGCCAAATAGTCTGTTTGTTGTGTCAAATATATTGCAAAACATACAGAGGAAAAATGAAATATCTCAAAATTTTCTTTATAAATCAATGAAACCGATCAGTCTTGAGTCTCAATTCACAAGTCATCTCAAAATAAGAGGGCAGGTCTATAGTGTGACGTTAACGGCCCTTAACTCAGTTTTCCCTGTCAGGACATAAATGCTGTTAACAGAGCTTATAAAAGTCTTCCACCTGGAAACAATTTCCTAAAAGCTGAAGACTGGACTAGACCTGAGACAAGAGAAATACAGATAATGACTTCAACCTCTGTCTGTGGATGAAACTGCCACATTTACTAATGTGCTGTCAGGATTCAACCTCCTGAGAGCTGGGCTTTAATTTGGAATGCAGTTTTAGTTTCCCTAAATTATTTAAGATCAGGAGGACCTGGTAAGTTTTAAAGCTCAGCCTTGTCTTTGGACAGGAAGTAAATTTTACCAAAAATGATGTCCATAACTCTCTTGAAGGGCCTGTTTCTGCAGAATTATCATCACTGGATCAATTGTTGGGGCCAGAAAGAAATGGTCAGTCATTGAGGGAAGGATAGGGGAGTCATTTTTCCTCTCATTTTGATGATGATATAGTACAGGGACTTGCTGAGGCCATGCAAGAACAAAATTTACACATAAAAGTTCTGAAATCATGAATTTATTGGAATCTTTCCATTCCAACATCCACACATATTTCCTAAAATTTCAATGAAATTCTTCAACATGTTAACAAGGTATCCTACAGAATAGTGGTTTCAGCTGGTGGTTCAGGACCCAAAAGTGGGTCACAAAGCCCTTTTCAGTGGGCAGTGATTATATTCTTGGGAAGAAAATTCCACCAAAAACTCTAGAAACTCTTTGAAAACACTTTTGTTTTATCTCTGTCTTTGATTTGTCACATTATCCACAACTTGAAGTCCAAACTGCACCTATTTTTGTCAAATAAATCTGATTGATTGAAAAATATGATAAATGTGGGTCGCGATTTTTCATTGAGGACTTGATGGAAGGTCCTGAGGCTCAACCAGCGGAAAACTACTGATAAAAAAGAACCTTTACAATTCTTCAGAGATTCACTAAATGTTTCTTTTAAAGTTCATCATAAAATCTAAACATTTCAATAAAAAATCCTCATAAATTCAATGTAAATTCCTGAAAAATTTCAAGCAAACTTCTGAGCAAATTCCCCCAAAAATTTAATATCAAACTCTAAATGATGTGCAAAGATAGTCCCAAAAATTTCATTAAAATTAAAAGAATTTCCATGAAATTTCCCTGAAGATTCTTGAAAATGTATCCCCCAAAATTATAACCCCCCAAAAGATCTCAACAATATCACAAACAATTATCTAAATTTTCATTAAAATGCCACAAAATTTCAAAGCTTGCTGGAAAAGTTTTTTTTTTACTTTCCGAGCTATTTTTAGATCGCCGCTGCCGAGTTCGGACCTGCTGTACCAACTCAATGAAAGCAGACGGTATTCCGGCTTTCCCTCATCAAGCTCATCAAATACACAAAACAACAACTCCAAAACGCTCTCGCTCACATAATAATGTGTAATTGTGTAACATTACGACGCATGAAGCAAATACTCTGAACTATTTCTTGAGTAAACCACTGGGCGGAGTGACACAGTGCAGCAGCCATGTCTGGAGTGTAGTTCCGGCTTTACATTTAACTTTAAAACATCTCCGTCTCGTAATTTTCCATGATTTTTTCATAGCTTGGTGAATGTGCAGGTCACAACTTGTCCACGAGAGCGTTTTGGAGTTGTTGTTTTGTCTGTTTGATGAGTTTGATGAGGGAAAGCCGGAATACCGTCTGCTTTCATTGAGTTGGCACAGCAGGTCCAAACTCGGCAGCGGCGATCTAAAAATAGCTTGCACCTGAAGGTAATGAACCTATTACTAACTCTACAGGAATTATGGCAATGGACGAATTTGCCAAAATGTTGAAGTATCCCTTTAAATTTCAAAGAAAATGGCAATGTTTTTAATTCTCAGACATATTTTTGAAGTTTCCCATACAAAGTACCCAAAAATTTCTCAAAATAGTCCTGATATGTTTCAACATTTCAAGAAAAAATATCATCCCAAATTTCCTTCTTGGATTCCCAAACATGTACAAATACCATTCCATGAAAATGCCAGTAAATCTGAAAGCAAGTTGGAAATGGGTTTTGCCTTTCAAACATAAATTCCCTTAAATTTCAAAGGAAATTGCCTACGTTTTTTGAGAAATTCTTGAAAATAACAAAGTCCACTCCTACCCCCCCCCCCCCCCCCCAATCAAAACATATTCCCATCATTTATAATTTAAAAGGACTATACCCCTATAACCCATTACAAAAAAAGGTAAAAATATCAAATTCCCATGTAAATGCAAGAAAATGTCCAAACATCTTAACAAATTTCCCAAATTCCCATGAAACATAATTTACAGTAAGTGTTCTGAAAATTCCAGAGCAAAGTCCCCCTAAACATTTTTATAAAATTCCCAGAGATGAACAAATACATACATGAAAATGACAGACCCAAATTTCCTTAAATTTCCAGTGAAACTACAAAATATGCAAACATATCCCCATGAATTTCTATAAAAGTACTTAAAAAATTTCAAGCAAATTCTCCCAACTTCTCAA
This sequence comes from Cheilinus undulatus, assembly GCF_018320785.1. Classification (NCBI taxonomy): domain Eukaryota; kingdom Metazoa; phylum Chordata; class Actinopteri; order Labriformes; family Labridae; genus Cheilinus; species Cheilinus undulatus. The sequence goes on from NC_054887.1 coordinate 6,381,486, forward strand.
ACAAATGACTGACTAAATGAACTTTCTGGATAATTACCTCATATCTTCTAATAGAAATGATTGGAATGATGTAGGAAAGTTAAAATGTAATGTTTACACTTTATAGACTCTTAATATCAAATTCAACTTCAGCTAAAAAATCCCTGAGTAGAATGATGTCCAATTATTAAACATGAACAAAGATTTTTAAGACTAACAGTTAAAATCATGCCGTTGACTTCTCCTATAATTAAAGTAGAATGACTTGAACTAATTCCTGTTTTTCATTGGTCTGTTCAAATGTAGCAGTGCAGCTACAAGTCCTGCGACCTGCTGTCTGAAACAGCTGTTCAGCTGTCTCAAACTTTCCCCCCAAAGGGTTTCAACTCAGCGACAACATTGGTTAAGGCTTGCAATTTTGCTGTGAAAAACCCTGTCACTGTTGCTGCCTCTTTCACCAGCCGGTATGACAGGTAGGTTTTCATTTCTGTATTTTCTCAGAGACTTGAACTCCTTGAAGCAAACTGCCATGCAGAGTCTGCAGACCACAGCTTACACTCAGGTAGAGTTATATAGGTCAGAGTATATGAAAAAAAAAAACCTTCATTTTCATATTTTCATTTCAGTCTCAAGTTGAAAAAGTTGGAAAAATTCACTGGGTCCAGGCTTGTACCAAAGCCTTTAAGTTATCCTCGAAGGAGTGTCTTAATTGCAGCAATGCCATGGACTTCCTTGTGCCTATCATGAGGCGTCCCAGTCATGTCTCTCATTAGCCAGCGTGCTACAGCACTGATACTATTAGCTTTCACATCAATGAGGAATCTGTCTTCAACCCGCTGACCTCTTTTATCTCATGTTTGCAAAGAAGCGCACGTGCTTTTTCTGCTCTTCCAACAGTGCGTGGAGCTTTGATGATAAAAATATTTCAAATTTCAAAAAAAAGATGGCACGCTTCACGCCAGTTTTAGAATTGTTGCTAAGCAACAACAAGATCTGAGACCAGCACATCCCGTTTGCCTAAAAACAGGTCCCCTGTGGATAAAAATTCTTGGTGTTTCAGTCATGTCAGTATCGAGATTTAAACACACTTGCTTGTTTACCTGAACACACCAGGGATTCTAAACAGTTACAGTGAATCGGATCCTTTTTATTGGTGTCTGATGCAGCGTGTTTCCACTGCAACCTCCACAGATTTATCTGCAGGACACTCTGACATCATTATGCATGTGTTATCCAGTCACCTCCATGTTAGGGAACAATGAGATCAGAGCTGTGGATGAGTAGGTAATCATATCAGTGACACACCGCAGCCCTCAGCTGCACAGCAAGCTGCTGATGGAACTGATTATATTAGCACTGAATCCACACAGGATTTATGCAATTTTCCCCTCTTCAATCAGACATGCAGGCTTTTATTGTCTGCTCTTGGTTCATTTTAACTCACCATGACTTATTCTGTGGGTTTTACCCAATGTGCAACGGTAAACTCTATGGTCTTAAACCATCTGACTATGATAGCAGCAGGGACTGTAATGACATTACATCAAATAAATGTACTTTAATATGGAGTTAACCCCCTTTTGTGGCTGTTAAATCTGCAGAGCATCTATGAGGTCAGGCACTGATGTTTGACGAGAAGGCCTGGCTTTCAATCTCCATTCCAGTTGGTTTATGTCAGGGCCAGTCAAGTTTATCCACACCAGACTCATCAAACCATGCCTTTACTGTCCTTGCTTTGGGGGCACAGCTATGTTGGAATAGAAAAGGGCCTTTCCCAAACTGTTGCCACAAAGTTGGCAGCATAGCATCATCCACAGTGTCTTGGTACGCTGAAGCATTAAGATTGGCCTTCACTGGAGATAAGGGGCCTGAACCAGACCCTGAAAAACAGCCCAATACCATTATCCCTCCTCTACCGGACTTCACAGTTGGCACAATAGTCAGGCAGATAACGTTCTCCCAGCACCCATCAAACCCAGACTCTAGAAACAATGTCAACATGAGTGGATGGTTGCGTTTTCTTCTTTCTTCTTCTCCGCAGATTTGTTACTGAGCTTGTGCACAGACAGATGTGTTTCAGTAGTGTCTGTGAAAATGCCTCTATTCATCTAGGGATAAAAAAAATGTTAACCAGTAATAATGTATTTTTTTCTTCAGATCTCTAGAAAACAAAATGTTTGTGTTGTCATGGGATAGAACCAGGTGAGTCCATTGTTTTATGCTGAGCTGTGTTTTTGGATGTGATAACTTTCGAAGCACTGAGACACCAATGCTATATCAAAATAGCACAATGTCAACATATTCAAGGATGAAATTGAGAAATATTATTACTTTTGGGAAACTATGTGTCTATTTTGAATTGTTGCTAGCAAAATAAAAAAGTCGGCCCACTTCTTTCTCTCTTGTATAGAAATGACTGAGGTGTTCAGATGTATGCAGATGACACAGTCTCATATACAGTGGATGTAAGTGATTTTATGATGATGATTATGATGGTGATTTTTTATTTTATTTTATCAGTCATGGTCAATATAATTTGGGGGTTTTGACAAAAGAATTTAAAAAATCTCTTTAATGTCAAAGTGAAAACAGATTTCTAAAAATAATTTCCAATAAAGTACTGAGTCGGTGTGGTTAGGTCTCAGTCAGGCTTGCACATCTGGACACTGATTTTATTCCATTCTTCTTTGCAAAACTGCTAAGCTCTGCCAGGTTGCACAGGAACCAAACATGAACAGCTCATTTCTAGTCCAGCCACAAATTCTCTATTCGATTTAGGTCTGGGCTTCGACTCTGCCACTCCAGAACATTCACCTTGCTGTCTTTAAACCATTTCCGTGCAGCTTTTGCTGTATCCTTGGCTCATTGTCTTGCTGGAAATAAATTTTCTCCCAAGCTGTAGTTGTCTTGCAGACTGAATAAGAATGTCCTCCATGATATTTTGCCACATTCATTGTACCCTCTACCTTTATGAGACCTTCCATAAAGGTAGGTCTCATAAAGGTAGTAAAACATCCAAGGGGGGTCTACTTTTTATAGGCACTGCATGCATGTATGGCCCCCCAGGACTTCTGTAATGATGTTTTTTAAACATGTTTGTCCTGTTCTGTGTTGCTGGGTCGTGGTTTCTCATTAAGGAGGTGGTGGCAGGTCTTGAGGCCCGACTAGTTGAGAACCACTGGACTAGAGAAACATCTCTCTTTTGAAAGTGTTTGTAGAAAGATGAATCAGATGGGTTTAACCTTGCCATCATTAGGCCCAGCCATATTCACTGTATATAGCTGTTCACACCATGTTCTACAGAGTCTCAGATGTTTCCGTGATGTACATTTGATAAAAAGCAAACATCACTGTGTCCTTTCATCCATCCACAGATTCATCAGTCCTCCACTGTCCTCTCTGCTCCCTCTTTTAGTTCCACCAAAACGAATGGCACGTTGGCTTTCTGCTCCTCGCGCTGATCTAACCCAGTGTTCATTGAAATAATTGGAGGGAGCGATCAGCTTTTGTGATCTTATACAGCCGGGCCGAGCTCTCATCCCTGGAGTTGCAGAGGGGCCTCGGCGTTTTCTTTGCACAAATGGAGATGGTTCAGTTAACTGACGAGGGAATAGCCATTAAAAAGAGACTCTTTGGTCAGAGGAAAGCCGCACTGGACTGGAAAGAAATGAAGACTTCTATGGTTTAACATCAAGAGTTAAAATGTAAAATTAGGTACTAAGACAGCAAAATAGATGCATGAAGTGTGAGTTCCAATAAGTTTGAGGTTATATAAAGTACAAATAAAGAGTAAACACACCATACACAATTAAAAATATGCTATTCAAACACTTTTGATGTCGTTAAAGATGTCAGAAGCATTCTCTTATTCATCAATAAAAACATTTATGTACTCTGATGTTGTAAATGCACTCTTTTAATTCAAAAGGTTAGCCATCAGTCACTGATCAGAGTCCAACCTTAATAGCATTTCAGGGCTGGCAGCAAGTTGCATTAGTAATCAAATTTGGCATGTGTTTGCCATCATAAAATCTCCCTCTAGGATATTTTAAAGTTTTATCTAATCAAAATAAGGAGTCTGGAAATTTTCAGACATGCATTTTCAACCGATTAATATTAATTTAAGATTTTTTCTGCTTTATTTTAAAGAGCTCTGTCTGCCCCTGTAATGACCTCTAAAATCTTTATTCTGCATGAATGCAAGTTAACGAAAATGCTGCAGAGGAATACACTGTTCTTTTTACTATAATTTAAACAACACTGATGGGTATGAAAATTCAAGACATTAAAATTAAAATCAATAGAAATGTAGAAGAAATGAATGCTGATGGAATACACTGTTCTTTTTGAAATATTGCAATAAAATCATCTATAAAACTGCACTCATTAGTATGGGACGTCAAGTCCTCCAGCTTCCTTTATATTGGTCATTTTCATTCCAGTCCTCCGTCTTTAAGGTCATTAAGGTTAAAACAACAGCCAGTTATCTTAAAAGATAAAAAGAAGCAGTACAAAAGCCAATTGCCTTTCCACCAGTACATAAAGTATTCATTTAAGAGGACATTTAAATTTTCTGTTGGGAGTTTTCATCTGATTATTAAGAGAAGCAAACAAGTCCATAATCTATAGGACTGACTGTTTGTATGTATTTATTTCTGCTGTCTGAAACTACAGCCATGGGGTAGGAGCCAGACAGACTGATTAACAGACCTCTGCAGAGACAGATATGGGTTGTTAAGAAGCAATACTAAAGCAAGAATGAGACAAAACCAACAAAGAGACCACTTTGTCCACAGGGGTCCAAAAAAAGACATATAAACCTGAAGTTCTTCTGTACTGCTCTGGCATCTTGATGCTCATCCTCCAGGCCTGCCCCAGACCCATACCCCATCTTGCCAGGTATCCTCCCAATTGCCCCCTCCTTGATGCACACGGTTGCCCCTGGCATCTGGACCAGCCCACCAGGTCCTGGGCACCCAGTGAGCCAGATCAGGACCAGGGAAAAACGTCAGGTGTCCAGATGACCCTTCCTATCCCTGCTTTCCTGAGCATATCAGCATTAGAAACAGTCTTGCCAACAAAGTTGCACTGAAGAGAAGTTGTCTCCAGCCAACACCTACAATAATCGGTCAAAATTCAAGGCTCACAAGAGTATAGTAGGACCAAAGGGACCAAGTACTCTCACTTTAGTCCTCATGCTCAGATACCGGGGACACCACACTGTCTTGCTCAGCAAACTCATTGCCCAATGCAAGAGTCCAAGTCTGCACTGGATCTCAGCCTCACAGTCAGCGGATTGATGGACGCCATGGTAGGTGAACTGCTCTACAACTTCCATGCTCTAACCATCCAAGGCATCCCTGAATGCCTGGATTTTTGTTTTGGCCCAGGACACATGCAGTACCAATGTTTCAGCCTCCTCACTCAGCAAGTTTAAGAGCCTTCACTAGGACATCTACAGTCTCTACAAGGATCACAGCATCATCAGCAAAGTCCAGGTCAGTGATCTGCATCGCCAAATGATACTCCACAGTTCACTGGCCCTGTTGCCCACATTATGTGGTCCATACAGGTACACTGGTGGCAGCCATTGCTGTCAGCTTGCAGTACACTAAACCCTGCCCCTAGCTACCACCTCATCCTCCTCATATGACAATGAATGGTTGGGTCCATTTTCAGACCTGGCATGTTTCAGGTTGGAGCTTTGCAAGATGGATTTGCTTGTTGACAGACATGGAATCTTGCCAATCCGTTTATTTTGCAAGGTTAATTTACTGCATAGTAACTTTCATAGTAGTAAGAAATTCTCTGGATATTGAAACTATTGGAAATTTTTCAAAATTGTGTAAGTACTAACCAAAAATATATAACAAAAGAATAGTCATTTTAAAACACATTTGGTTTCATTGTGAAAATTCCTATTCACTCTGTTGAGCATTCAGGAGGTCAGGTGCTGATGTTGGACGAGAAGGCCTGGTTCACAATCTCTGTCCCAGTTCATCCCAGAGCTGCTTGGTGGAGTTGAGGTCTGGGTGCTGATCGGGCCAGTGAAGTATAGTTCTTGCTTTGAGCACTGGGGCACAGCTATGTTGAAAAAAAAGGGCCTTCTGCAAACTGTTGCCAAAAAATCTGAGGCATAGAACTGTCCAAAATGTCTTGGTATGCTGAAGCATTAAGATTGGCCTTCAGTGGAGGTAAGGGGCCCAGCCTTAACTCTGAAAAACAGCACCATACCATTATCCCTCCTCCACCAGTTGGCACAATGCTGTCAGGAAGGTAATGTTATTGCGGTATCCGCTAAAGCCACAGTCACCCAAAGAGAGAAGCATGATTGGTCACTCTACAGAACACGTTTCAACTGCTCCACAGTCCAGTGTCTACATGCTTTACATTACTCTATCCGCCACTTGCCATGCTTACATTCATGCCAGTGGAAGTTCAGAACTCCTCGGCTATGGAATCAGCAATGTTGGAAACTTTTACACACCATGTGCCTTAACAGTTGTTGACCCTGCTTTGTGGCTGGGTTGCGGTTGTTCCTAAATGCTTCCACATTCCAATAACATCCCGTACAGTTGACGATGGAATATCCAACATGGGTGAAATATTTTCAAGTCGTCTTACTGCAAAGGTGGCATCGATCTCAATGCCAGGCATGAAGTCACTGAGCTCTTCAGAACAAATCAGTTTGTATCACAACTTATGGAGGCTTCATGGCTAAGTGCTTGATTTTATACAACTGAGGCAATCGGTCTGATTGAAATTAACAGGAGTGGCAAAATGCTGCTGTCCATATAATATTTGTGCATACAACAGAAGAGCATGAAAACTACATATTGTACCTTTAAACTGGAATATGTGCACCACATCTGGCCTAGTAATGACCTTGTAAAGTTTTATCCAATCAAAATAAAGAACCTTCCTCAAATTTCACGTATAATTAAGCCTGAAATAACTGGAAAGCTTAATAAATGGAAAAGCTGATTACGCTGCGATTATTCATCGAGACAAGTCAAATCTGATTATGATAAACAGATCAAGGTCCTTAGTGACAAAATGATTGTGCCTATGAAGCCTGTAATAGTTAAATGCTTTTCTTTAAACAATTCCCTTTCATAGAAAAGTTATACCCTAATGATTTAAAGCTGAGGATGAATACATCTGAAGAGAGCTATGAGTCTGTTTCAGGAGCCTACAGTCCATTCTGACATGCTGTTTCAAGAACTGTTTACCACGCCTGCACAATAATGCATTTTTGTTTTTGCTGAGCCCAGCCATGCATGCACGGCTCTCTAACACTGGTTATATAATGGGTAATTACACAGCAGCAGTCTGATTGTTTAGAATGCATCCTATGTTGAGTGGGTGCAACTCACTGATGTGATAACCAGGAAGCTGTGAGTGCTGACTTGTTTATTTGGTGAGCAGAGAAGAAAATCCTGCCAAGAAAAGCCTTTTAGGAGGTATTTCTAAAAACACGAGGTTCATGGATGTCACACAGAAGGCGGCCTGGTTGGAGAGGATTTAGTTCGAGCCGAACATTTGCTGTGTGAAGCTGCTTCTACTCTGAGCTTCAGGCAAAAAAAAAAAAAAAAAAAAATTGTAAAGTAACATCTTCTAAGAACTAATCTTAGACTGAGGAAGAAATGAGGAAAAGATAAAGGTCCTTTTTGTCAGCTGGTCTGCCAGAATGTTCCAAGTTCACAGCTCTGCTCTGTGTGTTCATGCAAAATTAAGATTTAGACGAGCCTCGGAAGGTTTATCTTCCCACATCAAGAGAGTAAAAATGACCCATTTCCTGAGTTTCTAGGAGGGATTTGGATTTCAGGAAGGAGAGCGGAGAGGAACATAAAACTCCAGCGGATGATCAAGCTTTAATAAAAACAAATCACATGGGATATGACTTCAAGTTAACTGTATAAAGCCTTAAAACATGTTGTGAATAGATTTTTATTCAGCTGTAGAACAGGTCAACCTCGAGGATATCTCATACAGTAAGTCTAGAATTTCAAAACTCAAGCTTACATCTGTCAGAACTTTATAAGAAGTGGGTGTAGCATCTCCTTTTAAAAAGTTAGGTAAGTTAAGAAATGCTTTATATTTACAGTGCATTCAGAAAGTATTCAGCTGTTCATTCAGTGGAAAAGGGCTTTAGCTGGGGTGACCAAGAACCCCGTGGTCATTCTGACTGAGCTACAGAGATCCTGTGTGGAGATGGGGCAAAGTTCCAGAAGGAGAGCCATTACTGCAGCCCTCCACTGATGTAGGCTTATGGAAGAGTGTCTAGTGGCTCAAATGAATGCCCATTTGGAGATTGCAACAAGCACCTGAAGGTCTCTCAGGTTGTAATAAACAAGATTCTCTGGACTGATGAAACCAAAATTGAACTGTTTGGCCTTGATTCTAAACGTTACATGAAGCATGGTGGTGGCAGCATCATGCTGTGGGGGTGCTTTTCAGCACCAAGGACTGGGAGTCGTCAGGGTTGAGGTGAAGCTGAATGGAGCAAAGTACAGAGATATCCTAAATGAAAACATGTTCTGCAGCACTCAGGACCTCAAATTAGGCCGAAGGTTCACCTTCCGACATGGAAATGACCCTAAGGGTGTTTTCACACCAGGCCCAGTTGTATCGAACCGTGCTGTGGCGCAATTCCTCCCAATCCCCCTTCCAACCCGCTGTCTTGCTTTCACACTAACAACATCAATCCGTGCCCAGGCCTACTAGTGTTTGTACTTACTCTGATACAGCAGGTGATGGTATGCATGTAGTTGGTTTACAAACCTGCCAAGGAGGAGAAAGAAGAAGAAGCTACCATTGCAACTACTTGGGTCATGACCTAAGGGAAGATTTTGTTTTTTAAAGTGGCAAAAAAGTCCATCCTGCAGCCATGGATGATTTAAACATTTTGGCAAATTCGCCTATTTCCATAATTCCTATAGGCTTAGTAACAGCACCGTGGAAAGAAGTTTAGTTTTTACAATGACATCATAAAGCTGATTCAACGCTCTGTCCCGTATCATGGCAAGGTTGCATTCACATCTCATCCAAACCATGCCAAAGTCCACCTGAATGGTGCCCTAGACCACCTCCCCAAGTGGGCCTGGGCCCAGTGCCTGGGCATGGTTTGTTTACATCCACACTGACCAAAACAAACCAGACTTTGGTTTCAAGTGCACTTGGATCTGGGACCGGGCCCCGAATGTGAAAGCCACCAAAGCAAAAAGCCGTGACAACACAGGAGTGGCTAAGCGACTCTGTGGATGTCCAAGAGTGGTCCAGCCAGAGCTCTGACTTGAACCCTGTGGAACATCTCTTGAGAGACCTAAAAATGGCGGTCCACTGATGGTCCCAATCCAAACTGACTGAGCTTGAGAGGATTTGCAAAGAAGAATGGCTGAAATTACTCCAATCCAGGTGTGCAAAACTTGTCATGTTGGAAGGTAAGTCTTCAAAAGACTTGAGGCTGTAATTGCTATCAATGGTGCTTCAACTAAGTACTGAGTAAAGGCTCAGAATGCTTATGTCAATTTGACATTTCAGTTATTTTAATAAATTAGCAACACAAATCTAAAAGTGAAGGGGGTCTGAATATACTGTATGTTTCTTTTGATGGCCAGCAAAGGGAGGGGGGCTCCAAGGTTGCGAGGCCTTACTGAATAGAAACAGGTTTGAAAAATACCCTACTTTTCTGTTGATGTATTAACTCTGTTAACATTTTCCAGATGTGCTTACAATCTCAATGACTGATATGTGCTGAAAACACTACTACCATAACTTAATTTGGTATAAGTTTGAGTAAAACTGACAATACAAACAGTCTGGTTCAGTTTGGCTTAGTATGGTACTCAAAAATTTCATCAACAAAAGTAAGGAATGGTGCCAAAGTAGATGATATGCACAGCCCAACTATGGCACCCTTCTGTTAGGGCACCAATTGTACCTATCCAACCCTAAAGAGTGGACCAAGACTCACTGCAGGTTGTTGATTGATTCAGCAGCAGGCCAATGTTGGATGCTCATGATCTTCAGGCCCTCAGGGGCAAATCATGCAAAGAAATAGCCTCATATGAACATGATCCAGAAATTCAGCTGTTGTCTGTGGGGCAAGGCTTGTTCTAAATGGCCGGAGGCAAACGGAAAACTGTTCTGTGGTCAGAGGAATCAAAACTGAAATTCTTTTTGGAAATGTGTTCAGCAGACTACAGAGAAGAGGGGCCGTCCAGCATTTTGGTACCGCACAGTGTTGACCTCAAGACCACACTATCCAAGACCAAGACTTGCCCGAGACCAGAGTGCACCGAGACCAAGACAAGACCAAGACTTTTGGGGGTCGAGACCGAGTCAAGACCGAGACCATAAAAATCCATTTTTAAAAACCATAGAAAAGTAAAAAAGCACTCTCTCTTTAATTTTAGTGTTCCTTTAAATAAATTTGACAGATAAAAACAAGATGTCTGCAACTCTTTCAAAGCACAACATGCAAAAATCTCAAATCTTAACAAATTTGTTCAACTAACTTCTTGTAAAAAATAAATCCTTGTATGTCTTTAAAAGCCACAGACAAGTCCAGAATAATTTTCAATATCTGAAAATGAGATGTTTATCTAGATTTGTCAGGTGAATTAGGCCCAAAGTAAGTGTTCAGAGGTATTTCTGACTAGAAATAAGATGGTCTGCTGTGTGAGTTTTTGCAGGTGTAGCTATTTGTTGTTTTAACGAGTGCTTCTCCTTATTATCACATTAATGAAGTCAAAGAATAGCAGATCAGTGCTGGTCTCGACTGGTCTTGATGGAAAATCCTGAGTCCGGACAGTCCGAGACTGAGACAAGACCAAGACATTTGAAATGTGGTCTTGAGACCGGTCTCAAGATCAAGACCGTTCTTGAGTACTACAATACTACCACACAGGTCCAAAGCCTGCATCCCTGATAGTATGGGGTTGTATTAGTGCCTATAACATGAACAGTTTACATCTGGAAAGGCACTATCAGTGCTGAAAAGAAGATAGAGGTTTTAGAACAGCATATGCTCCCATCCAGACCATGTCTCTTTCAGGGAGGCCTTGCATTTTTCAGCAAGACAATGCTAAACCACGTACATCATCCATCACAACAGCATGGCTTCACATTAAAAGGGTTCAGGTGTTAAACTGGCCTGATGCAGTCCAGACTTTTCACCAATGGAGAACATTTGGTGCATGATAAAATGAAAAATCAAGCTAAGACTTAAGATTTGTCGCCAAGACAAGCCACATAATTCAGTCAACAACAGCCAAATGCATTCCAATGAGAGACTTGGGTTCAAAAACACATGCATAATGCAAGCTACCAAAGCAGACCAGTGCTTTATCTGAGTCTCAGGTTTTTCTCTTGCATTATCTGAAGCGTCTGAAAGCATTCTGCCCCACAGAGACCGGGGGACCGAACGGCTGGAGAGGAATGGCTGCAGTGATTCAGAGGGAAACTTTCACCGTGCACTGCTTTGAGGCGGCCATGTGCTGTTGTTGATGACTAATGATGATGGCTTTGCGCTGCCTCGCTCGGGGCCCTTTTCTGTTTCAAGACTATTTTCTCTGCTCTCCTTACACTGCACAAAGATGCAAGATGCATCAGGGACTATTCAATGCACGGTAGCCCTCTACACAATTAACATAGGGTTGTTTACACTGTGGATTCTGCCATCTTAGATACATGAGGGCATATAGATGTTTGTGTACAATGCAAATTAAGAGTAAATATACAATAAACAGCTTATATGTTGTGCACTGTTTGCTTGTGCGTGTGCATACACTCAGATAGAATGAATTCTATTATCAGTGTATTAGATGAATGCAGAAGACTTCTATAGAGGAAAATATAACAGCAAAGGTAAATTACTTTTTCACTGTGCTGAGTGTCTTAACAGTAGAGACATCTTTCCTAGGCCAGCTGTAGGGCCATCTTGCTCCAAAAACTCTCTTTAGAGGGTGTAATTACGATGTAAAGAAACATTAAAAACTTCAAAACAAAAGCAACTTCTTTAAAGTTTAGAGCTGCAGATATATTTAGACATGATGCCGGCAGATATGCATCCACAAAGTTCAAACAGAGAATCATGAGGCTTGTTCTCTTGATCGACAAACAGCACAGCAGCATCTAAATAACGCTGTAGCATTCAGCTCTTGCCTATAGCCAAATGAAATCCTCATCCTATCACAACAAAAGTCCTTTTCTATTGTTTTTGTGTGGTGCAGAAAATGTCTGATTTGTCACAGCAGGTTATCTCTATAATTAGCACAAGAAAAAAGATGAATCCTCCTTTTTCTCGCATGCTTGCAAAGATAACGGAGACATTGTCTGAGTCAGATATACTCTTGTGCACACGATAAGGGATGCAAAACAAGCAAAAAATGTCCATCTCGACAAGCTGCCTAATCCTGCTTGCCGAGCCCAAACCCAGCCGGCAGGATGATGTAAGTGTTTATTGTGTAATTTGCTGTTTCCAAGGCAACTTCATTTAGCAAGATTTCCCTGGAAGTGATCCGCCTCATTTGCAGGAAAAACTCTTCAAAGAAATGACACTGCATAGCAAACATGCTAATTAGCCCATCCCTTTGGAGCCAGTTAAAAACAGTAAACACATATTTACAGTGCCTATGAAAAGTATTCACCCCTTGGATGTTTTTTATTAACGAGTCACGGTCAATACATTTTGGCTTTTGTGACAAAAAGGGTGTCAAAGTGAAAACAGATTTCTGCAAAGTAAATCTAAATATATTGTGCTAAATAAGTGATTGCATAAATATTTGACCCCTTCAAGTCAGTATTTAGTAGAGGCATGTTTGGCTGCAATCACAGCACAATTTTACTCCATTCTTCACTGCAAAACTGCTCAAGGTCTTTTATGTTGCATGAACAGCCCGTATTAAGTCCATCCACACACTCTCTATTGGAGTTTGCTTTTGCTCTTTGCTTCAGGTCATTGTCTTGCTGGAAAATAACTCTTCTATTAAGCCTTAGCTCAGGATTTTTCTATATTTTTCTGCATTCATTTTACCCTCTACCTTTACAAGCCTTCCAGGGCCGGCTGCTTAGAAGCATCCCAACAGCATGATGCTGCCACCACTGTGCTTTGAAGTGGGGATTTTCTCCATTTCGCCATGAAAACAAGAGCACGGAGCCTCAGCAAGAGCTTTACAAGACAGAAAAGATGTTTTCTTGCTTCTCTGGACCTGCTTCAGCATGGGTCCAGATGGATTAATTTTAGTCTCAGTCTTAGTTTTTAGATTAAATTCCTTAAAGTTTTACTCACATTTTAGTCTTTTCTGCGCTTTTAGACGAGTTTTAGTTGATGAAAACTCATTTAGTTCATTTGAAGTCCTCACATTTTAGTCTTAACTTTTAGTCCAAGCATTTATTCTCTTGCTTGAATCTTGTACCGAACCATCATAGTGTGTTCTGTGCACCCTGCCAAACCTGGGGTCCCTGCTTTCTCCAGCAGCAGCCATTAGATACACCGGCAGTCCTCACCCTTACCTCCAATATCCAGATACAGCAGCCATGCAGCGATCTGCCGGCAAATCACACTGCAGAGCACATTGTTCCCTCTCTAGTCTATCAGAGCATTTCCACAGCCGGCACTACAGTACAGCAACAGCGCATGCCTGGAGCACCACTTCGCCAAACCACGTCAATACCTGTCGATCAGAAAACTCCAGAACGGAAGTCAAAATCATAGAACATCCGGTTCTTTCAGAATACAAAACAATGCATGGATGCCATTCAAATCATCACTATATCAAAAGCCAGTTGGTCACAGAGTTACAAAGGCTATATTTACGAGGAAAAGTTAACTTTTGAAGACATTTAGCCAAAGAATTTTACATAAAACCAAAGATCCTTTAAGCAAACATTAAGCTTTTAACTTCCTAATGTACTCACCCAATGGCAGAAGCAATAATATCATGGACTTATACCGGAAAGGATGATAAATTAACCCCAAAAGGTAAAATAGTCCCCTGTTGACACACTATTCCTGTGTGAACTCACAGCTCTCCCCGTGATCTCTTCCTGCTGATCAGGGCTGCTCACCGCAGTGCAGCGCTCTACACTCACTTCCAGTGGGCGAGTTCACTCACCTTCGGTCGGACCAAACCCACGGCGCTTCAGTATGCGACGCAGTCGTCCTATGTGGAAATTGCGGTTGACTCTCACAAGCTCATGCTGAAGCAGTGGATATCTTTTTCATCATGAAAAGCTTTTAGGGTTGTTACTCCTTATTTCATCCAGATTCGTGATCAAGTTTTGAAACCGCCGCTGTGCTGAAGCAACATATGAGCTAATCACCACACAAACATTGAAATCGGCTTGTACAAATAAACCCCACCCATAGCTACCACCTTGTTCTCCTTGAATGACGCTGATTGGTCCAAATAGCATGTAGTTCTGCACAAATGTTGGATTGGAGTTTGCCTGATGACAGAGATGGAGTCTAGCAAACCCATCTGCTTTGCTGATTATGTGACAGACAGGACGTATGTCAAATCACCTTCTGAGTAGTTTTTAAAGGTCCTGCCCTTCCTGAATGTTCTCTATGTGAGGTTTCCCAAATGAATGTGAAATACATCCATGCACTGGATATATAGACCAGTCTATCTGGCATGGCAGGTTAGTTCCTTCAATTTTTTATTATCAATTTTTTTTTTGTACCCATCCCCTGACTTCTACTTTTCAATAACCTTTTCTTTGAGTTGCTTGGAGTGTTCTTTTGTCTTCATGGTGTAACGGTAGCCATGAATACTGATCAACCAGTGACAGGACCTTCCAGACATAGGTGTCTTTATACTACTATCACTTTCACAATAAAGATGTTTTTTTTTGTAATTTTTTTGGTCTAAAAAGCTAAATTATATCCACCATGATTGATTTATAAAATCAGGAAAAGATTAAAACATCCATGAGAGTGAATAATTTTATAGGTACTGTATATATACAGAAAAAAACCTAACAAATGGCCAACTAAGGTGAAGCTGACACATCTATCAGTCAAGTCAGGTACCATCAATCAACACTGCCATCAACAATGCTTGGCAAATTAAGATAGATGCCAAAAATGTAGTTGCATCATCACATTGATTTTAAGCCACAAAAGGCACATAAATTCAGCAAGTTTCAGGTTAGAAATTGCTGCCTGTCACCTTCCCAAGGCCTTTTTATAACACCAGTGCACGCAAACAAATCCATCCATTACTTGTCAACTATGTAAATATGCTGTATTAAAAATGCACAGAGCATTACTTCCTCTCCCCCCCGCCCCCTCGGTCTGCAGAAAAGAGATGTTTCCTCCTCTCTTCTCATCACAAACAGCAAAGACACGGGCAACAGAGAACGAGGAGGAGGCGAGAGCTCCGCTAGACCGAGCCTTTGTGAGCATGACGGGCCTGACTCACGAGAATGAGATGTTTCCAAAAATAAAAGGAGGGAGGGAGATAGAGAGGGAGAGGAAACGAGAGACAGGGAAGGGAATGTGCTGAACAGGCTGGAACAGAAGAAAACAGAGTGGATTAACTCCCCCCGTCCTCGCTTTTCCAAAAAGCCCTTGGATTCATGACAAAACATGCCGAATTAGTGGGAACAAATCGCCCGAATAAACACCCCTAAACACTTTCCCCAACTGCCATGACGGGAAAATTTGATAAATAAATAAATGATGATGCCAACCTCGGAACAACATTATTAAAAGCTCAGAGAAGCAAAGCATTCAAGCTTCAAAAAAGATATGAGTGCACATAATTTCTACATCAGATGTCTTTAATATTCATTTTCCTCGCCGCCATGGGGGCAGATGTGCCCCACTGTGCGTCGATGTAAGCAGCTGGTTGCATGTTGTAAATAGGCACCATAATGTACATGTTTGCAGGCTTTCATCATGACAGATTGCCCTCTGCAAATGGAGCTCTACGCGAATATGGTCGTTGCAGCCTCCTCATAATACTCTGAAAGCTCCTATAAGCCAGATAGCAGCTTCTGAATATTTTAGTCTGTTAGGAAAATGTTTGCACTGCCTGCTAGTTGTGTCAGTTTTATCCGACAAGCCCTGCCTAATTTGAGTACATAGAAAAAAAATGAGGCTCCTCATTGGTGGAGGAGCACTTCCACCGACACCAACAACCAAAAATCATCACAACACTATTCAATTTTCATGTGACCCAAATACTCCTCTTCCTTTCTGCTGACTGCTGTAGGTACGTCATCCAGATCTCCTCATTTCAGACTCTCTGTGTGTCTATGTGTTTGTGTGGTGCTGAGTGGATAAGATGATTATCTCAACAAACTCCAGGGAGAAACCAGTGGTTGGTCACCCTTCCCAAATCTGGAAAAATTCCACTGAAAACGACTAAATCACACTCACGGACAATGATAACAAAACACTACAGACATGGGGACACCTATAATTTGTCACCAAGTGCATCAATTCCCCATCAGGTTTCGGACAGCCCGGCGCAGTATCATGGGACCCTTTAATCTAGCATGAAAGACACGAGTAATCCCTGTTGGAGGATTACCCCCCCCACCCCCGACCAGTACTCTCTCCCCACATATTGCAACTTTGGCATACATGTGCTTAAGTACTAACCCACCAATCATGATCTATCCGCAGCACCATCACTCAGCCTAAGTCTTAGCCGCCAAGGGGACGTGTTTCCTCTCGACTCCCACCGTAACCAAAAGGATTTAGCAGCAAAGAAACACAACCTATGTAGGCTTACATCCTGACCCATGCTCCTAAGACTCTGCAGCTGCTCCTCAAGCCATCCGCTCTAATAACATTAGGTAATAACACTCTGCTGCAGCATTAACATCAACCTGCAAGGCCTCGTCTGCAAGACACCACGCAACTCTTCAGCACGTTTCTGTTCAGTCATGATAGACAGACTGTTCAGAGGCGCACACGTAAGCCTGCATTTGTCCAGCATTAGCTACTCCTGCTGGGGCAGAATGACAAAACAGCTTCATTACAGCAGTCATAAAGAAAGGAAATTATGGTGTTTAGCTTTTTAAAGCATGCTAATTTTCATTTTGTAAAGATAATGGGGCAAATGAGTGAAAGGGCTGATCTTTCAGTAGCCTGTTAATACTTTAAAAATGGAGGAGCATTTTAACAAGAGCTCTTTTTAGATAGCTAACACTGTAGCAGTCATATACAGTGCCTTTAAAAAGCATTCACCCATTGGATGATTTACCCTTTTATTGATTTCCCTGAATTCTAAGGTGTTGAAGTGACTGACTTAATTCCACAGAGGTTCTGCACTCCAACCTGAGTACAATGAATGTGTCTCAAGTGTTTGTAGTATAAAGACACCTGTTTTTGGAAGATTGAGTCACTTGTTAATCAGTATTCCTGGCTACTGTTACACCATGAAGACAAAAGAACACTCAAAGAACTCAAAGTTCAGTTAAGTCCATCATCATGAAATAGAAAGACTATGGCACATGTGTAAATCTGCCTAGATCAGGCCGTCCTAAGAAGGAAACTAGTGAGGTCACCAAGACACCTACGACTCTGAAGGAGTAACAAGCTTCTGCAGCTGTGATGGGAGAGACTCTGCATACAACAACTGATGCCTGGGTTCTTCACCAGTCAAAGCTTTTAAGGGATAGTGGCAAAGAGAAAGCCACTGCTGATGAAAACTGATTAAATCTGGACTAGAGCTCGACAAAATGCATGTGTCCATGGTCAAGTGGAAGAAAGCTCTTTAGGCTGATGAGACCAAAAAAGTGCATTCTGGACAATCAGACATGATGCTACGTTTGGCAGAAACCACATCCCCCCAAACAAGCCATCCCCACTGTGAAGCCTGGTGGTGGCAGCATCATGCTGAAGGGATGCTTCTTGGCAGCCTGCCCTGGAAGGCTTGTGAAGGGAGAGGGTAAAATGACTGCAACAGAGTATTGGAAAGTCCTGAAGGGCAATCTTATTCGGTCTGCAAGAGAACTATAGACTGGGAGAAGATTTGATTTCCAGCAAGACAATAACCCAAAGCATACAACAAAAGTGACGCAGAAAGGTTCAGAGACAACAAGGTGAATGTTCTGGAGCGGCTGAGTCAAAGCTGTGACTGCAGGTGCATCTACTTAATACTGATTTGAAGGGGTTGAATATTTATGCAGCCACTTATCTTACATTACATATCTTTTATTTAATTGACATTACTATATTTTTTTCATAAAGAGCTTTGTTGGTAATTTTTTTTGTCAAAAAGCCAAATTATGTTGACCATGATTGATTTATAAAAACAATAAAAGTGTAAAACATCCAAGGGGTACAACCTTTTAATAGAAAGTGTAGGCTATTTTTTAATTGAGCTAAAACAATTGAATTCTGTATGTAGCTGGAGCTAACAACATGTAAGCTTGGCTCTGTGCTTGGGATATTCCTAGGTGAGTAATTTCCCCTATGATTACATGCAAATTATAATTCTGTTTAGCAGGCTAGTCTTAAGTCAAGTAAATACATTCTGCAACCAACTTTACATGGTAACAGTGTGGAGTTGGTTTAGCTTAAGTATCTAGCTAATGTTAGGAATGGTAACTCTGCAGCTTCTGAACCTCCTGCAGGTAAACGTCCACATTCCTGTGATTAACATCGTTACTCAGTGCTTATTATATATCAGTATTACCTCACACATCATCTGGACAACTTAATCCTCATTTTCTAGATCAAAATAGTGCTAAACTGTTGTTCTAGCAAGATGCTATCAGTGCTGTCAGCTGGCTGTTGCTTCCATCCGAGTAAAGAGCACTTTGACAGCGAGGTAGTGGTCATCAAGAACAACCAAGGTGGCTACCAGCTGTGGGTGACCGTGGTACAGTAGAGACTTTTGATCAGGATTTTGGGCCTAAATCACACACATACCTACTCTGTGTTCACACTGACAGTTTATAAAGAGAAGACGGGAGTCAGTTGTGTTGGTTGTCACATTGCTTAAGGCTCTGTATCATCATGCTTGCATCAAATCTTTGACCTCATATAACTGACCTATCTTCACTCTTGATTTATGCAGCAAACACAAATCATTCAGATGAGACAACATCTGAGATTTTTGTGGGTTGGAGTACTATGTCTTGTATATTTTGTTTGTACTGAGCGTAGTTTTCCTCCTAAGACCCTGCATGTACATATGAAGACATTACATTTTGGTGTTCCTACAAAATAGTTTAAATTTATATTTTAATTCTTTATATTAGAATTTTGGAGAAAATCATCAAGAATGTCCAGATATTTTTGGGAATTTGTTAGGAATGCTCAAGAATTTTCATAGAAATTTTAAGGATATGTTCATACATGTTGCAGAGTTTTGCATTTTTGGGGGAAATTTGCTTTGACTATTAATTTATTTTATTTTATTTAGCATATTCAGCAATTTGGGAAATGTTTGTGTAAATCCATGGGAATTTGCTTCAGATTTTTTCATGTATTTTTATGGAAATTAGCTCGGGAGTGGGGTTGAAATTTCCAAGAATTTTCATAGAAATTTCAGGAAATTTGTTTGGAAGCTCAGATGAATTTTGTAATCAGGTATTTGTAATTGTTGGGGGTATTTGATATTTGCATTGGAATTAGGGGAATATTTGATTTAAAAAATCAGAAATTAATATAGAGTTTATGGGTCTTTATTGTTTGGGTTTTATGATAAAAAAAATTAACTAAAATTTTGGGATTATTTGAAAAAAAAAAGTAAGGTCTTTTTATTGGATACTTAAAAAAAATTCAGGAATCTCAACAGAAATTTTTGGTAATTTCTTTGACATTTTAGGGAATTTGTGTGGATTTTGGGATGGGCAATTTCCTAGAAATTCAAAACCTTTAGTGGAAATGTTGTTTATGTTTGGTCTTAATTAGTTTATTATCAAAATGACTCCAGCATTCCTCCTCAGTGACTGACACCATTTCTGCCTGAAGACCCATAAAACTGACCATGTGACCGACCCACAGCTAAAACATCCATATTAGACCAGTCCAGTACTGGATTTTTTATTTACTTTTTTGCAGAAACAGGACCTTCTGGAGATTTGTGGACATCATTTTTGGCAGAAACTAATTCCTGTTCAAAGACAAGGCCGACCATTTGAAATGATCAGGTCCTACTGATAAGATAAGTGGGAGAAATTAAACAAAATCTCAGGTCTCAGGAGGTTAAAGGTCATTTTACATGTTACACAGGTATTAGAAATGAAAGCTTATTGCTTCAAGTGGAGCCGACTTTCAGCAAGCTAGCTAAATCTATGAGGTAGCATTAAACCTTTAACAGGGGTCATTCCAGTCTTTCACCTGAGCTCTGGACAAAGGTTGTATGCTAGCTACCATGGCTTTAGCAAGACAGCCAGAATTAGGTTCAAAGTAAGGCAAATGCCTGTCAATTTGAATAAATGCTAGTTTGTAAAATAATTTATAACCAGGAAACTCAATACACAACTCACCACCAGACCTCAAGTTCCTGTCAAAATTAGGAATAAGTGCTGTCAAGTGTATTTAATCATGAGTAACCATGAGAGTAAAAACTCACATCACTTTAGGAGAGTCAGAATAACAGCATTAAGAATTAAGTGGCCATCATATAAAGGTCATTTTTGTGTTAAGCTGCTTGGATGTATTGTCAAATTCTGGAAGCATGTGAGAAATGGACAATAGGAAGAAAGGAGTTTCCCTTTAAGGCAATCTGTGTCTTTTAAAAATTCCTTTCTGGAGGCATAACAGCACAGCAGTAACATTACAGCAGTCATATTCAAAGGTCATTTCTGTGCAAAGCTTTGGAGAATGTTTTGACACCCTTGGAAATAAACTATTGAACTTTCCTGCATGGATCTGAACAACGGTTAGAGATATATTTAGCTGAAGCAACCAGCATGTTAACTTATATTTGTACTTAAGAAGAAATACTTGAAAAAATGCAGTAGCATTTCAACATACGCTCCCGCTTTAGGGCAGAACACCAGAGCAGTAACATAAGCTTCGATATCACCGGGTGGTTCAGTTTGATCGAGTTCTGTATGGTAAACTACAAAATACTGCGGACACCCGTACTCTCGCTTGGTGGTTGGACCGTAGAGGGTATGCATGTGGCGTCACAGGCAGTGAAAGCCTCTCCAGCCACTGAGTAGCAAAAATCAGAGCAGTGTATGGCTTTATTTTAACTGAAAGTTTCCCTCATTTTCGTAACTGCATCTTAATGATGTTCAAAGTGATCAGTACAGATCCTCACTGATAGAATATGTTAATAGAAAGGAGGAGTTGTAACTACGTTAATGAAGAGACAAGATGAAGCTGAGCTATTACAGTAGATACAACATTCATTTAGATGAACATAATCTAAACTCCATTGTCCTTCCTCTTACCTTAAAGGAAAATTTAGATCTTAAATTTCAGCAGATCAACCAGTTGGTTAAATAATACCTAAGGTGACATCTAAGGACAACATATTATGTTTTATGGCTGTATAAATAGTCTCGCAATGTCCAAAATGACTGGTTTCATGGGGAAATAAATTGTGAGGTCCACTAATATTTATCACAGATTACACAGCCATTGTAAGTTAAGCTCATTTCTATTTGGGTAAATGCTGAAGTTAATTGTCCGTAAACGCTGAAGTGAACCTATCCGACCCTGTAACAGTTTAAATGACATAGTATAAAAGTTGATTGTTTAACCATGTAAATTTTTCACATTAATATAAAATTAAATTTTAAGAGGTGTTAAAATCAAACTAGATTGAGACAGCCATGTTGGATCTAAAGCATCATTATTACAAAACTTCAACATTAATTCACTTTCATATCCATTACTGATGAACCAGGCTGATGTGAGCCTTCAGGTTCTGCTTTTTTCCTTGAATTTAGGTCCACATAAACGTCAGAAAACCTGAATTGTGGGCACATACCAATGTTCACAATCCAGGAAACAGTACTGATTTCTGTCAAGTCCAAGTATCTCCAATTTAAGCAGAGTTTCTTCCATTTTCACACACTCCTCATAGAGCTGATAGCAGTTGTGTCGCACGCTGACAGTGACGTCAGTGCAAACCCTCTATTGAAAGTGGACTGAAAAGTAAGCTGGGCACATCTACAGAAGGGAGCCAAAAAGCTGGGACAGTAAATGTCAGTCATTTGGGACCCTGTCCAACTTTTAAACCGGGTCACTCGGTGGGAATGACCTAATAGCGGTCAACTTTTGGACATTCTAGGACAGTGGATCTCATTTGTTCAACAGTAAATTATAACTACAGCTTTATGAAAAGTACTGTAACCAGGTCTGCCCAGAGAATTACCCAAGCCCCTAATAAACCCAGTGAATGGGCCTTTGTTGTGATTTATTGATGATATCAGTGAACGTGTGCTGGATCAGTAGCACTGGTGCTAACCGTTATCTTATTTTGGAGCCGAAAAGTGTGTCAAACTACGGTTGGGTTCAGATGTTATGGAATTATTTATTTGTGCTACTTCTGACCAATTTAACCACTTTTACAACCATTTTTTTTTCAATTCTTTTGATGCTTTCAACCCATTTTTGCTGCTTTTTGCCATTTTTGCCACTTCTTTGAGTCACATTTAACCCATTTTTGTCCCTTTTCCCCACTTTTTCACCAACTGTGGCCCATTTTCGCCTCTTCTCGTCACCACTTTGAACCCATTTTTGTATTCTGCTTTTTTTATTTGTTGCTTTTACTACCCTAATCTTCCACTTTTAACCAAATTGGCTACTTTTTGCCAAATTTTGCCACATTTTCCTTTTATCACTTGAAACCAATTTTTTCCAATTCCATTATTGAATGACTTTTCGCCAAAATTGACCACTTAAAAAAAATCCCTTTGACCAATTTTTGCCACCTTTTTTGCGACATTTTCTTCATTTCTTTTAACCCATTTTTGTCCATTTGTGCCATATTTTGCTACATCCACCTATTTTGGCCAATTTTCACCCATGCTTTATTTTCTGGCATCCTGATATTTGAGCACATTATGGCCACACTATGAAGTCAAGATTATTTTCCAATCTGATTTAGTTCAGTGTACCCATCCACATTTTTAACATGACCAATAAAAATGTAATTTTGTTGTAGGGGGATTACCTTTTAAAGAAAGCTATATCGCAAAAAGCAAAGCACAAATAAATAAAACTTACTTTTCGTTGCTTTGATAAGAGTAGTCCTTATTCAGGTTAAATATGTTTTTATCATAGCTTAATTAAAATGGACCATGGTTTTGCTGACCTCCATGATCCCTCAGACTGTAACATTATGTTAAGAGTCTATTTCAGGGGTCATCAACTACATTTGTGAAAGGGCCACCTTTTTTCTTGGAAGATGCCAAAGGGGCCAGACATCACAAAAACTCAAATTAAATACACATTTTGGTCCAATTAACAGATTAATAATTATTTTTTTCTCATAACCTTAAAATAATTTTTTACCTCTTAAGTGCTGCTAGGGGGCAATTGGGATATTTTGGCTACATATTTCTGGGCTGGTATGTTATCCTTTACTGAGTATGATGCTAAAATGCTGTGTTGTGATTGGTGGAAGGAAAGCGCTCTATTGTTGGGGTTCTCTGGCAGGAAAAATAGAACTGTCCAAGTGCCTAAAGTGGAAAGTTGACGTGGAAAACAGCAACTTTAACCAAGAACGGACGAAGCTCTCATGGGTTTAACACCAGGTTATATTACTGAGTTGCTGACCCCTTAGTCTTAGATCCTCAGGCGGGGGCTTCCTGGTCATTCCAAAGTCAAGACTGAAATCTGAAGGAGACAGGGATTTTGCTGTCAGGGCCCCTCGACTTTGAAACGAGCTATCTAGCTATCAGATTCAGTAACATCTTTAAAATCACTCCTTAAAACTCAATTTTATGTACGTATTTCATGTACAAAAAAAACTGCCATTAAATCGCCATACATCAACTTTTTTTTTCAATTTTTTTTCATAAATCTCTTTAACAACTTCAGACTTGCTAAAAACTACTAAACATTCAATCATTCTCAGAATTTTAACCCTTTTAATGCCAGTTTAACTATTTGAAATATTTATTTTTTACCACACACAAAACAAAAAACACAAAAAGTGGATTATTTTCCATATAATAAATAGTAGAAAGATGAGGTTTTGGGGGTGATAAGAGTCTTGGCTTGGTCAAAGATTAGCAAAAAAATGATTTGATTGCATTAGTATTTTTTTACGCAGTGCCAGATATACCCTCTGGACATCTTCGAGGCAAAAATTCCCCCATTGATTTACATTAAAGCTCCATTTAAATGGTTAAAATCTTGAAAACGATTAAATGATTGCTAGTTTTGAGTGGGTCTGAAGTTGATAAAGAGATTTATGAAAAAAAAAGTAGAAAAAATATTGATGTATGGTTATTTAATGGCAATTTTCTGTACCTGTGCATTTTTTGCCTCGAAGGTGTCCAGAGGGTAGTAAATTTGAGGAGGGCACAAGGGTTAAACAGAACAGTACAACCTTAATACAGGTGTGCTTTTTTACAGTAACACAATATTCAGTCATGCATCAAAACGACAACTTCCTAAAGACATTCATCTGTAAATTTTACATTAAGGGTAGAAGATGATGAAAATAGCTCAGTCTCATCAAAATAGGCATGAAAAACCATTTGTAACACGTACGGAGCATGTGAATATACCTTAGAACAGCCTAGAGAAAACCTCCATAGCATACAGGTGTGATGCTAAAGATAGCACTAAGACCTCCTCTTATTAATTAGCTTCGAGCAAATTTCCCGTGAAGTGATCCAACCGCTGAATCTCACATTACAGAAGAGTGAGCAAGAAAAAAAAATACTGTTTAAATATGCAGGACGGAACCTTTGAAGCTCCATCCGCAATTTAATCAGTTAATATTTAAAGCAGGGACATTCTTTATAGAAGGCATTTGCATGCTGGTCTGCAGGAGTTAGGGGGGGAGAGTGCTTGGTTGGAGAATGAAGACTTGAAGATGGGGGGATATTATGCGGGGAAATCTTTATCCACTTGCAAATTTTGATCAGGCATCCTGTTGATCATTGGTATTCAGGGGCTAGCACTGCCTTTAATAGCTTGTCAGACAATAAACGCAGCAACATTTTTCTTTCCCGGCCTCCCTCCAGAGAATGGGAATAATCATTACGTTGCATTTTATTGGACCGTCTCTGCCTGGATATCTTAACCTAAAGACATCTGGCTCTGGGTTAGTTAATGGGAAGAAGTGTTGTTTCAAATTCTGCACATGCATGTTAAATCCTTTTTTGCAGAGGACCAGCTTGTTCCTAAAAGGATTTGTCCCAAATGTTGAAGTGACAGACGCGACCTTGTGTTTTTATATCTAATAGCTTTGGACAATGAGTTTAATTCTGTCCTGCTCTGCTCATTCATAATCCATTGTTTCTTTTCAAATAAATGCCTGAAAGCAAACAAAAAATTCTGAAAACACCTCCAAATGCAAAACCACAGAAACATTATCGTTCATTTGACCATTAGCAATTTGCTGTGGCACATCAGCTATAAAGCGCCAAAGCCATTAGAGGAAACAACCGCAGCTCTGAGTGTTAGCCGTGTAGGCTAAAGCTGAAAAGAGGACCGTCTGGCTTCACAGCCTGTTCTGACACAGTGATAGTGGTTTGACCTGTGAGTGAGGACATCAGGAAAACTCCGCACACACTGTCATGGGGGTCACATACACACAGACACAACCACGGAGAGCAGAGAGGGAAATAATTTGAGCAAATATCCCAAGGAAAACTCCACAAAAGAACATTGTAAGTAAATGTCATTTCACAAAACAAAATGAATGCCCCGCAGAAATTATGCAAAGCACATTGAACTATTATATTCCAGCTTGCATCTCAAGCGGTCACACAATCAAGAAAAAAAAATGCAGAGCAGGACGATGCGAGGACGAAAAGCAATTCTTCCTTTTTCCCGGGAAGCTTGTCTGATGATTGAGTGGTCCACTTCATCCCATTCTACGCAGCTTTTCATTTTTGAGTGCTTCCCGACACAAACCCTTACTGCACTTTAATTAAGCTTTGGTATGCATTATACAAACAGAAAGTGTTTAAGAGTGCAGAAAGGCACACATTAGATGTGCTTTTCCCCTCTGTATGGAAAAAAACAGCCAACGTTTCTCAGTCAACAGATGGTATTTACTCAAATTATAGACAGCAAATGAGGGCTAGTGTGAGATGCTTTTTTTCCAAGCCCATTGGCAGTCTATTAAAACGCAGAAATTGTGTGTGCAAATCCACTGAGATACAAGGAGAGTGACACAGAATTAAGGATGGTTTTGTTATTCATCCACAGCCAAAATCCAATAGAAAAGTCTTCTGATGGATAAAAGACAAATATCTCCAGCAAAGTGGTATAATTACCTCGGAATTTTTTTTCTTTCTTCCGTGATCTAAACCACAAGTGCAAAGAAACCATCCCAGTCAGATGGTACAGCAGACTACAGCACCTTAATTTGTTTTGATTCGGGAACAATATGTTTCTCGGGAGATACATTACCTCAGAGGGAAAACAGTTCAATGTGAGAGCTTGTCTGCCAGAATGAACCGCTTTCAAGCCGACCACCTCTGCCTGTCATCTTCCCTCAGACAAGGAGAGAAACAGAATTACTGGGGCACTCAAATGAACATGCCAGGAAATGGGCCAGTGTTCAAACGCGACACCGTTTTGTGATTTGCATATGCTGAATGAGGCTAAAATATACATAAGTGAGATGTTTTTTCCAGCCACGGTCTCATAAAGCCTAGTTTTAGCCCCAGTTTAAAAATAACATTGAATAAAATCATTATTTTTCTTTTATCATTAGCTTTTCTCACTCAAAAAGCAGCTATTTTCCCCTAATGCCCTTTTAAGCCTTTAAATGCTGTTATGATGTTCTACTGTATTCCACCTTACATCAAGAGTGCCTGACAAAAGCTAACCTATGACTTCAATCATAATGCAAAAATTAGAAACTGAAAAGACAATTTAAAGATGAAACAAGGAAAAATCTCCGGCTGTATCTTTAAGTTAATGCAACATATTTGATGACCCTACAGTCACACAACTGTATTAGAATCCAGACACTTCCCAGAGAGCACTTTTGCGAGCTAGGGCATAGTTAAACACTTTTTTAAACAATAGAGCAGAAAGAATTAAGTCTACACCATCATAGTACCAACTAGCTGATATGATGCTGTTTGGGAAGTATTTGGATGCTAGCACTGGCTGTAGACTACTGGGCTATCAAGCATAACATTAGCTAGCTAGGATGTCAACTTATTTCTCTAAACTTGTGCTAGCCAGAGACTGAAAGCTCTTCTATTGTGTCAAGTACCAGAAAACAACTAGCTAATATAATGTTGTTTGGGAATTATTTGGATGCTCGCACTGGCTGTAGACTGCTGGGCTATCAAGCATGACATTAGCTAGCTAGGATGTCAACTTATTTGCTCTAAACTTGTGCTAGCCAGAAGCTTAAAGGTTATCTATTACATCAAGTACCAGCAAACATACTAACTAGCTAATATAGCTAATATAATGTTGTTTGGAAAGTATTTGGATGTTATCATTGGTTGTAGACAAAAGGTGGCTTACATGTTATCAACCAAATTTCACATTTGTTCCTTTTTGAAACTTATTTTAGTAAAGAATTAAAGGCTTTTCTGTCGAATCAAGCACCAGTAAACATACTTACTATATAATGTTGTCTGAAAAGCATTTTGTTGGTAGCATTGGCTAACAGAACTAACCTTACAGGTTATCAACCAAATAGCCTATGGCATTGACCAATTCAGTTTTTAACTTGCTTGTTTGCAACTTCTGTTAGCAAGGAATTCAATGGTTTCCTATTATATCAGGTACCAATTTCCTATTAACTAGCTTATGTTATCTTGTTTGGGAATTATCAGCTATAGTATTGGATGCCGATTGAACATTGTCTTGTTGTTGGTTGGATTTACAATTTAAAAAATGAGCTATTTTCAGATTGCTAGCCCAAAACTGAATTTATGTAAGCTAGGCATTTAAATGTGTGTATGCTGTAAGTTCTATAGCAAGGACCTTACAACTCTCCTGTACGATCATGCAAAACTACAGAGCGGTAACATAGTTTTTTTTCTACTTTCTCAATTTATTCTAATACTTAGTCTTTCTAGTTGTTGGTTGAAAGCTTAAGTAAATATTTTATGATGATTTGCTAGGAGCGTAATTGTATAAGCAAGGAATTTAAAGACTCTTGGTACAGCACGTTAAACTAAAAAAGGTTTTACTCGCTTCGGTTTACTTCCTAATGGATGATACAACTGACCAGTAATTGTTTGGATGCTAAATTTAGCTATTTATCCTTTGCTCCAATCCAAATTTGTGTTAGCATGGACACTCTCCTGTCATTTCATACAGAAAGGTAGCTTTTATTGACTACCTAGCTAACAGTTATGACTAGTATGATTGACTAGTAAGTGGCTGGAAGCTAAAGTTAGCATTTATCTGAATGCTTGGAACCTCATTGTGTTAGCAAGGAATTTAAGACAATCTTGCCATATCATGCAAAACTATGCAATGGTAGCATAGCTGTTATCTACTTCCTAGCTAACTATTATTTTCAAGTAAATGGCTGAAAGCTAAAGTTAGCCATTATCTTAAGATTTGCTTCAACCTAAAATTGTGTTAGCTGGCAATGTAAGACACTCCAGTTACATCATGTAAAACTACAAAAAGTTAGCATGGCTTTAATCAACTTCCTAGCCAACAGCTATTTCATAGTGACTGATTGTATAGTTAATAAGCTATCTTGTCTTTTACTCCAACATAAGTTCATTAGCTAGAACTTTAAGACTTTTTATCATATCTACAGATAGGTCACAGCTTTTATCCACTTCCTTGTTAACGCTGCAGTTGTCTTGTAAGTAACTGAATACGTAATATATTTCTCTTGTCTGTGGTTGGAAGCTTAAGTTAGCACTTATCTGATAATTTGCTTGGAATTAAACTGTGTTAGCTAGGAATATAAGACTCTCCTGTCATATTGAATAAAACTACAGAATGGTAAAGTAGCGTTTATCTACTTCGTAACTGGTGCTACAATCAATTGGTAGCTAACTGGATGCTAAAGTTAACTGGCTTATCCTTCAACCAAAGTTTTGTAGCAAGGACTTTAAGGCCTCTACCTTATCATTTAAAGCTAAAGAATTCCTAGTTAAGAATTATTGGGTCTATCAGTGTTTATCTGATTATTTGCTCAACATAAAAAAGCAAGGAATTTAAGACTACTCTTATATCATGTAAAACTACAGAATGGTTTATCTACTTCCTAGCTAATATTAGCTTATTTTGTTCGGTAAATGTTTGGAAACTAAAGTTAGCTGTTGTCCCATCATTTGCAACAAACTAAATTTTTGTTAGCTAAGAATTAAAGACAGGTTATTTCTTGTAAATCTACAAAATGTGGACTAGGTTCTGATCTCCTTCCCAGCTAATGGAAATACAGTCTTGCAAGTGGTTGAATGCTGAAGTTAGCTGTTGTTTTGATATTTACTTCAACATAAATTTTGGGGAATTTAAGACTTGGTTTATATCCCATAAAACTACAAAATGGGAGCACAGGTGTTGTATCTACCCAAGCTAATTATTGTTTTTTCTAGTAAGTAGTTGGAAGCCAAAACTTAGCGTTTATCTGTCAGCTTTCTTGATACTACATTGACTATTGTTATGTGGGCTAGGAAGAGGTAATAGTACTTTGATTTTCATAATACTGACACATGATAGTGGCACATCATTCAAATCAACCTCTTTTTGTGCCTCAAACGTCTTCAGTAATCTGCATTAGCAATCTTTATGGAGGAATACCACCTAATTAATATAGGTTAGATATCTAGTAGCTTCTAATCTACTGAAATACAGCCTATTATACTTTTAGATGTTCAAATTGATATCATGTAGTTGCTTATTTTTCAGAAACCTTAAACCTACCCAAAAAAATGAAATGGAACAATACTGCATAATAACACCAGAGGTAAATGGTCACTGTGTGAGCATGGTCAGTGGCAGAAAAATTGACAAAAAACATTACAGGGCTAATGAAAAGCTACATCAGGTCATTTTCTGATAGCCATCCAGTCCTTTAAATTTCAATAAATGCTTTCACAACATCTAACTTGGCCCCTCTGGGACCATATAAAGATCAATGTTCAAAATATAACAGTAATTGCCAACATCATAATGAAAATGGATCCCTAATAGATATTTCTCATCAGTGAAACCCACAGCATGGCATTCAATTACCTGGAGTGTTTACAGGCCATTTTAGCATCATATTTTGTTTTTAGGCATCCGAGCTTGGGTCATTACTTAACTGAACGACTTTTAGGAGGGGGGAATAAAACACAACAGTGGCAAAAAGATACAGAAAAATGCTTGAGGAATACAAAATGGGAAGTGACACATCATAATTCAATCCCGACTCTTTTTGTGTAAACACGGTGCCTTTAAGACATCATCAGTAAATTGTAAAAGCAATTTTTATAGAGAAATACCACTCAATTTAAGATTAAAGCTTGTGCCATTTTACTAACCTCAATTTTTATTTCTAATTTTGTCCAACAAGAGGAGCTCTAATGGCTTCAAATTTTTGTTTTAAATTATTTATTTGACCCAAAAATGTCCATTCTTTATCCCTGAATAAGCTGATTCGCCCTTGCAGGAATATATAACATTTTTTCAACATTTTCTTACACTTCCTCATGCATTTAAGGATATTTATTAAGTAGGTCATTTTCCATATATTCCAATTTTACATCCAATGCTGTTCAAGTCAATGTGACCTTAAAGCGAAGAAGAGAATGGAGCAAGCCACTATGTCATTCGTGACTACAGGGCTCAATATGAGGCTACTCATTAATCCAGAGTGCTTCTCCATTATTCTCTGTGGAATAATATTGCATATATTACATCTGAAATTCAGTGGTATTCCCCTTTAACACAGTAGGAAAAACCATGAGGGTGAGTGTGCCCCAGGGATGTATTCATGGAGATTATTTCCATTAAATGTCAAACACACTTCACATTCAGTGACAAGCTTTCGCATACATTCTGTTTTGACGAGCTGTCCCAAGGACGCACATGACAGAAGAGATTATGTTCCAGCAAAGACACATTTAGAAATCATTTTCTCATATGTAGAAACTGTTAGCATGATTAGAACCAACATATGAAACCATGGCATGCTCAAAGTTACTTAAATCACCTTCCTTTCCCTGTTTGATGCTTTATTTTAAGTTAAACAGATCATCTTTACCATCTCTGCATGCCTAAATGCTTTGGTTGCTGACATGTGATTGGCTAATTATCAGAGATGAAGAGTATTCAAGAAGTGCAGGATAAGTGAACTCAAGAACAGTGCATATAAAGTATTCACCGCCATAGATGTTTACAATTTTATTGATTTTATAAGTCAATCATGGTCAGTATTATTGGGCTTTTTTAACAAAGCAAAAAAAGCACCTTAATGTAAAAGGGAAAACAGATTTTTTGAAGTAATGTCAATCAAACAAAAACTATGTAATGTAAAATAAGTGTCCTCATGAATATTCACCCTCTTTAAAGTGACTGACCTAGTTCAACACAGGTCCAGTTACTCGGTGCTAGTAGTCTCACAACTAGTGAAATGGGGATCACCTGAGTGGAGTGAATGTGTCTCAGTTAATTGTAGTATAAAGACACCTGTATCTGCAAGGTCCAATCACCGGTTAATCAGTTGTCCTGGCAACCATTACACCTTGAAGACAATGGAACACTCCAAGCAACCCAGAAAAAAATTTATCGAAAAATCTAAGTCAGGGAATGGATATAAAAAAAAAAATCTAAGTTCTGTTTAATCCACCACCAAGAAATGGAAGGAATATGGCAGATCCTCACAAATCGAGTGACCATGCAAGAAGGAGACTTCCACCAAGACACTGATGACTACTCTGAAGGAGCTTCAGCAGCTGAGATGGGAGAGACTCTGTATACAAAAAGAAAAACTCTGATTAAATCTCAACTGCAGTTCACCAAAAGACATGTGGCAGACTCCCTGGTCAAGCAGAATAGAGTTCTTTGGTCTGATGGGGAAAAAAAAATGGCACGACACTACACACTAAAACACTGTACATCACCACAAACACACCATCCCCACTGTGAAGCATGGTGGTGGCAGCATTGTGCTGTGGGGATGCTTCTTGGCAGCCAGCCCTTGAAGGCTTGTAAAAGTGGAGAATAAAATGAATGAGACAAAGGCAGGAAAATCTTGGAGGACAATCTTATTCAGTCTGTAGGAGAACTATGGCTTGGGAGAAGATTTAAACAAGCACGAGAATGGTCCAAAGCATTAGGAGAAAGCTACACAGAAACAGTTTAGAGACAACAAAGTGACTGTTCTGGAGTGGCAGCGTCAAAGCCCAGACCTCAATTCAAAAGAGAATTTGTGGCTGGACTTGAAAAGGGATGATTCCTGTGATTTCTATTTGACATTACTTTGTGAAAAAATTTCACTGTGTTTTCACTTTGACAAGCCAAATCATATTGACCATGATTGATTTATGAAATCAGTAAAGGGGTAAAACATCCAAGGAAGTAAAAAAGTTTATAGGCACTGGACTTGAGTATGATAGTCTTCAACCTCTGCTGATAAGATATTTCCTTTGCAGTTGAACACCTGTACCTAATAAAGTGATCGGTCAGTGTATATATCTACTTCTTGTTGAAATACAAACCAAAGTAAGGCATTTGAAAATTAAATATAGACATTAAGATATTCAGCAGTTGAAAGGTGATGATTTAACCCACATCTGGATGGTTTTTGGTGTTAGGTTATGGACATTTTAACAAGAAATGCAGTAATTTTTTACCATCTTTAACCCTTGTGTTGTCTTAATTTTCTGTGCACTCCAAAAATAAAGAAGCTCTATGAAGTTTAAACCCTTTAAACCATCCACACATGAAAAAGTAACCTCTTTTTCATCACTAACTTTGTTAAAATCAGTGTTTTCTTCTTTATAGTGCAGAAAATCTGCAGTTGCAGTGGACACTGCTTAATTTATTGCAGCACACCTATAATAAGGGTTTTTTATTTCTATTTTTATAATTGCTGGATTAGTGCATCCTGGGAATTATAATCTCTGGTAGCCTAAAAAAGTAGCAACATTTGAAAGGGTGAAGCTTTTTTGTAACTCATATAGACATTTCATCTTCTTATTTACTGCAAACTCTGTGTGTTGTCCCTTTTTGACCACCACTCCTAACATTAAATGATAATATTAACATTATAACAGATGCAAATGAAACAACACCATCCTAAACATCAGGGCTGATCATTTTTGACCCAAAGACAACACAAGGGTTAACCAATCAAGCACCATTCTGCCAATTCTAGGGGGGTTTCTGATGTCGAACCCCAGTGACAGGGATAAAAAACCAGCATTGTAAATGGAAACTTTTTTATTTTCAAAAAAGCAACAGATTACACAGTTAACTTTCAGCAAATGCAATCCTAACTGAAACTGTACTCACATTCGGGACTTCAAAAATGAAAGGACTCACATACTTACACACAATCTATCTATAATATACAAAAAAGAATACATAATAAATATTAAAATGGCCACAAGAGAAAAAAGTAAGTCATTGAAAACAATCAGTAGAGAGCAAATGTAGGGAAAGTAGAAACAAGACGGTGTGCCTTAAATGTCTTTTTTTTTCTCATTTTTTTGTACATTTTTTACAAATTGTGCAAGATTTCATACTAAGGCTCTGGTCTTGAAGTGACTGTTGTCTGATCCATACAGCACGCGCGCTCTGAAACGCACTCACATCCACGCACGCAAACACTCACTCTCCCTGTGCTCTGAGCACTCTGTGGGGTGTAGCAAACCGTTGCAGAATAAAAATGGGCTGCTCAGTGTTATGGCCTGTGATGCTCATGGGAGTGGACCAGCTTTTTAAAAAATGGACATGCACTTCACATTGATGTGAAAAAGAAACAAAAAAAGAACCCTCCTTTTGCGTTTGACTTTTCCAGGAGTGAATGAAATAACAAAAAAAGAACCCAACAACCAAGAAACATGACAATATCATAACCATTAAGGCAAGAACACCCGGAGTGGCATCAGCAATACTGTAACAATATGATAGTGTTTAGGTACATGGATATGATGAAACATTTAACTACTTCTTCAATGTCTTTTTAAGCACAAGGTTGTTCTTAAAAGCAACTTCTTTTGAAAATCCAAACATCTTTTTTTCCTCTTTTTTTCTGTAAAAGGTGATAAGAAAATAACAATGCCAGACACTAGGGGACATATGGATCGTAAAACTACAAGAAAATCATTTCTAGTTTTTAAGTTGCAACTTCAAAAAACCACACATTGTAAATCCCCATCGTAAAGGTCCCCGCCCTCCCCCCAACCACCACCACCACCACCAACGCCAACCCCCGGAAATGAAAAAGATATCACTTACATTAAAACCTCCTTTTTGTGGTGGTGTATTCCAACAGTCACCAAGTTTTGCTTTTACTTACAGCGATTGTGTAGTCTGTTGCAAATTAAAGCATTCATTGTTAAGTTTGGAAAAAGGAAAAAGTTGTCCTTGCAATGCAACCAAAAAAAGCATCTTTACATCTTTTTAGTGCAACTCTTTAAATGTAAAACATTTCCAGTGATTCCTTGAGAGGTATCATTTCTTTGTTTTTGTTCATTTTTCTTTTCGTTTTTTTTGTATTTCACACCAAAGAAAGATTCTGTTTTCATTGTTTTGTCAATTCTTTTCCTATTTTTTTTTTTTCAATTTTTGCTTCTCTGCATTGGCATGGCCTTCCACAACGTCTTGTTTACTAAAACATAAACACAGGAGGGATCCAGACCTCCTGCGCATCCTCATTCCCTTCAGCCTCCACGTTTGAGACGTTTCATGTTAAACCACCCTCGTGATTCGCCGTCCACCTTCTACCTCTGAAAAGAAGGGAGGAAAAAACTGGAGGATGAAGAGAAGAGATAGAAGAGAGAGTGCGCTGTACAACGGGAGCATGCCCCGATCAAGATCAATCAGGGAAATAGAGACATAGATGAGAAAAAACCCACAGCAAAACCTTCATATAACGCAGTAGGGTTCCCGGGGTAACCTGGATTTTCTGCAGTAGAGGAGCGTGGTGCTGAAGCAGCGCCGGAGCTCCCTGTTGGAGAAGATGCAGATGAAAGGATTGACTCCAGCCTGGGCGAAGCTCATCCACACGGCCGCCGTCAGGTAGCCCCCAGGGACCACAGGGCCCCTTGCAAACACCCGCCAGTAGCAGGCGACCAGATAGGGCCCCCAGAGCGCCAGGAAGAAAAACGTCATGATGTAGAACATCCTACTAATCCTCTTCTCTGTTTTGAACTCATCCAACACCAAAAGACGCCTGCGACCCGCGGCGTTGCTGTTCTGTCGGATTCCCAGCAAGGTAGGCGGAGTCGGACCTCGACCGAACCCAGCCAGCCAGTTTGCCGCCGCCTGCCCGCTCGCGCCTGGCCCGTGGAAGGTCCAGTTCTGGCTGACCGCCGGCACGAACTGGACCGGCTTCATTTTTCGGCGGTCGTGGACGAAGAATATGAGCTTGAGGTAAACCAGCTGTGTGGCGAGGAGGATGAGCGCCAGAAGGAGCATGAATCCCAACGAATCGTTCGCCCTGAAGGAGCGGTGCTGGAACGTGCACTGGTCCTCCTCTCGGATAAACGAGTACGTCCCTACGTCCAGCACCGGCGGGAACGCCATCGCCACCGACAACGTCCAAACCATGCAGATGACAGCCAAACAGGTCCAGAAGGTCAGCCTCTTGGTGTAAAAACGGTGATGTGCGATGGCAAGGTAGCGCGTGACGCTGACGCAGAATAGCATAAACGCCGTGTGGAAACAGGAGAGCACACCCAGGAAGGCGATGACTTTGCAGGTCAGCGTCCCGTACGTCCACGCGGATCCATTCTTGACCGAGGTGAAGACGAAGGGGAAGCAGATGGCGGAGCGCAGGATATCAGAAGCGCATAAATCCAACAGGAAGTAGTAGGGCGCCCGGTGCAAGCTCTTGTCTTTGACCAGCAGGATGGAGATCAGGAGGTTTCCAACCACACCAACGCCAATGATGAAACCCAGCGAGGTCAGTTTGAGGAACGTGGCGAGAGGAGAGACATTCTGCAAGATGGTGTGGTCCCCTGCATGGCTATAGTTCGCCATAGATGGAGGAGGGATCATATAGATAGCGGGATAGCTTCAGCCAAGTATCATGATCTAGAGGTGGCAGGGGGAGGCGTTAGATCCATTTGGCGGTGTGCTTTGAAGAGGTTTCCAGACGTGCAGGCGACCTCTCCTCTAAGGCATCCTTTGTTCCTTTGTCTCATCACACCTAAAGAAAAAAATCCCTGAAAAATATCATCCACCCATCAGCGTTCAGTGGCGAACAACAGCTGCAATGTTTTCAACTGCACTTACACAATATAGAAGTAAAAGCGTTTTCTCTGCCTGGCATTTATTAATTTATTAATCTTACATTTTTTAAATTGGCAGAGCTCTGCCTCTCCTTAGCTTGAACACTTTCACAGTTAGACACGCAGGCAGTCATGGATCTTGATTAGACTTATCTGTTTTAATTCTTCATAAGGCTTCCTGAACAAAAGCAGCATGATGGCACAAAGCACCAAACCTCATTAAGAAACGACGCATTTTTACGCAAAAAGGAAGCAGCAAGCACACACACACACACACACACAAAAGAAGAAGAAGCCCGGAATGGATGCTTTTAAGACGCAAAGTGAGACATTTAGAGAAATGCAGTGCAGAAATAAGCTCTCCTAGATCACACCCAACACCCTGCAGAACAAGGGACGGCTCTCAGGAGCGGTGGGTGCCTCGAATCAACTCGCTTCGCCTTCATGCAAAACCGACGGAGGGCGCATACATAATAAAGCATCCGTGTTTTTGTCTGATTAAAGGTTAACAGGATTACGGCTCTCACGTTGATAAGCAGTGTTCTCATTAGGGGCGATTATTGAGCCAGCCTCCATTTTCCAGATCATCTTTTATATTAGTAATTAGGAGGAAGAGTTGAGTGGATAGAATGTGTAATACTGCCTCTAAAGCCGCATTTCGACATTATTTGTCCGCGTTAATGCGCGGGTGTGAATATCAGCTTGGAAAAGGATGCTTGGAAGTGACAATAACAAGCCAGCTGCTCGTGATATTATGGGATGTTCAACTCGAACGCTATCCTAACATGTAAAAACACAGTAAACAGCCTGTGGTGGTGTTTGATTTCATGTCTGTTGTGTCTACTTACGCGTTTCAATGCGTCCTCCGATTGTCAGGCGAGTATTTTACGCGCGTCTGAATCCGATAGATTCCGGTGAAAAATAAAAAATAAAAAAAAAAACAAAAAAATAAAAAAAAAAATACTGGAGTTTAAAACCACCGTCGTTATATCCAAATTCTCTGGATACAGCACAACATTGTGACAAATCCGTGTTCGTCCATTAGACTCGAATTATTCCCAAGTCCCTCGCTATGAAATGCCAGCCACCACACAAGACAAGGCCAAAAAAAACGGAGATCGAAAAAGAGAGAGAGACAGACACAGAGCCGATCACAAGATCAATCAAAACCCTACCTGTTGATAATCCTAAATGTGTATCCCTCCTCTTTGGGTTATTTACATTGCACAAGTCGGGTTTTTGCTCTTATAAAAAGCCTGATTTGTTGCCTGCCCCCTTTTTCCTCCACGGTGAATATCCTCCAGTAAACGGAGCCCAGTGCGCATGCGCCCTGCATCCCTATTTGTGATCCAAGACGCGTCTTGTCTCTTGTTGCAGCAGGAGCCCTCTCTCTCTCTCTCTCTCTCTCTCACGGTAACATCTGCTCAACTGGGGCCGTTACAGCAGCACGTGCCGTTTCCCCCGGTAACGCCAAATGTAACAGATTATTCTTCCTCATTTCTCTGTTGTCATTTAAAAAAAGACATCATTGTCACTCATCTGAGTGTGGCAGACCTACTTCTCTACAAGGTGGGAAATAATTTATGAATCAAATAAAAGGCTGCTTAAATTATGCAAAAAGTAAATGGGGTTTGGACTAGGCAGCACTTTTTTTCTTTTAAAACAGCCGTTTATCAAGCTTTTTGGTGTTCTTGTCTGATTTATTCTGATGATTTATTCTTGTTTCCTCCAGCTATGTCTGTTTGTCACAGAGCTCCATGGGTGGACAGAAGGGGGGGTAAAGGGGGTGAATGCCCCTCCTGATGCAACTGAAGCACTCTTGTGGATCCTTTTTGCCCTCTATATGTTCAGAAAGTTGCAAAATGCCATCCTTGGTGCCCTCTGCATGGACAACGTTTTATGAATTGCCTTAAATAAGTGGTTCCCAACATGTGGGTCGGGACCCTAAAGTGGGTCGCAGAGCTGTTTCCAGAGGGTCGTAATTGAGTGCCTGGAATAAAAAGAAGGACAAAAAGTTTATGAGGGACAGAAAGCCTTAAAAACATCGTCACTTTGATGACATTAGCGTTAAATGCAAGAATGGAATGTTTGATCAACTTAAAGGATGTCCTTTAAAGGCAGAATGTTCATGAAGCTGGGGATGTTGGGGGATTTTCCTCCATTTTTGTCAAAAAGTACGCCACAGTTGGCAACTTTTTGAAAAGTGGCTGTAACTGGAGAGTAAATTTCAGTCATTTACAGAACATTTGACTTTATTTATCTTCTTTTGTTTGAATAAAAAAGCCGATTCTCCCCAGGAAATTAGGTAATCCCTCGAAGACTGCCAGTTTCCATTCAATCTTTGGAAAAACTAAGTAAAAATAAAGTGTAGGGATGCCCTTAATGCCTTTCAGACATACTTGTTTATCTCTGTTTCTTTATTTAATCATGTTTATTCCCATCTAAGGTCCACACTGCAACATCCTCCATTTGTGTGGTTTAATTTTTTTTTTCCAATCTGGGTCACGATTTCTCATGACAAGGTGGTGATGGATTGTAACGCCCAGTTGGTAGAGAACCACTGCTTTATAAAGAGAGAAAAAAGGCAACTTGTCCTCATCAGTGTCCTCTAAATGGACAAAATTTGGCAATATGCATCTTAAATGCCCCCTAAATAGCCAAATATTGAGTAGTTGCCCTCCGTAGTGCCATCTTTAGACAGAATTTTGCAACGGCCTCTTAAGTGCCGACTTATTGTCTCTTAGGTGTCCATTAATATACAGTACATGTTAAATTATCTCCTAAGTGCCATCTCAAAATACAAAAGTTGATAAAAAAAGCTTCATAAGTCCCATCTAATTAGACAGAGGTTGATAATGTTCCTTCTTAACTGCCCTTTAAATGGAAAAACTTGACAAATTGCCCTCTTTAGTACCCTTTAAATGGAAAAACTTGACAAATTGCCCTCTCAGTGGACAACATATGACAAAGTGCCCTCTCTAATGTCCTCTAAATAGACAAAAATTGGCAAATTGCCACACAAGTGTCCTCTAAATTGACATAAGTTGATAAAGTGCCCTCTAAGTAAACAAAATTTGGCTTTTTTAGTCTCCTAAATGGACAAAAAAAAAAAACAAAGTGCCCTCTTTAGCGCCCTTTTCCTAGAATAAAAGAGACAAGTTTCCCTTTAAATAAACCAAATTTTCCCTCTTTTGTGGTCTCTTAGTAGACAAATTTGAAAATGTGCCCTCTTTAGTGCGCTCTAAAACGATGAAAAATGACAAAGTGTCTTCTTTAGTGCCCTCGAAATAAACAAGATGTGGCTACGGGGCCCTCTTCAGACAAAAGTTGATCATGTGCCTGCTAAAATGCCCTCTACATAGACAAAAATTAACAAAGTGTGAACAAAATGTGATAAAGTGTCCTCTTTGGTGGCCTCTAAGTAGACAAATGTGACAATGTGCCCTCTTAAGCGCCCTCTAAATGGACAAAATTTGGCAGTGTGACCTGTAAAGCACCCGCTAATTGACAAATTGCCTCTGAAGTGCTCTCATAAGTACCCCTAAATTTAATATAGTTTCCTCGCTAGTGCTGTCCAAGTGGACAATATCAGACAAAGTGTCTCTAGGTTGCCTTTTAAAGGGACACTCCATAATGAAATGTCGTCCATGCTGCCCTTCTATTGGACAGTAAGTGCCTTCCAGGGTTCCAGTGAGCCGGGTCTCCTCTCAGTAAATGAAACCACATGTCCAACAGTGGAGAACATGCAGCTTTAAGCTCCCTGGTGTAAAGTTTATTTTCATCCACATCTTGCCTCATGTATCTTTGTTGAACCGATGGTTAAATAGTTCTTATTTCCTCGTCTGTTTTTACAGAGGTGTAGTAGGTATAATCCTAGTTTATAAAAATGTTAAAGCTTAACCAAGATGTCTTACTATGTCACTGCAAATGTTTGACCACTTTTTGAACGAATATTGCCCCTCTGCACACAGCTGGTGCCGTCTTTGGCCCTGCCCCTCAAACATCCTGAGTTGCCACTGGACTCAGCAGCCCATTTTTCTTTAAAAACAACATTTTATCAAGCTTTTGGTGTCCCTATGGGATTTATTCTGATGAAAACGGAGAAGCATTTGTTTCCTCCAGCTCTGTCTGCTTTTCAAAGTGCTCATGCATGTTTCACTCGGCAGAAATGTCAACCGTCATGTCCAAAGCGAAGGGTTAAATCAGGCAGCCGGTTCACCCCAAGGTAGAATGACTTCCCCTCCTGTACTGTATATACATAATTGACAAGCACTTTGCGAACTGTTGTTATTCTGCCCGGGCAGCATGAGAAATTCATAGGATCTGATTTCTCAGCCATGTATGAAGAGCTGCGACGTCATGTGCTGTGTAACAAGTGAACAATGATTCAGCTGCATGCACACATGAGGAGCCGCATACCTGATCATTTAATGATGATCATGCCTGTAGAGACAGTGCCACAGCATGGCGGACCGTGAAGATCTCCATGCTTTATGATTAATAAAGAATACATGCTGCACAGACAGTGACCTGGAGACCAAGTCATGTTTTTATATATTTCATTTTCCTCCTAAACAAATGACTGCTAGCCTCCAGGCAAGGCTAAAGGCCTGAATTAGTTTGCAGATATTTAGAAAGTGCTGAAAAATGCCAACCCCAAAGTGACATTATGTTGTTTTCTCATTATTAATCTCAAGAAAAACAGTGAAAAAAACCTATTCAAACATGGAATCAAGTGTTGTCGTGCCAAGATTTTGATTTAAATGGGCTGAGAATCCTGACAAAACAGAGTGAACTGACTTCTTAAAACAGTAAAACAGCACAGAATAAAATATGAGCATCATCTCATGACCTCTCTACACACTTGAAGAAGCCTTTGATAGTTGATAGCCATGGTTCTGAACTGGTGGGTTGCAGATAAGTTCCTCAAAACAGAAATATGTTGCAAAAAGTCAATGATGTGCTGAATTCTTAATGACATGTCTCCATCTCTTTGCATGTTTTGTTCTATCTCAACTCAAACTGTCCCATTTTCAATAAAAAATATTAGGTTGTGATTTAAAAATCAAGAAATTTTGGTCCTAATCTGCCTTGAAGAAGGTGGTAGTGGGTCTCTAGGTTGGACCAGGTAAGAACCACTGGTCTATATCACCCTAAAAAGGTCAAATGACTTTAGAAATCCATTAAACAAAGGAATGAAATGGTTAATATCCCCTGTACAAATACGTTTTATTATTTTTCCTTGGTTAGTAAGAGTTTTCAGTGTATTAAATTTACTGACATGCTGGAAAATTATGTATCTTTACTAAAAAATAAGTCAAATTTGCAGATATTTGTTTAATGCTACATATTTAATGCTTAATTAATACAACTTTTTACTTCATGCATCTCTGTGACCACTAGAAAAATACCCGAGGTGAAAAGTAACAAATTACATTTAGGCATTTTACTGTAATTGAGTAGTTTTGTTGAGGGGGGTACTTGCACTTTTTTGACTACATTTTGAAATCATTTTAATCAAGTGAGTTTTAACTGAACTAAAAGAAGAGAGAATGATCCCACATCACATCCCAACACACCTGTTTGTTTAACTTTATTATAAAGGTGTGGCTTTACCTGAACAACCTGTTTGGAGATTCATATTCTCATGTTGTTTCATTTAATTAGGGAAGATCATATTTTAATGTACAACTCCTAAGTATCGACTAAAGCTGAGCAATTTGGGAAAACAATCTGTTGGGTCTTTTTCCAGTATTGCAATTGTAAATATGTGTTTTTTCCACACACAAAAGAAAAAAAACAATTCTGCAATAC
Source organism: Cheilinus undulatus (assembly GCF_018320785.1). Classification (NCBI taxonomy): domain Eukaryota; kingdom Metazoa; phylum Chordata; class Actinopteri; order Labriformes; family Labridae; genus Cheilinus; species Cheilinus undulatus. The sequence goes on from NC_054887.1 coordinate 6,423,780, forward strand.
AACCGACACCATATTAGATAGATTAAACATAAACACTTCACTCCCGTAGGCCAGTTGTGTGATGCACGAGTCAATATGAACTACCTATTTTTATTAATTACTTCAATCACAGTAGTAAATGGACTGATTTGTTTAGCTTATACCCCTGTGAACAATCAAGGCAGCATAACAAAGCTCTGCCAAAGAAGTGTGATGAAAACATCAATATGCAAGTATCATAACAAGTACTGCTGAACACTTTTAACAAAAAATCCAATTGCAATCATTTGGACTAATATTGCTATTCCAAAATGAACTGTTGTGTTAAAATAAGTGATCATTTTTATGTCATTCTCATTCTAAATACGAAAAATGCATGCAACATTAAGGAATGTGGGATTTTTTGCAACTATTCTAAAAAATTGACACTTGAAAGCTTGCATGATGAGCACCAGTTTGGCTTGGCTGGTGGGGCAGCCACACATGTAGAGAGGCTGTGGTCCTAGACGCACTGGTCCTGGGATCAAGTTCTGGTCTCAGCACTGTTTGGTGCAAGTCTTCCCCTGCTTTCTCTCCCCAGATATATCCTGTCTGGGCAAAAAAGGCTCAAGAAATGATCTCTATAAAAAGTAAGCTTGCATGATGTGTTGCACAAAGTATCTTTTCTGGAAAAAAAAAGTATTAAACTGGTATTTTGGTGCAAATTTAGTTTAGAGAAATACTGCAATTTCTGCAATTTGAAAATTGCAATAAGCCATACTCTGGTTTTTCCCATAATTTCCTTGGTATCTGCTCAGTACTTCAAGAAAACTTTAAATTTAATACTTTTTACTTTTACTTTAGCACATGGAGCCACACTTTTATGTCCACTTAAATAAACTGTAACCAAAATATCTGTGCTTTACTTGAGTACAATAGCCTGGTACTATTTCCACCTCTGAAAAATAGCCTTCACAAAAAGGAATGCCTTCATGGCTCTGGTTGTAATCTTTCAGATATAAGCAGATCTTTCAAAAAGACACTTCCTCTTTAGTCTTTTTGGATTGTGCCATTTAGATACTAGAGTATTGTGCAATAGTGCTTGTTGATAGTTTTAAGATCCTGATTGGAAATGGTTTCATTTCCAATGAATGTCTCAAAGCCAGTGGTCCTCAGTTGGTGTGGCAAGGCACACCAGGGAAGTCTCGGCATGCCTTAGGGATTTACGCATCCATACATCATTACTACAACTGTGCAAAAGTTTAAGTTTTACAGCACCTATTTTGTGTATTAATATGGAAATATGAGGGGAAATCACAGGACATTTAAGATGATTTTAAGAGAAAAACAGCTAATAAAACACTGACAGTTATGGGCTTGCCTCACATACTCCAGATCTGAATATTGCAGATGCATTATGGGATCACCTGGATGGAGAATAAAAAAGAAAAAAGCAGCATAGAGACAACACTGCCATGGGTGGCATGGTGGAACATGCTAAGATTGCCTGGGTAAATTCAGGGTAAAGTCTGTCTTTAGCTCACATTTTACCATTACTTTTCGCACATTTTTTTAAATTTCTAGTTGTATCTTAATAAATGGGTTAAGTCAGGAGTGTCAAACTCAAGGCCCAGGTGCCAAATCCGGCCCATGGTACAATTACACCCGGCCCACCAGATTCTATCATATTTTTATTATAACTGGCCCACTGGTTTGAAGTCTGCAGATTTCCTCCAATTTAAAAGGGTAAACTTAACCATAATGATTTAAAATATCCTTGTTAAGTCATTAAAAATGGGAATACATGAAAAGTTAAAACAATTAGATAAAAAGTCAGGAATATGGGATAATAAAACTCATGTTTTAATTTCATATTCTTAATTTTGCATCTCACAGTTATAACGCAAAGTTACGGTTTTGACATCTATTTCATATTTTGACCTTTTCAATTCACAATTTTGAATTTTTATCTTACTTTATGAACTTTTACAATATTTTGACCTTTTATACTCCTTTTTAGCTCATTACTTTGACTTTTATCTCATAATTTGACCTTTAGTATCCTCAATTTTAAACTGTAAGTAATATTTTGACCTCTTAAACTCAAAATTGTACAATTTTTCTCATGTGTTGACATTTTAAACCGATGATTTTGAATTTCTATCATATTTAGCCCAATAAAAATCACGATTTCAACTTTCTTTCTCATATATTTGCCTTTTTAAAACATTATTTTGAAATTAAATGCCATGTTGTGACCTTTTCAACTATACGTTTGAATTTTATCTCAGATTTTGATCCTTTAAATGTATATTTATACTTTTTTCAAGCTCACAATCCTTTATCATCAGTGCTAAGGTTTACTTGCTGGTGAAATGCTGACAGGTTAAATGTGGACCCTGTTTGGCTCCCAGGTTGGACCGAAATTCAGGATTAGGCCCCTGCTGTGATAAAGGGCTAAGTAATAGGCCAAGTACGGCTGGTCAATCAAACTTTGTGATGGTAAATTATGAAAAACATTCAAAAAAGCTAAATACTTGCTAAAAACCGTGTTTCAAATCCCATGCATCTCCACAAATTCAGGCTGTTTCATATCATATCAGCTGTAGTTAGGATTTCCTGCATTACCAGTACTTATAATTGAAAATCTGAAGCATAGTTTGCTCATGATTCTTATTTTTTCCTTGGATAAGGCTTTGCTAAAATTCAAAACATTGCAAATATGTCTGATAAAGGTATGACTTTACTATGTTAGGAATATCTGCATTTTATTTTTTAATGTATGCCGCCAAAATCTCACTATGGCAAAATCTGAAGCTGATCTGTTCCCCATTAAGGTATGGTGTAAATAATAACCGCTCACATGCAAACCATGAGATGTGAAGAGCAGCAGAAGAATCAGTTTATTATCTCAAAGCTACAGTCAGACATATTAGTAACAGAAATGACAGCAACAGCTTCATTCTTTCAGTATGTCCACTTCTGATCTATTGTGCTTCAAACAATAGAAACATCAGTCAGGAAATCACATCAGTTCACTCCAAGCATGGAAAATATGCAATGAAAGCGTCCTCATAGGAGGGTATATATGCAGCAGTGTTTTCATAGAGAAGGCAACAGTGCTCGGTCTGCAGTCTCAGCAGTGTACGAGTAAATAGTCCCTCATTTTGGACTTCCTGGTTGTTTCCCTCCTCCTCCTCGTGCGTCTCATCACGCCTGACGCACTAGTTCCGATAAGGCACGTTTCTCATCAGCCTCTTCGACACAAAAAGTGTGCCAAAATGTCCGCAGGAGGTCCATAAAGAGGCAAAAATGCGCTGGATGACAAGAGAACAGTCCAGGATGACGATCACATGAGTCTCCCTTACAGCGTGTCGTTCCGCCTCCGCGCGTACCAGCCGAGGAAGGCACAGAAGCCCACCACGGTGAGGATGGTGCCCAGGAGGAGGGCGAGAGCGTCCCCCGCATCGTAAGCCTCCGCTGGTGGGACTAGACTCAGGAATATCAAGCCCAGGACAAATGTTGTGAGTGTAGGAGCCATGTTGGGCTACGTTTCAGCCGCTGCTGTGGAGTTTCGGGAAGCGCGAGCGCCTGCGTCAGAGATGAGGGACTTCCTGGTTCGCTCAGCCAATAGGATGGCAGCTTTATTATGACTCGTGCCTTCTGCATTTTCTCTTAAAGAAGATTCACATCAGCAAGCATTTCTCACACAGCTTAAAAAATAATTAAGCATTTTAGCTTCTGCTTTACTTATTATCGTTATTTTGCACCTAAATACATTTTAATGGATTCAAAGTGTAATAACTCCAAAGTGAACCCTTTGTCAAGCTTCTGTTACTTAGACAAATGTCTTGTTAGCAGGCTGTGTAAGTAAACTGTGTAAGAATAAAGGCAAAGATATAGTGGGGTCATTTATTAGGCCCAAATGGACTGTAACAAATGTCAATGAATTTTACTTTGAAAATTCTCACTGATGGAAGTTGAAGTCAGACGTGTGTACAGCTCAATTAGCTACAAACAGTGATAATAATGCTTTTGCCATCTGCCTCTCACATACACAGTAACAGCATCACTAGCAAACACAACAAGCAGCTAAATAATGACAAATATTCCCTCAGCTAGTGATGGGGATTCCAGCTCTTTTTATCTGATCTTTTGGTCCAGCACTGCAATGTCAGCCTACTCTCAGCTCCCAAGCAGCTTTCATTAAAACAACTAGTGATGGGTTGTTCACGAACAAGCTGATTCTTAAATGATAAGATCTGAATCCTGTTTATATAAATATATATATATATATATATATATATATATATATATATATATATATATATGTATATGTATGTATGTATTATATGTATACATATGTTGTATGCCTCTGTGTTATGTGATTGATTAGCAGGGATAATGTTTTCTCCACACTACCACAGTCATGCCATACATAAATGACTCATGCTTGATGGTGTAACATGTTTTATATCAGTGGTGACCTAGCACAACCAGTGAGCAGATGTTACTGAGCAGCAAAATCATGGGCATATGGTAAAGTAAAGCTGTGATATCTATATTTTGTTTTTTAACTGAATAAAAACCACTCTTATCAAAGCAATACAGCTCTTTCTTATCCATTTATAGCATTATAGAAAAATGTTAATCCTGTTTCTTAAAAACATAATCAAAATGGGTAAAAAAAAATGGCTCAATTAAGTTGAAAATTGTAAAAGATATTTCAGAAAAGGTGGTGAAATGGAATTATAAGTTGGAGAAATAGGTGAACATTCAGAAAAAAATTGATAAAGGTTGCAAAAATGGGTAAAAGTGGCAAAACAGGTGTAAAAAATGGTAAAAGTGTTAATATTGGCTCAAAAGTGGCAGAAAAGGGTGGAAATGATGGTGAAAATTGATTTAAAAAGTGGGAAAAATTGGTTTAAAATAGCAAAAACAGGTTAACTTAGGTAGGGAAATTTGCAGAAAGTGTCAAATATTGGTTAAACTGGCAAAAATGGGCATAACAAATAGTGAAATGTGGTTAAAAAGTGGCAAACAGGGGTTAATAGTGGTAATAATGTGTCAACAGGGGCAACAATTGGAGGACAGAGGCAAGAATTGGCTTTGAAATGACAAAAGCAGGGATAAATAGTTGTGGAAAGGGTTTAGATGTGACAAAAATGGCTTAAAAGTGGAGGAAATGGTATAAAAATGGCAGAAATTAGTGAGAAAAGGGGATGAAAGCTGGTTAAAATGTGGTCAAATTTGTGTAAAGAAGCAAAAATGGGCGCACAATTGATAAAAAGTGTCAAATAATGGTGGTAAATTGGTCAAGAAAAGTGGTGACAAAGTGGCACAAATAAATACTTTCAGCATCAGAACCCTATAATATTTTGATACACTCTTTGGCTTTAAAATGAAGTAACTGTTAGCCAGGCTGCTAGCATCAATGCTACTGATCAAATACATAGTATTGATACTATCAGTAAATCACAACTGGGGAGGCTCCCATTCTCTGGGTCTGTCAGCAGCCCGGCCAAATCTGTGTGCAAACCTGGATTCTTTTAACATTACTTTGATTTCAGCATAAATCTCACCAAATGACCAAGTCTTTATTTTACATTTAATTTTATGCAAATATTTTCATTTAAAAATGTGTAAAATATACAATTGAAATCATTTAAAACTATTTGTTTCTGAGGCATCTGGTGACCCTCTCTCAGTGTCTTGTGGCCCCCAAGGGAGTCCAGACCCCCATGTTGAGAACCCCTGCACCAGGCCTTAGGTGCCCCCATGTTTGATTATTAATCTCTTGTTACTACAATACAGAGTCCAGGACAAATTCTGTTAAATATTAAAGCCTAACTTCTCTGACCCATCTGAGTGAGTGTGTGACAGAGGCTGTCTGTGATTTCATGTTTTACATATGACCCCTGATGTCCTCAAACATGTCGAAATCGCTTCAAACCAGCTCTTCTGCAATGACTGAACTCCAACATCTCAGCTCATGATACAATTTGTTTGGCTCACAGCGTCTACGTCTCTGTGCTCGTGCTCTCCTGGGGCACTTTGCCTGTAATCTAATTAGAGCGCACAAGCCAAAGTAAAATATTGACCTTGTAAGGCTGCCATGCCTCTGTACCTGTCCGCTCCGTGCGAGGAGATGAATAGGCACGCTTATGGCTTCCTCATCATATGCTCTCCCGCTCCCTCGCTCCTGCTGTCTCTTTGGCTATTTATTTCACACACAAGTTTGTCTGAGCCGTGTATGATCTCTGTGGCTGCACTTGGCAGACCACATGTCCATTACAAGGCCCTCAAAGAGCTTCCTATTTCAAACATTAATCATATCAAACTACATAAGGGGGTAATTATACACAGGAGAAGCAGCCTTGAACTCTGATCACAGTGGTGTGATAGGAGAGAATGAATATGAAGAAATGAGGGTGTTTGTCTAACAGACCAGGGCAGTGACATTAATCTTAACTGCTAATGCGTTCTGCATCAGAATTGGCTGCAAAGCTACCAAAAGCCCCATCTCTACAAATACAGCTTAAACTTGGAGACCAAAAGGGCCTCAATTTTTAATCTGAATCAAGTGAAATATAAATTTTGTCATTTTTTTGTAGGTATTATAAAAAATGAAACCGAATCTTCTATTCATATTATTTTTTTCCAAGTGGTTAAAACTTTTCCTGGATTTATTTTTCAAAATGCCAAGAGGAACATTTATTGCCGTTGTGCTTTCCTATTAATACGCCACTATGAGTGGCAAATTGCCTCACCAGAGGCAGAACTGTTCAAATAAACTTGTTTAACTGTGTAACAACAAGCCGCTAGTTGCTAAAATAGCATTTTAATGTGGTACACTTCCCTTCATTGGCACTTCTCCTTTTGAGTCATTAAAGAATGAAACTAGGGAGCTTTATATTCAGGCGTAGTTATACAGCTCTTACAGGATGAAAAGTTCACCTTCCAACACAGAATAAGTCATGGTACGTTATGAATTTCTAACACCTCCTTTTTGGTGTTTAATATTTTGGCTCAGTGCACTATTAAGTCATCCCTTCATTCATGAAAGTTGACTGGATAGGTGAGCTCAACACAGTCTGACTGCAGACCACACATTTCTGACACCCACCCTTGCAGACCCTTACTACAATGATACGTCGCCTCTATTAGAATGGACACATGCTAAAACTTTTGAATTAAATCGGTAAGCTATAGTTAGCAATTTTATGACACTAAGATAGTAATTTATTGTCATTGCATTGTAAAAAATACAACGAAATTACGTTTGGCAGTCTCCTCTGTAGCAGCAAACACAGCCGTCCAAGCGGTGGTTAGAAATCTGGAGGCTCACGTAGTCCGTCCTGCTGGAGAGGGAGCGGGCATCCGGGAGAAAGATGCTTGGTAGGGCAGGTTTGTGTGGGGCCGCTCTTAGCCTAGCCTGCAGACCGGCTTGTTTGCCCCGCCTCTGCCTCCTTGCACAACGCTGTCTCTGCCCCCCCGCCAGTAGGTGACGTGCTGCTCCATGTCCTCCTCCTTTCAGTCTCAGAGCGTCCCGTTCTCTGTGACATGCTGTCAGTTCTGGTGTCTTTGTTTTGCTGCTAGTCATGGAGCGCCGGGCCGCTGCGTTCGTACGTGCCGCCCCATGCTACCTCAGTAGGTAGCATTCAGTAGTCTCCTGTTGATCAGGCAGTGTTCTGTAGCAGTTACTGGCAGTTTTTAGCTTTTAAGCTAGCCAGGAGTTGTAGTTGAGACTGAGGTCTTCTTTTCACCTTTTTTGGGTTTGTCTTGATGGAAATTTCCCATTCTTTCTCTCAAAGGTGTCCTGGACCATCCATCATCCTTTTTTTCACAGGTTACAACATATGTTGTCAACTTAGTTGTGAAAAAACACTACAAGTCTAAGATTTAACTCAAGAGTGCATCTTTCTTGCTGCCAACTGTTCTGGTTGCCCACCAACAGTTTAACGCTTTTTAGTGTTTAATATTTTTTGCAGACTCTGTGCACTTTAAGCCTTTACTTTCATAAACATTCAAAGGATGAAAGCTGACTGGGTAGGTGAAGTATGCTAACAAGCAAGTTAGCCTAAAATTTAGCATATGTACCATTTTATGTTCCTCACTCTTATTTTAGTCAGGCTACGTTACCCAGCCATTGAACAACTCAGGCCAATAAAATATCCTGAAGCATTAGCAGTCGTTCCCATTAAATACTTGTTTTTTACTGGTTTCATCACTTACAAGTCATTTACCTCAGGCTATTGTGGAACCAATTACTTGAAATCATAAGAGCAAATAAGCTACGTAGCCAGAGCTAACAAGCTACTTAGCCTAGCATGTTAGCATTAGCACTGTTACACAGTGGATTTTCATTCTAACTGTGGAAGTTCACTGCCCACATACCTTGTAGTTTCCTAACATTCAAAACCAGAGGTAAGAAGCTAGCTACCAAAGTATTTAGCATTACCACAGTATCACACTTTGGTTTTCCTTGTCAACACACCTTGTGTTGCCAACACATCTTTTTACATCCAGAGTCAGAGCAACCCCCAGAACCCCTAGTTATGAGCTCATAGCAAATGGGACGAATCCCCAGCTCTGACTTCAGAGTTCAATGGAATTCAGCAGAAGCTATGGTGCACTTCCTGTTTAGTGTTCAATGTTTGCTAACTCACTGTGAAATCTTTATTTCCATTTTCATTCAAAGGATGAACAATCTTGGTAGGAAAATTATGCTAACTAGCTAGTTAGCCTTGCTTCTTTGTCTTCGCCTAGTCTTGAACTTTTAGAGTAATTTGGTAAGTTCACCATTGTTCCAAGTTTTCTCCATTGGTGGATAATGGCTCTCACCATAGTTTACTGGAGTCCCTAAGCTTTAGAAATGTCTTTGTACCACTTTCCAGACCGATAGATGTCAATGACTTCTCTCATCTCTTCTTGAATTTCTTTTGATAGTGCCATGACGTGTTCCTACATGAGATCTTTAAGCCTACTTCACTTTCAGACAGCTTCTATTGAAGGAATTTCTTGATTCAACAGATCTGGCGGTCTGAGTGTGAACTGCCATGTAGGTTTGGATGGCTTTTTTCTTTAATTAATGAATTCATTAAACAAACTGCATTTTGTATTTACTCAGGTAATCTTTGTCTTTAGAATTTCTTTGATGATCTAAAATATTAAAGTCTGACAAATATTCAAAAAGAAAAGAAAAATAAATCAGGAAGGAAAACACTTAGTCACAGCTGTAGCTGAGCTTTTAGCAAAGGCATTAATTCTCACCGGATGTTGATTTTCACACCAGCCCCCAACACCTTTCAGGTCCTTTTTCACCCCAAGATTTTTAGTTTTCACCTACCATTTGATCCCAACTTTGTGACTCAGCCAAAATTTCCCACCCCGTGGAGAATGCAATTTTTATGATTACAATTCTGGCAGAATATGTGCTCAAGTCAAAACAAACCCCAATGATATATATCCAGATTTTGAGTAAAAATCAATTTTAATTTTCGTCTCGGCTCAGAGTTTTTGTGAGGTTGCTTTTCAAGTGACTCTATTTTCTAAGTCTTTTGACTTTTATAGGCATGTTTTCCCCTCAGCAGAGTCAAAGTGCCAGCAGCTGCCAGGAATCAGCGGTATACCTGGCAGGGAAGGAGCGCTATAAAAATGTCCACCTTCACCTGAGATGCATTGTTTATAGTGAGCATGTGTGAGTGTTGGTGGCAGACTTTCCAGGACGGTGGTTGTCTCTTTTCTTTCTTTTAATACATTTCACACAAGTGGAAGCAATTCTGTTTGCAACACTTCTAAAACTCACTATTTAAAAAACTCCAGCATCCAAGTGCCTAAGTCTTATTTTGTTCCTTATTTATTTGGACCAAGGACACTTTACTAAGTTATCTGTCCTCAAATGTTTACAGGTCAGATAAACTGAAAAGGGTAGTTTTTAGAGACCTCAGCTCTGTAAGCATCCATTATCAATTACTTTCTGCAACAGTGAGGACACAGTGAGTTTCACCTTAACCAACCGGCACGAAACATCCCTCCCTGAAGATTAATTATGTTCTGAAATTGGTTTCTCCGAAAACACTGAACAGCTGACCCATTAAAGCAATTGCTGCTTTTGTAGTGCTTCAGTGCTCCATCCATAATGAATTGTACTGTGAGGGACATGACAAATGGATTTTCCTGCGTCTTTTGTGGCGACGCCCGAGATGTTGAAATACTTAGAGGGTCTGAATCAACACCAGAGAAAGAAAAGGGCAGCTGGGTTCTGTTTAACATAGAGTGGGACTACAGCGACTCACACGCGGGGGAACATGGTATAGTAGACTGAGACACATTTTTAATAAAAGATAAATCATGCAGTGTAATTATCCAGTTATATTGTAAGCAATGAGGGAGTGTGAGGGTGGATGCTTGATAATCACACGTTGAGTGTTACACTGACAGTTGTATAATGTGTTAAAGGGTAATCAATTCATCCTTGCATTTGTTGCTTTGTGTTACAAAGATTTGAAAATGGCTCCAGATAATACATCACAGTGAATATTTAGAGCCCTTTTGTTCAAATGCAATAATATTATCGCTTTTTGGTGCTTTCATGGTATTTCAAAGTTCAAACCCTCGTCCTTTGGCAATCAAACCCAGCTGAAGGAACCAATTTGCATAATTGTTGCACTGATATGTCTTTATCTATTAAAAATGATAACTACTGTTTTATCTTTTGTTTAGCTGAGTACTTAATTAACCTTGGATATTCCCAGTAGTTTTCAAAGCCTGAAAAATTCTTAATTTAGTAGTTGTTATTGCTGACATGGTCGCTATTGTCAAGGCAATACTGGATGCTGTGTCAAAGACTATTACATAAAAAAACTGCTAGCAGCTGTCCTGTTGCTGTACTGCATTCAGGTTTTGTACTACTTATTTGTAATTCACCACAAATATTCTCTGACGTTGACCCTCCAACCTCCCAGCCCCTAACATTGTAAGGGCTCGTCAGGTATGGGAGCAGATGCCGGTTCAGTACTTCGCCTTGTCAACGTTGGTTCTGTCCTGATGGACATTGTCCAGGCCTGTGCCAGGCCCATGGCCCATCACTCTAGGTGTCCTCCCAGCTGCCCCCTCCACAATGCAAGCTCAGGCAAACACTCTCGGCGCCCATATGGCCCCATTCTCCTGAGCACGTCAGCATTAGACACATGATCTTGCCAACGATACCCAAAGAGAAGCTGTCACAAAGGAGTACAAACGACACTTCTGGCCATCAGCCAACGTTCAGGCCTTACAAGAATATAGTAGGACCAGGAGGACCAAGGACTGAAAGGCTTTGACTTTTGTCCTCATGCTCAGATACAGGAAACGCCTCACTGTCTTGCTCAGCGAACCCATATCCCCATGTGTGAGTCCAAGTTGATCTAAGCCTCACAGTCAGTAGATCGATGGATTACGCTGCCAAGGTAGGTGAACTGCTCAACAACTTCCACACTGTCACCATTCATAGACAGAGATTCGATGGCAGCATCCAGAGATGTGAATTCCTAATTTTTCAGCCTCCTAATTTAGCAAGTTAAGAGCTTCATGTGAAATTCATCCATGCAATGAAAATAGTGGTTTATTGTAGTATACTACAGAAATCTTAGTACTTAAGCTGAGGTTTTCAACATGATTATTTAGTTTAGTTTGGTTTAAAAGGGGCAGTGTGTAATGAAATGAAAAAATATGCTTGCTCAAGATTTGGCAAGTCACCATCTGTAACCCCATATAGAACTGACACGGGAACCATTAGGCCTGGAAATCTGTCTTTTCATTTTGTAGTGTCTTAGTGATCAACAATCAAGGATGTGTCTGAGGCCTTGTCCACATGGAGACAAAAATGATATATTTCCATTACGTTTTCAAAAAGTTTTCTCATAAACACAGGATCATTTCAGGAAATGTCCGCGTAAACATAGAACCACGGAAAATGACCAAAAAAGAAGATTACGGAAAACTGCCCAAAACTTTCTCCTCGTTGCCCTTCTGGTGTACATCTGGTGTATGCTGTTCTCCGTGGTGGTAGAGGAGCATCAGATTTTGCTGTAAATACCATAATAAGCTCAGTAGCTTCTGCAGCACGAACACAACCCTGTAATCCGCCACTGTTGTTTTGGTTTGACCCGTGCATGTGGCTTAAGAGGGCTATGCTATGTACAATGTAATTGTTTCAAGAAAGATGCGGTTGGCTGTCGAGCTTTATGATGTGCCATCAAGGGACGAACACGATGGACTTGAAATGACAGAAGTGTTGGCGAGAAATTGCAACCGGTGAATCACTGCTGTTAGCCTTAGCATAGCATTCATTGCAATGGTTGCAGTGACTGGTCATGTACCCTCTTTTAGCCTGTCACATCTGTCAGTCAAGTCACAGCATGAATTTAAGGCTCTGTGATCGCCTAAACTGGCCTAGCAGCCATTGTCAAAATCCAAAATAATTGTGTAGTGTGACCTTGGTCTCCTGAAACATTCTCAAATATCTAGGAGCATTGATGATGACTGGATGAATTGATTGTTTGCTGACAATGAGAATAAGACAGTATCTTTTGTTGTTGAAGTCACATCTGAATATTGGTATTTTGGTTTCTCTTTGGACTGTGCATATTATGTATGCATGACATCAAAGAAAAAATCCTGTTGCATACTGCTAAGCCATAGTAATATTTGGATGTCTCTCTCATTTGACAGAGACAGAGGTAAATGAGAAATTTATGCAAGATATGAACTGCCCCCAAACAGCAGCTACCACCCTTTGAGACTGTTTTATTACCCTACATTTAATATCAAGAAATAAATCAGCATGAGAGGACACTGGAATCTTAGTTTTATCAAATGATGACTCTAACAGGCACATTCTTATGCATATTTAATATCTTATGACATTAGTATTCACATATTTTTTTTAAATTATAGATTTATCGTCCTTAGTAGAACAGGTGAAATGGTTTCATTCCATCAGCATCTGTTTTACTGACGAGTTTCTCCCAAACAATATAGATGGATGTCTCTGGAAGAGATGGAAAACTGATTTATTCAAGGTGATCACATTTTCTTCAGCGGCACATTAATGTGTACCCTGCGTCAAACATGGCCGACAGCCGAGTACATCACAGATATTCATCGCATGTGTACTCGTGTGCACATGTATATGCATGGGAGATTGATAGCTCATCACATTTCCTGTCATGGTGTAAATGTCACCTCTGCAGCTTGAAATGATGAATGCAATCATTTGGTTGGTTCATCATCGGCCCGGTTGATTTCTGTGGAAGTGTTTGTCCAATGTACACACAGGCACACGCAATATACAGACAGGCACGACTATACAAAGAGGAAAAAGTCAGAGGTGTCAGGTAACATGACAGAGAGGTTCAGAATCATAATGATGCATTCACTGGAGTGATATTTGAGGTCGTTTTGGATATAACTTGTGCTTTTGTCTGTTTCAAAGAAAGACTGTGTTGTAGGTCTTTGTCTATACTGTATCTCCTTTAACTGTGTATTTGAAGAAAAAAATCCCTACAGTGCACTGTGCCTTTAAGCTGGCTACAGAAGCATCAAAAGTCACATAAACCTTATTTTACACTCACATTTCAGCAAAAATTATATGTAGGATCAGACTTCTGAGAAGGTAGACCAGGAACCAGTGTGGTGGCTTGAAAGGATGCAAGACACTGAAGGACACTGAGGAATGCAGGATGAGATGAGCAGAGGACCTGTGAGGTCTGGACTAGATGCTGATTAACTGAATGGAGGTGGCCGGGGTGGAGGAGGGTTGCAGCATCCATACTGAAATGACAGGCTGACTGTGAAAGTGAGAATGACATGTAAAATATGACAAGTGCATAATGATTGGTCAAATGAGGTTGAGGCAGAATCTGATGAGATGCTGATTAAATGAATGGAGGTGGCTGGGGTGCAGGAGGGTTGCAGCATCCACACCGAAACAACAAGCCGACTGTGGAAGAGAGATATCAGATTTAAAACTAGAGAAGCACTTTGAGAGCGCAGATCTCTGCCATTAGCTCTATCTCCCAATAGTGACGAATCCTTTAAAAAATTCCTGGATCTGTCCCCATGTTCCCCCACCACGGCATTCGCCGATTACTCCCTCCCCGGTGCGGTGGAAACACAGTGAGGCAAAGCAGTGGCTTCACTACGCGTGCCAACAGATGCACCCGTGGTCTACTGGGAGTCATGGCAGAGGGTGAATATTCCTCTATTCCTCCCAGTATTGTGAGTATTCTCGCTACAATTAGCTGTCTTGCTCTCTGTTAGGCTCCGACTCGTCTCCTCGACTGGGCGTGTGTCTTTCAAGCTCTATAAACTTCAAAACTTTGAATAGAAACACACCCAAAATGCTGCTGGGATTGAAGTTACTCATGTCCGCCATCTCCTGGTGTAAAGTGGTAACAGCGCAGACCTCCGCCATTAGCCCTGTCTCCCAATAGTACAGAATCCTTTAAAAAATTCCTGGATCCAGACAGTGATCTGGATCCCTTCCAATATCTAATCAGTTCTTCCTTATGCCATTTATGACATTTCCTGAAAATTTCATCAAAATCTGTCCAAAACTTTTTGAGTTACCGTAAAACACCAATTAACCGCTGGGTGTAGCAGTACATTTTGACAAATAAACGCCTGTTCCAAATAAATGGCGGGTGTAATTTATTTACAGCTCTGATATGTGACTGAGATAAGATGAGAACCATATAGAATCAACTCACAACTCCCCCTCCCTTCCTGTTCTTCTCCATGTTTGAGCTCCGTAGCTCCGGCCCTCTCTTTACGTGCCTCCCTTCTACAGTCTATGTTGCCTCCTCGCGGGTGAGAATGTCCGCTGGAGTGATTTTGCTCTGCTGTTCCACTGAAATCACCGGCCGAATCACAGGTAACAAAACACTTCATCTCATCAGGAACAAATTCTACACAGGACCGAACACCGCTGTAATTCAGCCATCGAATCAACTTCTCACTGAGCTGAGATACAGAAGCTACAGCGGCCAATAGGAACGCTCCCTCTGACCTGAGCCTGGTTGGCTGTGAGTACTAGCCTCCTCATTGGCTGGGGCACCCCCAGCCAAAAAATAAAAAGTACGACATTAACTTTTAACTGTCTGTCGTCAACTTTGTGTTTGTTCAGTTCCTTACCAGTATTTAAAGTGTTTAGAGAGTGTTGAGTTGACAGAAGAAGACAAAAGTATAACTATGGTACTGTAATCTTGTCTTAAAAATATAAAAGTGATATTCATACTGGTGTAAATAAATAGTTTGATTAAATTTACCATATTTTTCCAATTTTTGCTAAGCAAGATTTTTGTGAGAAAGGAATTAAACGCCTGTTCCAAATAGCTGCCTGGTCCCAAAAAAACGCCTGGTCTGCTCAGGGATTGAGACAAATAAACGCCCGGGCTGTTATTTGGTGTTTTACAGTATGTTGCTAACAAACTAACTAACTAACTAACAAACAAACCCACCCGATCAAATAACCTCCATGGCGGAGGTAATAAGTCAGGTGCGTGATGATTGGTCAAATGAGGTTGTAGCTCACTTTCGCTGAGCTCCACTTAGAGCAGTGGTTCCCAACCTGGGGTCCAGGCACCCCTTGGGGGGGCGCCAAAGATCTCAGGGGGGTGCGGGACCCTGTCTGCTCTGATGTTGTCAAAATGAGTGTACATATATACGTATATATTTTAAAACCATGATTAGAAACATGATGTATTAGGGCCAACCTAAAAGCTGAAAAATGAAGAGAATCTGTTCATTTTTGTGCAAAAACATTTTCAGAAAAAAAAACAACTGAATTTTAGGATTATAAAGTCGTATATTTACAAGGGATCAAACTCAGAATTTCAGGGTTTAAAAAGGCTTAAATTTTGACACCAAATCTCAAAAATGTCAAGCTTTAAAACATGACATTTACAGCAGTGTAAAGTAAAAAAAAATTACAGAAAAGCTGAAAAAAAGTGTTTGGAGTTTTGACTTATAGTTACAAATAGTCTACATTTTGGTTCAAGTACATTTACAGATTTTAAGGCAAAAACCCCTATTTTTTCTTGGAATTAATACCTTTTTAGACTTAAGAATTTTGAGTTTTTTTCTTTAAATTTAACAGAGCCTCTTTATTTTACACCATCATAGTAATAGATAGTTTATATATAGATGTTTTATCAGGGAAGTATGTACGTAGGCCAATTATGTTGGGATTTTTTCAATGTAACCAATTAAAAATGATGTTTAATTTTTGCAAATGGGTCTTGGGGGGGCTAAGCTTTTCTTAGATATGAGTGGGGGTCCTTAAGGAAAAAAGGTTGGGAACCACTGATTTAGAGAATGTTATAATTCTTACACACTAATCCGTCTAAACATTTATCTTGCTTGGTAACAGCACTTTTACTTGGTGCTTTGAACGTGTCTGCATGCTGAAAAACAAATCCTTTACCAGCTGTCTCCCAGATAGCAGTGTGTACCATGAGTGCATACATTTGTGAAACAGCATTTGCTTCCCTGGTGGAAAACAAATTGTTCTCCCTGTGGTCATGTTTTGCTCACCTCCCTGGTCTGTGCAGACCTCACAGTCCTTTAATTTTTCTCTTGCCATAGGCTGCATGCTTTTCATTTTTTATTTCAACCGAGCAGGCACATAAAATAGCTACCTCTGAAGAGCGCCCTGACATCAGGAGAAAATAAATTAATATGGCTCTGCAGCACAAAGGAATGCAGAGTGAAAGAGACTAATAACCTGAGTGTGAAGAGATACTGTAGCTTTGATTATAAGCCCTAAAAGATTCTGTGAAATATGTGCCATGTATTTGTTTGAAGAAACTGAGTGTATCTCATATTTCAGCTCTTGTACCTGTGCCATTCAGCAGCTCAAACTGGATGCCCTCGCCGCCTGCTCTCTGATGCATCATGTTGAATCGCCGCCGTAAACAACCCATTAAGTGACCTATTTATCTGGGCCAATTCTGCTGGCTCACTCCCCCCAATTACTTTGCCGGTGGAATGTCCATTCTGGACCACTTCACATTAGTTTACACTTAAATCGATACTTCTGCAGAAGCAGAGAGCACTTCCATGTGCGAGACCTCTCAGCAGCACCTCTTATGGCAGCACAAACATGTTATGTAAGATAAGGGCTTTGCAGGGAGAGTGTGGATCTGTACATGTGCAATTCTTAAGGGGCAGGAAGAGATTTCAGATAGTTTTTTTGTCTTTTTTTGATGTTTTAATGAGGCATTTCAAAAACAGTCATGTGGTGGGAATATGTGTGTCACTGGCTGCTAGACAGAACAGAAAATGATCTGCATCTGTACTGTACGTCTTCATGTGCTCATGATAATAATATGCAGTCTTCTGAGTGCAGCCACCCAGGCTGAAGAATGCTCCAGGACGTCAGTTCCATTTACTTATGAAGTTGTACCAGTGCATTTTCTGCAATTGAGCCGTCAGCGGCTGTCAGTCAGGGGAAATTAACGAGTCTGCTGATTGCACTGCTGGTAATTACAGAGTGCAGCTGGAGCACTGCTGTGTCAAGCCTGGGAGATATTTAAAGCTTACGTCTGTCCTTTCTCCCAACAGCCAGGTCAAGTAATGCTCTGCAGAGGATCAGCTGAGGCTCTTACTGACTGCAGTGGATGTGTTTAACCAACAGGAACGGCTAGGGGTAAGAGACATGGTGCCATAACCACAAACTCGCAGGTTTATGTCCTGCAGTGGCCTTCAGCAAGATGCTCAACTTCTACCTGCTTGACACAATGAGTCAGACAAGATATTTTTTGTTTACATGCTAATAATGATGCATAG
This sequence comes from Cheilinus undulatus, assembly GCF_018320785.1. NCBI lineage: Eukaryota > Metazoa > Chordata > Actinopteri > Labriformes > Labridae > Cheilinus > Cheilinus undulatus. The sequence continues at coordinate 6,441,570 of NC_054887.1, forward strand.
CCAGTGTGATATGTTCAGGGGAGGGAGGCTCCGTATGCTAGCTCATTTTCAGAGCAGCTTGTGATTTTGCAAATTCAGTGTTGCTTTCATATAAAGTGCACATGAGAAAATCAGGACAATTTTAGGCTATTTAGGTGATTCTGTGTCTATGGATGTTTGAGAGCTAGGCTTGTACATTTTGAAAAATGAACTTCAGATACTGGCGAGAGTTTTGCAAAACAAATCTGTGTTGCCCATTTAACTGAATTCTTTATAGTAACTATCATCACCATGGCTGGGTTTGCTGTGCTTCCTCCTGTATTCAGCTTGCTTACAGAGGAACTACCATTCAACAATCCCCAGAGTCCATGCCTTGTTTTCCTGTGTTTTACCCCCTTTCAACAAAATTTGTGATAATCAGTAGAGATGTTCTAATACCATTTTTTTTTCCCAATATCGGTTCCGATACCAGAGTGTTTGGTATCACTGACACTGAGTACAAATCTGATATTGGTGTTTACTTTCTGGATTGTGTTGTGTAAAACTAGACCATTATTTCAGCCCTACAGTGAACTCAGAACATGGCTCAACTAGAATCCTAATGAAGAGGCTCTCTGTGACACTAAAGTTCTTGTCCTGCTGACTATTGAGAGTTTTACTGCTAAATATTAAAAAGTAGTGACACAGAGGGCCAAACTACAAGCCCTCTGTCTCCTTTTCTCTTCATTAGTGTTATTCAGGCCATCTACATCATTGTCTGCGTGTTTGAGCATGTGCAGTTCAACAAAGCATGGCATGATGGTTGAACAGAGTACCTTTGGTCACAAAGCATTCTGGGAAAAAACAATACACTGTGTTCCAAATTATTAGAAATAATCAGAAATAGAACTTCTCCTTTAAATGGTCAACTGATGAAATCAATTGATCCAAATTCCTGATTTTCATTTTAATGGTTCAAAACGGTATTTTGCCAAACTTCCCGCTGATGTGATCCAGTCTGCATGGACACATAGACTGATTTCAATATTGAACATAATTGATATTTCCAATCCAGTATCCTGTTACAGGGGTCAACTCTGTAGTCACACGAGCACGCACTCTGTGGACTGTTGTGTCATAGAATCAACAGCCAGTTCCATGATGGGACCACACCATCAAAAGGATGCAATGTCACAGTTTTTAATTTATTGTATGACTCCTACTTGGTGGATGCTAGATGTCCTTGTTATCTATTAGGAGAGTGGATCAGCTCCCGACACAACAAACAACCCAAGACCCAAATATGAATGGAAGAACTAAAGAGAAATATGGTTAGCTTTTTAGTAGTGGTCCTCTGAAATTTTCTATAGCATTACATCCCACACAAGCTGGCAGAAGCAGGCCCAACAACAACAACAACAACAACAACAACAACAAAACTCAGTTTTCATTGGAAAGCAACCTAAACAATATTGCAAATACTTCCTGTCAATTTCCTCCCATGTTCATTTACTTTAAAGGCACTTTTGACCAAGACAGTTCTGTGGGATTTCATGGTTTGGCTGGAATCTGCGAGTGTTTGGTGCCCGATTATACCCGTATCATTGCTTTTCCATCATAACATTCCAACATCATAATGTCTAACTTGAGTTAGTGTGATATGTGGATCTGGGTGTGATTTCTTTCTTTCTTTCTTTCTTTCTTTCTTTCTTTCTTTCTTTCTTTCTTTTTTATTTTATCTTTCTGTCTTCCTCTCATCTGTCCCTCATAAGAATGCAGCAGTTTAATGTTTACTGCCTGGAATGCAAACAGTTTATTGGCTGAGTAGATGGCTTAACTTGTATGCAATTGATCTGTGCATTTTCTGATCTGCAAAACCAGTACCGTAAATCCTAGAATAGCTGCACTGGTTAAATTAGAAGCACCCCATTAAATTTAAAGTTCCCTTTTAATCTAACAGTCTATATCGGATGGTGTCTGGGCCCGGACCCAGACCGCAGTCTGCCAGTTAGTGACCCCTGCACTATATGAATAAAGCTTCTTTAATCATCATTTGTCATTGTAGAGGTTTGCTATTTCTCATTTCTTGTTGATTAATTGTTGGTCAGGTTTAAGGAAACAAGCGAAGATTGCAATAATAAAGGAACACATGCATTGAGTGATGTTTACTTTTGTCATTCAATAGATACTTGAACTTTTTTTTGCATGTTTAAAAAAATGATTAAAATAATGCATTATTATCTAATATAGCAGACGAGTATTAGGGGCATTTTGGGTTTTTTTTGTCATGTATAACAAGCTTCCCAGCCAAAAGAAAGTGCCTTTCATTATCTCAGGATACTTAAAAGCTCCAATCTTCCTTGGTTGCAAACAAACACTACTTAAAAACCAAGCTCATGTCATGGACTGAGTAAAGTTTAACTGCCCTCACAGCAGTCCATAAAGCTGTGAGAAAATGACCCTGTCACTTAGCCTCCACTGTGGCTTTTAACAGGGCTTTCTGCCAGAGAGAGGAAACAAGGGGACAGTGTAACCTGTCCCCAGCTGCTTCATTTATTAATCCACACACATGAATTTTACACACTTCAGACACACACTCTGCTAACACACTGTCTACAGGCCTGTGTTTACTTAATGAATTATATCTTTGGACTTGAAAGGGGTTGCACATGCATATTGTATTGCCTCTCTCTCTCCACCTGAATCTGGTTGCTCACAAAATATCTACCTGGCATCACCTAAAAATGTCAAGATTCAGCTGGATATGCACTGGATGAGTTTAAATCAAGTCTTAATGGATTTTAAGATCATGGGAGACCACAGATTATAAGCTGTCAAAGTTCTCTAACATCCGGTTGATGATGCTACCCAGTCGGCTTTCACACTGGTTATTTTGGTTATTCCATTAGGTGCAGGCCAACCTGGAATCATACCAGACAGTATCAGACATGTTTGCTTTATGGGGTTTAGATGTGAGAGGCCCCGACACAACAGGAAGTAGTAAAATAAAAGCAATGACACCTAACACTTCAGGTTTATTTGGACAAATTCTCAGCCTCAAATCAGGTTTGATTTGCCTTGATTTATATGGGTGATGCACCTAAAGGGGTAAAATATTCCATTCAATTACATGCAAAATCTAAATGTTTAGCAGAGAAGTTTAAAGTCAAATAAATACTTCGTGTAAATCCAGACAAAATTAAGTTAAATTGAATCTTTTGCAGAAGAAATTTTAATGGTAATGGATCATTCAGCTTACATACACTATATTGCCAAAAGTATTCACTCACCAGCCTTGACTTGCATATGAACCTAAGTGACATCCCATTCTAAATCCATAGGGTTTAACATGACATTGGTCCACCCTTTGCAGCTATAACAGCTTCAACTCTTCTGGGAAGGCTTTCCACAAGGTTTAGGAATGTGTTCATGGGAATTTTTGACCATTCTTTCAGAAGAGCATTTGTGAGGTCACACACTGATGTTGGACGAGAAGGCCTGGCTCTCGGTCTCCACTCTGATTCATCTCAAAGGTGTTCTATCGGGTTGAAGTCAGGGCTCTGTGCAGGCCAGTCCAGGCCAGAAATTTCACGACTGGACTTGTTGCACAGGTGGTGTCCTATCACAGTACCACGCTGGAATTCACTGAAGTGATTGGAATACCTGATTTCAGTTATTTGGATGGGTAAGTGAATACTTTTGGCAATATAGTGTACATTGCACACGAAACAATAGTTAAAAAGCTATTACAGTTCTGCAGAGTGGAAAGTATAAGCCTATAGGTATTGAACATGGTCTATTTGTCAGTTAACTCCTAAATTGGGTTGGTGTTGGTTGCACAGATTAATTTACAACATCTGAGATAACTGGAAACACACCTATCATATTATCTCTGTTTTAGCTTTGTCACGGTTCTTAACATGGGACCTGATATGTGTTTGTTCTGTTTGAGGTGCTGCGGCTGCCCACTAGGGCTGACTTCTTGCCGTGGCCTTCCCTCTCTCTCTCTCGCAGACTCCATCCTCCGGCCGGCCACGTTGTTGCCACTGAATTTTTCTTTTGTGCATTCTACACGCACCTCAACACTTAGATTTCACTACAAACGTTTTCTTACTGATTATCACTCGCACACATGCACAGACAGCACACAATTCACAATACTGACAACCGAAATATAACTGTTATTATTATTGCATTTAATGCCCCACAAGAAAGGGCTTAAACTTTGCCATCCATGTCCTCCCCTTCTTTTTGTTGCTGCCTTTTGAGCCGGGCCGTAACAGCTTGGTGTGATGCTGTTTATCTCTGTAGAAGCCCGCAGACCCACACAGCTGATCAGAGGTTCAGTGCGTGGAGTGCCGGTGACTTCCAAAATCCTGAAATATCCCTTTCATTTTCATGGAAGATGTTTCGCAATAATGTAAATCTTTTAATGCAACCACTCTTTGAATGAAAAGTAAGTCTATTTCTGCTCCAATTCTACAAAACAAAAAAAAATTAGATGCTTCATCCTTATCCACAAACTAGTGCAAAAGTTTCAATTTTACACATGACCTGCGTTTGGCATTTTATGAGGATATGCCCATTTGAAGGCAGTCCAAATCTGAATTTGATGCATCAGTGTTTAAAAAAATCATTTTTGGAGCAGATAAATATTCAGAAAGGTGTATTTGCTCGCATGACCAAATCTAAATCCCTTCTGTGCCTGCAGCCAGAACTCAGTCATGCTCACTAACACATCATAATGTCAGCGAGCGGGCACGCTTTGACCCTATTTCATCCAATCACAGTGACTCAGAAAAGGTGTGCCAGCTACATTACAGTAGAGTAATGGGAAAGCAATGAAGCCTCCGTTCTTTTTTCTGCAAACACAAGTTCATAGACACATCCTATTGCTTTGAACTTGTGTGCCTGAGGCAGCACTTGAGTTTGTCCTTTCAGAGCATATTCAGATTAAGAGAGGAGTGAATCATCCCATTCAAACTGCAAATCAGAACATCATCGTGTCTGCTCAGTCTCTTTAGAAAACTTGTGCTTCTTTTATGTCTGCTTTTTAAGATAGGCGCCTAACCTTCCCTCCCACACATCTTTCAAACTGTGAAACGACAGAGATTTAAAACACAGGGTCTAAATGACACATTAACGAATCCATAGTAGGCTGCTATGTAAAAAAAACTGTCACTACACTCTACAGATTGTCTCTTAACATTAGTGGTTAGTCACCTCAGCAGAAAGGGTGATGGTGGTGAATCTATTCTTTGATTATCATACTGTGATGACTCACCAGTACATGCATTAGTCATAGGACTCTCTGGTCAAGGCTTTGTAAACAACCTCATAAAGGCGTTCAAGTATTTACTAAGAGGCTCCTTGTTTTTGGTGGTTTCTTATTCTGATTTTTTTAAAAAAACCTTACTTTCTGCATCATCTGAACCATTAAAGATTTGGGCAGTTTGGGTTTCTGAGTTGCACATTTCAATCCATGTTACAAAACAATTCAATGGGTTTGATGAGATGGTACGATTTGATACGACAAGATATGATAATGCACAATCTGGAAAATGGTGGATTGCCCCCTCTGGAGGAGGAGTGAGTCTTTGCCCCAAGTGAAGGAGTTCAAGTATCTTGGGCTCTTGTTCACGAGTGAGGGTAAAAGGGAGCGTGAGATTGACAGGTGCAGCATCAGCAGTGCTGGACCGTTGTGGTGAAGACAGAGCTGAGCCAAAGGCAACGCTCTCAATTTGTCAGTCAATCTACCTTCCAGCCCTCTCCTATGGTCATGAACTCCGGGAAATGACCTCAGGAATGAGATCGCAGATACAAGCGGCCAAAATGAGTTTTCTTTGGAGGGTGGCTGGGCTCAGCCTTAGAGATAGGGTGAGGAGTTCAGACAGCCGAAGGCAGCTAGAAGTACAGCAGCTGCTCCTTGGTAGCGAAAGGAGCATCTGACAAGGGATTATATATCCTATCTGGCCTGGGAACGCCTCGGGATCTCCCAGAAGGAGTTGGAAAGTGTGGCTGGAGAAAAGGATGTCTGGGTGGACTTGCTTAGCCTGCTACCCTGTTTAAGAGGATACAAGATGATATCACACAATATGATACTATACGAGGGATGTATTGGACACAATATATTATACAATGAGATATTTTGGGTCATCATGATATGACAACATGCAATACCATACAATTTGTTCTGACACAAAACATTATTATACAATATGATAAGATATGATACAAAATTATACAATATGACACATTGTGATACGATGCATTATATGATATGATACAATAAGAAACGTTATGATGACAACCCAGTATGATACAATATGATATGATGCAATATGATAAGTTATGAAGGGATTTGATACGATACAATACAATCTGATATGATGTGATATGACATGTTATATGATAAGATAAAATACAATACGATACGATATGTTATGAAAACCTGACATGCCAGGTGGATTTGTTTCACACATCCATCTGGTAAAACTCTCATACACAGTGTTAGGGAAAGGGCAGAGTGTTTGACAAAAATTTTGAGTGTGATTGGATGAACGTTCTGTCTATCACATCTTTACGGGCCAATCCAGAGCCGCTCCAGAGGAGTTAACTCCATAGAGAACTTCATAACGCGAACCATGGCGACTATAGACATGACAGCACACGACTTTTGTCATTTTTGAAAAGAAAAAAAACTCACTGCTGTTCTTTGTTCTTCTTTTAACAAAGAAATCTCAGCAAGTTCTGATAAAACTGGCGCTCTAGCAGCATCCACGCTAACCGACCTGGATGTTGCTGCTTGCATACGTCACGACTCTGCAGTGCCCCAAAGTACTGCCCCTTGACGCTGATTGGTCCTTTCACTTTCTGTGGCTCAAACTGTTCAAACGGGAGCTTTGCAAGATGGATTCGCCAGTGAGAAACATGGAAACAGGCGAATCCATCTGCTTTGCAAGGTTAACATTATGATACAATATGATACATTACAATATACGATATACGATATAATATGATATGTTACAATATTACACATTTTGATTAAATATTGATTCAATACAGTATAGTATGAGAAGATACGATGTTTCCTGATATGACAATATATATGACTCAGTGTGATATGACATGCCATCATGTGACATGATACAGCACATGTCAAGATGATACAATACAATAAAATGTGATGAATAAGACCTGATACAATACTTTACATCACCATATGGAACCATATGATACACAATACGATATAACACGTCATGTGGCATGATAAGACACAAGACGATAGGCTGGATTAGACACATTACAACACAATACAATACAATATGATACGCTATGGTACGGTACATAGTACGTCACAGTACAATACTGAATGATAGGATACAGTGCGAAACAACTGGATGGATTAGACAACAAAATACAATAAGATATGATACAATAAGTCAGTGATCATCTACTAGCAGGCCAATGGCCACATCAGAGCCCCCAAAGCTTCCCATCTGGCTCTCAAAAGATTATTATTTTCAGACAATGTAAAGAGGAAAAAGATGTGCTTTTGACAGTACCTTTTTTCTTTAAATCCCTACAATTATCAAATTAATGACAAAAAAGATCAATATTGAGACAGTTTTATCAGGAATGGCTTAGTGTTTAATCTGTTGAGACAGAGCTCTACCTGTCAGCCATTATCAGTAGATGAATACGATGCATCATAAACACATACGTAACAGTTCTGTCCTGTTTAAACATTCATTTTTCTCTTCCAACTTTCCAATTACGGCTCTTGAAGTGAGCAGCTTTCCCTGACCATGAATCAAAGCAAAGAGCTGCAGGTCACACAGGTGTTTTCACCCAAAAATATTTTATTTAGTGCAGACATGCTGCCAGCTACTGGCTGAGCCTTGATGCAGGCTCGTTCTGTGTTTCAGATGAGTTCACTTTTAACTTGACTAAACAAGTTTTTATTCATTTGTTATGAATAAAAGCTGAAAGTAATTAAGTAAAGTCATGTAAATTTGTTCTTATTATACTTGTAACATGCAAAAATAAATATTTTTGAGTGTGTACAGGATGCTACTAGTTTATTTGATAGTGAAAAATGGGTATTAACAGAGAGCCTTTAACTCCAGATGTTTCTTAATGTGATGAAACTGATCGAGCTAATGACAGATATTTCTGAATTCTACTTTTCTTTGAGTGTGAAGATCTCACCATTAACTGAGCGATCACAAATGGCTGCTAATGCTCTCATGGCTAATTAGCTCTGTGGGGAATCATTAGAAAATGACAATCAATAAGATGTGAGAGAAAAATGCAATTTGCAGAAAAGGCTGGAAGGGAACACTTTAAATCTATAGCTGGCATAATGTGGAAAAATGCATCTTTATTATGTCCCAACCATCTGTTTGCTGTCATCCAGTTAAGATCAGAGATAATCCACATTCTGTAGGAGCACCAAGACTAGCAGACAAATAACAAAACATGAAATTTAAAGAAGTGGAAAAATAAGGAATATTTCCAACAGCGGAATTTTCAAGACTCATTTCACACCAGAGTTACTAACCAAACATTCGTGCCTTTCTTGGGAAGAGAGCCATTGGCTCAGGGTCAGTGCTTCAGTTAAGCTAAAACCTTTCATCCAGGGGCGTAGGATTACATAATTCTTTCTCTATCCTCTGCCTCACATTGGACAGGGCAGAGCCGCTCAGCTAGCTGTCTGTGTCTGCATTTTGTGTGACGCTCATGTGCTTGTCTGGGTGTGCATGCACGCTTGTGTGTCGACAGAGGCCACATAAGGTTGACGTTGCCAGAAACACAGAGGGAGAGAGGCGATGACAGGGATTCCATGACATAATCCTTTCAACCTCATCCCAGCAGCAGGGGAGATGTCTCTGGAGACTAATTTAAAAACAACCTTATATGAAGCCACATTATTTTCCTCCCCTTTCTTCCTCCTCTTAATTAATTTCCCCGTGCTGCAGCCGCGCCTTCATTTGTAGTGCGCTGCCTTCTCTGCCTGCGAGAAATATTTATAATGGAAGAAAATAATGGCTCCTTCTCTGCTTTGTCTGGTTTGTTTGTAAGCACTTTTGCTCCAATCTATAAAAACATGATTTTACACAAAGGGCTTACAAAGATTTTTGCAGAGTCCTGGCATTGATTGGAGATGCAATTTGCCAACCTCTGAAATCCTTCAGGCCAATTTCCATACACTCCTCGCTGCATGAATAACAAACAATGCAAACAAGAAGCAGGGAATACCGGAGTAATATCTTTTAATATTGCCTTGCAGGAGGAAAGAGTTTGCAGACAGAGAGGACGTCTACTGCATTAACCTCATTCTGAATTAGAGCTGCCACTGTCGACCTTTATGTTTGTTTATATGGCTGCACTGAAACCAGTCACCACTAACCTTTCAGTATTTTGACTGTGTTAATGCTAACAACATACATTTTGGAGGGGAAGTTTATTTTGATGGAGTTTTGAAATTTTAATATCAGAACCTGTAATGGGTAAAAAATAAGCTCTGTGCATTTTTATACACACTCAGTGTGTTGGAGACCAAAAAATGCCCCACTGAAACTCATTAAAATAACAATTTCTGATCCTCTAGCCATCGCAGTAAAACACATGCATTTTATACTATTAAGTCTTCATTCTGGAGTCATTGCTTCAAATTTGCAGTTTTTCCAGTTTGTCACCAAATGTCAGCAGTTTTCCCGTATTTAGCATAAGGGGAAATATTATTTTTTTCCTGATTCACTGTAATTGCACTACTGTGAAATTATTGAAAATTATACATTTAGAAAAAAAAAGTAATAAGGTGAAGAAATCAAAGTTGTTGATCATTATTTACTTATTCAACGCTGTGAGAATCTACTTCAAGAAAATAAAATATGAATATAGAATATTAAAAATATTTATTTTGTGTGTTTTTTCCATTCCATGTATGGATATTTTTGGTCAAAAACATTCATTGCAACTAATTTTTAAAAACTCAACATTTAAAACAGAATGCATAAGAAGCAAAGTTGTTGCTTAGCGTTAACATATTTAAGGCTGTGATATTCCCCTTAAAGTAATATCACACGTAGTATAAGAAAAATATTTCCCTGTGTATTTAAATTCATAAAAACAATGGGGTGTTTGCACTGAAATCTGCAAAACCAGTTAAATTCCTTAACAACATAATTATTATATTCCTAAATTCCTAAAAAGTCACAAATGCCTATATCTGATATTTACTTATGGTCAAGTCTAATCATGATTTAAAAATTAATGCAAAAAAATTGGATTGGAAAAAAAAAGGATTTTTCTTTTATGTCTACTATTTCTGTTGTTATGCATGTATGGCATTTTAATGTGGCCACAAACACCATGCGTGTAAAAATGTATTGAAATCTTATAAAAGAAAAATAAACATTAAAATCAAATTTTGTCACTGATAATCTACATATTCAAGACTGTGATAATGTCTTTTAAGGAAATTTGATTTGCATACAAAAAGAAATCAGTTTTTATTTTTAGGACTGTCATAAGATTACATTCATTCATCGCGATTACTATCTGAAATTCTGCAGTTAATTGGGATTAATCTCACCCTACATATCCCATTTTAAAATTCCACTTTTTTGCATTTTAACCGTTTTGTATCATTTCAGAAATACTATATTTCTATGATTAGGAAAGGGTTTCTATATACTAGACAATAAAAACCCTTTCATGTGTGAAGTCCACTTTGGACATAAGCACTTCAGTTACAATTTATCAAAAAAAGAAAAAAAAGAAAAATTAAAAAAGCATAGAAATCAAAGTCGTTGCCTCGAATTAACATGCTTTTATAATCCCCCTCAAGGAAATCCAGTTTGCATGAAGTATATGAGAAATATTGTTTTTATAGGAAAAAATAAAGAATTTAAAAATTTATGATCAGTTCTAATCTTGACTGAAAAGATCAATGCAAAAAGAAAAAAAGTAAAATGTTTAATGTGTGGTATTTTTTATCACTATTTGTTTATGGCATCCATTCTTGGCCATTGACACCTTGAGTGTAACAATTTATTAAATTGAAATTAAAAAGAGCATTAAAGTCTGAGTTGTTGCTCATTAGATACATGGCCATGGCTGTCACCATCAACCATCAAGGAAATCTAAATTGCATGCAATTTTAGAAAAATATTCTATTTTTTGTGGGGAAGGGGGATTTCATTTTTTCACTGAAACCCTCATTTTAAGGCCACAATTCCAAAATGTAATCAATAATTGATATTTATGATTAATTTCGAATAAAAAACTGATGCAAAAGAAGTTGAAAAAATGTTATATTTTGTATATTTTTATTTATCTATGCTTCCATGTTCCACTATGTGAGGGTTAAACATTGTTATGCAGATGACCACATCCTTGTCACAAAAGTCATTATACTGCCTAAATGCCTGCAACCTTTCCAAGTGTTAGTGTTATGTAAAATCACAAAGCAGGCACGCATTCACAGAGTGGCATTTTCCTTTCCAAGAGTCATCCGTTTTTACACAATGCAATAACACTGTCATGCATTTCACATGTCTGGGCCTGGCTCGCGTGCCGGGCTAAATAAATGCAGAGAACATCCTTAGCCAACAGCTGTTGACCTCCCATCCGACCTGGGAGACTCGTACAAACCCCTGGCACTCGGCCGAGTCAGCACACACACCCTCACACACAAACGCACGTCCACGTTCTGCACTGTTTTTTTTTTTTTTTCCAGCGTGGGGTAGAGATATCAGCCTGACTGAACGTTATTGAGACCCAGAGGACTACATGCACTCAGGCATGCGCACATACACAAAAACAGAGGTAGCAAGCAGAGTAGGACACAACCTTGAAAAAGCTCTGCTCCCTGAGGGGTTTCCCTGAATGGCCTGTTTGCAAGAGCAGAACAATCACTCGTTCACTCCATCTTTTCATCCTCCCTCTATCCTCACATCTATCAAGGGAAAAAGAGTGAAACCTTGATTCATGAGGCACGAGCTCAGTATACATGTTATCCTGGGACACAACACCAGGGATGTCGTTACTCCCCATACAAACTGCAGCACTGGTGTAAATATTATGTTTATTGTTCTTACATTTATATTACATTTTATCATATATATACAGTATATTCCAAAAAAAGTTGGGGCACTGTGTAGATTTGAAAAAAATCATTGTAATGATTGTCAAATCTCATAAACCCAGGTAGGTATTTTTGAAATTGATGGCAGCGTTACATAAAAAAGTAAAGACGGGGCCATGTTTACCATTGTGTGGCATCTCCTCTTCTTCCAACAACAGTCTGTAAACATCTGGGAAGTGAAGAGACCAGCTGATGGAGTTTGATGGTTGTCCCATTCTTGTCTGATGTTGGATTCTAGCTGCTCTACAGTCCTTTGTCTTCTTTCCTTGATTTTTTTTATGATGCTCTGGACTGCAGGCGGGCCAGTCCATCACCTGGACTCTTCTACTGTGAAGCCATGTTGTTGTGGTGGATGTGGTATGCAAGACCTTCCCTGACAGAGACGCTGGATGGGAGCATGTTGCTCTAAAGCTGCCCACGCCATAGGCACTAATGTAACCCCATACCGTCAGAGATGGAGGCTTTAGGACTGAACTGATAACAAATTGGATGGTTCCTTTCCTCTTTAGTTCACAGGATACAGCATCCATGGTTTCCAAAAGGAATTACACATTTTGATTCATCCGACCACAGAACAGTTGTCCATTTTGCTTCAATCCATTTTAGGTGGGCTTTGGCCCAGAGAAGACAGTACAGAACCATGCCTGTTTGTTTGCAGTGCCTCCTGAGGGCCCGAAGATCATGAGCATCCAACATTGACCTTCGTCCTGGTCCCTTACATACAGAGATTTAGGTGGCACTTTATTTCAGTGAGCTCTAATGACCAAGTGCTTACCTAGTAATTTTAGAGAAATTTCTCAAGAATAAGATGATAAATATCAAGTAATAACTTGGAATTTTACAAATAACTCATAAATATGGTATTTTAATGAAGTATTTAGCTAGTAGTGACGTATTAATTATCAAGTACTTAGTCAGTATCTTATGGCAATTCCCCGATAATTAGGGGGTATTTTGCAAAGTAATTTCTCAGAAATAAGATGACAATTTTCTACTGTATATAAGTTGCTTGATATTTCCCAAGTAAGTTTCTTCATTTTGGAACACTTTTATGATTTCTTAAAAACGTCCTTAATAATTCATAAGTAATATTTCAGTAATTTCTGCATAGTAGCCCACTAAATTAAAGTGAGCCCTTCCTCCATAATTCCCAAGTAATTCCATGTAATTCTGAAAAAAATGGCTTGTTATTCAGTAACATTAAAGGCACAATGCAAGGCTTGTTTGAAATTGCATAGAATTATGGAGGACAGACTCATTTTAATTTAGTGGGCCAAAAAAAAATAAATTACTTGGGAACCATCGAAAAAAGTTGTCATCTTATTTCTAAGAAATTACTAGGAAACATACCACAAAAGTATCAGAGAACTGCCACAATATTGCAAGGATTAGGTTAAGGGGTTAGGGCTAGTGTAAGATCAGGGTTAGGGCAAATTATTACCTAATTACCTGAGAATTGCTACAATACTACAAGGGTTAGGGTTAGGGTTAGGGGGGTTAAAGCCTAGTCTAAGATTAGGGTTAGGTCAAAATACCACCCAATTAACTGAGAATTGCTACAATATAGTGAGGGATAGGGGTAGGTTTAGGAGGTTAAAGGCTAGGCTAATATTAGGGTTAGCATAAAATACCACCTAATTGTCAGAGAATTGCCGGTATAATGAGGGATTACTTGATAATTAATACATTATTAGGACCTAAAAACACATCTCTTTAAAATGGCCTTTGACCACTTGATATAATTATGTGCTCTTATGTAACCGGTGGAAATATCTGCGTTGTGTTTTTGATGATTGGAAGGAGACTGCGACACTGGATTCTCTCATTGACCACGTTTAATTTCTGGCAATAGATAACAAAATACAGAAACTCCATGAATCTCCCAGCCTGCTCCAGATCCTCTCCCGCATGGATTTGTACAAAAGGGGCATGGATAGAATATATATTTTACATAATGAACTGTGCATACCTGGCAAGGATATCAAAACAAAGAAACTCCAATAAATTGCCCAGCCCGCTCCAGATCCTACACAAAACAAAAATACAGTGACATTAGCTCAAAATAACATACACGTAAGCTAGCTGCATACCACGCGCACGCAAGCTAGCTCAACTTGCCATCCACGATAAATGGACGTCCAAACTGTCATAAAAGTAATTACACAATAAATTTTAAACATATAAACATGTAAACAGGTGGAAAAATAAGTAAGGGCATCATAAGGACTAAAAATAACGTTTAACAGGAGGATGGAAACAGATATAAACTTGAACAAAACAATGGACACCCATCTCTCCCACAGGGACTCGTACAAAAGGGGAGAGAGGAGGGGGCAAAAATATACAAATGACCAATGAAGAAGAAAACAAAGGAAGGCGGGGCTACAAACAACAACACAGTGCATCATGGGTATAGGAGCTTCTCTCAGGCTGATACAGAATGATTAAATGCCAGGTAATTCTGTGTAATTATAACAGAAATACTGAACTACAGAGGTGCATTTTGACTTTGTTACACTTACACTACATCTGTGTCAACAATCGTTGATTCTAAGACCCACATTTTATATGAAATATAGAGTTTTAACATGCTTCTAACTTTAAAAGACTGCTGGTTAGCTATTTTTTTTATTACAAGTTATGGTAGAAGCTAATGTGCTAACATGCTAACTTAGACCTAACGTAAAGTGCTGTTTATCATGTGTTAAATTCAGTGTATACAGTGTTACCTTATACTAGTCTGTTATTCTTGAGCCACTGGTCAGCTAACAAGTCTACCAAATGAACATCCTATGGAGCTTTGGCTCCCAACTGGTGCTTGGGACCCTAAAGTGGGTCACAAAACATTTTTTTCACTGGGTTGCTGATGTGTGCCTACAAAAAATATGAAGGAAATAGTCTATGATGTGCTTTTATTTTGAAGGATCAGTCTAAATTCCTTTGCTCCATCATACCTTGTGTTCCATCTCAAGTCCAAATTGACCAGTTTTCCAATTAAACATTTAGCTATGATTGTAAGTGGCCACCAGCCTTTCTTTTTGTTATATTCATGTTCCGTGGTTAAGTGGCCCTTAAAGGTCGCGTGTGTCGTCACACGCCAACTTTGATTGAAGCCAGGAGGTCAGTGTGTGCATGCGGGAAGTTTCAGAAGGTATGTAGCAACAAATACTCTTTTAATAAGGTTTAATTTTGTTGTTTTATGAGCTTTTTTGATTGTATTGTGTATTTGATCAACAACAGTGGATAAACAGAGGCACACCTGTCCCCAGTCCAAATTTGCACCCTTGGCAGGCGAAGCGAGGTAGCTGTTTCAGTCTTTTTAATGACCATTCATACCTTGTCACATTCAAAGGGAATGCAAATTGTAATTTAGACACGGTTCATTTGATCATTTTAACTTTGTAACAATGATGATGCCTTTTGTATGTTTTTAGTTTCACGGTGTGTAATAAAGACAAGATTGAGCACCAGTCTACTATTTGTAGTAACTTTCATTTCAATTTGATAGACTTAAAGAGAGGGTATTATACTTTTCCGGTTTTTAAAACGTAAATATCAAGTCACAATGTTGGATGTCCATACTTCACGTATGCAAATTTTTCGTTGAAATCTCTCTGAGATTCTCCCAGTGTTCTCCTGAGACGAGATTTCGATGGAGCAAACTGATGAGGTCATCACAATAGGATCTCCTGACTGGTTCGTGGTCCGCCCGTGCTGCCGGCAAAGCGGAACTGACCGCCCCCACAAGGCCTTTTAGCATTTAGCATTTAGCAACACAGTAGTTAAACACTTACCAAACAGATACATCCTGCGCTGCTGCTGGTTTTATTCCCCCTCTCTCTCCAAACTATCAGGGTCAGACTCTGGGTCTAACACATATCAAAATTCATCATAATTTACTCATTCGGACCAGTTCATTTAAAGTTTACAAGTACTAGCCTAGCAATATAACCACATTGGAGAAGGCGGACACAAAACATTGAGTCCTGTCGCTGGCCAGCCTCTGGAAAATCGGTCAATCGGAGGAAAGCAAGTCCGTGGAGCGGGGGGGAGTTAAAGAGACAGCAGCGAAAATGAAACGTTTCTGATGGAGGTTAAAATGAGGGGTTTCAGGATGCCAGTGTGAGAAACATGAGGAGTTTTTTGAGCTGTGAACCATGTAAAGCTACTACGTGTGTATCAGAGAAATGGTGTAAAGCCTTGAAAAAAGGCATAATACCCCCACTTTAAAGTATACAATGAGAGCACACCAGACAAAAACCTTAAAATGTTAGCCTTAAGCCACTCCTTGGTTAACATTGCCCTTTGGTTTTCTTCAGAGTTCACATTAAGAAAAATAACTGCTAGTTTGTCCTTTAGCCACAGCACGCTAACAGAGCCATTTGATAGTTTTCAAGCGATATAATAGAACTAGACAAAGACAAGCGAGCATGTTACCATACCACAGCTGCTCCATAGCTAACATTATCATCGTCCTCAAGCTATGATTGAGAGAGAAACTGCTCATCATAGCATTCAAGTACTCATTGCATACAGTTTTGTAGTCCAGATACAATAGGTGTAAACAGGGATAAAAACATCTAATGTTCTTCAGCCATTTCTTGGCTAACATTACCTTCGATGTTCCTCCACAACGCAGAAGACAAATGCTGACCTCAAGCCTCTCCTTAGCTGATGTTCCCATGTAATACTCCTCCAGGATATGAGAGGAGAACAGGGAAAGAAAAACTGCTAGCAATTTCCTTCAGCCATTCTTTGATATTTGGTAGTCTTACAGAAAGAAAAAGTATGAAGTGCCATGGTGAAAAGGCAACCAAGGCCTTCCAGCAAACACACACAGAGCTTCACCTAAGCACTTAGGACTTGTGTGCTTGAGGCTGCTCTTGTGTTTGAGCTCATTCTATTCAGATTAACTCAGCAATGAATCATCACATTTAAACTGCAAATCAGAACCATTTCCATCTGCTTCTTCTTGGAGCTTATCTCTGCTTTTTATTGCTTCCCATGTGTCCAGCAACTTAAAAGGCAACTCTAGAAAAACATGAGGCAATATCTCAAGTCAAAGCAGCATGCACACCATGAGAGTTGGCGCAAGACAACAACTTTCATAAACACATGCTGACAACCACTGATTGGTTCTGCAGAAAAAGCTGTTTGAGCTTTACTTGCAAGGACTAGAGTTTCAACTTAAGCTGCTGTCCACTAGAAAATAAGGGTTTTGTAGTACTGAAGTATTTGGCCACACCTGTTAATTATTGAATTCAGGTATTTCAATCAGATCTGCAGCCAGAGGTGTATGAAATCAACACCTAGCCATGCAGTCCCCTTTTGCAACCACTCATTCTGAAGAGCTCAGAAGAATTTAGGAACAACAGCCACTCTGCTGATTAAATAGAAGAGTTCTGAACTTCCCCTGGCATTAATATCAGCACTTAAATTGTGCAGCAGAAGCTTCATGGAATGGCTTTCCATGGCTGAGCAGCTGCATGCAAGCCTGACATTACCAAGTCCAATGCCAAGCATTGGACATGTTGTTAAGCACACTGACTCTGGACTGTGGAGCAGCATACCAATACATTTTGGACAATGCTTTGATTCTAACCTTGTGACAACAGTTTGAGGAAGGCCCTTTTTTTCTAACATGACTGTTCCCCAGCGCACTAAGGAAGGCAAAGACATGAATTGATGAGTTTGGTGTGAAAGAACTTGACTGGCCCACTCAGAGTCCTGACCTCAACCTCATCGAGGGACTTTGGGATGAACTGGCGCAGAGCCAGGCTTTCTCATCCAACATCAGTGCCTGACCTCATAAAGGCTCTAAAGAGTGAATAGGCTCAAATTCCCACAGAAGCAATCCAAAATCTTGTGGAAAGCCTTCCAAGAAGAGTGCATTTACCATGAATGAAGAGATCATTCTTATTAAGTCCACATGACTTGATTTATGAGGAAGAGGAGGAACTATAACATGTTCCAGCAATGCTAGCTACACCTAGCTACCTTCAAAGTAACTAATGGTAATGTAACTCTTGTGTAAAGTATAAGGTCAACACTAATCACACAAGATTAAAGATGTTGAGCCTGACCATGGTGGTAAGAGGTAGGATGACAAGCAGCAGAGCTTCAGTGAACTGATCTCTGATGTTAAAACCTAAACATAGACTGATAGACCAATGCACTTGGACCTTTGAGGTACATATTGAGTAACTGATCCAGATCAGTTTATCTTCACCCCACTACCCCTTGAACTCTGCATTTCTAGTAAATACAGGCCAGCACTGCACAGCACTGCCCACCTCCACAACCTCCTTCTCAATATTGCATTGGGTTTTGAATTGGGTCAATTCATAAGGCTTATCTACCAAAAAAAGTTTTTTTTTTAATTCATAAATTTCTCATAATAAGTGAGAAATGCACTTAAAAAGGCACTTCTGCCTTCTGGGACTACTTCCAGCATGAATGGGGAAATGCATGTTTGAGAGCATTTCTCTCTGATTATGAGAAATTTAAGAATGAAAATAAAATGTTGTTTTTCTGTTGTAAATACACCTTTTGAGGTCCCATTCTTATTGAATGGAGTCCTTAATTCAAAACAAGAAATAAACAGTAGAGGTGGGCAGGGCTGGTGAACTCATCATATTGTTATTGTTTTGGTTGAGAGCCCCCTGGTGGCTGAATTTCACATACTATGCATTTATGTCTCAGCACAGTTTGACTCTGGTAAAGACCACGATGCCAACTGATTTTGACTGACGAAGTGTTCCTGTAACCTGATACACATCCATCTGGAAAACCTTCCATAGACGGCGTTTGGGAAAGGGCAGAGGCTTTGAAAAGAAAAAAACACGGAGGGTGACTGGATGAACGTTTGGTCTGTCACGTCTTTACAGGCCAATCAGAGCAACAAAACACGTGACATAGCCGCTATCTAGGCGTAAACTCCATAGAGAACTTCATAACATGTATCATAGCGACTGTAGACATGTCAGCACACAACTTTTGTTGTTTTTGAAACGAAAATAACTCATTGCTGTTCTTTGCTCTTCTTTTAATAAAGAGATGCCAGCAAGTTCTGATTAAACTGGAGCTAGCACTAGCAGCATCCATGCTAATCTCCTCTGCCATAATTACACCAGCCTCTTGTCGCTGCTTGCATACGTCATGACTCCACCATGCCCAAAAGTAGCGCCCCTCGAAGCTGATTTGTCCTGTCATTTCTAACCGGGCCCAAACTGTTCAGATGGGAGCTTTCAAGATGGATTTGCTAGTGAGAGACACAAAAATGGGCATATTCATCTACTTTGCAAGGTTAGTGTTCTCGTCCAGTGTGTAGAGGCTCTTGGCTAAATACAAAGGTTTCTTTCCTTTACTGAAACTCCACATTAGCATAATGGTGAAAACTGCTAAAAAGATATAAAAACTATGCATCTCACGTGCATATGAAACAAAACTATGAACTACACTAACACATTCTTAAAATACTTAATAGAATATACTCTCTGACATTTATATCATAACATAAAATACTCACAACAATGCCTGTCGTATACCTCTCAGTGGATGGAAATGGATTGTCCTCACCTGTCTGGCTGGACATGCTGCAACAGTCAAATAATTTCCCAACAAAGTAAAGCCCACCCACGAAAGTTCAGTAAGCCAGCCAATGAAAGCTAGGAAAGCCAACCCCTGAAAGTGGCGAACGCCACTAGGCAACACAACTGATTAAAGAGACATTTGAAGCCAAGTTCTAGTATATAAGCCAGAAAAGTTATATTTGCTAATCTGCTTGCATTTTTATTGTAAAGAGTGTTTATTTATCAACCAGAATGTGTTTTCCCACTCTGGTGCCAGAACTGTTTTTCATGCCTTACAATAAACTGTGTTTTTGTATCTTTCAAGCTTTACAACCACTACAAAGTGCCACGACTCGTACTCAATCTCAACTTTTTCTTTTATAAGCCCAACTAATGGCAAAACATCGCAAGGTGCAAAAATGAGAGGAGGATTTATGGTGCCTCCGTTACTTTACAAGACGCTGACGCCCACCGGCATAGCTATCTTTCTCTCTTCACATTCCCTAAGCTTCTTTGTAAAAGGTTCATCTCTAAAAAGTCATGTAAGGTTATCTCCACCAAAGGTACAATCCCAGCCATAATGAGGCTGAAGCACTGAGCAGAATAATAAGGGCTGGAATGCTAAGCTGTGCCCTCGGTTGGCAGAAAATCAGCTCCTACCTCTACATTTGCAATGTTAAGTGATGTCTTGCTTGTGAAGCTTGTTTGATGATCCTCATATCATGGGGTAAGACATCAGCGGGAGATTATAGAGCTACTGACATGAAATGTGACCGGTCAGATGTTACAGTTATTACACGTCATAACAGAATATATCTTCTACTGTAAGCCTGTAAAGCAATGAAAGGCTCTCTGGGTTGCTTAGCTTGCTTTTGTACTACCTTTGTGGCTTTTTTGTTTTACCTATTCACCACTGTCATGTTGATTTAAAGCACATTCATGCTTCACTTGAATCGGACAATGGCAGAATGAATAGGCCCCCACTCTAGCTGTGACATGTTCTCGCTCTCTATCGCTACTTGTTCTCTGTGTCTGTTGGCGGCTAGGTTCTGTCCTTGGCTCAACCTGCCCCCAAAAGGAGTATACATTTGCATGCATTAGGCCTCTCCCGTGGCTTGCCTTCCACCCGCTGTGCCGTCGAGTCTGATTAATGATCCGAGTGTGCCACTTCTCACAGCAGCCCAGCAGACCGCCTGCCTGCTTTCACATCAAAAATCCAAAAGCATGAGAAAGATGTAGAATTGATTTGCTACAACAGCAACAAAAGAAGCAGCACATCTTCTCAGAAAAGCCTGTTAATACACTAGCAGTGTCTTATCTAGGCTACATGATTCATGCAGGTTCATACTGTACATCCTCTGACTCTTCTCATTAGTTATGAAAAAGCAATGAACAAATACATTCTGTATGAATAAGCACACTCTCAAGGCTCTGTGCACAAGGTTCTTATCTTTATGGTGAAAATGCATTGGATAGTCTAGCAGAAAATGTTCATAGTCATACTCATGCTACACTAAAAGTTTTTGGCCACACCTGTTAATTATTGAACAGGTGTTTCAGTTAGACCTGTTGCCACAGGTGTATAAAATCAAGCATCCAGCCAAGCTTTTGTGATAATAACGGGTCATTCTGAAGAGCTCAGTGACTTCAAGCATGGTGCTGTGATGGATCCCACCTGTGCATTAAGACGGTTCATGAAATTTCATCCCTGCCAGATGTTCCACAGTCAACTGTGAGTGGCATTATTAGAAAGTGGAAGCATTTAGGAACAACAGTAATTTAGCCACAAAGCAGAAGACCATAGGTCAACAACTGCTAAGGCAAGCATGGTGCATAAAACTCACCAATTCTCAGCTGATTCCATAGCTGAAGAGCTCTGAACCTCTACTGGCATTGATGTAAGTACAAGGACTGTGAGCTTCGGGAGCTTCATGGAATAGATTTCCATGCAACTGCAGACAAGCCTCACATCACCAGGTCTGATGCCAAGTGTTGGATTGAGTGGTGTAAAGCACCGACACTGGACTGTGGAGCAGTGAATTGAGGTTGAGGTTTGGTTGAGGTTGGATAATAGTATATGGCTGTTGTTCAGGGTTTAGGATAGGCCCTTATCTCCACTGAAGTTCAATTTTTATACTTCAGCATACCAAGACATTCTAGACAATGCTATGCTTCCAAGTGTGTGACAACACTTTGGGGATGGCCCTTTTCCATTCCAACATGACTCTGCACCAGTGCATGCAAGGACTTTCAAGGCATGGTTTGATGGGTTCAGTGTGGAAACACTTGACTTGCCCACACAGAGCCCTGACCTCAACCCCACTGAGCACCTTTTGGGATGAACTGGAACGGACATAACGAGCCAGGCCTTCTTGTCAAACATCAGTGCCAGACCTCATAAATGCTCTTCATGCTTCTGTACTAACTCATCCAAGAAGAGTGGATGTTGTTCTAGCTGAAAAAGGGGGGCAACTCCATATTAAAGTAGGTGCATTTGAATACAATGTCATTACAGTCCCTTTTGGTGTACTTTCATAAATATATTGTATCTGCTTATACAGCAAATAACTTCCACTTGGCGTGGTTTCACATCTGATTTAACTCGACCCCAAGCCGTGGTCCCATTTGATCATTGTGAACCGAGGCAGGCACCATGCATGAGTCTGTTCCAAGAGGTGGTGTTAGGCCTGATTCATGGACTCAGCTGAGATGTTACAGCAGTGGTTTTCATGTGGAATCTCAGGGCACAGCATATCTATATGCATACAAAAAAGCTTTGTAAAACATACGGTTATATTAACTTAAGCTGTTTTTCAAATTCAACAAGACTCGGCTCAAGACACACCAGTGTGCCTTGCCACACCATTTTATAACCACTGTGCTTCAACAACCATGCCTGAGTTCAGGTACTCACCAGCAAAAAGAGCTGTAAAGTCAGATCATTGTATCCATGTACCATAGGCCTATTTCCTCCTTGGAGCTGTATGGTAGATTTGGAAGTAGGAAGAGGGTCATTGTTGGCATCTTGAATGTAAGGGATGCAGAGTTGTGTAGGTGCAGGCTGCTGATGCAATTAGTCAGCTGTTCAGCTTTTACTTAATGTTTTTTATTGAGGTTGTATGCTATGAAAAATCTAAATTCAAGCAATATTTTTGTCTTAGCTTCACACAAATCCAGCAGTTACGAAGAGTTGGATCTTTTTTGTGTTTGCTCAGGTTATCTTTGTCTAATCTTTAAATCTGTTTGATGATCTGAGACATTAAAGTGAAACTAATAAAAAAGAAATCAGGAAGGGGGCAAACCCTTCTTCACCACACTGTATGTAAGCTTCTCGGGGAACAAAATGACAGGAAATATTTCAATGTAAATTTGACAATTGCATCATGCAGTTCAACCTATAATATTGCATTATACGAGTGTAAAAATGCAGTATGAAGACCCTCTATAGCGATGGTTCTTACACAAAACTGACAAAGTTGGCAATAATGGGATACAGATGCAATAATGTGCAAAATGGGTTAAAGACTGGCAAAAATAATGGGATAACAGTAGCAAAAAGAGAATAATAAAGGTAGAAAGGGGACAGGGAAAATGCTGTAAAGTAGTTAAAGAGAGGCAAAGATTGGTTGAAAAACAGCTGAAAAAAAGGAAAAGCAGTGAAAATAGAAAGTGGGATCGTAGAGTGAGATGAGAATGATGGAGAGGAAAGCAGGGACAATGAGAGAGATGAGGGCGCTGGAGAAGGGAAAGCTGGGAAAGAAAGCCAGATGAGGGTGATGGAGGGGGAGAGCAAAATGAGGCTGATGGATTAGAGAAAGCAGGGAAAGACAGCAATATGAGGGTGATGTAGAAGAAAGCAGGGACAGAGTGCGAGATGAGTTTGATAGAGGGGGAGATAGCAGGGACAGAGTGCGAGGTGAGAGTGGTGGAGGGGGAGACAGAAGGGACAGAGTTCGAGATGTGAATGATGGAGAGGGAAGATAGCAGGGACAGAGTGCGAGATGAGGGTGATGGAGGGGGAGAGAAAGCAGGGACAGAGTGCGAGATGAGTTTGATAGAGGGGGAGATAGCAGGGACAGAGTGCGAGATGAGTTTGATAGAGGGGGAGATAGCAGGGACAGAGTGCGAGATGAGTTTGATAGAGGGGGAGATAGCAGGGACAGAGTGCGAGATGAGTTTGATAGAGGGGGAGATAGCAGGGACAGAGTGCGAGATGAGTTTGATAGAGGGGGAGATAGCAGGGACAGAGTGCGAGATGAGGGTGATGGGGGGAGATAGCAGGGACAGAGTGCGAGATGAGGGTGATGGAGGGGGAAAAAGCAGGGACAAAAGTTGAGGGGAAGAAAGCAGCAAAAAAAAGTGGAGGGGGAGAAAGCAGGGACAGTGAGCAAAATGAGGCTGATGGATAAGAGAAAGCAGGGAATGAGAGCAAGATGAGAGTGATGGAGGGGGAGAAAGCAGGGACAAGTGGAGGAGGAAAAAGCAGGGACAGTGAGGGAGATGAGGGTGATGCAGAGGAGTACACTGGGACAAAAGAAGAGGAGGGTGATGGAGGAAAAAAATCAGGGACAGTGAGCAAGATGAGGATGATGAGAGGGAGAAAGCAGAGACAGAGAACAAAACAGATTTTTGGCTATATTTTTTTCGTTAACTGGTTGGCTAAGAAGGGCCATGTGTAATTTCACCCCGGTGGCTCAAAGTGCCTAGCTATGCCCCTGATTTACTTCATTATATAAATTAAAAGCTAATAATTTAAAGAAGCATAATTATATTGAACATTTTTATTGCAGGATGATTACAGTTTAACTCAAGAACATTTTTCTGCCTAATGTGTAGAGCAGCGTATCCTAAGCTATTGCAAAAAATCATAAAAGTTTAAATTTTCTGCATTTATAAACCAGGAGGTCCTTGTGTATAAATTATTACGAAGATAAATGCTCCACAGACGTGCCATCAATCATTCTAAGTGTGAAATCTGCCTTATTGAGCATGTCAGAGTGTATTCATGCATGTGCGAGAGCTGCATGTCTGCAGCTGCGCCTTTGAATCCTGACAAATTGACCACATTCAGCAGGCTTTTGCTGCTGTGTTTATTGGCCATTTGACATTTATTCCAAGGCAGAGGAGAGGAGGATGGAAGAGAGGAGAAGAGGAAAAGAGATTGGAAGGAAGGTTGGGGGTAGCCGTGGAAACCCTCCATGCGTCGGCCGGTGCGTGAGCTGCCATTGGCGGAGCTCTCGCCGCGTTCCTGCTGAGGATTGCATCGTCTGGTGCATGGAAGAAAGACACCTCTCACGTTTTCTCTCTCTCTCCCCTCTGTGTTTTTTTCTCACTCTGAGTCAAGCTGTCTCCCACAAGCGGTGCAGAGGCTTTCTTGTTCAAATGGAATCCCCACCCCACCCCCCGATTTCAAAATGAGGGCAGAGAGAAAGAGAGGACAAGTATGTGAGGGAGGGAGACAGATCTGAGAACAGGAGTCATATAAATATATTTATTATTTTAGATTTTTTTTGCCTTTCATTTGCTAGTCTGTGTCTGCATTCAAGGACTGGTTCTAGGAGGTAAATGAGTGTTCTGTTAGGTTCATTACCATAGCGGTCACATCTCATTTCCCCAGTGTTTACATACAGTGTGTTCAGCCTGCTAGGCTTGCATTCACTCCTCAGCCATCTGCAGATACTGCCTGCTAAGCTTGGACTCAATTGAACCCTTTGTGATGGCAGAAGCACAGTGAATTCATAATACACGCGTGTGGATTTCAATAGGGATGGATTAGCTACTTAACCAACAAATATAAAATCCTTTTCCTCTGAGATAACATGCTCTACATTCATGTGAAAAATGCTTCATAAAAATATGAATACGGGGCTCTTGTTTAAGAAGTATTCTGAACCCCTTAAAGGGTAAGGAAACATATATGGTCACTTTTGTCGACTAACTCAGTAGAACCAAAATGATTTCTCTCAGCCAATCAGAGGAGATTAGTTAATGTCATGGAAACTGACATCACAGCATCTGACCAATAAGCCCACCCCTGTTCCCTCCAGAACTTGCGAAATGCAGTTTAACATCTCTTTTGGTCCCACACAAATGGCTCTAAAATCCTAACTAACCAAGGAAAGATGATGAAACTTTCACATTATAAAGATGAATAGTAACGCTATAGGCCATGACCGGTTTTGTTTTGCATAGAGTTTCTTAAAATAATTGCAATTCAAGCATGAAAAATAGAGGAACCATATCTGTTTAGAGGTGAAAAATGGTCTCTATAATAACCCTCTATGGTGTGCAATATGATGCCAGGTGGGAAAAAATATTTGTGTTGGGGTTTTTTTTGTCATAAAATACACTAAATAAACATGGTTTTTAAAAAAATTAAAAAGAATTTTTTTCAAGGGTACTTTTTGGGGCGCATTGCTTCAAGGCAACACTGCCCCATAATGGTATGGAATGAACAAGGAAAAACATTATTTAAAATTTGAACAAAATTTGTTTTATAGCATACTGGAATCGTAAAAGTAGCTGCAACAGGTTGCAATTCATGTTATTTGATCTTTAATGATGAAAAGAATTATTTTTAATATCTATCTTACTGTACACTGGTAATACTCATTGCTGTACATTTACCCTTACTGTCCTCATCCTGATCCGCATCACTTTTCACTTTCCTCATCCTTCATTCTTATAGTGATCAAGCTCACTGTCCTTGTCCTCATTTTTATTTCAGTAACAACAGATTTATACCTAAATGCACAATGCCAAAATGCAATGGTATCATTGTGAATCCATAACAATACAGTGTTTGCAGTTTTTCATACTGGTACAGTGTTGCCTCAAGGGAACATGTACATTTTAACAATTTTCCATTACTTATTCATCAAAAAAAGCAACATTTAACAACTAGAAATTAAACTTTACCTACCAATAATTACGTACCCATTTTTTTCCAGCCTCAGAAATATCTGGACAATATATTTTCTTGCAGTTCTTTTGCAACAAAATGGCCAAGTATTTTTGTGTGAGAATGTCTGCACAAAAAGGGTTCCAGATAGCTTCCTGAGAGTCATATGACAAGTCAGAACACTGTTTTGGGTTACTTAAGGTCCTGCCATTTTTTAAAAGTATTCAATCATACTTGGGAATGTATTATGTGAGTGCACAAGGCCAAAAAGTGGTATGTTGCCTCTGGGCAACACCATCCCATGGAGGGTTAAAGGGATATTACGGTATTTTTTAAGTTGAGTTGTATGAGGTACTTGGCTTTAGTGGTGGCATTAGCCTCCAGTGATTTGAGTCTGTGTGCCCCTACAAAAATATGTGCTTGAGGAAGCTACAGCATAGCAGATGGTACAGTTTTTCTGCAGAATTTAGCAAGTTTAAGGTAAAAAATGGGCCCCAAATAAACAATGTTGGCTCAGTTGTAATAAAGCTGTAATAAAGTTTTATTTTTCCATGTAGGAAGCCTCTGTGTTTGGTACTATTTTGCAAGGCAAGCTTCAGCTATTTGCTACATGCCTTTCCATGAAAAAAAATGTGTCATTTCATGCCACTGCATGTCTCTGTTTGATGCCTAAGTTTTATCGAAAGGCAAATATATATAAGTGACAAAAGTAAAAAAAAAGTTTTGGGATGTCCACAAAGGTTTGAATGAGTGGCCTCCAGTCACTGATTAATCAATATTCCTGGCAACCATTATACCATGAATACTAAAGAACACTCCAAGCAACTCAGAAGAAGGATCACTGTAAAGTACAAGTCAGAGGATGGATACAAAAAAAATGTCCAAAGCACTCAACATCCCTGGAGTTCAGTTAAATCCATCATCAAGAAATGGAAGGACTATGGCACATGTGTAAATCTGCCTTGATCAGGCCGTCCTCACAAACTGAGGGACTATAAATCCACCAAGACACCGTTGACTACTCTGAAGGAGCTTCAACAGCTGAGATTGGAGACTCTGCATACAACAACTGTTGCCTGGGTTCTTTACAAGTCAAAGCCACTGGTGCTTTTTGGCCATCAGACAAGATGCTATGCAACATCATGCAACATCACAACAAACACAACATTCCCAAGGTGGTGGCAGTGTCATGCTGTGGGGATGCTTCTCAGCAGCCAGCCCTGAAAGGGTTGTAAAGGCAGAGGGTAAAATGACTTCGGCAAAGGATATGAAAATCATGGAGGACAATTTCATTTAGTCTGCAACAGAACTACAGCTTGGGACGAGGTAAATGTTCTGGAGTGGCCGAGTCAAAGCCCAGACCTCAGTCCAATAGAGAATTTGTGGCTGGACTTGAAAAAAGCTGTTCGCGCCCAATCCCCATGCAGCCTGACAGAGCTATCCACACAGACTCAGTGCTGTGATTGCAGCCAAAGGGGCATCTGCTAAATACTGACTAGAAGGGGGTGAATGTAGTCGCTTCTTTTACACTACATATTTTTTTTAAATTGACATTTCTTTGTAGATATCTGTTTTCACTTTGACATTAAAGAGGGTTTCTTTTCTATCAAAAAGACACATTTTATTGACCATGACTAATTTATATAATCAAAAAAGGGTCAAACATCCAAGGGGGTGAAAACTTTTATAGGTACTGTAAAACGTGATTTGCCTTTCCTAATTTGAACCCTTGGTAAGGTTTTGTTGAGCAAGTGTTGCTGTATAGACATCATTGTCATGGAAAATGCAAAGTACACATAGTTCACAAGCCTCTTAAACTGATCTGTTACCATGGCGAAGCCCTCATTTTGGTGAGAATTTCAGTGGCAGTCGTGTTAATCATTCAGCGCTCTGAAGTGCTCCAAAACACACTCATTCCAAGTGTTACCGAATGATCATAATGATCCTTTCCCCGTCCTTTCTATTGCTGTGATATGAACCTGCTAATCCATCGTATTTGGTTTCAAAGGCTTGTCTGATCAAAGGATAATTGAAGTGACACGTCATACAGGACCTTACACTTTTATCATTATCTTATTATCAGAACAGGATGGAGAAAAACAAGGTGTTTGTAGGAGAGCGGATAAAAGAGAACCTGAAGTCTTTGTTGATTCTGATGCAAGGCAGCCTGCCAATCCTTAAAGGTGACCTGAGGGAAAGTCAAAAGTCACAGCAAAAAGCACATACTCCTTCATTACCATTCTGTTTGTATCAGCAGCATGATATAGGCATATTGCCTGGCATTCTCTGCAATCTCTGCAGCATAAGAGGTGCTTCTTTCTTTACTAAACCAGTTAGGGTGACTAAACCCTTGGACCACAGTGAGGGTCCAAATCTCAACATTTTAGCACTATTTATTTTTCTACATATAAGTTATAGTTTTAATTTCATACAGGGACAAAAAGATGATATATAGACCGTTAATTCTGTAGAGCAGTTATGAGGTCAGGCCTGGCTCACAACCTCCGTGCCAGCTCATCCCAAAGGTTCTCGATGGGGTTGAGGTCAGGGCTGTGTGGGCCAGGCAAATTTATTAAACCATTTCTTTTTACTGCTTGCTTTGTGTGCAAAGTTGGAAGCATAGCATTGTCCAGTTATTAAGATTGGCCTTCACTGGAGATAAGGGGCCTAGTCCAAACCCTGACAAACAGCCTCACCCTATTATCTCTCCTCCACCAAATTTCACACTTCACTGGTCCCCAACCTTTTTTTGCATAATGGACCATAAATGTGTGGGAGATGACATGATACAAATGCCATAAAAACAGAGAAAGTTTAGAAAAATACAACTCACTGTAATAAACCTGTATTCTAGGACTCCTGGTATTGTATTTTAAATGCAGCTTTTTTTTTTCTTGGCAGTCACAGGCTCTACATCTGCTAGCTAAAGCTAGCTTGTTGGCTAAATTTGTGGGCATCATGTGACTGAAACAAACATCTTGACATGTGTCAAGAGGTCAAAAGGCACAAAAGACTGGAGACTCAGACTCTGAAGAAAAATAGAAGAAAAAATAAAAGGTATTTATTCTGTACTCGTGTCTCTGTAACAAACAACCCTTTGATTGGTACTGGTCCATGGCGAAGTGGTTGGATCCAGCTGACAATTGACAATGCAGTCAGGTAACATTCTACCAGTATCCATCAAACTCAGACTCATCCATCTGACTGCCACACACAAAAGCATGAATTTTCGCTGCATAGATAGAATACATTTTGCTCCACAGTCCAGTGTTGATGTGCTTTACACCACTCCATTCAACGCTTGGCATTGGACCTGGTGATGTGAGCCTTGCATGCAGCTGCTCAGCCATGGAAACCCATTCATGAAGCTCCCACCCCACAATTTTTGTGCTTACATTAATGCTAGTTGAAACTCAGAATGTGCCTTAATAATTGTAGACATCGCTTTGAGATTTAACGTGGTGTTCCTCTTTGTGGCTGAGTTGCTGTTGTTCCTAAACGCTTCCACTTTCTAATAATATCTCTTACAGTTGATCCAGCAGGGATAACATTTCACCAACCATCTTACTGAAAAGGTGGCATCCATCACAGCACCACACTTAAAGTCACTGAGATCTTCAGAACAACCCAATTAGGATCACAGATGTTTGCAAATGTAGATTTCATGGCTAGGTGCTTGATTTTATTCACCTGTGGCAACAGGCGTGAGAGAATATTGTGATCTAATAGACATCAACAGCATCCTCTTATATGCACTTCACAATCAAGCCCCTTGCCATGCAGTCTCCTCTTGCAAGCATTTGTGATACAAAATGGGTCATCTAAAGAGCTCAACGACTTCAAGCGTGGTACTGTGGATGCCACCTTTGCAATAAGATGGTTGGGAAATTTCACCCATGCTGGATGTTCCATAGTCAACTGTAAGTGATATTATTAGAAAGTGGAAGCATCTAGGAACAACAGCAGCTCAGCCATGAAGCAGAAGACCATATAAAACTGCAGAGTGACTGCTAAGGGTTATAAAACTCACCAAAGCTCTGCTGATTCCATAGATGAAGAATTCTGAACTTCAAGTGGCATTAACGTAAGCACAAAAATGCTGCAGTAGGAGCCTCATGGAGTGGGTTTCCATGGCAGAGAAGTTACATGCAAGCCTCACATCAGCAAGTCCAATGCCAAGCATTGGATGGAGTGGTGTAAAGCTCATCATCACTGGACTGTGGATGGGTGAGTCTGGGTTTGGCGGATGCTTGGAGAACGTTACCTGCCTGACAGCACTGTGCCAACTGTGAAATCTGGTGGAGAAGGGATAAAAGTATGGGGCTGTTTATCAGTGTTTGAGCTAGGCCTCTTACCTCCAGTGAAGGCCAATCTTAATGCTGCAGCATACCAAGACATTTGGACAATGCTATGCTTCCAACTTTGTGGCAACAGTTTGGGGATGACCCTTTTCTATTGGAAGGACTATTAAGACATGGTTTGGGGTGGGGGACTCCACATTTAAGTACATGTATTTGAGTGCAATGTCATTACAGTCCCTGTTGGTGTGATAGGCAGGCAGCCATAGCAGTGATTTTCTAAACTGCAGTTTTACACATTGCAACATAACCACTATGTTATCGTTGCATCTTTCCTCTTATATGACTGATGGAAATCTGGATAGCCATGCTGGAGGAAAAAGGACCAGAGCTTGTTTTTGTTTTCCCAGATGTGTGTATTTTACTTGTACTTTTAGAATACCTGTGTGCACAACAAAGACGGCTGGCAGGGAGCAAGAAAACCAGCAGCATGAAAAGAAAATAAAGTAGGACTGGAAGAAAAAAGGGGAAAAAACAGTGAAAGTGAGAGAGAACCCAAGCATCTCTTTTTCTATCGATTCAATGCAAAGACAGTCGCCATGGCAACACAGCAGTCCCGCTGTAAGCTGCTTTCACTCTCCGCCCCCTCTCGCTGCTGCTTACCGACAAGGTATATACAGGCAGCCACTGCCGACGCTGCTGAGCGATTATGATATGTTGTATTTGATGGAGCGTTGACACGTGAGCACCACTGCTTTCCATTCATTTTTCCCCAGTCTGTATTTGGATGCAGCTTCTTTTACGTACTGCTCCTTTATTTTATTAACGTGTCCTCCTACTGCCCTTATGATACAATAGGAAGAGTTCACAGAAGGTTATGAGACACTGAAGCTAGACCGGGGCTGGCTTCTGTGTTCTGATTGTTAGTATGTAAGTGAGGATGATGGAGAGTGGGTGCAAGGGCAGAGGAAGAAACGAGGGATGTCAGAAAGAGAGAAAGAGAGAGAGAGATTGGAGAGGCAGTTATTCACATAAGCTGACAGCAGCAGGCTGAGGTGCTGCTTCTTCTCGCCTGTCACTCAAACTAAAATCAATTGGTGTAAAAAGCAATGAGGGAAACTGGACTTAGCTGCCCGCTCTCACTTTCTCTCAGTAAACCACCCCCCCACCCCCACCTCTCTGCCCGGCATATACATTCTCCATCCCTGCCTTTTCCCTCCATTCTTTTACTATAGACTCACTTACACGTACATACAGCTACTGGACATGTAGCTAGTGAACCATTACAGGCCTGTCTTCTCTAACTCACCCCTTGTTAGCACAGAGAGGGAGGAGAGGGTTAAAAAGAGACAAGAGAGTACATGTCAAAGAGTAGGAGACAAGAAGAGATGGTGAGCACGTGAGTTCATGCACTTTAAAGAAGCAGATGATAGTCTCTTCCCTAAGACATAAGAATGGATTTAAGAGATTTGGTCATCGGTGCAGGATGTTTATTATATGAAAGCTTTTGAGGAAACCTTTCTACTTTCCTTTTCACTGAAATGTGATTGTTTGAAATAGTGCTGTAAACTAGCCAGATGTGCCCTTGAAACACAGTAATGTGTCAGCCTGGTCCATTATGGGTCAATGTTACAGGTTAAGCCCAGATAAATAAACAAAAACACAATCAAGCCCTAACCCCTAAATACTGGAGGATACGTGCTCAGTCCATCTGAATCCATCACAGTAATGAAGTCGATAAGTTTCAGTTTTATGTTGTCTTCACATAAGATGCGAGTACTACAATAATTTGTGCGCATTCATCTCCGGTGTCGCGAATGGCTCAAATGTATGGCTCAAATTGCGCAAATTCTGCAATGAATTCACATGGATGAGGCAAATTTTTGGCGTTTAACTTTCCATTTGCTTAATTCATCTCGGCATGAGTGATTCACTTGAGTTCAGATTTTTTAACTCTCGCAAATGAAGGGACCCGTGCGTTGAACACGGTGCAAATTCCCTCCATTTGGGCGAATTACTTGCTGGATTTGTGCCGCACACTCTGGGAATTTGTGACACCTTAGGCCGGCCACACACTACAGGATTTTAAGCCCGATTTGAGGCAAGATTTGACCCCCTTGACGATTGTGGGGCGTATACCGACTGGAGCCTCGTTGCAATTGATTATTTGTCTGAGTAGTCTGCATGTGTGTGGTGTCAACATAATTAATTTACAGCTCCAAATTGTGTCATAGGCTCCCAGACCCTGAACTGTAAATATCAAACATGTTTGATATTTACGATTCTAGGTCGTAGTGCCACTGACAGAGTACCCACAACAACCAATGAGAGCGAACTCACGGGGTTGTGTCACCAGACGGATCATATGTACTTTGACTGCTCACAAACCTTAATTCCAGCCAGGCCGTTAGGTTGATCCAAAGTTCGGTTGAGACCGTGATTTCAATATGGAAGCCTCCACGGATTGGCTTCAAGAACCATTTGAGTCCGCCTATTGTAAGCAGACGACTGAAAGGTTTGTCCAATTCTTTCTACAGTCTATGGTCTTGACAGTAGCTTTATATGTATTTAGCTTCATCCATCCATCTTCTTCAACTTATCCGGGGTCGGGTCACAGTGGCAGCAGGTGAAGCAGGTCAACCAAGACATTCCTTCTACCCCACAACATTTTCCAGTTCCTCCTGAGGGATTCCAAGACCCTCCCAGGCCAGATGGGATATATATAAGCCCCCTAGAAAGTTCTGGGTCTGCCGCAGGGTAACCCCACAACCTGGGACCACAGGGAGGCGACCCTCTTGCCCTCTTGGAAAAACTCCAACACAGGCCTTGTCCACATGGAGACAAAAACGATATTTTTCCATTTCGTTTTGAAAACGTTTTCCGTAAACACAGGATTGTTTGTCTCAAAATATCGAAATGTCTGCGTAAGCATGGAGCAACCTAAAATGACTGAAAACGCTGTAGTATTTGCCAGGCCTGTAAGTGGCGCTGTAACGGTGCCACAGAAAAGAGAGAGGAAGACTACGAAGCATGAATATAAAGCTTTTTCGCCATACACAGACGTAAGACACAAGTGGATCTGAGAACATCTGGTGTATGCTGTTCTCCATGACCATTTTTTGTTCACGGAGATGGTAAAGGAGCAACAGATTTTGCTGTAAAAGCCATAATATGCTCAGTAGCCTCTGCAGCACAAACAAAACCCTGTAATCTGCTATTTTTGTTTAGGCTGGACCCACGCATGCTGCTTAAGTGGGCTATGCTATGTATGAAGTAATCGTTTCAAGAAAGATGCAGTTGGCTGTTCACACGGAGATGAAACGGAAGGTTTGTACAGATTTGTTCACTCTGGGTTTCAAAAAGTAGTGTTTACAGCCTCCGAAAATGCTGATTCCATGTGGATGAAACGCCAATACGACAGAAAACTTTTGCATATACTCCTGAATCTGTGTGGATGGGGCCACAGGTGCTGCCAGTTGGGGGGGCTTGTAAGTATCCCCACACCCGCCTGGCGCCTCTCACCCTGGGCAACTCTGGGATAAAAAAGGGTCCAGCCCTTCCAGGAGTGTGGTTCTGGAGCCTTTGCTGTGATTGGAGGAGAGACCAACTATATGTAGTCGGTAATACACCACCTCCCACACCAGCTCCAGCTCCTTCCCCACCAGAGAGGTGATGTTCCACGTTCCCAGAATCGGTCTACGCTGCCGGGGTGCAGTACCTCTAGGCCTGTGCAGTTGCCTGCCACCTAATTTCATGGGTATGTAATTAACTCGCACAGTGATTTTCCAAGCGTGTAGTGTGAGCACAACATCTGGTAGGATCTCTGAAGGATGAGCCTAGGGGGGAGGAGGTTCTTTCAAATATACAACAAAGGAGAAGCTTGTGGTGTCTGTCTGTGGCCTAGCTTTATGACACAACAGTACAAAATGTTTGGGAAGGGTGGGACTTTACAAAAAAATCTCGAAGGTGAACGGCAAACATTCTGCCGGCCACAGTCAGGATGTGCCAATCAGAGCAACAAGACAAAGTGAGGTTGTAGACATGCCTAGTTTGAATGCTAAAGCCAGTCACACACTAGACCAGCGGTTTTCAAAGTGTGAGGCGGGCCTCCCCTTGGGGGCGCCTTAGAACTTCAGGGGAGGCGCAGAACCATAAACTAGAAAACAGGTGATTTGCTTGGCTAACCTGCTGTGCATGGAGCTAAATGTATAGACTTATGATTCTATAGGGAGTATGAAATCAAGTCAGCTATTCAAGTTAGGATCTTCCTGCATTGATCCCGATGATGCTCAAGTCACAGTGTTTAATTTGCAAAGATGTACAAGCTAATTACAGCATAAGACTATGTAAACCTTGGTGTCATCTTAAGACCGAGCAAAAAGGGGAATTTTTATCTGGAAGTGAAAGGAATTTTGGTCACTGATCAGTGCACAGGCAATGATCAAAAGCAAGGACCAAGAAAGGCTGTAGGTGGAAGATGGTCTGCATTTATGCAATCCTGCATCGACTGTATAAATGAAAACTTATAGCTCCCGCTAAATAAGAGCGTAGAGCATAATAATCAGTAGGTATTTGCAATAAATTCATTACTGAGACCAAACAACTGATTGCCTGGGAAAGATGGATGTTTAGGAACATTTGCAAACCAAAATATCAAACATATATTAATGTTAAAAATGTTTAAAGATTAGACATATGATTAGACTTAAATGTTTGAAAAAAATAGTCATTTATTATTTTTTTGAATCTGAATCTTTATATGTGTGGGGGTACACTGAAGGAATTATTTTTTCTTGGGGGAGGCTCACTTTCACACACTTTGAAAACCCCTGCACTAGACGATTATCAAATCTTAAACAATCTTAAAAACATGGGCGACGATAAACATTGGGACAATTTCAAACGATTTTTCATCTTTAAACCTCTGAACACACACACCAGACAACTCAGCCAGACTGTCAGATCACTGGAGACCACATACCTCATGTGCTCACGTGACTTCAGAAGAAAACAAACATAGATATTTATCGAAACATCCGCCATGTCCCTACATAATAAGCTATTCTGGCTTATCTTATGGTTGTATTAAACAAGGACAAGAATCAGGACAAAATCCCGCCTGGTACAGTTGTGTTTAGGGTTGTGAGCAGTGTAAGTATGATCGGGCTGGTGACGCTACCCCATCTGCTTGCTCTCATTGATTGTTGTGGTACTCCATTGGAGGCACTACGACCTAGAATTGTAAATATCAAACATGTTTGAAATTTATGATTCAGGGTCTGGGAGGCTACGATGCGATCTGGAGCAGTAAATTAATCGTGTTGACACGATTCCACACACAAGGATTATTCCGACAAGTAATCATTTGCAGTGAGGCTCCACTTTGAATTTGCCCCCCACAATCTTCGTAGAGGGAAAATCTTGCCTCAGATCGCCTTAAAATCCTGCAGTGTGTGGCCAGCTTAACCTGAGCTATACAGGCTAGCGCTGCATTAAAGTTCTAATGACAAAGCATGTTGGTGGCTAGAATGCAGAGGCCTATTGGGTGACGTGCAAAAACACCTCTGCTTAGAGAAGTTTTCAGTGTGGCTTCCTATTCTTGTTTTGGTAAAGTAATGTGGTCACGGTCTGATTAAACAGCCATTTTTCAAAAGCAACATCCAAGCGAATCACTACAGTATTCACTAACTTATAGGTGCATCTGAGCTAACCGCTACACTGAAGGCAGCCATTGCTAGCTGCTCATTGTACAACCAAACCCCACCTGTAGCTGCTGCCTCATCCTCCTCAAATGAAGCTAATTGGTCAAACATTTTCGGTTCGGCACAAATGTTGTGAATTGGAGCTTGGCAAGATGGATTTGCCTTAGACTTATTGCTTTTTATATTATTTTTTTTCTGAGCAAAGAGTGGTAAACGTTGCTCATTTTGTCTGGTATTCACCAAAATGTGTCAAATAAATGTTTATCTTCTTTGGCTGTGCAGCAACTACATGAGATCCACTTGCATCAAAGCTGATTTTATGAAAGGCATGGTTTAAAAAGTAATTTTGAACATCAAGCAAACTTTCTTTTTAGAATCTGGTCTTGAGCCACTTTAATAAACCAGACTCAAAGGCTGTTTCCTATTGACTAGGATTGTTCAAAAGGGGAGATAATTAAACATCACTGTTTAGATGAATAAGCCTTAGAAATTCTCAAAGTTAACAGAATAATGAAATTACAAGAGTTCTGGCCTCTCGCTGTGTACGGAGCATTCATCATAATGTGGCTTTTATCTCGAGTGCCTGTGTGCAATTTTAAGCCAAATAATTTCTGCATAAAATGAAACGCATACTTCCACAGCACCCCCTGAACTGTGATGAGCTCTGAATGTAGCAGCAGAAATTGCTTTTCAAGGAATATTATTTAGAGAAAAACAGTAACTATATCATCTGTTGGTCTGTTATAGGACACCATATTATTTTGGTGTGCTTTTAAACTGCTGCAGTCTCTCCCATTAATAATCACACACATTGATAGGGTAACAAATAATGATATAGAAATGCCCTCCCCTGTCGCCTTGTAGGCTCTGGAGGCGAATACATCGTTAGCAGCTCTCACGGCGTACGCTCACTATGTGGCAGAATGTGAGAGCGAAAAGCAAAGCAGCACACACACGAGAGCGCTGTGTGAGTGATCTCCCACTGGGAGTCCTGTAGAGAGAGCATTAATCAGACCCACGGGACTCGGGGTTCAGACAGGGCCTACTACAAGGCAAGTGTGTGTGCCTGGGTGTGTGTGATGAGGGGTGGTGGGCAGTGTTGAGATGACTGCTTCTGACAGACATCCCATGAGCAGAGAAGACACAGCAAGAGAAGCTAGATCAGAATGGAGAGATGGCAACTTGATACTGAAACATATCTATGAGGGAGGAGTCACAGGGAGGTAGAACGGTTCTCTGGAGTGAGGAAACTTACTTTCACCATGGTTTTACTAGTCTAAAGGTTTTTTTGTCTCGCTGTTATGCACTGCTTTGAATACTGTTAAAATTAGCATGCTAACATGTTGATATGCAACCCCTTTGTACAGCAAATTCTTGCAAAGCATTAGATATTTCAGGAAAACTTAAGCTTGATCATCGTACTGTGAAGAAACTTGTGGCTGATTCAGATCACAGACAGGTTCATGCAGATAAAGGCATAATGAGGAAGGTTTCCATAACGAATTCATCAGATTAAGAGAGCAGATGCTAAAATTCCATTACAAAGCAGCAAACAGGTATTTTAAGCTGCTGGTGCCTCTAGAGTCCCACAAACTTCAAGGTGTAGGATCCTCCAGAGACTTGCAGTCATGTATAAACCTACTATTCAGCCCCTCACAAGCAGAAACGGTTGCAGTGGGCCCAGAAGTTCTTGTTTACTGATGAGTGCCGAGCAACCCTGGATGGTCCAGATGGAGGAGTAGTGGATGGTTGGTGGATAGCCACAATGTCCCAACAAGATTGTGCATGGAGCACACTCCATCAGCATGGAGGGGGCGGAGTCATGTTCTGGGCAAAGTATACAGAGTTTCTGACTGACCACTTTCTTTCATGGTGCAAAAAGAAGAACCGTGCTGTCCATAGCAAAATGATCTTCATGCATGACAATGCACCATCTCATGCTGCAAAGAATCCCTCTGTGTCATTGGCTGCTATGAGCATTAAAGGAGAGAAACTCATGGTGTGGCCCCCATCCTCCCCTGACCTCAACCCTACTGAGAACCTTTGGAGCATCCTCAAGCTAAAGATCTATGAGGGTGGGAGGCAGTTCATGGCTTTGATTTCAGTAAATATGGCCTCCTAATACTGCAAATTCAACACATGACCATTTACAGTTCTTTACAGCCTATGGAGTGTTTTGAAACTCTGTTGTGCATAATAATTTGGGACAGGGGATTTTGAGTTTTTTATTTTTGATCAGTGGTTCTCAACCTCAGGACCCATTAGTCTGTGTCACAACAGATCACAACCAAAGTTTCCAAAAAAATTTCAACAACGAATGTTTAGTAAATTGAAGATGTTGCAGTTTGGACCAAAACACCTGATATAAAAAAATAAAGTGGACAAAACTGACAAATTTATACTCTCTCTCCCCATAGTTATGTTTCAATTTTTGCCAATTTTCCAGAGAACTTGTAAAATTATTTCATTATCATGGGAAAAAGTAGCCATTTACTGCAAGAAAAGGAGATAAATTAGTTGAAATATTGATCAAACATTTAAATTTACCCAATATCACAGTAAAATAGGGTAAAATAAAAAGTATCGGTGCATGTCCAATAAGGACTTCAGGACTTTTGCCACCTTTTTTTTTCCAGACACTTAGTCGCGACCCACTGAAAACTGCTCTGTGACCCACTTTTGGGTCCCAACCCACCAGTTGAGAACCACTGGTGTAGATAGCTTGATTCATCATGTATTAAAAGTGTTGTAAGGATTCTGAAAAAGTCTTTGGGGATTTGAATGGGGAGTTTCACTTCTATAACCAGTGCTGTCAAAAAAGTTGGCAGGCACCATTGAGCTTTATTGTACAGTTGTAGCACAAAACACGCAAGAAATCAAAGACACAAGACAAAACAAGCATATTAAAATGAGTTTTATGGACTTGAATTGATTTTGTGTCACAGAAGCAGATTTGTGACCCCCTGAAAAGGGCTCTGTGACCATCTTTTGGATCCCCACCCACCAGCTGAACCACTGCTTTAGAGGGGGCATGTCACTCGTTCACCTTTTGTGCAATAAATGTTTAAATACAACAACTCATTTTCTAATATTAAACAGAGGTTGATTTGTACGATGGAGTATTAGGGCCACACGAAGAGGAAAAAAAAAAGAATTAAAAAAATTGACATTACAAGAATAAAGTCATAGTATTACGAGAAAAAAGTCGTAATATTATGAGATTAAAGACGTAATATTACGAGAAAGACAGTCTGCTGCGGCACCGCGGATCTATGACGGAGTATTGTCCTGATTCTGATAATAATTTTATGCTGATGTGCCAAAAGACGAAGTATTTCCTTAGTTGTGAAACCGATACTAAAGTAGCTTCACAAGATGCTCAACGTTGCTCATTTTAACGGAGGCAGCACCGTGGCAGACTCCCTTTATTGTAATATTTTATTCTTCATTATTCGATTTTATTCTCGTAATATTACGACTTTATTCTCGTAATGTCAAAAAAAAAATTCTTTTTTTAATTCTTTTTTTTTTTTTTCTCAGTGTGGCCCTAATACTCCATCGTAGATTAGGTATAAAACACAATAAAAATGTTTAAACCTAACCAGGATGTCAAAATATTACACTACAAATGTTGGCCACCTTTTCTGTGCTGATGCCCTTTTTATTATTTTTTCCCCCGCCCCTCAAAAATCCTGGCTCCACCACTGCTCATCCCATATTTTCCTCACATTGTTCATCCAAACCAACATTTCCATTCTTTCTAATAGGTTTTAATTTTCCATGTCGACAGTATTTATGTTTGTCTGCTTTGACATGAATGTACAACGAGATTGATGCCATAGAGTCTGTGCGATATAACACAAGGTCATTAAACAGCGAGAACCTTTACACTGGGAACAATGGCCGGATGATTTATGCCTCACATGCTTCAAACATATTGTCATACAAATACACAGAGACCCAAAGACACGGACTTACGCCGATGATTTACGGTTGCAGAGCTGTAAAAATCGATCCATTTCAGGGTCAGCTCATATACAGAGCCAATATAAACATTTCAACACTCCGTCTTATCCCCCTCTCTTTTCCATCCTTTGGAATCCAGCTGAAAAACACCCTAAATCTCGCTTTCATTTCCAAGATTTTGCCCTCAATTTGTCTTCCAAGCAGCTTTTTCATTCACACCTGGTCTTTACTGCAGGTTTTCCTCATGGTCTGCTGCTCCGCATAAATTCTTTGCATCTTTCTGTCACAATCCTCCATCCTCTGGCCTCTTAAACCCTCCCCTCATCCCTTTGGTAGTCTCTTCCATCTGTGTCTCACTCTCTCTCCTCCATGGTGTGTCACTGTAGCCTTGCCGTGAACTGTGTGCTTGTGTGTTAGGTTCTATATTTGAGGAGAGATGGGAGCATAGGGAGGTGAAATGGGGACACAGGGAGGGAAATGAGATATGGCTGGCAGCAAGAGCATCAAAGAAGTGATTGGTGTTACAAAAGTGAATTGAAACCAATTGATTGAATACCATTCATTATAAGGAAACTGAACACAGCCAAGATTTTTAGTCTACATGAGTATGTTTGTAATGAAATATCTCAATCGCCTCATTCAATAGTAGATTAACCCCCTGAGACCCGTTTGGAATGCATATTTAGATTCACCCACTTATTTAGGATAAGTGGGACCTGATAAGATTAAAACCTAAGCTCTGTCTTTGAACAGGAAGTACTGAAGGAAAGAAAGCTCCAGAAACACTTGTAGTTCAGAGAACAACTTCATTACAAGTGTTGCTGGAGCTTTCTGTTTCCTTCAAGACTTTCTTCATCCTACATACACCTTGGCAGCAGGTGAAGTTGTGCCAGAATTCCCTTCTCAGCTCTACAGTCTGAACAGGAAGAAGTTATATGATTGCATGTAAGGAAAACAGCCTTATCGTACTGAACAACTTTTAAAAATCTTTTTTAGAAATGCATTTTGGGTGGGTTTCGCCCGGTTGGTAGGGGCTTTTCCGTCAGTTGAAGTTGCAGAGGTCTTGAAAAATGTCCTTTAAAAAGATTAGAGGTTTCCAGAAAATCCCCCAAAACTTCCAAGACATTACTAAAAATTTATGTGAATTCCAAAAATCACTTTAAAAAGTACCCCAATTGTCCTCAAATTTCCCCTTAAAACATTTGAGTACACTATCCTGAAAAAGCATAAAGGTGAACAATTTTTTCAGAAAAAAAAAAAAAAAAAAATGAAAATTTCTAGGTAAATTCCCCAAAATTTAAAGGCAAATTTCAACTAAAATTCCTAATCAAAGCCACAAATTCCCATGAACATTAAAAATAAAAACAATACAAAACAAACAAAAAAAAAAAACTAAAAATGCCATAAAATTATTAAAATAATTTAGGTAAACTTCTCAAAAATTGAATTATGTTCCACCCAAATCCTCTAAACAAAATTTCAAAATTATCGATACATTCTTCCCAAAATTCAGACAAATTCCCTTAAAATTCCATGAACATTCCTGAGCAACCTCTCTTTAATCAAATGCCAAGAATTTAAATATAAATTACCCTGAAGCTTCATGGAAAATCAGGGACAATTTACAAATAAATTCCCTTAAGGATTAAAAAATACTAATAATAATAACCCAAAAATTCAATTAAATTAATAATAATAATAATAATAATAATTCGACACTTACCTTAAATATATATCAAATACCACC
The DNA here is from genome assembly GCF_018320785.1 of Cheilinus undulatus. NCBI lineage: Eukaryota > Metazoa > Chordata > Actinopteri > Labriformes > Labridae > Cheilinus > Cheilinus undulatus. The sequence goes on from NC_054887.1 coordinate 6,483,867, forward strand.
CAAAAAATTTTAATTATCCCCAAAATTTACATACATATTCCCGATTAAAATACATACAAAGTTATGGCGATGTGGAAACAAATTCGCATAAACATAAAAAATACCTAAAAATTCATTTTTTTCAGAATTTAGGTAAATTTCTTCTAATCAAAATTCCAGAATTTCTTAAGACATTCTTTTCAAATTTCAAACAAATTCCCATAAAATTCCATGAAAATTCCTGAACAATTTAAGATAAATTCCACTAAAGTTTTTTTTTTTTTATGAAATTCCTGAAAATGTAAAGATAAATTCTGACTAAGTTTCATGGAAAATTACAATTTCCAAATAAATTCCCATAAAGACTAAAAAAACACACATTTCTAAAAATATTTCACATAAATTACCCAAAATTCAGAGCATATACCAGTTTTAATCTTTCCCAAAAATTTTAGATACATATTCCCCTAAAATTACATACAAACTTATGGACAACCCCCCCCCCAAAAAAAAAAAAATAAAATTAGGCAAATTCCCCAAAGCACATCACTTTAACTTTAATGGAAATTCATGTACATGAAGGGTCTCATTAAATAAGGGCTTAAAGTGCCTTTGTGAGTCAAATACAATGTAGATTTGATTTCTTAATCTGCTTTGATTCAGTACTTCAAAAATAGCTGATGAAGATCCCTGGGGCTAAAAAGCGGGGTTAATTTAGGTAAAGAGGAAATCCTGGGAACTGACGAGAAGTTAAAACGAGGAAAAGACTGAAGTGAAATCAAAGGGAAAAAAATCCTGCTCAGTGTCTGACCTTTTCCTCAAAAAGAGAAACTGATGGATAGCCTCAGTGATGAATCCAGTTTGTGTATGTGTCTGTCTGCCAACAATATGTTCTCAATATGGTGCACTCTTTGTGTAATCCCAGCTGCCCACACACTACTATATATTCCAGCACTCGTATAAGAAACACTTATAGATCACAGAATTTCACACATTCAAACCCACATTAAAGTGGCGAATGCAAGGCATTGTTTTGGGCACAAATGTACGTGAAGTCAGGCTTTAAAAATACACACACCAGGATGCACGGAAACACACATTCGTAGGGATACACAAGCACGAAATATGACACAGTTTACCTTGGCTTCAGACTCAGGAATGAATCACCCGAAAATCTGTCCCTTCTGTCCAAAACTCTTAGCCTCAAAATCCCATTCTTCTGGAAAGAGCAGGGGACCAAATCAGTGGATTATGTGGTTTTATGTGTCTCTGACAAAGGACCGAGTTACGATACGACAAACACTGAAGCAAAAATCTTTTACTTTCAAAAAATGTCAGAGTGAGTCATGAATTTTATTGTCATTGTATTCTTTTTTCTTTGAAAAGAGGTTATGACATTTAATCTGAGAATTTAGGGCAGTTTTTGCTAACAGAGCCTGTTTTTAATGTAAAAACAGTGCATGTCAGCCGTTTTGTCTCTAAGCATCCAAAGCATGAAAAACCGCTGTTTTCATCGCTAGGCCTGCATCATGCATCAAGGCTTATTTTCTGAGGGTAAAACTATTAGTTTAGAACTTAACACAAATCCTAAAAGGGATATTTTGGTATTTTTAAGCAGCCTGTTTAGGTCCGCGGGCTTTGTCAGAGGAAACAAGTAACTAAACTAAACAACATTAAAATGAGGGATATTGACGCAAGTGACGATGACTTGCCATTTATTGTGGAACATCTTCTACAGTTTAAGACTCAGCGAGAAGAACGAGAGAGAAACGTTAGTGCAGACTGGTTAGCAAGAGAGATCATGACTTGTGGTACCTGCTGGTATAGATGTGGAAACTGTGAGTTCATGTCCACAAGAGCCACTGTTTTCATAAAAGGGACTTATCAGCTCTTCTTCAGGACATTTCTGATTGACGATGGAAGCTCACAGACACCTGCAGCCTGCATCACTCCCCGTCAAGAGTTCCCTGCCATACTGAACACTGGTACAGATGCATTTGTTTCACACATCCATCTGGAAAACCTTCCATAGGTGGTGTTTGGGAAAGGGCAGAGCCTTCGGAAAAAAAAAAAAAACTCAGTGGGTGATTGGATGAACAGTCTGTCTGTCACATCTTTACGGGCAAATCAGAGCGACAAAACACATGATGTTGTAGCCCCGAACCAAGGTGCACCGCTACCAACGAGTAGACACCATAGAGAACTGCACAACGCAAACCATTGTGACTGTAGACATGTCAGTACACGACTTGTTGCTTTTTGAGAAGAAAGCAACTCATATCTGTTTTTGTTCTTTTGAACAAAGAAATCTCATCAAGTTCTGATAAAACTGGCGCTTAAGCAGCATCCAAGCTAATTTCTTCCCCCACAATTGCACCAGCCTCTTCTAACTGCTTGCATACGTTACGACTCTGCCGCACCCAAAAGTACTGCCCCTCGATGCTGATCCGTCCTGTCTCTTTCTAACCAGGCCCGGTTCAGATGGGAGCTTTGCAAGATAGATTCACCAGTGAGAAACAAGGAAATGGGCAGATCCATCTGCTTTGCAAGGTTAGAACACTGGTGCTTTGCAGACCTTCAACTTTCTGAAGATAAACTGGAGGAACTGACCCCAACCGGGAGAGCTGACAGGAAATTTGTCATCCAAGTTCATTGCTGTCGATTTGTTCTTCTATGGCTGAATATTAGCTTTTGCATGATTTTCAAGGCAGATGCTTATTATAGGAGGCCAATCTTAGAAGAGTGTATTCATGTGATCAGCAGCACCTTGTCCTGATACTCCAAACACCAGACTCAAGAATCGGTCCTACAACCAGTACAATGACTACTCCAGCCTCTGTGGGTGCTTTCTTGACCTGCTGAGTTAAACAGAATGCAATGTATTTACTTTTTTCAATGTTACTCAGTCCAAGCCAAGACCCACCGTGTTCATGTGTTCCATTCCCACCATGCATTCAGGAGCTGGTTATGCCTTCACTAGTTAATGCTCTTGTTTCCACTGTACTCACCACAGTCTGTCTCAAGCATTTACGAGGAGCACCACTCTGCTCTACTTCACTCCAAATACATGCTCAGACAGAGCCCACTGCAAGGATGCGTCAAGTTGACTGGAGCAGATTGACCCGGACAGGAAGTCAGACAAGGGAACCTATAGAACATCTGGCCAATTTCCACTTTAGAAACAGATTCAGCGGGGTGTGCCATCAGCCTTTAGGTGGAGCAATACCACAGCACAAATAGGGTGCCAAGCACACGGAGGTCTTGGAATAATAGTACTTCCAAAGGTAGTGGAAAAGTGATGCAACTACCTAAAAACAGGAAGCACTGTTGAGAAGCACTCTGAAACTGAAGTTGTGGGTGCAGTGGAAGTACATAAATATTCTTTGAAAAATGGGGTGCACTTCAAGTCTCCTGGGGTGCAGTTGGACTTACTTGGTCTTTGTGATGCTTTGTTAAAGATCCACAAAAAAATGTATGCTCTAAAACCAAGCAGCAACCTCCAGTCCTGAAAAATGAAGCCAATGCAGAAGTGCAAAAAATTGCAATACCACGAGTGTCCACTTGAGGCTGGCTGCAAAATCACCGGCAGTCCCGTACACAACACAGCCGTTTTTTTACACTAGAAATAAACTGGTTTGTAGCCTGGCTCAAAAGACGAAACATGTCTCATTAGCTAATTTCACGCCCTCTCACTGTACAGGGGGTGAATTTTTTGGTACCACAATCGTTTCAGTTATATTTAAGAAAATCTCACTTCACCCTGATTGGCTTGGCTCATTTGATTGACAGCTTGATAGGGAGATGCCACCACCAGAAGGCTAGCTTTAGTACTAGCTTAGCTGACAGGAAGACCAACCCAGTGGGCGGGCTCTTGTCTGCTGTTAGGTTGATCCAAAGTTTGATTGAGACAGCAATTGCAATATCGAAGCCGCCACGGATTGGCTTTAAAAGCTGTTTGAGTCTGCTTTAATGCTCCCTTCATTGTGGGCCTATCACTGTGCATACGCTCTAGCGCAGAGACGCCAAGCCATTATGCAGTTATCTGGGGGAAGAACACCCATTTCCATGCAAATTGGCCTTTTTGCATTAGTAATAGCACAGCATTAAAAGAGTAAAGATTAGCCTAATGTCTGTGAAAGATGATGGAAGTGCACTGCAGTTTTTTATGACGCTCAAACTTTCCAGAGATCAGGAAACAATTTCGCCTTTGTATGACCTTAAAATGAATGATGTTTAAATAAGATCAGAGAATATTGCTTTGACATTGCTGATACTAAGGCAACCAGGAGTCAAATCAGTCTTAGACTCCCACTATTATGCAGGACAAGGATGTGGTTGTTTTCCTATGGTTTCTCTCATTCAGATGAGAAATTTAATCAGGATGATGCTTAATTTAATTTGCAGGATGTGGGTGGGGTTAACCACACCTGTTGCTTGCGGGAGTGGATGGCACACGGAAGAAGAACCCCCAATTTCCATATACAGCGTGTGCACCATGGAACGCTGGCGAATCGTACCGCGCAGCACTTCGCTCCCTCTCTAGTCTATCAGAGCATTTCCATAACCAGCACTCCAGACCGGCAGCGGCGCGTACCTGGAGCAGCACTTCGCTGAGATACGCTGCAGGTCTATTTTCAGCGCCAGCCGCTGCCAAACCTTGTAAATTCACTGTCATTCAGAAAGCACCAACCATGGAAGTCACAAGCGTAGAACATCCAGCTCTTTCAAAATAAAGGTTGAGGTCGCTCTCCTTTCGGTCGGAGCAAACCCGCGGCGCTTCAGTGCACAGTGCTCACGCTGTATATGGAAATTCGGGGGAAGAAGTGTTCTGTTGTGTCTCTTAAAGGAGCGGGCGCTAGTACCTGCTCCTTGCTAGCATTGCTAAAGATCATCATCTGATGACAGATGCTTTCTATTTCTGCCAAATGTGTCACAATAAAAGTCTCTGATAGTCATTTTCATGGAAGATTTTTCATACTAAGGAGCAATATCAGAAAACTGGGCACAACTTAACTAATTAAATATAGGTGTGTCACATGTACGCTTGGATAATGAAGTATGGTGAAGCCAGAAGTCTTACATTGCAGGATTAAAAAATAAAACTTGAATGTTTTAGTACTAAGCTATCTTCCTGTCATGACATGAATGTGAATGTGGCTCTCTTGGCTCAAACATAGAGCTGACAGGTCCAGTAGAGTAGATAGATGAGCACTCCATCATCAGGTTGTGGCATTTTTATAAATCTGAGAAAGGATCATCTGTCTTATGAGTCATGGTGAAGTTTCAGCATATTCAACGGACATGCCCACACCACCCTAGAGCAGATATTATTGCCTTATTTCTATGAATTTGAAACTTGATTTATTGATCTTATTCCTTGTGGTTAATAACGCTGTCTCCTGTCATACAACAAAAGTGAAAAACCACATATTTTTATCTGTTTAGTTGCTTTGAGCTTGAAAATACCAATAAGTTCAGCATCATACAAGGAAATGTCAACATAATACTCCTGTTTGAGTGGTCTATGGGAACTTGAAGTCCTTCAAAATGGACGTGACTGCAGAGAAAACCTCGCAGAGGGAATGAGGAATAATCCAGTGAAGAAATAAGAGACTGAGAGAGAAGGAGAGTTATTTGGTCCTGTCAAATGTTGCTCTGACATTTAGGTCAGGCCAGCACTCTAAATGGCATGCAGACAGATTTACCGAGGGCTTTCAGAGAGGTTGGCTAGTTGTCTTCTGACTGTCACACACTCACGGCCTGCATCATCATCACTAAAAGATGTCTCGACCCTCTGCTACCTTAAACATCCTGTGTACTACCAGTTAAAAGCATGCTATGATAGTAGAGTCTAACATGTGCATGCTTTAACTTATAAATGTAAAACTTAATCTGAAGGTTGCTTTTCAGTCTGTCCTGCACAGTTCCACGCTTAGCAGTTTCAAAGTATAAAGTGAAAGTAGAGAACATTTCAGGATGATACATAGCATCTCTGGTTTTGTCTTTTTTTTTGGAGAAAGCTTTCAGTCCAGTTCAGCAGACACTACACAAGCCATCAGTCAAACTGCTGCTGACAACAGGCCTCTCTATTGAAAATGCACTGCTATGGAAACAGCTCTGGTTTCATTTACCATCTGGCTGCTGTAATACACTGCAACTGGAAATAAAAGAACTTAGACTGCACTCACAAAACATCTGATGGAATCTGATCATTTCAAATCAGATTTGAGCCACTTTTACATGTGGATGTATGCAGTTGAAACATGAGTCTGGTTAATGCACTGGTGGACTCAGACCGGGGCACTTATGGATGCCCACTATGGCAGGGAAAACATGTTATAATTCAACCCAGGGTGCCATTCTATTGGACAGCACTTGGTTGAGTGAACTCTGGGGTGACTTCCAGTAGATAAAACACAATAAAAAGCTCTCTGTGGTGCTCTTTCACTGGACTAAACATTATAAAGTGCCCCCTAGGGTGCTACTCTAGTGGACAAAATGTGGTTAAGTGCCCTTACCTAAAAACACTGTGCATGCCACATCACCAGGAACAACTGCCCCAGCAGAATGGTCCGTCTCAAAAATGATGCTGGCCAAGACCCATTCAACACTGAATCTTATTCCAGACTTCTGACTATTCCACTTAATGCATAACTTTTTCGTGATGGTGCCTTTTGAATCATTTTTGCCCGTATATTTGTGCTCCCAATATCTTAGCATGTAAACGAAAGTAAGCGTCTTCCAGTCCTTGGTCCTCTGGGTCTTAGGGTGTACTTGTGAAGCCTGGACGCTGACTGATGTGTCAACTTCCCTTCAGTGCTTCTTGGGTATCATTGACAAAACCTAGATTTATTCATTTAAAAAGCCAATGGCAGCCAGGACAAAAGAGTTTCAGACAGGACCACTTTGTTAGGAAACACATGATTTGCAGATATAAATTGGGGTGTTTCCATTACAGAGTGGCTCGGCTCACTTGGTTTGACTTGGCACGGCAGCCCGGCACAACGGGGGATTTGCCTTTCCACCAAAACCATGCTGCTCCTTTGAGGGCGCATCTAGAGGTGATGACACCCTTCTCGATCTCTACACTGTCTGATCTGATTGACTTTGCATCGTTTTAAAGTAAAAATCTAACTGTAGACTGACAGTGCCGTGCCCCCCTCTCTCGCCGTGATCGATAAACAAACAATAATTAACGCCTGTCATCAAAAAGAGATAATTTTCCCTCATAGATGTGAAAGAACATTCTTCTGATTATTCATTTATAGGGAAAAAGGGAAGGCTTAACCTGAAAAATAACCACTCTAACCAAAGAAGCAAGTATATATTCTTTTTCATTGTGTGGTAGATAGCCTTCTTAAAAATGGGTTCAAATCTCTTGTTTAAAAATGAAATAAAACAGTTAAAAATGGCTAGAATGGGTTAATAATGGCAAAAATGGTGAAAAGGGTAATGAAATTGTATTTCAAAAGTAGCAGAAATTAGTTAGCAGTGGCAAAAAATTGATAAAATTGGCAAAAAAAAAGGGGGGTTAAGACAAAAAAATGGACAGAAATTGGGAGAAATGGGTTAAACTGACAAAAATGAGCATATCAAATAGTGAAATGTGGTTGAAATGGGTGTTAAAGATGGTAAAAAGTGGTTAAAAGAGACAATAATGGGTAAACAGAGGCAACAATAGTTGTAAAGTGGCAATACTTGGTTTAGGAGAGGCAAAAAGCGGCAGAAAAAAAGTGTTGGAAAGGGTTTGAAATGGGAAAAAATAGGTTTTTAGTGGCAAAACTGTGTTAAAATTGGTGGGAAAAAGTGATAAAAACAAGGTAAAATTTAGCAACATTGGTGTAACAACACTGTGATTTAAAAAATATTTAAAGATAATTTAGTTTTTTTTTCTTGCAACCCCGTCTCACCCCAGTGTTGAGAACCACTGCTCTAGATAGCAGAAAATGAACACAGTCATATTTTCAGATCGGACAAAAAGAACAGCATGCTTTACTATTTAAAGGCTGTCTCTGTCATGGGCTAAATGTTTCAAACATCACCAGTATTTTATTTTTTAAAAGTCTAGAATTTATTTGTCCATTAGAAGAGGAAAGGGTCAAACTTTTGTTATTAATAGGTGTAGAAAAATTTGTAATCCCTGACCCTCGCCTGGTCTGTTCTGATTTCATTCATCGGTGTGAGAACTCTATCGGACTGCAGGCTGAGCACAAAAATTTGGGGTTTTGGTTTTATGTCATAAAAAGGTCATTTGCACAGCCAGTGCTGTTACAGAGTTTTAGATGGTCTGGGCAGAGGCAGGGATAAAGCTTATTTCTGGGAGGAAAAGGATGGACTATTAGAAGCAGAAGGGGCAAATTGCACCCTGTAAACCACTCTTGAATCAGAGCGACATGCTTGGAGGTGGGGCTGGTTCGCTCTGGTGCAGCAAAACTGGTGATGGAGAAGTGAATCGGCACGGCTTGGTTTAGCTTGGTATGGCCAAAATCATAGTGGAAAAGCTAAAGTTTTTCTCTTTACTAGCAGTTATCAATTTAATTCACATTGCTGTTATTTATTTGGTGGTGTGGCTGCCCTTCCACAAGCCTATCAAGCAAAAACAGCACACAGAGCAGGCATGAATGACACCAGAAGGACATTGATTAAGTCAGATATAGCATAAAGGAGGAGCTGGGGTGGAGGACAGTTGCAGAAAGCAGCTTGCAGAGGGAGCAGCAAAGCAAAGCCAGGCTAGAGCAGTTTAAATATGGCAGCATGGGTGCAATTAACCAATAGCGTGCTTAGAGTGAATCAGCTGGCAATGAGGTGATGATGGCCTGCATGACGTCAGCACATCTCAAATATGTGGCAGTGCTCCACTCCTATGGGCTCTGTTTTTGAATATCTTTGTCTTACCTGCTGGCCGGAGGAATATTTGAGGGCCCTCCAAAAACTAACATTAAATCATTTTTCATGAATACTAGTGTTTAATGTTGTTTGATTGTAAGATAACATAAAAATCAGACTTTCTAACCTCTAAATATCATCTAACCAGGACATTTGGCAGCTTGCCGTCTTGCAGGGAACAAAGATCAGCCTGCCATTCGTTTTTTCCTCCTTGGTTCACGATGGGCCACCAAAGGGAAGTTTTCCCCGGGAATGCGTGTTTCCTTGTATTAGCCGTCTAAGTTGTAAGCCAGAACAGAACAACAGCTCATCGTGATTCACTCTGCTCTGAAAGCGGTCCATCTTTAAAAGCCACTTCACCTAGCTCCGATGCTATTTTTCCTTTTTGGGGTGAGATCATTAAGGCCAAAAATAATCGAAAACAGTTAACCCCAGGTACTTGTGTTGTGCTGCAGCCATCCAGGACTGTTTAGAGGACATGCAGAGCTCTCATCTACCCTTCATCCTCTATTTGTTCCCTCAGTGTGATGCACTTTCTAACTCTGTTACATAAATACAGTTTAATATTACAATATGCCCCTCTTCATGTTTATTTGGGGGTGTCTACTGAAAGCTCTACTATGAACATTTCTCTTTCTGTGTCACTTATTCTCCATTATTCACTCTCTTCCTTAGCATTCCTTGTGAGTCTGTCTGTCCCTCCTCTTCCTCCTCCTCCTCCTCCTCTCCTGCTATCTTCCTCCTCATTCTTTCCTCACACCTCCTCGTTGTGATGAAACAAGCCCAGTCGACAGCACTGAAGATGACAAACAGCTCTGTCATCTCGTGGTTATGCTGCAAATGAAAGCAGAGGAAGTAGGGACGTTTTAATGAGCTCTATAAAATAAGATGATAGTCTGTTGTCTTAAACTGGAATATATATGTGTATGAAATGCTAAACAGCAATTAGATTAGAAAAATAATATTTCTATTTTTCAAAAAGGTAGGGAAATCTAGATTTGTTGATGACAAAGTTTGCATGCATTTAAAACACAAGTCATTAGAAATATACTGTTACTCTGCTGCCTGTAGTCGGCCATTAAAGTTGCGAGTGGCAGTCTGATAGAAGCAGTCTTTTTTTTTTTGGTTGGAAGTAACAAAAGTTGCCTGATGCAAATGATAAATCCCAAGGAAGAAAAATAATTAGACATTATAGATCAGGCGTCTCAAACTCAATCACAGCAGGAGTCGGATTCTGAATTGAGGTCTAACCTGGGAGCCTAACAGGGTCAACATTTAACCATAAACTGTCAACCTCATTTTCACCTGTGATAAATTATGGAAAGGAAAACTTACCACTGTTGACAATTGATTTTTAAAATAAGAAAGACAAAAATGATATGTTTAAAGGTTCAAAATTGGAGATAAAATGTAAAACTCATTAGTTCAAAAGGTCAAAGCACAAAATAAAAAAAAAAGTTTTAAAAGACACATATGTAAGACAAAAGGTCAAAATTAGAAGTTTTGAAGGTCAAAATGAGATCAAATTTAAAATTGCAAGTTTTAAAAGACAAAATATGAGTTATAATTGGAAATTATGAGTTTTGAAGGTCAAAATATGAGCTAAATTCAAAATAATGTGCTTAAAATGTAGGCTAAGAAGTCAATTTTTAAATTGAAAAGGTCAAAAATTAAATTTAATGTCAAAATCGTAATTTGAAAAGGTCAAAACTTGACTTAAAATTTTAAATTGTGAATATAAAAGGCCAAAATATGACAAAATTTGAAATTATGAGTTTTAAAGGTCAAAATAGATAAAATTGAAATTGTGAGTTTAAAGGGCAAACTATGAGATAAAATATTGTGAGTTTTTCAGTAAAAAAAAAAAAGATAAAACATGAAGTCGTGTTTTTAAGGTCAAAATACAAGAAAATTAAAAATTGTGTTTTTTTAAGGTCAAAATATGAGTTAAAGATGGAAATTATGAGTTTAAGAGGTCAAAATTTGAGCTAAAATGAAAAATCATATGTTTTAAAAGGTCAAAATCTGAGCTGAAAAGTCTTTTTTTATTAATATTATTATTTAAAAGGTCAAAAAAAAATTAAATGTCAAAATCATAACTTTAAAAGTCAAAGTTTGACCTAAAATGTTAATCTAAAAGGTCAAGATCTGAGATTAAATTTAAAATGGGGTGTTTTAAAGGTCCAAATATGAGATTACATTTAAAATCATGAGTTTGAAAGATCAAATTATAAGGTAAAATATGACATCATGAGTTTTTAAAGATCATATCATAGGATAAAACGTGAAATCGTGAGTTTTAAAGGTCAAAATCTGAGGTAAAAAAAATACAATGAAAAGCCAAAATCATAAGTTTAGAAGGTCAAAAAATCATAAAAAGTGACAATTATTAATTGAAAAGGTCAAAATCATAACTCTAAGTCAAAACTGTTGGATGCAAAATTGAAAATAAGAAAGCATTTTTTTTTTTCTTTTACCATATTCCTGAATTTTTATCTAATTATTTTCACTCTTTTTTAATTTTATGCCTCAAGGATTTTTCAGATCATCAAGGTTCAATTTATGTTTCTGTACTGGAGGGAATCTGCAGACCTCAGTGGCTCAGGTATAATAAAAATATGATCTGGGCCTTGAGTTTGACACCCCCTTTGATAAATGACAAAAAAGTGATTATTCACTCTCTGGATTATCACTTTTATTTTCACTTAACAAATATTTCTGCCTAGTATTTAAATTGGCATGCATTTTAATGCTTAATAATTCAAATCACACACATTTTCATCAGCTTAATTTATATTCAAACTTTTGGTTACTTTAATTCTTACTTTCCTTAAATAATAAATGAAAATGTTCGCCCCTTTAATGATAAATGAAAATGTTCACCTCTTAAATGATAACAATGAATAGAAAATAATAAAAATTACTTCATTTGCCACAATTTTTACCCAGTTCTATTCAACCACAAATAAATCAGATCAGTTCACAATTTATCACATCATTTTTCAGTTCTATAATTTTCATCTCTTCAGGTTTGAGTCACAAAAGTTTTTATCATAAATATTGATCACTGGTCTAACGAACTTTTAACAGTCATGTCGACAAGTAGTTGACTTATAGTTTTGGTTGTTTATATTCGTAAATTTAATATCTACTTTTGCACACGTGTAATGTTTACCTGGTTGTATAGTCATTTAATCAGCATCCATAACAACGACTGCTGGTGCTACATCTTATCTTACCAATAAGTTGCTATCCTGAAAAAGTAACAGGCAAATACTTGTTACTGCAGTACTACTGGAAAACAGAATGTATAAATGTCTACTTTGGGCTTCCATGAAGTAGAAGTGCATCATTATTTTTGATAAGTAGTTGGGAAATGTAACTGTAACACAGATGCATGACTGCACTGATAGAGCCTAATGGAACAGCTTTTGTCACCCATCATTCACTTGTAATTTTCCTTGGTTTCAATCACAAACACATCACGGATTTCAAAAACAACCTTTAGCCCGATGGTACCATTCAGCTGTTTTATTCCCAGATGGGTCCCCCAGCAGTCAGTATGCTGCAATTAGTGTTGAATGGGAGGTGACGGTGTCCCACGCACGCACAGCTTCCAAATGCCAAGTGACAACAGCAGAAAGCCCGGCTGTCTCGGTGATGCAGGAGCCAGCAGACATCTGGGAATGTCGAGTTGCTATGGGGAGTCAGGGGGCCGGGCAGAAAGGGGGAGGGCAGACGTGGAGGTTTGGTGGGAAATAACATCAAGAGAGGGAGGTGGGAGAAGATGAATCAGGAGAGGTTGGAGGTTGAGGAAGCACAGGAGGAGCATAGGCCGTAGAAACAGAGGGATATGTGAATAAGAAAGTGGGCTAGAGTGTGGACGATGCAGTCTGTCAGGTCTCCGATCTGTCAGCGCAGTGCCTCTGCTCCCCTCAGGAAGCACAACACAAGAGGCCCTGCCTCATTTTGTACTCTCATCCACTCACATACGGCGTCCTCATGCACCCTCTTGTCCCCAGCAGTGCACTTCACTGCACAGTCATTTGGCCATGGGGAGGAAACATAGATTGTTGTGCGTTTGTCGCTTTCATGCAAAATTGCATCTTAAGGTTTAGGTTAGACGGACACAGAGTGTGTCAAATGTTCCCTCGAGGTGATCACATGATTCTGATATTATTTTGGGATCAACCTTAACCATCAGACATGATTTGGTGTCAAAATGAGTGAACATGTGGTGGAGTCAGCGTAGGTGGAGCTGCAGTGTCATCTGCTGGCAGAAATGCAGCATTGCACTCAGGTTTCTGCAAAAATGTTTTATTTTTTTCAACTGTAAACTGTTGGTTTTCTACTTTTATCCAATGTGTGTCACAGTTTCTGACAGGATAGTTATATTTCTAAATTCATCTTTTCCTAAGCAGTTTTAAACACCATATATGGAGCATTTATGCAAGGTGGTACTGATCTCTAACAAGGATAGGCCACTTTGGTTACCAAGAGAATGAATGAATGAATGTTACTGTCAACACCAAAGGGCCAAATTGTTACAGATTGTTGGATATTCTTAATTTAACCCTTCTGATTACTAATAAATCAATGAAAAGAAGAAAATGTTGCTTTCTTGATAATCTATTAGCCCACCATTTACTTTTTAAACTCACATTGAGACTGGAAATAGTTTATTTAATGAAATAAAACAAAAATAAATGAATTTTAAGCTGCTTTTTTTCAATGCCATGAATATTATATTTACTTAGTATTTTACTTGCATTTTTTCTTTATGAAGATCATTTGGTGATGCGTTTAAAAATGGAAAATAAATTAAGAAATTAAAAAGAATTAAATAAAAATAAATAAATAATAAGTTTAACACTGAAATAATGTAAAATAAAATATATTTAGATACAATTAAAAAATGAAATAAAATATTAAATTAACATTGATAAGGAAAACATAAATTTCTAAATAAAATCCAATTTAAAAAAGAAATTAAGTCAGATAAAAATTTAATAAAGAACATTTTATATATAAAGTTGAGTAAAATAAAAAATAAAAATGGAACAAAAATACAAAAAAAAATAGATTTAATAAATAAAGTTAAAATTTTGAGGGATTCAAAAAACTTGAAAAAATAATATATAACATAAATTATAAAAAGAATTAACAATGAATAAGAAAAATTAAAACAGAAAAGAACAGAAATAAAAACAAAAAATTAAACAAAAATAACATTAAAGAAACTTTACAAATCTACAAATTTAAAAAGAAATTAGTTATAAAGTAAATACAAGTAATATAAAATAAAACAGAATATACATTTTTTAAATTAAAAAAGGGGAAAAAGTTTCAAATTGTTTTAATCAAATTAAAAAACTTAATGAAACAACTAACCATATACCAGTAGCAAAAGATTATTAGAGAGGTTTCTGTATTCATGCTTTCATGCAGATTTTGACTGTTTTCTTAAGGTTTATAATTCATTTGTATTTGGAATTGACTTTGGGGCCAAAAATTAATGGAGGCCGCACGTTGTCCCTGGCCCAACAGCTGCCCAACCCTGATCTATAGTGAAATCTTTTTGTACACTAGACTGACTCAGAGGTAAGCCATATTTTGCCTTTTTTATGTCTCTATCCAGCTATCATCACTTTTATATTTTAGCCGGTTCTGAATCCAGTGAAAGTAGTGCTGATGCCTTTTGAAGAGCAACAAAAGCAAAAAAGATCTCCAGGGACATGATCCAGTGCTGCTGTCTAGTTTTTTCTAAATGCTGCTGAAGGTAACAGCAAACCTGCCAATAGGTTCTCTGCAGTCACATGACTCTGATGACGCAAATGTCCACTGGGGACCAGGAAGTGGGGTACAGCTAGAACGAATGGGAACAGAGGAAAGTTAGTACTTTTGGGGTCTGGTCCAACCCACCAGGTCCTGGACACCCCATATGCAGTGAGCTGGATCAGGCCTGGGATAATGCAACAGGTGCCTATAGCTGCTGCTCCTGTATCTAACAGCTGACCCTTCCCAACCTAGCTCTCCCGAGCATGTCAGCACTAGACACATGGTCTTGCCAACAAAATGCACAGAAGAGAGGGTGTCACAAAGGTATGGTGGCCTGGAAGTTCAACACAAAATTACAAAGTCTGAAACACTTACAAATAACGGAACGTTTTACAAAATAAATTTACAAAAACAGGAAACAGTTTCGTATGAGCTGAGACAGAAGAGAGTCTTTCACAGTCCTTCGTCCTTCCAGTCTTACTATATTTTTGTTAGGCCTGGATCTTGACTGATGGCCAGAGGTGCCAACTTGACTCCTTTGTGACATCTTCTCTTACGCCCATTTTTGGATATCACCAGCAAGACTGTGTGTCTAATGCTGACATGCTCAGGAGAGCAGGATGGGAAGGGTCAGTTGCCTGACACAGGACTGGCAGCCGTGCTTTTGCAAGCCCCTGGCATGCTTGCCCGGGCATGATCCAGCTCATTGCATGCTGGCTGTCCAGGACTCGGTGGTCAGGTGCAGACGCCAGGGGTGACCGCGTGTGTCATAGAAGGACCAGCTGGGGGGATTCCTGGAGAGATGGGACATGGGCCTGGTCCAGGCCTGGAGGAAGGCCATCAGTGCAGGACCAAGGTTGATGTGGCAAAATGCCAAAACCGGCTTGAACTCCAATACCTGACCTTACCTGACCTGACCTGTATAAAGGTGTTTAACTGTTTCCTTATTTTATTGCAAATTAGTTTTGAGCTTTTTAAACATGTTTCAGACTTTGTCATTTTGTACTGGACTTTCAGGCCACCGTACAAAGGGGTTGAGTCGGCACATTCACCTAGAGCGACTTCTGACTGACAATAAAAGGATCTATCATCTGTTTCACATCCCAGACCGGTGTTATGGGTGAATGAGTGACCATGTTAATTGGTGACTTTAGGTAACTGTGTCTGTGGTTGTCTTAAGAACATTTTGAAAACTTAAAGAGCTCTTTTGTTGAGGTTTTCATTGAATTCCTATCTTCTGAGCACATTTAAACATAACAGAATATGTTTGTTTTTTAACAGTGCTTTAAGGACCAGTATCTTGAAAAGTCACAAATTAACACAGTCACTTGTTAAAAATGAACACCTGCTTGCCTGCAGCATCCTCAACAGTGAAGGCGGTAGATTGATTTTCACTTTAGTTCAAGTTTCAGATAGAGCCCACACATTTTAACACCTTTTTTCTCTTGATCCGTCTTTAGTGTTGTTGAATTCCCTGTATCATCTAATATATCATAAGAAATTACACGTACCTGCTTTAGTCCTCATGTTTAATGGCTGATGTTGGGCTGCAGGAAGTTCCTGTCCAAATTACACCAAGGAATGCCTCCTGAGACCATCTCTCATATGATCAGGAGAGAGATCCTTATTATAGTTTGAGCCTGCGTAATCTTAGATGCTCCGTACTCATACCAACACACCCATCCTTGTATACATGCTGAAATGTGTGAGGGCCAACGAGGAGAGAGCATCGTTATGTGATGATAGGCTCTTATTTTAGTTGAGACACGTATCACACGGTTCAGGGTGTGATCCAAAGATTCAATTCACTTGTCAATTTGCCATCTCTGGGTCCACAAGTGTCATTTGAACCAAGGTAATTGCTTGTTTTGACTTTTTCTCTGTCAAACACCTTAACTGAAAAGACCAAATATTAACTATATATATATATTTTTCCCTTTTACTGATTTTATAAATCAATCATGATAAATATAATTCTGCTTTATTTGACAAAAAATACAAAAAATCCTTTTGAACGTCAAAGATTTCTACAAAGTAATGTCATTTAAATAAAATATGCAATGTAAAATAAGTGACTGCTTAAATACTCACCCCTTTTAAAGAGACTAACCTTATTCAACAGAGCCAGTAGTCTCACAATTAGTGAAATTGGGATCGCCTGAGTGCAGTGAATGTGTCTCAAGAGACTGTAGCATAAAGACATCTGTGTCTGGAAAGTCCAGTCTCTGATTAATCAGTATTCCTGGCTACCATTACACCATGAAGTCAAAACAACACCCTGAGCAACTCAGAGAAAAGCTTATTGAAAAGTATAAGTTGGGGGATGGATACAAAAATATGTCCAAGGCACTAAACATCCCTTAGAGCTGGAAACTACAGTTCACCAATAACCATGGCGGAGACTCCATGGTCAAGTGGAAGAAGTCTGATGAGACCAAAATGATGCTTTTTATTCATCAGACCAGAATTAATGTCATCAACTAAAACTATGACTAAAGATGTTCATCGACTACCTTTGTTCACAAGAAAAAAAAAGGGGGAAAGGGGCAATCCCGTTTCTACCCCTTAACCCTCCCCCTTAGTCTACCCTCTCCTCTTGCCCCAGAGTGACAAAGTGATAAGAAGTAGGGTTGAAAACCTTCCCTTAAAAAAATGAGATGCCACTTGATTGCTGTTCATTATCACAAATTGCTGATAAACAATGTGTCATCAGAGGTGACAATGAAGCTTCTTGCATCTTGTTCATACTATGGATCTCCATTTATTTATACAGTAAATAGCCCTCGTTTAGATGTGCACTTACCGAAAATACAATAAACTCCCACAGTAGCTGAAGATTGAACACATGAGTAAACAGCTATTTCCCTTGATCAATGCTGAAAATATTTACATTTATGAGCCAACTTCATAGTCCGTTGTGCCTTTTTGCAAGTGAACACAGTGCATGGTGGGAAATTCATCAGACCCCTTGGTTTCAAGTGTCGTCCTGAAAAATCTTTATTTCCAGGGCTACGTATCCCTCAGCCCTAGCCCTTGATTCAAAAGAGAATCCGGACACCTCTTTACCTGATGTGAACATGCAAAACTGAGGGGAAGGGCTAAGGGGTAGAAATGAGATTAACCCTAAGACTAGCCAAAAATAGATCTTTGATTTATTTAACCAGGAAAAACCAAATTGTGATTAAACATCTGTTTTCAAGAGTGTCTTTGTCAAGATAGCGGCAGCGAACAGAGTTCCAGACACTCTGATAACATAATACAACATATATAGTCCAAATGCATTAAAGGCACACTAACAATTAAACAATTTAAGCAGCAAATATTTACCAGAATCAGCCACACTTGTGAAATTAATCAAAGCATCTGCAGCCAGATGTTCATCAAGTTTCAACTCTTTTTGTAAATCATTCCAGGCAATCTGTCAAATCTATCAAAGTACAGTGCATCTGTGGTTATTCTGCCTCTCAGCTG
This sequence comes from Cheilinus undulatus, assembly GCF_018320785.1. Lineage (NCBI taxonomy): Eukaryota > Metazoa > Chordata > Actinopteri > Labriformes > Labridae > Cheilinus > Cheilinus undulatus. The sequence continues at coordinate 6,501,981 of NC_054887.1, forward strand.
TAGAAAGCAGGCGCTCCAGGTTTTGCAGAGTGCATGGAAACCACAACCATAATTTGGTACCAGATTTAGGCAAGAGAATAAATGCTTGGACTAAAAATAAAGACGAAAATGTGAGGACTTTTTATGGACTAAAACTGGACTAAATCTATAAAGGGTAGAAATGACTGGAATGTGACGAAAACTAAAGAGTATTTCATCTAAATAGCTGTCAAAATTAACACTACAGCTGACAAGACACATTGTTTGGTGGACACCAAACACTGCACATCATCACAAACACACCATCCCCACTGTGAAGCATGGTGGTGGCAGCATCATACTGTGGGGATGCTTCTTGGCGGCTGGCCTTGGAAGGCTTGTGAAGGCAGAGGGTGACATGAATGCGGCAAAATATAGGAAAATAGAGGTGGACAATCTTATTCAGTCTGTAAGAGAACTACAGCTTGGGAAAAGATTTATTTTCCAATATGACAATGAACTGAAGCATACAGCAAAAGCTACACAGAAATACAAATGCCTGTAATTAAAAAATCCAAGGGAGTGAATACTTTATATGGCACTGTAAATTGTGCTGCTAACACCTTGTTTCATGTAGTCTATAGATTAATTCAGGGTGTTTTTTAAGTCTTTATTTTTAATATTGCTTAAATTGTCAAAAGCAGATAGATAAGGCTTCAATTTCCTGTAGTTTATAGATATTAAATTCTCCAAACTGATAAGATCACTGACATCAGTAAATGCAACTCTATCCCTCTACCTAGCTCAGCACTGAATAATTTATAATCCTCACATGCTGGCACATGATTAAGTCGATATAACAAGCAGCCTTGCACCTGAATGACCTCATCTCATCAAGATTCCCTGCTTGTTTCTCACTTTTTTCCCTGTCACTGCTACTTTTTGTCTGCGCACACTCTGTTATTAGCGCCAGGTTCGTACTGTGCCTCCTCGGAGCCGTGCACAGAGATGAGCAGCTCTCTGCTGTGCCAACATTGGCTTTTGGGCGGATTGTTAAAGGTGCCAGCATTGGATCGGGGCCAGCTTACAAAAGGTCAACATACCCCAGACAGGATCGAGTGGCTTCTGCTGAAGTGCAGTGTCACTCAAACAGCCACTTTATCGCACACGGTGACACGCAGTGAGGCATTTGTGCTTGTGATGTACTAGCAGATAATTTGCACTAAAGACCCCTGTGTTAGAAAGTGCTTTATACTGTAAAATCAATTTTTGTGTAGTTTAATTGTGCTGCAAAGCTATTTCAATGCTTCATTCAGTAAATTCTTATCACGATTTGATGTCTTTGCTTGTTGGATGAACTGTTTTATCAGTAAAGATGGAGGTCTATATAGATGTAGTAGTGAGTAAACACAATTAACAGACACGTGAACAAAACAAAGAGACAAACAGGAGATAAATAAAGTCATGCAAAGCTATTCAAAGCCAACGCATGCTTTTTCAGTGATCTGTCTGTCTGTTTTTGTTAATTTACAAACACAGACTGACAGACAGCTATCTGTTTGTTTCTCTTACTCTCCCAGCAGAATCGATTTTGCCCTTTGACCCTGTGTTGGCCCTCTGATTGGTCAACTAACCACCAATCAGAGAGCCCCCTCTCATAGCAGCCTTTGCAGGGTTACTTCTGGTTAGAAAAAGCAAACATATCCAATCACTGTTCAGCTCCCAATGGCAAACACAATTTAAACAAGACATCCAAGATCTCATTTCAGATTTTGCCTTATTGAAAATAAAAGGTACTTTTCAACTGCAGCAACTTTCCCCAGGACCTAGGAACCTTCAAGGAACTCTGTGCTTTTTAACTGTAGGAACTAGGATCTAAATTTGGTTCTGGGGTAGAAAATCTAATCCTTGAAAAGTTCTTGGCCCAGGAACTTTGGGCCCTTGGCTACAGTGCCAAACTCTTCTGATTGGTAGTTAAGTTAACCCTCTCAGCCTGATATTGTGGTACCACGAGAAGAGCTACAGGTTAAATATCTTTTCCTCTCAAAGCTCGTCATTTGCCATTCTCATGATGTTATCCATGCAGAAGCTATTCTAGTATTCCCATAACTAAAGTAACTTTTCAGGGATGGCGAAGATTAAATCCACATCAGTAACTGATAGTGGATGTATTTTAAACCATTTTTAAATCAATTTTTGATCATTTTTAGCTTTAGCTGCTAATGCTAACCACCATATTGTTTACCCAGAATGGTTTGTGACAAGATGTCAGCCAATCTTCCATCATTGTGTCATGCTGTGTTACACTGTGCATGCAGTAACTTTTAGGTCATGACGAAGACTGCCTGAATAGCTTATAATGGAGAAAGAGACACAGAGAGGCTGTGACGTGGCCCTCTGTGTCTGCAGACAGGAACTACTTTGAATAATAGCACAGATAAGCCATGTTTCCCTCAGGGGGTTGATTCAGTTAGGTTTAGTATGGTTTGGTACGCTAAAACCTAAAATAGTTTGCGTTTCCACAGACACCCGCGACTCAAACCAAGTACAGAGATGCTTTGAGTCGCTACGTTAATATGTAAATATATCTAGTCTAGAACAGTTTATATGACAAAATATGAAAGTTTAGAGCTGTACTGTGAGAATTTCCCACATTAAAAATAAAGGAAAAGTTCAGTTGGTGTTAAAATCAAGCTAGATTAAGTCAGAAATCCGGGGTGTGCTGATCTCATTTTACAATAGTCTGCAGCCTTAAGTTTTACAAACATGTTCAACAACCACAGAGCAATGTTTTCAAAAGTTACCTAAAGTAAGAAGTAGATTAATAACTAGTTACAGAAGATAATGAAGGCTAATCTAAGGCTTTGTATTCACAAAACTTAAGCATTAATTTAGTTTCGCATCCATCGCAGATGGATCAGGCTGATGTGAGCCTTTGGGCTCTGCTTTGTGTTCTTAAAATTAGGTCCAGATAAACGTCAGGAAACTTGATTTGTGGTCAGATAACAATATCCACTAGGAAACAGTTTGGATCTCTGTCGAGTCCAATTATTTCCCTTGTAGGCAGATATTAGTCAGTTTTTCTCCTGTTTTTCTCCTGCTCCTCACAGCGCAGACTTCCGTGTTTTAAAGCCCGGAGGCGAGCAGCTGAGTCATGCGCTGACATGACGTCAGTGTATTGTTGTGTGTCTAGCTCCACTTTTTTGGTACGGATAGATAAGATTGGTACCCCTATGGAAGGGTGCTGAAAAGTGGGACAGTATGGGTCGGTTTTTTGGGACCTTTTCCAAATTTTGCTCTATGGAAACGCAAAAAAAATGCGTGCCATTCCGCACTTAACTGAGCCAGACCGCTTGGTGGAAACAACCTGATACAATACAATACAATAACTTTATTTATCCCCGAAGAGAAATTTATTTGTCTGGAGTCTCATCTGTTTATAGTAGAATTATATAGTCTTATGTCCTGCAGCGAAGAGAGAGGAGCCGTCCACCACTGTTGTGTTTTGGTCATTAAGGGTGATATGAAGTGGATTATTGAGCCAATACAAAAAGCACAATCACTTTTTGTGAGTGTGTGAATATTTTGAAAGCTTGTTTTGTCACAGAAGGATTATTTTTCACTCTTTGGTCCCCAAGAGATGCGGGAACAAGTTTGTGCAAAAAATAGTCAGTAGTCAGTGTTGCTTGTGTGCCAAACAGTAAACAATACAGGACGTCAGAAACTCAATTGGGAGTGCATCGGAACTTTTCAAATAACTCTCCTCTCTCTATAAGTCTTCAGACCCTTTGCAACAACACTTTTCAGGTTCCTCCCATCTCTCTGGATTTTTGATGAGATTTTTCTCCACCATGAGTGGAGTCCACCTGTGGTAAATTAAACTTACTGGACGTGATTTGAAAAGGCCTGTGCACACTTGCACTTGAATAAACAAGTCATTTGGATACTACTAGAGCAATGTTAACAACTCAAAATGTCATAACACCTCGCAAGGATTTCCCAAATGAAATTTTAACATTCTGCAAGTTAGGCCATTGCAGATAAACAACAACAGGCTAAAAAAACTCAAAAGAACACCTACCAAACCTGGGACCAAGATACAGCAATATTACCTATTTCTTTCAAAGACACAATACCTGAGTTCAGAGGGTTGATTTATCTCGTAATCGACATGTAACTCTGCTGAAACCCCCTGAGATTATATCACTTGAACATCTTCATCATTCTGACCTTTTTCTTAATGCTGCAAGTTCCTTGAAAATGTCTAAATTGCCTTCATGGCTTTCTAATCTCCAAATCCTAGAACAAAGAAGTGCTGACTGATCCTCCGGTCTGTGAAGGGTGTCTTCTCGGGTTCACTGAGTTATCTTATGAGCAATACTGAAAGAGGATGAGGCTGTTAATACACAGTCTGTGTGAACCATTGCCAACAAGAATTATGACCATTTCCAGTCTCAGTAAAGGTGAGTGCAGATGAACCCTGACCAGACTATTTAGCTGAGCTATGAAGGCCTGAAACACTTCTGTATATATACTCTACTCTGTGTCCACATCACATAGTTAAAGAGTAATAAAGGAGAATCATATTCCTGTAATAGGTGGCACTTTCACCTCATAAAGTTCTGCAGTTCATTGAGATATTAATAGTATTTAGATTCTGTTTGCATCAATGAGTGGTCATTATATTAGGTACATCTATTTATACAAGGACAGTCAGTGATTTCCACTGGGTTCTGATATTGTATAATGCCTCACCTTCATCTGCTGTCTTCTCGTCTAATGATTTAGGCCAAACTTTGATAAAGTATCAGATTTTTGTGTGAAAAATACTTAAAATATTACAATAAAAGACAAGAAAGCACATGAAAGGACGTCTATGTTCATATAAATGTGTTTTATTGAAGAAAACAGAAGAAAGAGAGGTGTTACTGTCTCTCTTGCCTCACTATTGCATCCACTGTTCATATACAAACCGGCTTTGTTCCATTGGTACATTTTCAAGTGATGTTGGGCCCATAAAACACAGCAAATATTCACACATCAGACACACAGAGAAATTCAACAAGGGCATTTCTTATAAATTTAAGATGTTTTTTTTCAATTACTAGATTTTGTAAATCTAAAAAATGTATGATATTGCTGATGAGTTGCTCCAGTTAAAGGAAATATATTTGTTTACCACAGTTCCCAATCTGGGATCAGGGACCAACACGAGGCATTAAACCATCTAAAAGCCTTAAAGGCTAAATGTGGTTGAAAAAAAGTGCAAAATTCTTCTGAATCAGGAGCTCAATTTCCAAACTTGATGTAACTGAACTTTTTATCTCATATGTTTTTTATCTCATAACTAAGACTTACAATCACATTTATTAGACTTTTTATTCCTTAAGAATTAAGTTTAATTAAGTTTAAACTTTTAATTATTCTTGAAAAAAAGCACTTTATGAATAAATGTATTATTAATTATCACTTTGTACCATGTTGTGTAATTGCCTTTTTTCCAGAATTTAAATTGGATCTCATAATCTTGGCTTTTTATCTCACAATTTTTAATTTATATAACATGTTTTTGATTTTATCTCATAACTATGAAATTTTTATCTCATTATTTTGACTTTTGAAACTCAATGTGTTGACTTTTATCTCACAGTCATGGCTTCTGTCTCTTGAATATGACTTTTTATCTTATAATTTTTAATTGTATCTCTTATTTAACACTTTTTAACTTGCAATTTTTAATTTTATCTATTTTGAATGTTATCTCATGATTCTATCTGGATTCTATCCAGAAATTTTGAATTTGTATGTCCAAATTTTGACTTTATCTCAAAATTTACTTTTATCTCAAAATGACTTTTTGATCCAAGAATTTGAATTTTATCTCATAATTTGGATTTTTATCCCATAATTTTGGGGGGGGGGGGGTTTCTGAAAATTTTGAATTATATCCTATTATTTTGATATTTTTTATTGTTTTGAATTTTCGTATTATTTTGAATTGTATGTGCACATTTTGACTTAATCTAAAAATTTACTTTTATCCCAAAATTTTTTCTCAGAATTTGGATTTTGTCTCAAGATTTTGACTTTTTCCTCATTATTTTGACTTTTATCTCTTTGTTTTTACTTTTATAATTATTCAGACTTTCTTCTCATTTTTTGACTTATATATCACAATGCTCACTGTTTTCCCATAATTTGGACTTTTATCTCTATCTATTTCCTCTCATTTTGAATATCTATATCCGATTTTGTCTAACCTCTTAATTTACTGTTAGCTTATACTGACTTTTGACTTTTTTTTCTCACAGTTTTTTAAGTTTCATCTCATTATTTTGAATTTCTATGTCAAAATTTTTACCTTATCACAAAATTTATTTATATCACATAATGATTTTTATTAATCTAAGGATTTGAATTTTGTCTCTTAATTTTGAAGTATATATATCATAATTTTGCCTTTTTCTCATAATTTGACATTAATCTCGTTATTTTAAATCTTATCTTATTATATGAGTTTCTACATCTGAATTTGACTTTATCTCAAAATTTACTTTTATCTCATCCATCCATCCATCCATCCATTTTCCATATCGGTCATCCCATAGTGGGTTTTTAATCTTATCATGACTTTAAAATCTAAGAATTTGAATTTTATCTCATGATTTTGACCTTTATCTCATGATTTTGACCTTTTCCTTGCATTTTTTCTTTCTGAAGTGGCAGAGATGGGCTTCCATAAAAAAGGATTGGGACCACTACAAGAATTTGCTTATTGTTGGAAAAGAAACACCCAGATATGAACACACACAACTAAACACACATGCTACAAGTGAATTCTGACATTGCACCCATTAACTCCTACCCTTTTTCACAATGTTCTAACCAGTTAGAAATACAGTACAAAGAATACTGGGATTTACTCATGGTTGAAAATGCCACACTTCTCAGTTGAAAACCACCAGTTAACTTTCACCCTATCCCACCATCCCTTTGTTAGTCGCCACTCGATGCCTCCTCCATTGAGAGAACCAACAGCACATTGAAAATACGTAGAGGGCAAAGAATGCTGGGAAGTCATACAGGAAAACAACGAAGAAGAACCCAGCAACTAAGACGACGCAGACGACAAGTCTGGTGATGTGAAAGAGGATGTACAAAATATTCCACCACACCAGACAGTCCGAACTTCTGAACTTCTCTGAGGAGGAACTCTGAACTCTGTAGGACAAGTGGCCTGGTTGACCAAAGCTCTCCTTGTGGGTGACTTCCCAGTCTTCTGTTTGTTTAAAGGCGTCCCTCCAGATGGCTGATCTCTCTTTTATTTGTGAGTAGTTGTCGTGATATTTTAAAGAGCTTTGGGCTGGTTCAGTCCACGACTGCCAGCTCTCATCAGGACTGGTATCTTGACTTAGATGACCACTTGAATCTGTCTGTGAAGGTAAAAGGTTGTCTGCTATGACAAGTGGCTGATCGGTGCTTTTTGAGAAGGGTTCTGGATGTGTTGGTAGTTCTATTAAGGAAAACACCCCTGAGTCAAAATCGTCGTTTGAACCTTCCCCAGAAAGGTTGCACTTTGGTGTGTTTTCTGGCTTGCCCCTCAATTCTTTTCTGATATTTGTGTCGTCCTGTCCAAACACCTCTTCCCAAATCCTCTTGACCAAGTCTTCCCCAAACCTTTCGACGAACATTTCCTCCAGTTGCAGCTCCATTACCTCAAGCGTTTCAGTCATTTCTACTTGAACAGGCTCTTTTGTTCCCTCTGACAATTTTCCACATTCAACAAGTGGAAAGCCCTCAACTTCTGCTGACAGCTCTTGTTCTTCCAATTCGGCTGGTGCATTCTTCCTCTCCCTCCGAGGGTTCTCCACGTTACTCATCAACTCCCCCTGCACTTCTATTTTCAGCTTCTCAATGCTCCCTCTCTTATCTTTGCCTCTCTGACTCATATCTTCCTCTATTATTTCTAATAACTCAGGTTGGTGTTGAAGTTCTGTTGGATTGTCGGCCTTTGCAGTCGTCTCCTTTATGGTAGCTTCTTGTGCTCTTGTTTCATTGCCTATATCCTCTCTCGGACCCTTCATATCATCCTGTAAATGATTCCATTTTGTCTCTAACACCTCTGCTGCATTTTGGTTGCATTTATCTGGAAAAGTTCTTAGTGCATCACGATCATATTGGACAGGCTTTAACATGTCCCTTCGTTCTGCTGTCTGTGCAGATTCCCCACTTTCAGATTTCAGTCCTACGTTTTCATGATTGCAGACGTCTTCCCTTGCTTGGATCAGCCTTGTCTCTTGTACAGCATTGTCATTATGTTGGCATGATTCCTCATTTAATACCTTAATACTCTCCTTATCTGCATACATTCGCCTCTTTGTTTTGCCACTTGTTGCACAGGAATTCTGAACCTCTGTCTTTTTGCTCTCTAATTTGAATTCCCTTGCTCTCATTTGGCTTTCCCTGATGTCATCCTCACACACTGAGCGTGGCTCCAATCCATCTAAATGAAACTCTGCAGGTCTTATTTCATCTTCCAGTAATGGATTTTCTCTGTTTTGGTTCAGCCTGAATTCCTCACGATGCTTTTCATCTGCATACCTCTGGGAGATTTCACACCCGTCTGTTTTCTGTGGCCTAAATACCTCCTCCTGGGTAGAAACTCTATTTGCCGTACAGTTATTCATGATCCCTTTCTCCTCTCCGTGTCTGGATGTGGGAAAGACAAACCTCTCCCCATCCTTTGTCCCTTGTTTGATTGTCTCCCCAAATGCCAGCGTGTCATCCATCGCATTGTGTGCAGTACCTGTAACCTCGCTTTCCCTGTCGGAAGAAAGGCCCACATCCAGGCTTGCTCCTTGTGAGATCCTATCAACGGCGCTGGCATTCTGAGACTCTGGCGTTTCTGTCAAGCCTGTTGTCTCTGACTCCCCTGAGCTTGTTACAAAGTCAGCTGCGTGTTCTGCAAGGGGCGCATCTCTTCCTATGCCTTCTGCTCTTTCTATTATTCCCCCTCTTTCTCGCTCCCACATCACATGCTCGTGACACTCAGTTGAACCGTCAACAGACCCCTCGGACACAGTCATCACCCCCTTGGGGCTGAATTCCTTTGGAGTGTCTGTTACAGAGTTTGTCTGTGACCTTTGGGATGCATTCTCTGCTGCCGTGTTGTCATTTCTTGGGCTGCTGACACATGCCTCTGCTGTCTGGTGGTCTTCTGTCTTCAAGGTGGTGAAAGACAATAAGGTTTGAGAGTCTGACAGTGGCTGATGTGCAACTGAGGTGTGTGAATTTAGGTAGGTGGACTGATCCGTCGCCGCCTGAAATTCATGCCTTTGACTGCTCAAGCTTGCTCCGGCTTTGGGTTCTTTATCATTTGAAGGGGACACCGAGGTTGCTGTCTGCAACCACTCTGACTCTGGAACACCAGAATGATCTGCACAGCTCGTTCCGTTAAGAAATGCCTGCCATACATCACACACAGAGGATCCTTTATCAGCAGTATCATCTGTACCATTACGAAAGGATTGCCACGTATCACTATCACATGGCACATCTTCTATATTTTCCGCTGATACTTTGGCTCTCCCTGTCCAGATATCATCCATATCAGTCGACCCCCACGGGTGGATTTTGTCATTGTTCCAGTCCAGAGTCAGCAGAGGAATCTGATGGTAGGTGAGGACATGCAGGGTCTGGTTCTTTTGGAGCAAGCTGGCAGGGTTGACCCATGGAGTTGGCTGAGATGTTTCCTGGCCTTTGGTTGAGTCATGTGAACAAGCCTGTGGTATTCTCCTCTGAGCGAGTCGTTCCTGCACACGTACCAAGCGTGCTGCCTTGTGTCGACTTTTTATGCTATCCACCTGTCAAAAAAGGCCAACGGTCAAAAGGTCAAGCCTAGTGTTAATGCTCTAGGTACAACCAGAGGCTACCAGCACTTTGGATTTGAACTCTTTAAGGCTATCAGTTACTTTAAATCCATGACAAAAAGTGAATGTAATGGCCCATTCACTGAGCATTCTTTGATATGTAACATTGCATAGGTGATGCAATGTATTGCAACATGGCTGCAACCTCAGCACACAAGCCTATTTTTGTTTACATCATCAACTTTCTTTGCTTCACGTGTTGAAGCAGGTTGCATTCATTATTAATAGTTTGCACACGGGTGATTTCAGACGTGTTCTCAAGTGTCAGATCAGCTGACTTCCCATAGCCTTCTGGGACACCTTGTGCTCTCAGCACTATGCAGCTCATATTTGCAGATAATTAATGCATCTTTAGACTTTTCAGTGATGTTTTATTCTTAAAAGATCATAAATGAGCCTCACCAAAGGTCTGTGTTCCATATGATAGAGTGCTGATTTTATCTCTGCTCTGTCTTTTGTCGTTATTTCTGCCTCCCACGCTTTATGTGCCTCTCCCTCTGCAGAAAAAAAGGAGACAAACAGGGTCAAAGTTTGCTTGCACAGTTGAGCAAGCACATTCATGTACATATGCACACAAACATACAGTATAAACATTATGTGTACACACCTGCAATAACTGTTGATGTGTAACTGGTCTCCAAGGCCTTTTCCTGTGTACTTCCCCTCCTGTGGTTTAAAAACAAAGTGGCAGTAACATTACATAAGTGCACAGCTATGAATCACACTCTGTTCCAGTGCTTTTTAATGTTGTGTTGTATATTTTATTCTACATGTTGTGTATTTTCAAATGTAAGGCATCTCATTTTCCCTTGAAGCATCATTTTAAGGTGTTTTTAGAATTATGTTGCATTCTTTTTCATAATATCCTTTACTTACATACAGCAGGAAGTTCAATTAGCTTAAGTAGATTTCCAAAAAAAATGAGACAAAAAGGAATTTGGTGCAATTGCAGTGCTGTGAAAAAAATTCTTTGCCCTTCCTTATTCCTATTTTTATATATTTGTCACACTTACATGTTTCAGGTCTAACAATTTCACTAGCCACACCCAGGCCTGATTACTGCCGGACCTTTATGCATCAAGAAATCCCTTACTTAGAACCTGTCTGACAAAGTGAAGTAGGCTAAAAGATCTCAAAAATCTATGGTTAACGGTTACAAAGCCCTTTCTAAGGCTCTAGGACTCCAGGGAACCATAGTGAGAGCCATTATCCACAAATGGGGAAAACTTGGAACAGTAGTGAACCTTCCCAGGAGTGACCAGCATACCAAAATCACTCCAAGAGTGCATTCAGGACTCATCAAGTAAGTCAAAACAAATCCTTACCCTTCTTGATTCTTGGCATATTTGTCACACTTAAATATTTCAGATCAAATACATTCTAATATTAGACAAAGACAACCTGATTAAAAAAACAAAATGCAGTTTTAAAAAATTATGTTTAGATTTATTAAGGAAAAAAGCCATTCAAACCTACCTGGCACTGTGTGAAAACATAATTTCTCCTCCTTGTTAAATGATGCTAACCAAAGTGAGAGCCATTATCCACAAATGGAGAAAACTTGGAAAAGTGGTGAACCTTCCCAGGAGTGGCAAGCCTAGCAAAATCAGAGTATCAACGACTCTTCCAGGAGGTCACAAAAGAACCCAGAACAACATCTTAAGACCTGCAGGACTCACTTGACTCAATTAAGGCCAGTGATCATGATTAAATGATAAGAAAGACACTGGGCAAAGGTGTGAGTCACATTACATCTGGCGTAAAACCAAGGGCAGAGCAGGACATGTTTAATATCAAGGGCTAAGCACAAACAAAGAACGGTCCAGAGGGCCACTTCCCCTGAAATTCTTTGCTCACCAGACACCACTATTTTTACACAGTTTACAAAAAAAACAAAAGTTTAGAAATATAATCTATGACTCATTTGGGCAAAAATGATGTGGTTCAACCTAAAAAATCCTCAGTGCTTACATCATTTTTTCCCAATCCAATAGCGCTAAGTGTCATTATCATTCATAAATAATTACATACTTTGTTGAAGCTCAGTAATTTTCACTTCTGCTTCCTAAAAATCTCTTATATTGTTTTTTAAGTTACACTGTATGGGTAGGGTAGGAGTTTGGTGTAAAAGTTTACAATTGAAGCTATGCATTTTCAAGCAAAGAATATAAAAAAGCACCATATGGGGTGACTGTTATTGAATTATCCACAAAAATGCAGACAATTGTACTTATGTTAAAAGTACTTTTTATACTGCAGTGAGTGCATAGGTTCTTAACGTTTAAAAAGATCTTTTTTTTTTTTAAGTTTGGCTTTAAGGATTGAATTTCTCTGTTGTGATCAAAAACACCTAGATGTTTACCACTTATTTCTTTTTGCATTTATCTATAGTATGCACAAGCAACATACTTCAACCCAGCCGGAAGATTCTGGACCTTTCTGAGCTCTGTGTTATTTTCTTAACCATTTAGTCTCACCTGGACTTTTTGTCTTAAAAAGCTTATAAAATATCAACCCTGTGGTGCACAGTCAAGCTTCAAAGATCATTTTCTTCAGGCTTTAAAAATATATGTGCTATAGCAACGTCACTTGAATTTTAAAACAGTTATGGGTCTGTAAAGACAAAAGAAAAACCTTAACAGAAATTAAAACTCACGGAATTGTATATATTACACACAGTAAATATTAATTACTGAGGCTTTTTTGTTCAAACTTTTTTTCCCATCTCTTGGAGACCAACAAGTGAACAAATAATCATCCTGTGATATAAAGTCTTTAAAATGTTGACTTTTTGGAGCTCAAGCTCAAGCACACACACCAGCAAGTCCACAACTCAATGGCTTAAAAACAAAATAAAGGTTTTAGGGTGTCCTAGTCAAAGTTTGGACTCACAGTGCAATTGAGATGTTGTGGCATGTCCTTTATCAGGCTGTTCATGCTCAAACACCCTACAATGTGTCTGAATTTAAAACAGTTCTACGAAGAAGAGTGGGACAGCATTCCTCCACAGTGATGTAAAAGACACACTACAGTTATTACATACGCTTGCTTGCAGATGTTGACTCCAAAGGTAGTTCCAGTTGTAAACTTTCACACCAAATTCCGACCCTACCCATGCAGTGTAACTTAGAAAAGCAATATTGGACATTTTCAAGAAGCAGAAGTGAAAATTAATGAGCTTGACAAGGTATTTGATGGTAATGGCACTTTAGCGCTATCAGACAGAGAAACAAATTATGCATGCACCGAGGGTTCTTTTAGGTTGAACTGCATCATTTTTGCCTGAATTATGCATAGATTGGTTGGCATTGCAATTCTAAATTTGGGTTTCAAATTGCGTAAAAATAGTGCATAAAAGTGCCGTAAGCAAACATTTCTGGGAGAGTGCCCCACCAACCTTCCTTTTGTTTGGGCTTAGCCTTGGATATTTAACATTTCTAGGTCACCCCCCAGTTTTACACAGGATGTAAGGGGATGCACACCCTCCAAAAGGTTCAACTTTTGTCTCTTCAGTTCATAGAATATGGGTAGAGCTCTCCCATGGGTGCCATTTTTGCGCAGTCTCTTTCATATGGCCGAACCACGAACACTGACCTTAACTGAGTCAAGTGAGGCCTGCAGGTCTTTAGATGTAGTTGTGGGTTCTTTTGTGACCTCCTGGATGAGTTGTAAATGCACCCTTGGAGTTATTTTGGTAGGCTGGCTACTCCTGGGAAGGTTCAGTGCTGTTCAAAGTTTTCCCCATTTGTGGGTAATGGCTCTCACAAGTCCAAAAGCCTTATAAGTAGCGTTTTAACCCTTAAACCTAGATGCCAATGAGTGCTCCTCATTTGTTTTTTGAATTTCTTTCAATGGCACTATGATGTGTTGCTTTTTGAGATCTTTTGGCCTACTTCACTTTGTCAGAGAAGTTCAACTTTCAACAGGTCTGGCAGAAATCAGGCCTGGTTGTTGCTAGTGAAATTGGACTCGGCGTTCCAAAAAAAGTGATTAATCACAGTCATGATATTACAACGGCGGGCAATTACTTTTTCCACATAGGATCAGATAGGTTTGGATGGCTTTTTTCCCTTAATAAATGAAATATTGTATTTTATCAGGTTATCTTTGTCTAATGTTAAATTTCTTTGTTGATCTGAAAAATGTAATTGTGACAAATATGCCAAAAACAAGAAATAAGGAAGGAAGTAAGTACTTTTTCACAGCACTGTATGTCAAAGAGGATAATATAAGAATATCTGGCATCCCTTGGCACGTTAAGACGTCATGGAATCCTGGAGAAACACATGACCTTAATTGGGCATTAATATGTCTTCAGGAGTCTGAGAATCCACGGCTGAAAAGTTACATAACATCTTACTATAAACACAAAAGCCAGCTTGCAAGTAACATTAGAAGAATGGATTAAAAAAGCATCTGACTGTGGCAGATTTCAACCTCAACCCCAGGAAATGAGCTTTATGGGGCTTGTAATACTTTAAATGAAGGTTTCACTGACCAAATGGACATTGTTTGTTATGTAAAGGCATCTTTGTTGCTGTTAGAGAGAGACGTGACATCCATCTGCTGAGGCATGTTTAAAAAAAGATTTAGTATCTCTAACCGGTTAGCTTTGAGACAGCTCCTCTTGCTCCTATAGCTGCTACTCTCCTCTTGCACTTGAGGCCCCTGCTCCTGTGCATGTCCTCTCTGGTGGCAGAACAGCACATAGTTCATGTGGTTGTTGTTAGCCCAAAAAGTTCCCTCTGACGTTTCGTAACGGAGACAGAACTCCACTCTGGTCCCCTCTTTCTCAAAGGGAGGAATCAGGGTATACTTAAAGGTAAATCTGTCTGTTTTTCTATCACTCGATCCAGGTATGTATTCTGCCAACAGGTCAAAGTAGCTCGTCCAGCGATCAAGCGTCATCCGGATGTAAACGGACTTACTGTAGCAGAGGTTGACCACCCTGAGGATGCCACGGAGCGTGGAGGTTCCCGGAAGTAGCTCAATGCTTTCCAGCTCGACCATCTGTGCTTGCAGCCTCTGGTCCAGCTCATCAGAGCATGAGGGGACTGTAAACAGGCAGGTCATGTAGAATTCCTCTAAGGAATGGGTCGCCTCGCTCTCAAAGGCCTTGCTGACCTCTGGCTCTGTCGCTTCGACATTGTCAAACTCCTTAACTGATACCAGGTTGAGGCCAAATGCATCAGCGAATGACACCTTTCTCCGAATCACCAATGGGGGTTCTGGCTCGGAGTCCTCATCTGTTTCCACATCAGAGGCGTCCATTCCTTCCTCCTCTTGTGCTCCACTTTCTCCCTGATCCTGCTCCCCCTGAATCAGCATTTTTTCTTCATAGGGTTGTATGTAGAGAGCCTCCATAATGTGCGATGGTCTGAGAGGCAGCTGTCAGCCCGTCCTGCCGTCTGTCTGGCTCGGAGGGTGGCACAGAGCAGAGTGCCCCGAGCCTGGCTGCACTGATACTGTAGAAGCAGAGCACGGAGAGGACGTGACTTGACAGATGGAGTTCGGTTACAGCTGAACATTGTGAGGCTAAGCCAGACCTATTAATAGGACAAATATAACTAGACTGAGGCAGGCCAGTTATCCCCTCAGTCATCCTCACACAATATGGTAGCTATTTACAAAGTAAATAAGTGGAAATCTAGATTTTGTTTCTCATTTAATAATTAATTGGTGTAAGGGTTTTGTGGGTCAAGTTTTAAAGCTTAATTAACTCTAAACAAATAATGTATTATTGAACATGGCTGACTTTACAGCATTAGAGTGATGAAGCTGAGACGTGAATGTGAAGTGACACAGAATCTAAAGGGTGATAACGGAGGCTGTCATGTTACCAAAATAAAAGCTTACAATGTGAAAACCTGCAAATTAACTGTTAGTGGGTTTGGAATGACTGACGTAAGACTAAAGGAGTATATTTTCCTTTTACACAGTGAGTACGTTCTCATACGTTGCTTTAAAAATACTAGAGTATCAAATTATCTTTAAAAAAAGTCTGAAGACATTGTTTCATACAACTGCAACAAAAAAGCAGAAATCCTAGATACCTAGTGCAGGGACATTAATGAAATCATATCAAGCTACACACTGCATAAATTGTACAAACAAGTTGGCTATAATTGAAAAACTGCTGAGGCAACCCTCATTTCATGCCAGATTCTTTAACTTCACCAGTCCAAACAACTTTTCTAAATGTTGCCAACATATTCCTGCAATTAAGGGAGGTCCTAAACCCACATTATTTCCAACAACTTTTCTAAATGTATTTAATATATTAATGAAATGTAAGGAAACCATTGCTCCATGTCAGGTAAACCCACTTTTCCCAAAGTTGCCAACATACTTGTGCAATATATACGGAAGCTTTTGCTTCTCATCATTTCCCACCAGTTTTTAAAAAGTTCCCAATGTGTTTGGGCAAGTTATGTAAAATCTTGTTCCCAAACTGTTCCATCACCTTTTCTAAACATTGTCAACATATTTGCGCAATTTATGGAAGATTTTATCCCCCACCAGTTCTTCCCACATTTCTAAATGTTGCTAACATATTTGTGCAATTTATGGAATCTCTTGTTTCCCACCAGTTCCATCCACAGTTCTAAATGTTGCCAACATATTTCTGCAATTTAAGGAATCCCTTGTTCCCCACCAGTTCCAACAACTTTTCTAACGTTGCCAACATATTTGTGCAATTTATGGAAAGTCTTTTTCCCCACCAGTTCCATCCACTTTTCTCGAGGTTGCCAACATGTTTGTGCAATTTAGTGCATCCCTTGTTACCCACCAGTTCTCTACCTTTTTCTAAATGTTGCCAACATATTTCTGCAATTTATGGAAAGTGTTGTTCCCCACCAAAATCGTTCTGACTTTCTAAAAGTTGCCAACATATTTGTGTAATTTATAGAGTCCCTTGTTTTCCAACAGTTAATTCCACTTTTCTAAATGTTGCCAACATATTTGTTAAAATTATGGAAACTATAGTTCCCACTGGTTCCATTCACTTTTCTTAACATTGCCAACATATTTCTGCAATTCATGGAAAGTCTGGTTCCCCACTAAATCTTTCCACCTTTCTGAAAGTTGCCGACATATTTGTGCAATTTATGGAAACTCATGTTTCCTACCAGTTCTATTAACTTTTCTGAAAGTTGGCATTACATTTGTGGAATTTATGGAATTTCTTGTTCCCCACAAAAATCTGTCCATCTTTCTAAGAGTTGCCAACATATTTTTGCAATTTTATGAACTTTTGTTCCCCATTAGTTCCATTCATTCTGTGAACCTTTTCAACATAATTGTGCAATGTAGGAAAACCCCTGCTCCCTGTCAGTTTCACCCACTTTTCCTCATGTTACTAACATATTTGTGCAATACATACAGGAACACTTGTTTTTTTGCCAAGTTCCAACGACTTCTCCAAAAGTTTCTACTGTATTTATCTGTGCAATTTTGGGAAATTCTCCTTCTACCTCATTTCCGATTCCGCCCACTTTCCTAAACCTTGCCAACTTATTTGTGCAATGTAGAGAGGCCTTTGCTCTGTGTCAGCTCCCATGCTTTTTCAACTGTTGCCAACATATGTTTGAAATATATTTGGAAAATCCTTGCCCTCCACAATTTCCAACCAACATGTATTTTTGCAATTTAAGGCAATGCTTGCCCCTTATTGGTACCAAACCATTTGTTGCCAACTATGGAATTCCTCAATCCACCATAATTCCATGCACTTTTCCAAAGTTTTCCTTGTATTTGTGCAATTAATGGGAACTCTTGCTCCTTGCCTCTTCCGTCTTCTTTACCCAAATGTTGCCAATGTATTTGTGCAACTAAGGAAAATTCAAACCTTTGCCAATTGCACCAAGTCTTCCAAATGTTAATGTATATTTTTGCAAGTTATGGAAACCCTTGCCTCTCACCAGTTCAACCAACTTTTTCAATTATTGCAAATATATTTTTGCAATATATGGAAAAGAAAGTTACACTAGCAAAGACAAAACGTCTCCTTAAATTATGCAAAATATATTGGCAGAATTTGAAAAGGGAAATTAGACTAGCAGGGAGCAAATATTTCCCTAAATTATTACAAAATTTAAGCAACATTTGGAGATGTACTGGGTGCAAATAAGGAGCAAAAGTCTCCTTAAATTACACAAATATGTTGGCAATGTTTGTGAAAGTAAGTTGAACTGGCAAGGAAAAAGGATTTCCCTATAGTGGCAACATTTGGACAAGTAGTTGGTGCCATGGGTGTAGCAGGGGGGTACTGTTTACCAGGGCCCACAGCAGGGAGGGGCCCTTGAGAAGCTTGCAATGAAAAGAGTGTTTTTTATTTATTTATTTTTAGTAATTAGTGCCATTACTGAATCAAAAGCAACTAAATTAATCCAAATGGTGTAATCCAGTGCTGCGAAATAATGCAAGTGAATTATTATAACCATAGTAAAAATGTTGCTCATAAATGGGGAAATTATGGTTCAAAAATACATTAAAATGCATTGATATCTGTAAAAATGATGTAGCATTTGTTGCTCGGCTGGCTGGTTAAGGGGGCCCCCTGTGTATTAATCTTTCTGGGGGACCTAAATCTCTAGCTATGGCCCTGGTTGGTACTAATGAGGAGCAAGGGACACTGGCTGTTGGAAAATTTGGAAAATTAAGTCGAACTAGTGAGGCAAGAATTTCTTTTAGATTGTGCAAATATGTTGAAATCGTTTGGGAAATGTACGTTGAACTGGCGAGGAGCAAGGTTTCCCATAAATTGTGCAAGAAATGTTGGCAACATTTAGACAAGAACTTGGTGCAGGTGTGGAATAATGGTTTGCCTAAATTTCAAACATATGTTTGCAATATTTGGAAAAGCAAGTTGAACTTGCAAGGATTCCCTAAATTGTGCAAATATGTTGGTAAACTTTGGAAAATAAGTTGATACCGATGGAGCAAGGGACTTACTGAAATGCACTAAAATATTTGCAGCATTTAGAAAAATGTTTGAAATGGTGAGGACCAAAGGTTTACCTTAATCGTGCAAAGATTTTGGCATTATTTGGACAGTTGGTACCAATGAGGAGCAAGGGACTCCCTAAACTGCACAAATATGATGGCAATATCTGAAAGTAAGCTGAACAAGCAAAGACAAAGGACTTTCCTTAATGGTGCAAATATGTTGGCAATCCTGCATAACCTCTGAATGCGCCTGCTCATAAACACTTTGATTTGAACACCACTGGTTGAGTTTTGTCTGAAGTAATTACATTTAAAAGGTCTCACACTTCAACGATAATAACAACAGTAAAAACAGCAGTTGTGGCTGATCATCTTTTGCAGAAATCCAGTGTGTATGTTGTTTGTGAAAATGGATTCATTTTCTTGTGACTTTTAATATTAAAAACAAATGAATGTATGCAACTGAACTGGCATTTAAATCCCTGAAAATTAATCATAATTTCATATTTCTCAGTAGGTCTCATGTCAATGAAAAATCATGCAAAAAGTGCAGAAAAAATATAAAGTATAATACATTTAATCGCTCTTTATATGGTATCAGTTCTTGAACACAAAGAGATTATGGGTGACACTTTTTCTCTTACATTTTAGTTTACTTTATGTATATGTATGTATGTATTTACCTTAGATTTTAATCTTTATATCAGTTCACTGTCGTTGTAGCCCTCAGTGAAGTCAAAATAAAGATAGTGATTTATTGAATTGTGTCAGTTTTTATTCCTAATATATTTTGCTTGGGCAGATATGCTGTACATTACACAAACAAGTGTGAAATTGCTCATATTAAAACAGTTTGCAGAGCTGTAATCCATGTATGAATGAATGCCTAACATTTACAGCGTTTTTCCTATACACAACTGTATTTCAACTTAGAGGGGATGTGGAAGTAAATATTAACAAAAAAAAACATAGTCAACCAAAATAATAAGATTGCCAAATGTGCAAACATTAAAGTGTTTCTCTGTTGTTGTGAAGCCACCCTGGACATTTCAGAAGAAAGCCAATGCCCTCTGTATATCAGTAGATGGCACTATGTGATCAGACTTTAAAAAACATCAGATTAACTGACACATCAGCAAGCTGAACTTACGCTGTAAGTTTAAACTTAATTTATTTAAGGGAAATCAAAGTGCAAGGAAAATACTGGAGGGAAAACATCTAATATACATGCAGAGGGGGTTTCAAAGATCTTACAATGTGTTAATAGAAACTATAGTTTTATGTCTTACCTTGACCAGACTGTTACCACAGTTGACCAGAAGGTGGCAGCACACCACCACAATTCCATGCTGCTTGTTTTCCCTTTCACTCATCACTCCACAGATGCAGATTCCCTCTGCTTTTATTTGTCTGGTTTAGAATAAAGCAAACAAGAAAAGAAACGTTTTAAATAGCTGGGAAAGTGTCTTCGACTGCTTTGCAGGCAAAATGGCACAATTATTTTGGCGTGTTTACCTGCAATAATGTTCGTTTTAATTACACACAAATAGAAATAACACTCTTTTTCACCAAATTTAGGCCGATTTTAGGACTTTTTAATACACTGGATTGCAGCGGTGCACGGCATTGCTTGCAAGCACACGAACGTGGGAAGAGAGTTTCACAAATGTAAATATTTTTATTGTGTATATATAGAGATGCAAGTATTTTATGCATGACGGAAACAAGTAGATTAAAACATTCCGCTTCATTAACGTGATTTTAAAAATACACTGCCATGTAAAGTAAGGCTGCAGTCGTTTAGAAAACAAATAAAAGTTTCAAAGCCATGCACAAATCACGTCTCTTATCATTCCTTATTTATGACGTAGGTAATATTATTTATAATGCTTAAACAAGGAGAGTACTTTAATTCATTTAAAAACAAAAAAGAAAAAAACTTGGCCCCTTCCTTTCTTTTTCTTCACTTCATTTATTCCTGGACCGTGAGCGTCTCAGCGGTTTGAAGAAAGAAGAAAGAAGAAAAGAGAATAAAGCAAAACCATTTCAACTGCAGCTCCAAGAACTTCGGATCCACTTTTAAATGAACAAACAGGTGAATTTACCTTGTGAAGGTACGTCAGCATGGGTAAGAATTCCTTTAGTCAAAATCTTATTTCATTTCCTTTTGTAGCAGTGGTGTAAATTGATGCTATTTAAAATACGTCACTTATGTTTACATTGAAAAGCGTAATTGCGCATTATCATGAAAAAAGCGTCATTATTAAGTATAGGTTTATATTGCCCTGTTAATGTTCAGGCTATGTTTGCACCTCTACGCCATTAGAAATGTTTTTTTCCCAATATGTGTTTGTTTAACGTCGAAAATGTACTTGGAAATTTAAATAGATTTTTTACAAATGTGCCCCAAAAGTGATTCAGCATGTACAGTTTTCATTCTGGCAAAGATGCTGAAGGAAGCTGCGGTCTATTTTTATTTCCTGTTAATGATATTTACACAGTTGCATAAATGTTATCTTGGTGTTTCATCGATGTATTTTGGCTGTTTTTTTTATATGAAGCATGATTATGCGGGCTTTTGACTTCGTGTGAGGTATTTGACACGACAAAAACGAAGGGAAACAACTTTTTAAAGGAATATTTGACGGTTAAAAAAATGAAAATTGGAGTTTTAGGAAATATAAGGCGGTTATTTGGGTGGTTTATAAGGCAGACCTATAAAAAGGAGCTCTTTTGTGACACTTAAAGCATATACCGTGAGTACTGTACAAATTACGGTTTTTGAATTCATGTAGTTCCCACTTGCGGATGTGTACGTAATCATTAAATCTCGGTAATGCTCCTCAAAGAGGCGCGAGTTTCTCATCTTTGGGTTCATAAAGCGCCCCGTTACTAGGAGGTTACCGGTTCAATCCGCGACAACAACAAAGTCTGACAATTGTGGAGGCTTTTTAATTCAAACCACAACCACGAGCGATAACTCGTGGTCGTCTGCCTCCCCGCAAAACGTTTGAAAAAAGAGCAAACAAACTTTTAAAAATACTTTTAGCAGGTGGCCCTGACGTCACACGGGGTCGCAGTACGCCCAAAAATAAACACGCACACCTCCGCGCACAAGCAAGTGCCTCCCCTGGGGGGGTTTCTAGTCCCAAATATACTCGCTTGCTGGGATACAGCTTGATGTGTGTGTATGAATCGTAACGAAAAAAACAAGCCGCGTCTTCCTCGCATTGCGCGTCATTCAAACAGGACTCGGTGTACTGCTTTTCCCTCTGTTGCATTAGTAATAACAGCGGCGTTGACTGGAGACAGCAGGAGAGAGTGTATGTGTGTTTCTCCGACAGCGGTGCCCAGCGGAGGAATATTGAGCTTTTTATTTACTCTGCAGCTTGTTGTTCATTTTCTCTGCGTTATGGTGAACTTGGACAGTCACGTGTGAAGATCTTTGCAAGTGTACAGGACGGAGACTTCTCACCTGGTGTGTCCCTTTGACTTTTACCGCGAGGGGAAATATACCTGCGGTTTTTTTGTGGTAAGTTTTTCTGCCCAAGAGCTTATTTCTCGCTGCACACTTTGACTTTTTCACCGCTCTGTCCACTGCACTTGCATTAGGAAGTGGTCCGCCGCCCACAACTTTACTTCTGTGTTGTCTCGCGCTTTGCATTTTGATTTGCAACATCGTGTTTACGCGTAGCGCGTGCACTTCCTGTATCTTTTAATTACCGTGCAGCTGTTAACATATTTCACCTTGCATGGTGCTCGGCTCTTTTCATGTTTAGGACCTCCAGACAGCGCTGGCCACTCTTTGCCTGTTCAAATGCTTAACCCTGACTTTTGAAAAGACGACTTATTGTTTCATATCTGCTTATTGTTTTAACGTTTAATTCATTTTTTTAGTAAATACGACGTGCTTTTTTAGCCTTTCAACTTCAATTTTACGACGAAGTGAGGACGATAAATCTTAAACCTCATAATAAATCACGCTTTAGTCGTAAATGTGCCGAACTTTATAAAGATAATTGACAACTACACTGCTAGATAAGAGTAAATTTGCACATTTTACTGCGTAAAACTTGCATTTGTATTTGTTTTGAGCCATTAAATGCTTTTTTACGAGTTGTTTAATGTTGTTAATATTTTCAGGCGATACTAAATCCCAGTTATTGATATAAAAATGGAGGGCACGTTGAATTAAAGACGTTGAATGCAACTTAAATAAGGAAAAATAATTGTATTTTTTAAAAATAATCATAAAGGCAAGAGTGCACGTTTCTAGTATTATTAAGATACATATTTTCCCATCAGTTACATTATTTTTAAAAATACAGTTTTTACATTTTGATGCTCAATCCTGTGCATTAGAAATAGAGCTACACCAGAAGCAGAGATTGTATAATTAAAATAAATCTGAAGGATCGGTTTCTATCATTATCACCTTACCGTGCTTTCTTGCTCCATTTAAATATTCCATCATTTTCCATGTCCAGACACAATCAGGGAAGGGCTGCTGGTAGCAAATCAGCTCTTAAAATGATTTGATGTAATTAAAACTCAAAGCTAAAGCTCTCTAGATTCCTCCACTTCACTCTCTGTCCTGCCACTGTCCCTCTCTCAATCATTGTGGCCTTAAAAATCAATACAGGTAACTTTTTTTTTGTGGTAAGGTTAACAGGGTAGTGAGGGGAAACTGGCCTGTCTTCTGATCAGCTTTCACCCCTGGATTAGCTGCGTGGACCCTCCTTGTTGGAGCCGCAGGGTGCACAGGTGTTCCCTCCTCAGTTATGCAGGTGTGGGCCAGTTCCCCCCTCACTCAGCAGCTCTCACTCTTCAAAGGCCAAGGCGGCAATAAATGCCCCTCGTGAAATATGTCAGCGGCTGTGCACAATCAGCCCCTTTGTCGAAGTGCCCCCCTGTAATCATTTCGTCTTTAAAGCTGCCTTTACTTTTTTGTTTACTTGTGCAACTTGGGTCGTTTTATTTTGTAAAACAGGATGCACGAGTCTCCCTGTGAGGCTGACCGTTGTTGGGAGCAGTGCACTTATTACCCCGGCTCTCCCCACTCTGCGTCCATTTTTTGATTGCTGCATTTATCATCGGGCGGTCGTGCTCTACATTATGGTAATAGGAAAATGAATGTCCTCCACAGGATTAATGTGTATACCCTGTCATACGTTTCAATCATTTATCAAAATTAAGATTCAGCTTTCAGCTCAATGAACACCAGTTGATGCATGATTTTTATCTCAGATATGGAAATTGTTGGAACAGAAAATGCTTTGTAGCTCTGCAAAAGTTTGTGTGCTGATTCGGTGCTGAGCAAACTAAGAAAAATCTAGATTTTTTTTTTTTTGCACATCAATTCTGAAACACTTTTGCATTAGCTTTTGAATTGCACCATCACCCATCCCCCAACACCTCTGTAATGAAACAGCACAAGCCTGGAGGTGTTGCTGCGTTTGGGGGAGAAATGGGTAAGAAAAATCAAGGGAGTGGTGCACGAGCTTCTAAACACTGTGCAGAGTTACTCCAGTGTGTTTTCACTAGGCCTTGCAACAAAGCTTAAATGCAATTAAATGGCAAATGTGCAGGTTTTATCCCCTTTAACTTCATAGAAATGTTTCCATGCCAACCTCCATGCAAGTTAAAGCAACCAGAAGTGATCAAGTCCTTTTATTCCCTCCCCCTCCTCTCCTTTGTAAGAATGGAATTCGTGTTGACAGTTTTGGCCTTTAATGGCACTTTTGTGCTGCTGCAAAGTATTTGTTTACCAGGATCATATGCTGCAAGCTGTCAGAGTCGTGGAGATTGACTCCTTAAGATAAAAGAGTGTATTACATGCTTAAGAGCCCCCCACCACCCCCCTTTTTTTGCACTGTAATTATCCACATCACAGTAATGATGTTTTGTGTGTTACTAAGAGTCTTGAGACGGCTCAGACTTTTTTAGTTACGCTCTGGGTCACTTCTTAAGCCCAACTCGGCGCTGGTGTGAGGGAGAAACGTTGTGACTCTTTGGCCGGAGAAAGCAGTGCAGGGTGGGGTCAGAGGGGGGGGATGAGGATTAGAGAGGCGATTGCAAAGCTGTCGGTGAAAGAGTCAGCCACTTTTGTTTTATCCTCCGCCACATGTGGAATAAGTTTGTTTTATATTTTTTAGGGCTTTCTTGGCCAAGCATGTGTTTATATTTTCACTTTGACCAAAACAAGCAGGGGTCAAAATGTCTTGCATGGATTGTTTTGTAAATATGAAATCTTACGTCATGTTTTTTTTTCCTTCAAAGGACTGTAAAGCCATAAACAAATGACTAAAGTATGCAGCTTTTGCCTTGTGTGTTTAACCTTGCTGTGTGTCATATCCTGAAGTTACGAGGGACATGCATGCTTTATAAAACAAACTTTTGGTTTGTTTGCATAGTATTTCTTTAAAGCTATGAGGCCTAATGTAATTTATGTCTGCTCATAAGTTTTAGGGGCTTGACAGTGATCCCTGTGGTCTCCCGTTGAGCTGACACTCGGCCTGTAACAATATCTGACCCGTCAGTCTGTTTCTCCAAACTCTGCTTTCATTTGATTCACAGAGCATCAACAACAGCCGCAGACCTTGCTTGTTTTTTTTTTTCTGCCCTCAGTTTTTCTCCTCCCCCTTCCTTGTTGAGTTAACAATTGCATGTTTACTTGCTGGTCAGTGTGGTGTGAAGGCATGACAGCTTTTATTCGAGTCACGCTCAGATGGACAGTGTCCTGGTGTGAAAAAATGTGTTGGTTTTGGGGGTCTTGCCCTGAATTAAAGATAGAGGGTCACTCGTGGTGAAAGGCAAGGTCACTGTTGCTCTGACTGCATTCAGCCATCAGCCTGTCATTCGTAAACAGGCCAAACATGCTGTGAGGCAGCTAACAGTGGAGGCTAGCTCCACCATTGTTTCAAAGGCTTCTTATGAACACATTTAAACACAGTTTGAGTGTCAGGGCTGAGATGGATCTGCACTTTATAACTCAAGCAAAATGAGAGGAAGGAAAATAACCAAGGCTGGAAGCCTTTTTGTCTCAAAATGGAGCTATGTGCTGCTTATTTTTATGAATATTCAGTAAATTTACACATTTTTTGGTCCTTTCAGAGCAAGAAATGTCAGCGATAGCAGTGTGATGGGATTGTGCTCTTGCCAAAATGAGAGAAAGAGGAAAAAACAGCATTTTTTAAAATGAAAAATGGGCTGTGCATTGGTTATTTTTATGATAAATTAGAGAAGATTTGTAAGAAAAAGAAGTGTAAGGAGTTTGATTGAATTAAAACACTCTCTAAAATACAATAAAACATGCATATGGAAAAAAAACAGCTATTTACAAACATTTAAAATCAAAATTGAGCAATATTTGTCCGATTAATCAGTTAACTGATTAATCATTCAGTTTTTAAAGCGTAGGAAAAATGTGGAAAAGAGTTGATCACAATTTCCCAGCATCAAATGAGCAAATTCAGTCTTTAGTGATGCCAAACTCTTATATTTTTTTCACATTGCTTGAAAATCCACTGAAATGATTAAATTAGTTAATTGATTAACTGTATTTAACTGATTAATTGATTAATCGTTGCTGCTGTATACCTTATTTTGTCTCAGAATGGAGCTATGCACTTTTTGTTTTTATGAATATTCAGTTAATACAAAAACTGTTTAGTCTTTTTTCAGAGTAAGAAAAGTTATGCCAAGGGGTGTGATGGAAATGCACAAGAGAAACGGCAAATCAGCATTTTTTTAATCAAAATTTGGCTCTGTAATGTTTGTTTTATGATTACTCAGTTAAGTAGTGGAGGAAATTTAATTGCAAGGAGTGAAACTGAATTGCAGCTTTCTTTTAAATACATTGAAACATGCATATGGCAAAAACAAGCAATATTTCTCAGATTAATCAGTTAACTGATTAATCATTAAGTTTTGAAAGTGTAAGAAAATTGTGAAAAACAGATAATCACAATTTCCCAGCTTTAAAAGTGCAACATCGGTCTTTAAGATGCTGAACTTATGAAATTTTGCGATATTTTTGCTTGAAATCCACTGAAATAACAAAATTGCTATTGATACGATCAATTTGAATGATTAATTGATTAATCGTTGCAGCTTGGAAAATAAAGGACCGTTCCAAAGATGAAAATACACCACACTTAATAAATTCTGACACTTTTGCTTAAATTGCACATTTACTTATCAATTAAATTAATTTGAATGATTAATTAAATAATCATTGCCGGTTTTAAAAGAAGGGACAATTTCAACACTGAAAGGACACCAAACTTATTAAATCTGGAGACAGTTTTGCTAGAAATCCACTGAAATTATGAAATAAGTTAACAAATAATTATATTTGAATGATTAATTGATTAATCGTTGCAGCTTTGAAGTGAAAATACCATATTAAAGCTGAAAAGATGCCAAACGTATTCAATTTTGAGACATTTTTGCTCAAATATCCACAGCAATTATGGAATTAGTTATCAATTAGATAAATTTGGATGATTAATTGATTAATCGTTGCAGCTTTGAAAAGAAAGGACTGTTTCCAAGCTGGAAAGATGGAAAACTTGTTAAATTTTGAGACATTTTGCTTCCAAATTTTAATGTTATGATCAAATTAGTTAGCAATAAATTCTGTTTGAGTGATTAATTGATTAATCATGCTGCTTAAAATAAGGACAATTTCCATGCAGTGAAGATGCCAAACTCAATAAATTTTGAGACTTTTTTGCTTCAAAATCCAACGAAATTGCAAAAGTAGTCATTGATTAATTCAACTTGATGAATTGATTAATCGTTGCAGGTGTGAAAAGAAAGGATCATTTTCAAGCTGAGAAGATGCCAAAGTCATTGAATTTTGAGACATTTTGGCTTGAAATTCCACTGAAATTATCAAATTAGTTATCAGTTAATCTATTTTGGAAAATTAATTGATTAATCGGTGCAGGTTTGAAAAGAAAGGACCATTTTCAAGCTGAAAAGACAGACTAAATGAATTTTGATTGCTTTATTTCTCTCAAAATGGGGAAACTTTGGCGTGCAGATGGCTAAGCCGCTAGGTTGCACCGGGTATACGCGGGCAGCCCAGGCTCATGTCCGGCTTGTGGCTCCTTTCCCGCATGTCTCGCTTCAATCTTTCATTCCTGTTTCCAACTCTATCCACTGTCTTCCTCTCTAAATAAAGGCACATAAAAATATGTCTCAAAGATTAGGAAATTTCAGATGAATACATTTAAGGCATTTCTTATTACAGAACCGCTGGTATGATGGTATTGATTATCTAAATATGAGGGGTTTCATTTGATTTTGATGATTGATTGCTAAGTGGCTGCAGCTTTGAAAGGAAGGGTCCCCTAGGCCACTTTCAAACTTGACTATTATCTCATAGTTGCCGAACCGAAGTATGAAAATGAGATTTTTAGGCATGCACTGCTTCACAGCTCACATTCAGGTAAGTTTCCCTGAGTTCCCCTCTTTGTTTCAAATGCAGTTATTGCATCCAGTCTGCCTCACATCTCAAAGGACCTTTCATCTTTACCCAGAGAGAAAAAAAGGAGAAAAAATGTTTATTTCAAACATGTTGTGAGAGAGGGAGAAAAAAAAAACAGGAGGAGGGGGGTTCGTGACAGTAACAGTTTTTGACAGGCACATTAGGCTGCAGAAAGAGCATCCAGCTCGGGGCTGAGGGCATATGGTGCTGCCTTCTGCCGGCGTAGCTCTAGACCAAGTTACAACACTCGCGCAGGGTCACGACTGTCTCAGGTTTGTTCCTTCTGTCTCACTCGTCTAAATAAAAACAGGAGGCGAAATGGAAGTGGGGGGTTGGGTGGTGGCGGGCAGGGGTGTCGTACAGTAGCTGTGTCTTTCAGTAAAGGACAAAACAAATGTTGCCAGTCGAGCCCTTTGGGTCAGGACGTAATTTGGGCAAAATGTTTGGGGGAGACATTTGACATTTGCAGAAATGCCTCAATTTAAGTTTGTTTGCTCTCACAGCACCACGCTCTATCACTGTTTTTGTTTCTTGTATCAACAGCTCAAATTTGCATGCAAAAATAGCAGTAAAATGATCCCATTTCACATCTGAACACCCAGCTTGTGCTCTTTGAAGGCAACCCCTAATCCCACTCTAAACAATGACCCATGTTTTCACCACATTGGCTCTGTTAGGTTTGCTCCTCTGTAATGTGGAGAGGATGGACTCGGATAATGTGCGGGATGACGCAGGGCTCTGGTCTGAAGACAGCACATCGGTAGGAGGGTAATTACAGGCTACTGTGCGGCTCTCCGGATTTTCCCTGGATCACAACTCTAGGCCTTCGGAGCTCAGCCTCCAATGCTGCTTCTCTGAGAACAAAATAAAACAGCCACAACATATGGACGCAGCAAAAACAATGGTTTATTTTTATGATATTTGATGAGTGGTTTTTAATTTGGATTGTCACTCCTGGCAAGCAGCAGGGCAGATGGTGCAAACTCGAGTGCCCATTAGAGCCTAAATACCTCCAGGCAGCTGTTGGTCATAAACTTTTCTTCCTTTTTTTCCTGCTTCTGCATTTTTTTTTTCCCCTCTCTGCAGTTTCTCTCTTTAACACGGCTTGGGTCAAGAGGAGTCAAACCTGTTACAACACCTGTTTCTGCATATGCAAATCTGTTGTTTTGTCATTTCATTAGGCAAAGCGAAAAGACAAGCGTCCCTTGTGGTTGCAAATGCGACTGGCACCAAGCCCAGTTGGCATGCTATAGTGCAGAAAGATGCTCGAGGCAGGGCGAGGGGAGGGAGGTGAAGTCGGTTTTGTGTCAGCCATCGGATGCCTTTAGATTTCATCTCAAGTTTGACGTGTTTGGAGTCACGTTTGTCCTGGAATCGAGGAGTTCTCCATCTTTGAAAAGAGTCTCTGTTAGTTCATGACAAAAGGCTGAACACAGTAGCCAAAAACTAGCTAACGCGTGCCTGGCACACGCAACACGCCTCCTTCCACCCCTCCTCTTCCTCCTCCTCCTCTTCCCATCCTCATCCCTTCATCATCTGGCGCACTCCCGCAGCGCTCGCCTCTTAACCACATGTGCCAGCGCAGGGCCTTGCTCTTGATCCAGGGCTAATTGTTCACTGGTAAACTGCATGCTTGTTGGTTGGGGAGGGGGGGATCCCCCCCCCACATGCAGACACACTGCTACAAAGCAGGATGCTGGTGGCAGCAGCGGTGATGATGGAGGGTGGGGGGACAGATCATGATCTCTCCATGCAGTTTATTTCCCTCGTATAAGTCTGAAGATTGTCAGTTGTAATCCGGTCTGTGCGCCGAATGCAACAAATACACCATGAAATTAAAGGTTATTGCAGGAGCGTAATGCAAAAGCTCTGTTAGAGATTACCGGAGCTGTTTGCAGACCTGGAGAGAATGAGGAAGGGGGGCGGCAGAGTCTGCTTTTCTTTGCTGTTATTGATAGTCCAAGAGTCCCTTTATCCTTCTAAGAGGTGGATTGGTCTGTCATTTTTGACAGATGTTCATTAATCCTCATGGAAACTGCTTCAAGAGGAACTGTAAAACTAGTAAGATGAAGTTCATCTTTGATTTTGATAGGGATGGGAACCCCAGGATGACTCGATACAAGAAGATTAGTGCGGTAAATGATTTAAAATTTTCCATCGCAATTAATCTCAGGATTTTTGTTGTTAATCGTGATTAATCGTATCCTTTTTATTGCATTTTAAAATTCCACTTTTTAACAGTAAATTTATTAAAGATATTGTGATGTATCATGGCCTGACTGACATAGGGCATATAAGCTTTAGGGTTGTCAAACAATTTAAATTTTCAATTGCAAATAATCCCAGGATTTCTATTGTTAATCAAGATAAAATTCATCCTTTTATTGCATTTTAAAATCCCAAAGTTTCGCACCTTAAACTGTTTTTTTGTCATTTTGGATTCTTCTACTATCTAAAGGGTATTTGACTTCCTGTTTGTATACAGACCTGCTTCAAAGTAGACTTATGATTTCAAAATTAACTTAACAATGAAAAAGGAACTTGTTTTGGACTGAAAAGGAAATAAGGGAACAGCAAAAACATAAATTTTTGATATAACAAGGTGCAGACAAATGAACTTGTCAACTGAGCTGTCTGAATGATAAAGACACAGTCTCCTGTTTGCTTCACACTTAATGAGGAAAATCATCATTTTATAATCAGCAGTAGTAAACACAACACAGAAAACATTTCAGAACTTTCCATTCACGATTTCACAATTTATGTATTTCTTATTTTTTAGTAAAGATTGAATGAAGTCCTTTTCAAAATAAAACAAGTGTGCTAAATAAAAAAATATATCATAAAATTGTCTATTTTAATCACCAAACTGGTGTCATTTAGAGCTGAATAATTATTTATCAGAATATAAATTTGTTGCCATATCGCCCAGCTCTATTATGAGACAATAAAAGTGTTTGAATCCTCATAAATGTAATTGATAAAGTATGGCTGCCAGATAATAAGAAGCCCAATAATCTCACAATTCCACTGTTTTGAATTTAAAACAGTTCTTGTTTCGTTTGGATTTTAATAAGCTATATGTGCTTTTATTTTGGAAGAAAATAAGGAATATTAGGACATGAACTTCACTGCAGTAAAAGGATTTTGTTAGGGATTGAAAAGGGAATAAGAGGACAGTAAAAACCATAAACGTTGGTTTCATAATTTAGCACTGAGCTATCAGTAAGATTTTTTAAACATAAATGTGACATTAAGGAGCAGTGATAGATTTGTTTACATTATTTTGGCTACAGGGAAACCTTACGGTAGCTTCATGTGTTTGGAGGGACTACAATTAATGCAGTTAATCGTGATTAAAAAGAACCCATATTTATTTGTGGATCCTAGTTAATCCTGATTAATGTGATTAATCTTGACAGCCCAGTATGCTATCTCAATATGATGTTTCATGGTAATTAATCAATTAGTGCATTTTACTAAGATTTACAATTAAACATTTTTGATTGCAATTAATCACGTGTTCTTGTCTATTTCAAAACACTTCTATTTAGCCAATATGACATCTCCCTGCAGCCACACTGATGTCAACTAAATCCACACTGCTCCCTAACATCTAAATCCACTTTAAAAAAAGTATCCCAGGTCACTGAGTGTACAGGTCAAAAGTCAGCTGCACCTTTTGTTATTAGTCATTTACCTTTTTATTGTCTCTATTTTCCCATTTCAATCCATAGCGAGTTCCTTTTTCCATGGTTGACTTAGGATTAAAATCTTGGATCTATCTATAAAAGCAGGTCCTCATCAAAACAGGAAGTCAGTAATCCTAAACACAGTAGAAAAAAAACACAGAAGGCAACAAAAACAGTATAAATGCAAAAGAATGGGATTTTAAAACGGGATAATAGGACACAATTAATGACTGAAACTCTGACATTAATGGTGATGAAAAATTTTGATTGTTTGACAGCCCTTTATGATATATCACAGTATCATATTAACTGATCGAAAGAAAGAAAGAAACCAAAGTGCAATATTGATGCATTTATTCACTGAATGTGGGGAAACCTCCAATGAGACAATAAGGAGGACTTTACTGTGTTAAAAGGTGACAACAAAGCCTGTGATGAAATTGACATAGAAAATCCTTAATATGACACACTTTACACACTAAACGGATGGTAATATGAGCATGCGGGCTATCAAGATAAATTGCATTACTCATGCCATGAGTCTCACGGTTAAAAAGATCAACAATTAATCACATGCTTTGTTTTTCCTTTCAACACACTGTAGTTAAGCCACTGCAGCGTCTCCCTGCAGCTACAGAGATGTAAAATAAGTCCACCACTGCTCGTTAAAGTCTCATTTCACTTTTATTTCCTTAAAGATCCATGACAAGTTCTTTTTTTTCCTTGGCTTAGAATATTGAAATCATCAATCTGCCTATTAAAGCAGGTAGGTATCCTGACAGGAAGTCAATTTCTCTCAGTGTAAGACAGAGAAAAATTCCAAAGTGCCACAAAAACCAAAATGCACCAAAAAGGGTGTGATTATTTGCAATTGACAGCAGAAGTTGACAGCCCTAAAATAAAAACATGGCCAACCATGTCGTGATAATACAACTGCCAAGATTCCTTGTATCAGTCCCCTTTAATTAATGCCAGCAATTAGTGGACTGAATGTTTTAACTGCATCTAATAACATGCTTTATTGTCGCCCATTCAGCACGATTTGGTCAAACCACTGCAGCTTCTCCCTGCAGCCACAGTGATGTAAAATTAACCTGACCACCTCCTTAATATCTCATTTCACTCTAAAAACTCAGACAGCTGAATGGGCATGTCAGAAGTCGTCTGCACAATTCAACGTCCTTTTTAATCCATAAGAAGTTCCTTTTTCTATGGTTAAGCTCATGTTGTATTCTTCAATCTACCTATAAAAGCAGGTCAGTATCCACGCAGGAAGTAAATTACCCTAGAGACAGTAGAAAAATCCAAAAATGACACAAAAACAGTTTAAAATGCCAAAAGGGTGTAATTTAAAATGTGCTAAACAGGATGTGGTTAACTAAAATGTCATGATAGATCACAATATTATTGTAACTGATGAAAAGAACATTATGTGCAGAACTGATGCATTTGTTGCTTGCAACTTGAGGTTAGTTTCACCTGGTATCATGCTTCTTTTCACCAACGTCTGATGCTATCTTGCTGTCTTTTCTGCTGCTTTTACCCTGCTGTGAACTCTGCTCAGGTCACCAACCTCCAATCACGTTATAACTTCTATGGAAAGTGCCACCGTGAGGAGGCGTCTGAGAATCTGCCATATTTTTATTAAAATATATTTGGCAGCAGACGTGTGATAATTGTTTCACTTGTGTCAAGATGACAGTCTTTCCCCACCCTTGATTTTAACTTGATTTCTTCTTTATTCCACGCTGGTTGTCCACCATGACTAACCTGTCCCATCTAATCCATTGTAACTCATTCTAATCTAGTCCTTTTGTTGTCTTTCACAAGTGCCTTCTTCCGCCTACACCTAAGAGTTAGATGGAAAGATGGAGAACTAGTCCCTCTACTGAGCTAATCTCATCTGATAACTGAACCCCCTCCTCCCCTTCCTCCTCCCTCCTCTGCCATGCCTTGGTGGGTCTGATTTCTAGTTCTTCTCCTCTCTCTCCTCCACACAGACGGCATTAAAGCCAGGCCCCACAAGCCCCCTCTGATACGGGAGAGTTCATTAGAGATGTGCCTTTGATGGGCAGCCTTTTCATGTGACTACCGGTTTTTCAAATACCTTGATGTAGAAGCTTAAGAAGGCATTGTGCAGTAAGCCCTCCTTTTGATGCGACTTATTTAGATCTGCATAGTAAATCAGGGGGGAGTAAATAACCAGCCAACAGATGGAAGCAAGGAGATAAGGCCCCGGCGAACAATCGCATTTGTATTTTGTTATGATGTTGACAGCAGCTAAAATTCACTAATCTAGAGCCACTGATCTGCATTTCAAAGAAATCTCATTTAGCAGCGGGGAGGATAAAGTTCCTCTCATTGTGTCTATTTTATTGCATTCTTCGCTAATTTATCTGCCCACAGATTTAACGCGCGGGGCTCGGTGGTAGGAGCCGGCGTCCACACGTTGCATAGGGGGTCTTAAATACTGTGAAAGCGGTTACGTCTAGACTGTGAGCTGAGGGTAATTACACGTCTGACCATGAATAGAATGAGTTTGAAGACTCATCTTTCTTCGGGCGGGCCTGAATCGCTCGACTAACACTGATAAGGAGCATTTGGTCCCCACAGAAATATTGCCAGTGACTTTCCATAATGCCGCCCCCCCTTCTCCTTTTTTTTCCAACAGCGAGGATGGTATTTACTTTTAAGATAAAGTTATTGTGTACAGTAATCTGACTTGTTAGCATAATGTCCTCTTTCATCGCAGGACCCTCCTTTTTCTGCACTGTGGAGGTATTTGTGGTCCGGGTCTTAAATAGTTTATCTTGACTTAGTGCGCGAGCGCTTTATGTAAATATCAGCCTATAGCATTATTAGGCCTTCATGAATACTTGAAATGCATTTGCCATATTTATAAGTTGATAGAATTTACCAGAGGTTTTATATTTGGCATAAAGATATGTGTGCTATTTGTAAATCCCTTCGAATTGGAGGTCAGACGGACTAATAGCATTCTTAATGCTATTCCAGTGAATAAAATATGACATCTGCACAGCCTAGAGGTGTTGTGATAGTAAGTTTACCCTGCAAAAAGGATGTTAGCTTAGAATAATAAAGTTTACATCTAAATTATATTGAAAGCTGTGTCAAGATTAATCATATTAATCACAATTAATTAAGGTCCACAATTAGTACGTTATTTTTTCTGATCTCAGTCTTTTTGTCCTTTTGGTTAAGTCACGTCAGCGACTCCTTGCAGCTACAGTGATGTAAAACGAGTCCAACACTGCTCCAGAATGTCTCATGTTACTATGTGCACCTTGTGATATCAAACATTTATCTTTTTTAACCACTTATTAGACTTCCATTTTTTTGCATTTGACTGTTTTTGTGTCATTCTGAAATTTTCTACTGTCTCAAGGGTAATTCACTTCCTGCTGTAATAGATTCAAGATTGTAACATTAACTTTACAGCAGAAAAAGGAACTTGTTATGGATTGAGAAGGAAATAAGGGAACAGTAAAAAAGGTAAATGCTTGATGTAACAAGGTGTAGGTCAGCGGTGGTGGACTCATTTTACATCACTGCAGGGAGACGCTACAGTAGCTCAGCTAAACAGGGCTGAAAGCGATAATAAAGCATGCAATTCATTGCAAAAGAAAAAAACATGCATTAATTGTGAATCTTAGTTAATGGTGATTAACGCACTTATTCTTGGCAACCCTGGTTTCATAACATGATAAGCCATGTTGCTTTAAAAAACGTTTGCAGATGACCTCTGAATTTTTGTTAATTTCTTAACTGCAAGTAATTGCTTCATCAATTTTTTCTAGCAGCACTTAGCACTTTATCGTCCCTTTCAGCACACTTTGGTTAAGAAACTGCAGCGTCTCCCTGCAGCCCGATTGGAAATAAGTCCACCACTGCTCCTTAATGTCTTATATTGGTTTTAAAATTAACCCACGGTATAGTAGACAAGTTAAAAATCATTTGCACTTAGTGTTATCAGTCACTGACCTTTCAACAGTGTCCTTATTTCCCTCTCAATCCATAACTACTTGCTTTTTCCATGTTCAAGTTCATGTTCTAATCTTTGATCTAACTCTTAAAGCTGGTCTGTATCCCAAAATGACGCACAAAAGTTTTAAATGCAAAATACCAGAATTTCAAAATGCTATCAAAAGGGTTAGTAATTGTGATTAAAAAGTTTAATCTTAGACAGCCCTATTTTTTTACACAAGATATTATCTCAATCTTACCTTCGGATGCAGTCATTATAGGTCAGACTAGGCAATATATTAAGTTTTGAAGATAAATAAACATCTTTTTAAACAAGATATTGGGTAATTTATTGTTTTTATTTGTCAAAATTTACAGGAAAACTCCTGCTGATGGCAACATCTGGGAGCCCTTTTCCAAATGTTGCTAACTTATTTTTTGCAATTTAGAAAGTGGGCTCTCTCTTTTGGTTAAAACAATATGACTGAAGGTATTTAAGTGTCTCTACTTTTTGTTGCTACTGACCTTTGAAATAATGGAAATTTATCAAAATATGGAAATATTGCCAATGTGTGAAGACTTTCAGCAGTGTTGAAGTTTTACGGCAATTTTTGATGACAAAAAGCCAAAACATTGGCAGTTACTCTGTGTATAGAACTTGTATTTTTGATGCAAAGTCAAACAGGTATCACAATTGTTGGAATTTTTTGTGTTACATTAAAGATTAGCATTCTTGGATTGTATGGCTACATCATAATTTTTCTATAAATGAATAAAAAATCAAGGAATAATGTTTGGGTATGTGCCATCCAAGCACCAGATTAAGGTATGTTCTGTAGTAAGGTGCTTCAAAATGTTTTGTTCACTCGAGATTATCACTTTTAGCACCATGGGTAGGGGCCGTATAGTGTTCTTTACCTGGGGCCTCTAGATTACTATGGACGCCCCTGACTTTATAATATCAAACATTTGCCTTGTATGCTCTTTACAATCCATAACAAGTTCCTTTTGCTGTGGTTTAGTTTGTTATAATCTTCGATCTATCTGTAACAGCAGGCCTGTACCAAAACAGAAAATCCAAAATGGGACAAAAACAGTTTTAAGTGCAGAATGGAAGAATTTAAAATGCAATTAATGGCATGCATTTATTGGCAATTAGCTACAGAAATCCTCAGATTAATTTCAATTAAAAGTGTTGATCGTTTTACAGCCGTAGGTTTTTTTTGTTTGTTTGTTTGTTTTTGCAGTATGTCATTGCAGTTTTGTGCTCCAGAACTATTTTCTCAGATGTACACAGTTCAAGCTATTAATGATTCCCTCTCCCCATTTCTAAACTCGTTCTCCCTGTATGCACCGCCTCAGTCGGTGCCCACCCCTGCAGCCCCCCAACCCCCACTCTGAGTAAACGTTGCACCACAATCTGTGCAACATTTTCCCACAAACTCAAAACAGTGAAAAATTATAGCAGTTGGCATGTTTTGTTTTCAGCTGCGCGCTCTGAGCTGAGGGCTTTTTTTGTACAGTTCAGAGAGCACATTCCTTAGGATTCAGCCGTCGTTGGTTGCCTGTAGGGGTCATTGGAATTCTGGGAAAATAAAAGGAAACAAAACAAAAAAAAAGCAGAGGAACATCCAGGCCATTTTGTGCCCTTTGTGCCTGCGGCGACAGACATTTACCTCCACGGCGCTCCTAAATGAGGGGAATCAAATTTTCTCCTCCTAATGTGATGTATGTGCTGTAAAAATGTCCAGCGCAATCTGTAGCTGCTGTTGTGGTATTGTTCCCACTTGCTGTACTTGTGTAACACCAAAAATCATCAATACTAATGGTCTCTAAATTATACGGATGCCACAGCATGTGTGCCTGGATGCAGACAGCTGAACGTGCCTCCATGAGAAATCAATCGTGTCAGGTTAACTGTGTGATTTACTCAGCGTTGAGAGCTCGAGCCTTCCAGGCACTGCACCTTTTAACTTGAGAGAGTGAGATGTGTGTTTGTGATGTGGTGGGTGGGGGTTGAGGGGGGGCTACGGCCTGTACTGTACTGTACCCTGCCTGTTTGTGCATGCACTAATATACACACACATGTGCTCTGGAGCTTCACAGCAAAATCCAGGTGCACTTTGTTGTTCCAAACTTTATTGCCTTCACCTACAAGCTGCACAGACAATACTTACGCAAGATACAATCTAGCCCACACATGTCCGCCCCGGCGCTAAATGTGCCAAGGAAGCATGAAAAAAATTTACAGAGGGATTTGGACTAATGGTATTCTTAACTGTTTTTTCTCTAGCCTCAGATAGCTGACATCGCTGGATTCCTTCCACTCCTGTGACGGACAACAACTGCAAGTTCTCTCCCTAAGGGTGAGTATTGGAACACGGCCCTTTTCATGTCCATCTGTCAAAGAATCCTTAACCTTGAGGAAGATTACATTAGCATTAACAGTGTCTTTGCAAGGATCAGCGCTGAAATTAACTGTAACCTATAGTTTCTCCTCAAGATCAGCCATCTTTCCAAGCCATTTTGTTTGACAGCGACTGTGTCTGTGGTTGTATTTAGCTTCACAGTGTTTGTATGATTGTGCTGGCTAGCGGAGGTCAAAGGGGCCCCCATTCCCCCCTCAAATGTAACAAATCTTCATCTTGTCCACCTTGATAGAATTCCCCCTCCACTGGGCAACCTCTCAGGTGTGCCTGTTTGGTTTTCACACCCCAAGGATTTTCAATCTACTCCAGCTTAGAAGTTATGATATGCATTATGGCCGACAAATGTGGGCAAGCTTCGGTATCAGATTTCGTATTTATTTTGTTGATGTCTTAATTGAGATTTGTAGCTGAACAAAACAGAAAGGGTGCAGAAAGGTTATATCTTCTCTCTACAGTAGCAGAAATGAAGTTTGCCTCCTATTTCAAGCCCTAACGTCTACTTTCTCTTTTTTTTACAGCATGAAATATGCCAACTCTGCATCCGTAGAAAAAAGCAGACGACAAACACTGTAAAGTCCAAAGTGGTGAGTGAAAACAGTTTCCATTGTTCTTGCATGCCTGGAGTTGTGTGTGTTTTTCCCCTCGTATTAATGTGTCCACTGTAATGAACCACATCAGTCACGTAACTGTTGGGTTTGGCTTTATCATAACACACACTGGGTGCTGAAATGACAAACAGCTAACCCACATACAAGACAAGTAGACATTTTTGTCATGGATGTTGATTTTCTTCTCTGGAAGATGTTATTTGATCCCAGTAAGAAGAAGGAAGTCTTGCAGAAAGTGGATCATTTAAGGTTTTGATATTTGGGGCTTTAAATAGTAGGTGGAAATGTTTTTCTGTTTAAAAAGCTCAAAATCTTCTAGCTTGGGGAGAATAGGAGTGTCATGGTTAAATGCAAACACCTTATACATGCACTGCAGTGCAATAAATATTTAACATTGTCCTAAATATGAACTTTTTCTGCATATTTGTCCAGGACCATACGTTTTGCTTTTCATGTTCTTCTTCCAAAGAACAATGCCAATTAAAAACTTTTATACTTAATTTCTCAACCATTTGTTATGCAACTTTAAATCTCAGACACTTTCTGCTACTTTTTGGATGTAGAAGCAAAAAATAGTGATCATCAATGTTGGTTTCATAATAATGAGGACACTTTCAGAACAAATAGATCTGGGATGGGCAACTTTGGTTGCTAAAGGAGCTACATAAATGTTATTCCCAGAGCCAGAGGCCAGGCCAGAGTTTACAATCATGATAACCTATAATTTATTAAAAAGAAAAAATGTACAGCTTGCATCGCAATTCCTTAAAGCATTGGTTCCCAACCCCTTGAAGCCTTCGCTATTCTTCCTGAGGCGAAGCTAAGCCCTCCAAGACCCATGCGAAAAAGTTGTTGAAAAAAAAAATCGAATGTGTAGCATGTAGGTGCTCATTCATCCAGTTCATGGTTATCCAAATCTTCATCAAGGAGGCAACCTCAGTCAAGTCCAGTTGCCCCCTTGAGGAAGTGTTGGTCAGAAATCAACACCCATTTAAGTGTTTAAGTAATGAAACCCCAAGAAAATGGCTCCAAGCATTTTTTTTCCTCACCAAAATACCATAGTATAAGCTTTTAACAAGTGTATTATGATTTTATTTGATTAGTGCAAATCTTATTTTGACAACCTCAGAGCAGACGGAGCCTTGTGCCCCTTCTGAGGTCTTTGCCACTCCCCAGGTTGGAACCCACTGCCTTAAGCCACCATTAAGGGGCCGTCCCCACAGAGACCTATTTAGAAGTATCTGCAAATGTTTATTTTATTGGGGCTACTTTTTGAAAGAGGGTCCAAGAGTACCTTTATGTCACCCCTGCGTCTCCATGTTTACAACCAAGCACATCTTTTCTGAATCTGCTGCACAGTTAATCAAAAATTTGATTGAATTGAAATATGACCTGCAATTTTCCAATCGCAGATGTCAGAGTGCAATACTTCTTTAACC
Source organism: Cheilinus undulatus (assembly GCF_018320785.1). Lineage (NCBI taxonomy): Eukaryota > Metazoa > Chordata > Actinopteri > Labriformes > Labridae > Cheilinus > Cheilinus undulatus. The sequence continues at coordinate 6,542,465 of NC_054887.1, forward strand.
TGAAATGTGCAGCAGAGATTTTATTTTCTCTACATAATGGAAAAATTCAAGTATCTTTTTTTACATAGTTAACAAAAATTCTACTTTTCTTGTTTTTGTGTTTTTTGTAAAACAAGAATGACTTGAAAAGTAATCCTCCCCATTTCAGCATTTGGTATAAAATCTGCAGTATAAGCCAAAATAATTGCAATAACATATTTCCTCAAAATCATCCATCCCAAGTTTAATATGTATGATATTGTGCTGGTTATAATATAGGTTAGAGTGAATTATGTTTCGTGTTGGTTCAATAATTAAAAAGATGAGGAACCTTAAATAATTGCAAATTAAATCACAGTCGCAATATTGGGGGGAAAAAAAATGCGAATACATTATTTTTGCAAATTATCACAGCCCCCTTAGCCTGCATGCGCTAACCCAGCCAGCAGGTTATAGTAGCGCTGCAGAAGCTACTGAGCTTGTTATGGCTCTTACAGCAAAATCTTCTACTCCTCTACCACTACTGTGAGCAAGAAATCATGGTGAACAGCATACGCCACATGTTCTTAGATCCACCACTGAGTGTAACCAGAAGAGCCAGGAGAAAGTTCTCTTACATGCCCATCAGACATTTTTCAGAAACGAAAAAGAAATGGATCATTTTCGTCTATGTGTGGATAAGGCCAGCATGAGAATAGATGTGCCATCTTCTTTATAGGCCTCAACAGAATTAACACAAACTATTAGTTTCTAGCAGTAATGTTAACTTTAGCTTGGGCTTTTGGTTAGTGAGCATGCAGATCTGTGTGGCTCTCGGAAAGTCCTAAAGTTCCTGCTTTTTACTCTCACAAATTCACTCTGAGTTACTTTATTTTCCTGCCAATGCTCAAAAATAGCCACATTTGGCTGGTAGTGGCTCCTAATTCCCCGCCACGATAACAAATGATGGATTAACTTACATAAGCTCAGTAGACTTTATTATATTCTTCAACTAGGATTTTGCAATTCAAATGCTGCCATTTTAAGACCTCTGTTAGTTCAGTTAGTAAATTTCCATTGCTTACTTTTGTTGGATGTACACCTTTATGCATTTATCAAGTCAAATGTTGTCATAGTGGAACACTAGGTCATATAAAACAACATGAAATGAATCACTGATCTCAAAAAGGATATCTCCGTTTGTTAATTTTCAACAAATTCAACAGTCAAATCGATCCCACATGTTCCTTTTTCTTGGACTTGATCAGGAGCAAACAGCATCCTTTCCAAGCTAATGAAACACGGAGAGGTTTGTCACCAGGTCAGTCCACAAACGAGTGCGAGGAATCTCAGGTCACCTAATGGGCATCGCCAATTACATCCAAGGGCTGACTAATGTGGCTTTTCTGCTGTTTGAGCGAAAGTCATAAATCTGTTCTCTGCATGTGCAAACACAAGACAGCGCTGTTAAACTTCATCCATAAACAAAGTTATGATAAGGTTTGAGTTTTCGGTGACTAGTGTCTTATGTTTGTGTGCATTGAATTTTAATATAAGGTGAGTTCTGTCAATCAATCCATCATGAACAACTGCATTAGAACTTGTTTAATAGGCCTGTCAAGTGAATATAAAAGGGTGATTCTTGGTTTTGAAATTGCTGTCTTTTTCTGCCAATTAAGGCCATGAGTTTATTTAGATATCCCACCCCCAATCAAAGAGAAAAAAATCTCTTTATCTTCCGTGAAGTAGCACCCCGAAGGCCTAGAAATGATTAAAGCTCGTGGGCAGGAGCAAAGTTGCTGGATGTCTTGGCTGAAGCGCCAGGTCTACCTCCCTGAGAGTCCTATCTTCCCAGAGTGAAGCAGAGTCCAGATTTCCTCTTCCACCTAAAAGAGATTTAAATATTAGTTCTTAATTTGTCTCGTATTCAGTTAAATCTTCAAAGATGAACTCTTACTGCATATCTGCTGGCCTAAAAAAAAAGTCCTTCTAATCATCGCAAAAAGTGTAATTGCCCCAACACTGCGAGCCGTGCTTCCACTGTAGACATATATAAAAAAATCTACAGCAATTAGATATATCTTTGGCTGCAGCCGTCTGCGCACATTTCCAGTTTAAAATTGATTTCTTGTCATAGATCAGAGACCTCTTGTCATTCCATTTCCAGTCCTCAATGGTTCCTGCAAGCCCGCTAAGTGTCGCCCCTGTGAGCGGGCAAACAGGGGGAACCTCCACGGGTCTTTACCCCGGGCACTGGGAGCCGTCGAGGGGGTAGAAGCAGAAATCAAAGGGACTTGGATCATTCCCCATTGGCAGCCTCCATTGTCTAGCTGATTTGGGATTGGCTGGAGAAGGTGAAAAACTGCAGGGATGGAGTATGGGGGTGGATGGAGATCAGGCAAAGCAACTCCTTTTTTTTTCTAATCTTTATCCACCATTAACCCCAGTGCCCCAGTGTGTGGCTAAGATCAGGGCCATTGGTCAATCCCCCATTCACCGCCACCCAGAATATTTTAAAGTTAAGCCCCCTTCGCTTAACAAAAAGTCTTACTCATCAAAGGTTTACTTTCCCCTCTCTTCCTTCCTTCCTTTTCACTCTCAGTGCGCCCTTCTCTCTATGGTCCACTGTTTTGACTTCACACTTAGGCAACGAGAACTTTTGGAAGTTCCCCAAGTTTCCATATTCTCATTTAATGAGGTTTGGTTTTGGGTCTGATCGTGTCTCACTGTGAGCAAATTGGAGCACAAGCACACCGACCAGTGACTTCCTGGCCTTTGCTGATCCCTGGGATTATGTGCTGTCCTGTTTTGAAGTAAACTCCAAGAGTTGTATTACGTTATTTCCGCAGAGGAAATATTTTTCACACCTGATACATACACACTGCAAGATTTTTTTCTTCGCTGATGATAATGCGTCATATGTATCTAATCAAATATTGAAAATATAACAATAACAGGGCTGAATTCAGTCCAGATTTCTTCATACTCCATATGGTGGTGAGGAGTGATGACTGGGGGACAGAATAGAAACAGTGAGGAGTGAGGATTGCTTAGAGAGTGTTTGTTCAGAGTGCACTGTTACCATGAGAATGGATTCAGAAGGTGGGGAGGCTCAGAATGAGTGTTGCCATCAGTCCTTAAGGAGGAGATAAAGAGGCTCAATGAGGCTATTGATCCTAGGGGCTGCCATTCTTTCTTCCCCCCCTCCCTCTCTTGTTTGTCAAAGTGAATCTGTTTTTCTGTTGAATAATGTGAGATTTTAACAGGGGAAAAAAAACTATTTTGCCCTCTGTATGCTCACCCCTATAGCGAAAGTAAAGATGATGGATACTTAAGAAATGAGTGATTGCAAATACTGCATTCACCACCTTAATTTCTATAAACTAGCAGGGCTCTAGTGTTTCACGTGTTATTCTTTCCCTGCGCTTTAATTGGAGAAATCTTGGGTGCGGAAGCCGGAGCCGATGGCATCTCTCCAAGAGCCTGAGATTATTGTGAAACTCAAGCCGAGGCAGGCATGACATCAGAGCGGCCTGACATTAGTTTGAACCCCTTATTTCAGGTGGGAAGAATTATGAGTGGCTTCACTCGCAGGTGATCGTGTCCAATGAATCGGTCGCACACAGTCCGCGCATTCTTCTCCCGAGGTCTAAATGCTGATTGTCTTGACAGATTGAACTCGTGTGTTATCACCAAGCTGTCACGCAGTCTCATTTTTCAGCCTGCACACATAGCTCGTAGTTTATTTTAGCTTTTCACAGTCCAGAGTTTTATAGGCACACAATCATTATGACTCTAACTGAATGCACCTTTACAAACTGGTGATCCTTCTTTGTTTTAGAGAAGCATTTCTATGTCAAAGCATATAGAATAACTTGCACTGCCAGCAGCTCAAGCTACATGTTTCTGACATTTGCAAATTGCTAATATTATCTTAGTATTGCATTTTTATGTGGGCTACACTGACAGAAATTCTTGGATAAAGTGTGCCTATGAAATGTTTATACCTCCTTGGATGTTTTACAATTTTATTGATTTTATAGATCAATCATGATCAATGTAATTTTGCTTTTTTGACATTTTAACATAAAATGTGTAATGAAATAAGTGACAACATAAATATTCACCCCCTTCAAGTCAGTATTTAGTACTCTATTTAGTAGTCAGCTTTGGCTGCAATCACAGCACTGAGTCTGTGTGGATAGGTCTCTGTCGGGCTTGCACATCTGAACACTGAAATTCTACTCCATTCTTCTTTGCAAAATTGCTCAAGCTCTGTCAGGTTGCACAGGGATCTGTCATGAATAGCCCTTTTCAATCTAGCCACAAGTTCTCTATTGGATTAAGGTCTGGTCATTCACCTTGTTTTCCTTAAACCATTTCTGTGTAGCTTTCGCTGTTGTCTTTGGGTCATTGTCTTGCTGGAAAATAAATCTTCTCCCAAGCATAGCTGAGTGAGATTGTCTTCCAGGATTTCCTTATAATTGCCACTTTCATTTACCCGCTACCTTTATGAGTTTTCAACGGCTGTCTGCCAAGAAGCATCCCCACAGCATGATGAGCTTTGACTGGTGAAGAACCCGGCTAGCAGTTGTTGTCTGCAGAGTCTCTCCCATCTCAGCTGCTGAAAGCTTGTAACTCCTTCAGAGTAGTCATAGTTGTCTTGGTGGACTCTCTCGCTTGTCTTCTTCTTGAAAGTCACTCAGTTTGTGAGCATGGCCTGATCCAGGCAGATTTACACGTGTGACATATTTCTTCCATTTTTTGATGATGGATTTAACAGAACTCTGGGGGATGTTCAGTGCCTTTGAAGTGTTTTTGTATCCATCCCCCGACTTCTACTTTTCTGTAACCTTTTTTCTCGGTTGCTTGGAGTGTTCCGTTGTCTTTATGGTGTAATGGTAGCAAGGAACACTGATTAACCAGTGACTGTACCTGCCAGACACAGGTGTCTTTATACTCCAATCACTTGAGACACATTCACTGCACTCAGAAGATCCTCGTTTAAGTAATTTCACTAATTATGAGACTCCTAGCACCAAATGGCCGGACCTTTGTTGAATTAGGCTGTATGTACAAATTAATCTGTGGAGTTTAATGCAGGACCAATAGACCAACGTTAACTGAAGTCTTTTTCTCTTTTCAGCCTCATTACTGAAATTTTAAAATGTGTTTCAAGGGCTTAAATTTGTCTCCTTATTCATCCTTAAACTTTAAAATTTTTGAATTTTTGGCCCAAACTACTTATTTTCTCAAAAATTTCAGGATAACAGATATCGGCAAAAATCCTTCATCTTACATCCTGTGTAGTCAGTGGACAAGACAGTTTCTTTTCTCTTTCCTTATAAAACCAGGCGTCTAATTGGACATCGCGGTGTTCCTGTACAACTATAAAAACACAGTTCTTTGTCCTTGGATGCCTGGCTACCTTAGGTTTTATTTAACTGTATGATTGATCTGCTGAAAGTTAAGGTCTTAATTTACTTTACAAAAAGAAGGAAGAGAGAGTGGGGTTATATTCACCACTAACTGAACGTTTGTCAGCTTTGTAATATAAGGTAACAACACGTGGTGGCAACTGTAACAGCACAGCTTCATCATGTGGCTTTATTAGCATAACATTACATCTTCACACATTTAAATAAAAGTGTTTCTTCCTGGGGGGAAATCATCAAGAAATTCTGAAAAAGACGGCATTTTTCAGCTGAGATAACCCATTGTCTGTTTGCTCCCTACTGATTCCTGTCACTAGTTCACTCTTTCTTCCAATCAGCAGGTGGAAATACAGAGATTCATGCTGACTGTGATGTCACAAACATAATGTCTGCATACATTATCAAGTTACAATGAAGTAAAATAAATTTTATGGATGGTTTGTTCACTTCAGGACATCGTCTTTTCTCTCTTCTGCTCTTTGTCCATCTTTGTAACAGACACTAATGCTGACATGTACACTACAATGCAATGATAAAGGGACTTAATACTCATATTTGCTGACCGGTGAATTAAACAGGCCACAGGAGTTGAGGCCCTGACAAAGTGCAGAGTAGCGACACCACTTCAATACAAACATCCTGCATCTTTTCTCGGGTTTAAGATATGTTGTTTCCAAGTTATTTGCAGTGTAACCACAGTGAAGCAATCAGAATATAACTAGGTCTGTGTCTCTCTGCCTGCATTGCTCCTCTCTGTCACCTGCTGCACGACTCACTTTTTTACTCTTCCTTTATTCCCTTTTCAATCCATGACAAGTTCCTTATTCCATAGTTAAGTCCATGTCATCATTTTTGATCTTCTGAGGTTCCTTCAAAATAAAAGCAAGTTCTCTAACCAAACAGGAAGTCTGTTACCCTTAGTTTTTGATAGTTCTAAACAATTTTGAATGCAAAATAGTGGAATTTGAAAATGAAAAAAAAAGGAGGAGTTATTATGATTAACTACAGAAATTCTGAGATTATTTGCAGAGGATTTAAATTACTTAAAACAGACCTAATATTTTAAATTGGATATATAAGGATCTAAAAAGTACTTGTCTTTCTTAAGATGACACTGTTATTGTCTCATAAGTAACATTTTTAAGATTTCTGCATGTGATTGTGTCTTCCTCCGCTCTCACTCATTCATTCTTTTGTTTTTTTGTCTTAAAGTTTCAAATCAAACCACACGGTCACAGCCACTGAAAAAGCTTTTACTCCAGAGGCAACAAGCCAACTCCTTTGTTCATAATGATCACTTGATCGCGGCTTGAAAAGGGATACAGGCAGCGGCTAAATCCTACAAGCACTTGGAATCTGACTTCCCTGCCACAAACCACAAGCGGAGACAGTGCAGCCGTTACTACCTGGTTGGAGGCGAAAATGGGCAGAAAGCATCATGGAGAAAAAAACCACACACATACACACGCTCACTCAAACTCCCAGCATGCTCGATTTGGGTCATAGAGCTGACAGACAGTGGAATGCGAATGTGTGTATGTTGACAAACTCCACTGCACTCTGAATGGGGTTTGTGATTACACCTCATCATGCGTGCTGCATCGCTCCTGTCCCCGGCCTCCCTCTCCCTCTCTCACCACACTGCCTCTCGGGCAATCATGTGGTCACACTACCTGACTCCTCGCCGCTCAAGAGTGCAGTTGACAAAAACAGCCCGAGGCCCGTCATGTGGAAAAGATTCAGTCGGCACACAGCATACATTCTAACCCGTCTACCCACCCAGCCAGCTACTCCTCACTTTCTCCCACTAAGTAACCGAAGCACCCGGGTGTTTCCTTCTTCTGCTCACCTGTGAAGGGAAATGGCACGGCTGTCCGACTATGTGTGCGCGAGAGTGGATATTTTTCCCTCCCATACTCTGTTTCTCTTTGTCAGTCCGGTTGCACTCCTCATGTCATGTAACATAAAGCTAGCGGTCAGTGAGAGCTCTCAGCTGTCAGTCAGCCCGGTGGTCCTGGCCTGTCGAGCTGCTCACCTGTGTTTATTGGACAAGACCTGCTCTGTGCTACCCAGGGAGAACACCTTGTCTCCCTCCCTCCCTTTTCACTTTTTTTGTATATTTCATTCCCTTTGTCTCCCCTTTTTCTCACTTTTGTTTCTCCTCTACCTCTCCTCCCTGTTCCTCTCCCTGCTCTCCTGTTCCGTTGATTTTCTTCTGGCTTTCTTCTTCCCTGCTCCTCTTTCTGTTTCCCCTCTCCTCCTGTCCGTTTTTATTTTGTGTTATTTTTTCAGGACCTCTTTGTCAGGTTTAAAGCGGCCGACTCCATAGCTGCGGTGCTCATCTCTTCTCTGCACCTGGCTGAGCACACGCGCACGGCGCCGCTAGACGACTGATTGAAACTTGTGTCTCAAAGTTGCTAATGCTCACTGAAGCATTATATTGTAGATAAAGTAAATAAACTAGGTTACCATGGGAGAAATCTCTGGAATAGACTGCAGATGCCTCACGCACACACTTGTTAAGCCTTGCACAGGCTTTTCACATAAACAGACACACATACATGGAGCGAATGAATGGGAGTCGAGGTGTCGGTCATGCTGAAGTGCGAGTGGGGCGGGGAGATATTTTCTATGGCTCAGGAATTTCACAGGTTTAATGTTTTTTGAGGAGCTCTCTAGAAAAGTAACAGTTGGATTCAAGAGTGGACAGTCAAGTGGCCACTTGTATTGTCAGTCAACACATTGTATACATACCCTGCAAAATTCATCTGAGCAAGTGTCATTTAGTGAGGAATATCTAATTACACTTATACTAAGCCACATTTGCATGAAATGTCCACAAAAACACATTATTTGTAGCTATATAAAGTAAAACATGAGGCCAGAAATGCTAGTGATGAGTAAAATGCCGGTGCATAAGGCAGAACCTTGCAAACAGATGTATTGTTTGTGCCGAACCAAACACGGCTTGGACCAACCAGCATTGTTTGGTCCAAACTGTGTTTGGTTTGTGAGTTGTGCTTTGAGCTAATAGCAATGGCTACCACTAGAGTAGCAGCTAGCTCTAATGTAGCTATAGTAAAGCGGCAGTTTGATCAGAAGACTACATTTCATTATTAAAGTGAAAGCAGTCCATTTTTATTGGCTCACAGAAAACTCTAAAAAAAAATTAGTTATGGCCCACATTTGAAGCTTTTGCTTGACTGTATTGTACCTCTTGGTTCCAGCACAAGGCACCATGCTAATTCTGTAAACAAACATTTTGACAAGAAAAACTTGTTGATTTGAGTTTCTTGTGACTGAATTAAGACGGCACTGTAAGTGTATTAGCAACCAAAATAACCACAATGTCTTGATTTATAACTCCCTGATGGATTACGGAGTGAAATAGCAGTACCAGTGGTGTTTAGGGGCAGAGCCGTCGAAGCCAGGGCCTCCTTAAATTGGTTGCCTCTCTTAAGTCATTTAAAAGATTGGCTACTTGCCTGGTAAGCTATTAACTTGCCATTTAAGCATGCCCAATCCCTAAGCATATCTTACCCATCATAAGTTTGGTTTTTCTAACTTTAATATCCTCTAAGCAGGGTTTATGAAAGTGGCCCTGGAAAGTAGAAAATGTTTGGACACCACTAATTAAGATAGTTAGAAAGTTGTTCACCTTTTTTTCCAGGCTTGGTTTAATTTGGCCAGGGCAAATGTAGGAGCCCACGACATCACCAGTCTTGCTACAACGATATAAAATCACCCAACAGTTCATCTCAGTAAAGTTTTTTGTTAACTGATTAACAGCCAGTTACAAGCTGTGTATTTATTCATTGTGTGGTCAGTTTTCCAAATCTATCAGCCACGGTGGCCTAGGGGTCGTTTAAAGTATCATAGTGGAGAGATTTGTGCCAAAAAACAGTAAATTAAACCCAAACTTCTCTCAAGGCTCTGGCACAGCCAGGCAGCTGCACTCTGATCAGGAAAAAAATAATTTCTTGTGAGTGGGCGTGGTTTTAGCTCATTCAGCAGACACGCCCACACCATCCTAGAGCATACTGCCTTATTTTTCATGATTTTGGAGTTTGATTTTTTAAACTTGCAGATGTTTTTCATGACTGAAATTTGGCCTGGTGGAACAGAACGCACTGGTCTGTCATACAACAAACCTAAAATAGAGATTTTTTAACCACTTTACAGGGACTCTAATTGTTTTCATTGGAGAATTCCCAGCATAATGGGTCTACTTGCCAAAAGATATATCTTTAAACTATTCATTATTGCACTCAAGATAAAAAAGAATGAAGAGGATCTGTTAATTTTGAGAAATTTCAAGTATAAAAATTTGTTTATTTGTCACTTCATAACTTCTAAATAATTTAAAGCTTAGACTTTTTAAGGTTATGGTGTAGAAAATAGCTATTTTTCTGTATAAATTCCCACCAAATGGAGCTGTTTTCCTTGCACAAGTACTGCAGTTGAGATCCTTATTGAATGATACTTCTTACTGGGACTGATCATTAAGGAAATACTTATTTTAGCCCAGAATCATCACATTATAATTATCATCAGGACTTGGAAGAGACATTTCTGGGCTATCAAACTGCAGTTTTCAGTTTGGTTTCTTGTTAATGTATGACTTAAAAATGTCATACAATTATTTCATTTAAAACTTGGAATTTTTGCATTTATGTCATCAAAATGTACAACTTTCTAAACTTGGAAATTTCCATTTTTTTTCTCATAAATCCACAAATATTTAAACTCTGAAATTATGAGTTTGCGTTCTTGTAAATATCTCCCATTACACAAGTTTTTCTTCAAAAATTAAAGGATCCTCTTTGATTTTTTTTAACTTTTAGGTTACCCTGAATACACTGTCAAACATTGTCATACATCCACGCCCCCCTGAGATCTTTGGCGCCCCCCAAGGGGTGCCGGCCCCCAGCTTGGGAACCAGTGCTTTAAGTCATTAACTAAACCGCAGTCGAAGGTGGTTTCTATCATTTCTACTTCTTTTATTCATCATCTTTTCTCTCTGACTTCTGCAGTTCTGCTTTTCTTTTCAGAAGTTCTTTCAAGCCGTCACTTTTCAGTCCAATTCAAATGATTTTTCTGGAGAGAGTTATTAGCTAGTCTACTTTAGCATATTGGTTAAATGCAAAGAGCTGACTCTTTTTGGCTACTGGGCTTGAAACCAGCGTCCACCGAATGATCCCTCAGTTTAGAGAGCCAGCGAGGCAGCGGACCGCATTTATATTTCCACCTGGTATTATATAAAACTCTCTTGTGTCTGCTGTGGTTCCTTTCTGTGCCGTAAAGTGGTATAGGTGACATGGTAATACATTTGCATTGTGCCCAGTGATAAATACCCCACCAGGTCTTACTCAGTCTGCTGCCTCCGAATGTGTCCGGACAGCGGCTTTATTGTCAAAGGCACGGGGGTCATTCAAAAACTCACTCTCCCACCCTTCTGCCTTTTGTCAAATATTTCCGCGCGGGTGATAGTTTTCTCATTTATTTAGTGAATAGTCGGCGGGCGAAGAAGAAAGAGAGTTTTTACATTATGGAAATGATGGAATGGGTTATAATCTCCCACATATTCATCACAGCAGACATTGGACCCTTGTGATACCGTCCTCCATTTGGCCATTGTTCCGGGTCTCTTTTCGCATACTGTTCCCCTCAATGGGCAGAGCAGCCTTTAATCCTGTCTCTCTTTGGAATGACAATGTTTACTAGCTATCATTCAATAAGGAGCCAGGAGTGTGACACACATCCCTCTGTCAGTAAACGCTCTGTGAATGTGTGGAACCAGATACAGAGGAGAGGTATTGTCAGCTCTCTGAGGTTTGGATTAAAGGGAGGGGATAGTTGAAAAACTGATGAGACACTCGTGCACATCAGAGGCGCTACAACAGAATTATTACTGGGATCTACTGGGGCTGGAGTGTTTACAGTGCTACTGTACTCATGATTTTACAATCAAATAAAAGTTTAAAGAATAGCTAAGTAAAGGTTATAAACCATATCAGGACCGACATTTCACTTCAACAAAATCAACCTGCTAGAGATGATAAAGTAAGGCATTCTCTAACATTACAGTACAAACAACATATCACTACTGCTGTTTAGCAGCTGCTTTCCATCTGCTGAGCATGATCGTCCTTGATATTCAGAACATTATCTCTCAAGGTTTATTTGAGAATTAATGCAGAAGCAGTTTGTAATAACTGCAATCTATTCAGCATTATTAAAACATAAGTAAAGCATTAGTGAATACTTTACTCATAATTTGAAAAGCATTTATAACTTATCTATATGTCGTTTAAAAACAGCTATAAATGCTTAATTGATGCATGAATAAAAAGGTATGATTACATCAGAGTAAGAGTTGGGGTTTCGGTAGTAAACACCAGTATAATTTCAACACATTGACGATTATTGGGATTGGCCACTCAGATATATTTGCTGACCATTTTCTCTCTTTTTTTTTTTTTTTTTTTTTAATTCATTTATGTCCGTCACCTGTGTGAAAGGAAGACATCCACTGGTGCAGTGATACTAAACGTCTTGCTCTTAAGCCTCATGTAGCTCTTTAAAGTCTTAATTTAAAATATTATTCCCCCATTCAAACCTTTTAAAAGGGAAACTTTGAGTTCATTATTGCATTAGTCAGTTTCCCACACCGATAAAGTCGGCTTTAATTGTCAACCTTTCTTTTTGTCTGTATATTTCCATTGCCCTTATTTACAATTTTTTGCCATTTTTTTCCTTTTTTGCCACTTATAATCCATTTTTACTGCTTTTTGCCAATTTTTGCCACTTCTTTGTACCACTTTTATTGTGTTTCTGCCCCTTTTAACCAGTTGTTGCCTCTTTATCCTGCTTTTAGCATTTTGTATTCTTTTTCCCTTTGTGCTAACTTTGCCACTTCTCACCCATTTAAGCTGTCTTTTGCCATTAAATCCCACTTTTGCCCATTTTTTCCACTCTGTGCCACCCTTGGCTGCATTTTGTCGTTTTTTTTGCCACCAGTATGTCTTTTTTTGTCACTTTTCACACATTTCTCCCCCCATTTTAGTCCATCTTCACTCAGTTTTTGCCATTTCATGCCTATTTTACCCATTTTTTGCTGCTTTTTGACCTATTTTACCAGCTTCAGCTTTTTTTTACTGCCACTTGACCCATTTTTTCATCACTTTTTCACCACTTAGATTGTGCTTCTTGCAAAGGTATTTTTCAACATTTGGCTCTTTGGTTGACCAGGGATGGGTAACATTGCACAGTGCATCTTTCTCATCATGTTGAGATGCATAGCCTAGTGTTAAAAATCAAGCTTCATATGTCACAGTTTTAGTAGTTTTCTGCAGCTTCTTGCTGCCAGTATCTTTCTGTACTTCTACACTGTAGGATGGTGGTTGTTGTATGCTCCTCCAGTAACCAAAATCATTTTGCACATGCAGCTCAGCTGTTCCGATCACAGAATATCAAAGGAAACTTTTCAAAACTGAGTGGTGATTTTAGCGTCTTCTACAACATGCTGCTGATGAATACTATCATAAAAGTAACCAAAAATCATCAAAATAGAAAGAGGCAGGGTGGGATGACCATCTCTTGCCCCCTAGTACAGAGTCATGAATGCTGAATGATGCACTAATGCATCATTAAAGCATGATGCTATATTTATAGATGACATATAAATGAATAATACATGATAAGTTAAGCTAAGATGTTTTATTTGTAGTTTACTAATGCTTTATAAAGCTCGGTCCACACCAGCACAGCAATGGCATGGTGTGTCATGTGACGCCCCTTGATTGCCACTCCTAGCACAAGCCTGCAGCAACGTATCACAGTGAAACTTCCCATCAGCCACTGCTGGGCAAGGTGCTTGATGCCAGAAGCAAGAGCCCCTTCCTCCCCTAGCAATGCTACCACAGCAGCTGAAAAGTACTAGAAATAATGGGGATGACAATTTGGATGCCCATTGGATGGCACAGGTGTCTTTAAGTCTGAATTGCTTTACTTGTGATTCATTAATGCTGTAAGTGTGTAGCTGTTATGAAGCATTTCCAATGTGGATCATGAATATCATGATATTCCCAGTCGGGTCAACCAGTATTGTTTTTTTTAGGGCTGATATTGATTATTAGTAGGTCATGTGCCTGATAACCGAATGTTGGAACTGATATGCATTTATAATGATGTGCAAAATGAACTCAACGAGGCAAAAGTAAAATTGCATGATAAACTAGAGACGCTCTCGGAGAGCGCCGACCTCCGCCATCAGCTCTATCTCCCAATAGTTCAGAATCCAGAAAAAATTCCTGGATCCAGACGGTGATCCGGATCACTCCCAAAATCTAATCAGTTCTTCCTTCTGCCACTTCTGACATTTCCTGAAAATTTCATCAAAATCCATCCATAACTTTTTGAGTTATGATGCAAACAAACTAACTAATTAACTAACAAACTAACAAACTAACCATGCCAATCACATAACCTCCTTGGCAGAGGTTAAAAAAAATGAAGGAAGATGAAGAATTTAGCCCTAGCTCTATCAGCATGAAAAACGACACAGAGCAGCAGGAAAACAGGAAGTGCAGTGTGTATTTCATCCAATCCAGCCATGAAACTCACTTGGCAGTCGTGCCGACGTTCAGTGGGCTTGAGCGTGGTTTCTACGGCTGTGTACCGAGGAACATGACCCTAACCATGACCTGTCTACGGCCCAATAAGCTCCTCCCAACTGGGCAGATGGATTTCTGACACATTTGATATTTTGGTTTATTTTTTCCTTTAAAAAATTGTCAGACAGCATCTTAAATCTTCATGACAACAGCAGGAATGACTTTCTAATGTCCCACACCCCCGCTATAATAATACATCCCTAATAGAGAGTGAGAGAGAGGGCATTACTAGATACAACTTCCACCTCAGTGTGTGATACTTTTTCAAATGAAACTCCACAGATTTTTGTCACAAACCGTCCTGACTTCACTCGTACAGTGTGAGAGAGCAATCAGGTTGTGCACAACCATCAGACCGTAAAGTGTGAGCACATAAATCATGCACAAAGTTCATGCATTGTATGTGATTCAGTTGCAGTGTGAGCTAACATTCAGCCACAATACTGCTTATACAATACTGCTTTCCCACTAAAATTAGCATGTAAAAGCGGGTTTTTTAAACGTGGGTAAACCCGCTAACAATCGGCAAATGACTCCTTTCCCATTGCCAGCAGACCCTGGTCTGATTGCCAGCAGATGACCTGCGTGGCTGTTTTTTTTTTTTTTTTTGTTTCCTCTGGCACGTCAAGCTGATGCCATCACGTTGATGACATCGTCACCAGCGCGCTGAAACACAGCTAGGTAAACAATGGAAAGGAGCGTGGAAGCCATGGACACGGTGGTCAACTGTTTTCCGTACTTTGTACTTTTGTCCCTCTTTCAAAATATACAAACTCAGCGCAGACTGAACGACATTCGAGCGCTGATGATACGAAGGCATATGGAATGGCTGGAGCCAATCAGAGGCGAGCCGATAAAAACCCGTGTCCATTGCAGGGTCAGTCGACGCGGGTCTGAGTGCCGATTAGAGCCTTTCCCACTGCCGACAGGAGCAGTTTGTTAGCGTGTTTAAACAGGTTTTTCGGCCAATGGGAAAGGGGTACAGGAGACTTTGGAGAGTGAAAATAAAGCCAGAGAGAAAGCTGCACTTTACAGTGAAAACAAAAGTAGCACCCATTTTATTAAAACATGCTTATACCTTAAATTGACCGAATGCTAAATATCAGCATAAATAAACAGCCAGGAGGATAATCAGTCCAGCCCTAAAGCAAAGGGATAGCAATTTGGTAAATATCCACCAACAAGAAGTTTCCACTTTATTGACTCAGCCTTGTTTTTGCAATAGAAATATAAAGCAGTCTATAATAAACAAATTGGACATACTCAAATACACAAATACGTTTTCCCTTAATTGTTGACACTTGTTGAGCAAACACAGTAAAAGACAAATATGACTCTCTTTAGTTTGTAAAGGATCCAGTTTAATGCTTCCATATGTATGGTTAAAAAAAGTGACTATGTTGCACATAATTTCCAGAGGGAGGGGTTTATAGGGCTCAGTCTTCCTCAGTGTGAGCTCCAGACCTGCCTAGCCCTGCCCTCCCTTCCTCTCTAACCTCTTAAACCTTTAAACTTGTTCATCTGACTTCCCTGTCTCACCGTGTTTAATGTATACATTACAGTGCAGTTAAAAAATAAGCCCTGAACAGGCCTTTGGAGTTTGCCTGTCCATACAGCACACAGACACGGCAATGTTGGGTAATTATTGCCAGTAAGTAGGGATTAAGGTTGTGGATGTTGACAGTAAATTGGCTCTCAGAGCGAGTGTTTAACACACCTTTGTGTGGATCAGACACACTCTTGCAAAGAGTGAAGGTGTCTACGTAGCCCTCCCTTTCTTCTCCCGCTCTTCACGTCACCCTTGTCATGTATTTACGCAAATAAATACGGGCTTATGTTTTTCTTATCTTTTGGAGTAAAAGGATGCTAAAAAGCGAGCTAATGAGATTTCTAAATATTAAAACAGGAATCCAGGGGAGTGGATGTGTTTGTCTCGCTTTGTTTTCTGCTTCCTGCAAATTGTTTCTCCCGTCAGAGTCTTGACAGGATTAGTGCCATAGCTGCTAACAATCATTAGTGTGTTTTCACCATTGTGTCATGCACTGTTTTCTACCCCCCCATACTGCATGTGTCTCCTGCTTTCGTGCTGAGCAAGAAATGAAAAACAATCGCTCCGACCTCCAGCGACCCCTCCTGACGCACAGTCAGTTAAATGGTTTGTAAGACGTTTAATTACCAAATGGTATAATCGTTATTCATCTCATCATTAGATGTATGATATTAAGTGAATTGGCTCCCCTGGGTCCCTGTGTTTCACAGATCAATAGATTTAGATGGAGCTTGAAGGGGGTTGGGGGTGCGTGTGGGCAGTTAAAACACTTCTGAGCCCCCTGATAGGAGCGCGTGCATTGTTTGTGTGATGCACAGTGGTGACATTCACTCATTTTATTTCATTGCAATCAGCTTTTATATAGGTTTAATTATGCTAATTCCTACGTCTGCACCCAGGAATGGCAGTATGTCACTTTATTTCTTAATGGATTTACGGCTCCTGGGTTTATTTTGACGCTGAAAGGACATGAAACAATGGACAAGGTTACGGCACCGCACACTTTCCCGTCAGCAGAGTGCTTGCGTTTGCACTTTGGGACACTTTGTTGGTATCAAGCATTGTTTGAAGGCATTGTGGAGATTGCTAATGCAGCGTGTACACCTCAGAGGCCCCACTAGCCTGCAGCTTGATATCGCCTGTATTCCCAATGTGAATATGGCTGAGTGGTGATTGGGGACTCGCCGCACCACAAGCTGCTATTCACTGCAGCAGGCACTACCAGCCCGAGTTAATTGTCCATTATCTGCTATTATCTAAGCTCTACCCCTCTCTCCCTCTCTTTTATTCTCGTTATTTCTAGCAGTCACCACCAGTTTCACTCACTCAGTATGCTCTATCCACTCCTTTTTTTCTATCTACTCTGGCAACCTTATACCAGCGCTGTAGCAAAGTCCTGGAGTTCAAATAGTAATAATGATTCCCTTTGTTCCAGAGGTAGCTCAAACAGGAGTCTGAGCATGGAGTCAGCAAAGCATCATGTTCATTTCTTGTCTTATCATCTCGCTTGAGCTGAGATTTCTTGTGTCTAATACTCTCATACAGGAGGGAAATCTGAGGTGGAAAAATGTGCATTTGAATAAATAAAATCACACTTAAAGAGATGTGAAATGACCAAATCAGATGTATTGATTGCAGCGATTGAAAGTGGACTTCCCTTCCTTGATAAGGTGATGGATGTGTCTGCTGAGGTGTTTGAGGAATCCTCAGAAATTTCACTTGATGGCACTGTTTTCCTTTTTGCTCCAGCTGAAGCAACAGGGCATGTTTTATGTATGCCGGGCACAATGTGAAAAGCGTGGCTGTGCCACAGATCCATGCATCTTTTCCTTTTTCTCTCTTCCTGTCCCTGGGCACCCAGAACCAGGCAGGAACACTGACAAACAATAAAAAATCATGCAGCACACAATTTTTAAAAAGTCATTCCACTTCAGATAAAGCTGTTGAAAAGTGAGTACACATTGGCACACTTACTTTACTGTCGTTCATTAATTTTTTGTGTGTTTTGGAATATTCTTCCTTCTTTTGCTTTGTGCTTCTTTTCCTTTAAAAGTTTGAGGCTTTTTTTCTTTTCTGCATGTTAAATCCCTCCTGCCTTGGAAAATGTGATGTATATTTTAATGTAAATTTAAAATGAAAAAAGGAAAAAGTCGAATTCTGTCACTATTCAGGCGTTTAAATTAATTAAATTGTGTTCCTCCTGTGCTGCCAGGCGTTACTTTAATAATTGCATCAACAAGATGATACATACTATAAGGCCTGAAGTGTTTCTGCACTTCATTTTAATCCAAACCTTCCTCTCAGCTAATGCTTGATATAGTTGGATCTTCACCTGCAATTAGTCTGCAGATAATAGACCTGCACACATGCTGTGCATGCACACATGCACAAACCTAGCCTTGCATTTAAAGGGGCTTTTGTTTTGCAGATCTAACATTACAAGGGTACTTATAAAGTATTTAAAATTTAAGGACAAATGGTTGCCCCCTTTGTGCATTACTCTTCCTCCTGTCTTGGGGTTTAAATGGGGGCTGGATGGATGGATTGGGGGTGTGCAGGGTGGCGGGGATCAAGATCATATTAAGTGCTCAGCATTAGGAAGTGTTGGTCTGGTGGCCCCGCTCATAAAGACGCAATATATCACAGTGAAAAATAACCAGCGCTTGTATTTCAGCATCGTGCGCATCATAAATAAAGGTGTGCCACGTATAATTGAGCCTCGTGCATGGGGGTTGCGGGGGGGGGGCCTCGGCTGGAGATGAGAAATGGAAATCTGTGTACTGGTAAATAGATAATCACACAAAAGTAATTGAGGTTTTCAAACCCCAATCTAGTCTGCCAGCGTGAGCTCGTTTGCATGTTAATCACGTTGGTGATTTCCCTTCATCACAGGGAAGTCCGCGCACACTTCCATAACCAGCTTTTAATTGCATTTAAAATGTCACAGAGGTGGAACACATGTAATTTAGCCAGAACTGTGTCCAAATTAATGGCTACTACTGAGACGCTCCATTGGACAGGGTTGGAAATGAGAGAGGCCGTCCATTGTTTGGGTCTTTATTAGAGATGCCTCGCTTTTTCCTGTTTCTATCCGCGATAACATCTCTACCGCCGCTTTTTGAAGTGTATATCAAGACTTCCAAATGAAATCTGACAAGCATTTTGTGAACGACTTAACACTACAATAGATGCCAACTCTTTTTTTTTGCAAAATAAGCCAAATGGATGGATATTAAAAAACATCAAAGAGAGAGCGCACAAAGCCAAAGTGTTGGAGAAAGAAAGGAGCGAGTAGTTTATTTTCTTTCATCACCAGGTGTTCTGTGGCGTATAAATTACCCAGATGATGTTTCCATAACACAGCTTAGGGCACTCCAGAGAGGGGAAACCTGCAAAACAGACCTATTTAATTTTTCATTGAGGTGGACCATCAGGAGCAATAAGCCAATATTCCTCTTCCCCCTTTTTCCAGATGCCTTCCTCACCACTGCATCTCACCAAAACCAACCCCCCCCCCCCCTTAAAAAAAGTTCTGCCGAGACCTACATGAAAGGAAGGAACTGTTGAAATGTTAATTTTACCATCTGCTGTCGAGGCCCGCTACCTTTTCTTTCTTTTTTTCCTCCACCCTGCCTTCTTTTAATTCCCAGTAGTTCTGTTCTGTTTCATGAATGTGCTGCTATTTTGGCTGTTTGAAGTCACAGGGTCTCTGCGCGCATGGCTTCGACTGGCTGGAAAATACAATGCCACATGGCGGAGACTGTCCATTAGTTTCCTGTTTAAAGCCACAGCCCCTCCTGGTAAACCTCTGTTTTCTTCTACCAGTCCCTCGGCTCCAGTTACACTCCCATGCCCACCTCCAGTCTCCCCTTCCTCAGCCCTCACGTCTTTCGGGACCTATTTAGTCTGTTTGTCTTAATGCTGAGGATTTGAATCTCTCGTTTACAAGCCCCACATTATCGCTAGTTTTTCTCTAAGCTCTGAAAATCCAGAATTGAAACATGACAGATTATCTTTTTGTCTTCTCATCACAAAAGTTTTTAAAAGTCAGAAACTGCCAAGTTTGCTGTGAAGATCCTGCCAAATGGATAGATTCCATTGTGAGATTTGATAGTTGGCAATTAGGGTGAGACATCCTGTGTGCAGAGTTGCTTAGCATTTTCCTTGGCCGGGACCAGATTGTTTAGTCTGCTCTCATTGTGAGCTGTTTCTGAGCCACAGTTGACGGTTGTTTGCAGAGCGCTGTGGGGAAAATGTGAGCGGGGGCCAGTGCCTTTTCTCTATTTATTTATTTTTCCCCTCCGTCCTTGGAGCTGGAATCTGATTTGTGTTCATGTTTCTCTATTCTCTCTGAGCGGTTTTTAAGTGTGGCTGCTGAAATCTAGACTCTGTATGACCTCACTGCGCCGCCTGTGTTTCATTAATGACCAGCCCTGTGGTTTGGGGAGAGGAATATTTTTCATATGACACCGCCTTGCATTAGCGTGGAGCGGCAGCTGCACAACCACAAAACCATCCAATTTTGTGGCTTTGAAAGGTGTGAAAAGTTCAGCTCCCTATAGCGGGCATCGCATTTATAATTACAGCCTTTGTATTTAACAGTGCATGGATATGTGTCAAAGAGCGGAACTACCGAAGACTTGTAAAAGAACAAAAAGAAAATTTACCTACTAATGAAATCTCTCTTTCTCCTTGGCAACTTAAGTAAACAGCAGAGATGTATTACAAAGTAAGACGTTTACACACGTTTGGATCTGACACGCCGCACCTTCGTGAAGCCCCCTAAAATAACAAGCAAATTGGAGTAGGTAGAATTTTGACAGCTTGATCCATTCGTAATAAATATTTAAATTCAACACAGCTTTGCGATGTTTGGACCCTTACAGTCCCTAATACAAGCAAGTCTTTTTAAGCCCGTGCCACATCTGGCATAAGAGGTATTTCTCCACAGATTGATTGATTTCCCAGGCTTTGTTGGAAGCGACTCACCCAACCAATTGACTAAGAAGCATGCAACAATTCACAGACACACTCACTAAGCCTCCCCTCCCTCAAAAAAAGCTCAGACACTAGACTACTGTAACTCTGCTTGGTACCTTGCAGGATATTAAATATCCAAAAGGAAACCTCAGATTTGTCCCGTCCTAAAAACAAAGAGCCCTTGTGCAGCCGCCCTCTGCTTCCTCCCTTTCCCTTTTTAAACCCATACTGGTACTGTCATCAAAAGACAACACACCTCTGAATACACAAACATGTGTATATTTCCACATTATTCCCAGCCATTCATCACTGGTAGCATTAAGTGTTGTGTTGTCAGCTCGGAAAGCAGGAGGTGGAACAGGGGAGAGATTGAGGTTAGTCACCGAGGCTCAGGGAGAGCGAACAAAGGAGAAGATTACCTAATAGTCCTGCTATGTATTTGAAGTGGAGCCTGCTGTTTGTTTGGGGAGGTTTTCAGGGCCTGGATGTGCTGGGAGATGTCTCACAGGCAGCTTGATGGGTACTTTTAAGCTGTCAGAAACATCCCCTTTGCCATTCGTCTTCCTGGAGAGATGGCTACAGGCTTCGACAAGGGGCAGAAAGGCAAAACAGAGAGAAAGTTAATCAAGTTTCCCAGGTTCAGAGAGTAGAAAACGCTGCCTGTAGGTGTAGTTGAAGCCTGTGACAAGTGTTCGGAGTCACTGAGGCGCACTCTGGACTATTTTTGGGTCCTGCTCTTAATGAATTTGTGTGTTTGTACACAACAGTTATGCAGGTTGAATCTGAGACACGGTAAGAAGTAATTCAAAGTCACAGCACAAACAAACCACTTCATTAAGTTTGCATGATTTAGAGTAAGTTTAAAGTAAGTAATTATTTAAATTAACCTCCATTTGAGTTGTATGGTGCGTACATTTCTCTATAAAAAGTCATGATTGTTGTTGGGCGGTACAAGCCAAACCACCCGTTCTCCTGTGATTTCCTGCAACTCCCGATTCTCCGACATTCCTGCCAGCCATGGGCCAAAGGTTCAGGTTTGAACTATATGGAAATATCAGTATCCGCTAAGATGAATTTGATAATATTGGCATTTTGGACATCAGCATAAATCTACTATTCTGTGTCCCTACTTCACAGATTCATTTGAGCTGATAGTGATATTGATATGGAAACTTAAATATGTGTTTCAGACTAGAGATGCATGATATATGGGTATTATATATCATACTATATATCATATCAGCAGGTATGGAAATCTGCCAAAATTTACAACGATATTTTGACTGTAAAAATCGTCCTATATCAGCTGTAAATATTGGAGATACAACCAAATAAACTGGTCAATTTTTAAGCTGACAAGTGTTCTGAGCCACTGATGGGCACTCTGAACTATTTTAGGTCCAACTCTTTACCCTCTGAGGCTGGCATTGTCGTATACGTCAAGAATAGACACATTATTCAAAAGTTAAATAACTTTTGAACTAGAAGTCAAGCCAGTTCCAGGTTTTTTCCTCTGTGTTGTGCCATTCTAATGACGCTATCCATGCCTTCATAGCTCTTACAGAACGTTTTCCAGCAAGCCTGGAACTTGGATGCCTTTCCAGGGTCTTTAAAGACTGACTCTACACCAGTAACTCTGATATCGGGCATTTTTTAAACCTATTAATAACCAATCTTTTCTGCACCCAGCAGGTTAGCCTGCTGCCATAATGTCTCTTTGTATCCCAGAATGCACTGTGACTGGGCTGTGACAACCAGTGTCTGGCTTGTCAAGTCATGCTTTGCCTAACAGCGCATGTGCACAGACTTTGAAACTGTAAAGAGAGCCTGAATGACTCATTAAAGAGCAAGAAAGACACAGAGAGGCTGTGATGTGTCCCTCTGTGTCACTGCAGACAGGAACTGCTTTAAATGTGACTCAAATTCCCAAAAACCTTTTGGTCATGAAGGTTTACCACGTTAACAATAAAATGTTTTATTTCCATTTATTCTTTTCTTTTGTCTTTATAGTTCCATGCCTTTTTTTAACATTTGTTTTTGTGCCTTTATTGGATAGAAGGGGACAGTGGATAGACTTGCAAACAGGGACGAGAGCGGGGGAGAGACAGGCGCCAAAGGGCCTCAGGCCGAACCTGAACCCGGGCCACCCGCGCACATGGCAGGCACCCCAACCACTCGACAACTGGCGCGCCCCATTCCATACCTTTCTTAAACTTCAAGTGACATTACTGCAGCATTCATGTTCTTAAAGCCCAGGTACTCCTGAGAAAAGGGTGTTTAGAGCTTGTCTGTGCACCACAGGGTTTATGCTTCACAATAAGTCCAGGCAAGAAATATTGGTTAAAAACATAGCATAGGGCTCAGAGGGTTAATAAATTTGCTCCTTACTTGTGTATGTTTGTACACAGCAGTCTTGCAGACTGTCTCTGAGACATGTTGAGAAATAATTCAAAGTCACAGCACAAACAAACCACTTAATTATGTGCCAAGATTGCATGATTCAAAGTTAAAATGAGCTACCTGAATACATCTGCAAGTAATTAACTTGATGTGTTTAGTAATTATTTAAATTAACCTCCGTTTGTGTTGGAAAGGTGCGCACGTTTCGCTATAAAAAGTCATGATTGATGCAGCATAACAAGATGAATACGTTTGTGAACAATACACTTTTCTCATTGAAGTTGTTTTTGGACAGTAGAAGCCAAACCACTCTATTGGTAACTTTTCAAAACGCTGTCTCTGAATTTCCTCTTTTAATATCCGTAAATTGCAGTCTTCCTTTCTCCTGTGATTTTTTTTTTTTTTTTTTGAGCAAACAGTTCCGACTCTCGATTCTCTGAAATCCCCGCCAGCCGTTTCTGTTTTGATAAATTGTACATCAAGCCCTATTTTCAGAGTCATCAGCGATTGCTTTTTTGCCACTCAGAGTACTGAACATGGACAGCTTTTAAAGGTAGTGAGTAGCTCTGATAAGTGGCTCAATCCTTGTACTAAAGCATTTTTACTGAAGGTTTAATAGCTACTGTATAATGAATTATAATGTATTCTCTCCAATTGCAAATGTCCTCTAATATAGCCCTTCTACCGCTGCAAAAAAGTCCATCTGAATATTATTGTGAGCTGCTTTTTAAGAATACAAATCAATTGCATGATTTTAAGTAGTTAGATTCATACTTTTGTTGTAAATTTCCCCCAATGCCAAATGGAATGGTGCTTGTATGGCCGGAAAAGCAAACCAATTTCAAGTAGTGACATCATGGTCAGTTCGGAGCCAACTGTATGTTTTATTATAAAATACAACTGTTCCTCCGAACATTTCAGCCTAGTTTGAACTCATTGAAAAGCAATAGCCTCATGAGTCATCTTGCTGTTCCAATTTAATGGAACATACCTTTCAGTGACAGCGTGTGCCGGCACATCATCAAAGTGAAACTTCCAAAGTTACGCTTAACTTGTTGCCGAAATAGTTTCTCGTTTTCAGGAAAATTGCAGCGCGCCAAGTCTCAAGAAGTGTATCGCGGAATCTTCCCTGAAGGAAAAATTGCCACTTGCATACTTGTCTTTGACCAAAGTGAAGCCCTCACCCACTCCAGGGGAACATGTGCTGTTTAGGAAGATATAAAGGAGTAATTTTATTACTCGGTACATCTCTTCCCCCTCAGAAGCCATTTCATTTCTCCTTTCAGCCTCCACAGAAGCCTTTATTTGATCTCATATTCCAGAGTATGACTGCCTCAAACCGGTCGGACTCCGTTTATTTTCATTTGGAAAACACATTTAGTGTTGGAGGGGGTGGCGGGGATGGAGGTGGGGAGCCGTGGAGGTGGAAGGGACTGAAGGGAAGGGCAAGTTTCTCTGTCACATGTTAATGTCCTCCTGCAGGGATTTTTCGGATTCCTCCAAGCGTGACTTTTTCTATACAATCAAGAAAAATCTCCCACTTTCACAAAAACTTCAAGTTTGCATCCATACTGTGAAAACTGATACAGCTTTGAAAGGCAGATCATTGGAAAAGTGTGCCGTTTATTAGGCAGCCCACTTAGGCGGCACAGATGGAGCCGGTCACTTGAGAGGGAGACATCCTCGTAAACTCCGAGCCTTTAGAGCGGGCACAACAGCCAACATTAAAGTCCAAATTAACCACCCTTCTCCCGCCTACACCTTTCGTTTAATGCTTCTTTTTTTGGCCCCCGAATCAGAGCAGCTGGACGATGTAAAAGCCCCACATTTATGAAAATATTTCAATCTTATTTAGGCATGTTTTTGCACCTACATCCTCTCTCGTAACAGAAACAGTTTTGTGAAAAGTGGCGTCTCATTGCTCCGGAAACCCCACTCATCTAAATAGTTCCTTCTCTATGTCTTCCCTGTCTCTGTGTTTTCTTTCTTTTTTCGAGGTAGGGGTGTGGGGGGTATCATAGCCTCCTCTGGGCTCAGTTCCCCTCAATGAATTACCTCCAGATGTAATTCCTATCCCCCCCTCGCCCTTGGCCCTCAAATTAGTGGCTAGTAAAAATTAGGTTTGAATTAGCCGCGGTGTCGAGAATAGAGGAGTTTGAAATTTCCATTTAATGAGTTTATTATTCTTTGCTGGAATGCCGATTTTCCTGAATTAATTTGATCAGGGGTTTTTTAGTTGAATGGTGTTTTAAGTCATGAATGGAGGCACTCTCAGTCACTTCTGGTAATTTCTCCCTGATGCACGGTCAGAGTTTGATTTCTATTATCCCCCATGGAAGTTCTTTTCCCTGCTCATTGCAGATGCATCAACAGGATCCCTCAAACTTCAGATAGTGGTTGTTTCATAGCATCCACAGGTGTTTTGCTCTTTTGATTGCCAGCGGAGCTTGTCACGCTTCCGTTCAAGTGTGACGCCATGGTTCTGGGAATGACAATCGCTCTGCCAGAGGTGGAGATCACTGTCATAAATGGGTTTCGGATTTATCCCAAACAGGAAATCTAAATGGGCTAAGGGAGTTTTTTCTTTCTTCATCTTGATTAAATATCATCCAGACAGGACTAAAAACAACAATACGATGTTTTTCTCTTTTTTTTCTGGGTAGAGATTTAACTCAACACTCAACCACCTTTGCAATGTGATATACTCATCAACATTGTAAAACTCTGATACCAGGAACTTTAAAACAATACCTCACTCATCTTCATAGACATAATGAGGTGAATTCAGGTTGGTTGGGACATCATTTTAAATTTCTGTCATTTATTTGGTTTCTTATAAAAATCTACCTATATCAGCTGTAAATAATTTAACCCATTAAAGCCTGAAAACACAAATTGTAGCTGTTTTTTTGGAAATGAAATAATTATTTAACTTTCTAATTAAATCCAGCAAATCCAAATTTCCATAAAATTTAACATATATAATTTTTTCGATTTCATTTGATACATTAGGTGTTTAACTGAAAATCCACTTGAAGGCATTTTTATCATTAATCAGATTGTATTCAGAAGTTGGTTTTTTTTTAGTAATTTATTGATCATATTGATTAGATAGCAGTATCATAAAAGTATGGCAACAGGCTTTAAGGGGTTAATCAGAAAAGATTAAATACGAGTTTATCAATCACTGAACAATAGCAAGCCCAACGGCAGGAACAGAATGACCCCCCTATGGAGTCTAGACACTGGTGGCAGAGTTGATGAGGGATGCAGGATTAAATGAGTAGACTTCTGAGAAGCTGGACTAGGAACCAGTGAGGTGGCTTGGAGGAGGAGACCTGCGAGGATCTGGACTAGATGCTGATGAATTAAATGGAGGTGGCTGGGGTGGAGGATGGTAGCAGCGACCGCACTGAAACAACCCAAAGTGATAATGATAGATTTAAAATATGACAGGTGCATGATGATTGGTCGAACGAGGCTGTGGTAGAATCTGATGAGATGCTGATTAACCGAATGGAGGTGGCTGGGGTGGAGGAGGGTAGCAGCATCCATACTGAAATGACAGGCTGACTCTGAAGAGAGAATGACCAATGTAAAATATGACAGGTGCATGATGATTGGTCGAATGAGGTTGTGGCAGAATCTGATTAGCTTAGCACTTCAGAGAGTGAATGCCCATAATCAGCTGATCACCAGAACGGGAATAAAGAAAGAATGGAAGAAGGGAGAGATACGAATGAGTGGTGAGTAATGAATGAGTAGAAACATTCTTCCTGCTTGAACTTTCATTGAGCACCATTTGCCATTCGAACAAAAAAGTTCGTAGACTTTTAGGCTTGACCAACAGACCACCGTCAGCTGAGGTATTTTTCCTTATTCATCATCAGTCCTTACACTTAGAAGATTGTGTGTTTTAAGGGCTGAAGTTCCAGGTGTGAACTACATGGAAATATTGGTATCAATGTCTGCATTAGCTAATATTGATTTGCAAATATCGGCATATTGGATATCTGCAAAAATCCAATGTTGTGCATCCCTAACTCCGACTCTTTAAGCTGATACCAATATTGATACTGACATCTGAATTTGTATTTCAGACCTCAGACTTTAGTCCATACAACAATTTAAAACAAAAGGACTTCCCAAACTCAACTAAAAAGTGTCAGTGTTTTAAGGAGCTAAATTTAGCAGAGTAAACATTTAAATTTACAAGAAACCAAACTGAAAACAGTTGTTGGATTTTCAGCTTTTCAACTTTATAATCTCAAAAATTCAAAGCTTTGGTGTACTCCATTTATTCGTTTTGACTAAAACATTTTCCATCTTCTCGTAAACAAACCACTATTAAAAATAGGGATTTTATGTTGGGGTGTTCTCAATGAAAACAATTGAAATTGTTTGATTTTTTTCCAGGTGGGTCTGTTGGGGGGTCTTAGCTTTTCTTAGACACAAATTAGGAGGCCCTAAGAAAAAAATGGTTGTGATCCACTGCCGTATAACACAGCAATGACATTTCCTCCATAACACACTCAAATCTAACAGTGAATGAAGATTTTATTTGTTTGCTGGTCCTGCCTTTAACCCTACAACCTGACTCTTACATACTGTTGATATTTAGAGTCATTAAAGGCCGGGATTTACAGCTGAAAAAGGCTTCTTACTACGTATTTAAAGATTATGTCCGTCCTGCAGCGCTGAAGATGTTGGCTCTCTGTTTCAGGAGAAAGAAAGGTTTTATCATGTTGGAGGAATAGCTGACACTTTTGTGAAAACTGATCCAAAACATTTTTTCTGGTCACATTTGTTGAATTGGGACAGAATCTTCAGGTGATAGGTGACCATTTCTTATACATAAAATCAGTTAAAGTAGTTTTTGACTTGAATTGATTAAACGTTATTAGGGTACGATCTTAATTTAAAATGAACTAAAAGGATTTTACTGGGCTACTAGAAAAAAAAGGCTAAATCCAAGTTAATAACTTCCAGTTTTTTGTTTGTAGGTTTTTTTGGTTCTGTTGCAGAAGTACACCAACTTTGGGGCGCAGATGGCCTGTAAGTTAGGTGGCACCCATGGATGCGGGTAGCCTGGGTTCAAGTCTGGCCTGTGGCTCCTTTCCCTCATGTCTCTCCTCCACTCTCTCACCCCTGTTTCCAATTCTAACCACTGTCCTCCACTATCAATAATGGGCATAAAAAGCCCCAAAAATGTGTCTTAAAAATAGAATGCTCCGACTTTGTTTGCTTCAGAATTTGAGCAACTTATTTTTGACAGTTTGTAACTGATGAAAATAGGCAGAAGCTTACGCCATTTTGGACCTCATGAATCACATGGTCAACCTCTAGTTTGCTGCATGCCCCGCCCACCTAAGTGATGTCACATCTATAAGGTTATGCCATTTCTATTAAGTGTTGTCTCAGCTTTGACTTGGACAAAAGGTCATTGATTTCACAGTCAAAGAAGTACAGACGTTTTTTTTTTTTTCTATCCCATTCGACTTTATCAACCTGATTCACCCTATAGGAAAGGAAAAGGCAATAAAACCATATTTGTGTGCCATATCTTTAAGAAAAAAGCTGTAAGCAAAGGAAACAGAGTGCCGTCTAAATTGTTTAGACAGCGCTCTGTTATGATTTAGACATCATGCAGGAGATTTCTTGCAGTTTTTGTGAATTAAAAGCAAAAAATACACCAATATTTCTGGCCAATTTTCTCCATTTTTGTTGTCCTGGTGCCAGTATCCGTTGGTTTTAACCAGTATCATATCTAAGTCTGGTATTGTGACACTCCCACTGCATGATAATATCTGCCAGCATGAATAAAGGGAAGTTGTCTGCCATGCTCTGCTCTTTCATCTACTTTCAGTGTGCAGGAGAACAGGTAAACTGCTGTAAGCTGCACTTGCTTGTTTAAATTTACCCGGCTCAGCCGACTCTTTGATTTCTCGTTTAATTCAAATACGCTTTTGAAGAAAAGCTTTTTTTTTTTTTTTTTTGGTGGGGGTGGAAGGGGGGGTTGGGCATTGAAGGCAGCTGTGGTGTTGGTGGGAGAATAAGAGGAGGCACAGGAGGGCCAATTTAACCTGGAGTGTCTGTCGCTAGTCTGCTAGCTGCTTCTTTTCAAGAGGCCCGGTCAGCTTGAACCGCCTGACTTCTGTCATTTCGATCTCTTTTTATTTTTCTGCTGTAATGTATACTTTAATTCCCGCCCGCCCGCTGTCTGTGTGCGGCAGCGGTGTCGGCAGAAGCAGCTGGAGGGGAGGTGCAGGTATCATTAAGCCTTGGAGAGGCACCAGCGGAACGCTGCTGAGTGCTATACGTGGCTCCTCGCAGAGCAGTGTTGATGTTTCTGGGCCCGGTGAATGTACAGCCGGGTTTATTTTCAATAGGAACCTGAGGCCCGGGCTTGGCCACAGCGTTCCCCCTCCTCCTCACCCACCCCCATCCCCGGCTGCTTTCTCGGGCTGTTGATATTGAGTCAAGCAAACACTCTCTCAGGGATGTCCTGTTGGGCACTCTGCCAAAGTCGCAAATGGAAGTCACATGTGGAGACTCCCAGAGGACGGCATTGAGGCCTCAATTCACACCAAAAACTACTCCTTTTTTCCTCTTATATAAGCTTTGTTAAAATAAATACTTCATAAATTAAATTTTTAGGGCAGTAATTGACAAATTGCATGAAATAACTAACATTTTCCACACAAAAAATAAAAATCTTGTTTCTTATTGTGTGTGCAGCAGTCAGGCCCCTCTCTACCTTTATCCTCTGCTCTGGGTTTTTTGGCACTGAAACACATATGCAAATCTATTTGGACACTGTCATTATCAGCCACTTAATAGGCATTTCATTAGGGATTTTCTGAATGCACTGTGCAGGACAAGTTGCCATGGATACCCTGGTGCTTAAGTACAGTATATTAAAATGGTGCAGCCTTCCAACCACTTATATAATCACTGGTCTGTAATGGTCTCTGCTCTGTGGCCATAAGCAGCGCATCCATCCAGTGATCACAGAGGAACACAAAAACCCCCCACCTTATTTGGCTTTTATTTATTTGTAGGAGGCTCTCGAATTGTGCTTGTGCAACGTTTGTGTGACGATAAATGAACGGCGCTGATGTGAGGGCTCTATTTCACACATGTGAGTGTGGATTTATCAGTTAACACTGTGTGGGAGTTTTTTAGGGGCCGTTGAACATATTTTATCAGACAGTAAAATCACTTCATTTTGTCTGGCTGGCTCTTAAACAGGAGAATGGACGAGGGAGTGCACTTGGCACTCAGGCTCTAACATTCCCTTTGTCTTCTGTGCTCCAATTTTTTAGATTTAAAAGATTCTGATTGCTTTTTTTTAGGGTTGTCGAGATTAATCGCATTGATTGTGATTAATTGAGGTCCATAATCAGTGCATTTTTTTTTTTAATCACATTAATCTTTATTGTCTCTTTCAGATCACTGTTGATAAACACAGAGAGCTCAGTGGGCAAATCAGAAGTCATCTAAACCTTATGCTGTCAGATATTTACCTTTTTCTTTTTCAATCCATAGCAAGATCCTTTTCTGTGGTTAAGATTAGGCATGATACCAGTATTGGCATATATGACGATTTCTGCAACCAATATTTTGGATATGAATATCACATTAGATGCATTTGGTTATATTTGATATTTGCTGTTGTCTTTGTCTTTGTTCATACTCAGTCTTTAAACTTTTAAGTATGTTCTACAGATTAAAGATTGTTTCTGCATTCATCCTTGAACTTTAAAATGTAGGTTAAGGACTGAAGTTTCTTGTCTGAACTACATAGCTGATATCAGCATATCAGATATTACCAAAAATCCCTGGCAGAGTCCTTGCCAAATCCTTTTATCTGCCTTTAAAAGCAGGTTTGTATCCCAACAGGAAGTAGGCATTACAAAAATTCAAACGGACCCAAAAACTATTTTAAACACAAAATAATTTTAAATATAGAGAGTACAGTTAATTGTGATTAACTACAGAAAGATAAACCATAATTAAAAATGTTCATCTTTGGGTGTAGATGTCCTTGTGGTGGGGTCGTGGCCCGGGTTCAGGTCTCCTTTCCCACATTTCTCCCATCTTGTCTCCCCCTGCAAAAAAAAAAACACTCGAAATGTATCTTTGAAATATTTTAATCTTTTGAAATCCCTACTTTTATCCTCTTACAAGGTTAGGTCTGGGCTTAGGGTCCTAACTACATACAGTAAATAGTGATACCAGTATCTGCAGGAATTGATATGCTAATATCAGCGTATCAGATATTGTGCATTCTTAGTAAAGTTCGTACCATAGTTTTAGATCTGTCTATGAAAGCAGGTCTGTATCCAAACAGGAAGTCATTTTAGTTTAAGAAGGTATAAAAATCCAAAATGAACCAAAAAAAAGTTTTAAATGCAAAATAGTGTCATTTTAAAACTCCATAAGAGAATATAATTAATTGCGATTAATTGCGGGAAATTCTGAGAAACACCTGGCTGCAGACCTCTATAATGGGCTGGCATTAATTGTGGGGCAGGAATTTCATCCCCCTAGCCCGATCCCTTACCCAAACCCTAACCTTTAGGATTCCGGTGCATAACCCCTAACACTTTTTGGGTTTTCCTTAGTTTCTTTTGTGTTAAATAAAAGTACATTTTTTATTTTTAACCATACAATTCTTCTGTTGTGAAGAATAGCCATGTACTATAACCTCTAACAGCGAGCAGATAATATGCATCATTCAGTACTTCATTCTGGTTCTGGCTTGGGTAATGTACGGTATGTCCCACAGTTGAGGTCTCCCCATTGTCGAGGTCTGCAGCTGAATGCCCCACCATAGAGGTCTGCAGCCAGATCGTTTTGGAAATTCTGAGATTAATTGCAATTAAAAATTTTAAAGTGACCTTTTGGTTCGGTTGCGCTTATGTATGCAGACACCCCGGGTTCAGGTCCAACCTGTGTCTCCTTTCCCCAAATCTTTTGTCCCTGTTTATGACTCCATCATCTGTCCTGCACCCTAAAAAAGTCATAAAACTTAGGGATGCACAATAATAGATTTTTACAGATATCCGATATGCTGATATTTACAGATTTATTTTAGCCGATACTGATACCAATACCGATATTTAAATATGTTTTACATAAACAATTGTAGGTTTGAGGATGAAAAAGAAACAACTTTTTTTTTTCTTAAAACACACTTAAAAGTTTAAAGACTAAGAGTGAATAAAGAAAAAGATCTCAATTTACATAATTCTATTTGGCTTTTTTTGCTAATATCTGATACCAATATCTGACTGATAATATCATGCATCCCTAATTAAAAGTCTCCAAAGTATGTTTTTTTAAAGAAAAAAGATCAGCTTTTGATGCCCCCCCTTTTTCTCTCACACATTCTGAGCATTCTTCCATTTTTTATATCTTGCATCTTTTGGCCTTCAGGGTTAAGAAGTGACTAACATGGCTGAAGGCCGCTTGTGACTGACAAACCTCATGGCAGAGTGGCTTCTTCCGGGTGTCTTTGTGCGAGAGAACCTGCTTTAAATACTTAACTCGAGTGTCTAACTGTTAAAACAACAGCATCCGCCGTCACAGCGTCACGGCGTCACTCTGCATCGTAGCTCGACAAGTCTCTCCCTCCTCATGCCAGGGTTGTTCACCAGCTGCTGCCATCATCACCCCCTCCCCTCTGCACCCACTACACATGTCTATCTCGCCCCCCCTCCTTCTCTTCTTTCTCCTTCCTTTGCTCCGCTGCCACCACATCAAGACGCTGGTGGGCCCGTTCGTCTCCGTTGACCTTGGCAGCAGAAAGCGCAGGAAGAAGAGAACGCGGGGAATAAATACCTGAAGGGAGGAGGCGCACAGTTGTCACAGATGTGTAGAAATAGGCATAGCATTCTCCCCCACTCTACCCCCCTCATCACCCTTAGTGAGGCGCATGCTTCGAAGGGCCAGGGGCCTCTTGTTTGTCTTTTTTCTCCAGCGAGGCACTCTGGGTAGTTTATTAAAGCAGGCTGAAGGAGCTTTCTAGCCTGAAGCCGTCAAGTAAAAGAGAAATGGGGAGAAATTACTGGCATAATGTGGACGCTTAAAGCAATTAACAGCAGTTGTTTAATGTTAGCCTCTCTCTCCCTCTCTGTGCCATGGTTGTTTAGTGTTTACCCTCTCCGCCTCACAGCTCAAGACAGTTGACACTAATGAAAACGCGTCTTTTGCTCCGAGTCGGTCTCTAAATAATGATATCATACGGCTAAAATATGCTTCAGCAGAGCCGGGGAGATAATGTGCAATTCAGCGGCTGTTAAATCATGCCAGCGCTGCGAGTTCAAGTGGTCTTTACCCTACGTTAGGGGCTACATCTTTTACTAAATAAATCTGTCACAGCCGCCCTGGGTGCCTCTTTTTAAAACATAAAAGTTCTTGCACTCTGTGTAACCTCTTTCTGCAGCTGTATGCATCCACACATGTGTCTGGAAATGAGTCTAATTTTAGAGTTTGCATCTCTGCCAAATTCAGATTTGTGTATTATCTAGCACAAACTTATGTGGGAAAAAAAATAAATCTCCCAGGCCCATGTGGCAGCGCGAGCTGGTGGCAGATGGACCGGTCTCTCTGCATCTGCCGTACGCAGACTCGGGGAGTAGTGGGGGGAGCTTTGTACTCCTCTCTCCTGGGGAAGACCGAGCCTTTTCTTCTTGCCAGTAGATTCCTGTCTGTTGGAGCGACTAAGAAAAACATCTGTGGCATGCAAGGGGAGAGAGAGAGAAAAAAGAGGGGAGGAGGAGAATTAAAAAAAATTTGACAAAAGGGATTGGCAAACACCATTAGCCCCTAACTGTTCCAGCTCATTGCTTGTTGTGTGTTGTTTACTGTCGTGGATACATCAGAGTCTGAGGCGGTTTCATTCAGATTTTTGGCTTCTGGAGGCAGTTGCGGTCCCGGTTAGAGATAGTGAAGTAATTCATTAGTTCAAATATCTGGATCCTTGTGTAAGACATCTGTGCGGACACGTTTTGCTTTTATCAAGTGGTAAACCAAATCTACAGCTGATAGGAAGCTGTTACTTTTATGTTAAATCATGTGTGCTCTGCTTGCATGGAGGTGTGTTATTTTCAGTAAAAGCTGGATTTTAGGAGTGCATTCTGCATTTGTGGAGGTCTCCCCACTTCTGAACCTTTGTGGTCTCCCTCCCCTTTCAGATTCCTCCACTTCTTCTTCTTCTAAACCCCCCCCCTCCTCTCCTCTTCTACACCAAACACGCACTTACACAGTCACACCCCCCCACCACCATTCCTTTGCCAACTCTCGCCACCCTCCGCCCCCTCCCCCGCTCCCCCCCAACCCCACCGATCAAGCCGCTGGTTTTTTGTGTACTATTGGTCCTCGGGCGTCAAAACAATCCAGCGGGGCCGCCTGACTTGTTTTAATTAGGCGGCGCTGAAACTGTCTCTCAGACGTGACCAGGCAGAGGTGCTCTCTCTCTTTCGCACTACTGTAAATATGGCTGTAAATACTTCTCCGCTGATGTCTCTGACAGTAAGCGTCAGCTAGTTTCTCCTCACTTCTTTTTTTTCCTACTTGTGGCGTTTTCTCCCCCTTTTTTTTCATTGTCGATAACGCTTCCAGGCTTCTGAGAATACTTCTTCAAATGCTCCTTACCGGGGAGAGTGGATTTCTCACTCATTGTTTCAAAGGTAGGTCTCTCCCTCTGTCTTTTGCCGTCTTTTTTGGTTGTGTTTGTAAGGTAGCAGTGCTAATGCATGGATGTGACATGGCTTGTAGTTTTAAGAGCCCCGTGCACTCTCCGTTAGAGATTCAGTGCCGCCGAGGCTCTCCGCTCACTAATCCCATTCAGACTCTTTTCCTTCCACACATACACGCACCGACCCGCACACTGAAAAGGATAAAGCACATACCTCCGCCGCGGCGAATGCACCTCTCCTGCCCCTGCATCTGTCTCCGCTTCCCCCCCGAGAAAGCCAGCTCCTGCAGGTTGCGCGTAAAGCCTGTGTGGCACTTGAAAAGGGAGAGAGCGATCAGAGCGAGCCTGGCGAGAATGCAGCCAAGGCACGGGGGAGAGAGCCGCCGAGCATCCTGCGAGGAGTCCCCGCACTCCCCGTGTGAGGAGCCTCTCTCTCTCTCTCTCTCTCTCTCACGCACACACACACATTTAACACACAGGATCCACCCACACACACACTCACAGCCACACACTCACACAATACCTGCACGCACTTTTGCACAGAAAGCAAAAATTTCTGCAACTTTTCTGCACTGGAGAAGTCTGTGAATCAGATTTGAAGGTCATTTTGAGCATGAAAAGAGCAAAATAAAACTTGTAATTACCTTGTCGCTCATTTCTAAGGAGTTAAATGATAAGTAGTTTTCCAGTTTTCCAGTAATGGTGATATATTTCATCAGCGGCAGGCATAAGAAATGATGGTCTAATTATTTCCAGTGTGCAAGGAGAACGAAGGCAACGTGTCTGTGTCATAAATTTCCATTTTGTACACTAAACCCCCCCTCCTCCTCCTCCCTCTTCTTCTCCTCTCTCCCCTTTCTCTCTCCATCTATCGGGGGGCCCTGCATGTCCGACCCGCACACTGTGGGGGCCCCCGGTCGGTAATTGCCCCGGTGACAACTGGAAATGATAGAATAATTGTCAGGAGAGGCGTCTGGGCTTTCTTTTTTTTTTTTTAATGGGGGCGAGGGTGATTTAAGTATGCATGAATGGCACGGCGGCAGCGGTGGTGGTGAGGTGGCAAGGGAGGGAGAGGAGTGGAGAAGAGAGGGGGGAGAGAAAGCGGGGCGGGGGCTGGGTGGCTTGTTTATGATGCCATCCCCCATAAACACAGCTGAAGTGATGACACAGATAGTGTTGCCTCTCCACGGGGTGACACCAGTCGACTTGCGGCCGTCGCTGCGAGACACCCTCGGCTGTGGCGGGAGAGAGGTGAGCACTCTCTGGTCGAGCTCTGTGGAAGTCTTCACCTTCAGGTAAAAAAAAAAGAAAAAAAAAAAAGAAAAAAGTCAGGAAGACTCCATGCATCCATCCGTCCATCCATCCATCCATCATGCATCCATCAATCACCCATCATCTCTCTGCTGTGTTGTATTTTATTGCTGTGTCTCCCTGCTGCTCATCCCACTGTGGAAGCGTGCAGCCCCTCGCTCAGCGCTGCTCTGTTAATCTGCTGCTTAATTAGTGCTGATGAATGGCTTTGGTGTGTGTTTGCGCGTGTGACTGTGCACAGTGTGTGCGTGTGGCTCTGGTATCACTTGATCTTGTGGGTTTTTTGGAGTCAGATGTTGCTACTTGCTAAGCTAATCACTCCTAACCTAATAACAATGTATTTTTAATCATTTGCAGACATGTGAGGAATTTAATTCAACTTCTTTTTCTTGGAGTGTTGCAAAAATGTGTGTTTTAAAACTCTCAGAAGTGCAGAGAAGAGAGGAGAGGTCACCGATAGACTGATAATCGTCGACGCACTAATTATCTTTATCAAAGGCAGGCAGGATAATTTGTTTACTTAAATATTGATGAGGCTGGGTGAGGCATGCTATTGGGCTATTGTGGGCATATTATTAACATTTCATAGGGCTTTGTGCAGGAATGCGAAAGGGACTCCTCTTCATAATTTAATACCCTAATGCATAATGAGCTATGTGATTAGTTCATAGGGAGAATTGGCCAAACTCCATTTTGAAGGCAGATAATTTACATTGTTCTCCAGAGTCTGCCATATAATAGCTTCTTTAGCGCAATAAAATTAAATGCTACACATTTTGTATTTCAGCTTACAAATCCCCCTGGCAATAATCACTTTTTGAGTCATCTTTTTTTCCCTTACATGAGCCTCATTTAAAATAAAAAAATATTGAACTAAAAACACATGTTTACCTACATGTTTTATTTAGAACGCACGCTCTCCAATTAACACCGTTCATTAGCCGAGGCGCCGTTATTTGTTTTGAAAGTTTAACCAATCACTTTGTTATGCTAATTGTGATGTAATTTAATTTGAGTTCCCCGTAATGATGATGCCGCTATTATCCACATAAATGATGCAGTTAAGCAGCACGGCCTCATTTGCATGTGCTTGAAGGGGAGAGAGAGGCTGAAAAAAAAAAAAGAGTAGCTGGCTCCCTGTATCACTCTGCTTTAATTTTCCACCTCTGTTCACTCCTGCCCTTTGGGTCTCTCTGTCCTGTCGTTGGCTATTGATGATCAGCACTTTTATCTCATTTTTATTTTAAGACAAAGAGGCCTTTATTTGTCTGCTCCAACTTGAAATTAAATCATGGAAATTTAAGACTATAAAAAATGCAAATTAGTACTTTTTTAATGGATGAATCAAACTGAACAATTGATTTGAGCGCATACCCCTTTACTTCTCTATTTCATTGGCTCTTTTTTGGACGGTTGAGAGGAAGAGAGCTTCTTGAATTTTTATATTTCCATATCAAAGTGGTGCTTTGTCGGCAAGGGCTTAATTTTTAATCTGTTGATTCCATCATCATCTCTGGTGTGGACATTATGCAGATGTGGGTTTTTTTCACACATAGGTGCAGCCAGACTGTCAACCAGCTTGTGTGTATTTTTCTAAAATCAATTTCTTAATCCTAAGAGAGAAGCAGGAGTGATCCTCGCAGTTTAAAAGTCCCCAACCGGGCATGGAGAAAGTGTGACTAAGCCGGTGTTAAAGACAGCCCATTATCTATTTCATCCTGGGTTAGACTTTGGTAATTTTCCTGTGGAAAGATTATTTTTCCTCCTGACCAGTCCACCCCCCCTCCCTCTGTTATTTGCCCCTAATTGGTTACATAAATCTTGTCTGGTATGAATGAGGAATGTTGCGGTGTTGTCAACTGCAATCTTCGCCCTTATTTACCAATTCATTAAGATCTATTGATGCAGGACTGCTGAGGGGGAATGACAACATAAATCAGAGCTGGAGACATAATGGCCCTAATCAACCAGAAATAACTGGAAACGTCACAATGAGCTATGTCTCTGTAGCTTGCACCGGCCGCGGCTGGATCCCTGCGCCTGTCCGCTGGATGTGCCGCACCGTGCCGTGCCGCACCGTGCCGTGGAGGGGGATCAGAAAGTCAAAGCATGTCCTCTGATGTTCCTCAGGAAACCTCTCCATCCTCTTTTTTTAAATCCCTCTTCATGTCACAGCTCCGTCCTGAGTTTTTTTCTGACTTGGTCTATAAATACAGTAAGATCGGAAGCACCCCGCGCTCACCGGCGCACCTCCTCTGCCTCTGAGTAAAGATGATTGGACGAGACAACGAGGCCTCCCCTCTTTATAGGTCAATTAGCCCTGATTAGGTGGGCCGAGTTAATTAACAGAATTGGCAAATATGCAAATGAGAGCTGACTGATCAGCTTTCGTCACTGTCTCGGCGGCGGGTGCTGTCTGCTGCTCGTGCAGAGTGAGGTGGCTGATGGGTAACATGGGAATGATGCTCTCCTCATAGAGAGGGCTGTTATTTTATATTTGTGGATCAACCTTAAATTCATTTCTTTTTCCTTTTTTGCATCAGCCATGTCTGCCCTTTTTATTAGAAATTGGATATCCCATGTACAATAAGTGTTTTCCTGTTGTGACATTTCAGAGCTGGTTGTATTCATGCAAAGATGAATTTGTATCATGCACACTATTCATAAGAGCTTCTTGCATTTGATTCTAAGGAGACATTGTGCAGCCCGTACAATTGAACATGCACTTTACACCCCTTTTCCTCTGCTTCTTCTTTGTCATTCCTTCTCCACAAACAGACACTTTCAGTCCATTTAAGGGGAAACTCACCCACACTGTCGCAAATAGTCTGTCTTTTATCTTATTCTGCCTCATCTCCTTATTGTAAATAGAAGAGAATTAAGTTCTCTCCTCTGAATGTCTCCTATCACAGAACTACGATTTACTGTCGGCTCAAATGAAGAATTGAAATATGACGGAGGGTTTTCTCTCCATGTAGGGCTCATTGGACAGGAGATAACCACATTTGATTCTGTTGCTTTGAATAATGTTAATCCCGAAAAAAGCAAAGTCCATTATTCATATTCATCTCCTTTCATTTGGGGCCACTCCTGATTTTGTAAATATGATTTCCTTCACCCCCCCTTTTTTCTTCTTCTTCTCCTTTTATTCACCGGCGAAACACTTTTGAAATTCCTCTATCTGAGAGCAGAAACCATTACCATACACAGGTTTAGAAGAAGTAGTCATTAATGCTCCTTTATGGTGGCCCTTTAGTGCCAAAAAGGAAGCTTTTAATTCCTGGCTCTGCCATGTTTAATCCAGGGAGGTGGATTTTTTTTCCATTTCTGACCCAAAACTTACCACATGGATGTAAAGTCTGCAGAATCTGCAGCTATAAACACAAATATGATCATAAAATCCTCTTTTATTTATGTTAATTTCCTCCTTTCTTCATTAAATTGATTTTAAATTCTGCACCATTTTTCGTTTGGCATTTTGATTTATTAAGCAATCTGAAGTATTGAGAATGTGCCGCCCTTGCATAGTTACTTCTTTATTTTGTATGCATGGTAACTTATGGCAATGATGAATTAATTCCACTCAAGCACAGAATCTGTGATTATTTTAAAATGGTAAGCATATCTCGACTTGATCAGAGAGCTGTGAGGAGTCAGCAGACTGTGAAATGTAATTTCTATTATTATGATTTTTTTTTATTTTGATCTTACAAACCAAAAGAATTCCTCCTGAAAGTGATAATGAAGGGACGTCTGGGATCACAGATTTCCCGGTCACCTTTTTTTAAATGAAAACTTTGCATCTCATGCATAAAAAATGAGGATCCAGAAAGTGGATCCAGGATCGCCACAAGTCTCAGAGCAAAACGTGTGGATATGAGTGTGTTAAATTCCCCTGTGTTGCTCAGACAGCTGTGTATTCCCACTAGATGGATAGCCAGTGTCATAGTGTGTGTTTACTGCACATGATAGAGCGGGAGACAGGCCAGGTAATGAGGCTACATTAAGGGCTTTTAGAGCTCGCAAACAAAGATGGAGGGCTGCTTCTTTCCCCTTTAATGATAGGTGTGTTTTCAGTGTGTGTGTGCAGAAAACACACAGTGTTTGTGGCTCCAGCTCTCCTTACACCTTTCACTTCTGGGAAGAAAGGGAGAGAAATTCTCCCAATCTCGGGGGCCAAATGCGTCGTCAGGACCCCTTTTCTCGGATTCAGCACCTGATGGAAGAGACAGATTTGCGTAGTGCGAGATTCAAGGGTAAATATTTGCTCAAGCTGAAGAGGAATAGCAAGCAAGGGGGTATGGTTGCACAAGGAACGAGACAAAAGCTGGTGTTGGGCTGCGGCTTTGCAAATAAAGTGTCTGCCTGTGTCTAGCTTTGCTTAATCAGGAAATGCCTTTCTTTCTTTCTTTTTCTGCTGAGCCTCCACCTTAATAGAAACGTCGGACTCCCCCCTCTCACTATCTCTCCACCACCCCTTCAACCTAAACACTTAGTATCACTATCATCTTCCTTCCCACAGCTATACATCTACAGCGTATTAGCCGGGGCAATAACAGGCTCCCTCTCTGTTTCCGATCACGATAATAAGCGGTCTCCCTCATTGGAAGATTATGGCTTTCGGAAACGCCGGGTGTGTGTTGAAATGCGGGACACCGGCAATTTATGGGATGTCAAACACATGTGGGGCAAGCCGGCAGCCTTCACTCACTGTTGCTTCCGACCCAGTTGGTTCAAGCCAGGCCAGGCCCAGCCCGGTATTCCTCAGGGATGCGTACTCGGCACACTCAAACTCATGAAGTCAAACCCTAAGGTGCCAAGTACTGTCACCACCTTTTCTCTTGAGTATTGTGTTTCTGTGACAATTCCATCCCCGCAGTCGGCACGGCGGCTCGGTCTGCTCATCACTGCCGCCTGGCTGTGTTTCTAATTGACATTCTAATTGGCAGATTTGAATGCTGCCTTTAGATGGCTAATTAATTTATCTCACTGCTGTCGTTAAGGTTAAAGCACCATCTGATCTCTGCGAATACACTTAGCATATATCTGCATTATCATTATGCAGTTTGACTCATTGTATGGACTTTATTTGAAGGCTTTGTGTATTTTTTATCCTCTTCCTTTTAGAATATTAACATTTTATATATCAGTAATCACATGCACGCACATTATAACCATATTTCATTGGTTTGTTAATATCAAAGTGGCAATTTTCCTCCGATTTCCTTGGCAGTTTGCATCGCATTCACATGTTATTAAAAATCCTTATTTCCTTGTCTCATATATCTTCAAGTTTTCCCGAACCATCCATCCCTGGTCCAAAGAAAGAAAGCAGGAAAAAAAGGGGGAGATATCCAGGCTCCATTAGAATGTTCATAAAATTGTAGTAAAGGCAATCAGACAGTCTTTCTCTGAATATTTTAAACATCGGCCATGTAAAATTTATGCCTAATTTGAATACTTATTAGCCGGCTGATCTCGGCTGCAGCCTTGAGTTTCTTATGCTGAGATTCATCACCGGATTGGATGTCACATTGTGCCAGTCTCTCCCCCACCACCACCTCCGCCACCTTCCTCCCTCCCACTCAGTC
This sequence comes from Cheilinus undulatus, assembly GCF_018320785.1. Lineage (NCBI taxonomy): Eukaryota > Metazoa > Chordata > Actinopteri > Labriformes > Labridae > Cheilinus > Cheilinus undulatus. Next base: position 6,584,068 of record NC_054887.1, read on the forward strand.
TCTCCCATTCTTTTCATCTGTCTCTCTCCATCACCCCCTCCACCCCCCCTCTTCCTCACTTTCCCCTCTCCCTCTTTCTATCTTTTCTCTTCCGTGTCTCTCTCCATCAGTAGTGAGCGGCGCGGTGTTAAACAGGGGCCCTGTTTGTTCACAAGCACGCCTTGTCCTGGCCTCTTTTCCTATTTACTTGTGTCCCGGGCAGCTGTCGCCCTGCTCTGTGTAACAGCTCAGCCCTGTTTGTTCTCCCCGCCTGGATCCTGTTTATCCTGGCTGTGGACATCCTTTAAGGCCTGTCCTGTATCTGCCCCTCGTCAAACACGCACTCGCTCACAAACACATTTGAAGGACGTGTACACACCTCTATTAAAATGGTATTTACCGGCCAAAGAATACACACAGTGCCCGTGTGAGCTGGGAACAAATGCTCCCAAAAAACACACGCACAGACACACTATCCTTATCATTGTCGTGCTTCTTTTGTTGCATGGCTCGTTAAAAAGCTGCAAAATATCCTTAAAAGTGCATTTTTGAAAAACCCCTAATTCTCAAGTCGCCGTTTGTTGGGTCTGAGTGTTTATTGTGAGAATGTCGACTGATGTCCTCTCTGCCCCAGTGAAGGTACAAGGCATTAAATGCAGGGGGGAAATGATAAAACATTTATTACTGGAGAGAGAGGAGGTAATATGCATAATTTATGCTGTTTTTAGCACAATCATTAGTGATATTCGTGATAGATTTTTACCCTGCTTTTCTCTCCTTTTCACTCACTTTACATACCTAATAAATGCAGAGAAAATTAACACAAAATCATATTTATTTACACGTGCACAGCACTGAATATTTCTTTAATTGTGTCCAATTAAAAGGAGCTCTAAAATGCTTGGAAACAAATGCTGCAGATTTTATTTAGCCACAGCAAAGATGACATTACAATGTTCACCAGCAGCCCTGCACCATGTGATGTGGCGCCTCCTCCCCCTCCTCCAAATTTTAATTTTGCATGATTAGCTTTGCGTCATTAGGCAACTTCATTCACATGCGACACACACTCCAAATCTGACAGCGTCAGGACACACGAGAGCTTTTATTTCTCTGTCTGTGCAGGCTTACTGTCCTGCAAGAGTGGGGAATAAATCAGGAAAAAAGTTCATTTTTTAAATAGAATTTCCTGCAAATATAACGTGAATTTAGATGCTTAAATTTGAGCATAAAACCCCCTTTCTATTTCAAACAGCACCAGGACGTGCATCTCTTTGTATTGCTTCATTTACACAATGAATGCATAATTGCTCCTCCTGCATCCAACCCCCCCTCTCTTTCCCTCTCTCTTCTCCCCCCTCCCTCTTCTTTAAATGCTTTAATTTGCAGAAGGGGGACTGAGAGCTTGATAATAGAAGCATAACAAAAAAAAATAGAAGGTGGAAAAAAAAAATGTCTGTGTTTGGGGGTGGTGTTGGTGGGGGGGTTGTAAAAAGAAGAGCCCTAACTGGTGCCTCTTAATCACTTCTAGGTTTTAAATCATGATGATGCAGGAGTCGGCCACAGAGACAATAAGCAACAGTTCAATGAGTCAAAATGGAATGAGCACCCTAAGCAGCAGCCAATTAGAGGCTGGCAGTAGAGATGGGAGATCAAGCGCTGGTGACACGAGCAGCGAAGTAAGCACAGTCGAGCTGCTGCATCTGCAACAACAGCAGGTAAGTTGTGTTTCTCCCCCTCGTCTCCGTCTCTCTCTGCCGCTCTCTCGCTCTCTCTCTCTCCCACTCTGTTTGCCCCTCGCTCTCCCACTCTTCTTTGCTCTCAGGCAGCGCTGGAGTCTTTTACATAGGCAGGAGGAACAATGACATATTTTCTGTGTAAATATTTTTGTGTTTTTTACGGAGAAAACATCGTGTAAACAATGGGCTGTTTTTGTTTTTTGGGAGGCTGCTTTGCCTGAAGTGTTTTGCCTGTAGTGTTGAAAATGTTTTGTTGTATTTTTATGCATTTAAATGTGTATTTATAGAGGGAGTGGTGCAGATATGTAGGGCCATGTGAGATTGTGTTTGCATTTAAGTGCAGAACACAGAAGAAGAAGGGGGAAAAGTGTGTTAGAGCATCGTACGGAGCAGTTTGAGAGCTTTAAGTGTGTGTGCATGTGTGTTATGGCGGTGCTGTATCCACCAGAGGGCCTCCTAAGTCGGCTGATATAGACCAAACCTTTGACCGGGACACTTTTGGAAGAATTATTGCACTCTACTTTCATAGAAAGTCTTCTTTATTTACAGTAATGTTTTTTTATCTGATTTTATAACATCATCCCCTTTCTTTTTGCGTTTTATTCTGCCATTTTTCAACTTTTTAAAGTCAAATTTCCAAGGCTTTTACGACTTTTCTTTCTTTATATCCATGCTTTATTGTTTGGCTCTTTTCTTCTCAGTCGGAGCAAGTTGGGGGTGAATGAGCTGCAGGGAGTTTGTGTTTGTGCGTTGAAGGGGGGGGTAGCAGGAGTTGTGAAAGTCAGTCGCCAGCAGAGTAAAGGAGTCAAGTGTCTCTCGTGTCTTTTCACGGTGAATGATGGCTTTGACAGTTCGCCAAAAGAGCAGCGGGAGACGAGGTCAGAGGGCCGTGCTTCGGGGTGATCAGGGGGGGACAACGCCGCCGGTTTGTAATGATGCGCGCTGTCCTTTTGCATTGTTGGGAAATTTTCATGCAAGAGTGTGTTTTTTTTTAACGTGTGTGTGTAGTTAAGCAGCAGCTGAATGCCTGTGGACAGTGTGGTACAATAGATTTGAGTCTGTGTATGTGTGCTAAAGGGGATGTTTGGTGTAGATTCTTCCATCCTCCATGCCCCCATCCCATCTCAGCACCCATCCTCCGCACACAACACGACCCCAGCGGTGCTGCTGGTGGCCACAGCAGCAGCTCTGTGGCCTTACCTCCATTCATCACCACTCTCCCACTACCACTCGTGCACACACAACTGATTGGGGTCAATTCTCTCTCTCTCTCAGCTATCACTCTTTTACATGTGAAGGTTTCTGGTGGCTTTGTATCAAAGTTCTGCAGATGGAGAGTAAAACAGAAGCAGATATAGGAAAGATGTTGCTTTACTTTAAGAGCATGCATTATGTTACACTGGGAATTTTTTTTTTTTTTTTTTTAGCTTTTTTTGTCATTAAATAAAGGGTGCAAATAACCATGCAGTATAATTTGAGAGGCTTTTATTTTGTAGAATCTTGACTTGGAGATCCAATAAGAGGCTTTAGTAGGGCTGTCAAGATTAAGTGCATTAATCATGATTAATTGAGGCCCATAGTAAGTGCACTAATTTTTTAAACCGTGATTAATCGCAGGATTTTTTGTCCCTTTCAACACACTCTAAGCCACTGCAGCATCTCCCTGCAGCCACAGTGATGCAAAATAAGCACACCACTGTGCCTTTATGTCTCATTTCATTTAAGAAAACTCACAGATAACAATTTCCTTTTCCCTTGTTAAGTTCAAGCTAAAATCTTTAACCTACTTCTAAAGAAGATCTGAAGGCCTATGAATGTGACAGTTTTTTTGAAGGTTCTCCCATTCCTGACCACCATCTATGGCCGGTTGCCCTGATGGATGTGAAATATGTCCCATACCATGGAAATGTGAAGCAGTCCGTCTGGCTTATCTGGTCTTTTGGAAACTAGAAGACCACTTTGTGTCACAATATTTTTGAAATGTGTCCTCATCAAATTGAAATTGCCCTCACAATTTTCCAAAATCAATGACATTTCTCATTTTCCACTTTGTTGAGTTGTTGTCACACGATGTTTTGCAATTTATCACATTCTGTTTTATTTTTAGGGCTGTTAATTGCAATTTTAAAAAATCACAATAAGTGCAAACATTTTTTTAATTGCAGTTAATTGCATGCTTTATTGTCCTTCTTCAAACTTAAGTTAAGCCACTTCAGAATCTTCCTGCAGCCACATTGATGTAAATAAGTCCCTTACTACTCCTTTAAACAGCTTAGTGGAGGAGTCAGAAGTCATCTGCAACGTGTGTTATCAGACATTTATCTTCCTTTCATCCATAACAAGCTCCTTTTTGCATGTTAAGGTGTAAATCTACTATTTGGATCCAAACAGGAAATCTAATTCCTTTAAGATTTAGACAGTTGTATTTGAATGTGAGATCATTTTTGGAGGTTCAGCCCTTCCCAAACACCATCTATGGCTGGTTGCCCGGGTGGATGTGAAATATATCCCATAAATATGTGAAGCAGTCTGACTCATCACATTAGAGGTCTTTAGGAAACCAGTCGACAAATTTCTGTCATTCATAAAGTGACAAAACTTTACAGCGGTTTATGATTGCCACTGTCCCAGTATTTCTGAAACATGTCCCCATCAAATTGAAATTGCTCTCATAATTTTCAAAAATCCACAACATTTCTCAGTTTCAACATTCAGTTAGTTGTCATTGTGCTATTTTCACAGTCTGACGGTGTTTTGCAAATTATCCCATTGTTTTTATTACGGCTGTCGAGATCAATCACATTAATTGCAATGAACAAAAATTCATAATTAGTGCATTATTTTTTTAGATTACAGTTAATTGAATTCTTTGTGTCCCTTTCAGCACACTTTGGTTTAGCCAGGTCAGCGTCTCCCTGCAGCCACAGGGATGGAGTCCACCACAGCTCCTTTAAACAAACATTGCCCTTATTTCCTTTACCATCCATAGCAAGTTCCTTTTTTTCCATAATTAACTGCATCTCACAATCTTCTGTCTACCCGGTTTTTACTGTCTTTCAAAATAAAAGCAGATCTGTATCCAAACATGAAGGCAGCTACCTTCAGTTTAACAGACTAAATGAAAGAAAAACTATTTGAATGCAAAAAGTTATTTTCAAAATGTAAATTAGAAAAGAGAGTATTAGACCAATATTATACACTATATCAGTGGTTCTCAACTGGTGGGTCAGGACCTAAAATGGGTCCTGAAGCTGCTTTTAGTGGGTCATGAATTGATGCCTGGAAAAAAAATGTGGCTAGTGGCAAGGATGTAGAGAGGAGTACTTTGCATATGATTTGCAGGGCAAGGATTCAAATCTGGTTGTTTTCTTGACTTATTTATCCTGTTATTTTGGATAGAAATATTTCTTTTCCCATAAGGATGTCTTCATTTTTTAAATATTAAAAATTACCAACCAAAATCCATGTTATCATGGCAAAAAGTTTTGTCCAGTATATTTGTTAGCGTGTGTGTTTTGCTCTTGAGTGAATTTTAGTGGTTGAAATGTTTTGGAAATTTGGGTCAACATTTAGCGTACTAATACTGGCTAAAACCACATTTTTTTAATGGCTTTTACCTTAACTACCTGAATTTACCTTTTTACCTTCCTTTTATATCCTTTTCAATCCATAACATGCTCTTTTTTTCTGTGGGAAAGTTTAGGCCTTTAATCTACCTTTAAAACCAGATCTGTGTCTAAACAGGAAGCCAGTTACCTTATTTGGGAAAAAGGCACATTAACAGTTTAAAATGCAATAGAAAGTGTGTGATTAATTGCAATTAACTGCACAGAAATCTGGATATAAAATGTTACATTTCTGACTGGCCTAATTATAAGTAATGAAGATATTTAACGTTAAAACACTGACTGAGATTGGTTGCTTTTTTTAAACTTTGCAGGATGAACAGATGCTTTAAAGAAGTGCTGTTGGTTTAGTGTTTTGTGACTTTCATTCTGAAGAAACTTGCCAACACTTTGTCTGTAGAAGGAGATGTAAAGAGAAAAGAAACTGATATTTTTACCGAAATTTAGTCAGACAAAAAGGTGCCAAAGAGGCATAGTTTCGGAGTGTTATGTGACTTTATAAAGAGTCAAAAACAGCTAAGACTAGATGTATTTTACACGAGCAGAGATATGTGAGTGAAAATGTAAACTTAGTAAGTCTCCAGCCGCGTCTAAAGAGAGGAAAACAGCAGAGGGAGAGAAAAGCGACGTAAGCATAAAGTGTGTAGTTGAGTCTCCAGGACTGACGCACGGCTGAGAGCTCGTGCTGGTGGTTGGTGGGTGCTGGGTGGGTAGGTGGGGTTGAGAAGAGGATGTGACAGTGTGTGCGCCTCATAAAAAAAGAGGCCAGCCCGAGCGCCTTCTCTTCCCAACCCAGAGACAGACACATTGAAATGAGCAGTCCAGCTAACAGGTCTCTGGAGGCTTTTTAAAACAGGGGGCCCTGTGCTGTTAACTTCACACACACTTCCTGAGCCAAGAGAGTCCGAGAAAGAAGACAGAACATGGAGTCGCTTTTTTTTTTTTATGCATTAGTTAGCAGAGACGTTTGCTATTCTGCAGCTGTTAGCATCTGAAGAACGGTGAGGCATGCATTTGTGTGGTCATATTTTTTCTTTGCACCTGTGAGCAGATTTTAAAGAATTCCAGCCCACGTCCCTCCCTCTCTCTCTCTCCGCTTTGAGTCCATTTTGAAGGAAGGCTGTTGGGTGTAATTTTCTTCCCATATTTGGAATGACATTGAGTGGTCCAGTGGGTATAGAAGCTCCGGTCTCTCATCACGCTGCTGGGGGGATGATTAATAATAAGCACTGATGAATTCTCCACTGTCCCTGTGGGTTGTGCCATTACCTTAGCAGCTCCAAAATACCACCTGCAGCTATAATTAGAAGAGCAGCATCTTAAGGTCTTCTCAGCCAGGTTACACAGGAGCAATTTTACCATATTCAAATATTGATAGTGGAATTTGTCCTTTCAAAAGCATAAAGGCGCTTGTTTTTATTTGTTTTCCCTATCTGATCTTTTCAGGAAGGTTCCTTATAAACGCCAAACACTCCCTTATCCATGCATCTTGAATAATAACCATTATATCACAATTGAATTTCCAACCCCTAATTTTCTGTCCCGGTTTCATCACCCCCATTCCCAAGGTTGTCTAAATAGACCTAATTTGATTTGAGATCACAGATTAGATACCCACTGTATCTGATTGCAATTTGCCAGCTCCAGATATGTATCACAGCGAATGATAAATGTAGCACAGCCTTAATTACTATGCTAAAAGCTCCCCCCTGCTTTTAAAAAAATGTGCTGAGCTCATATTAGCAATCAATTTATCTCCAACCACACTAAATCTTATGTTTTAATATGAGATGCAGCTGTGTGTGTACATGGAGCCATGCATTGATCTTTGGATCTATACCATAATGTCCCGTAATGAGGCTGTTAGTTGATTACAGTGGTCTGTGGACTTAATCCCGCGCAGGGTTATCAGTGGGATTGATGAGCCAATACTCCGGACTTCTGCCCCCTCTAAATGGAGTCACTACTTTGAGAAGTTTATTGATATTCAGAGCGGGATGAAGCCCTTGTTCTGGTCTGTCACTACCCAAATCACTGACTCATGAAATTCAAACATAATGGGGAATTATGACTTCAAAAAAGTCATGTTTGACCAGAATTTAAAGAGGAATATTTCACTTTTTTTGGTTGTCATTGAGGCTGTCAAAATAATCTGTGCATTTCAATACCATGTGTTTTAAATCAATGCAATCTCAGTAGGGAGATTTTTTTCACCAGTTCAAATATGCAGGTATTTACAAGTAGTGATATGGATATGTAAATGAAGTTCAGAACTGAAATTTCAGACTTGAAACCCACTTTGAGGTTCAAGGATAAACTAGGAAAAGAACATCAGCCTTTAAAACACACTTGTTTGTTCATACAGCCATCACTTACAACAGATATGGGAAATATTTGCAGATATAGGTAAGATTAGCAGCAGATGTGGGCTGATAATTACAGCACTTAAATGTCAATGTTTACAACTGATGTAGGCAGATGCTTAGAGCTGATATACGCCATATTTTATAACAGATATAGGCTAATATTACACTAGATAAAGGCTGATATTAACAGCTAATCTAGGCTGATATTTACAGCAGATAAAAGAACATCTTAAGATTTTGGCCAGCATTTACGGCCAATATTGGCTGATATTTACAGAATATATGTGCAGATGTTTATGGCTAACTTTAGCCACATTTTACAGCAGATATGGTCTGGTGTTTAAAGCAGATGTGCTGCTGTTTACAGCAGATATTAGCATATGTTTACTGCTAATTTTAGCCACATTTTATGGCAGATATGGGCTGCTATTTACTGCAGATATAGGCAGATGGTTACACCTGACAAAAGCCATATTTAATGACAGATATCACCTGATATTACACCAGAGAAAGACTGATATACAATACACCGAAATTTACTGCAGATATAGGCATATGGATACAGCTCATTTTACAGCAGATATGGGCCAATATTTGTAGCCAATATTTGCAGATGTTTAAAGCAGACATAAGCTGATATTTACCATCAATATAGGCTATTATTTGCAGCAAATACAATCTGATATTTAGCCTGCAGCTGATATAGGCCCCTCTTTACAAGATAAAGGCTATTATTGACATCCAACATCCATAAATATTAACAGCAGATACAGTAACATCTTTACACGGTATAGGCCAATGTTTACAGCCAATATTGGCTGATATTTACAGAAGATATTGGCAGAAGTTTATGGCTAATTTTTGCCACATTTGAAAGCAGATATGCTGCTATTTACAACAGATACAGGCTGATGTGTACAACTGATTTTACAGCAGACTTAAGCTGCTATTAACCATCAATTTAGGCTGTTATATGCAAAAGATAAAGGCCAATATTGACAGCCAATATAGGCCAATATTTACAGCAGAAAAAAGGCTGATATTTACAGCCTATACTGGCCAATATTTACAGGCTCATATACACAGTTGATACAGCTAAATATTTACAGCCAATGTATATATGTAGTTGATATAGGCCAATATTTGTGGCAGAGTTAGGCTGATGTTTGCAGCAGATATAGATCCATATCAACAGTCAGTATATCAGCTGATATTTACAACAGATTTAGGCTGACATTCACAGCCAGTATATGTCAGTTGTAAACCCTGGCAGAAATGTTTATGTCTGCTGCTACCATTATTCACTTTATCACATGATAATATTTTGCCAGTTATATCAGGCATTTCTTATTCTTGGTCATTTTAATGGTACTGTATCCAAAAGTAATATCATGTGTTCCTTAACAAAGCAAACTGATAGGGCTTTTAAAACTGCAGATTATCAGTGATATTTTCATCTATTTGTTTCTATTTGTGCAATCAAGATGCCATGAAGTAGTTTGCATCTCAGTTTTAGCACCTAGTTTGCTGATTTCTACTTGAATCCTGTTGAAAGTTTCAAGACAATCCTTCCTGTTATTTTTCCTAAATCCAGTCATGTTTTTACACTGTTTATTTTATGTGAAATGCTCTTGTTTGTGCCAACATTTTATTTACTTCTGCACAAAAATGCAGCGTACTAAAACTGTTATCGAGGTCGACATGTTGGTAAACTGTTTTTCACCGTTTTCCCGAGGCACATGATGCAGCAAAATGCAAACCATCCGCTCCCATTTAAATGACTGCAGCGTTTTGACATAAATTACCGTGAGTGCGCCGAGGTGCCATCTTACTCCCAGGCTAACCCTGTCGCTACACGGGAGTTAGGCAGTGGTCCAACTTGAGAGTGACAGCAATTAACCTGCCTTCCTCGCTGTTTAGCTTCAGGAAAGAGAAGGGATGAGAAATCTGACAGCTCGTGATGAGTAATATTTAGGGTTTAGGGGCAAATGAAATTCTCCCCCAAAAATGAAAGTCATTAGGGAGAAAGTTACCCCACAGACAAAGGACAAAAACGACTGTGTGTGTGCTCTTTTGACAGACGTGTGAGCTCACCGCCCTCTTATAACAACTCAAGTTTGTCGCAGGTAAATACTAAAAATACTGTCACAGTTTTCACCTGGCATCACCTCTCACAAACAAGCCTCAAGCATCTTCGTCTCTCTGCCCTTCACCTGCCTCTCCGTCTTTCTCTGCACACATACACACACCTAAGATGCAAATCTGGGCTTTGCCCTTGAGCATAATTTAAAGGCCTAATCACCCAGACTGTCCCTCTGGATGGAAAAGGGAAAGGAGGGGAGGGGTGGGAGGATGGTGTCTCTCATTTGCACCCTTACACAAAGAAGCTCATTAGGTTTATCTTTCAGGCCTGAGATTGCCCCACTCAACTGTGTAAATAAGACACCGGCCCCGGCCTGACGCATCAATCACCTCTCAGGACAGGAGACAGACCCCGGCTGAAATATGAACAAATTCATAAAGGAGCCTTTTGTTGGCCATCATCATCTGTGAGGAGATAAGAGCTTCCTGTAAAGGCTGGAGGAGCATTAGAGAAGCGGCGTGTACTGTATGTCTTTGTAAAATTATTCCCCCTTTCAGTGAAAAGACAGCTCCTCTCTGGCAATCCTTGTGTTGGACTTATTTACAATGAAAGCCATCCTTCTTTTTATTTCAAGCCCGCCTATTGGCAGACGGTCCCTACAGGGTAGTACATACAGGCCTGTGACATATAGGCCTGTAGTTTCCCCCTCTGCGATGACACTAAAGATATAGGGTGTGAATGACAGCACAGCTTCTGTTTGCTCAGTCTTCCCCAGACAAAACACAGTATTATTCTATTATCTCTCCAGCTCTTCCTCCCCCACCTTTATTTTTTTCTCCTCCCGTCTCATTCTTCAGCTCCTCCAAACCTGGCCTGTCCATCTATGTTTAAGACACATTACATGTGGCCTTCTGGAATTTACAGTGGCGCTCTCCCAGTAACTCCATTTCGCACAGGAGTCCCCCGGGAGCACGGCGAAATGTCAAGCTGCAAGGCTTGAAAGAGAGAAGAGGAAAAAGGGATGGAGAGAGAGGATGAGAGGGATAGACAGCAGGAAATCTTCTGGAAACAAATACTTATGGGTGTTTTTATGCTCAAGCAGTTGAAAAGAGGGTTAGCGCAGGTAGGAAAAGCACATCATACCATGTGTTAGTGCTGCTTTTGTAGATCAGATTCATGCTATAGTGGTCTGATGCCAGCCAATGGGGTTTTTGCTACTGCATTTGCATTTTCTCCTTATTGAAATAGATAATGCATCAAATCAAAGCCAGTTTACTAGCTCTTGACTTTACACTACAGCTGCCCAAATTCCTTGTTTCTGTCCTGATGCAAAGTCCAGTGTCTAGTAGGGATAAGTATTGAAATCTGCTACAAGTAAAAACAGTGCTTCATTTTGGTACCCCACTACCCCAGCACAGCCTCTACACACCCTTTGCTTGAGCCTCTTACATAAAGAGGCTACACTCATTTTAACGATATTTCTTAGAACCATTTTTTAACGCTCGTTTTTTATCTTTAAAAAATTCTGGCACAGTTTAGGCACCGGCACCATTTAAAAAGTAACAATTTAGCACCAGTATCTGAAAAATCCCAAACAATCCAAACCCAACCCAGCTGACTAATGCAACAAAAATATTAGGGGTTGACTGCTACAGTTTAATTTGCTACAGACTAATGATACACTCCATTAGCATAACACAGTTGATTTTTGTTCATTTTTATGGGCTTTAATTTGTGCATTGACTGGTTATTATGTCATTACCTGATGAGCATTTTGTGTTGTATTGGTGGCCATACTGATGCACGTCCCATAATCAAGAAGTATAATATCACTGCCAGTAATATATAGGCCAATATCAGCAGTGACTCCTGCACTGTGTCAGCCCATATCAGTGTCCATGCTTGTATCCTATTGGACAATATCAGGATGAATGTCAGTATTGTGTTGGTCAATATCTGTATCAATGTTGTATAGTAGATAATATTCATATCAATCAATACCATTATTGTATGGGCAGTAGGGCTGCCATATGTTTAGATATTTCAGTCACGATTAATCTCAGAATTTCTGTAGTTTATTATGATTAATTTCCTCGTTTTTGGGTTGCACTCTGAAACTCCTCTACTTTACTTTAAAGCCTATTTTGTTCCATTTTTGTATTTTGTTCTATCTTTATCAAGTGTAACTGGCTTCCTGTTTGGATACAGATGAGTGCTGTGTGATTTGGTGATAATATTCAACTGTGATTATACTGGATCTGCATTTGTGATTCTGACATAATTTATAAATAGTACCACATGTCTAGTTGCTTGGTTATAAAGGAAAATGCAGGGAATAATAATAGTTTTGCAGAGTATTTCTCAACTGAAAAATAACAATTAGCATTAAAAGTTTTTGCAGTTCTGCTTTCAAAATAACTTAATATTTTGCAAAGAATACAAGTTTTTCCGTCATTACAAATAAAGGCACTCCTACAAAGTGCAATAGTGGCACTATTGCAAACTTAAAAGCCTTGTTGTAGGAATTTTTAAACCTTTTAAGCACTATTTAATACAATAATAATAGCAGCATTTTATTCATTTATGTAATTGCACAACCTGACATTGCAGTTGCAACTGTACTTAGATTAATTGTGATCTGCCTTAGGTAGCTTAGAGGTAGCTCACGGATTATAACATCAACTTAACCATGGAAACAGGAAGTTGATATGGATTGTAAAGGAAATAAGGGAACTGTGAGGAAGGGAAAGGTTCAGAAGACTTTGACTTGTCCACTGAGCTGTCTTTGAAGTTTTTAAAGTGAAATGAGAGGAGCAGTGGTGGACTTTTACATCACTGTGGCTGCAGAGACGCTTTACCAACGTGTGCTGAAAGGGCCAAAAAGCATTACAATTAATGCAATGTAAAAAAAAAAAAAAGACTGCACATATCTAAACAACTGAACAAGTTGTATGCATTATTGCCAATAATTGGACGAATAATGCTGCATTGGCCAGTGTTGCTTGTATTGTACCGGTCTATATCAGTGTTGAAGCCTGTATTGCATCAGCTGTCGTCTGTGTCTAAGCTAGCATTGTCCTGGCCAGTATTACTGTTAGTGTCAGTATTTTATTGTACCCTCTAGATGGCACATTTTTCTCTTTCCCCCTCTTTTTTCCTGTGTAGTGCATTAGCCCAATGATAAATGAACTGGGCAGGGGTTAACCACCTCAGTGTAAATAAGAAGCAGCCATCGAGCAGCACACACTGTGGCCAGTTGCCCCCCAGTCTCTAGCCAACCCAGCACAGACCGGGATCAATGGCCACTTCACAACTCATTTCCTTTTACGCCTCCTTAACTGCCCCGCTCCAGCTCTGGGAAATAAGTGGCACTGGATCTATACGTCCACTCACACGAGCACAAACACATTCACAGGCATGCATACCCACACTCATACGAGCACACGCTCGGCTCATTCTCCGAGTGAGCAGAGCAATCGCTTCAGCTCAATACCCTCCACAATAATTTATTTGCCTCTGTGGCGAATGGAGCATCATCTGTCGCGGCCTCACAATCGAAAACAAGCATTCTGTCATTGTTTGTTGCCACTCCCCTGTCGTCGGCTTAAACAGAGTACCAGTCGTTAATATTGTGAGGTGGAGTCTTACTGTCACCTGCAGCCTGGAAATACACACGTAAATAGCTCTGCTGTGCCATATTAAAAGGATTGAGAAAACACGTTTATTTGGAGGGCGCTTGCTTTGCACTGCACGCAAGGTAACAGAAATGCATCCCTCCCCCCCTTAACCGAAAAGAAATCCAAGTGGCTTACAGTCATTTGATAGGCCACGACACCGCTATCCATTTAACAGAGCTTAAAAATCCTACATATGCATATGCCGGGGTAGTCTTAAGCTGACAACCAAAAGACAGGATTTGCTAGAAGGCAGCTTTGGAGTGTTGTGAATTTAACAAGCATGTCTAGTATTACAGTTCCTCTCCGCTTTAGCCATGAATAGTAACAAATCAGACTCTGAAACGCTTGCCTGATGGTTTGTTGTGTGTACCCCCCTCCTTTCCTCTCCTTCTCTAACTAAAAAGACTTCAAATCGAGTTAAGAAGATGAGTAGCAAATCATAGCACCTCTACTGTCACCTGTGCTCTCACAGATTCCAGGTATCTCTGTCGTTCTTCCCTCCTTCTGTTGCACTTGTTAACACTCTCCGCTGCCCCCATTACCTCCATCCCTGACCCATTTTTTGAATATATAAATGGCTCTCCCTGGTTGTTTGTAGTTGTTACGCTAGCAGGCTGCAAAGGGGAGATGCTCTTCTACGCCTCCAAACACTGTATACATATGTAAGAGATTCAGCCAGGGCTCTCAGCCCTCTCCCCTTCACAGCTTTTCATACAAATGCAGTAAATAAGCTGCGGCCGGGGGGGAATTGAAGGCACCAAACAGACGAACTGACTGACATGTCACTTAGCGCCGGCTTTGGCTCTCTTCACTGCCGGCTTTAGAGCTGAAGCTGCCGGGTTTTAGAGTGCATCAGGCAAAGGCCAGGTGCTCACTTTGCTGTCAAGGTGGACTGACGTCTGTATTATTTGCAACTTTGTGATGCTATTAGCTGTATTTTTAAATTTAAGCTGACAGCAACTCACTTTTGAGTGAGAAGTTTTAGACAGAGAAATGCACTCTAGCTGGGGGTTAATAATGGCTGTTGCACTATTGCATCACAAGCCCGCTAAACCTGCAGCCTGCCATTCCTCATCAGCGCCTAACTGCTGCTTATTTACCCACAGTGGCGGGACTTGACTCACACAAATTGATCAGCGATAGCAGCGCAAAGCTGCTTGTTCCACCCCGATAAAAGCGACGAGCATATGCACGACGTGCTTTTGTGTGGGGCGGCACTTCAAGCTTGACTAGACACTAAGCTGATATTGGTTTCACGCTTGAGTCCGTGGTGCGAAAATCTCTCCAATTGAAAAGCGGGAGATTTGATTGTTTCTACATATGCATTTATCAGAAGTTTACATGATAAATATACATTAGCCTGGAGGCTTGGCCATGCGTGGTATTGTTTCAGCGATACTATTCTTCATGCAGTCCACCTGTTTGGACTTTTTCAAGCAATTCAGCGAGAACCTGATAACCATAATTTGCACAAAACTTCAAATGGATTTGTTGGAGTTGTGTGCATGGTTGGTTTTTCCCAGAATCATTGTCACAGACTGCTTAAATGTGTGCAGAGAGGATCCCACTTTCATGTCAAGCAGCCTGCGCCTGCACCGTGACATCAGACTTTAATGTTAATATGTGTAAAACAGCCTCCATCCCCCTCTTTGCCTGCCCCTGACTTAATTTTGTAATGCCTTCACACCCTTAAATGATACGTCATTTATCTTTTATGCACATTTCAGCCAGAGGTTTTATTTTTTTAATAACCACTGTAATTGTTCTGTCCTTGTATTGAGTGCTATGAAGGGAGTGATCATGCTTTTGGCACATTTATCAAAGCTACAAAAAGAAAAAAAATAGCAGAAAGGAGCCTGACTAAGTGTGCGACAGAGTGATAAATTTTCTTGTTAGGAGAAATTACATCCACTAACTTGAGCTACTTCAGCATGAAATTGAAAAAGAAGCATTTCTGGTGAATTTCCATTCTTGATTCAATGAAAGATGTAGATTAGCCCTTTGGAGAAGGATGGGGAGCAAAAATGAAACTAAAGAAGTATGACTCCGCTCATGCTTGCTTGTTCTCAGAAGCGTGATATAGGATGCTGTTGGGGGAAAAAGGCTTTGTTTATGGAGGGAAGGATCAGTCAGGCTGCTGGCAGATGAAAGAAAAAATGTTAAACTTCCCTTTCTTTCTTCCTTTGTCGTGTTTGTGTGTACCTCATGCATTTTAACATTTTTATCG
Source organism: Cheilinus undulatus (assembly GCF_018320785.1). Classification (NCBI taxonomy): domain Eukaryota; kingdom Metazoa; phylum Chordata; class Actinopteri; order Labriformes; family Labridae; genus Cheilinus; species Cheilinus undulatus. The sequence goes on from NC_054887.1 coordinate 6,599,765, forward strand.
CTGGGATAGGTCACAGTCTTTGCTCATGATAGCTCCATCTCTGTCTCACTTTTTGCACACAAACACACATGCCAACACTGCCTGTTGTAGTGAGCATGTTGGAGAGGTGGTGGGGGGAGCACTGATTGATAGACACCGGGTGTCAGAGTGGAAGGCAGATAACTATATCTGCTACAGGACATTTAAAGGTCAAACACTCAGCGCTGTAATAGGAATATTCACAGCGTACAATGCAGGGTGGAGGGAAGAAAACGAGGAGACGATACAGGTTACATAAGAAGAAAGATCGAGAGAAGAAGGAGAGGGAAAGTGGTCTGGTGAACTTCTGAAGGCAGCTGTCATGGCTTTTTATTGAGTCAAGTTTCGGAGGAAGGAGAGGTGCTAATTTGGATGATCAAGGGCAAATCATAAAAAATACTGATTGATTGTAAAGTGGTTTAATAATTTTAAGGTTTAACTATTTCTGTTTGTCAAAAGTCCAAAAAAGTCAAAATCCAGCCATCCATCTATCCATTTTCTTCTGCTTATCTGGGACCAGGATGTGGTGGCAGCAGGCTATGCAAGTCAAACCCAGGCCACATGAGATATATAATCGCCCCCAGCAAGTCCTGGGTTTACCCTGGGGTCTGCTCCAAGTTAGATGTGCTCGGAAGACCTCCAAAGGGAGGCGTCCAAGAGGCATCCTAATCAAACCCCCCAAACCACCTCAACTGGCTCCTTTCAATACCAAAAAAGTGACTCTACTTCAAGTTTCATCTGGAGGTTTGAGCTCCTCACCCACTCTAAGACTGAGCCCGAACACACTCCTGTGGTAACAACCGATGAGGTTCCTGTCCCATGACCACGGGTGGGATTGAGGAGTTGAGAGATTTGCCCTCTGGTTCAGCTTCCTCTTCATCAGAACAGTCTGGTACGTCTTCTCAGTAAAGTCAGTCTAATATGAGCCAAAAAAAACAGATTTGGGTCACATCTAACAGTGATGTGAACGCAGACTAAAGGCCTTTGCATACTGAGTTGTTGACACAAAACTTTTGTCTCTCATTACTTTTTATGTGGCTGCCATGTGTTAAAAAAACTTGATTTAGCAAAATATTTGCAACACATTTCTTTCTGAAAATGACACAAACAAAATCCTTTAGTTTCAGAAGCTGGAAGCAGCAAAAGTTTGATCTAACGCTTGAAAAATGAAGAGATAATTGATCAACATTCAAACAATGGCATTGGCATTTAAATTAATTAAATACTTCAGCTGGAAGTTGCAGGAAACAAAAGTTTTCATGGTTATAATCTAGTTATGATAACTGCAGACTTAAAAACATTAGCTTTAGCTAAGAACGATATAGATTTATGTATATAAATGTTTAGTAAATGCTTCAATCATAGTTGATAGGGAGCAAGGATTTGAAAGTCTTTTATTCAGTACGTTGTCTTTGTCTGAAAATATTAGTTTTTACTTTTTATTTATGATTTTTTTGTCTTTTTACTGAACCAAAACAGCACTTTTCATCCAAGCTTTCCAAAACTTTATTAAAAAATATTGAAAAATAAAAAAAAAAGCAAGACATAAATAAATGGCTGAAAACAAGATGTTACAACCCCTGACTCTAAGTCACATGTCTAAAAGTATTTTTCCTCTTAAACTAGTTTGTATAAGGACTGATTACAGATCTTTGCTCTTGTTTAGTCCTTGAAAATGAAATGAAAAAAACACGTAGCATCAATGTTGATAATTTTCCAGCTCCAGTCTATGAGAAAAGGTCAACTTCTCTACAGTATATACTCTCACTGGCCACTTTATTAGGTACACCTTGCTAGTAACAGGTTGGACCCCATTTTGCCTTCCTAACTGCTTTACTTCTTCATGGTATAGTTTCAACAAATTGTTGGAAACATTCGTCAGAGATTTTGGTCCTTACTGACATGTTATGTTGCTCACTGGATATTTTTCCTTTTTCCAACCATCCTCTGGAATCTCTAGAGATGGTTGTGAGTGAAAATCCCCATAGATCAGCAGTTTCTAAAATAGTCATACCAGCCCGTCTGTCCCCGACAACCATGCCATGTTCAAAGCCACTTGAATCCCCTTTCTTCCCCCAATCTGTTTCTCGGTTTAGACTTCAGCAAATCATTGTGACCACATCTATGTGCCTAAATGCATTGAGTTGCTACCACATGATTGGCTGATAAGCTATTTTTGTTAACGAGCAATTGAACAGGTGTACCTAATAAAGAGGTCGGCAAGTGTTAGTCCTTCCAGCGAGTCTTGGGTCTACCCTGGGGTCTCCTCCCAGTTGGATATCTCATGCACATTCAGCACCACTGACACAGTAGTTGGAGTTAAGTGTCTTGCCTGGGTGGGTGGGGATCAAACATCTGACCTTCTGATTGAGACTCCATCTGGCTTGGTCATCTGATCCAAATGATTCTTCTCTTATATATTTTTAAAACCCTTTTGTGTCTGTCTATGACGACTATCAGCCCAATCGTACTCTAAAACCCTGTGAAATTATCGCCTGCCTCTGAGCTCTTCTAAATCTGTTCTTACATGTATGTAGCTGACGGCCAAACTCAAGGTTTGCCAGGCAACAGCTGAGATGATGTCATTCACAGCTAAGGTCACGGCGCTCTCTCATCGACCCCAGAACAGGAGAACACTTAGACTCAGCACTTAACCTGAGCTCTGCAGAACCAGACAGACAGACACTCATACTATTGACCTGCAACAGCACAGCCCCCTTCTTAAGACCGGCTCTGATGTGCACACATGCACTGAGACACAGACATGGTGTTTGCTGCTGTCACTGCACATCACACATAAACAGTAAAGATGGATGATCGTGACACTCAGCAGCTTTTCCTGTTTTTCCTCATCATTGTTTTGTGCTCCGGTGTTGGATTTGCTGCATGCATGTTGTGTGCATCTTTAATGGAGTATAAACAAAGTCGTATGTAGTTTACTTTCCCAGGATGCAGCGGCTTTTTATTTACCATTTTTGCATACTTTTTGTTTGTGCACATGTCTCCTAGAGCACACATGTGTCAGCACATCCCTTCCTCCTAACAGCATCTATTGGTATTGGCACTCTGCACAGAAAGCAGCTTTCTGCAACAACTGCTGCTCTCCGGTGCCGGTCAGATTGCCAGTCGCCTCTGGCCATGTTTTCTGGAGTGGAAGCCTCTTAATAAGGCCTTGTCAACAAAGCCAGACACAAGCGCTTCAGAAAACAACTTTATTCTGGGTCTGATCCTCTGAAATAATCATGAAAGAAGGGCTGAAATACAGCCGTTAATGCACTAAGAGTTTAGCTTTAAATTAGAGCCTTAATGTCATAAAATCAATGCCTCATAAGTTGTTTCCCCACTCAAATTCTAGTTTTTCCACTGGGCTCAGCATTAACTATGCCTGAATGCAACATTTCAGATCAGGTATTCACCCAGCCGTGTAACCTTCACTCGTCTGGAACTGCGAAAAGGAGAGGGATCATAATCACCTGAGGAAGAAATCAAGCATCTCAGCAGCGAGGAAGTGTGTATGTCCAGCAGAGAATTGTACCTATTTGTGTTATTCTTTCATTGTGGCTGCTTCATACCAGCTTTACTCGCACAAAGGGAATACTTAACCTCAAAAACACGCACACACATTTTGCTCTCTTCCCATCTTTCAGCTACACAAATACCTTCCCCCGGTCTCTTCCTCTCCATCGGTCTCTTTGTGATAGTATATTGTGGTAGCTCTCACTTGTCTGCCTCTAAAGGACTTCCCTAAGAGCAGCAGTAGATAAAGAGCGCTGCTGAATGGGCCTGCTGTCACCTTATCTAAACGTAGCGCTGTGGCACAGGTCAAAGTGAAGGCTTGCTAAAGCCACCAGCAGAGAGAAGAAGGGAGGGATAAAAAGAGGGCTTTGTGAGGTTATAAGTGATAAAGCACGGAGGGAAAACACTATGATAGTGGAAAATTGAGAAAACTAAAGGCAGTTATGACATTTTTTTTATGACATAGAGCAATTTAGCATTCATGCTTGGGCTTCAACCCTGCTTAAATAATACTTAAAATGCATTTTTTTCAATTAAGTCTGTAGATTCTGTGTTAAACTTTATTTAAAGGATGGCTGATAAACAATTATCATCCCTTTGTCTTTGCATTTCTCACTTTATTTCTGCAGAGCACCCATACTGATATCAGGAGAAGGCGTAATGTTGGCAAACATTAGCAGTTTAAGCCAAGTCTGCAAGCTAGCATTTGTTGTGCAACCTCAAACTTGCTTAAAATACATGAAACACCTTCATATGGAAGTTTTTGACTGCATGAGGTATACTGCATAGTGGCAGTGAACAACAGCAGGCTTTGATTAATTTTAGACTTCATATTTGCTAAAAACACACAGAAATATATGGTGGTTTTTAAAAATTCTGAAAGATTTGCTTCAAAGCTGACGCTGCATAGCAGAAGAACTGGCCATATTCCACGTCTGCCGTCATCTATTGGCGGAGTTTAGTTGTACTGGAAGCAGAAAATAATGACTGCTGCCAGATGTAGCTATAGTATAACTGCAGATCTGGACCTTATTTATAAAACAAGAGCAAAAAACCACACTGAAAGCTTTTCCTGGTGGAGGAGATGTTTTTGTAGTTGTCCTGACTGGCCTCAGCATGAGTTTAATCCACCAACAGGCTCCAGCTTTCTAAATTACTGTTGAGCTCAGGTTACTAGAGCTGAACTTACCTTCTACTGCATTTCATCTTGGCGCCCTGATTGGCCTGCAATGAATGAGACAGGCGGGCAGTTTCCTGGTAAACCTTGGTCCTGCTGTGGCCTCCTGATGGCCTCCTGCTCCAGACCCATGCCCCGTCTCTCCAGGTGTCCTCCCAGCAGCGGATTACATCATTGAAACTGTACTGTAACTGAGGGATGTTTGCAAATGTTTGCAAAACAGTCTTCAGACATGCTCAAAGATACACATTATGCAGTTTTTTTCATTACATTTTTACACAGTTCAGCTGAAAGTGGGTTAAAAACAATTCATTTTCCGTGCTAGAACACACACTGTTGTGCAGAAGTTTTAGGCATGTAGAGAGCTAAGGATTCATCACAAGGCCTCATGTGCTACAACCCAGAGCTGCAGAGTGACATGTCAACACACATGGCATTTGGCAGCCAACATCGATGATGACCAGGGGCTCATGGTAACCCTACTACCCTTCTGGACAGTACCCTAGGCTAGACTTACTTGCCACATCCACCCCTGACTGCCCTAATGGTGTGGACTTTTAGTTTTCAGCTGATTTTTTTTTTTCCCATGCCCTTCAAAATATGCAAGGACATCCAGAGCATGACTGGGATTGTATCAATCCACCTTTACTTGCCATGTTAGCCTCAATTTTTGGCACAAACATGCATGAAACTTATGCACAGTACTGTATGTTATTGCATTGTGCAGAATACCCATGTTAACAGCAAGAAGTGGGATGTAAGCAAACGTAAGCAGTTGCAGTTGCATTATCATGCTTTCATGTAAATGTCAGGGTTTTTTCATCAGATTTTGGGATTTTTTACGATTAGTTAAAAATCAGGTAGAAAGGCCATGTCAGTAAATATTGGCAATTGCAGTTCAAGAGCAGGCTAGCTTTTAAGGTTGGGCTTCAAACCTACTAAACACACACATAAGTCATAAGTTTTTTTCATCCCATATTTGTATTCTGTAATGAAGTTCAGCTGAAAGTTAGCTGAAAACAATTATTCCTCCTTGCTAGAACACATACATCATTGTATTTGCACAGAACATCCATGGTTATAACAGCAGGAGGTGGGATGTTAGCAAATGTAAGCGGTTGCAGTGAACGACAGCAGGCCGTGCTCTTTGTTTTTGCTGGCTGACCTCCCAATGGCAGAGCAGAAGCAGACGCTTTCATATCGCTACAAATGCACTCTTTAACTCCCTCTCACAGACACAAACAGGCACACTTCATATATCTGATGGGAAAAACAGACCTATGTTTTGTCTTCGTTAGTGGAAAAATAAGAGTAAGGTTACACAATGGGGCGAGACACCCCCCCTCTACGCCCCTCCTACCTCCAACGCTCCCCCCCCCCCCGTCATACAGGCGTTCTTCCTGGGGTAGGAGCGAGCAAATTCATCTCGTCAATCCTCCCGGGAGGGTGTAGCTATGCAGCTCTGTTTACTGTGGCAGAAAGTTAATATAAATTTTCATCAGTGGGGGAAGTTTACACATATGATTCTATTTGTCCTTCATTATTAGCACCTGAGTCTGGGGCTGGGGAGGCATAATTGTCTACAGACACAGGCCAAATAGATGCAAGGGAAAGGCAAATAAGCACAGCCCAAAATAATTTGATGCTTGTGTGTTACAATCCTCCACCCAAGGAATTCTTAATCTAGAGAATCAATAAACAAGGAGGCAGAGACGTGGGAGAGAGAAGAAATGAATAACGGGATATGAGCGAACACTTTCAAACAGTTGAGCAATTTTTACACTTTAAATGTTAAGAAACAGGGAACAGAAGTAGCTGGAAACAGTGAGATAGAGATAGCAGAGGGGGACACAGAAGCCCATTGTTCTGCTGGATAGTTTTACCTCCATCCTGAGGCCAGACTAGATTCTCCATGGACCTCTCCCCTCCCTCCCTTGTTCACTGCAGACTGTTGATTTATTGAGTCATACATTCAAATGCTCATTACTCCTACATACTTTCCAAATTTTCTTTTCCTCCTTTATTTCTCCCCCTGTAGTTTCTCATGAAAGCCCCATTTGAGAATCACCTTTTTTTTGTCTGCGATTCGGTGGCACCGATGAAGACACCATTGGTGGATTCTGAGGCGCAACCATGGCTGATGTGTCTTGTTTATCCACTCATTAGGCGAGCAAATATGCCCCGCTATGCACACGTTTTTAAGTCTAAAAATATTTTCTTAGTGCACCTCGAGGCGCTTTCTCATTAGCTTCAACTTTGACATGAACAGAGCCAATCTTGTCTTGTCGTTACAACTGTATTTATTTGCATTCCTGCAATCATACCGCTGATTTTTACATCCTTTCCCATGCAGATGTGACTGAATCCAGGTGTTTTGAGCTCTTTTGTGGAGGCGATAAGGAAACTGAATCTGCAGCCATTGTTGAGGCAGTGCGTCATCATCTGTTCTGACCTTTCCGAAGTCTTCAGACCGAGTTACTTGAGGTGAATGGGATCAATAGCAGCCACAGTGAAAGCTTTACCGTTCTCAGATTGTTGCATGAAGACTGTTTGGGCCCCTGCTTAAGAAGCAGTGCTCCCTGGTCACACTTTGCTTGTTTTCACAAACTCAGGCCCCACATTTGCATTCAGTTGTTGCTCAGGGCATCTCATCCGCTTCCCTTTTTCCTCCTCATTTGTCTATTCTCTCCAGCCAGCCCCTCTAAATCCATATCCATCCATCTATCTGCCCTGAATCCACTTATATAAGAAGACAGGGTGTAAATATTTTGGTGTGGAGTGTCAGCGCGTATCTCCTCTGCCAGCGGGGGCCACAGCCTCGGTCCAATCAGCCATGTTTGTTTGTTCAGCTTAAACTGTTTGTGCCTTGTTTTCCGTGGCCCGCGAGTCTCAGTGCAGCTTGATAAAGTGTCACACTTTTTTCTTCTTTTTTTTCCACCTCTCCTTCTGTGTCTGTGTTTCCTGGAAGCAGAGATAGATAAGCCTGGCGGTGTGGTGTGGCAGTGTTGTGTTATGCGGGTCGGTGTGTGCGTTCCTAAAGTGTCTGTGTGTGTGGGAGTTGTCAAAGCTGTCAGCATGACTGGAGCTGTTCTGGCCGACAGCCTAGTGTTGAACAGCAGCCCTCCGCTCCCCACAACAAACACATACACACAAAACATCTGTTCTGCACACCACAGAGAGGCTGTTTTCATGAGGCAACACATTTCGTATTGATCAGCAACTGATACACAACATGTTTACTTGGCTTGAGCTAGTGGAAATAATGCAAACCATAATGCTATTCATATCACGATACAGGGGTTAGAGTCCAGCATAATGTGATGTTGTTAGTAAGGCTTTATATTGAGCTCTCCATGGCTCTGTTAGGTACAAACCAACCATCATTTTAGCTGATTTATAACCTCAGTAAACATTCTCCTGATATTCTGATGATTTCAATCCCACATTTAGTTAAAGTATAATCAATGTAGGCAGGGCTCTCATGCATGGTTACCTATATTTGCCATACTTCTTTAACAGCGAGTTGAGAGACCTAGCAATGTGTAGCAATCCTAGCTCCGAAATATGGCCATTCAGTTCCAAAAAAAGCAAGATGATGACAACCAAATAGAGTATCAACATGACACAGGTACCAGCACATCCGATATTTTCCGAACAGAAACACAACACAGATTTCGGTGCTTCATTTTGGTACCACACAACTCAAAATAAAAGGCATAAAGTTAGGTTATGGATGTCGTGCCATTCTGTTTTCTTGCTTTATTTCAGCATAAGAGGAATGCCTTTTAATTGTTTGCAGTAATGCATGATTTTCCTACTAAAGGCACAGTCACACTGACTGAAACTTTTTTGTCTATGATGCAATGCAAAATTTTGCTTAGCAAAACAGCAATCATAACACCTTTTTTTCTCTTAAATGAATCAGTTCAGGCACCATATAAGCACCAGTACAGTTTAAAAACCATCAATTTAGCACTGGTATTGGAAAATCCCAAATACCTGACCCTACTGCCAAAACTGAAGTTTCAAAACAGAAGTAAACAAACAAGTATGTGATTTCATGGTGACTTTCACTGTTCTTGAAGCCACCTATCACACTAGTAGTACATGTCTATTTGGCCAAATGTATTATACAGTATACAGTATGCAAACCAGTGTAAAACCTACAGTTTGCCAAGAATACCAGGATGTTCTACTGATATGGAAAATTCTACCCCCATGCACCAAACCTGGATATTTTTCTGACAATGCAAAGCCCCAGAGGTCAATAGCATTTAAGGTTGAGCATTGACTTTAAGACTGGAGGTATACTTGGTGTTAGCCATGTGAACACAGACACTTCATGTGTGCATCCTTGAAATTTAATGCCATGCATACACAAGATGCCATATGCACATGATGGTGGTAGTGATAGTCAACATAGCAGCAGAGCCAGCAGCGACCGAAAGTTTCTAACAAACTGAAGTTCATGTTTCTCCACATAAGTGCAATGCGTTATTGTCGCTGCTGAGACAAACATGTCTGTCAAACTGGGACAAATAACTGTGTTTGAAGTCAGTGTTTAACTCGCAAAAATAATAAATATGATCGGTGTTACAGTTCAGAAAGTGGCCATGCAAAGTCATGACTTTCAATGATTGGGTATGTGGCTTTTTGTATTAGTTTTTTTATTAAATACCTTTCTCTGACAACAAACTAAACAGAGGGTAATTCATAAGATCTCTTTATTTCTTTTGCAACAACTACAAACAGACAGATGAAAGTCACTAAATAACACAGTCACTAACTGAACTGTTACACCGGGAATGTTATGTAAGTACATGGATGAAAATGTTGGAGAAACAAAGTGCAGACGATGTGTTCTCACCATCAGTCATCAGCTCAGCTGATCTGATGTTACTGTTGATTACTGATGTTAATATTATGTTATCATTAGTTAGTTATCTCAACTGTTACCATGCTTTTTGTTTACATCCTACACATCAAGTAGCCTGAACTCTCTGATGTGCCCTCTAGAAGTATCCTTTCATATCATGTCTATAAATGTGCAAGAACACTGATGATGCAGAGCAAACAGAAGGGGAAACAGCATCTCTGGTATAGCTCCATTACAGTTACTGTGGAATGATTTGCAATCAGCTGGTCTGCTGTTTATCTTTCAGTTTTTAAGAGTGGGAACCACCAAAATGGGCCTATCTCAGTGCAACGCAGTATGCATGATACAGTACACAGCCCTCTGTGTTTGATAGTTGTATGTAGTGGGCAGTTTCAAATACAGCTCTTGTCTGCTTCGTTATAGTCTATGATTCAAATCAAGGGTTTAGGGCTTCTCCTGGGGTCTCCAGAGGACTTCAAGGGAGGCTTGAAGTGATAAAACAACCAGAAATAAGGGGATCTGCTTGGCTAACTTGTGCTTCTACTTCTGCAGAATAGATAGATTTTAAGTAACTGGAGTGATCAGATTAAAGGAAGTTTAGCCATGGCTATTTATAGGCTAGATTTTTTCTCCATAGCCGCTGTATATAATCTGCAAAGATTTGGTAGCTAATGCGAGCATGAGGCTGCGCAAACTCTGGTGTCATTTTAAGACTAAGCATGCAGGTTTGCTCACCAAGTCACAGGAATTTTTTCTGCATTGACAGTAATCAAAAAGAAGAATCATCTGCATAAACAGACTCATAGTTCCTTCTAAATAAGAGGTGGATATGATATTAACAATGCAATATCAGGATTGAGTTTATTGCCTAAACTAATGAAATAATTGTCTTGGAAGAAAGACGCTTGAAAATATGAAGACGACAGTGTCATAACATTGTTTTAAAGTGGAACATAGATGTGCAAAAGTGGAGCTGTTTCAATATATTTTTTACAAAATTATCCAATAATCAAAGCTGGTGCCATATCATGAAAGGTAATATATCAATACACAAGTGTATTGATGTTTCTCGTATCCCCATGTTTACAGGAATGTTCAATAGGGGACACAGCGGCTTATTTCATACTTGTGTCATCATCCCAATATCTCCTCTATCCCCCTAATAACAACAACTCCCAACGTGACCCACGCCAGGAAGTGATCTGCGCTGTCCAAACACAATGTCACAGCCCCTCAGATATATCCAATTCCAATGTCACGGCTGCATATCGTGTCAGTCTCCAGGTGGATTTGAAAGAGTGACATTCTTAGTGGAAGGCTTATTTCTTGCACGCCAAACCCCCAGCATGCACCGCACACAATCTGGAGATTTGTTATGGTGTTGTGGGGCCCGTTAATGTGTTTCATGCTTGTTTAAGATCTTTGCATGCTCTTTACAAAGGTGCATTGTGATAGGTGTTGCTTATTAGCCTGTTCAGACTAAACACTTTGGCTCAGAGAGGAGGATGGAGTGAGGGAGGGATGAATGGATGCTTGATGTGTGTTTTTTTCTCTTCCCCTCTCTGTCAGTCCCTTCTCACTCTGTTCTTTTTTCTCCCTCTCCGGTGATCTCTGCATGCCTATTAATGTAGCAGAGGAATGCCTGTGTAAACATTCTTGTTTCTCAGTCCGTTTCGCATAATAGTCGCCTGTATCGCCTTTCTCCTGACCTCACTATCTGAAACCAATTACAGCAGATCCATTTGGGCTGAATCTTATTTTCATAAGGATCCCCGTGTCGCGGTCTCGGTCGCTCTGTGTGTTATTTTCCCTCCTCTTGTTTTTTCCCTTTTTTCCAACCTCGGTGATGGATATCAACATCAAATATGCCTCTGAGTGCCTTGTTATTTATATAGCAGGGTCTGGCTCTCTTTCTCCCCCTCTCTTTCACTCTCTCTCCTCCTCTGTCTGTCTTTCTGGCTCGCTCATTCTGAAGAATGTGTCACATTGTGCTGTTTATACAATGTGTGCATTAATAGACAGGGGATGTCATTTTTCTTGCATAGCAACCCAGGTTAAATAGGCAGTGCGCCCGCGCTCGTATGTGTTTTTGTCCGCCGCTGCAGCTCTTCAGCAAACTTTTGATGACTTTCCTTGGCATTTGGTGCTTTTTTGTACTACGAGATGGGCTTCAGCTTGCCATCTCTGTGGAGTGGGAAAAGTGGGTGGCACAAATTGGTGCTTTTTACAGTAATGGCTGAATACTCAGAGCTAGTGAAAGCAAGCGGAAGGGACTGTGTTTTTTTTCCTCTCTTACCTTCCAGAAAAATGGCTAACCCTGCTTCCTCTGTGGAGGTGACAGACAGTTTCAGGCATGACAAACCACTGCGGAAAAGTTTGGCCAGCATTGATAGGCTCTGTGTTATGTTTGGAGAAGAACTCTTTATGCAGTCTGAGCAGACTTCTGCTTTAATAAGCCCGCTGTAGTTGATCTCTCTGCTTCACCCCTGCGCGTCACCTCTCATGCCTGCACCTCCCTGGATATTTACCTGCCATGGATATTGGCAGCGCAGTTAAAAACATCTCTTCCCTTGTACTCTTGACCGTGTGTAATATATCGAGTGGCTCTCTTGACTTTGGATATAACACCGTGAGTCATTATTGATTCACACACAGATAAACATTTCCTCCTGACAGCAACGTCGGGTTGCGCTCATCAGGCAGCCTTCCCCCTCTAACTACTGTGTGCAGGACTCAATAAACCTTATAATTACTTTGATTCACCAATCATGGGGAGATTAATTAGGCCCTGTGTTTTTAATTAGCAACATGATTGGCTGCATTCAAGGAATTTGTTTTGTCTTTTCCCTTCAGTACAATGCGGCAAATGTTTGATTTCCCTTCCATTTAGCAAATATCCACAAGGCTGCATGTTACAGTGGTCGGGAAGTCTCACACTGATGCATATTCAGAACGCTTTGCATTAGCAGAAAAGATGGCTGCACGTAGCTACAGCAGAGACAAACAGGTGCAAGATGAATACACATTCAAAATGCTTGACAGGCAGGTGCAGCAGGAGTGCATGTTCACATGGTTTGCATCAAAACACAAGTGGAATACAAACTCGCCCTGATTTAATTTACATTTTTATCAGAAATGTTGAGGCTTTCAAGAACATCCTGATGTGTGAAGTAATATTTAAAGTCAACTTGCTGAACTTTGCCGTGGAGTCCATCCAAAACAATCATGTTTCAGACTCATTATCATTATCTAAAGTTTACTAGAAGAGTCATAGATATCACTGAGTGGTCTTCACACATCAGAATGTTCTTCAAAGCATTTTTCATATATTGTAAATTAAACCACAGGATTTATAAAGCGCCTCTGTCCTGGAAAAGTGTCCATCAGACTATTTCCTTTGTGAAGCAGTTTGTGTGGTGTTTTCTCTTAATGCAAAGCATTTAAATATGCATTCATGCTGCACCTGTTGATGCAAAGAATTTCAAATAGATTTGTAAAAAGATGAATATTTTATGGAGTTTATTGCCATTAATCAAGTCCTTATTATTGCATTTTAAAATGCAATAATTTTGCATACAAAATGTCAAGCATGTAGCGTTAGTACAGCCAGACCACAGAGTCAAGCTAGGATGTAACAACATCATTTAGAGGAGGCTTTTATCCATTGCAACGCACATCCAACAGGTAGACAGGTGTTCAAGGAGTTAAGGACGTTGCCCAAGGGCCCACACTAGATGTTGGACTGACTGGGATCCCAAACATCAATCTCCTATACCATAGACAGCGATGTAAACCAGCTCATTTGGTCCAAGCACACTATCAGTTAAGCTCTCTCATGCTGCCTTATTTAAACTGCTCTAGCCTGGCTTCACCCTCCTCCACCCCAGCTCCTCCTTCATTCCTCTTCAGTTTTAATCAGTGCCATTCTGTTGTCATTGATGCCTGCCCTGCTCTGGGTTTTACTGCTTTCTTTTCCGGCCTCTTGCTTTCCTTGTTGGCATAGAAAGAGCAGGACTGTGTGCTGTTCCTGCTTGATGCCCTCTACGTGAGCTCAGTAAGACTAATAAGTGCTAATCAATAACTGCTAATAAAGCTATATTTATAGCCCTAAATCATGTGGGTTTCTAGACAATGGGGTCCTGATTGTTTTATTTTTGAACTTTCTACTGTCTGTTTGGGTATAGACCTGCTTTTCTAGCTTTCTAGCTGCTTTAGAAGCCTGACTGCATGTTTAAAGGCTTTGCATTTAGAGAAAATTGGCAAAAATCTACAAATTGTCATGAGGAAGTGGTGTGTGAAATGTGAGCTTTGTCCTGACTCTTTTTTCAGGTCACATATTTGGATATGTGGATCATAATTCGGCATTAAAGAGTCTAGTGGGTCCTGTGGCTAGACTAGTTGAGAGTCACTGCTCTGCACCCTGTATAGAATAACTTGACAAAAGAACACGACAGCATGATCTTGGACTCTTAGGGTTAAATATGTAAAAGGGAGCTTGTTACGGATTGAAAAGGTAGTAAGGAAACAGTAAAAGGGGGCAAATTTCTTCTGTCTTGTCCACTGAGTTTTTTCAAAGCGAAACAAGGTATTCTAATTTCCACATACCAGCAAATCAAACCTTCTCAAGTCAATCAGAGCAGTTCCACTGCCCATGCTCCAGTCCAGCACTGGCACGTCCCTAAAGCGCCTATCCACTATCCTTTGTTGGAGATACTCTACAGGTTTTCAGCGCTGGCTACTGCCAAACCACTTTAATCCACATAGAGCGGATTGATCCAGACAGCCGGAAATACATGCAAAGCATCCAGTCAGCTACCCAATACAACACAATGCATGGACTCTCGTTTATAATTTATCACTATATCATAATACCACCCACCAAAGGCCATCAGGAGGTCAGTGGATCACAGAGCTACAAGGGCACCATTGAAATTTTTGAGGTAAAAGCCACAGAAACCACAGATGTTTGTACTGAACATTAACCTTTTAACTTAATAATGGACTTACCAATGGTGGAAGTGATAAAGTCATGGAATCATGTCGAAGTGAATGGCTAGATTCAAACGGCCAGTTCTCCAGTGGTCCCTGCCCTCTTGTCTCAAGCTGATCGGGGCTGTACTTTACTGCACAACGCTCAAGACACACTTCCGGTGTTCAAGGTTGCTTGCCTTGGATTGGAGCAAAACCCAGTCGTCGTATGTGGAAATTGCAGGTTAAGGAGCAGTGGTGGGCTTAATTTACATCACTGTAGCTGCAGGGTGACACTGCAGTGGCTTAACCGAAGTGTATTTAAAAGGTCGGTAAAGGAAGCGATTAAGAAAATGAAAGCACTGATTATGGAGCTTAATTAGTGGCAGTAAATGGGATTAATCTTGACAGCTGCAGTTTTGAATATGCATTCATGCTGCACCTGTTTGTTGTAGCTTTTGCAGTCATCTTTTCTGCTAATGCAAAGCCTTTTGCATGTGCATTGGTGCATGTGTGCTTAATTTCTTTAGGTAACTCCTCATGTGAGTGTGTGTTTTGAAAGGCTCACGTTACGCTCTCACACACGTATACAGCAGTGGCGACTGGGCTGCTTTTACCAAGGAGACAGATCAATGCAGTTAGGACCCAGTGCCAGTGTAATGTGTTTGTTTACTCGAGTTCAGAGAGCCTGGCTCCTCCTGAGCACCCAGACAGACAGGCCCCCACCTCTCCACGCATCCAGCTCTGTCTTTTCATAATTGATCAGGGGGTGGCTCTGCTCCCTCAGGGGTTAAGACATGGCAACTTTTTTTTTTCCCTCCCCTCCTTCTCATTTTTTTCTCCGTCCCCCTCTCTCTCGTCTTCTCCTCGTGTTTGCTCAGGATCTCAATGTACTAGTTCAAACATTGTTCCCACCAGCTGGCAGAGCTGCGCCATATGCACGCCCTGTCAAGGCAGCTGTTGTCATGGATACTGGCAAGCACCAGAAAATAAAAAAAAACGAGCCGAAGAAGAAGTGTCACTCTCCATCTGAGTTTTTTTCCCCCTTCTCCTTCTTGTCCTCTTCTTTTTTCATCAAAAAGGAAAACACCTGTGAAGTTGTTGTGTTGTGTTGTGTGTGCATACATGTTTTTTTCTCCCACTTGATGCTCGTGGGCCTGAAGAATACAAGCAACACGCCTGTGCAGCAGCAGCAGCAGCAGCAGTAGCAGCAGCAGCTGTGCACAATGTTCTTTTCTGCCAGACTCTTTCATCCAGCTGCTCTTGAAGAATCGTAGTGAAGCTGCCGGCCCAGCTGCCGCTGCCGTACCTGTGTGAAGCTAGAGCGCACAAAAAGATGGAGGGGGGACTTGTAATCCCATCAAACCCTGGAGAAATAAATTACGCCACATCCCGGCCCTCTCTGATTCCTATCATCCAAGCAAATCAAAGGACAAATTTTACAACCTTCAAATCAGATTTCTCCTAATTTTCCATGCTATGTGTAAGCAGCTATGATCTCATTTCATCAAGCTGGGAAAAGGTCTCTCGTTCTGCATCCATCCCTCCATCTTTGCATCTATCTCCCACCCATCCTGTGCTCATGAGTACCCTTTAACGCACAGTGTAAAACCTGTGCTGCTAGTTAATTCACTCTAAATGTAATCTGATGTTGATTTTGTCAACTTTAATTACAGCTCCCAGGGACACTTCACATGGCGCTGCCTCTACTTCAAATTGATATTATGAATATGCAAATGCGCTGGTAATTTGCCAAGAGAAGTGGGTATTTCACTTGAGCACGCACTAGACAGGTCAATTCTACTGACGCTCTGCCTTTTTTTTCCTTTTACAGCCCACCACCCCCTCATCTTCTTGTATTTATTCTTGATCACAGCATCTGATTCGTTACTATCTCTAAAATCGTGTTAATCATGGAATCACCAGCTGATATTTGGCAGGAATGAAATCTGTACTCTTCCTGCTCTCAAGCTTTAAGAAATCTCCCCTCCTTCTCACTTCATCTGTTTTTTTTAACACTGCCTTTTGTCTTGTCTCCCTCTTTCTTCCCAGGCACTACAAGCAGCGAGGCAATTACTCTTGCAGCAGCCAGGCAGTGGCCTGAAATCTCCAAAGAGCCAGGACAAGCAGCGTCCACTGCAGGTAAAAAAAAAGAAAAAAACTAGCCGCCTCTCCTCTTCTAATCTCTTAAGTCCATCCATAATACATGCTCCTTCTCAGAAAAGAAGATTTCCTCTGCTCCACAAGTGTGTTTGATTTGCAATCCTCGGACATGACGCTGGAATCTTACAGATAGACGAAGCTCGTCCCTGAGGATGCTTGGGCTTCACATACGTGTGAGCGAAACAAAACAGAAGAATCAAAGAGAGAAAAGCTCAATCAAAGGCAATGAGTCTGATTTATGAGGACAAATTTCATTCTTAGGAGTTTCTTAAACTATTTGATGCAAATTTTCCATCAAACAAGACGATTCATAGTCCACTTGGATAAATGCCTCTATCTTTAAGCTGTTTCCAGGAGTTTTTTTAAAACTATTTTAAGTTTATTTTCAATGCACTTTTAAAGTTTCTGTTCATTTTGGATAAACTCCATCCATACGCTTTTAGAGGATGTTTTTAAACCATTTGATGCACATTTTCCATCAAACTTAACTGTTAGTGCTTAGCTGTTTAAGTTGTATTTCTCTATCTTTAGGCTCATTCTAAGGGGAGTTTCTAAACTTTATGATGCATCTTTCCTTCAAACTTGACAAGTAACTACATGTTTTGAATATTTTTGCACCGTTTAGATGAATTCCTCCATTTTAAGGCTTTTTAGTGAGTATTCTTCGGTGTCTGATTCATATTTTCTATCAAACTGGACCATTGTAACTCTAAACTTTTAAAATTTAATGCAAGTTCCCTATCTAAAGACTTTTATGTACATTTTAAAAAGATGATCTCAATTTTTGTCCTTTATTAGGGAATTTCAAACCATTTTATATTTACTTTCCATCAAATCTGAAAATCTATACTCCATACTTTTAAAGTTTTATGTCTTTTAGATGAATTCCTCTGTCTTAGTTAAGGTTTTTTAAGTACTTGCTGCAGAATTTTAATTTAAATTTCACACTTTACAAGACTTAGATAACCTCCTCCATCTTTAAATCCTTGGAGAGTTTCTGCATGATTTGATGGATATTTTCCATCAAACTGGTCATTTAATACTCTATTCTTTTAAGGTTTATTGTCAGTTAGATACATTCCTTTATCTTAGGAGAGTTTTTGAAGTATTAAATGCATACTTTCTGGTAAACAGGACGACTAAAACTCCATACTTGCAAACCTTTTTTAGTTAGATTCATTCCTCCATTTTTAGACTTTTAAAGGAAGTTTTTCTAACTTTTCAATGGATTTTATCCATCTAACTTTTTATTCATATTCCATACTTATACAATTTTTGTCAGATGAATGCCTCCACCTCCACCTGTAGACTTTAAAGCTGTTTTTCCCATGAACCTAAGGAAAGTGAAGCCGCCCAGGACCAAAGAGAGATTAAAAACACACCACCAAAATTCAACATAGATTTTTATTATTTTACTGATTAAACCCTGAACTGCCTATGCATGCTCTTCTTATCAGAAGAACTTTGTATAAACTACTTAATAACTGCTTTATCATGGTTTTAGTCAATATTTGCAAATCTATTTTTGGCAGCTTCAGAGCAGACTTGGCACCCCCCTAAAATCCTAGCCGCCCCCCCAGACCCCAGGCTGGGAACCCATGCTTTAGAGGAGTTTTTCAACTATAAAGTGTATATTCTCCATTAAACTGGATACTTGATACTTTATACTTTTAAAGTTTTGTCAGTCAGGTAAATTCCTCCATCCATAGGCTTTCTTTTAAACTATTCATTGTATATTTTCCAAACTGGACCATTAGTACTTCATCCTGATTTATGTAAGTTGGATAAATTCCTCCACCTTTAGGTTTTCGAGAGAGTTTTAAACTTTTGTATGCATACTCTCATCAAACTTCACAACCAGAACTCCATAGTCTTAAAGGTTTTTTCATGTAGATGTTATTCCCTGGCTTTTAGGTGGGTTCTTTTATTTTCTTTTAAACTGCATAATTAGTAGTCTCTAAATTTAATGTTTTATGTCAATAAGATAAAATCCTCCATCTTTATTTTTCCATCAAACTTGACAATTAAAACCCCTGTTTTCAAGTTTTATGTCGTTTGGCTCCATCTCAAGTCTTCTAGTGGGGTTTTAGGTATTTGATGGATGTTGTGCATAAAACTTGACAATGAATACTCTATATTTCCCCATTATTATGTCAGTTACATAAATACCCCTGTCTTTGGGCTCTTTTGGTGTTTTATTTAAATATATGGTACATATTTTCCATCAAACTAGACAATTATGACTCCTTACTTTCCATTTTTTATGATAGATTTGTCCATCCTTTGTTTTTTATGAGCATTTTAAACCATTATGTGCTTATTTTCCATCAAACTTGAGAATGAATACTGCTGTTATTTCAGTTTAATGTCATTTGGATGAATTTCTCCACTGTCAGGCTCTTTGTGTGAGTTTTTGATTCATGTTTTCTATCAGACTTGACAAACTATACTTTAGATTTTATAAGTTTTATGGGAGAATTTAAACTATTTGATGCCTTTTTCCCTCCAAACTAGACATTTAATGCTCCATTATTTGAAAGTTTTTGTTTTTCTGATGAATTTTAAGGCTTTTTAGGTGAGTTTTGATAAGTATTTCAGTCCTATATTCTATTTAACCAAACAATTTGACTCCATATCTTTAAAGTTTTACATCAGTTAGATAAATACTTCCATCTCTAGGCTTTTTAACACAAGCTCTAAACTATTTGATGCATATTTTCCATCAAACTTGATAATAAATGCTCTGATAGTTTCATGTCAGTTTGATAGATTCCATCTTTGGCCTTATATTAGGAGAGTTTTTAAACTCTTTGATGCATCAAAGTGGGCGATTATAACGCTATACTTTAAATGTTTTATGTCAGACTGATAAAATTCTCTATCTTTAGGCTTTTTGGCACATTTTTCAAACAAACTGGACAACAAATATTTCATATTTAAAAAAAATGCTGTTATTTAGATAGATTCCTCCATCTCTAGTGTCACTTCAGGTTACATTTCTTAACTACATGATGCTTATTTTCTAAGTAATCCTCCATATTGTTGAAGTCTGACATCATTTCGATAAATTCCTCCATCTGCATGCTTTCCTGCATTATATCCTCGGTGCTGTTGACACTTAAAGATGCAGAGGTTAGTTATTATTTGAAAGACTTGTCAGCTTCACACAGGCTAATTTTACCCGCCTGTCATTTCCACTCCTCAACACTAATTTGCCTTATTGATTCGTAGAGCTGTCTATTTCTGTTGTCAGTGATTTGGAAAAGGTCACACTTGTATACATGTGCACACAGACACAGGAAGAGCGGCTCACACGTATGAACACATTAACACATCTCCTTCAACCCTCTTTCTTCCTGTGGTTACCGTTCACTCTCTTCTTTCTGCTCGTTTAAACCAACAAGACGCTTCGTTCATCCTCGCCTCAAATTATGTAAGGCCCCTTGACATCTGCTCCTTGTTTTTATTATTAGTGTATTTTTTCCCTTTATTTAATTTATTTTTTTAGCCGTTTTAAATTGGAGTGTGGGAGTTTGTGCCCTCCACTCGGCTAATAAGTACTATCAAGGAGCAATGGTTTACCTCATTAGGGGCTCTGTGCATTTCATTAATGTCAGGGAAATTGGCGTTAACCTCAGCCGTTGATATTTTCACAGAGTCTAACAATGGCGACACCTTCAATTGGA
This sequence comes from Cheilinus undulatus, assembly GCF_018320785.1. Lineage (NCBI taxonomy): Eukaryota > Metazoa > Chordata > Actinopteri > Labriformes > Labridae > Cheilinus > Cheilinus undulatus. The sequence continues at coordinate 6,620,169 of NC_054887.1, forward strand.
GTCACACCCCTGTGTACCTAATTACGCACTGGCGTAGAGATAAGACTCAGTCATGCTTTTGCATTTTAATAATTCAGCTCCACCTCATCAAGAGCGTGAATAATTCCACGCTATACTTCCATATTTTTATTTATTAGTGTGGATTTTTCGTGTAGGAAAACAAAAGGTCTCCTCCTCTGTTTGACTCTCTGAATTCATCCAAACAAATGGGATCCTGATCTACAAATGCCTGCGTAGTCACCAAGTACAGCACATACAAGGCAGGAGGAACAATATTGAATGAGACCAGTGTTGGTGCATGATAACCGCCAGTTCCCAGCCTCTAATAACACCAGCTCACGGTAAATATTGAATATTTACATTTGCTTACTCCATCCTGCCTCGTGTTGGCGATATGAATCAATATGAATCGGAGGGACCTGCCGATCGGCCTGTCCTCAGCTCCCAGCTAATCCATCTGTTGATCCAGCTTTTATTAACATCCTCACCTCTTTGTTCCAAAAAAGTCTCTTGCACAGTCGCACCAACTCTCCCAGTGATGCCCAGTCCTGCAGCTTTAATCCACTCATTCTGCAGCTGCAATGCTCCTTTGTGCAAACATCACTAAAGCAGCTCTGAAGCTGATTAAAAATCCTTGTTTTGCTCTTGTTATTGTTTTATTTTCTCCATGTTTTTTATGCATGCCTTGAGGGAGTTTACCCAATAAAGCTGTATTATTTACCTGGATTAACAGGCCACACTGGGTGCCATAGTGCAATGTTTTGCTAACATCCCGGCTCGATAAGAGTCAATGGCAATCAAGCTGCATGTTTTCCACCGGAGGAATAGCGCACATTGATCCCCTTGTATGATTAGCGCAGTAGAAAGTGGGAAAAGGATTAATATTAGCATGACATCCTGCTTATGACAGAGATACTGATAAATCCTCCGCCAGTCTTTTTTTCCGCCTCTTGTTCTCTCATCTTTGGTATTTAAGAGCGGGAAATGATCCATAGATCATGGCATGTAAATTATTTAGTACACAAGCATCTAAGTGCCTCAGCTTGCAGTTTTAATTACGCGTATTAGCAGCTAAAGGCTCTCGCCTGACTAATTCTATCCGCTCGCTCATCGTTGAGTTGATGATGCGGAGGCAGGCAGCTCTGGCGTTCATGCACACATGTAAAGAAAAAGAAAAAAAAAAACACACATACAAACACACGCACACAAGCTGCTTCTCCACATTTGCGTAATGTGACAGGTCTATTATTACACAGTAAGCCCACGGGAGCACTCAATAAACACCTATTTCTCCCCGTAAATCCCCTCCTGCCTCCGCCATGCTGCTTACACGGCTCTTCCCAAGGCACACGACACCCTCTTCGTCTCCTCTGCTCCTCTCTCCCCTCGCTCTCCTGCTTCTCTGTGGCGATGCCCCCCCCCCTCTGAAAAGGCATTTATACACTGACATTTGGAATACAAATAAAGAAACGCGGACAAGGAGAGGCGGAGAGGATTACAGTGGCCTACGGATCTGTCAGTTGTTTCGCTGGCACACGCCGGTACATAATGCATGTACGCACATGCCGCTCTCATACACAAACACAAGCACAATGACAGTTATTTAAAGTTTTTACACTGGGAGGAGTGACTTTGCCTGAGTTTACTTGTAGTGCAAAGATTCAGAAGAAACAGGGAAGAGCTTGACTTGAATAAGCTGGTTCTTGAGCAAGTTCTGTGCTCTTATTTACTCCAAATCATACAAACTTGTGGTCTGCAAGGCTCCCATTGTGGAAAGCCATCACCTTTATATGTCAAAGTGCAAATTTAACACTAATAAAGCCAGAATACCAAAGAGAAGAACGATCGTAGGAGGTCATATTGACTTAAAACTCTCCAAATACAGACAGAAACACATTTATTGTCTTTTTAAAACTTGAAATAACTCAAAAATGTACAATTTTCCTCATTCATGTAGGCATTTTTATTATAGTGTGTCATTCTAAGCAGAAAACTGTCATCATTTTATATAAAAGCACCAGAATTTGCAATAGAAACTTTATCCAGCACTCTCAGAATGATAATTTAGTGACAGAACATTCAGTTTTTTTCCCCATTTATGGCTAAATAATAAAATCCAATTATCACACACAAACTATTTATATCAAACATTTTGAGGGTGGAAATGTCCTGATCACTGGAAAGTTTGAGCGCAACTTTTCCAACAGATACTGCAGTGCTGTTTCCACCCTACTGCCACCAATATTTTCACTCGAACAGCACAAAGTCATTTGCTCAGTATTTTTGAATAAAGCTCTTTGCACACAGAATTTATGTCGATGTATTTTTTTTCAGATTGCCATAGAAGAAAGGAAAACTCCACACTCTTAATCCTTGCACACTGAGTCTAATGTGTGTAATTTGCATTGGAGAGCAACTTTTTGATTTAGTCTCTGTTGCATGGCCGTGAGCACAGGCTTTGGCACGCTGTTGGTTATGTTCCATGGTTGATACCTGCATAATACACAGCCCAAAAACAGTGTTTAAGTTAATATTTCATTGGAGGGAGAGAGAGGGGAATAAGAGGGAAGCAGCAGACGCTCTTCTGACTCATGAATCCACCTTTAGGATTGACCTGGATGGATGCAAAAATATGCAACAAATGTTCCACAGAAACTAATGGACGAAAGTTTTGGCGATTGTGCAAACATGATTAGAACAACATGAGATCTTTGTGCTTTAACATGCATATAAAATTATTTAAGACAGTGTGCAAAGGCACAAAGATATTTATGCTGCCAGTTAATCCTGAAAATTGAGTTTAACTACATTAAAGTAGAAATGGTACAAGCTAAGTACAATTCATGTAAATGGTCAAAGATGAGTCTGTAGTCTGTACACAATCCTGTTTTTAATGGTAAAAATCCATAGCAGCTGGATAGAGTTGATTTTTAAGTATATTCCCCCTGAAATTGTCATTCAAACCAGCCCTTGATCAGCACCACAGGTCAGCATGTCTATCCTGACAAGTAACAGCCTAAAACAGCCTGATCGTGGTCAAAGACATATCTGTAAATACAGAACCATTGGGAAGAGGAGTGATTTTAACTCAGTGCTTGCCTTTTTTAAGTCCACAGTGTTCCACCAAGGTGGGCTGTTGCTCTGATCATGATTAATGATAAACATATTATTTCCATTGTTAGCCAAAATAATGTTTTCTGCGGTGTCTCTTTCCATAACGACTGGATAAAAGTGATTTCTCAGTATGGTCACCCCTGAAACTTTCACTCAAACCAGTCCTTGATCAGCACCACAAAGCAGCTTTTTAATCCTGACTAATAACAGCCTCAAACTTCCTCAGCCTGGTTTAATTAAACAGCTAAACATCTAAAATTGGTCAAAACTTGTTAAAATAACACTTGTAATGTAGGAAATAAAGCCTTTTTTGGGAAAGGTCGAGGCTTTTATCAACAGCCCTGTTATTTCTAATTTAGCAAAGTTAAATGTATTGCAAATATGGTAACAGTCAATGGCCTTCGAGTGCTAAAATAGCAGAAATGACCCCCTAGTCTGCTTATGTGTCAAATAAGATGTGCAGAAACCTCCTGCCTCCTCTTCTATGCATTAACAGTCAATTCTTCACCACCAAAATCCTGAGAGTTTACCCAAAGCTAGTGTTGCCGCCACCACTGCGCCCCTTTTTACACTGTCAAGCTGTGAGTCAGTGTTTTACAGGACTAATAACCTCAGCTCCATCTGTGCAATGACTTGCTCTAACTATGAATGAAAATATTAAATGTTTTAGGGTTGGTTTATGCACCAAAGGCTCTGTTTTCAGAGCAGCGCTACGCCAAGGCCTAGCCAGGTTGGTCGTGGGCACTGGGCCATCGTCGGAAGTGTCACACTCTTAAAGGTCAGGTCCACATGTTTCACCAGCGAGCCAATATCATCTCCATTTCAGCCCTCATCTGCTTATTGGCTTTCATCCGGAACACACATGCAGGGAAAAGGGCTGCGACGCTAGGCTTCGGTATAGGTTAGCCGACTCCAAACGTGCGTGGCTAAAGCATGCTAGCTCACATTTACATTTATGAATATATCTTTCCCCCTGCATCCCCTCTGGTTGGATCTGAAAATAGAGAAAAATTATCACTGCGACAGGAAAAAAGAGAGGGGGAAAATATTATGTTATTCATGAGGAAAACTTCTGTTGACTCTGAAAGAAAGCGAGAGAAAAAAACGTCAGCATATTCTAAGTCAAACACCCTTGGTTGCTGCTTTTGTAACCAGAAAACAAGATTTTTTTTTCTCCAACCCCACCTCCGTTCATCTCTCTCCCTCTCTCTCTCTCTCTCTCTCTCTCTCCCCCATGCATTTACAACACCTACAGGACAAGATTGCTAAATTGCGAGGACAGAGCAGGTTCATCATTGTGATGCAAAAGAAGTTGGAAATGCAACCCCAAGGCGAGGTAGCTGAGTTTGGAGGGGGGATCAAGAGAAAGTGAGAAGGGAGGGAGGGGAGGATAAAGAAAAAAAAAAGTAGCACAGACCTTTGATGTAGCAGCAACAAATTTACCTTGTGACAGAAGATACATGGGTGCAATAAACGAGTTATACCAGCCCTAACACATGCAATCAGATGATTCTGGCCAGGGTGTTAATTGGATCCTAACCGGCAGATCTGATACGCCCGGGCCCCATCGGTGAGGGGGGAAAGCCTTTTCCAAGTGATGAACTATAATTCACTGAGCTGCTTGAAGCACTTGTAATTTACTGTGTGTCACTGATGAAGAGGCTGATCCAGTGGAGGCCATATTACCTGCAACATCAGAGGGAAGTGCCGACCCCCCTCTCGCTCTCACTTGTACTCCCTCTCTGACTTTCTTTTTCTATTCTGGCGCTCTTTATTTTACGTTTGCACCCCTGCAGGAAAGCATCTGTCGGGAGTGAAATTTCCACGATAAAGGCGCGATGATTTGATAATGACAAACAAAAATGTAGCTACACTTCAGAGACTTAATCAATGACTATCTGCATGTCGAGATAAATCAATATGGAAATTGTTCTAAGCCTGTGCCAGTCTCCTCAGGCTTTTTTTATTAGAGGCTTTTACATGATGGGTCTTTATGTTATGATAAATTGCACTTCCCATGCACTGCTGCCAAGCTGCTATGGAAATTGATTCAGGAAAACATTCAGTAATCCACTTAGCTTCACTCCTGACAATCTCCAGTATTGATCTCCTTAAGCTTAAAACGCGCCGTGTGTGATTTTACATAGTAAACACACATGTACGTCTTCTCACAGACCACACACTTGAACTTTAGCGTGAGGTGCTCACCCAACAAGCCGCCCTGTGGTCCTCGAGTGGAGCGCCCCGGCTATCAATAATCACGTGGCCATATTTGGCAGTAATTGGCCGGTAAATGAGGAGCGTCAGCTGAGCGGGAGTTAAGAGGTCAAAAGTCCACGAGCTACGAAGGGGAGGCGGAGGTCTGAGTTTGGGTCCTGCACCCCCTGGGAGGCGCAGGAGATTGAGATGAAGGGGGGGCGGGGGGGTGTATTTTCTTCTCTCTCTATTTCTGTGTGTCAAATGAAGCTAGTGGCTTAATTAGCAGCGACTCCCCCTGCCAAGGATCCACAGTAATTACCGACTAGGACCCTCTTTCATTTCTCATTGCATTTATCTCCACAGTGTCTGCTCCGTCCCCTGTCCGGCGCTACAGGAACAACCTCCGCCGTTGATAACTGCCCCGTGTTCATTCCCCCTACAATGTTTATGTCCGACATCTAATCTCCCCCCCCCTCGCCACTAAGTGAATTGTATAGAGGGAAATCGAATGAAAGGAATTCCTCTCTGCTGGACTTTAATTGTTTAAGTTTGAACCCTGAAACACCACTTATCTCCTGCGTTAGGTAATTTGAGCTCACTCATAAAAACTGTAAAGATAAAACACCACACAGAGGGAGTGGGCGTAATTGCTAGGAGTGCATTGGTGCAGATAGTTAGCCACAGATAGCTGTGTTAGCCTGTTTTTTTTTTTTTTGCATTTAATGCTAGAACGCCCGGTTAAATCAAACATAACGAGAGACTCGGGTGCCAGTTTTTTTTGCCTGGAAGAGATACCTGAGCTCTCTCCATGGAAGAGCTTGACCTTTCGCGAGGCATTGGAGAGGCTGGTTACAGGCTGCGACTGTGACAAGAGTGCTATAATGATCTGCTTGTTCTGGTGAGGGGCCCCACCAGTGTTTTCACATCAGGAGCCAATTTAAAGGTCTTTTGTTTTGCTCTCCAACTTTCAGGGCGAACCACATGGCTTCAAAGTTCATGTCAATAGAGCTCATCGTTCTCTTTAGGACAGGGAACATAAACAAATAGGGGTTCAAATGGTGAGCACGGTTAATAACAAGCATGTCTGGGTTGCATTAGAAGCTATTCAAATGTGCGCCATTAAAACAGGAGAAGCACCTTTTTTTTGATATCCCCAGTGGCCACATCAGCTGCAGCTAATTTCAAACAATTTATTAAATCTCATTAAATTTTTTTGTGCTTCCCTGTTAGAAATTATATCCTTTTTGGATTACAGAGAAACAGAGGAGCAGCCCATTTGGATATCATGGCTCCTCTCCTCTGAAAGTCTTTTCACACTGTGTGGATGTTTATGCCGCTGCCACCGTCTCATAAATGCTCATTAATTTTATCCCTTCGTGGCAAAATCATTTCTAGGAGAGGCAATTCAGCCTCCTGTTCCTTTCAATTCACCGCGCACGTCAATCAAGCCCTCGTGCAGTATCCTGCAAAATGGAGGTGTTATATTCCCGCAATTATCATGTCATATACTCGAAAATGTAAATGAACGTGTGTGTAAAATTAAATTTATGGGTTGTCAGTGAAGAATAAGAACCAGGAGAGCAATTACTTATCTGCTTTCATCTCGGAGCCTCTGATACGTCAAGCAGAAAAGCATGCAGTTAAATGCTGGAATTAGCATTGTGCTGCACTTCACAATGGACGTGGGCCACTGCCTTTTCTACCCTTTCTCTTTCTTCCTGCTGCCTTTTCTCCTTCTTTCCCCTTCCCTTTCTTTTTGTTATGAAATGAAGATGATTATCAGCCATTATGTCTCTAAAAAGCTAATGAAAGTAATGTAAAAGGCACTTCCTGATTCCATAACCTTGTTGTTTGCGCTTTAAATTCCCTTTCTGCTGTGTTTTTTCTTGACGTCTTGTTTTGTTTTATTCATTGTTGCTGAAATGCTGCATTATTCATTTACAGGTACCTGAATAGAAATGCTTGTACTTGCCACTTACACAACAAGGAAAGCATTTGAAGTGCAACGTAGAATTTATATTTAATTCCACTTTATGTATGCATGCGCATACATTTGAAATCCTACATGTCGAAAGCTGCATCCCTTTTGTGAACCAAAACATCTCGGAGCCAGCATCCAATTAATAGTCTTAATGAGTGCATCACTCATGTTGTTTCTCCTCCTATTGTCATGGCATCCAACACAAAACCAGGAGTGACTGCGGGGGTAATTACTTACCCGGCAAATGTACCTTTAAGGGTTAATAACATTGAAGGTGTAAGCAGAGCATTTGCATAATTACACACGGACTGTTTAATTTGCAACTTTTGACGGCTTTTGTTCTGCACCTCGCTTATTGTGAATGCATTTTTTTTTTTCCTTTTGCACCCTTGCATCGAAGAGTCCAAAGGAAGAAAAGAGATGTACCACAACATCCTCCTCCTCCTCCTCCTCCTCCACCTTTAGATGGAGTCCCTTCTCTCTAAGACCCCTAATGAACAATGGAGGCAGGATTTGTTTGAATATGAATATGAATGTGCAGCGGGGGCCGGCTGGAAGTTGACCTTCAGCTGTGATTTTCAGTTCATCAGGATTAGTCAAGGCGGGCGATCAGGAGCCACTAATGCATAATGACTTCTAAAATGAAAAATGTGTAGTGACCATGCAAATGTCTCGGCTAATCAAAGAGGGGGGAAAACCTGGGGTGGGGGTGGGCGGAGAGGAGAGGAGAGCTAAACAAGGACGTGTCAAGGCCTGACAGAGAGAGAGAGGGAGAGAGAGAAGGGGGACATGCATGGAAAGTAATCAAGGCAGCTTGATTAGCTGGCGATGAGGACAGGGATGTCTTATTGGCCCCTCGACACACCGTATAGGCTAGCTACTGTCATGGCCGCTCTATACCAAACACTGTTACAATTAGTGTCCTTCCACTGTGCTACTGCATGATATTTTAATTACGTTAGTGACATTAGGCTCATCTTTGTTGACAAGATGCAGCTCTGAATCATGCTGTGTGATTCATTACTGTGCTAAAAACAACAAACTATTTGCATCTGAGCTTATTCAATTACTTCTTAAAGGTTACAGGAGTCAGTCACTTCAATCGGGCAAGTGAAGAATGCATGCCCTTTTTTAGTCAGAGAGAAGTAACTGGTGTTGTCGGATGCAAATTCACCATTTTGTGTTGACGCTGTTTTCCAGAAACTCGACTCAAAAGACAGGAATGTTTATTTTCCAAAGTTTTAAGCAGCCACAAGAAGCCGAGGCTTCATGTTTTGGCCGGTACATGCTGTTCACAATCAAACAGTAAAGAAATATCCCTTTTCTACTGATCTGCTGCCTCTGAAACCACTCAAGCTGCTGTCTTAGAGGAATTTGGCTGAAAAGCGTATTTTTGTTTTTCACTTCTATTGAAGCTTGACAGCTTGTTGTTCTCTTTTTAAAGATTTTTTTGCCTCCATTTGTTTTTTAAACTGTAAGGAGACAGAGAATGTGCAGAGAGAGGGTGTAGTGTGAGGGTAGGGAGCTGAACCTGCAACCAGTGCAGTGAGGACAAAATTATTAACCCCTTATTTAAAAAATTTCCCAGGAATTTCCCAACAGAGCAAGGAATGTTTAACACAGCTTTTCCAAACAACCTAGCTTTTTTTGGCTGCTTACATTATTTTACCTTGCACACAGAAACACAACTATTTCACAAAAACTACCAGGGTCTGTATCGTCAGCCCCTTTAGAACTGACATTTTTGCTGAGCCACAGCACAAACCACTGTTGTGCAATGATGTACTTGAACTGTGTGATGCTCAAATCTTGTAAAATCAAGTTAAAACTAAAGGTTATCTTCCAATATAAACAGAAAAACAATTGAGTAAGGGTTTGAGCTGTCACTGGAGAAAGCATCATGGCAAAAACCAAGGAAATCAGTTCAGACTTGAGAAAAAGAATTGCTGATGCTCACAAAGCAGGAGAAGGATCTACAAAGTTATCACAGCCTTTCCAAGTGTCAAGAACTGGAGTGAGAAGGATCATCAAGAAATTCAGAGTCCAGGACAAGCCTGTCAGATGTGGGAAGAGGAAGATTTCAAAGATTCTGGAAAGAAAAATAGTGAGAGGTGTGTCTAAAGACCTGAGAACAACTGCCAAGATACTGGCGAAGGACTTAACCAAGTCAGGAATCATAGTCTCAAGGAAGACAATCACTAGAGCCCTGCACAGGAATGGATGGAAAGGTAAGGAAGAGATACCTTCAAGCCAGACTGAAGTGTGCTCAGGATAACCTGGAGAAGGATTCTGATACTGGATGCATGTCCTTTGGTCAGATGAGACCAAACTAGAGCTCTTTGGCCATGGAGACTTTTATGTTTAGAGAAAGAAGGGAGAGGCATATCACCCAAAGAACACTGTCACCACAGTGAAACACGGCAGTGGGAGTATAATGATCTAAGGATGCTTCAGTTTGTCAGGAGTCATGAGGAAAGAAGGATATGTAAAGCTTTTGAAAGCTAAACTGAGTCTGGGTGGTTGCAACAACCCAAAACATGGTGAACTACCTTCAGAAGACCAAAGTGAACGTTCCTGACTGACCTGTTCAAAGCCCTGACTATCAAATCTGGAGGGATTTGAGAGATTGGCCAAAGAAGACTGGGCTTGGATTCCTTAGGAGACTAAAACTACAACAAAAAACTGCACGCTGTTATTTATCAAAAAGGAGACACAACTGACTATAAGCATTGGTAGTTTTTGGTTTGTGCGCAAAGCAATAAACATCCAAATAAAACTAGGATTTTTGGAAAAGCTAGTCATCTGTATGCTGGGCTCCTTCTCTGCCTCAGGGATGCAGCATGTTGGATTTTTGCTGATATGTAATACCCCGATATATGAGCAAATTAAATCAAGCAGATACAACCATCAACACCGATATTTCAGTGTAGTTTAGATGTAAGACTTTGGTTTCTAAGCCACACAATTTAAAATTTTAGGATGAACAAATTTGAACACATTCGCATCCTTAAAACATTCTTGAAAGCTCAAGAAATGAAGAAAAAGACTTGAGTTGACACAGGTCAGTTGGTTCAGCCTAAAACTCCACAACTCATTTGTTCATACACAGCCAATATTTACAGCTGATAAAAGCAAATTTTCATAGCCAGAACATTGGTTGTAAATCTCATCATGTCCTGCAGATTTCATCTATACTCTGCCTACTAAGCCTCACTACTATCTTCTGCACAAACTTGCACTTGCAAAGCTAAAATGCATGGGTAAATTTGTCCTTTTTTTCCACATTCACCTTCCTTTCAATACAGAAAATGGCTTCTGGTGAGCCCCAAACCTGTCTGCTATGACCCACCTCTTCTTGCAGAACTCTCCCCCCATCAGTGTAATCTTAATCAGTCCTATAGTTGTGTATTTCATGCTTTTTCTCTACAGAAGCAATGATAGGCATGTTAAAGTAGGGAGAGTTCAAGGGTCCTGCTAATTAAGGTCGATGTCTATTTTAAAATCTCTTACTTTTCCCAGCGGGGGGTGGAGGCAGAGCAAAATAAGAAAAGCAACACAAAGGCACAGCACCCATCCGTCCTTCAGCGTCTTCAGTGATCAGGGGCCAGCTCTTGCTTCCTCTCAGTCCCCAATTATGCAGTCCCAGTAGATGCATGCCACTAAGGCTGACACAGAACTATTTTTTGATGTTTACCTTCCTTATTCGTTTTTTTTTTTTTTTTCTTCCAGGTTCCAGTGTCAGTGGCCATGATGAGTCCCCAGGTGATCACACCACAACAGATGCAGCAGATCCTCCAGCAGCAGGTCCTCTCCCCGCAGCAGCTCCAGGCTCTGCTCCAGCAGCAGCAAGCTGTCATGCTGCAGCAGGTACCCATACTTAACCCCTAAAGAGTTCAACTTCACACGTTTCAAAATCAGGAAAAAAAACACACACAGCCCTGAGTCACATTTACAGCCACCAAGTCTCTCACGCAGACTCACCACGGCTCTGCGTCCTTGACACGCTTAGAAAAAGCAATCTGAAACTGACGTTCATGTCACCTTCAATTAACCGTCTCTGGTGTGTCGCTGGTTCAATTCCCTGACAAGTTTCCATCAGGGACCGGGAGAGTGGGGCGCAGACGGGAGCTGAGTGACGGGTGACGCATGATGTAATATTTGGAATGAGCTTGAGGAAGCACACTCTCAGCTCATTGCGGTGTCAGAGTTGAAATGCATTTCTCATTCCCAGATTTGATTAAGGGAGAGAGAATTGTTTAATTAAGAGCATTAGTCACTCTGATTATTGCTCTTCAGTAAAGGCACTCAGACTTGAGATTTGGTTTCTGTGCAGTCGTGGGCTTTTTTGAGATTCAGCAACCAAAGGCACTTTATTAGAGCATTTAAAGTATCTTTGTTTGAATCTGTCATTCAGAATATTAGGTAAATAAAGTATATTATTGTCCTGACTCTTGTGATACAGTTATTAACTTACAGTTTTAAAGACTGGTATTATTATGTACTCAGATTTGTACTCTGCATCTAAATGTAATTACCTGTACTAACACATGGTCTGGAAAATTCTGGTATCAGTGCATCCCAAGCTTTTTTTAATTCTCAGTCAATCAGATATAACAATGCCAGCCATTATAGGATTGCGTCATTGTGACGTTATTTTTGTTTTCAGGAGCTATACACCTACATCACATCATAATTTATGGCATGGCATCATATCTGATTGTATTGTATGGCATGGAAAAGCATCATAGTGCATTGCATCATATCATATCTTACAACAGGGGTGGGCAACTGGTGGCCCAGGGGCCACATGTAGCCCCCTGCCTAACTCAATGTGGCCCCCAAGTCAACTGCAAGAACCAGTGAATTATAGACATGAAGAAAATTTGACAAATTCCCCATGAAAACATGAAATATTTAAACATTTCTTGTAAAATGTTTGATTACTGGCGTGTGTTTAGTTCTTTGCAAGAAATTAGAAGATAGAATTGGAAATAACTGTTTCTGTAGAACTTTTTACATGCATTACTTCATGCATTTTCCAAAAATGGATATGCATGATATGTATATTATATTATGATCAGTAATTATTAGTTTCACTGCATTGAGATAACAGCTTTAAATTGTTTGAATTATAATCATGAAAACTATATATGATATTTATTTCATTGAACTGATGCTTGCAGTTACACATTTTTGTCTTTAGTAGCAGTTATTCCTTTTGCTCTCATTGCTGGCATTTATGTTTGGGGGTGTGGATGTTCTAGGGTCCCTTTGCCTTACCTGTGCCTACAAGGAAAAGCCTGAGGCAGGGAGAGAAGCAGCAAAAACCCCCAGAGCAGAGCAGGCATCACTGACAACAGAATGGCTCTGATTAAGTCAGAAGCAGAAGAAAGGAGGAGCTGGGGTGGAGGAGGGTTGCAATAAGTGGCTAGTAGAGAGAACAGCAAAGCTTAGCCAGGCTAGAGCAGTATAAATATGGCAGCATGATTAAGATTGGCCAATAGCATGCTTAGGGTGAATCAGCTGGCCGTGAGCTGATGGGGTTTTGTGTGAGGTCAGCTGATCTCAATTATATGGCAACGCTTGACTCCTTGGCCTGCCTGCACTCATGCTTTAAGCTTTTTTGGCCCTTTTGACAAATACAGGCCAACGGCAAGTAGGGATGCAAAATATTTTGGCCTTGATATTGATACCTGCAGATGTGAAATATTTTGATTGTATTTACAGCCGATTTTCCAGCCATGCATAAGGCCAGTATATATCAGATATCTGCCTTAAATGTTGGCAAAATATACATTCAAGTATCGACATTTGACTAGGGTGCCACGCCCTCAAGCTGGCCCACTGTGATCCATTAACATCCTGAATGAAGCTCCGAACATTAAACCACTACCAGACTGTCTACTTGCTCGCTCCTCTCTCAGCTCCGCTTGACTCAGCCTCTCTTTGCGCCAAGGACAGCTGGTGGGTTTTTCTACTATAAAAAAGGGTGATTTTATATCCTTTTTGGCAAAAATGAGACAGGAAATGTTGGCTAAAATCCAATGTTATGCACCCTTATTGGTAAATAATGTGGGTAAGACCGACATTTAGCATAGCTAACTGCTGATTTAGAGGAGAGATTCATTATTTGGTGAAAGATGTGACCCTTTGGACATCTCTGATCTGTTTTTTGGTAAAAGATGAGAGAAAATATCATCATTGTGGGAGTGTTACAGCAACACAAGTAATGAAAATCACATTGAAATTGGAATCAGCCAAACCCTGTCATTTTTACAGTCCATGTGGTGTCATATCCTGTAATGTGTCTTATTTTGCTGGGTTATATCCCTGTGACTCCCAGTCCTATATTTGTGAAGCTTCACACATCTAAGGTCCTTTACCAGAAGGAATCAGTCCAATGCTGAAGCTTCTTTAAACAGATTTTTGTTTATTTAGGTGACTGCTGAGTTATAAGACATGAAATACTCCTACTCCGTATATAAGTTTATGTTAATACCTGGGTATTTCTATAACCACTGGCCTGCTTTATGAATCCAGGCCAGAAATCCATGTGAAGTTTACATAAAATAAACATAAAATCATCACGTAGGTCGCTGTCACAACATGTGTGTTAAAGAAATCAGTGCAGTGGAGTAAACCTGCCCCTCTGAGGCCTTATTCTGTTTATTTCAGCCTCTCCAAAGGAAGCCAGTGCTCTCTGGCTGCCAAATGTGTTGTTAATATGATGAATTGTTGCCCCCTACAGAACTGTGCAACTATTAAAAGTCCACATGGACAGGGCTGTGTCGTACAGCCAAGATGCAAATGCCAAAGGCAGTGGATGTTTTTATTTATAATCTGCAACAGATTATGCATAACAAAACAGCTGGGGCTGAGGAAATGCAATGCTGAGATTTGTACTTGAACAAATGTTTGTTTACTAGTTTATGTGTTTGTTTGTCTACAGCAACACCTGCAGGAGTTTTATAAGAAGCAACAGGAGCAGCTTCATCTGCAGCTCCTGCAGCAGCAGCACCCTGGGAAACAGGTGAAAGAGGTGGGTGGAATTACGCTCTTAAATTCACACTTAAAACACAATCAATGACTGAGATCAGTCTTTTGTTTTTTTGGATATTTCTAGTTTTAAAGTTGCACAAAATCATCTAGTAAGTGCTGTAAGGGATAAGACAGATTTCCCTGCCTGCTTTACCTTAGCTGCTTTCTGCTGTAAACAGTTTCAAGCACTGTTCACAGATACTCTGCATGCATGCATACTCTGGCATTATGCTGATTTATTAAGGAGAAAACCAGAGACAAAGGGTCCCAGGTCCAAATCATTAACGAACTCCTTCAGTGGGCGTACAAACACGCAGACGCATGCACCACCCTAAAGTTACGGCATCCAGCGCTCATAAATCACAGTGACAGGCAGCTGGTGGACACACGACACCGTCCCGTCCTTTTTTCAGTTACCAGCGAAGAAGAGATGAGCCTGACAGCCTTAGCCACATTTGCGTAGCTGCACTGAACCCTGCGCCAGTCACACCCAGGCACGTGGAATCAGTTAAATTGATCAGAAAAGAAGGCATCACATAAACGCGTCTTTGTTTTTCTCTCCTCTGCACCTCTCAGTGTCTCCTCAAGCAGCCCATTATGCCGCCCCGACAGGAAGCCGCAGCTGACCTCCCGGCGGCTTTGTTTCTGTTTGGATTTGTGAATAGAGTTTTTCAGGGGGCCTCGCCATCAAATATGGAATAGAAATTGCTCCCTTATTTCTCTTGAGGCAAGGTAAAGGAGGGGGCAACCTGCCTCTCTCCATCACTCCATTATGCAGTCTGTTTTCCAGTGAGCGCATCACAAGTTTTTCCCCCTGCTCCCACTTGTCCTTCCACTTGGCTGCAACATAATGCAACTGGCGTGCAGCATGTGAATGTTTATGAAGGAAAACAGAGAGCAACAGCTGAAAATCTGAGCTGATATAACCAAAATGACGAGTTTTTAAGCACTAATAATAAGCTATGGAGAACAAAACTGTTGTTTGCACGAGGCTGTAGACATGTTTACTTCTGCAGTAAAATGAGCCTGGGACCGAAGGAAGAGATGTACTTGCTGTTTCACCTTGTGTTGGTGTATAAGCTGCATCAAGAATGTTCTTAAAAATATATTTGCTTATACACGACATATGTTACTGGAAGAATCCTCTACGAGGAACACCAGAAAGCTCAAGCTGTATACAACCACCTGACATGTGGGATGTAATCTACAAACATGGTGATAAGTCAGTAATCAGCAGTTAAAACAGATCTGCATTTGCCTCCATGCATGGAAATAACAGTCCTGGTGTTGCATTTTAATCAGTGACCGTGTTAAGTGGTGACTTTCAGCTAAATGTGTTTGAAAGTGTTGACATAGAAGCATCTGATGAAAGTGTCATCACGGTTGGCCCTTTGTTTAGTTTTTCATTCCATTGTCAAAATATACTCATCAGGTATGTAGTTAATAGGAAACAGATTAACTGATGCAGCCATGGATGCACTCAGCAGACAGTCACCAGTTTACATGGTAGCTTGTTGAACCAATACACTGAGCTTATTTTCATTGTAGTTTTTATGCATTTAAATTTCAACCTCTGATACAGACTTTATCTGTCCCAGCTGGTTTGGCAGACATGTCTGCCACTGTGCAGTGGCAGTAATGTTCCTTAAGATGTGGAAGATCGTGGACTTGGTTTTTCAGTGCTGCTGTGATCTTAGATCATGAAGAAATAGAGTGTTCGGGAATCTGCTAAAGCTGAGAGATCGGTAAAATCGCATTCTACTTGACTAGATCTATTCTCACTCACTATTTCCCCTTCTGCTTCAGCGGAGCAGGGATTCATGGCTGAAAATGAAACTGAGACTTAAGATTGCGTTGTTTAAAAGAGCTCCAACTGGCCTATATTGAAATGCATCAGATTTTTCTACACCATCAGGGCAAAAATTTGTAAACTTTTTTGATGATCTTAAGAGACTACATCCTGAGAGTCAAACAGAAGAGAGACAAGACACTGCAGTTAGAACTGCATGAACATGTACGTGTGGTAGAGGCAATGTACAGCCAGTATTATCCTCCTCTCTCAGTGTTTTACCAACATATTAATCAGTCCCTCCACCTTTCCACACAAGACTGAACTTGTCAAGATAACAGAATCATGAGTTGAACTTTGTAAAACAGAGTCTTTGTAAGGAGGGAGGCAGTGATGTCCACAATTCGGTATTTAAAAAGGTTTTAAACTTTATAACTGTTGATTTACATGCATGATTTATGTAAAAGATGCATCGAACTTGAAGTGATCCTGCAGCTCTTTGTCTGTCATTCAAAGTGACACTGATGTCATCACTCTGTGTCCGATAATAAGCAATTTCCTGACCCTTTATGGATAAAAATCATGATTATATTGAAATGAAATATAGCCACTTATGCATGACCATGTACAGAAATTAATCCAATTATAGGATATGTTTAAATTTGCTTATTTTGTTGTTCTTATTTCTCTATAACCAATGCTAATGTAACTGTCATATAATATTGCATAACACCCACCCCTAGCACAGCTGTGCATTTTTATCAGAACTGGAAACTCAGAACTTTTCTTCATTGAAAGGAGAATAAAGGACCGCACTGAAAGCTTTCTTGGTGGAAGAATAGTCTGCTCTTCTCGTTCCTGGCTTTGGCAAGAGTGTACTTTACTATCTGGCTCCACTGATGGTGAACAACCACAGCAGTGCATGCCTTTAAGTCTTGTGGGTTTTTTTGCTTTCATTGGCTTGAAAGGATTGTGATGGAGTTTTGCTTGGATGGATGTGAAATGTATCCCCTATTATGAATATGCGAAACAGTCCATCTTACTTTAAAGGTCTTGGGAAACCATGAAGACCACTTTCTGTCAGTGTGACAAACATTTTCAGTGGGTAAAAGTCTTCATTGCCACTGTTCCAACGTTTTTGGAACATTCTGTCCTCATCATGTTCAAATAGTACTCATAACTTTCACCAACAGTCAGTTTTAACACTCAGAAGGCTGTCTTTGTGCTGTTCTGGCTTAAAATTAGGTTATTATAGAAGTATTTTTGTTTTTATGGAATTTTGCACTGTGTCCAAAATTTTTTGGTGAAAGGATTGTGTGAAATTTCTGATCAGAGTCAAAGCTTTGCTCTCGCTACCTTAAACTCACTCCCTCTCTCTTTGATGCTGCCGCACACTGAGTTTATTGTGTTGTTGTTGTTTTTGTTATAGTTTTTCACAGTGCTTACGCAATCATGAGTCTGGCTGAGCGATAAACAACTCGACGAGGAGAGCAGAGCAGAGCAGAGCGCGGTGCTTTGTGTGCACATGTGTGCACATTTGCATTCGTGTCTATGCATCCAGACTCACGTGACGCTGTAAATCTCTCACTCTGCTGGCTCCCTCCGGTCACATAAGCTGTAACAGACCATCAGTGAAGGCGAGACAATTAACTATCAAGGGGGGGTGGGGTGTGGAATAGAGGAGGAGAGGTGGATTATACCAGAGGCTTAGTATCATACACAATCGCAAGCAGTATACACAGACAGGCTTGAGAGCTGGTGTATCAGCAGAGCTTTGTTGTCTTGTTTGTGTGTGCGCTCACAGACGTAAACACACAAAAAAAAGATAGGAGAGGAGAGGGAGTGTGGTAGAGCCCAAATAACAGGAGGACGAGTAAGAGAGCTCAGACAGAGGGGGAGAGAGAGGAAGGAAGGAGGCAGAGAGGTGTAACTAAGGTCACACAGTAGAGGCAAGTGAGTGCAGGCTCTCCACTCTGTTTTCTCCCCTCGCTTCTCTCTCTGTAGTTAATTTGCCTGTAATTTTCCCTCCTCTCTTCTCCTCTCTTCTTGTCCTCCTCCTCCTTCTCTCTCTATAGCAACAGCAGCAGCAGCAGCAGCAGCAGCAGCTGGCCGCCCAGCAGCTCGTCTTCCAGCAGCAGCTCCTGCAGATGCAGCAGCTCCAGCAGCAACAGCACCTGCTCAACATGCAGCGGCAGGGCCTGCTCTCGCTGCCCGGGCCCGCGCCAGGCCAGGCCGCCCTGCCCGGACAGACCCTGCCCCCGCCAGGTAAGGAACGGGACGCGACGAACTTGCAAGAGCGGTGATGAGACACTCACTGGGTTTTCCTCTGCAGGTGTTAAGTGTCTACTTTTCCCACTTTCTTTCTCTCACCGTGCCCTGCTGTATTTCTCTCATCTGTATGCACCTGTGCCCCCTTTTGCTTTATCTCTAAGTATGTCTTTCTGTCTGCCTCCCCCCCTCATTTGTATGCTCTCCTGCCATCCACTTTGTCCCTAACTCTCCACATCATCGTTTTGTTTCGCCTTCCATTCTCTCTTCTTGTCTGATTATGCCTCTCTTTGTCTACCAGCTCTGCTTTTGCTTTGCTCTGTTTGTTGTTTTTCCATCTCTGTTTCTATTCCCCCGCTCCCCAGCCCTCCCCTCCTTCTCCTCCTCTCCCTGGTTCCTGTTGTTGTTGTTGTTGTTTACTGCCTTTACTGAGAGAGCCACAGAGAGAAGAGAGGAATAAAAAGGACAGAGAGAGAAGGCTCCATTTTCCTTCTCCTGAGCCAAGTAAACACTTATATTTGTTGTTTACATCCAAGATGGCGGAGACAGAAAACAATAGGCAAGGAGGTATTAGAAGAAAATCAAAGGAGTAATTAGGTACCAAGAAAAAAAGCCGGCGAACAAAGCGTGTTTGGCCAGGGATCAATGTTTAATACTTCTGCACTGGAAACAGACAAAACTAAGAGAGCCTAAGCAGGTTGAATCAGGAAAAAAAGTAAGACACAGTTCAGATTCTGGTTTTTACACGATTCCCTTGCAACTTTACATAACTTCCTCCAAAGTTTGCAGAGTTTTGTCTTAAAACTAATGCACTGATTTTCGTTAAGCAGCCATATTGATTTGATTTTCTTCCTGATTGGTTCTTTTCCCAGCCGGCCTGAGCCCCGCAGAGCTCCAGCAGCTTTGGAAGGACGTGACCGGAGCCGGCGGCGGCCATGCGATGGAGGACAACGGCATCAAACACAGCAGCAGCGGTGGTGGAACCGGCACGGGCGGCGTCGTCAGCGGCGGCCTAGACCTCTCCACCAACAACTCTTCTTCAACTACCTCCTCCTCCAATCCCGCCAAAGCATCACCGCCCATCTCTCACCATTCCATCGCCAACGGACAGTCCCCAGTGCTCAACCACAGACGAGAGAGGGAACGGGAACGGGAAAGGGAGCGGGAGAGGTAAAAAACAATTGAAATATCACGCTTTCAAAGATGAAAAGTTTGCAGGATTGTTGTTTTTTTGTGTTTGAAATAACACTTAGATTCCAGCAGGGGAACATGTTTTGTTTATTTGTTTAATACTTTATTAGCATCCTGGTAATATTCCAGAAAATAAGAGTCGTGTTCTCCCATGGGAGCACGTGAACGCACTTAGCTTGCACACAGATATCAAACACAAGCAGAGGAAGCCATGCAGGCAACAAGCCTCTCTGGCAGGGAAGACAAGGTAACCTCCTTGTACATTAAGTATTTAGTGCTTCTTTCTTTCTTCCCCCCTCTTTTGAAAATTACCTTCCATGCTTGCTTGTCATGTAAACAGAATATGTGATGCCTTGAGTGGCGTTTCCAGGATGTTTATCCTTGTGATGGCATCTTTTTTTGTACCAAAACACTGACTGTTCATATATCTGCCTATCTGGCCCATGCATTATTCAAAGGCTTTTCTTGGGCGATATTATAATAAGGACTTAGGGTGGCGGCGTGTGTAGAGACATAGGTGGAAGTGCTGTGTAATTGGTTTAAAGTAGATGCTATCTCTCCAGTAGCACTAAAAGGAGGCTTGAAAAAGATACCGTCAGAAAGGTAGGAAGAGAGGGAATAAGACGAAGAGGAAAAAAGGAGGGAAAAAAAGACTTTTATCCACCCGTGTCCCGAGGGGTGTGAGGCATCTCATAATGATCGAACAAGGAGTATTGTCAGGAACGCTGCTTACTAACACGCCACCGATCGATGCAGGGAAACCCCCTCTGTAAAACACAGTGTGAGCTCTGCCAGCACATATTCATAGACCACACACATACACAGATAGAAATCGACCACACACAAACATGCACAGGGAAAAAAAGCACACACTACTGCCAAGCCTAAAGGTTAAACTGTCATCTTTAATAGGATGTGCTGTCTAGGCAGGGTCGTAACTTATTTGGGTGCCATTTGAAAAACGCCCCCCACCCCTACCATCCTGCTCCCCTTGTCCTAAAAGAACATAAGTTACACAGAGTATTAATCTCCTGATGAAAATTATATGGCTGTCTGGATTTTTAATGTTTACTTGAAAGCGTCCCCCCTCCTCCTTCTCCCCCTGTAATGACTTTACAAGCTGGAATGGAGACAAAGCTGCAGCTCACTGGAGATTTCCAAATTTTGGGGATGCTAGCAGAAGTCACGCATTGGTCCACACTGCTGCTTTTGTTAAAACTGGAAAAGATCTGCTTTATAATTAGTGTTTTATAAACATATTTTTCTGTTTTTCTAACCTGTTTGGGCTTTGAGTTTAACCTCAGATGCACAGTCTTCCTTCTCCCTTAAGACCCTGCAGGAGTAATGCAGCACTTTAATGGGTCTTTTTGCTCAAAGCATTACTAGTCACTTCAAGTACTTGGTAAACAAAGAAACTGCACTTGAACAGTTATAAAAGTCTCCAAACCTTCAGGTATTAAAGCAATGGAAATTGCATCAGTGTTAAATTATATCATAACTTTAGAAACGCAAAATATCTGACTTGTATTTTTAATGAATTTGCAAAACAAACTCAAAACATCTTGGGTTAAAACAATCCTAAATGTGGACTCATTGACAAGTATTTGTGAAAACAAAAGTTATTTACTGTATCAACAGTTTATGTTTAAGTTTTTGGCATAGTCATGTCGTAGCAAAGTCCAAACAGTTACTGTTTTTGAATATGATTGTGGTAGTCCAAATGTTGATGCAGCAGCGTATCAGGATCCCGAATCATGCAATACTGTTATTATATCTTTGCAACATAATATAAATAATTTAATTTAAAAAGCATCTTAAAAAATGTCATCTCCACTTTTACTGTGTATCACTGATTGCAAAATTAATGTAATGTTATGATGTCATAACTGTTTGCCACTTATTGTACTGTATCATTGTATCATATCATCTTGTCTCATATCATATCCTGTCCTATCCTATCCTATATAATCCTATCGTATCATCTAGTCTCGCTATGTATCCTGTCCTATTGTATCCTATAATATGGTATCATATCATCTTGTCTCCTTTCATATCCTGTCTTATCGTATCCTGTGGAATCACATGGTATTATCTTGTCTCGCTTTGTATCTTGTCCCATCGTATCCTGTAGAATAGATCTTGGTCTCATTTCGTATCCTGTCCTATCGTATCCTATAGAATCATATCATCTTGTCTCATGTCATATCCTGTCCTATCATATCCTATAGAATTATATTGTATTATCTTGTTTCGTATCCTGTCTCATTGTATTCTTCAGATTTGATCATCTTGTCTCATTTTTTATCCTGTCCTATTGTATCCTGTAAAATCGTCTTGTATCATCTTTTCTCGTAATGTATGACGTCCTATCCTATCCTATCCTATCCTATCATATCATCTCATATCAAAATGTTTCCTAAGGAATCATATCATATCTTCTTGTCTTGTATCAAATTATCTTGTCACGTATTGTATCCTATCATGTCCTGTTGTATCATGTTGAGAATCTTGTCTTGTGTCATTTCTTTTCCTATCGTATCGTATTGCATCCTATCATCCTGTCTTGTATTCTTTATTATCTTATGGAGTCGTATCATGTTGTATGGTAGCATCTTCTCTTGTTTGCAGCGTATCCTATCATAATCTATCAAATTATATCGTACCACCTTGTCTTGTAACCTATCGTAACATCTTGTCCTATCCTATCGTATTATCTTGTCTCCTATCTTGTATCATATCCTGTCCCATCGTATCTTATCAAATTGTGTTGTGTCATCTTGCCTTGTATCCTTTGGTACTCTACGGAATGGTATCTTGTCCTATGGTGTCATCTTGTCTCGTATCCTCTCGTATCATCTTGTATCCTTTGGCATCCATCAGACTTATATCTGATCCTATCACATCATATTCATATTACACTGCATCATACTGTGACACTGCATTGTATTCTAATGTGTCATTGCAGGGTATCATAATGTATTGTTTCCTATATTGTTGCATAGCATCATACCGTATCATATGAATTTATCAATCCATACCAAACCATACGATACGATATCTTATCATACCATACATTTCATATGATATTGTATTGTGTCATATCATACTGCATATTGAATATTGTTTGTATGGTAAAGTATTGCATTGTATCTTATCGTATAACAGTATATCTTTGAATTTTGTTTATTTTTTATTGATACCTTTGCCAGTTCACACAACTTACTATTACTAAAGTAATCTGAAGTTGCTCCAAATGCTTCTTATCCCATCAATGTGTCCAAGCTGATGAGTACGGTAGTCATTATTGAGTTTTTTTTATAGCACATTCTAAACAAATCTGCTACAAATAGAACAGAATCTCTAACTATTATGAATGTACAGTCTGTTTGAAAGGTCTCCCCTGAACATCCTTCTTTTGTCATGTTTGTCACTTTTCTCATGTATTCCATTTTTCTTCCTCTTCTTCTCTTACTTCAGTTCACTACATGAAGAAAGCGGAGGGACCCACCCGCTGTACGGTCACGGTGTTTGTAAATGGCCCGGCTGTGAGAACATCTGCGAGGACTTCGGACAGTTCCTGAAGTAAGAACTCTGACTCAGAGATGTGATGTCTCCTCACCTCTCCTTGCTAGCACCACATGGGATTTTGAATGTCCGTACAAGAAGCTAATTTCTATTTCATTGTACCACACATAAAAGCCCCCCCACCCCACCCCATCCTCCTTACACCACAGCACCTCCTTTCTGCTGGTACAAAGAAAACATCATTGCCTTTCAAAGAGCACATTTTGACCTTCTAGACAGCCCGGTTGACAGGGTTCAGCTCTGGCAGCTCTGGATTCAAACCCACTCTGATCCATAACAAATCTCCTCCGTGGCGTGGAAGGGCCTGATAGGTTTGTGAGGGGGGAAAAAAGCGTCAAAAAGCTAATGGCAACTCACACGGCCGCACACTTACCTCCACAACAAAAGGGCCCCCATTCACTGTTGTCATGGTGCAGGCGCCGGAGCGAATGAACTCTTCATGCTCCATCAACAATTTAGTTAATTAGCTCATTTGTAATTGGCCGGCTTTGTTGCCTGGATGTTAGCGGGGGGACATCAAAGGAAGAAGGTGTTTGCAGCACTGCCGATTACAGGTTATCACATTGCCACTCACTGAGACTCCCTCTCTCTCTCCCGCCCTCTTTCTCTCTCTCTATCACTCTTTCCCTGGCTCCCTGCTCTCACACTGAAAAGAAAAGAAAAGGGGGAAAAGCTTTAATTTGAATATTCTAATTAGATTTGTAATTAACTGTGAAATAACGATCTGGCGAGTGTTTTTCACGGGCTGTAAATGTCCATGTGAATTTTGCATAAACTCTTGAAATCAGGACATTGTTCCGGCTTATTTTTTTTCTTTTCCAAATTATGCGTTTCTCAACTGTAATAAGTTGCAGAAGGTGGAAAAATGTACTGATACAAGAAAGTAGTCCACCCATGGGGAGCTGCTGCAGGATTTAGGTCAGGCTTTTTGCTAATGCTACAGCAAAGGTGTATCAGTGAAAATGACGGATAAATAAAGTGTTTTTAAAAGCGGTAGACATGACATTAAGCTGGGTTTTCACACTCTATCAACACTCACAATACAATCAAAAGAAGCCTAATTGACAGGCATGAGTTGAAATGAGTCTGAGGTGAATATATGTTGCATTTATGCCCTGACAAGAGTGTTTGCTTATCCCCTGTGAAAAATGTGCCACATACATGTCAAAGTCAATATCTGCTTCCTGCAGTAGACATCCATAGTTATGATTTTCGAAGCTGTGCTTATGGAAAGCCAGATTTCCGTGTGCAGCGCGTCGTCCTCTACCTGGAGCAAGAGTTTGCCTTGCAGCTTGGTCACAAACGTGTATGTGAGAAGGCAAGCCTGTGTCGGATTAGCAGGTTTTCTTGTCCTATCACCTCAGTACACTTACTTAAAGAAGACATCAGTCAATCCATGCGCACTGTACGCTCCGTTCACAAACAAAAAACCTAAGTCTGTGTGCTCTAAGGATGCTGTGTCCGGGGTAGCTTAGCTGGATATTTAGGTGAAGGGCAGAGGTGTAAGGTATAATGCGGCGAATCCGATAAGCTGGCGAGCCGATGCAAAAGGATGCAAGACAAACCGTGCAGGTAACTTGAAAGCGAGAGCACAGGTTGTCAGACGGTTTTGTAGGAACATTTGCTGCTACAAAACAGAACAGCGTCTTGGTTCACTTCCACACAAACACAAGCAAGTCAGAGGCTGGCTCTATACTGTAACCCAGCCGAGCACATGAAAACAGGCGCCAACAAAGCAACAGACTCGTCATCAGAACAAAGATGGCTGCTCGGTGGCGTGCCTCGGAGCAGTGATTGTCGGTGTCACAGGGAGAGCTTTCATGTTTCCCGGAGATGCCACTCGCGACACAGGCGCATGCACGCACACACAGGCGCGGTTTAAACGGGGTTACATAAAGCGGGTGTCAGATTTAGATGACAGTTTAGTCGGGTGTGGGTTACATGTGCGTGGAACGAGGCGGGGGGGCCTCGCTGTAGGAGCTCAGCTCAGCGGCGGTGACACGTTTAGTCATCTATTGTTTTGTTGCATGAAGAAACTTGTCAAGATCAGCATTTAATAGCTCCTCAGTGCTGCTTTTAAGTGTTCTCACCTGGAAACGGTAGCCGCGAGGTGGCTGGCACCCTGAATTAGCTCTCTGAAGTTCAAAATGAAGTGATATTGCTGGGAATGTTGCCTGAGCGGTGGGTGTATGTGTGCTGGTTTGTGTATGTGTGTATTTGTGTCAGTTACATGAAAAGAGAGAGAGGAACATTTATGCTATTAGTGCATGTGCTGAAGCTATTTTTGCAGAGAGCCTTTATGATAAACATAAAAATAGAAAATGCAATTAAAGCATGAACGTTTAGCCCTTTATATGTGTCATTTGCCTTGCTATGCAAAGACGTATGTGTCAGTACAAAACCTCCTTTAACTTACAGACGATTTTGTATAACCCTGTATACTTACTGATTCAACACTAAAACCACAATCAGAGTCAAATTTAAATGTAGTTGGGGCTGCTAAATTATGACAAAAGCTCCATTATTGAGCATAGGTACGCAGTGATTACTTATCCAATTTAGACACCCTTAACATTTAAAATAAATGAGTGGGAAAAACGGGATATAACAAAATAATGATAAACAGTCATGTGCAGAAGTTCAAGGCACGCAGGGTGGTAAGGATTCACCGCCGGGCCTGAGTGCCACAACCAAGGGGGTTGTCCAGAGTCAAGCTGTTGACGTATGTAAGTCACTCAGCAGCCAAGGTGAAGCTCGACAGCATTTTTTTGTAATCCAGGCCTTTTGACCCCTGGTGATACCGCCGGAGACTGCCAGTGGTTTTCAGGCCACTGGGACATCCATGGCATGACCAGGGGTCATGGCAACCCTACTGCCAGCCCAGATGGCACCCTAGGCCAATGGTTCCCAACATTTTTCCTTTGAGCCCCCCTTTACTTGTATCTAAGAAAACTTGAGCCCCTCCAGGACTGACAGAGAAAAAAATAGCAATACTTTATGGCCAAAATTGACATAAATTTTAGTCATTTTTTGTGTAAATCCAAACAAAGTAGCCCTAAACATGCATTCTTTATCCAAAAAACACTGTATGAGTTATTCATAAGTGTTATACCATGATTTCTGTTAATATCTACAGATCTAATTTTAACAACCTCAGAGAAGAAAGAGCCTCGCACCTCACTGAGATCTCTGGCACCCCCCTAAGAGGGTCCCAGACCCCAGGCTGGGAACCACAGCCTTAGGCCAATGGTTCTCAAGTGGTTAGTGCTAACCAAAAGTGGGCCAAGCTCTTTGCAGTGGGTCTGGAATGAGTTCCTGGAAAAAAGCAGAAAAAAGTCTAAGATATACGAAAGCCCTACATGGACACGCATGCATACTTTTTATTTTACTTAGTTTTCCCATGATAACAAGTACATTTGTGTAATTTTATTAAGGTTTTGACTTACTTATTCATTTTCTTGGAATCAAAAAGCTGGTTTTCTCAAGACATTCCAAGAGGATCTGGCTGCAGACCTCTATGGTGGGGAGTTTTGGGCTTAACTGTTGCAAACCTCTACAGTGGGGTGACCTCAACTGTGGGGCAGGGAGTGGCATGCATTAAGCAAGCCAGTACCAGAATGTTGTATATTTTCATACCTGCTGATTCCAATAATCCACCTTTCAGCTAATATCTGTAGATACCAATATCATGCTGATGACATTATGCATTTCTACTTGAGATGACAAAAGCCTTGAAGTTGGTCAGGCCGACTTCCAGGTGAGTCCTGCGACTCAAAATCTGAACCGGCTGAAAATCGCACATAGTACGCCCGGCTTCAGGTATATAGGGAATCCCTGGTGCTTCTAGTGTTAGCGCTGACCACTTTACGCCTCTCTTGGGTTTACAAGCACATGATTCTCCAGCATGTTCATGTCTCTTCCCCTCCGCTTTAGCCTTTCACCTCATATATCAATATCCTCCTGCCTCACACAAACACATACAGGCTCCCACACACTTAACTCCTCCACTCTCTGTCACTACTCTGCTCTCCTTATTACTGGCAGGGAGGCAGACTTCCATGTTAAAATGGCAAGCTCAGCCGCTAACCTGGTGTCTGTAACCCACTGCTAATTAAACCCACAAGGCAGCAACCAAGTGTCTCTGCCTCTACACACACATATATATATAAATACACACTGGCAGGCAGGCCCCTGGCCCCTGGATAGCTGAGCTCCTTCACTACCCCTCTGCATGTCTGCTGCACTGTGACAAGACCTTTAAAACGGGGGGCATTACTTATGCACCGCCACCATTGGGAGTGTATGTGCTTGTTTAGGTGTGGCATGTTTAAAGGCGATGTTTTTGTGTGTTTGTGCGCCACATCTAGACAGTCAGAAGACCGTTGTTTCTGTCTCCTGTGGGCCTCCATAGCCCCTGATAATACACACAGACAATTAGCACATATATGCTGGCTGGAGTAGATTTATTATCAGGCCCTTAGTGGACGTTGATGGCCTATACATATTCATATACACAGCTGTGGGGGAAAACCTTTGAGATGTTTTGTCCCCTTCTTTTAAATAGAAAATAAATTTCACCTGCCAGTTGAAAACGTCTGTTTCTCCCCCCATTCCTGTCCTCTTTTATCAGACTCTTTGGTATTTTGGGAGAAAGTCTTTTACTCCATTACTGAGAACAATAACCAAAATAAAAATTTCTACTTGTGAAGCATCAGATGAAATTCTTCACTGTTGAGTCAGATTTAATGCATTATACTTGCTTTTTACATCAACACAGTTTTGAATGCAGGACTTTAAGATGTAATAATGAATCTCTGTGGTGGTATTAGTCAGACTCTTTAAAATAAATACAATAATTTTCCCTGCAACTTTAACGGCATGTCTTTTAAGAGACCTACAACTGACATAAATCACTAATGATATCCCACCTGTTATTATTGCATTATTTTGTTTAAGTCTGCCGTTAATTTAGGAAGGCAGAGATTTTCCTCTGCATACTAACCTGAAATCATCTTCTTAATCAGTGTTTGGCTGCCTAATCACTACGATTCAGCGGTCCAAAAGCTGTCAGACTCCTTATTGGTCTAGTCGGTTCTGTTGGATTGAACAACTATAGTTTCCTTGCAGATACCGCCATGCAGCAACAGAGAACTCCAGATGGGGGGCGACTGGTGATTTCTGCATGGAGAAACACTACCAAAAGGCCATGTTTTGTTTTCAGCTCGCTGAAATTAAAAAAAATCTTAATTTTTAAGCTACTCTTCTGTCCTGACAGTAGAGAAATAGTCAGGCAAAAATAAAAAGGTTAAAAGAAAAAACTCTGGACAAGTGGACACTCAAGTATGATCTGTTTCCATAAAGCGGTCCAGTTTGGTTCAGTACAGCTTTTTCATGGTTTAGCTCATTAAACCTGTATTTCCTCAGGAAATCCGTCTCTTTTAAGAGATCAAGATAATTTGGCTCAGCTCAGTGGAGCCAAATGTTTGGCTTCCAAACAGCTCTGCATTTTAAAAAATGACAAAGGATGGAGGAAATGAAACTGGTACTTAAACAGGAGCTAGCTACAGTTGTTCACATTAAAGAGCCTTTCGTAGCATAGGCTTGTATTACAACATGAAATACACCACTCTCAATCATTTCAACTTTCTCTTTGTCTTTTTGGCAAGCAGCCCACGACCCCTCTTTATTGTCTCATGACCCCCCTAGGGTTCTTGACCCCCACTTCGGGAACCAATTGCCTAACTCACAACATTTATTTGGTTGATCACATAGTACCATTTCAATTAAAAGTACGTTTGTAAAAAAATGAGGATTTTTTTGGGCTCAGCTAGCCTCTTAGCTCAGTACAAGACTCCTCAAGACTCTTGTCTCCCCTCATCTGGCTATGATGCTAGAAGGTGCAGGACTGAATAAATTGTGACATCGGCTCCATGTCAGGTGAATCGGTTAAACCATGGAAAAAATCACTGTTTTTTAAAGTGTAGGGATTATACTCGTTGTACGTAGAAATTTTCTATTGATTATTGCAGCACATAGGTCCATTTAGAGCTTTGGCTCTCAACTGGTTGGGTGACATGACCAGTCACCACCTCCTTATGAGAAATTTCAAACTAAATTTTAAAAAGATTTCAACCATATGAACCTTACATGGAAAAAACATGTTTAAATAAGGATATATGACAGAACAAATGTGTCTGAAAGGCATTTGGTTACAGAAAAGCATGCATACACTTTATTTTTACTTCTATTTCTTAAGATTGAATTGAAGCACAGGCAGTTTCTTGAGGAATTACCTCATTCTCTTTGGAAAACCAGCTTTTTTATTCTGAAAAGAGAGGGAAAGTAAGGTAAAATTTTGTGTTAATTAATACAATGTACTTGCCAGTTCCACCCACTTTTAAAAAAAGTTGCCAACTATTGGACAAAAATGAGATGGGAAGCCTCCAACATCCCCAGCTTCATGAATATTCTTTCCTCTACCTTTGAAGGTGATTTCATTGAGTACCAGTGTTGACTTATGGTTTCTGTGCAACATAAACTTTGTCCCCCCTTTAATTCCAGGCACACATTCATGACCCACTGAAACTGGTTGGACCCATCCCACCAGTTGAACCACTGATTTGGAGTCTTAAATACTAACTTTACTCTGTTCCCATTCATTCCAAATGGCTCCCCCACTTGGAGACCTTTGCATGTCATCAGAATCCCATGACTGCCTATAAAAAGGGAAGTTTTTTTTTGGAGGTATGATATGAGTATGTAACTTCATCGTTTTTGGAGTGCTGGATGAAATATAGGGGCGCTTCAGGACAGCTATAAAGGGTCTAAAATCACATCCCAAAACAGCTGTTGAATTTCACCTTGTTATAAAGCAATAACTTAAGCCATATCCATAGTCGGATGTTATTACCAATAAGGAAAATCATATTTTACTGTGCAACCTCTCAGTCCTTTGAGTTAACTTTAAATGCAATACTTTTTACTTGAGTCAGTTTATTGGGTTGCAGTTTTTCTTCTACTTAAGTGAATTCTGACCCAAATAACTGTACTTTTACAAGAGTCTTATACTCTTCCACCTCTGCTTTTTATCCGCTCTGATATTTCTACCTTTGTCACATCTCTCAATCCTCATCTCCACCCTTCCTCATCACCAGTAATCCCTTCTTCAAGGCAGAGATAACAGCAAACAAACATTACACCTCGATGCCTCTGTTAAGACGTCTCCTTCTGTTTCTTTTCCTTTAAACTAATTTATTTCTTCTGTTTCCTACAAATGATTTAGATTTGTTTATGATTAGAGGCGACCAAACGGAAGCAAAGATCACAGCGGCAGTGTAATGACAATTTTCAAATGAGAAATTATACAAGAGAGAGGGGCTTGGAAGGAGATGAAACAAGAGATAAGAGTAAAAGGGATTTTATGTAATTAGAGAAGACGGTTTGTAGCTGAGAGAAGAGAGAAACACTGAGCACCTTTTTGCCCACATCTTGGTAAATAAGGTGTTCTTTTATTATTGTTTTCTGTCTGCCCTCCCCCTTCTGCTCATCACCTCCCCTCCTTCTTTTTTTGCCTTTGTGTGGCATTATTAATGCACAGTAGGACACGCTGCCATTTGAATATTTCATAAACGCATGTAGTAATCTGCCTGTAATCGCCTTGCTAACTGGCCAGCAGTGTAAGGTGTGTGCAGAGGAGAATAACAAGGCACACTGAAAACCAAACAAGCCAATGAGAGGCAAACTTGATCAAGATTTCTCTCCCCTTTTTTTTTTTGGTAATGAGGTATCTTCAGGGACAGCGAGCAGCCCGCTCCGTGCTTTTGAAGCAGCTGTAATTCATGACACACACCATACATCAAGTGCATAAGATAGCATTATGGGCAGTGAAATGAAAAGGGTATTTGCAACATTAGTTCCCTCATCCTGCGAGGGACGTGATTAAATGATTAATGTAATGCCCCCCCTTTTTTTGCATGCGCATTCTGAAACAGTAATTAGGCACAGGGATGGAGAAATCCACCATGTCCCGCCTACTCCTCTCCACTGCCCCTCCTGTTTTTTTTAACACCACCTCATTCTTGATTTTAAAATTTGGGCTTTAAAAAGTCAGGCTTTAAATGTTACAGGAGTCTGAGCAGGGATGAGATGGCTTTAAATTGGAAGGTATTGTGATAACAAATGCCCCGCTCACGGTTTGACTGACAGGCCGAGAGAAGCCAGCTCAGTGAGTTCTTGTTTTGCACAGATAAACAAAAAGTGAGCTGGTTTGAAAGACAATATGTGTGAAGCAATTGGTGTTTGTGCAGTGAAAGCAAGCGCGAGTGTCCTCGCATAAAGCGAAAGCAAAAGAGAGGGAGAGATTTTGCACTCCCTCTAATGCACTGGAGGCAGCGCTGTAAATGATCATTGAAGGGTCTGCAAGCTAACCTATAATTACTGCAGATAAAGTGGCAGCTCTGGCATTTCATAAGCATGCCTCCTCAAAGCTTGCTTTGTGAGTTTGTCACCAATGATCATTTAGATAGAGGCTCATTACCCAGCATCACAACACTTTAAAAACTCCTTTTTCCGCCCCATATTTGTGCGCATGTGTGCTCTATCAGGAATAAAGGTCTATCTTAATGGCGAGGCTCTTTTGTGTCCTACAGACGAAATCCAATCAAGACCAAAAAAAGAAAAAAACCCTCATTGACTGCTATGGCTGTCTGGTTTGCCTTTTTCCTTCTAATGAGGCGAACACACCAGATACATTTAATATGTCTGCCTGCCCGGATAATGCAACCTTCAGATGAGGAGCTGCTTTTGTGTGTCAAATGTTGCCGGTGTTAAATTGTGCGTATTGTTTTCGGTAAACGAAGGAGACAAAAGGCGTACTGCTGGGCTAGCATCTTTTATTCTCTGTAGAAAGCAGCGTGCAGGGTGGCACTGAAGTTAGCCATCGAAACTGACGCGGGCCTATTGTGATGTTAAACACGGCTCCACACACCAACATGTTACTTCTAATTACCTCATTTCACAGCAGAACAATGGTTCCTATGGATGATTGTCCCACTATAGAAATATTATCATTTAAGACAAAACAGCGCTGAAGATGATACTGCCATTATCGTCCTCCATAATTTGGATCATCCTGAAAATGAGTGCACTTTTTTTGTCCTAGACTTTAAGGTTGGTGTATCATATCTCTGTATATTTCTCTGTTTTTCCTCCAGGCATCTAAACAATGAGCACGCCCTCGATGACCGGAGCACAGCCCAGTGTAGAGTCCAAATGCAAGTCGTACAGCAGCTGGAAATACAAGTAAGTTTCCTTTAAAGATACAATACGTAGAATTTTTGCACTGAAATATCTGTATTTATTTAAAAAGTGACCATTCCCTTGTTGAAGTCTTACAGTATCTCAGATTTTTTCTCAAGTATTAAAAATGTGAGTAATTCTTAATTTTTATGATCTTAACGGGACGTGTCCCGTTATTGAGGCTGCCATCAGTAACATGGAAACCCCCACACTCTGCATGTCTAGTGAGTTGACACCAGCACTTTTTAGCACCATCCACCTCCATGGCCTCCTTTTCAATACTACTTTCTGTTTTCCCAATACTACTTCCTGTTTTCCCAATACTACTTCCTGTTTTCCCAATACTGCTTCCTGTTTTACTCTGTTTCCATGAGGAAGATGGGACTAAAATTAGTTTGCCAATGATAAAAACTCTGACGTAAATTAAGAAAAGTTTTTCGTTACAGAGACTAAAGTATTACTGCTGGACTGGCGGACATTTAACTTCCATGGTATTTCTCTGCTTTGTGTCGATCCCGCTGTCTGTTGAAATAACCAGAGAAGAGAAAGCAAAAGGAGGGGGCGTGAGACAGAGAGAGGTAGAGTAAAACTGCAGCTCCTCTCTGTTTTCCAGCAGTAGTCTTAACAATAAATTAAACTAAAATGCAGTCGGCCTTCCTTTTAAATGCTGTTGAGCCACTTAGACTTGTGATATTTGCCTCTGTTGCTCCAGTAAAGTGATTCTCCTCAGTCCTGGTCAGAGCAGCTGTTACGAAGAAAACCTCGCAAACCTTATAGTAAGTCCTGTTTGTTAAAAACGTTAATCCAAAGTTGAAATCCGGGAGATAAACACTAAGTAGCAAACTAATAAGGTGACATCTGGTTACATTATGATAAGTTAAAAGACGGCTGGGAATATTGACCATTATGAATGTCAAAGTCAACTCCTTATAACATTTTGTTCAAATATAATGAGAAAGTAACAATTCGTTTTTTGGCAAGAAAACTGAATAAATGCAGTCTTTTAAAGGAGAAATATGTTTACGCTACGAGTTCAGTTACAAACACATTGTTGTTTTAACTTTCCACCGACTAATACATATATATTTCTATTGATATTATTATTGTTATTGATAAGGTGTGTAAGAATACACATAAACCTGTTTTTTCTCCAGTTTATTTTAGATTAATAAGTAGGCTATTGATAGTGCATTATGAGTGTTCATTGAAACTTTACAGTTCATCTGGTAAAATTATTTTAAAATGAAAATGTTGTAACTAAAAGTAAAAGACCAATACGTGTGAACTTTTAATTGGCTAAAACTGGACTGATGTGTTTTTCAGTTTTCATTTACTAAAACTGTGAAAAGTGAGCAGGGCTAAAAAGTGACTAAAACAAAAAAAAGTATTAGAATTAAAATTGAGACTAAATGTAAAAATAGAGGCCAAAACTAACACTGAAATACACATGAAAGCGCACTTCCACATTCACGCTGAAAGCGTTCCCAGAGTGCATGTTCTTCCGTTTTCAACATGAACATGGAAGTGCACTTTTTAGTGCATTTATTTTATTTTATTTTATTCTATTGCAAATATGACCATAGAAAAGGAAAAAAAATACAGAATAAAACAAGAAATACAATACATGCAGATCATGATAACTTCGAAGTCATATTATAATTACAGAAATGTGCCAGCTTCTAATCTGAATTGGTAAGTTGTAAAAAAGTTGTCAATTTCTCTATCATTGTGAGAATATAGCAACGTAAACGAAACAATGGAGACAGGTGGAGCTGGGCTGCTGTTTTGATTGAAAGCCCCCCTGGCGGTGGAATTTTACAGACAAAAGCTCCTGTGTTTGATTTTTATCTGGTAATGGAGGAGGCTGACACTGATGCCAATGCCTCTTCATTACCTAAGAATGCAAACAAGACCATGAGAGAAAGCACTGACTATGTTTATATAGTTATTATCAGGTGTCTCTAAACCCTGCTGAAGGGTAGGTGTCAGATAAGGTGAAGTAACTTTGTTCACCTGTAGGTAGATCTGGTTTACAATGAGTGAGTCAGCCTCCTTTCATACACAATCAACAGCACAGGAAAGGACCAAACATGATAAAGTGGCTATGGTGCTTAAAATTTAAGAAAGGGTAACCCTAAAGCTAGATGAAGGTAAGAATATGTCATGGATCAGATGAGTTGATTGGCAGCATACAGCCTTGCTATTCTAAGCTACACTTTTTAAATTTTACGTGATAAAGGATTGGATTTTTCAGATACTTTAAAATTCCTAACAGGAGCTTTAAAGAGTAAAAATACAAGTCACTGTAGAGCGGGAACAAAGCTAAATTCTGCACATTGTCATATTTTTCTATAGCTGACTCATTCCTCATTTAAGTCCCTAATCATCCAGTCAAACTTTATTTTCTAAACTTGTGTGAGCGACAGAAAGGCCACACTATGGTCCGCTTAGTCTTTCCAGACAAGCAGGACCTGCAGAATTCAACAAAGCCCCCAAACAAAGGAATCCTCGGGCCTTACAACGAAAGCCATTATGGCTGTTTTAATTGAATTAAGCGTGTGCTTTATTTTCTCTTCTGCTTTTTTTTCCTCCTCCTCTTTTTCTTTCCAATTAATAGCGAGCGCATCTCTCTCGGTCTGCTGTGTTAATTAACTGCACTTTGCACCTGAAGAAAGCTCAAAAGGAGGGAACTATTTTCAGTAGGTGGAGCGTGACCTTATTAAGAAGTCATGCTGGCTAGATAATGAGAGCGCTGATTGAGCGACATTATTACTCAGCACTGCAGACAAGCGCGCGTCTTCTTTTGGAAACAAATAGAAATGTATGTTTTAAAGTTAGCTCAAATGCAGTAAAAGTCTGAAGGTTAAAATCAGGCCTTGTATCGCTGCATAATTTTGGTCAGGGCATCTCTTTTTCCTGCTATTATTATTCAATTAGAATCATAAACATGATGGCAAAGGTGTTTAAAAAAGAGATCAGACTGTAAATGTGTTCTTAAGCTTTCTATTAAAGTGTTTCCTCAAACATGGACTTATTTTCAGCTCTGATAACAATTAGTATTTAAATTTTCATCCAGGGGCTTTTAGAAGTAAATAAATTCAGCTTGCATGTAAAAAATACAACAGAAAAAGGAATTTATGTTATTTATTCAGTATTATTTCATTATCTGTGTCTTGTTTTTCAGCCAGACTCAAAACTGCTGAAGCTTGAGCTTTACAGTGTGACCAATTACAGCATTGCACTTGTGTTGTCTGCCCTGTTTCTCCTCGTTTCTCCTGTTTCTTTTACTCCCACCATCCCTCTCTTCTCTCTTTCCACGAGAGCCGTCACTAGTAATGAGACCCAGCTCTGTGTATGAACGCCCACTTGCTTGTCTGTTTTCTCCTCGTATGTGTATATTAACAGTGAGAGGGGGGTGTCGAGCCTTTCACACGGTCTGGTCCCTGTCACTCCCTGTGAATTAGATTGATGATAGGCGATGGCCGGGGCCACTAACTGGACCGGGGAGGCGGGGCCACCTGGCACCCTGTTTGGAAGACCCCTTCACCTCTCAGCAGCTGCTGGCTGCGCTCCATCCCCCTAACAGTGTCCACAGGACTTTGAGCAGACACCCAGGACCGCCTAATTTATGGCCCAACTAGCTTGTTACTGTCAGGAGCCTTTCGCTGACCTAAATTTCGCTATTGACAAAAAGATGAAATGCTATTTGTTTAGCCTGACCTGTCTGCACCCGCTCCCCTCCCTCCTCCCCAGCCTCTCGTATTCTCCTTACATCCCTAGAACAGCTGTTTCGCTCATATCAAAGCTTTTTCTTTCTTTTCTTTTTCCACCACAATCCTCCATCTTTTTTCCCTCTCCTCCACTCTAATCCACTCTAATGCACTCTCTTCTTCTCCTTCTCTCTTAACAGCTTTCTAAAGAACGTGAGCGTCTTCAGGCGATGATGACCCACTTGCACATGCGGCCCTCGGAACCCAAGTCATCTCCCAAACCAGTGAGTGCATATTGCTCCGGCTAGCATAAACAAGCCTGCCTCTGAATGAGTCCCTCCTCACACATACACAGAAATGAACAGTTTAACCACCAGGCAGTGAGTGACAGAAGATGAAAGACGAGGGGGGAATGGGGATTTGTAATACTGAGGACAATAGAGTTTGGAAGTGTATTAGATGGCGAAGCGGAGCGGAGTCCTCAGCTAAAACGCAGGGTCATTTCTCCAAGATGGATATAATCGCCAAAACAACCTGTTGGCTGCTGATGACTGTTTGGCTCAGTGGCCGCAGCAGCTCTCCAAAGTGGGATGAGAGCGGAGAAGATATGTCATTTTAACAACAAACACCTGAAAATTACAGACGAGTGTCGAAGACAGTGTGATGTTGACATAAATACCCACAATGCAGCTGAAATTGGTTGCAGAAGCGAAATCCAAAATTGTAAAAGAGGTCATGATGCTATTCCACATTTTGTTTCTCTTGAATTTTACTTTTAGATCGAAGCTGCTTTCAAATTTAACATTAACACTAGAGAGACCATGGCGGTCATTTTGGCTGTTTTCACATCTAATATGTACAACTGCTGAATTAAATGTCGCAATACTGCTAGCCCCTGATTTTTCCTAGAAGTGGCATCATTTTGATTAACTATCCTACCTTAGCAAATTGCAAAAAAAGACAAAAAATAGGACCACTTCTACATAGAAAGACCACAGGCAGTTATTGTGAGTGCGCAGGTTTTACTTTTGATGATTTTTTCTGCATCAGCAGCTGTATCCTACTAACTAGGCAACATTCATTGTTTATAACATGTTTATCATTGAAAAATCTCACTATTTAGCAGGTGAACAGACTGACTGTATTTACAGACATGTCGTTGACTATGATCAGGGTCACAGCCCACTTTGTTAGAGCACTGTGGGCTTAAAACAAGCAAGACGTGAGCTGAAATCAGTTCTTAAAGCAGTTGCTCTGTATTTACAGACAAGTCTTTGACCACGATAAGTCACAGCCGACTTTGTTTAACACTTTGGGCTAAAAGAAAGCAACTCATGCATTGGAATCAGTCCTTTAAGCAGTTTCTCTGTATTTACAGGTACATCATTGACCACAATCAGAGTCACAGCCCACTTTTTTTAAGCAATTTGGGCTCAAAACAAAGAAAGTCATTAGTTGAAACCCCTTCTTTAGGCAGTTGTTCTGTATTTACACACATGTCGTTAACCATGATCAGAGTCACAGCCCCTTTTGTTGGAGCACTGTGGGTTTAAAAAAAGCAAAACGTGAGCTGAAATCAGTCCTTTAAGCAGTGGCTCTGTATTTACAGACACATCTTTGACCACGATAAGAGTCACACTTCACTTTGGTTAAGCAATTTGGGATAAAAACAAGCAAGTCATTAGTTGAAACCCTTTCTTTACGCAGTTGTTCTGTATTTACAGATGATCAGAGTCACAGCCCACTTTGCTGGTGCACTGTGGGCTTTAAACAAGCAGGTACTAAGTTGAAATCAGTCCTTTAAGTAGTTGCTCTCTATTTACAGCTACATCGTTGACCATGATCAGCCACAACCCACTTAAACTAGGCTAAGGAGGTTTAAGGCTGCTATTTTTTATGCTAGTCAGGATAAAGCTGCCACTCTGTGGTGCTGATCAAATGACAGGCTGGTTTAAATGACAGTTTCACAGCTGTTATGAAGAACCACATCAGAAAACATTATTGAGGCTGCCATCATGGTTTCATTAACCTTTTTTTTTTTGGTTAAAAATAAAGCTCATTATTTCAGTACAGAGAAGTTGAACCAAACATGTAAAATTTGCATTGAAAGTAAAAATTGAAAAATAATTCCATCAAAATAATATTGACAATATTATATATAAAAGTGCACTTTGACATAGCTAGCTTTAGCTTAGCTTATAACATTTCTCCTGAGCGAAGCTCTGACATTGTAAAGCATAAACAACCTATTCATATTTTAGAAAAATGAGCAAATATGTTTTTGCTCTTTAAGTTAGAAAATTTGTCAAACACAGTAGGAGGTAAAAGCTCTGGAGTATTTATCCAAAAAGTCACACACTAACTTTCTGGTGATCAGGACTACAATTTCTCCTACAAAATATTATTTTCTATAAACAGTTTTCTTATGATCCCCTTTTGTGGCTTTACTTTAGCCACAAAAGGGGATCAGATTTAACTATTTAGTTATCAAATCAGACACAACCAGTTGTTATTTTCTTGTCCTGAGAGTGTTAGATGAATTATCCGTTGCACATACAGTTGTTTTATAGGGAAGGATTAGTTTTTGCTGTATTTGATGACAAATAACATTAAAAGATATCCCAACATAATAAATGTACTTTTGTTTGTACTGGGTATCTATCATCACAGGTAAGAGTTTCTAATCTAGCAGCTTTTTGAAGTCTTCCTTGTAGGTTTGGAAGTTTGGCCTTTCTTGTGTTAAGATGCATTTTTTGTAAACATTATTCCTGCTAATTTTAGAAATATTTGAGTCCTAAACATTATGAGCATGTTTCTGCTGCTTACTGAGTGTCTGCTTTCAATAGCTTAATTTTCATCATCAACTCTCATCATAGAATATAGATAATCACAAGATAGCATAATTATCCCATAATTCCATCAGGAATCAAACTCCCTTTTTATTATTCACTCTCTCCTCTTCTCTTTCTGTTTCTCTTTTTAGCTTTTTTTATCATCAAAACTCCAGCAGCTTGGTTCCATCTCGTCCAATAAAGAATTTGCAGCCTATAATCCATGCCTGAATATGAATGAATGATGCTAATGAAGTATTGCATTACATAAAGCACACATGAAAGAGCAGCTAATTGCATTTGATGGTGGGGGCAATTCAGACAGAATTCTTAAACGAACAGTTAAGTCTTCAGTTTTAAAGCTCCCTGATTTTTTTTTTAAGGGGCGGTTACGTGAAGATTTAGTGCAGGAGGAAGTTAGTGAACATAAGCGTCAGAGGTGTTTGATAAATATTAAAAGCCTGGAAATAAGTCCTATTTTCTACCTCAAACAACCAAAGCCAGGAGGGTGCAAGACACCACTGCACTGTCTCAATTTTGACCCCATTTTATTCCCTGAATCACACTTCATTAAGTGCTACCTTTTGGCCATGCCATGGATGTGAATCAAAGTTAGCAAAGCTGGAAGTTCTGCATAATAAGATCTCTCTCGCTCTTCCTTTCTCTCTCTCCCAACCTTGAGAGTGTATTCAGATGAGCAAGAGGTGACAAAATGTGGGTTCTCAACCTCTTACTCCTCAATCCATTTGACAGTAATCAATTCAGCTCTGTAAAAAATGGGATTGCATGCCTGCAAACATGTCACGCTTGTTGCTGCAGTAAATAGGCAGCAAAAAGGACAGGAAATTATGTTTTAACATTATAAATATACATGCCTTTACACACATATGAAGGCATGTTCTTTGAATTTTGTTTGCATATTTTTAAGGCAACATACAGTATGTTGTATAAAAGTTGTTTGTATGAAAAAGGACAAAAATGGAAATTTAGGAAGAGATTATTTTAAATTTACCAGATAGAAACAGTCTAACCTTTTACATGTATAATTGGATAAATATGATTTCTATTCCGCTCCAATACTTCTTAAACCCTCATTCCTGCTTCTCAGCAGAGGTCTGTATATGCAACCAGACCTTGTCCTAACCCATCACTGTATCAGCTCATTACAGCCAAGTGGGCATATAATTATCTGCAAACCCCTACATGCAGTGGAGTCTCTCAAACTTGACATTTTATCCTATTTATCAACACATGCCACAAATGACTGCTGATACCTTCTCCTCAGCCCCGCTCCTCCATCGCTCAGCGCCTTCGGCCCCACATTCCCTTCCATCTTTCAAGTCGCTTTTAATTTGAACTCTCGCAAACGGATGCATTCCACTTGTAGACTCACAATTAAGGCAATTTGGTTTGAATATGTAACGATGTCATTACCATTCCGGCTAAATTAGCGCAGAGACTAAAAGGTCAGTTAGGAATTTTCCAGTCGGTTAGAGTCACTCACATGAGATTTGGGGAGCGAAGGCGAAAGTGGTGGAAAAGCCGGACGATTATCGAGCGCTGTTGGCATTCGTGCCAGAGGTGACGAACGCGCTGCGGTCCGTCATGTTGAAGGAGACAAAGACAGAGTGAATGAGAGTGTGTCTGAAGTCACTACAACTGTCTATGAAGTGTCTGTTCAATCATTCTAAGAGGAAAAACACAAACTTGTTCCTCTGCCTTGTGCAATGGAAGTCTTACTGAATTAGGGCTGATAAATCTACTTTAACTATAATCTCTGATAGAGTAAGAGGGACTTTCAGCTGTGGGATAATGTTTCAAGTTCTTGGATCCATTCATAAAGTTAAACAGAGCCCAGTCTTAGGGTCCCCAGGGGGGAATTTAGAGCAGCAGCATTACAATAAATCCAGAAAAGAAAAGTTTTAAACAATATGTGCAGTATGTGTATGTTGATATACAAAATTAAACACGATAGACAGGCTGTCTAAAATATAGGTCTCAGATATTGACAGTAAGTAAGTAATATACGAACCAAGCTGTACAATTAAAGTTTAAAAAATTA
The DNA here is from genome assembly GCF_018320785.1 of Cheilinus undulatus. Classification (NCBI taxonomy): domain Eukaryota; kingdom Metazoa; phylum Chordata; class Actinopteri; order Labriformes; family Labridae; genus Cheilinus; species Cheilinus undulatus. The sequence continues at coordinate 6,661,234 of NC_054887.1, forward strand.
AAGGCGAGAATGGTTGTAGTGCAGAAACAATTTTACAGCTGTGACTGTTGAGCGGTCTTTAGAGTAACTCTGTGACTGTTGAGTGGACATCAGAGTGAATCTGTGAATGCTGAGTGGTCATCAGAATGACTCTGTGACTGTTGAGTGGACATCAGAGTGAATCTGTGAATGCTGAGTGGTCATCAGAATGACTCTGTGACTGTTGAGTGGACATCAGAGTGACTCCGTGGCTGTTGAGTGGACATCAGAGTGACTCTGTGACTGTTCAGTGGACATCAGAGTGACTCTGTGACTGCTGAGTGGTCATCAGAATGACTATGTGACTGTTGAGTGGACATCAGAGTGACTCTGTGGCTGCTGAGTGGTCATCAGAATGACTCTGTGACTGTTGAGTGGACATCAGAGGTGGTCCATGACTGTTGAGTGGTCTTTAGAGAAACTCTGTGACTGTTGAGCAGTCATTGGAGTGACTCTGTGACTATTTTTTCACAAATTTGTCATCACAACTACATTATCACTTTCCTAATCTTCCTTTTAGACATGAAATTATGGCCTGGGCATTTTGTTCTTTGTTTGATGTGTCAACAAAGTCCCAATAATCTAAATCCAGTTTGTCATACCGTACTCATTACGAAGGCTCTCTGTGAGTCTAATATCTTCAGGGGACCTCAATCCTTTTACAGCTCCTGCAAGACAAAGCAGCAAAGAATTCTAGATGAACCTTTTCCATCCAGTGGTCCAGTTTGGTTGGGTACAATAAGTCACTAACCTTGCAAAGCAGATGGATACACCTGTTTCCTTGTTTCTCAATGGCAAATCCATCTTGCAAAGCTCCTGTCTGAACCATTTGGGCCCGGTTAGAAAGTGACAGGACCAATCAGCGAGCGAGGGGCAGTACTTTTGGGTGCAGTGGAGTCATGATGCAAGCAAGCAGCAACAAGAGGCCTGTGCTGTTATGGCAGTCTTTATTCAGATTGAGATCATTTAGCTCAGCTCAGTAATAAAGGTCTGTCTTTTGGCTCCCAAACAGCTCTTCATTTTGTACCAGTTTGGCCTTGTTAAACATGGATTACATAGAGACAAAAGTGGAAGAAAGGAGACTCACTCTTGAACAGGAGCCAGCTCCTGTGGTTCACTCTAAGGAGCCAGCTGGTAGATTGGGCTTGTTTGTGAATGATACGGCATTACTTGCTTGCTTGCTTACCCGTCAAGTTTATTTGCTTAATCGTGCATCACTGCTTCTATTCAGCTAAGTTTTCTAAACTCATTTTAGGGTTACATGGGGTTAACACATCTTTCATTTTAACTGGTAGACAGAGGGTATTTACCCAATGTCAGGAATAATCTTGAATGGCAAATCAGCTGGGTTTATCCAACAGGATTTTTACACCCATGCTGCAAATCTTCTTTAATAGCAGGATCTTTGGCTGGACTCCAATGTCTTTAACAAAAGGGCCCATATCGTACCACTTCAGTCACATTTGTAACTTCGGTTCTTCCTTTGATACCAAAGTGGGCCATAACACCACGAGCAGGCTTGAGCTTCTGCAGGGTCAGATAACCCATGTTGAACAATTCAGACATACAGCAAACAAGGTTTTACCAGCCAATTGCTTCAGACAGAAAGGATTATGGGTGGTTGTGTTGGGGGAAAGATGGAACAGGAGGGAGGGAGTGTGGGAGAGAGGGAGGGAGGGAGTGATAAATAGAGAGATAAAGAGAGATGGGGCCGGGATAACACAGAGGCTGATCGTTGGATAATCTTGAACAGCGTGCTCTAATTAGAATTCTTATGATACAATTTGGTGGTTGTAATTAGTGGAGATGGGCTGGCTCCTCTCCACGAGCCTTGTTAGTGGAAACACAGCTGTGTTAGAGAGGAGGAGAGCAGACACTCGGCTCTGTCAGAGAAACCACAAAATAATGCCTTCCTCTCTCTCCCTCTCTCTTTCTCTGTCTCTCCCCCTCCCTTCCCCCTTGCTTCTTCTATTTGTGTCTGTCTCTTCTCCACTTCAGCTCAACTTGGTGTCCAGCGTCACCATGTCCAAGAACTTGCCCTCAGCATCGCCCCCCAACTTACCTCAGACGCCCACCACGCCCACAGCACCCATCACACCAATGGCTGCCATGCCTCAGGTGCCATCAGTACTGGGAGGAGCGAACGTGCCCAGCATGGGAGCCATGCGTAGACGCCACTCGGACAAATACTCCATGCCTCTTTCAGGTAGGACCAACTACTCAGCACTGCATGTCAAACACACACTCTATACACAATATCATATTTTATCGTACAATGCCATACCATATCGTATCATTTACAGTAATGATTTTCAACCTTTTTGCCCTTGAGCCCACCTTTACTATATTAAAGAAAATTTGAGCCCAACCCCACCAGGACACACACAAAAGAAAGTGGGATACACTGTGTCACAATTAACCTCAACTTTAAATCTTTTGTTGTTTAAATACCAAAAAAAGCCCCAAACACAATTTTTTAACCCAAAGACAATTGTAGAAATTATTATATCCTGATTTTAGTTATTATATGCAAATCTAATTTTAATAACGTAAGAGCAGAAAGAACTTGGCACCACCCGGAGATCTCTGGCGTCCCCCTAAAGGGGTCCCGCTCCTGGGTTGGGTACCAGGGTTATAAAGCATGGTATGGTATGATATCATATCATATACCTTATCTTATCCTATCACATTGTATCATACCCCACCGAATTGTGTTGTATCGGAATCGTATCCTATTGTACAGTATCGTATTGTATCATATTTTATCTTATCTTGTCTTATTCTATCATTTCATACCATATCCTATCTCACCTTTTCCTATCAGATCCTATCCTTTTGTATGGTATCATATCATTTTTTTTATCCTATCGTACCATATGTCCTAGCATATCGTATCTTAAATCATATTGTATCATATCCTTTCGTATTGTATCCTGTCAAAGCTTATTGTATCATATCTGATAATACTTTATCATATCCTATCCAAACCTTTGGAATCATATCATATCATTTGTTCTTGGATCTTATCATACCTTATCGTATCCTATTGAATCCTGTCCTATTATATCATTTCGTCTTGTATCCTGTCATACCTTATCGTACGGTATCGCCAGCCATAAAGAAACAATTGAGATATTTTAGCTCCATATTTCTGGGGGTGCCATGTTGTCTAAACATGCAATCATGTTTATTAATGATTTCTGACTGGGGGGGTTTCTGTAAAGAGTCAAATCAGTCCGTTCTGATAAAACAATTTCAATATTGATCATTTTTGAGGTTGATTTAACAGCTATAGTGGTATAAAGACAAAAGACACACTACAAACCAGAGGTATACTGAATTCAATAGTCTTTTGGGGTCTTGTTTAGAGGGTTTATCACTGTTACGTGGGATGGTATAGTATGGTATGGTATGGTATTGTATGGTATCATATATGGTATGATATTGTATAATAGAGAATTGTGTCTTATATGGTTTTGTATCCTGTTGTATTGTATCATATCTCATATGGTATAGTATTGTATAGTACGGTATTATATTGTATCCAATTGTATCATACACCATCACATCTAATTGTACAAAGTCTTTCAATTTGTAAACCCAAGAAATATCACTTCATACATTCTCTTAAATTGAACACAAATTACACTTGACCTGCCAAAAACACAAATGCAGTAAACCCCTGCGTGAATGCAAATTCAGTCTAGAACCGTGCTATTGTGTAACTGGACAGCACCTCTTATTTGCCTCTGATTAAAATTAAACCCACACTTTGTTGACATTGGCGCAGATTATTCCCCTTTAAACTGAATTTATATTCAAATGTAATGACATCATTGTGTTGAAATTGGAAATTACATGTGCTGCCTCTACCGTGAGCACACTGCACCATTAATAGTATTTCTAATGAAGTTCTCTTACTACTTTTAACACACACTGACACGCATATGCACACACACACACGGCGAATACATATAGACTGACATAAACACACACAGAGGCATGTTGGTCTTTGCAATGTAAGATGTCTGGTGGGTTTATAAAAGCTAGCCTGTGTTTAATCACTCTATATGTAAATAGACAAGAACTTCCTCTGTGCATAAATATTACATGAATGTTAATTAAGTTCAAATAATAGTGAAAAATACAATATTTATTACATTAAGACATTCCATGTGTTAAGCTTTGCATTTTAAACGTTCTGTCTTTGATGTTTATATTTACTCTCTGTGTGTTTAGTGTGAAGACACATAAATTATTCAACCTCACCCTAACTAACTACACGGATCTCATTTTATGGATGTATTAGTGTTTAAGATCTCTCACGAGAGAGATTAATTAAAAATGCATTTTGTTAGACATGGAAAATGCTGATTTGATGTGCCCCCTACTAACCCCCCTTTTACCCCACCCTCTTTTCCCTCCCCCCTTTTTCTCTCTCCCACCCCTTTTAATTTTATGAAACCTTGAGTGAATTCAATACCTAAAGGAATAAAATTTACCAATTATTTCAGGTGGTGACACAGTATTTATTTTTCCAGAGATTGCCCCAAACTACGAGTTTTATAAGAACGCAGATGTCAGACCGCCATTTACTTATGCAACCCTCATAAGACAGGTGAGTGGGAAATAAATTAACTTTGCCTGATTAGATTAAAATTAATTGCTGCATGAATCATGGCTGCTCCCTCTCTCTCAACATGTTGGTGTGTATGTGTCTGCGTGTCTCGTTAGTAAACCATTATTTGATGTCATCTCATTTCAGGCTATCATGGACTCTGCTGACATGCAGTTAACGCTTAATGAAATCTACAGCTGGTTCACGCGCACGTTCGCCTACTTCAGACGCAACGCCGCAACTTGGAAGGTAACCTTGATGATCCCCTCACCCACCTGCACCCCGCTGTGCCCTTTCAGTGCCTCACGCTCCTCCTTACATTTCTTCAATGGGGCCCATTCTCTTTCTTATTTATTTTTTCCGCACTTCTGCCTTTTCTGTTTGGAAATGACAGCCGAAAGAATTATTCTGCCTCAGATATCGTTTTCTAATTTGGTGCAATTAATAGCGGAGGCTCAGCGCGGAGAGGAGAGGGCTCTGACGCACTAATTATACAGCAGCCACTCCATCATCAGCACCTTTTGTTAAGAGAGACACCCCACCTCCTACTCCTGCAACCACCTTCCCTCGCATATCATTGGTTAATTAGGAAGAAAGATGGCTGTTTGCTTGTTAACCAGCCTCAAAAAGGGGGGGAGGCCAGAGATGCATGCACAAAAAACACATAAACTGTGTCTAACAGAGGGGTTAAGGGTGCGGAAAAGAGGAAGGGAAGTAAGAATTGGCCTGTCATGGAGGGAGCGCTCTTTATTTACCCGCACAAAAGGGCCCATTTGTATATCTGTCCCGACAACTTTATTGTCCTGTCCGCTTGCACAAAGATGGTAAAAAATGTCTTTCCTGCAGCACATGTTTTACCCAGAAGTGTGTCTGCCTGCTGATAAAGAAAGCATCAGTGTCTTTGCTGTTTTTATCCCTCGGCCCCTGCGTGTCATTCGTTAGCCGCCGTTAGCCTTTGTGGCTGCGCAGAAGACTGGAGGGAAAACTCAAAAAGAAAAAAAAAAAAAAAAAAACAGCCGCTCATCAGCATGCAAGACATGGCGCAGCACTAGATTTAGCAAAGTGAATTAATTTGGATTTGGGATGCAAATGAGCACATGGGCGTGTGATCACCAATTCAGGAGGGCATGCAGGAAAAGATGGGTGCCCTTTTCCAGTTTGTTAGGTACAGTACGAGGCATGTTTTGCTGTGTAATAACGTTACGACAGGCTGCTGGATGCGCACAAACAACCAAGAAAACATGCCTCCTTTCTGGAAAAAAATCCCACCTTTGTTCCTGGTGACATTAGAAATATCTCTCCTCCAACAACCAAGGTGATCTATTTACATCTACATCCCCCACAATCCCCTTTGTAAGCATTAGCAGGATGATCAGCGATGGGCTTGTCATTTGATTAATGGAGAAAATTTGTTTAAAAAGAAAGAAAGGTAGTTTAATATCTCAGCTTGGTCTCATCAGCTCAAAAAGAAAGATCTGCCCCCTCCTCCTCTTACCCCCTTCTCTCTCTCTTTCTCTCTCACCCAGAAGCTTATTAGTTCTAACTATATAGCATGCATAATAAAACTGCTCATTTGCTCATTAATATTAAAATTATCATATTCAGAGCCATGGGCATTAAGATCAATCAAATCCTGGGATTTTCAGGTCAGATGCGAGATCTGCTTATGAGTTTTTTTTCTGAATCCCTTTTTCTTTGGAGAACGAGGAGTACACACAGCAAGGGGAGGAAGATGATAAATATGAGAGGCAGGGATATTAAAGCCAAGGTTATTATTTGTAGAGTCTGATGCATGTTTTAATTATGGTCATCTGGTCTTATTAATACAAGGGGGCTTTTATTTATAGGTGTCTTTTATTTTGTAATTAATAAAAACACCTTACAGTGTGAAAGATGGGTATTTTATAATTAAGTCTTTTTGATGAGCGATAATTTGAGCTTGTTTCCACTTCGACAAAGGCTATTTGGACGTGTATTTGACACACTTCACCTTAATCTTCCTTTGAAACACGCGCTGACAAAAGGGCCTCCTCATGACTGTCTTTTCTGGAGATTCTGTCATCTTTAAAGCGATGTGTCCATTAAGAGGAATGCTTTTCCAGTGCAGAAAGGGTTACTGACATCACCATTATCAAGGCCGGCATTACCACTTCTGTCACCACCATAAGCCATTCGCTATGCTGATTACCTCCTTTTAGCCTACTTACTCTGATTGATATGTACTGTGTGCAGGACTTGTAAGAGCATTCGCTCTCACTCAATTTTTACTAATTAAATCAATGGTGCGTGAATGTTAAGAATTTCTTCAAAATGCAAGAAAAAAATCAATCTCCAAGGCTTCTTCTTTCTGCTAATGAGTGAATATTATTCATTTTTTTACCTTGTCCCTCTGACACGTGTGCCGATGTCTCTGCAGAACGCCGTGCGCCACAACCTTAGCCTGCACAAGTGCTTTGTGCGCGTGGAGAACGTGAAGGGGGCGGTGTGGACGGTGGACGAGGTGGAGTACCAAAAACGCAGGTCACAGAAGATCACAGGGTAAGGATTCTGTCACGCCTGCTTAAATCTACAGCTGGAGGTCAACGACATATTCAGGGGGAACATTTTCTCTGATTCTTTCTCTGCTTTTATCATAAAAATGGGATTTTGATTCTCTTATTAGTATTAAATAACATCCTGCACAGCTACATGTTGCACATGCTGTTTATACTATTCCTTATACATTCTTTGTTTTAGAGCAGGGGTGTCAAACTCAAGGCCTGGGGGCCAAATCCGGCCGGTGGTACAGTAATACCCAGCCCACAAGATCATATTATATTTTTATTATAACTGGACCACGACAATGAGGTCTGCAGATTTCCTCCAGTATACCAATGTAAACATAACCGTAATGATTTAAAATATCCTAAAGTCGTTAAATATCTAAAAAAAATTAAAAATTATAGAATAAAAGGTCAGGAATGTGGCAAAATAGATTTATTTGTGTTTTCATTTCATATTTTGAATTTTGCATCCCATTATTATGACTTAAACTTATGTTTTTCACTTTTTTTTATATTTGACCTTCTTAATCCATAACTGTGACTCTGTATCTTGTATTTGGACCTTTCAGTTACACAATTTGAAATTTTAAGTCATATTTTGACCTTTTTTAACTCAAGATTTTGAATTTTATCTCATATTTTGACCTTTTCAATCCAGTATTTAAAATTTTTATCTCATATTTTGAGGTTTCAGATTTACAATTTTGAATTTTAGGTCATATTTTGACCTTTTCAACTCAAGATTTTGAATTTTTTTCACATTTTTTATCTTTTAAACACATAATTTTGAATTTTCTCTCGAAAATTGACCTTTAAAACCCACTATTACAAATATATCTCATATTCTGACTTTTAAAGCTCATGTTTTCAATTCTTATCTCATATTTTGACCTTAGAAAGTCATGATTTTGACTTTCTATCTCAAATATTTTCCTTTAAAAACATTATTTTGACTTTAATTTTTTTGTTTAGACCTTTTAATTTTATTATTTTGACTTTTTGTCAAATGTTGACCTTAAACTTTTCATTGTTCCTTTTTTTTAAGTCTTAAAATAATTTATAATCAGTCCCACATCAGTCTTTTTCCCCATAATTCATAACTGGTGAAAAGAGGTTGACAGTTTACGGTTAAATGTTGACCCTGTTTGGCTTTCCTAAATTCAGAATCCGGCCCCTGCTGTTATTGAGTTTGATGTTCCTGAGTTGCTTGAATATGTCACTGTATTTAATAACAACCTTAATTTTAATTCTGATTAATCTTTTATTTTTGTTTATTTGTTTGTGTTGCATTCAGGAGCCCATCACTCGTCAAGAACCTGCCCTCCAGTCTCGGCTATGGAAGTGCACTAAACGCCAGCTTACAGGTAGGAAGCAGCCGCCTCAGAGAACCTCTGACTCACCGGCTGCCTGCGTTTGACTGACAGGCAGGACGACTGACTGCCTGACTGATTGACCAATTGAGTGACTGAATGAGCGTGGTTTCTGTGAACAATAGGGCCCCACATAAGTGCTCACACACATGAGAGCGAAGCAAGTTTTTCCAGGCTCTTCTCCCTGCTTCTTTTCTCACACCTCCCTCTTTCTCTTTCCTCGACTTGTCAGACTCACAAGGCCACCCTGTGGTCGATTCAGGAAGCAGCCCTCCCTCCTTCTTCTCCCTTCTTTTTCCCCTTTTTCTTCTTCCTGCTCTGGCTGCCTACCTAGATTGATGGCGGCGTGTGCAAATGCAAGGGCATGTGCATTAATATTTATCTAAGCTGTCATAAATGATTTGGCTTCATAGTGTACGCCGGCGAGGTGCTCATGGCAAAAACTTTAAAAATTTAATCACTGTATATAACTTTAATGCGCAGCAGGCGAAAGTGTCAGGAGTTTTTTTTATTATTTTGAGGTAAAGTTTGGAGGGGACTTTTTTTAATAGCCATAACGCCACACAAGGGCATGTGAATGGCAGTCGGGGGGAGGTGGTTGTCAGCAAGGTGTCACAGGGGGAAAAATAGCCTGCAGAATGAAAAACTTTATCATCAGACGACTGTTTTTTCATAATTACACTATCCCACCTGCCATTTTCTTATTGTTTCACCACACCTGACTTTTCAAAATCTTACACTTTTTCAACCTTTTTCTTGCAGGCTGCCCTGGCAGAGACCTCCCTCCCTCTGCTCGGGACCCCCGGCCTCATGAACAGCGGCTCCGCAGGCCCGATGGGAGGCAACTGCCACGGCCTCCTGGGCGGCGACCCGTCCGGCCTGACGGGCGGAAGTCCACCTGGACTCTTGGGCGGCAGTCCACCTGGACTTCTGGGCGGCAGCCCCCCAGTCACGCTCAGTGGCAGCCCCCCTAACCTGTCGCACTCGGTGCACGAGGAGCTGAACGGCTCGTTCGACCACCTGGACACTAACGGACACAGCAGCCCCGGATACTCCCCACCTGTACACATGTGAGTGCATTCAGATTGAAGATAAACTCAGGAAGTGCAAACAGTGTTGTCATAATTGCTCAAAAATATGACAATATGACAAGATGCATCTTGCATACTAATGCAGCATCAAGGAAGTGACAAAACAACAGAAATCGGATTTTTTTAATTCAGTTGGTTGCCAGATTTACCAACAAAAGTGAGCATCCAAATCTAAAAACTTTGCTGGAAGTATTCCCACATTTAACCACTTAACCTTTCATACAAGCAACATACTTAGATGATAAATAGTGCATGATAACCTTTTTTTTATACGACAGCTTGTTTTGATGATTTCTTAAAATCAGAAATACAAAAAAGCTTCAACAATGTAAAAATAGGATTTCAAGCTTCTGCACTCTGTAGATTTTTATGACTCTTAAGTCCTTCTTTTTAGAATTTTCTCAGTAAAAGAGAATAAATTATCTAAAAAGTCTAGTGAAAAGTCTCTTTCTTTAGAAAATAATAATGGTTCTTGAATACCTGGACCCTAACAGACACAGCAGCCTCAGATATTTCCCACCTGTACACATTGAGTTCATTCAGGTGGTTGATAAACTCCTGCAAGTGATTCTGCAGAACTGTGCAAACAGAGTCATAATTATATGATAATTAGGGCATGTTAACAAGGATTTCAAAATTTGACTTTTTTGTTATTGTATAAAATCAAGGGGTAAAAGCTGCCTCTCTTCCTTAAAGGTACAGTGTGAAATATTTAGTCTAGTTGCATTTAGCAGAACAAACTTTGTAAAACATGAAACTTGATATAAGTAGGACTTTCAAAATAAGTGTCAATTCCCTGATTTTAAAAATGTATTTATTTATGTTATTAACTCAGAATAAGACTTTTATTCATTAATAGGGAGGGGCCCCTCTATGGACTCTGTCATCTCTTTAACTTTTGCATCTTGTCTGTTCCTACAGTACAGAAGGGACCAGATAACAGATTTGTTTTTTTTTTTATTCCACTGGTTGCCACGGTGATCATCAGAGGAGAGCATCACAAACTAGAATCCAACTGATAGATGTTGCTTATGTTCACAATTCTACACACTGTTCCTTTAAGACAAGCATGCAAGAGTCACAGCTGTGTGATAAACCTATCTGATTGTTTCATAAGAAACATTTAAAGCTTAAACACTTTGTAGGTTTTGATGATTATCAAAATCCATGCTGTACCTTTAAGACAAGCATGGCAGAGTCATAATTATGTGATAAATAGGGCATAGTAATCCTTTTTTTACATTTTACAGCTGTTTTTGATTGTTTCATAACATCAGAAATGTAGAAAAGCTGCTAAATGTAAAAACAGCATTTGAAGCTTTAGCACTTTGTAGTTTTTTTTTAACTTTACAGCCTTATTTATCAAAATGTCCTCATTACAAGAAGACTTTACTCTAAAGTCGAGTGAAAAGCCTCTCCTTAAAGGTGCAGTGTGTAATATTTAGCAGGGAAGCATTTAGCAGAACAGACTTGGTAAAAAAGAAGTCTCAAATAAGTGTTAAACACCAGAATTTTTAAAATTATTCTAATTTTATTAACTGAGAATAAGCTTTTTTACTCATACATATGAACGGTCCTCTTCTAGGACTCCACTACATTGGATTTTTGCATCTTGCCTGTTAGTACAGTACCACAGAAGGGTCCAGATACCAGATTCCCATTTTTTTTTAATTCCAGTGGTTTCCACTGTGACCACTGGAAGAGCAATCTAGAAACTGACTGTTGGATGTTGATAATACCCCCAGTTATACAAGCTGTACCTTTAACACAAGCATGAAAGTCATAATGACATGATAAATAGTGCCCTCTTTTAGATACGACACCTTATTTTGATTGTTTTATAAAATCAGTTAAACAAAATATGCTGCAAAAATGTAATAGGCCTTCTGAAAAAGGACATATTTATTCATACATCTAATGAAAAGCCTCTTCCTTATGTAAAAAACATATCGTTGGTTCTAATTTGACAAAACAGTAGTGTGAAGCTGCACCTGAATCTTAAAAAAATTCACTTTATTGTTGGGTAAAATGAAAAACTGAAGAAAAATCTTGCTCTAAAATGCATCTGAATGAGCCTTTACCCAAACTTGAACGCTCTATCCGTGCAGCCCACTGACCTCCATCAAAGTGAACTCATTATCCTGTTACCCAGAATCCCTTCCTGCTCTCTCACCGCACTATTTGAGAGATAATTGTGTCACACACAGACTCACACATCTCACATTTTTATGAGCTCCTCTCTGTGAATGCTTGTACGCGTTCCTCCCCCTCCACTCTTACACTGAATCCACTCGCTGTTCTTGTGCCCTTTGTTAGTTTAATTGCCTGATATTTAACCCTCAGTACCGGAATGTTCTTCAGTTTGTCATGACCCCAGGGCAAGGTTCACTCTCTAGCACGTATCATATCATAAGCACACTTTTCTCTGTGTGTGAGGTGAGCCGGACATTTTGATAACACTTAGTTCTCCGTCTATAAATAGGCTCTATTACACATTCGCCTTTTAATTACACCACCGTCTGCATTATGGGGGTTTAGCTGCCATATTTTATGCAAGACTGTTCCTATTAATATTAAGCAAGTGTGGCATTAATTACCCTAAAAATCTCTCCCTTCCTCATCTCTGTTTTTAATGGAACTCTGAGAGAAAGTGGCTGTTTTTGAAAAATTGATGGTGTGAGTTTCAGGAACGTCTGGAGCAGAAATCACACGCTCTCATCTGCTGTCCATCAAAACTTGTGGTGCAAGATCATGCGACATTAGCTTACCGCTCTTGTAATGGATAAAGGATGCACTCAGAGAAGAAAAGAGTGTTTGGGAGGCTCCACCAGACGTCCATACATTAATCTCTCTGGACGTGTTTACCCTGTGCTGAAATAGGGTGTTAAGTGGAGCAAAATCCAGCCAGCCTGAGACAGAATCCCAGTGTTCCCACTCCCCCAGCTCATTTAACTTTTAGCAACCGGACAGCATTGACTTCCTTTCGCTTGCTTTCTCTTCTCTCTGGCCACGCCGCCCTGACACCAGAGGACGAGACGCATTCATCCATCCGCCGCCTGCCTTTACACCCCCCCCCCCCCAACGACAACCTCAAAATGGAAGAAATGTGTTTTTCACGACCGGCTTTTCCAGCGTGTTGTTTAAATAATGGAGTGGCTTGTAGCGCTAAACTAAATAGCACATCACCTTGAAGGCCTTTCTCAGGAGAGGACCCCATCAGCAGAAAACAAGTCGATCCAACAATTAGACCGACCCCCTCCTTTACCACGCAACGTCTGGAGGTTAATGCTAACTGCTTAACCGCAAACCAGATCGCCCCAGGCCATGCCGGGGTGTGTGAGTGTGTATCCGCTTGTGTGGATGCATGTGCAATACGCTCATGTACACCCTAAGGGGTATTCTTAAAAGAAAACCAAAACTGCAGCTGTAAAATTAGGTTTCCCAACGCAAGCAAATTAGCAACTTTGCACAGAATGAAAACTAGTGGAGTTAAATATTTATCACAGTCAAAAACTTCACCAGGAAAAGCAAATAAAAGCTCAAAATATCAACCATTTCATTGTCCCTTAATGAATCATACATAGGAGTGTACTACTAAGTCCTCCACCTCCACCCAGCATCAGACCCCCACGGACTAATGACCTTATTTGCATCCCTGACATACCTCTGCATGATTGCTGCTGCTAATCTCCATCTGATGTGAGAGCAGGCATCTTAACAAGCACACAAACGTGCGATCTTGAACGTGCACGAGTATTTATTACGCCGCAAAGTCCGGCGTTTACTCCTGAGTGACTCAATAATGGCAGCTAGCCATTAAGCACTAAATGGCTCCTTCACATATTTTAATAAAGTGTCAGGTCCGTGAAAGAAGCGCTGCATGATTTCCAGGTGCATGTTTTTCCTTAAAGACACAGAAACACAGTAAAATGCTCTTTATTTATAAAGGAGGCCTTTGGACACTCATTCAGGACATCAGCTGATCTGTGTCATGGACAGGCAGGCGCAGGAGAACATCCTCTAAGACAGTGGTTCCCAATCTTTTCATTTGAGCCCCCCTTACCTTTATTGTAGCAGAACAGAGGACCCACACAAACAAAAGATGCTACATAGATGTTTAAAAATAACATCAAATTTTAACGTATTATTGCTCAAATCTAAACACGATAGCCTCACAGAAAGGTGTCCTCACATAGAGACCTCTGCATGAACAGTCCACAAGTGTTTTATTATGATTTTAGTGAGTATAAGTAATTTTAATGACCTTGCACCTTCCCTGACATCTCTGGTGCCCCCTTAAGGTGGCCCTGGACCCCATATTTTGAACCGATGACCTAAGAAAATGTGTAAGAAATAGTCATTTTTATCTACTTTTTAAAATGTGTGATGCTAAATCTGCACTTGCATGAGGTTATGACAAGATAACCACATGAAAAATAAATGTAACCGATAATTGAATTGTTAAAAATGCAGCAAAAGGTGAACAGAGAGACTTAACATGGGATCATTTTGGATAAAATTGGCTTGTATTGGGGGGTGCAGATATCATAGGCCCTTGGGAACAACTGAGGCACACAGATACGCCCTGAAATGTGTTTTTGCAGCATATATTTAATCTAAATCTAACTTACTCACTGTTGTTGATTAAAGCAGTCTGCTGTAGCAAATCCAAACCTTTATGCACCTGTTGTCAGGCACTTTTACACCAAATTATCCAACACATGTAGTTAGAAATAACAGGAATACCACCTAAGAGCTGTAGCTTTCTAAGAGGTTGACCAATATTTTGATACTTTATGATACTGCAAGTTTTCAAAGGATATTATCATAACAGTGGTTATCTTAAATAGTGATAGGATCGAAACATTTATGTGCAAACATATGTTAAAGAATCTTGAGTTGCTGTAAAGTCTAAGTAATCACACATGGTTGAACAAATTCCCAAAGCACACCTAGACTTTCCTGAAGGCACACCAGAGAACCTCCACACCATTCACCAGAAATGTTTACATGCAACTGAAAAAGTTGATTTGGAAGGTGAAGATGGCCTAGTGCACTGGTTCCCAACCTTTTTACCTAAATGCCCTCCCTACTCATTTCTAAGGAAAGCTAAAAACCCCCAGGAGAGGATCTGTTCATTTTCAAGGAAAAATCCTCAAGTTTAAAACTTCAAAAATTTACGAGAAAAAAAACTGACATTTTTTTACTTCCAAAGCCGAGAATCACAACTTTTATTTGATGCAATTATAAAGTTGGGAAAAAAATAAAATCAAAAATCCAGCCACTTTTTTTCAGTTTGTTTTTTGACGATTTTTTACTTAATGTGGAAAATGTGAGAGTTTAAAAACTTGAAATGTTTGAGATTTTAACATCAAAATTGAAGACCATTTAAACTTGATTTTTTTCTAGATTTTCTCATAAATTTCCAACTGTTCAAGCACTGAAATTCTGCGTTTGTTTTCTTGTAAATGTTGAATTTATAATCTCAAAAATTTCCCCTTAAAATTTCCAAAAAATTAATGGATCCTTTTATTTTTTTTATATTTTAGGGTGGCCCTTATATACCATTGTACATTATGTTTCTTACAATGATTTTTAAAAAATGTACATCTTAATTTGACCACGTCAGAGCAGACAGGGTCCTGTGCTCCCCTGGGATCTTTGCTGCCCTCTCTGGGGGTGCTTGGACCCCTGGCAGCCAGGTTCAAGTCTGGCCTGTGGCTTTTCCCCTGCATGTCCCTCCCCTACTCTCTCATCCCTGTTTGTCCTCCTCTTAGTCAAAAATTAAGGCATAAAAAGCCCCAATATATGTATCAAAAAACAGCAAATTGGCAAAAAACCATAAGTACTTCTTGAAAAGTTGACTATAGAGGCTGAACGTGGGATCATTTTTGAGTAAACTGGTTTAACTTTAAAGCCATAGCAAAGTAGAAAACTGATATAACAAATGTAATAACTACAGGCTTTATTTAGGGATTTTACATCAATTTTTTTTTTGTATTCTCTTAAAAAGAATCACTCTGGACCTCTGTGGGCCAAACTTCAGCCCCAACCAGAAATATTTCCATCTTACAATGACAATAAAAAACAGAGACAATACAGATAACAGCTTCCAGTTTTGTCTCATAAATGTCTGATCTGATCTTTACAAATGTATTATCTTTAAATCAAATTAACCAGGGCGTTTAGCATAGCATGAGCCTCTAAATCCATTTCAAATCTGTTGGATTTCACTGAGTAGAATTACAGATTAAAAATCTGCACAGTCTGGATAATATTCTACCAAACAACAGCAGATCTAAACTCACTTTTTGATAAACTGCTGCTACGAGGGAGCATAATTAGTGTTTTTCTGTGTCTGTAACCTCTGACCGAGCTGTTTTTCTTCCTCTCCTCTCTCTGCCTGCGTGAATCTTGGGGGCAGAAACAGAAATATTCATCTCTCTGCTTGCATCCTGCTAAGATCAGCCTCCTCTCTTCATCCCACCACATCAGAATATTAATTTACAGTATTTGCCTCTGAATATTAAAGTCATCTGTACCTTTTAAAATTCTTTTCAAATTCAAAGCCACCGCGCCCCGCTCCCCCCTCCCCCTCCTCCTCCTCTCCCAGTGATGAAGGCAGCCCAGGAGAGCGGCTCCGAGACGAGTCCTAACATACTACCACTTGATAAGTCTCCCTCTCTCTCCCCCCTTGCTCTCCTCTTTCAAAGTCTACGGGGATTTTCTGATGCATCCGATGTGTCAGAAATAATTAGGTTTTGTCAGATTTATCATCGTGGCACAAACCCCTCTCCCCGACTCGGGCCCCCGGATCATGTTATGCCTTGTTTGTGTGTGACAGCATTATTATTCTTGTTAGTCGCCCAACTCTTTCTTTTTTTTATCTCCACCCACTCTTCTGTTGTTCTGAAGGGGGAGACGTCCCGCTCCCAGCGCCACGGCTGCTTCCTGCCCAGCACTTATTGACAGCGGCTAAAGATATTCATCCATTTAGAGTTAAAAACATGTATCATGGTGTCCGAGCGAACTGCCGGGGCTGAAGTTGATTAATGGCAGAACCTAGCTGCCGGTTTTTCCTCTTGAGGAGCGACACGCACAGCCCCTGCATATTAACGAGTGGCTGCGCTTTCTATTAACTAGATAAAAAAGCCTCTCCTCTGCCTTTGCTCCAGGGGGCTCAGGGATGAGAAATTCTCCATTATTTATCATGTGGCCTGTTTTTTTCCCCCCTCCGCTTTTTCCTTTTTCATGTATTTCAACCTGGTGTCATCAGTAAACTTTTAAATGCCAAACATGTCTGGAACATCACAGCTTATCGGCCTTACAGGGGCCGTGTTTTTTCATGCAATTTTCATGCGCTTACTTACAGTAGACGTGAGGCATCATGTCGAATTAGCGTCTCGCAAACAACATGGTTGTTGCTCTGCTAGATAAGGCATGTAATGGCCTTTTTTTTTTGATACAACAAAATATTTATCTGGCAGCTGAACAGCACACTCTGTATTCTGCACAGGAGAGAGGAAAAAGACCAGACAGCCCTTCTCTTTTTTGTACATTATTTAAAGTGATAACAACTTTATTTATGTTGCACTTTTAAAAACAAAGCTGCAAAGTGCTCTAGCTGCATGAAAGACATGAAAGTTCTTCAAATGTGGATTTAACCCTCTGAGTCCGAAGATGTTTTTAACCTTTTTTTTTTTTTCATCTGGACTTTTTGTCCTAAAAAGCTTCTAAAACACCCACCCTGTGGTGCACAGTCAGCCTCTACGCATCATTCTTTTACAGACAACCTGGGCTTCAAGAATATGTGTGCTGCAGAAATGTCACTTATATTTTAAAAAGTTATGGAACTATAAAGACAAAAAAACAATAACAACTGAGACTTTTTATTAGTACAAACTTAAGAATATTCACAGTAAAAGATGGTGGCTAATGCTAAGCTAGTGGAAAAAAACTATCAAAAATGGTTTTAAAAATGGATTAAAAAACATACGTTTAATATCAGAGTTATTGGTGTGAATTTAGTCTTTAAAGACCCTAAAAAGTCATCCAAGTTCCAGGCTCTGAAGGCATGGATAGCTTCATTAGAATGGCAAAATGTAGGGCTTCCAGAGGGACAAAAAGAAAATGGCTATGATTTAGGGTTCTAAAGTTATCACTGCAAACAGGAACTGCCTCAAACAAAGCTAGCACTAAAAGTGCAAGGACTTTTTCGTAAATATATTAATATATCGAAGATTTTCTCTCACAGAATGAATACTTTTTTCACTTTATAGGCCCAGAGAGATGGGAGAACAAGTTCATGCCCAAAAAAATAATTCCTAGTCATTATATTTTTGCTGCATGTCAAACACAAGGCCACCCATAAGGGGAACATAAAAGAGAAAGTTTTCGGGAGTCCAGCCAAGCTGGGGGTCCAAGGAGGTCAGCAAAATCCTGGTTTACTGTAAAGTAAAGCTGTGGGAACAATGTTTCGTGTTCTCTCCTGAATAATAACCACTCTAATAAAGCAACAAAACATGAATTTTCTTTATTTTTTCTGTAGTACAAATATAGCCTTTTCAAAATGTAAACCCCTTTTGTTAAAACAGATTTATCTTTGTATAGGTAAAGTTAAAAATGTGGTTAGGCACACTGAACTAAACCACTTGGAAAGTTATGTAAGACTTTAAAGCTTGGCCATAATGAGCACAAATGTCAGGATGCCAGAAAATAAAATGGAAAAATCTGAGAAAATTTTCATGGAAAATAATTGTATAATTGTGTTAGAGGGAAAAATTGGCAAAAAGTGGTGAAATGGCCAAAAAGCAGCAAAAATGAGTTAAAACTGGAAAAAGAATGGGGAAACATGGGCAAAAAGGGGCTAAACTGAGTGAAAGCAACCAAAATGGGCTAAAGATACTAAATGAGATATAAATCCCAAAAAAAGTGGTAAAATGGTAAACATCAAAAATGGGTAAAACTGGCAAAACAACAGGAGGCAAACATGGGCAAAAAGTGGCTAAAAAAGAGTGATAAGCAATCAGAATGGCTGAAAAGTGGCTAAAAAGGGATATAAATGCCCAGAAGGTGCAAAAGGGTGGCAATAAAGTGGCAAAGCAGTGGAAAAATTGGCAAATGTGCAAAAAATGGCAATTATTGTTGAAAAAGCAACCAAAATGGGCAGAAAACAACAACAGTTTTGATATAAATGCCAAAAACATGTGGCTTAAATTGGTTAAAAGTGACAAAAGCCTTAAAACTGGTTGAAATTGGTGAAAAAGGTCAACAAACAGCCAACATGGGCTGGAAATGGCAAAAGAAGTCATGAAAATGGGTGGGAAAAGAGTTGAAAAGCGGTTAAAAAGTTGCACAAATAAATAGGTCCGACATCAAATCCCACTTATAGTTTGATTAATTTTTCAGCACTACAATAAGTTAGCTGTCAGCCAAATATAACACCAGTCTTACATATTCAACACATGCATTGATATCATTAATAGGTTTTTTGGGGTTATTTTTTGGGGTGGGGGGGTAATTCTATGGGCAGCCCTGGTCACACATAAAAATCTTCAAGGTCAAATTTCTGTTTTTTTCTTTTGGTTTTAAAGTCCCATTCTGTTTTTTTTGTTTGTTTGTTTTTTTAATTCAAGCAACATTACCGCAGCACACATATTCTAAAAGTCCAGGACAGGACGTTAGATCTTGATGGTTCACCACAGGGTTGATGTTTTAGAAGCTTTTTAAGACAATAAGTCCAGGTGAGACAAAAGGGCTAAAAATAGCAAAGGGCTCAGGGGGTTAAAAAGCGAAACCCCATGTAAAGCAATGGGAAAAAGTCAAAAAAGTACCAGTGAAAGGAAAGAAGTGTGTGATTAGCTGAGGAATGTAGTGATATAGCACTTACAGGTCTAACATTTCTCACCACTGTCTTCGTGTCACAGGCCGCCCGTTCACGTGAAGGAGGAGCCACTCAACATGGACGACGACGACTGTCCGATGTCACTGGTGACGACAGCCAATCACAGTCCGGAGCTGGACGACGACCGGGAGCTGGAGGAAGGGAACTTATCAGAAGACCTGGAGTGACTAGGATACAGCTTCTGGTCGACGTATCCCTCCGCCCCGCCGCACTGTTTCTCTCACACAGACTAGAAAAAAAAAAAAAGAACCACTCCACAATCCAAGCAAAACCACAGCTGACTCTCTCTCTTGTCTCTCTCACCACTGGGACTATTTATTGAGCATGCATCCGGATGGAGACCGGTCCAAAGGAACTCTTTGTTGCAGCCCTTTGGGATCCCCCTCGAACATGACAGGCATGAGATGTCTGATTAAAAAAAACAACTCCTTGAGACCTATTTCTTTTGAGATGGCGTGGCCACGTACAGTACAAGGATGATGGACTCATGGATGGGGAAAAATAACCTAAAACAAATGAGCAAGTCGTGTTCTGTTGAAAGCTAGCGGCCTCATATACTGCCAAAAAGGAAGACGTTTTATGTTTGTGAATAATCCAACCCTTCCCCCCCAGTAGTTGTTAACGTCTAGAGACAATTGCTGGTTCAATTCAAGTTGTTGCTCTGTTATCATTTGCACAGGAGTAGTCTCAGAAGTTTGTGTCACTGCCTGTATGTTGCTACTATTATAAAAACCAGTATATTATTTTTAGCTCTTTTTTTTTTTTTTACCATCTTTTAATTTCAGAAATATTTTTTTGACACCACCAACTGTAAATGCCATTCCCTGAATCGCACCAGAGACGGAAATGTGGTACCAAGACTGTTGTTGCAGCTGTCCAGAAAAAAAGAAGAAAAAAAAAAACAGAAAAAAAGGTTGACTTCCAGTCTATTATCTGTTTGTGATTAAAAGTGAAAAACTGGAAATTCAGTTGGGACAAGTTTGTGTAAAGCACCATTTACAAAACAAATGCATTTCTGCATAATTTTCCTTCTTGCTGTTCTCTTTTACCTCCTCGTTCGAAAGCTTTGTCTACCTGCAAACAGTCACAGGCAACAGCTAGAAACCAAAGCCAACACTAGCAATGGCCAATAGCTTATAGACAGAAGGCACCAAACTCCTCTTGGTCTTCTGCCACTTTAAACTAGTAACAAAGAGAAGCTTTTGTTCCACAAACTACCTTCGAAAAACCTCTGGGATTGTTTCATTTAAGCCCTATACAAAGATGATCACGAGTTAAGAGAGAAGGGGAAGGAAATGCTGATTTTGATGTGTAATTTGAGAACTCTTAGAGCGTCCACTTTGGGGATTTTTCTGCCAGACGTACTGTAGGTAAAAAAGGTGATGTGATATTTGATCTGCAGTCATTTTTGTGCTGGTGATTTGCCTGGTAGAGAGCAGCTAACTGTTAAAGTGGATTATGACCAAAACAAGACATTTGTGTATTCAATGGAAGTGCAGAAACATTGTGTTATTGTGAAATTTATTTTGTTAAACATCACACATCATTGCTTTTATTTTGTAGGGGTTTTAATTTTATGTATTGTCAAAGTGGGACTGTCAGAATAATGTTTTTTTGTTTTGTTTTGTTTTGTTTTTTTTTCCGAGCCGCGTCAAAAACTGAAAACATCGCTAACCAAACATGAAAAATATCTAGTAAAGCCAAATAATTCATGATAACAAGTTGAAATGATGTGGCTTGGTCACCAGGAGAAGCAAATAATAAATAGCCATTGAGGAAAAGGATATGGAAGGTTAGCCTTTTCTAGGTGATATTTGCTTTAACTCATCACTCATCATGTGCTTCAAACTTTAACGCTACAACACGGATGTGCTCTGTAAAGGTAGCCAGCTTTTTATAACACACCTGGTGTTTACAGAAACTAAAGAGTAGTCGTCATTCCATTTCCCCCACTGCTAATGTCATCTAGAAAAGTGTTGTTGCTTTAATGGTCACTTCTGTTTTCAGTAAACCAAAGTTACACAAAATTCTGCCTCCTCTTGTATGGGATAAAGAGATGCTAAAGCAACCGCGCGCACGGACCCCGAGCTAACTTTCGAAGAGTGGCTTGTGCTGTAACAACCGACCGAAGTGCAAACACTGTGTTTCCTAGTGTTGCTAAGGCTAACACGCAAACACGTGCAGTACTGTACAAAACACACGGCATGTAAAATACACATAAGTCAAGAGGGTACTGGGCCCAGGAACAAAGCTTATCCCTTCAATACTTAGCTGGAGTCAGCACTTGAAGACCATGTTCTTAATAATCTTATCACACCAAATAAAAAGGACGCTGCGTCTTTCAAAAAAAAGAAAAAGAAAAAAAAAAAAAAAAAGGGTTCTCCCACTTACCCAAAAAGGCTTTGGAAAGCTTCTACCTCTGCACAACAAATTTCCGAACAATTCTGACAGATTGCACGAGTTTTAGGAACGCCACAGGAGCTGTTACA
Source organism: Cheilinus undulatus (assembly GCF_018320785.1). Classification (NCBI taxonomy): domain Eukaryota; kingdom Metazoa; phylum Chordata; class Actinopteri; order Labriformes; family Labridae; genus Cheilinus; species Cheilinus undulatus. Next base: position 6,683,267 of record NC_054887.1, read on the forward strand.
CTTTCCTACGCTTGTCTCATAGGACGTGGCTCGAACCAACGTTTACATTCCCTGAAAGATTTGCATTGTAATAGGTTGTCCTCAAACATTTGTAGAATGATAATGTATAGATTACCTGTAAGGGACTATTGTGTTTAAAATGCATGTCTAAAAATCATTTGGTGGACTGGAAACAAGAACCAATAAAAGAATATAATAAAAATCATCAGAAAGATGGCCGTACAATGCATCGGAGTGCATTACCTCAGATATACTGTTTTGGGAGGGATAAAACCTGTCAGCCACAGAATGCATATTACCTGTAGATTTGCATGGGTTTTGTATAAATTAAGTAAAAAAATGTCTAAAATAGTTGCTTGCACATAATACCAGAAAGACCTCCAGAACTGCGATCTGCTCCTCCACTAGATTTTAGGATTGTCTGGATTTTCTGGGTTGATTTTGTCTGTATTTTGATAACTGTGCATACTTATGTAAAAAAAAATGTTGGTGGACCCATAAAATTTACCAGACTTTTTTCTAAGAGGAAAAAAAATCTCAGTGTTTCTTTTCTGACTTACCTGAATTTTTACTGTTTCTCTCTCATTGCTCGCTAAGAATAGCAAACCTGCTTTTTCTGCATCTGCTTTGCGTAGCTGTAAGGCTTAACCTAATGTGTGTATTTATTGCTTGTACCTCTGTGCATACTTTATGAAGCATTATGTCTGGCAGTTGAGTCATGTATCCTTTCTACTGCTATCCTTCTCTAATTGGGAATATGATCCCCCTATGTATACAGTAAATTGGGACTGTAGCAAACATATGTTTATGTAATTGGTGAAAACTTTTTATTTTTGTTTCATTTCCTTTTGAGATCCTTTTTTTGATACTTTCATTACTGTGTACTGTGTCCATACGTTAAAGGTTCTCTGACATTAGAAGGTCATGGTTGAGAATTGTAACAGACGTTATTATTTTCTGTATTCATGGCATTTCACTGCTGAATAAAATAAAGGACCAAAACTTGGAATTTGAAAAGCAACTGTCTACCTCCAGCATCAGAGAGTATTTTTTTTTATCCCTGTCTCCTCTGTTACACATATATCTTTTATTCTACAAAGGCACAGCCATGAAAATCTAGCTGGCATTACACTTTTAGGAGCTGCTACTTCAGAGATGTGAAGGAAAAGGGGCTTGGAAAAAAAAAACAATTAAATTTTAATGTATATGTTACAAGGCTTTGTTCCAGCTTGCAGCACCTAGAGTCTTGTTTAGAAGAGCGGGACAAGAAGGCACTGTATTGCCCACCCCTCTGGACCTGTAATGGGTTTAGCCTTTGTATGATTCAAGCCCACTGCTTTCATGTACCACAAGCATGTCCCAGTATACACGGAAGCACTACCTTTTTTAAAGGCTTTTGGATTCTGCTTAGGAAAAGTGGTTTTGACGCAGACCACATTATTAAATCTGTTGTCATGCTTGTGTTAAAAAAAATGACCTTATTACCATCAAGTTTCTGCTTCATGTAGGGAAAACAATGATGTGAAATTTCATCAAACGTCTTGCATTTTTCATCAATCTCCAACACGGCAGTTTCCTTTTGACACTTCAAACAGGGGGGAAAAAAACATGCCTTTTAGCCTCTCGATTGATGGATGTTGACTGCTAAAACGCTATGACAGGCTGTGTGGCTAAATCAACTCCAGCAGGCCTACCACACCTTGTCGGTCATGGAGCAGCCAGACACTGACACCCTCATTGAGATTCAAACTGAATCTACCATGACCAATGGGTTGCCCATTAGCTCGTCTGTATGCCGAGAGCCTTCTACACGTTCCAAAGGGTGCTCAGGGACATCGTGGGACCCTTTGAATCATGTCCGCTGGTCATTTAATCGTAACGCTGATGCATGTTCTTTTTCCTTACCATATGATGTCCCATGAGGGGTCAGAAAACAACAGCATTTTTCATAAAAGGCGCACTTCTCTGTCTCTTTCTCCCCCCCCCCAGATGACAGTCCCAGGCATCAGCCATGGCAGGCTCCTGTTATCTCCTCAGCAATGGCGTTCCGGAGCATTAGCTAGCTCGCGAGGCACTCGTCTTCCGTGCTATTTATGCACTTGGAAGTGTTTGTGAATTCAAGTGAGGGATCGCATACGGAGTGCAACAAGGGCCGCTGTGTACTACACAACATCAGAGGCAGCTCCGACATTAAAGTGTGAGAGCGCCTGCTATAGACCCTTCTTTCAAAGGCCATGAAATAATAATGGGTTGTGGTTAGAGAGGTATCCGTGAGTCACACTGGCTGCTTTTCATAAAGTGGAGTTATTTACAGTACGATGAATAAAAGAAAGGGTAGCTGCTGGTGCAAGCCTTTTCCACACGAATGGTGGGGGGAAACAAGTCCCTCTAATATGCAGTGGCAGTGCAGCACACTACAGCAGCTGGGAAACAGAAACTGACATATGAGTTTATCTGGGAAAAACTGTGTCAAAAATTGATCGATATATGGGAAATTTGCATTTTCCTTTTCTTGCCAAGAGTTAGGAAAGTAGATAAAAGTAGACTTTTATGTCTGTGTTGCAGTGTTAACTTTGGCAGGTATTTTAGTTTTAGTCTTAGTTTTAGCCTTTAAATGAAATGTCTTTTAAGTTGTAGCCATATTTTAGTCATTTCTACCCTTATCAGTTTTAGTCTAGTTTTAGTCGACGAAAACTAAATTTTAGTCTAGCTTTAGCCCATAAAAATTTCTGGCATTTTAGTCTTTACTTTTAGTCCGAACATTTATTTTCTTGCCTAAATCTGGTACCAAGTCATGGTAGTGTGTTCTCTGCACTCTGCCAAACCTGGGTCCCTGCTTTCTACAGCTGAGAGGCAGAAGAGATACAGCTGCATTTGTTTCTGACAGATTTACCCACAGTGGAGAAATATCAGACTGTGAATGTCTGACGAAAACTACATTACATTTTAGTCTAGTTTCTAGTCATCTTGACGAAAACTAAACTTAGTTTTTGTCAGTTTTAGTCATCACAGATCTTTTTTTGTTAGTCATAGTCTAGTTTTTGTCATGGAAAAAAAGGCTGTTGTCGAGTGCTTTTAGTCACAGTTTTAGTCGACAAAATTAACACTGCTGTGTTGTAAATATGAAGGTACAATGTGGAGATTTAGCTTAGTCTAGCATCACATAGAGATTCAAAACATGTTTGGTGTGCAGATGGCCTACTAGTTACGTCATGACCAATGTACACAGGAGGCCTGGGTTCAAGCCCCCCCCCCATCCCCATCCACTGTCCACCTCCTCTATCAATAAAGGCAGAAAAAGCTGAAAAAATATATATTATTAAAAATTTGGCAGGCATTGCTCAAGTTGAGAAGTCATCGCTGTCAGGACAGAAGTTAGAAATGTAATCCACAGAAGAGAAACTATAAAACTAGCAAAAACAAACTAAGTCTTGTGTCATTTAGACAAGAAGAAGGATGCCACAGAGATTTGTGGTTTGGGGATTTTGTCATTTATTACTGTGCTATCGCTAGACAAATTCTGGTCGTACAGTTTTAAAAGGAGAAAAATTTGCACTGATGTGGTCAGATTTTGATCACTTTAGAAAGAGCCATGCTAGTTTCCCCTCTGTTTCAGTCTTTTACCAAGCTATGATACCTGGTTTTTGCTAAAGACCCTATGACTAGTAACTCCAATATGAACAAATAAGCACCTTGTCTTAGTTTTTAAAATAAACAAGATTAAATAGGTATTTGGGTTCTTGCAATTCTGTGTTGCTTAGCACTGTGTTGTTACAGCTAGCCAAATTCTGGTTAAAAAAGAAATTATTGGCCCTGGCGCTTTCAGATTGTGTTAACTTTGGAGCCATGCTAACTGTTAAGCAAAACCATGCTAACTTTCTCTTATCCTTCAAGTAATTTTTAAGCTAACAAGTTAGCACACAAAATCATGTCTTTTTTTAGAGACCAAGTAGCAAATGACCACTTTTGTTCTGTTATTAGCACTGTTTTGTTATTTCTAGCTAAATGTTGATCACATGAATCAAATTCATGCTAAAATAAGAGCTAATGCTACAGATTTTGCTAACTACTTATTGTTTCACTATGTCTTCCATCTTAAAGCGTAGCGAAAGCTAACTTTCTCCTGCAATAGCCATGAATCATGGCCTCTAAGGGAAATAAATTAGCACTTTTTTGTTTGTTTGTTTGTTTGTTTGTTTGTTTTGTGTGTGTGGGGGGGGTTATGTTGTAAGTTCAGGCTTGGGGATTTTTTGTTTAGTACTTTAATTTTATGCTAGCCGATTTCTGGAGGTCATGTTGTTAATGCTGACAGATTTTGTTAACTTTGGGACCCCGCTATGCTAACTGTTGTCCTCTGTTTCTAACCTCAAAGGTAAGCTATGCTAACTTTCTTCTAGCTTTTGCTAAATATCCATCGGCCAGGGTCTATCATACTGTGGTTTGTAAATTTTGTTGTGTTTAGCGCTGTGTTGTTAGCTGGCAAAAATACTCCAAATAAGAGCTAAATTGGTGCTGATGCTTTAAAATTTTGTCAGCTTTGGACAGAGCCATGCTAGCTTTTCCTGGTTGTTATCAAGCTATAAGCTAAGCTACGCTAACCTTCTCCTGGCTTTTGCTAAATATTCATTGACCAGGAACTCTACAGCTGACAAATTAGCACACCAAATCTTGGTTTTTTGGAAATAAATGAGATTAAGTGGCAAACTGGGGTCTGATTATTTTGGTGTATTAAGAGATGTGTTTTTCTATAGCTTTATTGACAGTGATGCTTGGAGATTTGATTCAAATTTGAGCAGAGCCATGCTTACTGTTCCCTTATGTTTCTAATGTTCAAGCTAACCTATACCTACTCTCTCCTGGTTGTTACAGGAACTACAGCTAATAGATTAACCCACAGAAGAGATGCTTAATTGGGTCTCAGAATTTGTGTTGTCTTTAGGCCTCTGTTGTTAATGCTAGCTAACCTGCACTAATTCCTAAATACTTCATTCATTTTTGACATAGCCATGCTAGCTGCAACCCCCCGAACTTTGATCTTAAAGCTAAGCTGTGCTTACTTTCTCCAGTCTTTTGCTATTCAAATACCAGGAACTCTACAGCTAACAAACTGGCACATCAGAAGTATATAAGATTAAGCAGCAAACTGGGGTTTGCAGATTTTGTTGTGTTAAGCACTGTTTTATAAGCCAAATGTCTGCCAAATAATTCAATTAAGAGCTAACCTGTTAACTACATAGCCATGCTAGCTGTTCTCCTCTGTTTCAGTCTCAAAGCTTAGTTGTGCTTACTTTTTCCTGTGTTTTCTTTATCCATCAACCAGGAACTCTACAGCTAATAAATTAGCACACCAAAGTTTTTTATTGGGAATAAATAGGATTAAGTAGCAAAGAGGGGTTTGATTATTATTTGTGTTTAGCACTGTGTTGTTAGCTGTCCAAATAATCCAAGTAAGTGCTAAATTTGCACTGATGCTTACAGATTTTGTTAACTTTGGAAAGAGCCATGCTAGCTGTTGTCAAGCTTTAAGCTAATCTTGCTAACTTTCTCTTGGTTTCTGCTTAATACCCTCAGAACAGGAACTCTGAAGCTAACATTTAACAGTTGGTTTATAGAAGAGCACAAGTGGCAAATTGGTCTTTGGTATGTTGCGTTACAGCTGTCTTAATAATCTAAATAAGCTCTGAAGTGGAGGGAGCAATGCTAGGCTAGGTTTTCCTCTATTTTAAAGCTTTAAGTTGAGCTATGCTAGCTGTTTTCTCATTTGAGAATGTCTTTTGGCCTTTTCTTTTTGGTTTTTGATAGGATACCTAAAGAGAGAGACAGGAAATATGGGGAAAGAGAGTGGGGAAGACTTGGACCAGTCCACGCCAATGATAGGAATCGATCCATTCTCAGTCTCTGTAAATGGGCACATGTTCTACCAACTTAGCTAAACCAGCGCCCTGTTTTCTCATTTTAACTCCAAATGCACAGCATAGAAATTAGGGTAGTACTATTTTTTTCATCTACATTCACTGACCACATTATGCCATGACCCTTGAATGGCTGTCAGTATATGAGAGCACAATGATAAAAGGACAAATGGCTAACATCCTGCCCTTCTGTATTAGCTGTGCATCCTAGCACCATTCATTTCATCTCCAACTCTGACCAATTAGGTCAATTTATGAAGCGTCCCCTTTCGGGATTGGGCGGTAAATATCTCTCGGTCTCCCAGTTTATTGATTAAGAGTGTCGACTCTCTCTTCTCTGTCTCTTTCTTCCTCTCTCCACTCTTTTCTGACCTGACGATGCGTGTCGGCTCCCTTGAAGACCCTCGCCCCCAGGCTGCAAAATTGCCTGCTAAATAGTCCGAGGCAATGGCAACGCTAATTGAGATCATCATTATTATAATTGCGAGCCCTGAAAAGCGCGTCTTAAATAATTTGCATTGCTCTCAAGTTGATATTGGACGCAGTGCAAAAATAATTGCATAGCTCGGAGGCATGACGCTCAGTTTCGATGGTGGGCGAAAGGGGACTCGTGCGTCCCGCTCCCCCGCCCCACCCAGCTCCTGTAAGCGCCCCAGCCGGTGCCAAATTGGGTGCCACAAGACGATGCACTCAATTTCAGATGTCATCACTGGCTGTTAAGGCAGCAAAGTTTTTTGGGGTGTTATTTTTGCTCTCTTTCTGTTATAAACATCTTCACAGTCAGCAAATTTAAGAACAAAGTCGAACAAAATTCCCATGAGCTCTTCGGTGCTCTTTCCGGTGTTGTGTTTCTTTTGGTCACTGTGTTTTAACATCACTTTGACTCCAAATTCACCTGCACTTTCGCCACACATCGGATTTTCCTAGAAGCTGCTGAGACAGACAGAAAAATCCTGTGACCTCGATTCTTAAAACTTCACTCATCATTACATCAGAGGGACCTGACGTGAAGGTACTTCTTTGGTGTAATGTATGCAAGAGAAACTCCTATTTCTCCAACTGAAACAAGGGATTAGCCCAACAAAATGGTGAGAAAGTGCTGATATTCATGAATTCTTGCCTGTGGCATTATCTACGACACACACATCCTATCAGGTTCTCTCTCAACGTGTCTCACCCACATGCACAGAAAGACTTTGCATAATGAAAATGATGAGGTGACGTGATATATCTCATTATTTGTTTGCTTGAAACAACAAAAACAAGCCTTCTAGGCTCATTTCGCATGCCAAAAGAGCACATAAGACATGAACTAAAAGGGTTGAATCAGATTAGGTAAATCCTCTTAGAAACAGCACACGCTCTTTACCTTTATCAATCATGTTTCACATCTTTTTCTCACTTTATAGTGCCGTCTTTGCTTACATGCTCAAGCACTTTCAGGTGGATGGTGTGCAGGTGGCTGAAGAGGTTAGGCTTGGAAAAAAATCCAAACTATCATCTTTAATCCATGGTAATCACCTCTGGCCTTAATCACCAATTCATAATGGAATTTCTAATGGAATGATTTCAATTACCTACCACCACCGGCACCAGCGACTTCTGCAATTAAATTAGGACAATGCAATTGTACGTCTTTGTCTCAAACCTCAATATGTTTGTGCTTAAGAAGTCTGGAGCCTTTTTTTTGTTTGTGGAACTTCTGAAGGAAGTTTGGTCTTCTGGAAAGGAGCATTTTTTTCAAAAAAGGGGGAAAGGAAAACCTTGGGAGTTGATCATGTGGGGGTTGGGGGTGGTAAAGAAAAAAAGAAATCTCTTGCATTAGTGAGGAATGGTGGGTTAAATCACTTACTGAAGATTTTTAATGACATTTCAGTGTTCCTCGTATAATTACTCTTCATCCGAGATGGGCCGTAATGCTGTTGGACAGTCGCGGTTCAGGCTCGCTAGCTCGCTTCATTAGCGTGTCATTCCTATTTCACATCAGAGGCTTTAATTGTAATGCTGAATATGCACAGCTCTCCACAGAAGCCTAATCAAAGTGGATCCACTTGTATTATTAATATCAGAAATCAGCCCGCTTGCTATTTTTTTATAAATAAAAGAATACAGACGCATAAATCAGCTGTCATTTATTAGCATGGCCCTGGCATATCCGCCAGACATGCAAGAAGAGCAACCCCACCCCATCTCCGTTCTTCTCCGTGCATCACTCATCAAGATTTAAAAAGAATAAAAGACAGAGAGGAGAAAAGAAAAAAACCTGCATTAAATATACATACTAATTCCACCGTGGAGTAATCAGATTACAAAGCAGGTGACACAGGGTGCAGAAAACGCGGACGGCAGTCAGTAACGAGGGGATGGAAGGGTTCACAAGGAGGAAAAACAGAGGAGGGAAAGGTGGAGAGAAAGGAAAGATTTGAAGGATTATGGATTTACATTCAAAAGCAAATACCACAAGAGAAAGAGAGCAGCAGAAACGCAGTCTTTGAAGGATGGAGTAGCTCTGCACAGGTTGTGCTGACCAGCTTTAAAAAGCAGCTGTGTTTTGAATCCTGTGGCAGTGGGAGTCAAAGTGCTGCGAACCGCTAATCCACATCAGTGACGGGCTTTTGGTGCTGATGCAGATGGCACGCGGAATACCTGCTCAGGCTTAGGAAAGAGATAGCGGAGCTCGGAGAAATTAACCTTCACTTTGTGGAGAGGGTTCTTTTTTTCTGATGTGAGTGTAATTTTAAATGGCCTAAACAAGGCATGAAAAGTGTTCTGCTGAAAAAAAAGTGCTGCTGTTTGCTGAAACACGGCATGAGGAAGCAGCATGTGGCGTGTGGCATGTGCCATTAGCTTATTTGCTTTTAGCATAAATGATTCATACATGCAGTGATTTTACTTACTTGGAATGAGGACAAAAGTGTTGAAATATGTGGTAGAGGAAGAATTAAGATCATTTTAGGAGTGACAGTATAAAAACAATGTTAATATACTCTACTGTGAGTAAAAGTACTCTTAAAGTATATTCAGCTGAATATACTGAGGATGAAATTATGAATCTAACCTTAATCCCACATTTCAACCAGAACAGTTAAGTCCAGTGGTTCTCAACCTGAGGTCAGCGCCCCTTGAAAGGGTCCCCAGTTGCATCAGAGGGGTCATGAGGTGATTAAAGGGAGGAGAAACAAGAAAAAGTGGTGCAACCTAAATTTGTAGTTCTCAAGCTTATTATTCATTCACATGCAAAAAGATAACAGTGGAATTTTAACTCTTTAATTGATTTTATAAATCAATCATGGTCAGTGGCGTAGCACGGGGGGAAAAAGGGTGCTGATTACCCGTGCCCACGGTGGGGAGGGGCCTTCGAGAAGCCTGCAATGAAAAGTGTGTTTTTATTTATTTATTTTCAGTAATTAGTGTCATTATTGAATCAAAAGTAGCTAAATTAATCAGTCAACAAACTGGTGTTTATATCAAATATTATGGTGGAGTCCAGCGCTGCAAAATATTGCAAGTAAATGTTAAGAGACCAATGTAGAGCTAGGATGCACCCTGAGTTTATGCATTGTCTTATCCATTTCCATCTATACTCAGGAAGTGACCGACTTAGTGGACGACTTCACTCGTGGTGCAGAAGGGTTAAACACAGAAACAACAACAATTCAACAAAAACGTGAGCAAAGCAATGGCTACGATGATAGCTGTAGAACCGAGACATCGAAATAACTCACCAAAAGCATGATGGGAAAACTCCACCCACCAAAATATGACATGGCAGTGTCCCTCTCCCATTTGCCATTAAGAAACACATTTTTTCTGGAGTTTACTATTTTTAATCCAACATGAATATCTTATCTTGTTAGCACAATTAAACAGATCAAAATTTTTGGCCAAAGCTACTTTTTTTCACATTTGAATGTTTAAATTTTTTATTTTCTATATTCATCACAACAAATATTTCACTTTCCAGTAAATTTATACACACTGAATGCCATTTTTTGCATAGATTTTCACAAATTGAATCCTTATTTTATAATTTTGCAGATTAAAAATTGTCTTTTTGGGGGAAAAGCTACATTTTCCCTTTTGTTTGGTTGTTTTTATCAAGATTCTTCTATTTCCTTAAAATTTCAAAGCAAATATTTCACTAATTAGTGGATTTATGCAAACTAACTCACATTTTTACACACATTTTCACAAATTCTACACTTATTTTATTGTTTGGAGATTGCAAAAGGTCAATCTGTGGAAAAAATCCAAATCTAAGCATTACTTTTAAGCCTATAATTTTAGAAAATGTAATTTAACCAAAGTGAAAACATTGCTCATAAATTGGGAAATTATGGTTCAAAAATACATCAAAATAAATAGATAGATATTTCGGAAAAATTGTGCAACATTTGTTGCTTCACTAGCCAGGTAAGGGGGGCCCTGTGTAATATTCTTTCTGGGGGCCCTTAATCCCTGGCTACGCCCCTGACCATGGTATATATCATTTGGCCTTTTTAACCAATTCTTTTTAAAAACTCTTCAATGTCAAAATGAAAACAAATTTCTACAAAATCATGAAAATAAAATAAAAATATGCAACATAAAATGAGTGATTGCATAAATATTCACCTAATTCAAGTGACTGATGTTGTTCAACAGAGTTGGTGCCAGTGGTCTCACAATTAGCAAGTAGTGAGTGTGTCCCAGGTGACTGTAGTATAAAGACACCTGTGTCTGGAAGGTCCAGTCACTTTTTAATCAGTATTCCTGGCTACCATTACACCATGAAGACAAAAGAGCACTACAAGCAACTCAGAAAAAAAAAGGTTATTGAAAAGTAGAAGTCAGGGGAGGGATACAAATAAAATCAAAGGCACTGAACATCCCCCAGAGTTCAGTAAAATCCAACATTGAGAAATGGAAGGAATATGGCGCTGGCAAGAAGGAGACCAATGAGAGAGGCCACCTATGACTACTCTGAAGGAGTTGCAAGCTTCACCAACTGAGATGGGAGAGACTCTGCAGACAACAACTGCTGACCAGGTTCTTCATGAGTCAAAGGTTCATGGGAGAATGGTAAAGAGGAAACCACTGTTGAAAAAAACCTACGATTAAGAGCCAATCCTATTTCTACTCCTTAGCCCTTATCTTAACCCTTGGTTTTGCACATTCGGGTCAGGTGAAGGGGTATTCCAATTCTCTTATGAATCCACGGCAAGGGCTACATAGCCCTTGAAACAACGATTTTCATGACCACATTTGGAACCAAGGGCTATGATGAATTTCCCACGGGATCGTAGCTAATACAACACTGAAGCTACATGTCCAGCTGAGCCAGTTGGCTATTGTTGATGAGCTTGTAGCCACTGAAAAATACAAAGGTTTTGTAGATACCGTCATCTCCTCAGATGTCTTTGGATGCCGCAGACAGGAGTCAAAAGTTGGCAAGGACCCAAGCAATTGACCGTACCGCATTTGATGAGGGCATCTTGTTTGTGTGAACTCTTGTTGCCTCTGATGATGCAGCTATTTATTGGCAATGTGTGAAGACACAACAGCAATTAAGTAGCGCCTAATTTTTTAGGAAATGTTTTCATCCCTACCCTTTACCACTCTGTTTTAAGGGGAAGACAACAGGGAAGGGCTAACAGGTAGAAATGGGAATGATCCTAAATCTTGAGAAGAGTTTACCAACAGGCATGTGGGAGACGCCATGGTCAAGTGGGACAAAGTTCATTATCTGACTAGACCAAAAAGGTGCTCTTTGACCATCAGACAAGACACCAAACACTGCACATCACCACAAACAAACTATTCTTACTGTGAAACACGGCTGTGGCAGCATCATGCTGTGGGGATGCTTCTCGGCATACAGTGAAAGCTACAGAGAAATGGTTTAAAGACAACAAGGTGAATGTCCTGGAGTGGCCAAGTCAAAGCCCAGCCCTCAATCCAATAGAGAATTTGTGGCTGGACTTGAAAGGGGCTGTTCACACCCAATCCCAATGCAACCTGACAGAGCTTGAGCAGATGTGCAAGCCAAACTGAGACCTATCTCAGTGCTGTGATTGCGGCCAAAGGTGCATCTACTAAATACTGACATGAAGGAGGTGAATTTTCATGCAGTCACTCATTTTACATAACATATTTTTATTTAATTGGCATCACTCTGTAGAAATCTGTTTGACATTAAAGGCGGTTTGGATGGGGTATTTTTGTCCAAAAAGCCAAATTACACTAACCATGATTGGTCAATATAAAAATGGTCAAACATCCAAGGGTGGTGAATACTTTTTATCAGCCCTATGTATATGCCACCTTACAAAATATATTTACATCAGTATATAAAAAGCTTTCCTTTGCCATCCCAAGCCAGAATCGGACAACAAACGTACGTGCCAGGGGACAACACTGTCACATCCAATGTCAGAATACAAGAAAAGTTGTGACAGCTTCAGGTGGATGAGACAGACATGAATAATTAATCAGACATTAATGGGGGAGACAGACATTAATTAGGCATTAATGTGGAGACTCTTTGTACGCAGTCTACCCTCACCTACTGCCAGTCACAGCCTTCCACTATACGTGCCTATGTATAGCTCCCCCCTCCCCTCCCCATCCCTCCACCCCTCAACTGCTCATCTGTGTACAGAAGCACTCAGCTGTCTGCATAAATTAAGAGCCAAAATGTTAAATTGTTTGAGAGGCCTATTTTGGGGCTGCTTCCCCGGAATCTCTCTTTCTGTTTTATACTCTTACAGTGACCCCAAATTGGTCTACAATGAGAAAGTGCAAAGGTTAAACTCGTTCAAGGCAGATACCTCAAGCAGAACCTGACTTTTTTTTGTGGACAATCCTTTGCTGAGTAGACCTGAAAAAGAGGGACTGGAAGAAAGGCAGGAAGAATGTAAATATCATAGTAGTAGAAGTAGACTCACTGATAGACAGTTATCTGCTAAGAAAATTGGAGGGAACTAGCCTTAAACTGCGTTTCCCCCAAGCAGTCTGGTTCAATTTGAGTCAGTTTGGTACCATCCTACTCCAACAGAACCTGTCTGTAGGTGCATAAAACACACATACCTGGCCCTAAAGAACTGAGTATGTTTCTGTGCCAAGTCTACACCCTATCAGGTTGTAAGCACCAGATACCAGATAAGAGTGTGCATATACGTCTGCAATACTAGCAAAAACACTAACCTTGCAAGCAGATGGATTCAACCATTTCAGTGTTTCTCACTGGCAAATCCATCTTGCAAAGCTCCCATCTGAACCGTTTTGGCCCGGTTAGAAAGACAGGACCAATCAGCTACGAGGGGCAGTACTTTCAGGCGCAGCAGAGTCGTGACATTAACAAGCAGCAGCAGGAGGCCGGTGCAGTTATGGAGGAAGAGGTTAGCGTGGATGCTGCTAAAGTGCCAGTTTTATTAGAACTTGATGACATTTCTTTGTTAAAAGAAGAACAAAGAACAGCAGTGAGTTGTTTTCTTTTCAAAAACCACAAAAGTCGAGTACAGACATGTCTATAGTCGCCATGTTTCTTGTTATTCCTGAGTCGCTGCGCACGCGCAGCTTGCTAGCAGCTACGTCACATGCTTTGTTGCTCTGATTGGCCCGTAGAGATGTGACAGACAGAACGTCCACCCAATCATACTCCGAGGAATTTTCAAGGCCTCTGCCTTTTCTCAAACGTTTCCTATTGAGGCTTTGTGTGAAACAAATCCATCTGGCGTGTCAGGTTAGCTATAGCGTCAGTTTTATCAGAGCTTTACAACATTTCTTCATTAAAAGAAGAACAAAGAACAGCAGTGAGTTGCTTTCTTTGTGAAAATGACAAAGTAGTGTACTGACATGTCTACAGTCCCCATGGTTAGCAGTGTCATGCAGTTCTCTATGGAGTTTACTCCTCTGTAATAACGCAGCTCGGTAGTGGCTATGTCACATGTTTTGTTGATCTGATTGGCCCGTAAAGATGTGACAGAATGTTCATCCAGTCACCCTCGGGTTGGTTTTCAAAGGCTCTGCCTTTTCCCAAACACTCTCTAAGAGAGGTACTCTGCAGTATGATTTTTATGCCAGTTCCTTGTCCCTGTCACCACATTAAATGGCAGCTGAAACCTGATAAATACTGAGCAGCAGATGGTTATACCGCTGCTATTGCAAATAGGAAAAGGAAGGACATTCAAGGAGATGAAAAGTAGAGGCAGAGGATGGGAATGTCTTGCACTAGTTCAGCCACTGAGAAAGACATGAATGAGGAAATGCAAACCTCATGGTTCCAGATGTCAGAACATACTTTTGGCTAGTTGTATCCTGAACTGCAGCCATCATCTCATACTAGAATACACACAATATATCTGTAGACATACAGATATATGTCTATATCTTCCAACATTTATTTTATCCTCTACCTTTAAGAGCTTTCAAGGATAGCTGATAGCATATCGCGGATAGCTGACGGCTTAGAAGCATACCCACTGCATGATGCTGCCACCACTGTGCTTCATGGCCTCTTGGTGAACTCTAGTCAACATTTAACTTGAGTATTCTCTTATAGTTGCTTTCTCTTTGCCACTCATTGACTAGTGGAGCTTGTAACTCCTTCAGAGTAGTCATAGGTGTATTGGTGGACTCTCTCACTGGTCTCGTTCTTGCACGGCCACTCAGTTTGGCCTGATCTAGGCTCGTGTCCCATATTCCTTCCAATTGTTGATGATGGATTAAACCGAACTCCAGATGATATTCAATGCATTGGAATTTTATTTGTATCCATAACCCGACTTTAACTTTTCACTTACATTTTTTTGAGTAGCTTTGGGTGTTCTTTTGTCTTTATGGTGTGATGGTAGCCAGGAATAGTGATTTGAGAGTAATTTCCTCTTTTTTCCATTTTTTTCCTCTTTTAAAGACATTAAAAAAAGCCAAAATTATACTAATTCTAGGGCTTTTTGGGCTAAAACACCATTTCCTATAACTGAGCTTGGCTGAATGATCCCTTTTACTAAAAGTGTCTCACTATGCTTGAGGCTGGACCAACGTTGGTGTTGGAAACAAAGGCAAGTTCAGGGTTTACTGTACTAAACTTGGCCAAATGGAACCTAACCAGACTGCCAGGTGGAAGTGAACCATTACAGTAACAATAGCAGATGTAATCGAAGAAAAGTGAATTATATACAAGCAATAGTAAGCACATGGCAACAGGCAGAAACCTCATACAAAACGGGACTTATTCGCCGTTAGCTGTCTGCCAGATGGGCCGCAAGGCTAACAGAACTTCTGCACTGTTTGACACACCTTCCAGCATTTCAGAGGGTCTTACTTACATTCATCTGTTTTCTAGAGTTCACCTAAAACGAAACCAAAGAGCATACTCAAAGTGGCAACACACAAGCAGGCTGCTGTCAAACAACTGTTCAGCCACAACATGTCAGAGGGGAATTTGACACTGCTTTGTGAGGAGGTTTGTGTAAACTTCACGTTCGCCGGCTGATCAAAAAAAAAAAAAAAAAAGGTTTTACAAACAGAAAGTAGGAGAAAAAGAAAGCGACTATAAGCAGAAAGTAAATTACTTCCAGTGTACTGTACATGCTCATATCCTGGGAGAAGACAGGCGGGGAAATGATAGTGGCAGCGGGGGGCAGTGTTCAAGTACAGGTCAGCTCCATTACCTGAGTCCAGCATGTCTCTCTCACATCCTGAACATACATATATAACCCCAGCTTGATGATATTCTCTCCCCAATCTCGCTAGTTTCCATTCCAAACCTCTTTGATCTGTGATTTGCATTTTAGCGCCCACGGGGTGAAAATTATTTGGATGAGATTTTTTCTCTCTCCTCACAGCCTCCTTTTCTGCATCTTCTCACTCACCCCATTCACCGTACCTGGGGCTTGTAAACTCATCCCTCCTCCTCCCCCCTCTTCTCCCTCCCTGACTCCCTCTTTCCCCACTGCCGCGCAGCTCAGGATCTCCTTTTAATATCAGCAGCGCCCCCAGAACGAAACAAACAAATTAGCTGACGGGAGGAGAGAGTTTCAATCTCGCTTTCTCACCTGTGTGTGGTCCTTGGGGTGGGAAGTTGGCCCTCAACTAGTCTGAGCGCGGCTAGAGACAAATGATTTACTCAAGTGCACTTTTCAGGTACTTCAAATCTACTATTTATTTATATTTTGTGCTTTTTATACTTTAAGGAGACTGGATTTCTCAGGGAGATATTTTAATTTTTATAACACTCACAATCTTAGTTATCAATTTATGGTCAAGGGAAAAAGCTCTACATGTTGGGAAATTAATTTACTTCATTCTTACTCAGAATTATGGGAAAACTGGAGCCCCTATTGCCTCAATGCAGTAAACATTAGAGTTCCTCCAGCTGCCTTGTGGCTTAGCTTTGCATAAGGATTTGCAAATAACCTTCTCTGACTCCAGACAGTAATGCTTTATGTCTGAGTTGTCAGTATGGGCATGCATGTAAGTCGAAACCATTCTTTTGGGTAAAATATCTAAAGAATGCTGTGAGGAATATCCCTCAAATTTTGCATAATTGTCCATTCTGATAAAAGGGGGAAGATTTCAGATTTTAGAGGTCATAGGTCAAAGGTAAAAGGCACTGGGGCCCAGGACAAATCCCTTGCTTATGAACATCATATCTCAAGAAGGCATATCTCAAACTCTGGACCAATGTCCACTCTGACTCAAGTGTTAACTGATTGGATTTTGGAGGTCAAAGGTTAATAGGCAACTAACCTGACATGCCAGATATACTGTTTCATAGATCAATTGCATGAGTATATTTCACATTCATCTGGGAAAGCTCCGACAGAAAGCGTTTGGGATGGGCAAGACTTTCCAGAAAATCCTCAGAAGGTGATTCCATCCGTCACATTCAAGACTGGTCAGTCAGAGTGGCAAGACAAAATGACATCATATGCATGCGCTTCTCTTGAGCTAACAGGCTACCGCTGCTGTACATTGTTAATGGCGGAGCTTCTCTGTGAATAAAATTGATGCCAAGGCCGGTCAGAAGTCATGCAAAAATGTATTCTCTGCCAAGACATGCTTTGGTGTGGCCCTTTACTTTCAAAAATAAATGTGCTCCAGTGCCTATAAACAGCTGCCTTTCTACAGCTACATCCAACAGTTACCACAGCAGCAGCCATTGGATACACCAGCAGATGTCACCCGCAACAATCACAAACTTATGCCGAAGCAGGTCGGCGGAAGAGCAAAAACATCTTTCCATCATGAAAAAGCTTTTAGTGTTGTTCTGATTCTGTCCTTCTTGCAGAAATGTGTTTAAGTTCTGGTAAAATTGCTGCTATACAAGAGCTAATCACCGCACTGGAGGCCACCATTGCAAACAGCCTTGAGCACAACTAAACCCCACCATAGCTACCAGCTTGTTCTCCTCAGATGACGCTGATGGGTCCGAACAGTGTTCGATGTGGCACAAATGTTATGGACTCAAGCTTTTCAAGACGGGTTTGCCTGATGACAGACATGGATTTTGGCAATCAGTCAGCTTCCAGAGGTCTCCATTTCTCTTCTTACAAACTGATTGGATTATGAAGATACTACAGAGCAGAGAAGAAACAGAGTTCAGACATGACCTGGACTTTATAGATGACAGCAAATGCAAGATAAGACAGGAATACTAGCTGACACCTCCTCACCAGTAGTTCTCAACATCCAGCGGGGAAAGACAAAGATTCTGAAAGTGAACAGCACTAACACAGACCCAGTCACAAGCCTCAACACTAGCCTCAGTTTTTCTCAATCTTTGCAGTAGTGTCCACTTTGACTCAAGGACAAAAAGACTAGACTTTGGTTATTGGGCTTCATTTTCATTCCCCACTTGTGAGCATGATGTCTTTAGAATGCAATAAGGGAATTTCCTTAAACTTTTAAGAAGCATCGACTCTACCCCTACTCTAGGATAAACTAATTCGATTTTGAAAGTCAAGGATTAAGGTTCCTACTTAGGGTAATTGGGCCACATGTTCATCCCTTGCTTGTGAGTGGATATCTCAAGAATGCTTTGAGGGATTTTCCTTAAATGTTGCATTTATGTCCACTCTGACTCAAGAATTTACTAAATATAATTTTGAGTTCATGCTATTGGTCAGTGGGTCTCAGGTTCTGAGATATCCCAAGAATGTTGCAAGGTATTTTCCTCTAAATGTGCACAAGCATCCAGTCATGTGTAGCTTATTAGCATGACATCTCAAGGATGCCTTGAACAATTTTCCTTAAACTTTGCAGTTATTTCCACTGCGATTGAAGGGTGTAAATATAAGCTTTTGGAGCCTAAACCCAAGGTAATAGGGCTTTGAGTTCATCCTTGCAATTGAATGTAATCACATGAATGCTTCGAGGGATTTTCTCCAAACTTTTCACAGATGTCCACTCTGGCTCAAGGATGAACTGATAAGATTTTGGAGTCTGTACTGCAAGATAACTGGGCCTTGTACTCCTCCCTTGTTTATAAATGTGATAACTCAAGAATACCTTAAGGAATTTTCTTAAAACTTTGCACTAATATCCACTGTGACATAAAGATGAACTGATGTGATCTTGCAGGTCAAAGGTCAAGGTCTTTCACCTCATTTTCATCCCTTACTTTACAAACGACACTTGCTCTACACAAATCGCATCCAAGCTCTTCTTCTTGAACCACCAGTTTACTTTTACTGCCCTGCTATAGAGTAGAGGCTGCATAGGCTAGTCGACTAGTCGACCAGTTGACTTTACTGCTGTGTGATGACTCTTTTTGCTTGAAATCGACTAGTCACTCATCACAAGTTTAGGCAATTACAATGCCTAATGTGTAGCCCTTTTAATTGATTTATCTAAGGTTTTTGACACTGTAGACCACAGTTTACTGATAAATGTGCTTCATCACATTGGCATCATACCAAGCAGCATCATGATTTGTCAACTGTTTGATTGGCAGTGTGTTCAGATGGCTGGATCCACCTCTTCCTCTCTGGAGGTCCTAAAGGCTTGCCTCAAGATTCAGTCTTAGGACCTCTTTTATTCTGGTATGTTATATACCATATTAACCTTTTGTTGTTTGCGCTCACACCAAAAAATGTTTGTTAGCTGCCTGTTCTAAGGAGAATATGGATTATGATTTTCAAACTGTTGGTTATTTTAATCTATACCTTTTACCTAGAATCATTCATGATTTCATCAATGACTAGTCGAGGTCAAGTCGACTTTTATCACATGAAAGTTGACTTTAAACATTTACAAATTGTGCAGACCCTACTATAGAGACAATTCCGTGCAAGGCAGTAGTTATGCATTACAGTATTCTACGTGTAGGATATTTAGATTGATGCATTGGTGCTGTTATTTGTCAAAAGTTTCTGAATACTTGGATTAAACATGCAAAACAAGGCTAAAACACAGATAAGCATGGAAATGTCACTTCTCTATAGACAGTAACTCTGCATCATCAGCCTCCCAACATCCCGTCGTAGCATCACCGCCACTTACTCCAGACATCCGCCACAGCATGTCTGCTCCTACCTGCTCGCCTCATTTCATGTTTTTAAACAATTTATATTTGTTATCATATCAAAGAGGAGGCGTGCAGCTATCAAACATGCAAGGTGCACACTCTCAGCCGAAGGCTCCTCTCAACCAGCCACGCTGCATTCCTCATTCTATTTTATCTCTCTTGGTTTTTTGACTAATGTCAGTAACAGCTACCGGTAATAAAATGCTTGTTAGAGTTTGCGCCGTTGCCTTGCAGCATCGGCTTTGATACATTGTCGGGCCATTTGCCAGTGTTTCCTGATTACCTCGCCAGCGACTGCCTGTTTATTGATTGGGAGTTAATAAAGCGAGGGCCTCCACTTATTTCACCCTCACTTTTCCCTTTTGCAAAAGGTGAGGCTTTTTTCCCTTTGATGTGGAAGCGATACATTGTCAGGCAACATAAATGCATTTGTTGTAATGTCAGCTTTGCTCCTAGCATGCTTTTTTTTTTGCATGGTGCGTGCATGATCAGGCGCTTTCACTTTTATTGTCATTGTTGGGAATAAATTGAAGGTGCAAGAAAAAACAAATGGTGCCAATTACTTGCATTACCTGCAGGCTGTCGGGGTGACTTTATTTTGCTGTCTGTAACGCTGACACCTTATTCTGCGCTATATCTTTGCATCTGGCTGCCTTTATGTGTTAGTGCTTTTATGTCTTTATGTTTGAGCCTGTCATCTTTGGACCTGTTTATCTTCTGTCTCCTCCTCCCCCTTCTTCTTCTTTTCTCCTATACTGTCTGTCCCCATGATAGTCAATATGGTGATTCCATCCGTCAGCAGATGATTGTCTTTTGTCTCCGTCCATGCTGGCTTCTCCCTTTGCTGTTTACCCTGCACCTTCCCTAGACACATGCAGGCCGGCTGTCTCCTCTTCTCATATCGCCCCCCCTACCTCCTCCCTTCCAACTCCACTGAGCCAGCAGTCGTGTCAAATCAAAATAACATCTTTAAAAATTCAGTCAACATTACCCCCTACAAACAGCGAGGGCCTCCTTCTTGGCTATTCATGTATTCAGGTGTACATTGTATCATGGTGGAGATGCATCCAGAGAGCATGGGGGAGCCCAACGTGCACAGTTCCATCAAATTTTGATGTATTCATTCATAGTTGGTAGTAAACTCTGTTTGTTTGCAGATAACCGCGGATGTTTACCAGGCAGAAGAGCAGGCGTGCACATGCAGATCGCTTTCTTATCGGACAAGTGGTGGCCCCTGCATCTGCTGGCCGTGTAACCCCAGCTAGGTCCCCTGTGGAACGAGATGATTTCTGTTTCTCTATCTTGTGTTCCTGTACATGTGACAAACACCATATGTGCTCGGCTTGAGAATTTCCTCCCCTTCTTCTCTCTTTTTTCTCACTATCTCTTCCTCTCCTTGTTTAGTGTCACATTCTTGGGGTCAAACCAAAGTGCAGTAGCCTCAGGCTGGCTCGCAGGCTTGTGTATCATTGTGTTTGCTGATCACTTTCACCGCCTATCATACCCCAACACGTTCCCGGCCTTATTTTTTTTAATACTTGTTATGATAAAATACCCAGAAGTGCTTGTAGAGGCAGCTCGATGCAGAGTAATATGCAAATGTTATATTTCTCACCCCCGATCTTCTTGGAAGCATCCCAAAATCTCATGGTGTCAAGATGCATTATGAACATCAAAACATTTCTGTTTACAACGTTGCAGTCGTGTCAATTAAATCTGATAAATTATTCAAACATTTATCTTCTTCTCCCCCCCCTCACCACCATCACCATGTCTGGGGAATTTTTAATCAAGCTTCCTATTTGCTTTAAATTAGCACTGTCAAGTGTGCATTTGTGTAAAATCCCTCGTATCATTAAAGATTTATCAATTGGAAATCTGTTTGGGTTGATTTTCGCTGTTAATTGGCTAGGAGGTATGCTGTAGCTGCACACTCATCTGCAACAAGTGCCTCTGAGTTGGGTTGGAGCTGCATATTTACATCGAAGATTGAGATGCATTAGTTAAATGTACAATCCAAGCTAAAGGGGCTACAAAGCTTTCTTTCTGAATGCATATTTAACCCTGTTCGGGTCAAGATTCGTCTTAAATGCACAGTATGGGAATTCCACCACCAGGGGGCTCTCAGTCAAAACAGTAACAGCTAGCTCCACATTGCCTAGCTCTGCCAATTCTGTTGCTTTCTGGTTGTGCTCTGACGAGTCAAATACAAGCTGCTAAAAAAAATAAGGCGGCTTTACTTAAAAGTAAAACACTGGTTTTGTTTCATGGATGAATTCCACTGACCTTGCAAAGCAATGGATTCGCCCGTTTCCGTGTATCTGGCTGGCAAATCCATCTTGCAAAGCTCCCATCTGAACTGTTCGAGCCCGGTTAGAAAGTGACAGGACCAATCAGCGACGAGGAGCAGTGCTTTTGGGCATGGCAGAGTCGTGACGTATGCAAGCAGCGAGAATGTGTGAAACACATCCATCTGGCGTGCCAGGTTAAAATTCCACAGAATTAGGGAGAAAAGCCGTTGAAAGTGGCCATACTGGATAGTGGTCCAAGCAATCCCAGAATGCTTTGCATGAGCAAGAATGTCCACTTTTAACTGATCTTCTCAAGACAGTCTGGCTGCAGACAGCAGCTTTTGACGCTGAATATTGCGGTGAGATGCCACCTCTGCCAGGATGGAAAGACTAAAACTTTCAAAATAGAATCAGATTAAACTTCTGGTTAGGGTTAGGGTAAGAGTTATGGTTTAGGCAAGGGTTAGGATAGACAAAGTCAAAGTCAAAAACCTGCCCTGCAAAACCTGATTACAAAATGAAGATACGTTAGCTGCATAGGTTATGTGTCTTAGGCTAAAGCTACATTAGCTATTTTCACTTGTGCTTTAATAGCCAGAGCTCGTGTAGCTACATTTCAGTAAAATATAACATAGCTAAAGCTAATGTAGCTACATTGGCCTACATAGTAATATTAACTACATAGCTAGCATAAACACGTTATCTTTAGCTAAAGCTAATGAAGCTCAAGCAAGCCACTGTAACTCCTTCTAAAACTGGTCTATATGTGATTTAATCCAAGATTGGGCCTCTGATACTTTTTTGTACTAGTTATTTAAGGTTGTTTATGTCTGCTATCAATAAGGTCGTTTTACTAAACAGTAAAGCTTTGTTTTTGTTTAATGGATAAATATAACAGAATGGAGGGAGAAAAGCTGTTAAAAGTCACTGTACTTGAAAATGTTGCAAGCGATCACAGACTTCTTTGCATGAGCTAGAAAGGCCACTTTCAACTGATTTTCTTAAGGCAGTCTGGCTGCAGACAGCAGCTGAGATGTTAGGGTTAGGTAGTTAAGGTGAGGCTACCAGTCATCCACAGAGATGACGTGCAGAGACAAACAACCAGGCACACTCACACCTACGGCCAATTTAGAGTCACCATTTATCCTAATGAGCCTTTGGTCTGTAGGAAGTCAGGATACCCAGAGAGAACACAGAAAGGCCCTGACCAGGAATCAGGAACCTTCATGCTGTGAGGCAACAGGGCTAACCCCTGCACTGAGAGTAGATTTAGCAAAAGTCAGTGAAGCTAAAGTGAGCCACTGTTTGTGTATCTAGTTCTAAAATGGACAAAACTGTACTGAACCAAACAAGACTGCTTCCAAGACCCTTTATTAATGTTGATATTTCATAGCAAAATTCTAAATTGTGCCTATAATAAGCATGTGTTTTACAGTTTCCTGTTACATACCTTTCTGTTATTTCAGACTATATTGCTTGCTACCTTCACCACAATAGACACAGAATACCCTCCTGCAACACAGCTACTCTTTTGCCAAATAGACTATATAATAGTCTTTGTGCTACCGTGGTTTCTCTGTGCTGCCTCCCTGTGTGACCTCATGCCCTTTTTTTCAGATCAGCTGTCTTCTTTAGTGCACTGACCTGCACTCACTGTGCTCCAGGCCAAACCAGGCCTGAGAACGGTTACCTCTTGTACATGTCTCATCACTTTACAATAAAACACCAGCAGTTTGATCTGATCACAGTCTCAAAGTCAGCACACGGGTAAACAACACTGAGGACTTGACAGTAACTTACTCTACCAACTCCATGGCTTATTTTTTGTCATTTTGAGAGCCAAGAAAGTGTACCCTGCTTGAGCACAGTACGGCGCACTCACACTAGCCGAACAAACTGGGCTGACCATGCTCGAGCACATTTCAGACTGAGTGAATGCATCCTGAAGTGCCAGTTAAATCTGCTTTCATATCTTGACAATGTCTACTTTTGAATTATGCATGCCCTTTTAGAGTCAGGGTTAAAGAGTCAACCTTCTTTGTAAAGCTGCTATATTTCAGTAGATTATCACATGCTATGAGAGATGAATCCTTCTCTCCTTAGCAAGTATTAAGTGTACATAATCTTCATCAACACAGCTTTGAAGGTTCTTTTTTCCCCAGAAACTTATTGTATCTCATCTGTGAGTAAGTCAGAACTTCATCAACATATTGATTTCATTTCAACTTTTTAAAAAACTATAATAAAAGATATATGACTTAAAAAAGACACTTAAAAGATGACATAACAAGCTACACCAGGAAATGTACATCACAAGTAGAAATATGTCAGGGAGAACATCTACAGTCAGATGTGGTTGGCTCTAAGTCATTTAAAACCGCCCTAAAGTCATACAACGAAACCTGTCTGTCAAGTTTAGAGGCCCTTCAGTAAGTCTGAGTACTTTGTAATATGTCATAAGAAAAGAGAGCAGCAAACTTTTCTCCAGGACATTACAGTGCAGACCTTTGAGATGGGCATTGAAAAGGCCCTTTTGGTGCCCTCAAGTTAGGCTAATTTGACAAAGTGCCCTAGGGAGCCCACCAAGTGGGAAAAAATGGACAAATCACCATTTTGGTGCCTTCTTAGTGAAAAAAATGACAAGTTGACACCATGGTGCCCTCTGAGTGGGACAAAGCTCCCTCTTTAGAGCCCTCTTTGTGGGAAAAGCTGATCAAAGGCCTTTTAGGGTACTGCCCAACAGAGAAAAAATGTACCAAGGGCATTCTAGGGTGCCCTCCAAGTGGACAAAATTGACAAAACTACCTTTTGGTGCCTCCTTAATGGTTGGAATTTGACAGAGTGCCCTCTAAGGTGCACTTTAAGTGGGATTAATTTATTAAAAGTGTCCTTTATTTTGCCCTCCAAGTGGACAACATTTAACAGTGCGCCTTTGGTTCCCCCCTTAATAAGAAAACTGACAATGTGCCTTTTTAGGGTCCCCTCAATGTGGAAAATTTGATTAAGTGCCCATAAGAGCTCTTTAAACCTTTACAAAGCACCCTTATTGGGCCTTCCTAGTGAAAAAAATTTAACTGAAGTGTCTTTTTGTTGCCCTCATAGTGGGCGAAGAGGGCAAAGTTCCATTTTGGTGCTGTCCAGGTGGAAAAAGAAAATGTGCTAAGTGCCCTTCAAAGTGGGCAAAATTTAACAAAAAACCCTTTTGTGCAATTCTTGTCGGGCAACATTTGACAGAGTGCCATCTAAGGTGTACTTCAAGAGAGCAAAATTTGATCAACTGTCCTATTTGGTGCCCTCGTACTGGGAAAAAACCCACAAAGTGCCCCCTAGGGTTCCCTCCAAATGGGCAAAATTCAACAAAAGACCCATTTGGTGTCATCTTAGTGGAAAAAAATTGACAGGGAGCCCTCTCAGGTGCCCTTTTAGTTGGCAACATTTAAAAAGTGTCCTCCTTGGTGCTTTCTTTTAATGGGAAAATCCTGTTAAATATTACACCCTGTAGGGTGCCCTGTTAGTGGGCAGAATTTGAGCGAGTCTCCTCTTCTTCTTAATCATAGAGTAGGTAAAATCAAAAGGAAAAACATTTAATCCTACCTCAGGTTTCCATATTTTTCACTTTTGAATGCTGTTGCTCCACATCATAAGGCAGGTGCCCTTTTTTTGCCCCTGCCCTTCAGTCCTCCTGAGTCAGCCACTGCTTAAAGGATGATTTGGTTCTACAGTAACTCAGTATGGAATAATGGGGATTAAATCAAAACAAGATGTTCAAATTCACCCTAATTTGTTTCATTTCTTGTCCTTAACCACAGATATTCAGTAACTAAATGAGCCTTTTTTATTATGTAACATTTGTCCCCTACAGAAAGAGTTAAACCACCTTTAACCTTGAACCAAACTGATGCTAAATCAACCATAGCACTAACATCCAAGTAGCATTTAAGAATAAATCAGCTGGTATAATAGCATGTTAAGCCAGGCCAGATGGCGGCCACATGTCCGTCTGAGGTCTCTCAGAGGTTGGACTGAGGTCAAAGAGCAGATCTGTGATCCTCACGCAACCCCGCTGCTGCACTCCCTCAGTCGCTGTACTTCTTCCAGTCTTGTTTTCTCTTCTTTTCATGTCATTTGCACTATTTTTCCCCTCTTTTCTCCTAACTTCCTTCTCTCTTCACATTAAAGTTAAATATCCCTCAGCAACAGATAAGAGGAAACGGCAGCACAGCAAGTGTTTTACATTCTATTGTCCTCTTTACATTTGAGTTTTCAGTGCAGTTTTTCAAGTGTTTTTGGGGCACGTTTGAAGCACTTTTGAAGCCCTATCAGAGATGACATGTTTTGTGCATATTTTCAAACAGCTTCCTTTTGTAATGCAAATGGCTGTGACTGTGTCAATAAGCAGAAAGGCAGACGCATGCTGAATGAATCGCCCTAAAACTTTGGAGCTGCAGACTTTTGACTGCTGTGAAGGATGGTAATGTTAACTGCTTGTGATGGGGGGTTGTTTTAGGGCTTCACTGACTCGACTCAACCACACATACACATCTTGTTGGTTCTCACGTTTGTGCTTCGGTGCTCTCTATCAACTCCCCCCAATACACACCACGCTCCCTTCAGCGCAAAAACCTGCAGCACATCTGTCTACATTGCATACTCCTCCTCCTCCTTTGACTTTTTTCTTCTGCTCTGCTCCTCTAACCGTGGCCAGGTGTTTGCCCACAGCCACACAGCTCTTCATCTCTAGGCCGCCAGACCGACGCTGATGTAATTGCTCTCTCCGCTGATCCATGAAAACAGAGAGAAAAGGCGAGAGAGAAAAGGGGAAAAGTAGCAGAAGAAGGAGGGAGAAAAGAGACAGTCTGTGCTGTAAAGTCAGAGGATTATGTGACGGGGAGGGAGGATGTGTGGATGGCTGTTTTATAGAGGGAGGGGTGTAAGTCTGCATGTGTTTATGAGAAGGTCAGGGATAAGTTAGGTGGAAGAACTTGTAATGATTTTTGTTTGTAAGCTTCCATGTGTGTGCATCTTTCCAGGTCTGCATGCTCAACCCCTCCCCGGGAGACAAAAGCAGCTCCAGAGTGGGGCTGTGGCGTGCTTTTAGTGGTCGTGTTGTGAGGGCACTTTCAATTAATGTATTCATGATATTTATATATTTAAATATATTTATAAGGGGGTTAAACCCACAGGGGGAGGTGGCTTTCCATTTTCCTAATGACATGCAAATGGGGTGTAATGTTTTGTTCTGTCTGAAGCCCATTTCAGAGAGTTCGTTGGTGTTATGGGAATCAAACCACAGCCTGTGTTTGTGTCCTAAAGAATAGCTGGCACGTCATAGACTGCTCCACAAATAGCTTTAAGATTGACTGTTGGAAATTGTGAGTTTATTTTCGGCAAAAAAGTCCCATTTGCAGCTTACTTCATATAAAGCGTATGATCATCTGCATAAGGTGTAATCTGTAGTTATCAGGTACGTAACAATACCAGCAATACAACTAAAAACCAAGCAAAACATGGGCAACTTTAGTCAATTTGACAACAATATATCTTACAGTATTCTTGCACCCAGTGAATGATACTTTTGGCTTCTCTTTTTAGACATCAGCAGCTGAAGAAGGTGGCATTTCAAACAGGAAGTTTGGACACAAAGGTAGGCCAGACAAAAGCAAATCATCAACATATATTAACTATAAAACATTGAATCGTATTCAATTGTAATTCTGACTTCAGTTGTAATTTTATTAATATTAGAAAACCATTTAAAAGTAGTAAAACTAGAAAAGCACTCTGAGCGCACAGACCTCCGCCAAACTAACTAGCAAACAAACTAACAAACGCACAAACCCACCCGATCACATGACCTCCTCGGTGGAGGTAATAAAAATCAAGTTTACTTGCAACAATTTGGGCAATTGAATTCACAACCTAAGGCAGCCTCCATGCAGGCCTGCCAACAGATTTGGCTGGGCCCCTGACAAACCCAATAAATTGGCCCTCCCCATTTATGTTTTTATTGATAGTATTGATGCAAATTTGATCAGTAGCATTGGTAAAAGCATCATGGCCAACTCTGGTGGTCTATGTGTTCCTGTAAAGCGTCCTTAGGTTTCTTGAAAGGTGCTATATAAATTCAAGATATTATTATTATTATTATTATTATTATTATTATGGCCAACAGCTACTTAAGCTATACTTCATCTCACTTCTAACTATTATTTGGTTCTAATGTTGAAATTATCTATTTGTGCCACTTTTTAACCACTTTTCTCACCTATTCTACCACTATCATATAAGTCTCTTTAAGTCAATTTTGGACTATTTTTACACATTTTTACAGCTTTTTTTTTCTGAATTTTAACCGTTTAAAGCCCGAATACACAAATTATAGCCAGGAAATTCTCATTTTTTGGAACTGAAATGTTTATTTCACTCTACTACTGAAATAAAAAAAAAAAAAATCAAAATTTCCACAAAATAAATAAATAAATAAAAATGTATGTCATTTGATACATTAGGTGTTTTTGGTAACTGATAATCCACTTGAGGGCATTTTTCTCATTTATCAGATTGTAACATCAAAGTATGTATCAAATATGATACAACAGGCTTAAGGGGTTAAAATGGATATAGCATATAATTGAGCCAACATTGTTTTTGGCCAAATGACTCTGAGAAACTATACCCATCTGCTGCACTGTATAGCCTAGCACCTCTAAGGTCATCTGTTTGATGCTCACTGAAATCACTAGAGGCTAATGTCACCACGACTGCCAAATACCGCATACAACTACTTGCTACTTTTAAAAATCTAATTTAACCACCTTCCCCTCTCATTTTTGCCAATTTAAACTTATTTTGACACTTTTAGCCTATTGTTGCCTCTGTTGACCCATCATCATCTCTATTAACCCCTTTTCACCCCTTCTTATAACATATTTTGACAATTTTAACCAAGTTGCACTATTTGCTATGTCCATTTGTGCCACTTTTAACCTTTTTCTGCAACTTTTTCGATCTTATTTCACCGCGTTTTCCAGCCATTTTTGCCATTTCTAAACTGTTGTAATTCTGTTTGCAAGAAAAAGAGGTTTACATTTTTTAAAGAAAGCTATAAGGTATGGTACAAATGAAAATATAATATTTATATAATAATATATAATTTTATATATAAAATATTTTTTGCTTTGATAATAGAGGTTATTATTCAGCTAAAAAACAAAATGGCTTTCCTCTTTATAACCCCTTAAGGGCCGGTCTTGCCTCCATGACAAAACATGTCCTGCTATAAATTAAGAATTTGTCAGTCTTAAAAATTTAGCAAATATTTGAGATACCATAAGACCTCAATAAAAAAAAATATAACATGAGAATCGTCACTTTTAAAGTGATATAGATATATCAGTGCAAAAATTCTACATAAAACCTTTAATTTCAAAGTTTCTTAAAATTATATAGTTGATTATGATGAATCTCCCTTTTACTTTGAAATCCCACTGTTTTGCAACTTAAACTGTTTTCATTTAGGATTTTTGTGCTCTTGAATTAAAAATGTAATCGACTCCTGTTTGAAATACAGAACTGTTTGTTTTTTTTAAGAAACAAAGGAACATCAGTTAGATCAAACATCATAACATGAACTGAGCCACTGAAAAAGGGACTTGCTTTGGATTGATAAGAAAATAAGAGAACAGAAATAAGTGAAATGTTTGAAAACTCATGGTGCAGGTGACATTAGGCTTGTACTCTAAGCTGTCTGTGAGTGAACATGCTATTGTGGACTTAAGTTTATTGTTAAAAAAATGCATTTTATTATGACAGGCCTGATTGTCACACACATTTACTGAAAATATGTCCTTTCAAAAAACAAAAACATTAAAATATTGTGTTCCAATTATTTTGTATATCCAGCATCATGACCTGTACTGAACATGACCTTTACAGACCTAAAATAATATATAAATGTCTTTAGAACAATCATATATCACAGTCAAGCTCTAGCATTGAACATGATCCACTTAACAAACTGATATATGCATAAACACAATAAGTGAAAATGATATACATTTACATTCTAACCTGTTAATGATTGGATTCTGCCCCCAGGTATGTTAATAAGAGTGCATCATTCAAAGTGTTCAATTTTCTGCTCAGTAAAGGAACTAATTCATCAAGTGCATCCTATTTGTTCTGCCATGAAACAAACAACAACATTAATTTAATAGTCAGCCACTGCAGCAGTCACAGATCCCCTGGAGTTTTGAATGAAGTGTTAGATTAGATTAATGTTTCCTCCCCATGTGGCTAACCCGCGGCTCAGTGATGAGACCATACTGTATCAAATTAGACAATCAGAGGGAATAAAGCCTCCTGCTGTTAAAGATCTAATTATTACAAACACAATAAACAGCTTGATTGTTTTTAATGTCTCAAGCTTGAACGCTCATTTCTTACATTTAAAGTACAGTACTGGAGTTTCACTCATGCTATCAATACTGTGTATCTTTAATCAGACATTTCACTACTATTTAACTCTGACTGTCCAGAGTTTTTCCCCTCGTTTTTGCTTTCTATATGGACATAAATATAAAAGCAGGGATTCTGAAATATGATGTCTACTTTGATAGCTGTTGCAGATGTTTATTTTTGAGATAATATTCATACTTGCATTACTCCTATGCTGAGGAGGCTGGAGGCAAACTTTAGAAGATAAGTGATTATTCATGTAGAAACTATACTGTATGTAAAAAGAAACAGTCCATGCACCATAAAATAAAAGCATATAATTGTGACAATTGACAATTAGAACATTTAAAATGGTATACATACTTTTTCTTACCACTGTATGCATATGAGGTGAGGCATTTTACCACAGCGAGCCTTTTTACAGCATTTCAGTCACAGTTGATAGATTAATAACTTGCAGCATTTATGGTAATTGGTAATAAGTATGGTAAGTACATTAATTAGTGCAAATATGCACATAAGATGAGCATTTTACCACAGTGAGCCTTCCTCCAGCATTTAAGTAATGGTGAGTAGATTAAATTGAAAAAGTATTTTTTACAGCAAATAGATTAATTAGTGCAAATATGCAATAGAAGTGAGGAATTTTACTACAGTGAGCATTTGAGAGACACTAAATTGATTATTTTCTTGCAGCATTCAGGCAGGATAATTAGATTAAATCAAATTAGAAATTAGCATGTAAGTAGATAAACTAGTGCAAATATACACATGAGGTAAGGCATTTTACCACAGTGAGCTTTCTTATGGTGTTTGAGTTACAGTGAATAAGTTAATTACTTGCAGCATTTTAGTACCGTATATATTATGTTATTCATAAGCATGGTAAGTAGATTATTTCATGTAAAAATGCAAATTAGGTGAGGCATTTTACCACAGTGAGCCACCTTACAGCATTTGAGTTGCAGTGAATAAATTCTTTTCTTGCAGTATTTGAGTACGATATATAGATTGAATCAAATCAGTAATTTGTACTGTAAATAGATTAATAAGTGCAAACATGTACATGAGGTATGGCATTTCACCACAGTGAGCCTTCTTATGCTATGGTGAACAGGTAAATTACCTGCAACATTTGGGTACGGTAAATAGATTGAATTAAATGAGTAATTGGAATGGAAAATATATTAATTAGTGCAAATATGCATAAAAAGCGAGGCATTTTACCACAGTGAGCCTTCTTATGATATTTGAGTTACAGTGAATAGATTATTTTCTTGCAGAATTTGGGTACGGTAAATAGATGAAACTTTGCATTGAAAATTATTAATTAGTAATTAGTATAAAGTAGATAGGGAAGATAAGGCATTTTACTACAGTGAGCCTTCTTACAGCATTTGAGCAACAGTTAGTTGAGTTAGAAAAATAGATTAAAACAGCAATTTGTGTGATCAGTACATTTATTAGTGCAAATATGCATATGAGGTGAGGTATTTTACCACAAAGAGCCTTCTTACAATATTTTAGTCACAGTTAAAAGGTTAATAACTCACAGCATTTGAATACAGTAAATTGATTGAATCAGTTTTTGGTACAGTGAGCAGATTAGTTAGTGCAAATACGCATATTAGGTGAGGTATTTTACCACAGAGAGCCTTCTTACGGTATTTGAGTTGAAGTGAATAGATTTATTATTTGAACCTTTTTTGTACAGTGTTTAGATTAAATGATTATTTACTATGGTAAGTAGATAAATTAGTGCTAATATGCATATTAGGTGAGGTTTTTACCTCAGTGAACTTTCATTAGGTAAAAGCTTTACCTCATATGCACAATAGCACATACTTATCTGTTAACTGTCACTTAAACCATTACTGCTAAATGCATTATCACATATATATAGTTGAACTAATGAATTTGCTTCATGTACTTGAAATCAGGTCCATGTTAATCTCAGGTAACTCAATTATGGCCACATATCAATATCAACAATCCACAGTCTGAGCAGATATGAGTATGTTTTTTCTCCTGTTTTTATCCACTATCTATTGTATGGACAGCAGTATTTCAGAATGTTTTGCCACTCAGCCTGGCTGAGCAGTCTTGTCGCATGCTAAAGTAACGTCAGTGCACTCTCTATTTGCTAGAGTGTGTAAGCTTAGGTAATCTAAGCTATATGACTACTCCACCCTACTATGCTTTTTCATTGAACTGTAGGAAGTAGGAATCATGCCAGTTCAAAAATTTTATACTCTATTCTTAAAGTGCTGTATTTGGACTCTAAACTTCTATATGGTCTCAGACTATGAGGTGTCTTAATCATCGCACTTCTGTTCTACATTTCTCATTTGATAGTAAGCTCAGATAAAGGCTATTAATTGAAAAGTTTTGTTCTTTTTTATAATTTAAGTGATGTAAAAAATCATTTACATATGCTTCTATTACTATAGTTCTTTCATCCAGCTCTGAGGGATGTGACTCTCTACAGATGGTGAATTTCTCATCTCACTACAAAACTCTTAATTTCCTGAAGCGCCCAGTAAAATCTATGCTGATTCAGCGTAAGAAAACATTTATCTTTCAAAAAATTGATTCTTGATATTAATTCATGTGTTCACTCTTGAAGTGGTGTGCCTATAATTTAAGCTTGCCTCTTTTGTATGTCCAACTTAAATTAATTAATGTCATTACTATCATTGTGGTCCGGCTGATTGGTTGGTTCATCATTTACTGTACTCTCTCCTTCCAAATCTCATCCACTCCAGCGACGCTGACATTTGGAGAATTCTTGATTAACATAATTAGACAACTTTGATGGGAGATTTACCAAATCCCTCTTTTCTCCCGTCCTGACTTGTTTCCATGCACGTCAGGCAATCTTCACGTTAATGCTGCGAGCCCGCGGATTAGATGTGACATTTATGGGGACATATTGCACAAGAAGATGTATAGAAAATATCATCAGTGTGTGGAGATTAAATGCAGACTGTTTACTCTGCCAAGTGTGCTGTATCTCTTTCAAATATTTTTCTTTATTTTATTTGTCTTATTTTTCATGTGTGTTTAGAGCTGGAGAGTGCAAAAAGAGACATTGATGGACTCTGGCATGCTGTTATTTCTCTATGAAGGAGGCCACAGGGAGCTCATGCACTTTATTGATTTTCAGAACTGCTCAGCTCTGGTTGTTATCCCAGAGTGTTGAGTACTGGTTATTGGACACATGCAGCACCTCAGGCTGAGATTCCTGTCTAAGATAGCCCAGCTCAAGCAGTAGGCCCAACCCAGCACTCCATTCATAACTGTTCATGACTACTAGGTTGCAATAGTTCCTGCTAAGAAGTTAGAAGGCCACTGTAAGGGGTAAAGAGCATCCAGGCTCATGCTAACAGCTTTGAAGCTCCTGTGTAGAAATTTGGGACAGGTATGAAATAAACTGAAATAATACAGATGTTTCTATATGTCATAAAAAGGCAAACTAGACAGCCCTTAAACACATTTGCACAGAACCTCCTTCTCTGGGTGGTCCAAACAAACCTTATAGCTGGTTGTGGCATCCATGGCAGCAACAATTACAACCAAGCATTTGTGATAACTGGTAATGAGCTTTTCGGATCACTGTGGAGGAATGTTGTCCCACTCTTCTTTGCACAATTGTTTTAATCCAGCCCCATTGGAAGGTTTTCCAATGTGGCTGGGCCACTACAAACCTTTATTTTATTCAAGCCATTCAGAGGTAGGCTTGCTGGAGTGCGCTTGAGTTTGAGGCAAGGCGGCCCATAAGGGGGGAGAAAGGGAAGCTAAATGGGGGCTCATGGAATTCAGCAAAAATATGATTCATCTAAAAATTAGCTGTGATGAAAATATTTAATGTGAAATCTGTAGAACAATCATTCTCATCAGAGCAAAAAAATCAAATTTTATTTACATTTGCTGTAGTGCAATGATCTTTTTGAAGATGTAGACCCATTTTTTTAAAAACATAATTACCTTTTCTTACGACATGCTAGTAATTTTGATGGGCACATTGATCCAAACAAGTGTCTCTCAACTGGACCCACCAATATCTTTGATGACAAATCGTCACCCTGATATCCAAAAATGTACAACAATGCACATTAAGTAAATAAGATCTTGGATGGAACAGGATTTATGACAGGAAAAATACAGGACACAACTGACATGTTTTACACCCCCTTTCCCCATGATAATGTGTAAATCTCAACCAGTTTTACAGAGATCTTGAGAAATTACTTCATTAACATGGTAAAAGCAGCTTTTTTATTGCAAGAATGAAATAAATGAGTTGAAATATTGATAAAAACATTTAAAATGAAACAATATCACAATAAAACAGTAAAATAAAAGATATGGATGTATGTTCTTCATAGGCTTTTGACACCATTTTTTTCCTGACAAAAATTCGTCACCCACTGAAAACTACTCCGTGACCCACTTTTGGGTCCCAACCCACCAGTTGAGATCCACTGATCTAAACAATTTGAAAAGTAATGATAGACATCAGGATGCCAGAAAAAAAGGAAGAAACCGTAACTTTGGTAAAGTTATAAAAATGGGTTAAAAGTGGCAAGAATTGGCAAAAAATGGGAGGAAACATCTAAAATCGCTAAAAATTAATTAAAGTGACAAAAAGTAGTGAAAAGAGGTTAAAACGCAGCAAAAAAAGGGTCTAAGCTGCAAAAAGGTGGGTTTATTTGCTTAAAAATTGGGCAAATGGAGGCAGACATGGGTTAAAAGTTGCAAAAAGAGGCAAAAAATGACTAAAAGTAGGAAAAAGAAGTGGCTGAAATGGCCAATGTGTGGCAAAAGGGAAATGGGTTTTCCGAGGCAAAAAGTGATAAAAAGTATCAAAAATGGGCTTAAAGTAGCAAAAAGCTGTTATAAGTGGTGGAAATGGGATTTTTAAAAAGTGTCAACAATGGCTAGAATGGCTAGAATGGCTTAAAGTGGCAAAAAGTGGTGAAAAGAGGTTAAAAATTGAAAAAGTGGCAAAAATGGCGTTAGAACATCTAAAAACTGGCAGAAATGGGATGAAAGGTGCAAAATATGGACAAAATTGGTTTTAGAAAAGTAGCAAAAAAGGTTAGAAGGGGCAAAAATGAACCGAAAGTGGCAAAAAAGTTGCTGGATTGGCCAAAAAGTGGCAAAAATTGGTCAAAGATGGTAAAAAGTTGTTAAAGGTGCTAAAAAGTGGTTTAAATGGGTGGGAAGGGTGGTGAAAAGATATTAAAGTGATCAGTTAATAGATTTCAAAATCAGACCCAGTAATAGCTTGACATAATAGCTTTAGACGAGCCTCTGTGTTCTTTTTGGTCAGCACTTGTTTTGGCCATGGAACTCTCCCACGGATGCCATTTTTGCCCAGTCTCAATCTCAAATTCTCATGGCTCAAACTCTGACCTTAACGGAGTCAAGCGAGGCCTGCAGGTCTTTAGATTTGTACTGACCTCCTGGATGAGTCCTCAATGCGCTCTTGGAGTCATTTTGGTAGGCCACGTCTGGTGGGTTCACCACTGTTCAAAGTTTTCTCCAGTTGTGGATAGTGGCTTTTAACATGGTTTGCTGGTGCCCCAAAGCCTTAGAAATGGCTTTGTAATCATTTCCAGACTGATAGGTGTCAATGATGTTGTTTCTAATCTGTTCTTGAATGTCTTTAGTGTGACAAATATGCAACAAAGAAATCAGGAAAGGGGCAAATACTTTTTCACAGTGCTATTTGTTGGCAAAATTAAAAACACGTACTAAACAAAAGGTAGGCTCTCAGGAGCTTCAAGTCTATTGTGCGCTGTGGGATATGTGAAAACAGTCTTTTTCCAGCTGAGAGACTCTTCCACTGCGTCATGTCGAGGAGAAGCGGGCTGTTGTGTTTCGGGTGAAGGTGAAAGGTTCAAACCAACAATGCAAACTCACTTATGACTGTTTTCCAGACTGACGGCGCTCACTCTCACCACAGCTCTTGAGGAGGTTAAATTAGTTTGGATAAGCAGTCGTGCTGACATTTAGACTGTTTACCCAGCATGCATCAGCACATCTTAACAAGAAACCGCAACAACCAAAAGCTGCATCACACATCCCATCCAGGACTGCTTTTATTTCACGAGTCACGGACGGAAAAATAACAAATGAGAGCACTTTTGTATTGTCCACTATGATCTGAAGTGATGTCATGGCTGCCGCTCACCTTTAGCTTGGGTTTGTCTTTAATTATTGTCAGGCAGGAACACACAGCCCAGCTCATCAACTGGATAAATATTTGACCGCTGTTCCATAAATTGGCATTGGGGGTTTATTTTAACGACGCATTCTGTCCAAGCCAGACATCATGCGCCGAGCGATGCACAGTGAATTGGCTCTCTGCAGGTGACCACAGCTCGTCTCGGCATGAGGTAAATTAAAACTCACATTTCTGCTCCTGAAATGAGTGATTTCAGACACTTCCTGAATTTGTCTTTTTTAATTATAACCTATGTCAAAGCCTAATCTGGGAAGCTTAGGCAGGCCATCCAATTAATCAAGAAATAGGTATGTTTGTAGACTGTGGAGGAGCGTGCGGCGAAGTGTGTCCTTGCATGAGTTATCGTATGAATATGGGAGAATATTTGTGCTTTGTTTGTGTATCATTTGGGTGCGTGCAGGCTGCTTCCAGTGTGTGTAGGTAAAAATTTGATCTGCCTCCACCCGGGGGGCTTCGCTAACAGGACTCAGGGGTACGTGCTGGCACCATGTGAGAAAGCTCAAAGCAGGACACACAGGCTATGAGGCGTCACGCCTTAACAAATAAGGATCCCACTGTGATTTTAGCCAGTGTCGCTTTAGCTCGGCTTATGGTTTATGCTAATCGCAAATCTGTGAAGGATCATAGAAATCCAAACAGTCTGACGTTTTTGATTACCATTCAGTGTTGGACAACAAAGGCAGCAAAGGACGAAAAGACACACAACTTTTAAAGCTTCCATGATGAGTTTTTATATAGCAGACTGAAATAAATACAGATGCCACTTTATTGCATGCAAAAGCAACAAAGATGGACCGTAGACGGATTGTTTCTAGTTATTTTTAACACCTAAGACTAATGTCACAGGGTAGGTGTAAGATCTATTTTATATTTTCTGCAGCTATGAATGTCCATCAGTGATACAATTGCTTGTAGGGATCTAGGGATTCCCCACAGGGTCTGATGTGGCTCAACCTGGGGCTGGAGAAGGCAGAGTCAAGCTAAGTGATACTTCTATAGCCTTGGCCTTTCCCCCCCTGGTAATACGCCCTGAGACTGACGGCAGTTTTCTGGCCATTGGGACATCCACAGCAAGGCCAGGGCTTCGTGTCAACCCCATCACTCTCCCAGACGGTTCCATGACCAAGCTTACTTGCCACATAAACCCCTTACTCCGCCCCTTAAGTGTGGACTTTGTGTTTTTTTTTTTCAACAACATTCAAAGACATCCAGAGCACCATCGTGTCAATCTTCCTTCCCTCCTGATGGTACCCTCACCTGCAATTTCCACATAGGACGACTGCGCCGTACACCAAAACACCACGGGTTTGGTCCAACCGAAAGCGAGACACCTCGCCCACTGGAAGGGAGTCTAGAGAACTGCGAGTTCATGCAGGAAAGTTTGTCAACAGTACTGGACTGTTTTACCTTTGGGGCTTAATTCATCATCCTTTCCGGGATAAGTCCTTGATATTATTGGTTCCAGCATTGGGTGAGTACATTAGGAAATTAAAAGGATAATGTTTTCTTGAAGGAGCCATGGTTTTATGCAAATTCTTTGGCTAAATATCCCAAAAAGTTAACTTTTTCTCAACAATGGTGCCGTTGTAGCTCTGTGACCCACTGACCTCTCGGTGACCCTTTTTTTTCACTGCAGGAAGAGACGTAATGTTGATATAGTGATGATTTAAGATCGGGAGTCCATGCATTGTGTTGTACTTTGAAAGAACCGGATGTTCTACACTTGTGACTTCCTGTTCGGAGCTTTCTGATTGACTGGTATTGACACGGTTTGGCAGCGGCCAGCGCTGAAATAGACCTGCAGCGTGTCTAGAACAAAGTGGAGCAAAGTGTCGGTCCAGGCACGAGCTGCTGCCGGGGTAGAGCACCAGCTGTGGAAATACTCAGATAGACTAGAGAGGGAGCAATTTGCTCCACAGTACAATTCAGCGGCAGTTTGCGGCACGTTCGCTGTATGTGGAAATTGGAGGTCAGGTGGTTTACTCGGGCTGGTTCCTCTACATCAGCGTCCAGAAAAGAAATTGCCAGGGGAGCACTGTCAGAGTCTGCTTCAAGATTATTGGACTCTGAGTAAGAACTCTTTTATACATCTACAAGCAGCAAACAAAGGCAGCAAGTCGGATCATTCAGGACCCGTCATATGCTCTCCACCCAGCTTTTGAGTGGCTCCACTCAGGAAGATGCCTCAGCTGCTCCGGCTGCAGGACACAAAGGAAAAGAGCAACCTTTGTTCCCGTGGCTGTTCAGCTTCTCAACTCCTCATTTTTACTTTTTCATGAAAAAATATAAACCCATTTTGAAATTAATAGCAGCATAGCTCAGGAACGTAAGAACAGGGTCATATTTAACATTTTGTAGCTTCTTTTAACAACTGTCTGTAAACATCTGGGAAGAGAGGAGACTAGTTGGTGGAGTTTTGGAGGAGGAATGTTGTCCCATTATTGTCTGATGTAGGATTCTAGTGTACTGTTTCTCTCTCATGTTCACATATGGCTTCTTTGCATGATACAACTTGTAACTTGTATTTTTGATAGTAGGTCAACTGTGCTGACAGACAATGGTTTCTGGAAGCGTTCCTGAGCCTGAGCAGTCATTTCCAGTACAGAATCATGCTTGTTTTAAATGTAGTGCCACCTGAGGGCCCAAAGATCATGAGCATCCAATACTGACCTACAGCCTTGTCCCTTGCACCTACATTTCTTCAGATTCTCTGAATCTTTTGATGATATTATGGACTGTTGATAGCGGGAATTGGGATATTTGCCGTCTTGGCAATTTCACGTCGCGAAACATTTTTCTGACATTATTTCACAATATTCAGATGTAGTTTTGTTTTCAGATTGGTGAACCTCTGCCTATGTTTACTTATGAGAGAGACTCTGCCTTTGACATTCCCAGTGCCCATAGTCAGTCTGCGCCACTGAACGTTGGCCTGCCAAGGCTGCCACCAAGCATGCACTGCACCCTGCAACCATGCCCATTCCTTGGGAGTCCAGAGGGGGTTAGCTTCTGGGGAGCGGGATGTTTGGGTTGACTTGCTTTACCCGCTACCACCTCGACTCTGCACCAGATAAATGGAGGAGGATGGTTTGACGGATGGATGGAGACTCTGCCTCTTTAACATACTCCTGTTATACCCACACATGTAACTGACGTGGTGCCAATCAACCCTCTGAGGTCTAAGCACTTGCCAGCACATTTTCACAATGTTTTTATTAATATTTTTGTGGTTCATATTCTTCTGTGAACAGGAGAATCTCATCTTTCACATCCTCAATCTTTTGGTATGCTGACGCATTCAGAGTGCATTTCACTGGAACTTAGGGGCCAAGCCCAGCTCCTGAAAAACAAGCCCACACCATAATCCCCCCTCCACCAAACTTTACATTTGGCACAATGCAGTCAGACAAGTACCCTTCTCCTGGCAACCGCTAAACCCAGACTCGTCCATCAGAATTCCAGATGGAGAAGCATGATTCCTTACTCCAGAGAAGGCGTATCCACTGCTCTAGAGTACGGTAGCGGTGTGCTTTACACCACTTTATCTGATGCTTTGCATTGCACTTGGTGATGTATGGCTTGGATACAGCTGCTCAGCCATGGAAACCCATTCCATGAAGCTCTCTATGCACTGTTCTTGAGCTAAGCTGAAGGCCGCGCAAAGAGGTCTGTAGCTATTGACTCTGCAGAAACTTGGCGACCTCTGCACACTATGCGCCTTAGCATCCGCTGACCCTGCTCTGTCATTTTATGTGGCCTACCACTTTGTGGCTGAGTTGCTGTCATTCCCAATCACTTTCACTTTGTTATAATACCACTGACAGCTGACTGTAGAGTATTTAGGAGCGAGGAAATTTCACCACTGGACTTGTTGCACAGGTGGCATCCTATCACAGTACCACGCTGGAATTCACTGAGCTCCTGAGAGCGAGCCATTCTTTCACAGATGTTTGTAGAAACATGCCTGTCTGTCTGCATGCCTAGGTGCTTGATTTTATACACCTGTGGCCATGGAAGTGATTGGAACACCTGATTTCAATTGTTTGGATGGGTGAGTGAATACTTTTCATTGGTTGAATCCTTTGTCTGTAAACCTTTCCAAACCAGTTGACACTCTGGATCCCTAAGGCCCTCCCTATCACAGTTTTTGCAGGACAGGTAAGGTAAGAGACAGGAGCGAGAGGAGATAATTAGACCTGTTGATCTCTGATGATGGTGAAGCAAATGTTGCGGAAGCAGTGATGAAGATGACACGGCCTCATTTTGGTGAAAATAGAATGACAGACAACATTTATGCTCAAAAAACGATATGACAAAATTTCACTTTGTGGACATGTTTGTTTACTTGCCTATTATTAAGGCTTTTTTAAAGGTTTGTTTTGGGCATTTTTATGCCTTTGTTTGATAGAGGAGGATAGTGGATAGAGTCAGAAACAGGGACAAGAGCAGGGGAGAGACATGCTGTGGAGGGGCTCGGGCTAGATTCGAGCCCAGGCCGTCCGCATACATGGGGCGCGCCTTAACCACTCGGTCACCTACGCCCCAAGCTAAGACTTTTTCAAACCTTTTTCAAGCACCAAAACAATCTGTCCACATGAGTGAAGGTGTGTTTCCAAAAAAGGGACTCAAAAAGTTTCACAAATTGGATTTCAAAATTCAACATTTGGGCTATATTTACTCTTTGCACAGTCGTTTAGTACAAAATGGGCCTCAGTGTACATTAAGCTGAGACTGTAATGACAATTCTGATACAAAACAGTTGAGTTACTGTGTTATTTGCAAGAACCATAAGGAGGTGAATTAAAAAACAAGGTAAAAATCAAAGAAATACGCTTAGACCTCAGAATGTTAATCTAATTAGTTGCAACAAGCTATTAGCACTGCTAAATTTTCCAGTTACTACTTTTTTGTGATGTGTTGATGCCTTAAAGTTCAAAGTGAGCTGATATTTTTCATGAAATGGTAAAATGTCTCATTTAAAACATCTGGTATATTTGATTTTGTATTAAAATAAGGGTTTATGAGATTTCAAAATCATTGCATTCTGTTGGGTTTTTTCAACATTTTACAGTGTCCCAACTTTTTGGGAGTTATGATTGCATATGAGCTATAGGGGTCAAAGAGCCTTACTCACCTGCTTGCAATAGCGCATCTATTGTCCCAATATGACATCCTGAATGGCAGGTATGGAGTGTTAAATAGCATGTCATTCTTGCACTAATGGTGTTAATTGTCATTATCACGGATTTGTTTGCTCCATGTGTTCAAGTGCTGAAAACCTGACAGGGAGGATGAGGTGGTTCTGTCACATATATCAGTAAGAGAGTATTTCTGTCTCTTCTATGAAGTGATCTGATCATTTAGACATAAGTTTTAAACCAGATGCCATCTTTATCTGCTTTCCACATACCATAAAACATCACCATATGGCGAATCACGTACATTTTCTCTCAGTGGCGTTGGATGATTGTCAATAAAGTTCAATCAAAAACATATGGATGTCAACTTTGATATTTATATTCTTCCAGAAGCACGCAGAAGCCTCGCCGAAGCTGTGGCGCAGGCGTCTTCTTCACATGTGGATTTCACATCGCCTGGCTTAAGTTATTGTGATAACCCGCCGAGTGAGCTTTTTTGTTTTTATGTCAGTATTAATCGTCAATCACTTGCTATGTTCCTTCCCAATCCGAGGGATACATATTTATGAAGTCTGGTGCTTTAGTGTGAACATTTGCAACTGATTACGTGTGCTCTTCTCACTCCAAACTTGGACTCCAGATGTTGGGCTTTATAAGCACACGGTCAGTAATGAGGCGACTCCAGAATCCTCTTTCCGTGAGGAGCAGGCTGTTTGTTTGCTTTTAAACTCTTATCAGCTGCAGTAAGAGGCTTCTTTCCAATCACAAGGAGATTTTTTACTCTAATGAGTGCATCATATCGTCTTCTATTCAAGGCCTTTCCCAGTCCAGACAGAATAATTCAAACTGCCAAACACAAAGTCGGCCTCCTCTGACAGCTGGACCAATAAAAGCTTGAATGTTTTGATCAGGTAGCCTCAAAAAATCCTTCACTTTGAAAAAAGAGACTCAACGTAATGCTATTAATCATACGAGGGCGTCAGGGTTCAGCTGATGTCACGGTCAGCTTCTAAAAGCCTTACTTATTAAGTTCTTCTCATTCTGTGTAGACTTGTGTGAAATCTTTGAAGGTTTGATCAGGTAAAGGTGCTGGTTCTTGCTGTTCAAAGCGACACCTCGACTCTTTTGCCAAGCTATTAAAGTAGACGCAAAAGGCCAACATAGGCCGACTTCTGCATTTCTATCAGCATGGCGGCCTGCTCAAATGAAAAAGCTCATTAGATGTTATTCTGGGGTTTCTGTCAAGGCTTTTTCAGCTGTTTTTGTGAAAGTTTTAACAGTAACAAAAGATGAATATGGTTAGCACAAAGCCACAGATAAGAGAGGATTCTTGTACTAAATGATCAGGGTGGATAAGCATGTAACACATGGGTTGCCCAAACTTAGGATCAATTCTGCAGCTTAATGAGCAGTTAAGCAGTTTCAGGGGTCTATTCAGTTGTTATTAATTGTATTGTTAATACTAATTACAGGCTTTTGAGCTACAGGTGCATTTCAACGTTTTAGAATATCATGTAAAAGTTCATTTTTCCCATGATTGACTTCTTTCATTCTCTCACTCTGGTTCAGTACACACAACCACAATCATGGGGAAGACTGCTGACTTGAGAAATGTCCAGAAGAGAATTGCTGTCATCCTCCACAAGGAGGGTAAGCCAAAGAAGGTCACTGCTGAAAGTTCAGGCCGTTCTCAGAAGCTGTATCAAGTCGACTAGAGTGGTAAGAAAAGGTGCACAACCAACAGGGATGAGCTCAGCCTTCAGAGAATTGTCAAACAAAGCAGGTTCAAGAACTTTGAGGAGCTTCACGAGGAGTTGACTGAGGCTGGAGTCAGTGGATCAAGAGCCACCACACAGACAGGTCCAGGAAATGGACTACAAGTGTCGTGTTTCTAGTGTAAAGCCAAACCTGAACCACAGACATTATAAGTGTCTCACCTACAGGAGAAAAAGAACCAGACTGTTGCTCAGTGGTCCAAAGTCCTGTTTTGAGATGAAACTAACCCCATAGAGAATCAGAGACACCAAAATCAACAATACAGACGAGCTGA
This sequence comes from Cheilinus undulatus, assembly GCF_018320785.1. Lineage (NCBI taxonomy): Eukaryota > Metazoa > Chordata > Actinopteri > Labriformes > Labridae > Cheilinus > Cheilinus undulatus. Next base: position 6,726,878 of record NC_054887.1, read on the forward strand.
AGGCTGTTATCAGAGCAACCTGGGCTTCATAACACCCCAACAGTGCCACAGACTGATTGCCTCCATGCCACGTTGCATAAATGCAGTAATTTGTGGAAAAGGAGCTCGACCAAGCACTAAGTGCACAAATAAGCATAATTTTCAGGAAGCTATGCATTTCTGTACTACAAATCCTTAATTTGAACTGAAATTTTGTGATGTTCTAATATTTTAAGATAATGGATTTTGTATTTTTTTGACCGTAATCATTAACATTAAAACAAAAAAAGTCTTGAAGTGTTTCACTTTGTATGAGATATATATGTAAATTTCACTTCTACAATTAGATTACAGGAAAAAATGACCTTTTTTAAGACACTCATGCTTTTGAGATGCACCTCTATGTAGAAATTGGAGGTAAGACTACACTTCTTTAAAAAATAAAACCTCATATCATGACGTATGTACAAGAGTGATCCATGCTCAGGCATGGTTAGGCTTTGAGCAATGTAAGCCATTGACTGCATAGACTGGAAGGAGAGAGGATTGTGCTCGGGCACAGTATTAGACAACCAGATGTGTGAGAGTGTTGAGGTGGTTATGGTGCCTTGGTTGCTTTACCCTTTTATTGATTTTATGAATCAATCACGGTCAATATAATTTGGCTTTTTTGACAACAAAAAACTCTTTAATGTTGAAGAGAAAACAGATTTCAAAAAAGTAATGACATTTAATCCAAAATATGTAATGTAAAATAAGTGACAGCTTGAATATTAACCCCTTCAAGTCAGGTTTTAGTAGAGTCAACTTTGGTTGCATTTACAGCTTCTTCTTTGCAAAACTGCTCAAGCTCTGTCAGGTTGGACAGGGATCAGGCGTGAACAGCCCTTTCCAAGTCCAGCCACAAATTCTCTATCGCAGTAGAAGATGGCAGAGGCCACAACAGAGTCATATAAGATCTTCAGGAGTGCCCCCCGCACCCCAAAACAACCTCAGCCTCCTGAGCATATAGAGTCTGCTCTGACCTTTTTTTTATAAAGTGCAGTGGTGTTATCAGTCCAGTCAAGTTTATGGTTCAGATGAACACCCAGGTACTTATAAGATGTCACCATCTTAATGTCCCTTCCCTGGATGTTCACTGGTGATGGGGGGAGTGGGGGCGCCGACGAAAGTCTACAACCAGCTCCTTGGTCTTTCCAGGATTAATCTGGAGATGGTTTCACTTGCACCAGTCCACAAAGTCCTGGATGAATCCTCTGTACCAGGGTCGGCCTCATCACAATGGCAGTCGTCAGAGAACTTCTGCAGGTGGCAGGTGGGTGACAGGTGGGAAAAGTCAGCAGTGTAGAGGGTGAAGAGGAGAAGGAGGCCAGCACCATTCCCTGGGGGGGGGGGGCCTACACTGCAGAGGACAGTCTCCGATACACAGTAAACTCCGATACGCGTTCTGGGCTTTGCCGCATTCATTTTACACTCTACCTTTGCAAGCCTTCCAGGGCCAGCTGCAGAGAAGCATCCCCACAGCATGATGCTGCCACCGCCATGCTTCACAGTGAGGTAGGAGATGTTAAGTGATGTGAAAATTTTGTTAAATCCATCCCCTGACTTCTTCTTTTTAATAACCTTTTCTCTTAGTTGCTTGGAGTATTCTTTTGACTTCATGGTGTAATGGTAGCCAGGAATACTGATTAACCAGCGACTGGACCTTCAAGACACTCGGGTCTTTATACTGCAATCAGTTGAGACACATTCAATGCACTCAGGTGATTCCCATTTCACTCATTGAACTGTATGTGCTAATCAATAAATCACTTCTTTGAGTGGCCTTGTGATAGCTATTTGCTAATAAAGTAGCTCATCAAATATCAACTATCTAAAACCAGGAAGTGCTGTTTTTTCACACCAAAATTTGTATGGATAAAACGACGACAGCTAGCAAAAGATGGAGCCTGGTTGGGTATTTCCCCAGTTTCAAAGTTCCATGCTAAGCTCAGCTAACAAACATGTGTCTAATCTAAAAAACCTGCTTTAAATAAGTATTGTTATTTTGTCCATGAAATCTATTCAAGACAAGCAACAGCATCTAACAATGCTTGGATTACTGCATTGTGGGAGCTTGCAGGGGGACTGTTTTGTGTCAGTGTCCTGTGGGATTATTTCTTTTTGGGTGTGTGTTTGTGTGTGTGCCAAGGGAAGCCACAAACAGAGATGCCTGTTTGTTTGGGGGCCAAGATTCCCTCCTCTCCCCCAGCAAAAGGAGGATTAGACTTGTCGGCAGCGAGCGCAGCGACTGAGCCCGCCGTTTCTCTTCGCCACTACACACTCCAGCAATCAGGCAGGCTGCCAAACAAACAGATGAAGTCAACAGAGAGACGTTTCCTCGTGTCTTCTGAGATGTGACTGCAACAGATGCAATGCTGACACCGAGGCTTGACACAGTGTGACAGCCCTACTGTGTCTACACAGCCGGCTCCACTTTGACTTATTTTGAAGGAGGTGGAGGGGGGGAATGACACTGTGCACATGATCACACACAAGATAATGTTTGTCAGCAGCAACAGCAGTGTCACTATGTAAGAGAGACAACGGGGGTATATTTCACGGTGCAGTCATGTTGCATGTACACTCCACTAAAGATTTCCATATGGGGGAGAAGAGGAGGGGGGCTTCGGCGTCAGATTTTCGATGCGCAGGCTTTGATTTGCTCTGTGCATGATTCAATCTCCGAGGTGAACTATGGCCATTACACACTGCAAGGTCAAAATCCCATTACTTAAATGCAATTTTATCCATGATTTTTTTCTTACAGGCCTCATCTCTCAAATATATCTCCACATTGCCACCCAGATAGGCTGACTGAAAGCGCTGCATGCTGGTTAACAGAGTTCTTGGCTTTGAGCAGCTCTAGGGGATGGAGTGAGGGAGTATCTGTATCCAGGTAATTACAGTCTGAGGGGGCACAGAGGTCCTCTGTGATTACACATCAGCCCTGTAATGGATTCAACACTTATAGACGGAGAGAGAGAAAGAGGGAGAGACGCGTTCCTTACCTTCCCCATCGTGAACGCAGGGGACGGGCGTGCGAGAGCAGGCAAGGTGGGGCGGGGTAGGTAGGTATATCTGCAAGATGGATTACGTGGGGTTTGCAGAGTTCAACATTGACACAGATTCATCGTAAATCATTATGCTGGGGACCCGGAGTGATTTCTGCATTAGGAGCAGAAAATGGAGTTCAGCCAGTCAATGAGGGAGGGCATATTTCACATCAATCACCTCCACACTCTCATGTTAGCGAGGCTTAAATCTCACTTATACTGTTACCAATAGGGTTCAATGGCTATGATGGCAATCAGAAAGACGCTGCACTAAATAATATCCTACAGAGGACACAGCATGGAGCTGGGCTGCCATTTATTCAAAGTGAATCAGAAATGAATGGAAATGGAGGAAAGTGAAAGATAATGCTGGAGGAGGTTGTTTAGATTAGAAGTCTGGCTTGTAGTTAAAGTGGTCAAACTTTTAACTCATGTTGGCTAACTTTCCAGCCGACTTCCTGCAGCAGTGTTATTCATATTCTGCCAAACGAGAGGAGTTTGTTGCAGAAGCTGACTCAGATTCAACCAACTGCACGTCAGACTCTGGAGGCTTCAATGTAAAAGAGTTCCAAGATGATCACCACAGTTTAACCCTTATGCTTTGACATGGTAGTGTTATCCTGCTGATTGTTTAACTTTTCCCTCATCTCAAGGTAAATGTACTTTTTTTCTATAGCCCTTCATAACACCTCACAGGTCACCAAAGTGCTTTAGAAAAAAAATCAAATAGTATTTAAAACACAGCACAAAACAAGTTCATAGAATTAAAAAATAAAAACATTATTTAATACAGATAAGAAGGATAAGTGTCGCCACAGTACCAGGTATTAAAGCCATCATGAATAGATGTTAGGCTTTGATGTGAAGAGGCCAAAGTCAGAGATGACACACGTCTCAGAGGGGAGATCATTCTAGAGCCTGGGTGCAGAAACTGAAAAGGTCACCCCAGTGCTAATATTCTGGCCTGGGTACATCCAACCAGGCCTGGCCCTTTCGAACCGCATGAATGTCTCCTCCCCAGTTGTGTTTTATCAGTGATATCAGTGCATGTGAGTAGGATCAGTGGCATTGGTGCTAGTGTCTTTGACAACAGTTTAGAGCTGAAAGGGTTTCAAGCTATCACTGATGTTCAAAGTAATTATTCACACCGTTCAAATCACTGTTTCTGCCCATTTTTGCCACATTGTTTTCCATTTCAACCCATTTGTTGCCACTTATAACCTTTTTTTTTTTTTTACCACTTTTACCAATTATTGCTACTTTTTAACCTCTTTTCACAATTTTTGACACTGAGTTTGACCACTTCTTACTTCTGTAACCATTTTTTGCAACTTTTTAACTGTTTTCCCCATTTTTTCCCCATTTTCTGACCTTTTTTGCTTTTTTTAGCTGCTGTTATCCCTTTTTGTCACTATAAACTCAGTTTTGTCTCTGATATCCTGACATTTGTACCCATCATGGCCTAGCTATGAAGTACTTTCCAGTTTTTTTCTTTCAGGTTTAACATAAACAAAAAAGGGAATTCCATTATAAGAAAAGAGGTTTACGCTTTAGTACAGGGCCGTACTGTTTCACAACATGAATTGAAAAATAAAATTCATTTTCTTTCTTTGAAGACAGCTGATATTGTTGAGGTAAATATAAAATATGGTTATCACAGGTTAACTTTACAATGGAACATGACTTTCCTGACTTCCCCAGAAAACTCGCCCCTCTATCCCCTCTTATGGGCCCTTTTTGCTTTCAACATACTGACTTGGCACAGGATGCCAAAGTCAGGTCGGGTATGGAGGCAGATGCTGGTTCGGCACTTCACCCCATCAACCTTGGCCCTATACTGCTCTGGCCCTCTGATGGCTTCCTCTAGGCCTGTTCCAGGCCCATGCCCCATCTCTCCAGGTCTCAAGCTGATACCGCCACAACGCATGCGGTCACCTCCAGGTCCTGGGCACCCAGTATATGGTGAGCTGGATCAGGCCAGGGGAAATGTGCCAGGTGCTGTAAAAGCACAGCTGACCCTTCCCATCCTCGCTCTCTTGAGCACGTCTGCATTGGACACACAGTCTGGCCAGTGATACCCAAAGATGCAGCACAGAGACGTTGTCACAAAGGAGTCCAGTCAGCAGCTCTGGCCATTAGTCTACGTCCAGGCCTCACAAGAATATAGTAAGACTGGGAGGACCAAGTTAGCTGCCAAGTCCACAGTTCGCTGCCCCTGTTGCACACCTTATTATCCAGTCCATACAAGTATGGAAGAGCATAGGAGCTAAGACACACCCCTGTCTCACCCCAGAGTCAACTTGGAAGAAGTCAGAGGTGGAGCAACCACACATCACAGAACTCTCTGTGCTAGAATATAGAATATAAACGCAGAAATTCATGTAAAATACACTCTTGGTTTGCTTCAATGACATCTTTACATAATCTGAGGTCAATTAAACCTAAATAAATACCAGATTTCTGAGATTAAAGTCAAAAGGTCAAAATTCTGACAATAAAGTTAGAATTCAGAGAATAAAATCAGAATTCTGAGTTTAAAGTCAGAATTAGGAGATAAAAGTCAAATTTCTGAGAGAATAAGGCTGTCAATGTGTCATTTAGGTCTATGTACTGACAATTATCATTGTCTCTGATGTTCCCTGTTTGTCGTTGGAATAGACTGCAAAGACTGAATTGTCCCTTGAGATTAATGAAGTTGTCTGATTTTGACAAGAGTACCTGGATGCAGCCAAAGACCTCCACCTCACATCAGAAGTTGGAAAATTGCCGCCATAACTCGTCTTCTACTACCAGCAGTCACTTGAACTGAAGGTCTTCTTTGTTGTTTTGTCCATGTGTCACTGCCATGTAGGCGAGTTTTCACCTTAACAAGCATAGCGATAACATTACATGAATTTTAATGAATCCATTTATGATCCAAATTCATGTATCACTAGCTGGGTTTCCAATCTCAGATTGACTGGTCATGTGACACCATATGTCACGTCCTGAGACGTGTAAATGTGGAAAAAGTGTTTCCATTACACTTTTGCAGTATACTTCTATATCGAAACATCTGAAAAACCTCCCCATGAGAGCCTTAAAACTTTTTTGCGATATTTGAGAGGTTTTTCGAAATTCAGGTGTTTCCATAACCATGTTTTATTGTGCTATTTAGATTTGTTCATTTATTCATTCATTTTATTGTCATTGAAATTGTTTTTGCAGTTCCATTTAGTGCTCGAGCAGTTTCTCATTAAACTTTGAAACTGCTCTGTGATATGTGCTGTTTTTTAGTCTGTTAGTTTTGGTTCTTAATGTCCTGAACCGTCTTCCTGAGGGTAGCAGTTTGAAAAGTTGATGTGCTGGGTGGGATGAGTCCTTCAGGGTGCCCAGGGCCTTCCTGTGGCAGGGGGGCCTAAACAGCTCCTCTAAGGAGAGGAGAGCACAACCTGTGATTTTCTGTGCTGTGTTGATGACCCTCTGGAGAGCCGTCTTCTCCTGAGCAGTGCAGCTGGAGAACCACACTGGGATCCAGTATGCCAGTACACTTTCAATGGAGCATGTGTAAAAAGACACCAGCAGCTCCTTGGCCAGGGCGATGCTCTTCAGGACCCTCAGGAAGTGGAGTCACTGCTGTGCCTTTTTGATCAGCGCCGTGGTGTTGGTTTCCCAGGTCAGGTCATCATTCAGGTGCGGGCCCAGGAACTTGAAGTCCGAGACCCTCTCCACACAGTCCCCGTTAATGTGTATGGGCTGAGGGTCAGATCTGTTTTTTTCTGATCTGATTTGTTTCACACATCCATCTGGGAAAGCTTCAATAGGAAATGTTTGAGAAAAGGCAGAGGCTTTGAAAAAACTCATTGGGCGAACCTTCTGTCTGTCACATCTTTACGGGCCAATCAGAGCAACAAAACACGTGATGTAGCCGCTATCAAGCTGCGCGTACAGAGCTACTGAGGAATAACGTGAAACATGGCAACTGCAGACATGTAAGTACTCGACTTTTGTGGTTTTTGAAAAGAAAACAACTCACTGCTGTTCTTTGTTCTTCTTTTAACGAAGAAAAGCTCTGATAAAAATGGCGCTTTAGCAGCATCCACGCTAATCTCTTCCTCCATAACTGCACCAGCTCTTGCTGCTGCTTGTTTACATCACGACTCTGCTGCGCCTGAAAGTACTGCCCCTCGTCGCTGATTGGTCCTGTCACTTTCTAACCGTGCCAAACGGTTCAGATGGGAGCTTTGCACGATGGATTCGCCAGTGAAAAACAAGGAAACGGGCGTATCCATCTGCTTTGCAAGGTTACCAACTTCCTGTATGAGGTGGTCCCTCTCGAATTTGAATCTGAAAAAAACAAAGTTAAAATTCTGAGTTAAAGTCAGAAATCTATGAAGAAAGGCTGGTTACCAATTTATAAGTCAGAATAATGAGTTTAAAGTCAGGATTTTAAAAATATCACAATTATTAGTTGAAAGTTGGAGTCCTAAAAAAATCAGAGTTATGGGTTTAACCCTTTAAAGCCTGAATACACAAATTATAGCCAGAAAATTCTCTTTTTTTGGAACTGAAATGTTTATTTCATTT